>NC_064635.1:213462293-214712293 GCF_023864275.1 Schistocerca cancellata
AAGCGGCGCAGACATCAGTCATCACAGCTTACGGTATTGTGCGCTACAGCTATTGCGAGCCCCATATTTCCTCCACAACAGTACACTTCACTGCATTTCACATGCGACAGCCTTGACCGTACCTAGCACATTCTAACGGATAATTATTGAAGTTGAGTAGGCACGGCTCTAAGCCATTCTGCCAAGTCAATAACAATCTTAAACTTTGTATAGAAATTGCATTAGCGAATCCTATCCTTAAGAGGTAACTTCACATTCCGAAAAGAACCTGGAAACAACGTGTTCAATTCGGAACTAAAAGTGTCATTGTGATTTCTCAGAATTTTTGCCAAAAAATAATAATTTTTGTTAGTTTCATGTTTTTCTTACACTAACTAGCACTACTCCAGTACCCAAGTATCCCACTAGTTACGTAAGAAATTTTGTGAATTTTTGTCATATCCTTACAGCGGACGACTCCAGAAGATATTTATTGCTGAAAGTTTTTCAGGCATTTCTCTTTAGAACGTTAGGAGCGTCTGTCTGTCTGACTTATGTAGTAGTGTGGGGGTGGAAATTGTGTCTTGCAGGAGCCTCAGGGTAAAGGGTACATCTGAGATTAATCCATTGCGCAGAATAACAGAATAGCAGCTCCCACACGCTCACAACGTCATGATTGCTGATTTCTTCTGTGAAGGATTTGAACTGCGAATGTAGCTCATAATTTGTAGCATCACCTGCATAACGTGTGGATACTGACAATATGTTCTGTATGAATTATGTAGTGGACAGATAGGAATCCAGGGTGCGATGTGTCAGTATCTAAAAGCCGCACAAGGCCTTGGTTTATACCTGTCGTGGACGGTGCGCCGTCGCTAGGAGAACTGACAAACTTCCCAGCAGGCACTAAATATTTCGCTAAAACACCCTCCAGGCCATTGTAGCGTCACGGCCTCGAGTAGTATCCTTCAGTGTACAAGGTCTAAGGGCTCTTCTACCATCTCCAAGTGTAATAAACCTTTTGCATTTCTTTTATGTTTTCGTCGTCTTTAAAGGCAAAGAGATAAGATGAAGCCGTAGCCCATCATAGAGCCTATGCCTACAATCATGTATTTTTGACTATCAGTCGTTAAAAAAGAGAGGAGTTTTTCTGGTACCAGTAGGAAGAAGGAAGGATTCGCGCTCAGCTAGTGAACGAGTGAGAAGCTCGCCATTTTAAGCGAGTAATTGTAGACCGCCATTTTGGGGTGGCTATGAATAAGTGAGGAGTATGTATTTCATATGTGGACCGTTTAGAAAAATACAGTATTGTTTTATTAACAGAAAGGTCGTGTGGTTGTTATTTCACATAGTACGATAATTACAAGAACTGAAGCCCACCTGTGTACTTTGGAAAATTACGAAGATCCGATAAGCTCAATGGTAACACGGTCAAGATTTCGAAGGTGAACACTGCGATCAAACGTAGCATTATAAACAAGGGTAAGCACAAATCTGCAGCGGAGAAAGAAACTACTTCCCCCTGCAAAATATTATGAACTAATACGAACTTATTTCCAGGCATAGCTCAGCTTATTGTGCCTGTCATTCATGCCGAAAAATTAATCTCATTTATTCAATACATTTTAAGAAACCACGCATTTCAACATTTTATTATCATCTATTCCATTATTTTATTATATTATACAAGCCATCTGACACATACCTTAAAAAGTTACGCACTGTTTCATCCTTAATAGCAGAATCTGCTTCGCTATTCATATTGTACGTCTAGAAGCGGGCATTTGCTAAACGAGGCAATATTGGCCTTTAGAAACTCCCCCTCTTTGTAGGGTTTCTTTGATTTTGCAATATTGAAAGCCGAGACGAAGCCAGGTTTTGAGTGTTAAACCTGCTTCCGTGTAAACGTGGTAATAACCCTGCCCTGCCCTTGAAATTTTTTCTTTAATGACAGCAGTTAAGCGTCTCTTAACTGAGAAGGAAGGGCAAAGTCTTTCCTGGCACCACTGCCGCTAATTTCATGATGACTTTTGGGACTTGTACCGTGACAATGTCATTTGACGCAAAAGACACATTGGTTTACGGTTCCTCTCTACAAAAAGGAACTGTTCCTCCCATTCTTCGTAATAAACACTCCGTTCTCTTCTTCGTATTTACGCTTCCTGTACAGCATTGTAACTGTTAGGACACCACTAACAATTCCACTGCGCGGAGCAAATTAAACACGTTACCAGCTGCGGAAGTCACCGGCTGCTGGCTGCCGCGCCGCGATCTGTGCTGCTACAGGGTGTTTCTAAAATGACCGGTATATTTGAAACGGCAATAAAAACTAAACGAGCAGCGATAGAAATACACCGTTTGTTGCAATATGCTTGGGACAACAGTACATTTTCAAGCAGACAAACTTTCGAAATTACAGTAGTTACAATTTTCAACAACAGATGGCGCTGCGGTCTGGGAAACTCTATAGTACGATATTTTACACATATCCACCATGCGTAGCAATAATATGGCGTAGTCTCTGAATGAAATTACCCGAAACCTTTGACAACGTGTCTGGCGGAATGGCTTCACATGCAGATGAGATGTACTGCTTCAGCTGTTCAATTGTTTCTGGATTCTGGCGGTACACCTGGTCTTTCAAGTGTCCCCACAGAAAGAAGTCACAGGGCTTCTTGTCTGGCGAATACGGAGGCCAATCCACGCCGCCTCCTGTATGTTTCGGATAGCCCAAAGCAATCACACGATCATCGAAATATTCATTCAGGAAATTAAAGACGTCGGCCGTGCGATGTGGCCGGGCACCATCTTGCATAAACCACGAGCTGTTCGCAGTGTCGTCTAAGGCAGTTTGTACCGCCACAAATTCACGAAGAATGTCCAGATAGCGTGATGCAGTAATCGTTTCGGATCTGAAAAATGGGCCAATGATTCCTTTGGAAGAAATGGCGGCCCAGACCAGTACTTTGAGGATGCAGGGACGATGGGACTGCAACATGGGCGCCAGTTCTGTTTATTGACGAAGCCGTCCAGGTAAAAATAAGCTTCGTCAGTAAACCAAATGCTGCCCACATGCATATCGCCGTCATCAATCCTGTGCACTATATCGTTAGCGAATGTCTCTCGTGCAGCAATGGTAGCGGCGCTGAGGGGTTGCCGCGTTTGAATTTTGTACGGATAGAGGTGTAAACTCTGGCGCACGAGACGATACGTGGACGTTGGCGTGATTTGGACCGCAGCTGCAACACGGCGAACGGAAACCCGAGGCCGCTGTCGGATCACCTGCTGCACTAGATGCGCGTTGCCCTCTGTGGTTGCCGTACGCGGTCGCCCTACCTTTCCGCCACGTTCATCCGTCACGTTCCCAGTCCGTTGAAATTTTTCAAACAGATCCTTTATTGTATCGCTTTTCGGTCCTTTGGTTACATTAGACCTCCGTTGAAAACTTCGTCTTGTTGCAACAACACCGTGTTCTAGGCGGTGGAATTCCAACACCAGAAAAATCCTCTGTTCTAAGGAATAAACCATGTTGTCTACAGCACACTTGCACGTTGTGAACAGCACACGCTTACAGCAGAAAGACGACGTACAGAATGGCGCACCCACAGACTGTGTTGTCTTCTATATCTTTCACATCACTTGCAGCGCCATCTGTTGTTGACGATTGTAACTAGTGTAATTTCGAAAGTTTGTCCGCCTGAAAATGTACTGTTGTCCCAAGATATTGCAACAAACGGTGTATTTCTATCGCTGCTCGTTTAGTTTTTATTGCCGTTTCAAATATACCGGTCATTTTTGAAACACCCTGTACGTGGCCGGCTCGGTGCCGCGTGTGCGAGCGTCCGTATACAAGCAGCGGCAGCGTCACGTACACAGCGTATAAAAGGGCAGTGCATTGGCTCAGTTGTCATTCCTACTCAGCTGATTCGTGTGAAGAGATTTACGACGTGATCATGCCCGCACAAAGGGAATAAACAGGCTTTGAGCGTACATAGGAAAGTGGAGGTGGATGCATTGGGCATCACATTGAGATCGACTGTGCCGAGAGCGTGCCGAGAAACCCCAGTTTCAGGCACTGCCTCTCACCGCGGACAACGCTGTGGCCGACGGCCTTCACTTAGCGACAGAGAGCAGCGGCGTTTGTGTAGAGTTATTAGTGCTAACAGGCAAGCAACGCTGCGTGAACCAACTGCAGGCGTCAGTGTGGGACTTACGACGGACGTATCCGTCAGTACAGTGCGGCGAAATTTGGCGTTAAGGGGCTGTGGCAGCGAGTGCGTTTGCCAACAGCACGCCTCTCCTGGGCCCGTGACCGTATCGGTGGGACCCTGGACGACTGGAAAACCGTGGCCTGTTCGGTCGAGTCCCGGTTCGAGTGTGGCGCAGATCCCACGAAGCCGTGGACCCAAGTCGTTAACAAGGTACCGTGGCTTCTTAACGGTGTGGGCTGTGCTTACGTCGAATGGACTGGGTCGTCTGCTCCAGCTGAACCGATGATTGACTGTAGGTGGTTATGTTGGGCTGTTTGGAGACACTGCCGAACGACGAAGGAATTGTTGTGGATAACAACGCGCCATGTCACCGGGCAACAACTGTTCACCACTGCTTCGAAGACTATTCTGGACAATTCGAGAGAACGATTTGGCCACCCGGTTCGCCCGACTTGAAACCCATGTAACATTTACGGGACATAATCGTCAGGTAGAGCACAAAATCCTGCCCGAGCAAACCTCTCCCAATGATGGACGGCTGTAGAGGCAGCACGGTCGAATGTTTCTGCAGAGGACTTTCGGTGCCGCGCCGGGCAAAAGCAGGGTCGACACGGTATCAGGAGGTATCCCATCGCTTTTGTCGCCTCAGTACGTACAAACTGTTTGTGTGAAATGAATTTGTGAAATTTTGCTGCCGTGTGTGGGCTCACAGACGCTTACCACTCGCGGATCGCCGCATCGTTACCACCTCAGTTACAAGTGAAATTTCGTTATTCTTAGAGCCTTAATGGACTACAGTGTAGATTTTTGACTTACCTTGTGAGTCTCAAAATGGTTCAAATTGAAACATCCCCTTTGAAAAATTAATGAATTACTGTGCTCATAAACCCCTTACGTTATATGATTTTCAAACAGCTGAGCAGAACTGGACGTACTCAGACATTTCTCTAAATCGTTCAAATGGCTCTGAGCACTATGGGACTCAACATCTTAGGTCATAAGTCCCCTAGAACTTAGAACTACTTAAACCTAACTAACCTAAGGACATCACACACACCCATGCCCGAGGCAGGATTCGAACCTGCGACCGTAGCAGTCCCGCGCTTCCGGACTGCAGCGCCAGAACCGCTAGACCACCGCCGCCGGCAGACATTTCTCTCTTTACTTATTCTGATCATCACTAAACTGACACACAATATTTTTAGCGCAACACAATCTGACTTTCAAAAATCCCTACAAAAGAATAGCCCTGACTAGCAATAACCTATAACTTTCAAGAATCACTTACCTCACCAAAAATCTTCGTTACTCGAACTACTGCAATACAGCGGGCGCCAATACTGCCAGCTAAATAAAAGATTCTAACTACTGAAAGCACTAACTACTGATAGGCATAGTTAGCAAATGAAAGATTTTGATAGAGAACAAACAATGTATTTGCCTTAATAGTATTCAAAAGTCATAATATATATATCAGTTCATGACATCCAGTCTTACAAATTTACTCGTCCTGGTGGACACACGTCCACATCGTTCGCTCTTAAAATTCTGCCATCTCTCTCTCGCCACATCCACCACTGCTGGCGGCTCACCTCCAACTGCGCAACGCTACGTGCTGTTCACATCCAACTGCCCAATACTACAATAGCGAATATTCCAAGAATGCAAACCAGCCACAGACTTCACACAGCACAGTCAGTGATTTTCATATAGGGCGCTACGTGGCGTTACAAACATAAACACCTGAACAGCCTATTTGCAAAATGGCTTTAGGCATTATGGGACTTAACATGCGAGGTCATCAGTCCCCTAGACTTAGAAATACTTAAACCCAACTAACCTACGGACATCACACACATCCACGCCCGAGGTAGGGTCCGAACCTACGATCGTAGCAGGCGCGTGGTTCCGGACTGAAGCGCCTAGAACCGCTCGGCCTCAGCGGCCGGCCCTTATGAGACTGTTCCAACAAAATCTATACTGAAAGCCTTTCAGAAATAGGGCACTGACTAAACGCACATTAGTGACTCTGTATGAGTGAATGCTGCAGCTCCCGTCACAGTTCCTCAGGAGAGTGATAAATCCAAAATTAAATGAAGAGTCAGACGAGGAGCATAATGGCGCCACAGCCAGGAGCTAGGTGGTGGAGTGATGAGGGGCTTTAGAACACATTTATTACAAATAAAATTTCCCAGGATCTTAATTACAACTTTAATTGCTGATGAGTGTTCCATTGTAATCACTGAATCTACACACCGGTGCAGGCATGTGCATCAAGGCGCAAAAGAAATTTGTGCCTTCTCTACCTACATTTAAGCATCTTGGGCCAGTATGATATGTATATTGTTATCCCGTGCTAGTCTTGAGAGGATATCACATTTAGTCTTACTTATGACTGATTGGGAGTCATACGCAAAACGTGCCGATGCCACTGTACGGTGGATAAAGCCAATCATTAACAACTATGAACGATTTAGTAAAGCTCTTATTGCATCAGCTAAGAAAACTATACCACGCGGTTTCAGGAAAGAATACACACCTGCTTGGAATGAAACAACTGAACGCCTCTACAACGAGTTCAAAGAATCGGGAGACAGGGAAGTGGCAGAGGAACTTATCGAATCACTTGACAGCGCCCGAAGAGAAAAGTGGGAAAAAACCGTGGAAGGTATAGAATTTAGAAAGTTCAGTCGAAAAGCGTGGGCCCTACTCAGGAAACTAGGATCTGGTGCATACAATCCCTGTGAAAGAGCAAAAACCACTCCCAATGCAATTGCAGGCCGTATAGCCAATATGTCCAGGGCACCTCTTGACAAAGAAACCGCCAGAAACATTAAGAAACTAATTAAAACACGGTGGAGACAAGCTACTGAAAGATCATATCCTGCAGCACCTTTCACAGTGGAAGAACTGAAAACTGCTATCTCGAACATCAAAACTAGGAAGGCAGCTGGGACACATGAGTTATACCCGGAATTCATTAAGTATAGTGGGAAAAATGCTATCAACTTGAAAGGTCTCTGTTGGATTCCTTTCATGTTAATTTCTTAAATCTGTTGTCATTTACGGCATAAATTCCTCTTTTAAATTTACTGTGGTGTTTCTGACTATCTGGGCGGAGACTGAGTAGTGGAACGTGTTACTTTTACACATAAACAAGAACGATCTGTCACACTACTACACTTTAAAACACAGTTTATATGTAATTCATGTCACACAGTCTCATACGGAACCTACATCCGCTTTATTTTATTTACTGTATATGATAAGATACTGTCATCCCCCTTCCTTTCTGTGTGAGAGGATGAATGAGCAAATGTATTTGTAGTTGCATGCTTGAGGGTAGCAGACAAGCCTGTCTGCTAGAGAACAGTAGGACCAACGTCGGAACAGGTAGCTACGCTTTCTAAAAGCAAAGAGGTTTCTATCCTTAGTATGGTCCTGTCCGTCCCTTGTCATGTTGGTATAGGAAGCTGCCCCTCTGGCCACTTCCGTTTGTATTTGTGAGCCCCCCTCAGGAAGGGACCAGGTCAGTCTGTCCGTGGCGAGCGTCTGAAGCGCGTGTCTGCTAAGTCCGTAGGACAATGGATTTCTTAAGTTCAGCCTAACTGAAAATTTAATCACCTTTATTTCAGGTTTAGCTCTAAAATATCTAATGTTATCTTAAATTGCAGCGCAGTGTAATTCTCGTGTGAAGTTCAGATTATTTTCCGGTAGTTGCTTTGTCACTACTTTGTGAGTAAAGTGGAACCACGTGTTGATCAGTAACTCTAACTAAGATCATCAATCTTAAATGCGAATGTGCGAATGTGCGTGAGATTATAACGTCTCGTCTTGACAGTATTTTTCAATATAGCAACTTTTTTTTATGTTCAACCCACGTGGGGTGTACTTTGTGAGACAACTATCACGTGCTTATACAATTGTTTGACCCATCAGGTTAATAGTAAGACGTTAGTAACCAGTTCGAGGTTTTTCTTTTGTAAATTGCTTTTCGATCTAATTTATTTTAATTATCAAAATTATTGTGGAGTTACACGCTTTGTGTAAACCAAGTTGACCACGTGAAGCATGTGGTGTAATCATCAAAGTAGCCCTCAGCTATTCTTTTTAGGAAGATTTCACAGAGAGTTAGTATGAATTTAGTATACCAGTGTGTGGTAATTGCCTGACGGACAGGATTGTGCTACAAACGTAATTTCTTTGGGTCAAAATTGAATCGGTTGGTTGTGGTTAATTTCCTCCTGCATATGTTTCAACGTTCTTCGTGTGTTATTTTATGAATGCAGTGTTGTATGCAGTCTCCAAATCTTGGCTCCATATTTGATGTGTTCCGTAGGATTACAATCTCACATTTTCACAATCCTAAATAAGGCACCAGCTTAATTACGACTCAAGTTTAATATGCTGAAATTTCAATGATCAATGTTAAAATAAATTTCCAAATATAAACTAATTTATTTCTTTTTATTTAAATTCTCTTTTATATATATATATATATATATATATATATATATATATATATAATCACCGGTTGTCGTATGACTATTAAAAGATTATAATTAATGTTAGTCTGGTTGGGAATTTGGTAAGCTAGACTGGATACCTGGTGAAACAGTTGCGCAGTAATGCAAGGTTAACTTCCCCAGACAGCTCACAGCTTTTAACCCGCTTTTATTGTCGATCAGCACCGCTTTCATAGTAAATTAAAGCAACAACGTTACAAACTGACTCGTGAACTTCTATAATAACAACCTTGAAGAAGACCGAGTGCTTAATATATTCAAAAGATCTAAAGTATTGCCAATATTAAAACCTGGGAAAACACCAGACAAGCCTGAACATTTTAGACCAATCTCTCCCCTGAGCACCTGCTTCAAACTCTTGGAGAGACTCTCGTATAATCGTATTGGCACGACTTTGAATGAAAGAATCCCCATCGAGCAGGCTGGTTTTCGACCACAACGTAACTGTTGCGAGGAAGTACTGGCTTTAACAACACATATCGAGAACGGTTATGAACGGAAACTTAAAACAGCTGTTGCATTTGTAGATTTAACCGCTGCATACGATACTGTGTGGAGGCGTGGCCTTCTTAGCAAAATACTTGAGATTATCCCTTGCCAGACCTTTCACATATTACTAAGTGATATCCTCAGCAATAGAACCATCTAGAAGGAAAGAAGAGTCGAACCATTGTTTCAAACAACGGCTTACCACAAGGTTCTGTATTGGCAACATTACTTTTCAATGTGTACATAAGTGACATACCAACAAGAAATGCGCGGAAGTTCTGTTACGCAGATGACATGGCCCTGGCTGTGCAACGTGGAAGGTTTGAACAGTGTGAAAACTCCCTTATCCAAGACCTCGGAGTAATGCGCAAATATTTCAGATCATGCGGATTAATTCCTAACCCAATAAAGACAGATGTTACAGTGTTTAATTTAAACAACCAACAGGCAATCCGATCCCTTGACATTACCTTTGCTGGTAGAAAGTTAAGCCGGCCGGTGTGGCCGTGCGGTTAGAGGCGCTTCAGTCTGGAACCGCGTGACCGCTACGGTCGCAGGTTCGAATCCTGCCTCGGGCATGGATGTGTGTGATGTCCTTAGGTTAGTTAGGTTTAAGTAGTTCTAAGTTCTAGGGGACTGATGACCTCAGAAGTTAAGTCGCATAGTGCTCAGAGCCATTTGAACCATTTAGAAAGTTAAAGCATAACCCAAACCCAAAATATCTTGGTATTAAATTGGATAGATCGCTTACATTCAAACCACACCTAATAGAAACTGCTGCTAAGATACGTACAAGAAATAATATTATTCAAAAACTCGCCAATACTAGCTGGGGCGCTGATGTACATACTCCGAAGATTTCTTCTGTAGCGCTGGTATACTCGGTTGCGGAATATTGCAGCCCTGTTTGGCTTAACAGCAGCCACACGTCTAAAGTGGATACTCAACTAAACAATACCATGAGAACCATAACTGGGACCATTAAGTCCACCCCACTACCTTGGCTTCCTGTTCTCTGCAGTATAGCTCGACCACATCTTAGGCGGCAAACCGCCTCAGTTAATGAATGGCGTAAAATCTCCTCCAATACCAACCTTACAATCCACCAGGACATTGCCCCAAATCCTTCCCGACTAAGATCTAGAAGACCACCACGGAGAACAGCTCAAAACCTTATGGTTGCATCTTACGATGCTATGGATTCATGTAAAAATGAATGGTCTCGGACCGGACTATCCAAGAACTGCAGTGAAATATCACCTGGTGGAAACCTACCTGGTACAGACCTGCCAAGAAGAACTTGGGTTATACTCAATAGACTCAGAACTGGTCATGGCAGAAGTGGCGAGATGCTCTGTAGATGGGGCATACGAGGCTCACCACAGTGCGATTGTGGACATCCAGAGCAAACGATCCAGCACATCATTCAGGAATGCCCTAAACGTGCGTTTAAAGGATCCATTCGAGAACTTTATGCAGCCTCCCCTGCAGCCGTCGAGTGGATGGAAAACCTAGACATAGAACTTTAAAGAGACTCTTGCTGAATGTCCTTATAGCAACAATTTCTATATTACAAAATCGTTAAGGCTTTCGTGGCCACTTGTTGACAAACTGCCTATTGGCTTCTGTCTCGGGGTCTTCGGCCGACGTTCATCTAATGATTTTTCTGACGTTTCGCCAGCACGAGTGGCTGGCATTGTCAAAGCTTCACCCTCCATTGCCGGTGGTGAACTGGAGCCGAGCTCACCCCGGCAATGGAGGGTGAAGCTTTGACAATGCCAGCCACTCGTGCTGGCGGAACGTCAGAAAAATCATTAGATGAACGTCGGCCGAAGAACCCGAGACAGAAGCCAATAGGCAGTTTGTCAATTTCTATATTATAATTTTATCTTATCTATGACAAGATACCTTATTGTAACAACCTGTTTATGCCTATTTTATCCTTAATTAAATGTCCATAAGACGAGGCATTACTTATGTGTTATAATGTATGCTGATTTTATCTTTATCTGTCTGTATGTATTTAAACACGAAACCATTTGTACTTGAAAACCACATACGCTAAATAATAATAACCTAAGCATCTCATGGCGTAACAAAATCTTGTATTTGCCTCATACATCTACCTACGGAGAGCAGAAGTCTCGAACTGAACATCGTATTTATAAACTTTACACAAAATATGTATACTACTTACAATGCCAATTCTGTCACTGTCATCATACAGTCCAAGGCCCTTTGACCCACAATTACCACATGCACGTGAAACATTGATCATATGGGAAAGTATTTCTAAGTCAGTTAACCTAAATCCGCTGGAACACTAGTCTTTGCCACTGTACACAGCATCATCAGTTCCTTCAGTAATTTTCTTTTTTGATGAACTCAGTGACTTTGTCGAAAAGTGTTCTTCGCAGTTAGGAGCAGCATCTGTAACACTGTTATTTAAATTTGCTGTACGTTTTACAAGCGAAATTCGACATTTCCTCATTTTTTTGAGTATGTTTCTATTGTTACGACCAATTTCGAGCAACACAGCCTGATATATGTAAAACTAAAAACTGAGATAAATTTGTAGCATATACTGTTCGAAAAAACCACGTTGTAAACAAAGGAGCAGGAAAAGATAATATATTTCACAACCATATGGAATGACCTTCAGTTCGTTTCGATTGTGCGAATGAAAATTAACGCACAAAACATTTCTAGCGCAAGAGAATGGGCGGATCGTAGCATAGAATCAGGGTCGTAGCAGGCGCAGACGACCAAACAACTTTTTTAAAACATAGTTCTAGTCTGAATTCAGTTATGAAACTTTGCGGATCTTAAAAAATCAATCTAATAAATTACGCAATAAATACAATTCGAATTTTTTCGCAATTTTTGCCTACATCTGCCCCTAAAAGGAACCCACTCAGCCGAGCGGTCTAGGGCGCTGCAATCATGGACTGTGCGGCTGGTCCCGGCGGAGGTTCGAGTCCTCCCTCGGGCATGGGTGTGCGTGTGTGTGTGTGTGTGTGTGTGTGTGTGTGTGTGTGTTTGTCATTAGGATAATTTAGGTTAAGTAGTGCGTAAGCTTAGGAACTGATGACCTTAGCAGTTAAGCCGCATAAGGAAAAAAAAAAGAAAAAAAAAGATCCCACTCAGATTTCTAGAAATGAACAGAATGTAATCACTTGGACTTGTGCAGCTATCACGCTAATTAAGGAATCGACTCGAAACAACTATTTAAATGTATCGACGGCTCCGAGCAGTGCCTTGCACAGTTAGGTTATTATTTGATCACTGTGAGAATCTGATTCACCAAACGTGCGCTCTCTTATATTACTTAACAAGTATCTGGACAAATTCTCTCTCTCTCTCTCTCTCTCTCTCTCTCTCTCTCTCTCTCTCTCCTTTCTTTATCCGCGCTGGGAGACTACGAGAGTGCGGTAAGGCTGATAGGTTTCCTATAGTAAGAATAACAACGTCACAAGGAAATTTATCAAAGCTCACTATTAAACAAGGAAGTCTCCGCAAGCAAGAAGACAAATCAGGTCGGATGCACAGGATGTTCGCTCACCAGTTGATGAAGCCGCCGTCGCCATGGCCACGGCGTGCGCTGCCAGTTTCAGTCGGCTGTGCTCCGGGCCAGCAAACCCTCCCACCGCCGCGCGCTTCTCAGCACCACTGCAGTGCAGGCGTGTTCCATCCTTTGGCCACTCGAGTCCGCAGCAAATGCGCAGCCATCACTACGAGCGCGCCACACTACACGCCGTCTCCACGAACGCTATTCAACCTTCTTTTCTCTTTCCGTCGCTTAACCAGCGAGCAGTACTGAGTATCCGCTCCCCTACATCGTAGCCCCTGGTCACAGATAAAAAAATTGACCGCTATCCGTAAATGTGTCAAACAGAATATACGTGTGAACCGTGAATTTACTTTCAAAACTTTTTCTTAATAATTTACTTTATTTACTATCGATTCATCAAGAACACTAACACATTTAATCACACTATGTGAACGTGGAAGTAAGTTGGCGGTGAGTAACTGGTGAAAACAAATCAAATTTCTTTCAACAAATGGAAACTTTGTTCCTAAAGCTTTTTTTTATTTTTTATTTTTTTAAGAAACAGATTTAAAATGATAATCAGAAAGCACCCTCTAAGTATCAAGTTACAATTTCTTCAGAGGCAGAAAGAACAAATTTTTGACAGTATGGCTTTCGAGCTGAGAACCTTGCCGCTCCCTTTTGGCACGGCCGTAGTCACGACCACTCACAACAACCTCTGAAAGACTACACTGGTGCAAATCTGCAACACACCAGATTACTTTAAACTAAAAGTTTTAACAAGCACATAAACTATGCATCCCCCGTAGGAGGGATGGAAATGGTACAAAGATCATCAAAAGATTAACTCGCCACCGAAGGTGCAACTTGATTAACAAAAAAAAACTTACGGTGGAAGGGTGGCAACTTTATATACTAAAATGACCATTTAAATCAAACCCTTGAAATGCAGTCTTACATAACATATACAAAGCTAGCCAAACATGCTCTACATTACACATATACCGCCTCTCTAGATGATAGGCAAGATAAACACATACACTCCTGGAAATTGAAATAAGAACACCGTGAATTCATTGTCCCAGGAAGGGGAAACTTTATTGACACATTCCTGGGGTCAGATACATCACATGATCACACTGACAGAACCACAGGCACATAGACACAGGCAACAGAGCATGCACAATGTCGGCACTAGTACAGTGTATATCCACCTTTCGCAGCAATGCAGGCTGCTATTCTCCCATGGAGACGATCGTAGAGATGCTGGATGTAGTCCTGTGGAACGGCTTGCCATGCCATTTCCACCTGGCGCCTCAGTTGGACCAGCGTTCGTGCTGGACGTGCAGACCGCGTGAGACGACGCTTCATCCAGTCCCAAACATGCTCAATGGGGGACAGATCCGGAGATCTTGCTGGCCACGGTAGTTGACTTACACCTTCTAGAGCACGTTGGGTGGCACGGGATACATGCGGACGTGCATTGTCCTGTTGGAACAGCAAGTTCCCTTGCCGGTCTAGGAATGGTAGAACGATGGGTTCGATGACGGTTCGGATGTACCGTGCACTATTCAGTGTCCCCTCGACGATCACCAGTGGTGTACGGCCAGTGTAGGAGATCGCTCCCTACACCATGATGCCGGGTGTTGGCCCTGTGTGCCTCGGTCGTATGCAGTCCTCATTGTGGCGCTCACCTGCACGGCGCCAAACACGCATACGACCATCATTGGCACCAAGGCAGAAGCGACTCTCATCGCTGAAGACGACACGTCTCCATTCGTCCCTCCATTCACGCCTGTCGCGACACCACTGGAGGCGGGCTGCACGATGTTGGGGCGTGAGCGGAAGACGGCCTAACGGTGTGCGGGATCGTAGCCCAGCTTCATGGAGACGGTTGCGAATGGTCCTCGCCGATACCCCAGGAGCAACAGTGTCCCTAATTTGCTGGGAAGTGGCGGTGCGGTCCCCTACGGCACTGCGTAGGATCCTACGGTCTTGGCGTGCATCCGTGCGTCGCTGCGGTCCGGTCCCAGGTCGACGGGCACGTGCACCTTCCGCCGACCACTGGCGACAACATCGATGTACTGTGGAGACCTCACGCCCCACGTGTTGAGCAATTCGGCGGTACGTCCACCCGACCTCCCGCATGCCCACTATACGCCCTCGCTCAAAGTCCGTCAACTGCACATACGGTTCACGTCCACGCTGTCGCGGCATGCTACCAGTGTTAAAGACTGCGATGGAGCTCCGTATGCTACGGCAAACTGGCTGACACTGACGGCGGCGGTGCACAAATGCTGCGCAGCTAGCGCCATTCGACGGCCAACACCGCGGTTCCTGGTGTGTCCGCTGTGCCGTGCGTGTGATCATTGCTTGTACAGCCCTCTCGCAGTGTCCGGAGCAAGTATGGTGGGTCTGACACACCGGTGTCAATGTGTTCTTTTTTCCATTTCCAGGAGTGTATTTCAGGAATTCGGCCGTTACATTTCAAGCAATAAATTCGTTAACACCGAATCCGACAAACATGACAGAGGCAGCTATAAACGTAAGGCAGATTGACAGGCAGATTACCGAACAACCCGAACCGCAGGTTGCTCTAACTCGCCCCTACTCCACAAGGGAAAAACGGACCACCCAATTCATAAATAATCACCTTCACGCGGGTGCGCAAACGGAGAAGAATGGTGGGACGACCCCAAAACAAAGCGGCTGGTGACCTCACCAAGAAGACCAGTAGAATTTAAAAAGTAAATGAAACAACATATCTCCAACCACTTAACTTCTAATAAACAGCGATTTCTGGCGAAGACCTGGCGCAACACCCCCATCGCTCTCCCGAACCGTTCGCTGCCAGCCGCTGCAACGGACGCAAGAAGGCGCGCCGATCTCCCGTCTCACGGCGTCGCAGCTCGCCCCGGCCAGACCGATGTCGCGGGTGGACTCCTGCTGCTCTCGTGTCGGCCGCGAAGCCACTACCCCTCGCTATACGGCGCTGCCCACTGGACTCACGTGGCGATCTCACATGCGCCGACGCTCAAGCCGGACCAGTCATCTCGTGCCTCAGTACGCGACCGACCAACCGATCGATCCAACCGTCAATGACCGTTGCCCGAGCAACTCCAGCAGACTGGCGGCCTAACGCGCAGACTCACACGCTAGCTGAGTTCTGTTACTGGTGGAGTGGCAACACTCTCATTTTGCCGGCTTTAAAGTTTGATCCAAACGTCAGACATACTAGCACTCCGATCGACCGGCAGACACTAACTGCCGCACAAATGCGAACGAGAGACAGACCAGCATCTGGGGACGCGAGACTGACCCAGACTCTCTGCGACTGACCAACTTCCACTGGCGAGCTTATAGTTCCCCTTAAATCCACGTGAACAGGCAACCTTTCCCCTTTTCCACCAGAGGGACACACCAAAGCTGCGATTGCCACAGCGGAGCCAACGCCAAAAACAGAGGGTGAATGCTTCATACAACGCCCTGCGGCGCGCTCTTCAAAACAACAATTTTTCCCACGGCTGAGTTCATAGATAAATCGAAATGCCGCGCCACGGTTCAAGGAGCCTCCATAGGCATTCCATGTCCAAATATGTTGTAAAGTAAAACGCGGTTTCTTTCATCATGCATACATATTATACACTGAGCCAAGAAACTGGTACACTTGCCTAATATCGTATAGGTTCCCCTCGAGAACGTCGAAGTGCCACAACACGACATGACACGAACTAGACTAATGTCTGACATAGTCCTGGAGGGAGGGAACTCACACCATGAATCCTGCAGGGCTGTCCATCAGTAAGAGTACGAGGGAGCGGAGTTCCCGTTCTGAACAGCACGTTGCAAGGCATCCCAGGTATGCTCAATAATGTTCATTTCTGGGGTGTTTGGTGACCAGAGAAAGTGTTTAAACTCAGAGAGTGTTCTTGGAGCTACTCTGTAGCAATTCTGGACGCGGGGGGTGTAGCATTGTCCTGCTGGAATTGCCCACATCCGTCGGAATGCACAATAGACATGAATATGGATGCAGGTGATCAGACAGGATGCTTACGTACGTGTCAACTGTCAGAGTCGTATCTAGACGTATCAGGGGTCCCACATCACTCCAACTGCACACGCCCTGCACCATTACAGAGCCCCTACAAGTTTGAACAGTCCGCTGCTGACATGCTCGGTCCATGAATTCATACGGTTGTCTCCATACCCGTACACGTCCATCCGCTCGATACAATTTGAAACGATACTCATCCGACCAGGCAACATATTTTCAGTCATCAACAGTCCAATGTCGGTGTCGATGGGCCCACGCGACGCATAAAGCTTTTTTTCGTGCTGTCATCAAGGGTACAAGAGTAGGCCTTCGGCTCCGAAAGCCCATATCGATGATGTTGCCACTTGTTGATGGTCCAGCACTGAAATCTGTAGCAATTTGCGGAAAGGTTGCACTTCTGTCACGTTGAACGGGTCTCTTCAGTCGCCGTTGGTCCCCTTCGTGCAGAATGTTTTTCCGGCCGCTCCGATGTCACACATTTGATGTCTTACGGGTACCCTGATATTCACGGTACACTCGTGAAATAGTCGTACGTGAAAATCCGCAATTAATCGCTACGTCGGAGATAACGGTATTTTGAAACTCACTTGAATGATCAATCCTGATAACCTGCCGTTGTAGCAGCAGCAACCGATCTAAAAACTGCGTCAGACACTTTTAGTCTTATGTAGGCGTAACCGATCGCAGCGCTGTATTTTGCCTGTTCACGTATCCCTGCCTTTGAACACGCGTGCCTGTACCAGTTTCTTTGGCGCTTCAGTGTAGAACTGGATGCATGTATGTATGGTTCGCAACTCCTTGTAAACCACTGCATCGATTTCAAGCAGACTTGGTACACATACCAGTAACTGTGTGTAAAGAATCACTGTGGGGTAAAAAGGCAGGGGTGGGAGTGAGAAAGAGCCGTAGGCGAGATGGCCGCACTGTATTCATCCGGTATTCGCGAATGAGAGCACTCGGTGACTTGCAACCAGCTTACCCATAGCTCCAACCTTTAAGAGACCTTTTGACACCCCCCAAAAGACGATGAAAGGAAAAAAAGAATTATCGCTTGCTACATTTTCGCAGTTCACGTAGTAAAACTGCCACATCATTCATTACATTTGAGTTTGTTGTTTCTTAGTACTATTTCCAACACCTTTTGGAGACAGTATTCACATAAACCACTAAATGTACTTGCAAAAATATGTCGCCGTAGGGCACAAAGTTCAGCAGATATGACGTCGTGAACACTGAACTGCATGTAAACGAAACGGCAGCGCGAAATCCGCTGTAGATACGGGCCATGTGTTCAAATATGTGTGAAATATGTTAAATATATGTGAAATATATATGTGAAATTTGCGTACCCAGGCGAAACCACGAGCAAAAATTTCCTACTGAATCCCTGC
Source organism: Schistocerca cancellata (assembly GCF_023864275.1). Lineage (NCBI taxonomy): Eukaryota > Metazoa > Arthropoda > Insecta > Orthoptera > Acrididae > Schistocerca > Schistocerca cancellata. The sequence goes on from NC_064635.1 coordinate 213,480,494, forward strand.
ATTGATTTCATTTATATTTTCTACGTGCGTTTCGTAGTATGTGGAAGAAAATGCTTTGTGGGAGCGAACACCAGCAACCTCTATTTGGGTGGGGGTGATAACGTGGATCCAGAAGAGGTGAGGAGGAAATGGACGGAGACAGAAAAGGAAGGACGACATAGATGAGGGGAAGAACGAGATGAACAGAGAGAGGTGGAGGAGAAATGGAGAGGGAAGAGGAGGAGGTGGACAGACAGAGAGGAGGGGATAGGGGTGAGAAAGAGCCAGAGTGGCTGAGGAGGAGGTAGAGAGGGGAGGAGGAGATGGACAAAGAGGGTAGTAGCAGGTGAACAGAGAAAGGAGAGAGGAGGAGATGGACTAAGACAGAGAGAGGAGGAGACAGACAGAGAGGAGGAGGAGAGTGGCAAAGAGAGGCGAAGAGGAAATGGAGAGACAGGGTAGGAGCAGATAGACAGAAGTTTGTAATAAATGTATACCCAGGCAACGGCAGGTACTCAGTATCGAATAAAAATGTTTGCAGATACATTTTCTCTTAGAATGGGCGTCGTATAAGCAGAACATTCGGAAAGCCAGCTTACAACATCGTTCGCGGAACGTGACATTTAGAAAAGTTGCCGGGACATGTACGGGGCGCATTTGTTTCAATTATCGCCGTGACTGTGCAGAGACAGCACACAATAGGGGCCGGTAAATCACCCTAACGGCGACCATTCGTCTCCACACACGCTACGGTCAGCTGCCTCACGCGCTTGGAACTCGATCAGGCACACGCACTCAACAGGTCCACCAAAAGCGCTTCACGCGCTGAGTAGCGGGGGCGGGAGAACTGAGAACTGAGAACGAAGACGAACACAAAGTTTTTTAAGCTGTTTGGAAGATCAGCAAAGTGGCAGAGTGACAAACTACTAACTTATAATTCGTAAATCTAAATCTACATAGATACTCCGCAAATCACATTTAACTGCATGGCAGAGGGTTCATCGAACCACCTTCACAATTATCTGTTATTCCAATCTCGTATAGCGCGCGGAAAGAAAGAACACCTATTCCTTCCCGTACGAGCTCTGATTTCCCTTATTTTATTTTCGTAATCATTTCTCCCTATTGCAGTTCCGTGTCAACAAAATATTTTCCAACCGGCGAAAAAAGTTGGTGATTGGAATTTTGTGAGAAGATTCCACCGCAACGAAAAACGCCTTTGTTTTAATGATGTCCATCTTGTTTTAATGATATTCGTCCCAAATCCTGTATCGTTTCAGTGACCCCTCCCCTATTTTTCGATAATACAAAACGTGCTGCTCTTCTTTAAACTTTTTCGATGTACTCCCTGTTTGTCATCTCTGCTGCTCCAGAATAAGCAAGGTATATATGTCAGTCAACGTTGTCAAAAGCTTTCTCTAAATCTACAGATTTGACGAGAGCGGTTAAGACGACTAATCACGTAATTCCACACATCTAGGTAGCGCCATCATACACTATGCATGGGTGTGTGTGTGTCTGTGTGTGTGTGTGTGTGTGTGTGTGTGTGTGTGTGTGTGTGTGTGTGTTTGTCCTTAGGATAATTTAGGTTAAGTAGTGCGTAAGCTTAGGGACTGATGACCTTAGCAGTTAAGCCGCATAAGTATCCGGACACCTGGCTGAAAATGACTTACAAGTTCGTGGCGGCCTCCATCGGTAATGTTGAAATTCAATATGGTGTTCTCCCACCCTTAGCCTTGGTGACAGCATTAACTCTCGCAGGCATACGGCCAGTCAGGTGCTGGAAGGTTTCTTAGTGAATGGCAACCCATTCTTCACGGAGTGCTACACTGAGGAGAGGTATCGATCTCGGTCGGTGAGGCCGGGCACGAAGTCGGCGTTCCAAAACATGTGTTCTATATGATTCAGGTCAGGACTGTGTGCAGGCCAGTCCATTACAGGGATGTTACTGTCGTGTAACAACTCCGCCAGAGGCCGTGAATTATGAACAGGTGCTCGATCGTGTTGAACATCATAACACCACGGCCTCCCAATTTTACTGTTGCACTACACACGCTGGTAGATGACGTTCGCCGAGCATTCACCATACCCACACCCTGCCATCGGATCGCCACATTGTGTACCGCGATTCGTCACTCCACACAACGTTTTTCCACTGTTCAATCGTCCAGTGGTTACGCTCGTTACACCAAGCGAGGCGTCGCTTGGCATTTACCGACGTGGTGTATGGCTTATGAGCGGCCGCTCGACCATCAAATCAACGTTTTCTCACCTCCCGCCCAACTGTGATAGTGCGTGCAGTAGTTCCTGATGCAGTTTGTAATTCCTGTCTGATGGTCTGGATAAATGTCTGTCTATTAAACATCACGACTCTCTTCAACTGTCGGCGGTCTCTGTCAGTCAACAGACGAGGTCTGTCTGTACGCTTTTGTGTTGTACATGTACCTTCACGTTTCCACTTCGCTACCACTTTGGAAACAGTGGACCTAGGGATGCTCAGGAGTGTGGAAATCTCGCGTACAGACGTACGACACAAAGTGACACCCAACCACCTGACCACGTTCGAAGGCCGTCAGCTCCACGGAGCACCCCGTTCTGTTCTCTCACGATGTCTAATGAGTACTGAGGTCGCTGTATGGAGTATCTGGCAACACGTGGCAGCACAATGCACTTAATACGAAAAACGTATGTTTTTGGTGGTGTCCGGATACTTTTGATCACACAGATTACGGTTACTACTAACACTGCGGGCAGGATATGGTCGCTGCATCCAGTGCAGTGTGTGAGAGACATAACTGTCGTGTATATTACTTGACGCATCATGATTTTTAGGGCACTCGGAATAACTTCTTCTGAATCGGATGGTAAAATATTTGGTTATTCCTTATCATAGATGCCTAAACAAATAGTATGCGTTTCATAGTCGCTAATTATTTGTGTTATTTCTACTCATAAAACAAACCTCTATTTTAACACAAGCTGCTGCAGCAAGATGACAGGGACAAGTTGTTGACGCCGTCTTCCATTGAGCAAATCAGCTACAGCCGATAATGTAGCTGTTTGACTCAGAGAACGTGAAATCGAACCAATAATTCAGTGAAAATTATTTTGCAGCGGTGTGGAAACGGCTGTTTTTCTTGTCATGGGCTATAGTCAGACTCAAAATTCTCTTGGTCAGGTTGTAGCACCTAAAGGCCAAACCACCGAAACTACAAATGAATTTGCAGATGAATGTCAGGCAGAGCAAAATGAAGAACCACGACCTTCAACAAACGCTACTTCCATGAGATAAAATGGTGCCCACGTATTTTCTATTTTTAGCCATTGCCTAGAAAAAAATTCCATGTGTCAAAATTGTGAAAATTTATATTACGCGAACTTCAAGTGATCTAATAAGCTCGTCTATAAATCCGATGGTGATTCATAATGAAGCTCACACAAGGTGGAGGGACAACGTTGAAAACAAAAAGAACAACTTCAAAAGTGACTATAGTGCAGTGTCCTACACGTGATGCAATACAGTGATCCTCAAACAATATACTCGATAGCTGCAAATGCTACACGTGGTTGTAACAGGTAAGACAAACCTTCGAAGAAGAAAATATGATAATGTAAAAATCGCTTATCTACAGTTATATTAATTTTCAACACGGTAATTCTTTCATTAAATTAGAAGTTGGCACAGTGATCCAATAAGTTTAGAATATGTTTATTTTATTTCCATCTGTGATGACAGAAACGTCTAGTCCTTAGACTACGGGTATCGGTTAGCGATAAGCCTCTTCAGGATACAAATAGTACATATTACGCATTTTAAAACAGTAAAATAGTCCATAATGAAAAGTATTACTGTTATATCCGTTTTAAATGTGAGGAGGCATACCTGTTTAAAAACCCGTCCTACTGCAATGAAGCGACAGTGGCACAGTCGAAAGATACACGCGGAAACAGCTCAGCGTCGCCGCACGTTGTGTGGACTAGTCCGCAGTGCTGCTGCAGTCACACTGTTCGTAACAAACTGCGGTACAGTAGCCACAAAACACGTTCGTGTCGTACGGTCGTTAGATGTCGCTTCTGTAAGTTGCAAATATTCGTCAACTGTAAAATTGTATAAATTGCAATAAAATGAAGATTACAATAGGTGAAATCAACAGTGGGCTTCCAGATGTGTATGGAGGTAGAAATGTAATAGGAAAGAGAAAGATAAGTAGTGCGCGCAATATGATAATATCTCTGAAACGTCATGCAGTGTACTTTATTACCAGTACATTCAGCTCCTCGGTGTTCCATTCACGGACTTTACGCCAAAAACAGAACTACTTTTATACCTAAATATTTGCCCCGACTTCCCCAATCTCATTATAAAGAACCTCACTCTACACGTGTGCTGGAGTATCAGATATCCTTCCGTCGTTGGTGTTTAGAACACCTTCGTTCATATTCAGTGCTTTTACTGTTCGTTCAGCTCTTCATTTCTAATATTACAGATTCTTTCCTGGTAACACAGCACTGTTTCACAATCACAGCCCATTTCGGATGCGTCCTGAGTGTACGATAAATGTACCTTCTCGCATGATGTTCATTACGTCACAAAACACATCACTTGATTATTTACGTTAGTGTGCCTTTGAGGGGCACGCACCCGTGGTCGAATTCTATCGACAAGTTGCGATCAGCATTTGGAGCCACAGAGATAAAGAGAAATCGAACATACCACATCAGTGGACGTCTGTTTCTGCAATAACCAGCAGTAAGGATATGCTAAAGATATGTCCTTGGATTTCGACGATAATACCTTCATAATATAAAAAAACAATATATATTGACCAGAAGTTGGCTGTCAAAACGTTTCTCGAAGTGCAATGGCAGACTTACTGGGCGAGATCTCAGATGCTACATGTACATTTACAAGGTGAATATAATTAGTTAAACTTTAAAGTCGCTGTAGAAATAACACCTACGTGACGGAGGATACTTTATAACTACCGTGTGTTATTATTTCCTGCTATTCCATTTACAAATGATCGTGGGAAGAACGACCGAGTATATGTCTCCGTGCGAGCGCGTATTTCCGTAACATTATCTCCGTGACCTTCTCGGGATCGAAACGTACGTTGAAACGTCCCCTTTCAACAATTATACATGACTGTGCTTAAACTGACACACAATATTTTTTAGCGCAACGCAATCTGACTTTCAGAAATCCCTACAAAGGAATGGCCCTGACTAACATTAACCTGTACCTTTCACAAATCACTTACCTCACAAAAATCTTCGTTACTCAAGCTACTGCAATACAGCGAGCGCCACTACTGCCAGCTAAATAAAAGATTCAAACTACAGAAGGCACTAACTACTGATAGGCATAGTTAGCAATTGAAAGATGTTAATAGAGAACAAACAATGTATTTACCTTAACAGTCATAATATATATAGTAGTTCATGACATCCAGTGTTACAAATTTCAAAACTGCGCCATCTCTCTCCCCACATGCACCACTGCTGGCGGCTCACCTCCAACCGCGCAACGCTAGGCGCTGTTAACCTCCAGCTGCCCAACACTACAATGGCAGACAACAATGCAAACTGCCCGCATCTCGTGGTCGTGTAGTAGCGTTCTCGCTTCCCACGCCCGGGTTCCCGGGTTCGATTCCCGGCGGGGTCAGGGATTTTCTCTGCCTCGTGATGGCTGGCTGTAGTGTGCTGTCCTCAGGTTAGTTAGGTTTAAGTAGTTCTAAGTTCTAGGGGACTTGTGACCACAGCAGTTGAGTCCCATAGTGCTCAGAGCTATTTGAACCATTTTTGAACAATGCAAACTAGCCACAGACTGCACATAGCACAGCCAGTAATTTTGATACAGAGCGCTACGTGACGTTACCAATATAAAAACCTGAACAGCCTACTTACAACGTGATGAAGAATGTACGTCGCTTCTGCCATAAGATCTGGCGTTTATCTAAAGTAGATTTTCAGGAGATGTGCGACATGTTTAATCAAGTGTTTCAAATTCAGGTTTTTTTCTGCATAACCGTTGGCTTCTCTCCGAATCAAACAAATCTGTAACCATTCACGCTGCCCTCCTTTGTATAAACACTATGTCCTGGTCAGCCCGGCGTGATATGGGTCCTACCCGCTTCCGCAGTAATCGAGTATAGGCCGTATACGCACCTTATCAGAAATTTCATTCGTAAATATCACAGTTTCCATGATGCTACCAACGAAGCGAGGCCTACTGTTTGCCATTCTCTCAACTGCTCCCAAGTGATCGTTCCAGTTAATATCCATAAATAGATTTTCTGTCAAGTATTTATATGACAAGACTGATTTCATTTGCTAACTATTTATCTTGCGATCAGAAGCTATTACGCTTTTATGTTTAGTGAAGTGCACGACTTTACACTTGCCTTAATTTATAGTTAGTTGGCCAGTCTCAGTACTACTACAAATACAGATGGAAAAAAGGTACCTGTGGTCTAGGAGTCATTCTTGGAGAGAGAAAACTCCCATGGCAGTGGATAATGAAACTACTGTTGCACCATTGAAGAAAGATTCTTTCAGCTGAAGTAGCACAAGTAATACACTAAGTTACTTTACTTTATCCTTTCAATAACATCTTTTAATATTTTGTTTTACCGAATTTTCATTTGTACACATTTACTAATTATAAACATGTAATATAAAAAATAAATAAAAATTATAGACCCGTGGAGCCTAGCGCATAGTTGGAGGCAACGCCTGAAGAGGAATAGTTCATTTTTTTTTTATGGTAGGGTAAAAGCGGCACTGCCAAATAGCGATGGATTTGATTTTCGTTTTCGTTATATTTGGAGATTAAACTTACTCAGAGCAGGCATAGGTGTACGCAAAAAAAGTATGTTTCCTGCATGGGGAGAAAACAATTGCAAAGAGAGGGTAGCGTGAAAAAGAGGGAGTGTTCTTTGAGTCGTAATGAAAACGTCCTCGGTCCCGAGTTCGAAGTCCGCCACGCCTTAAATTTCCGGCATAAGTCGTCACCCTCTGTGTGCCAACGGCCTTGTCAGAGAGGACAGAGAGGTTCAGGGCACTCTGTTGTCCTAGGGGGTGGGAAAGTGCCCCTAAAAGCCGGACGAATCAGCAATGATCAACGTCACGATGATGCAGAAGGGAATGGAAACCACTTGTGGCGGGGCGGGGTTACTAAAATGTTTTATTCGTTCGTCGTATTGTTCAGTGCAAAAGTTGCACCTACCTCCTCAGTACGGCGTCAGTTTCTCTGCAAACGCAGGTACTGTTAGCAAGTCGAAAGAGCAGCGTTGATAAAACGACGCCTATATTTACGTTGCAAAGTCCGCGTAACTCTAGTAGCCAGCTATCCTGTCAATATGTTATAATCATTTTCGGGCGGAAGGTGGTTGCTTTTCATACCTTCAGTAAAATGTCAAAACTCTACTAAAGTTTTTTTATTTCCTTTAGTTCAAATGAAAAAACCTGCCATCAAGTCCGCACGTACTTAACTAACAAAACTACTGTTCTCAGTTCGCAGTTCATGCAATCTAGATCACACGCAAAGCGACCAGAATTTTACCTAAGTCCGACCCAAATAATTACACGATATTACAGTCAAAGTTCTGCTACCAATAGTGAGTTTCACATTCGGTCCTTTTCGGTGGATTTCTTTAAAAGAAACTGCTTGCCAAATATTTCACATACGAAAACAGACCGAAAGTTCACACTCGGTTATCTTTCCAACAAAACAATTCAAAGACTTCAAGTTTTCACCAAACTGTCGGTAAATGCAACTCCTTTCACGGCAACACAATGTGGACGCGAGAAACTTACTTCTTCATTTTACACATAAAGAAGACTGGAACGTTCAAGACGACCTGCACGTCCAGTTGCCGACTGGAGACTCTCCTGGATGCTGCTTCCACCGCAGCATATCTGTCTAGCAGTGCGCGCGAACTGCTTAACTCTGACTGGCCGATCATTTTCGCTGGGCAGTCAGAAGAATTGTTCGAGATCATTCTCGTGCCAAAACTGGCGTGCGCCAGTCATTATTCACAGATGCATTTACGTCATCCCAACATGCAAATACTAATATAAGATTTATTAAAACCAAACGAAAAGAAAATTAAGCTTGGAATAAATTTAGAATATGATTTTACTTTCAAGCGTTATTCTGGCTGCCTCCTTACAAAAGCAAGTACACTTAGACATACGTCATCAGCAAAGTGGACCAATTTTACTGTCGGCACTACACACGCTGGCAGATGACGTTCACCGGGCATTGGCCTTACCCACGCCCTGCGATCGGACCGCCACATTGCGTACCGTGATTCGTCACTCCACAAAACGTTTTTCCACTGTTCAATCGTACAATGTTCGCGCTCTGTCTGCCTATTACACGTTACGACCCTCTTCAACTGTCGGCGGTCTCTGTGAGTCAACAGCCGAGGCCGGTCTGTACGCTTTTGTGCTGTACGTCTCCCTTCACGTTTCCACTTCACTATCACATCGGGAACAGTGGACCTGGGAATATTTAGGAGTTTGGAAATCTCGGGTACTGACGTATGACACAAGTGACACCCAATCACCTGACCACGTTCGAAGGCCGTGACATCCGCGGAGCGTCCCATTCTGCTCTCACACGATGTCTAAGGACTACTGAGGTCGCTGATATCGAGTACCTGGCAGTAGGTGTCAGCGCAATGCACCTGATATGAAGAACGTATGTTTTTGAAGGTGTCCGGGTACTTTTGATCACGTAGTTTAGAAGCAAAGACGGATAATATACAAAGTATACAAAGACCAAGAGGGAAAAATAAGAGTAGGTGATTAAGAACGAAGAGCAGCGGTTAAAAATAGATGTAGTCTTCACCGCTGCTGTTCGGTGTATACATCGAAGGAGCAAAGACGGAAATAAAAAAAAAAAGTTCAAGGTAAGGATTAAAATTCAAGGTGAATGTATATCAATGTTAAGTGTCGCGATAACATTGCTATCGTCAATGAAAATGAAGAACAATTACAGGTCCTGTGGAATGCATTGAACAGCCTAATAGGGAATAACTCCCATGGTACTAGAGGAAGCCGTACAGAGTAAAAACTGTAGAGGAAGACAGATATTGGAAGACATCCAGAAAATAACTGATTACGTAGGGTGCAAGTACCACTCGAAAAATGAAAAGGTTGGGACAGGAGAGACCGCATCAAACGAGTCAGAAGATTGATGATGAAACAAAAATCCTCGTTAATAGCAGCGTTATCTGAGAAAGATCTGAGATTGCTATCAATCTCATCCCTCAAGTCATGATCGGTAAAGGTGCTATTGCATTCCCCTTGGGGCACACAGGATGTTAGGTCAACTTCTAAAGGGTGGCGCAGGGGAACGGGAAATTTTGAACGTTACAGTTGGCAGCACTGTAGCGCCGGCAGATGTTCGAAACTTTGCACAATTTATGTGAACGCATTGCCATTTAGTAATCATGGAGAATTGCACTTGTGCGGAACGTGCAGTAGCTGTGAGAGCGTTTTACAAAAATGGTGATAGTGCGACTGCCGCGCAGAGAACATTTCGACAGCATTACCAGCTTGGACGTCATGGACGTGTCCCATCTGCGCATGCGACTACAACGTGGGTGCGTAATTTTGAAGAAACAGGATCTGCCTTGAAAAAGAAACCTCCAGGTGGCATTCCAACGGTTCGTACCCCAGAGAACATTGCAGCTGCTAGAGCTGCAATCGAGACAAGTCCTCGCGGCTCCGTTCGACAGCATGCATCTTCGCTGGGGATTGAGCGACGAAGCTTACAAAGAACACTGCACGAATTAGATTTCCATACCTATAAGATGCAGATTGTGCAACACTTACATGAACGAGACCCAGCGTCACGTATGGAGTTTAGTAGCCAGATATTGGCTAAAATCAACGAGGACGCGAATTTCCTTGGTAACTTATGGGTATCAGACGAAGCCCATTTCCACCTAAACGGATTCGTGAACAAACAGAATTTTCGTTATTGGGCACAGTATAATCCTTGTGAGTTTCACCAGCGAGCACTACTTAGCGCCAAGGTCACAACATGGTGTGCTGTACCATGTCATGGTGTTATCGGCCCTTATTTTTTTGAACGTGAGCATGGTAGTGCAGTGACAGTAACATCCGCTCGATATGTTGAAATGCTGCAAACATTCTTTACACCGAGACTGTACGAGCTTAATCTTAACGTCGAAAACATGTGGTTTCAGCAGGACGGAGCCACGTCACACACTGCTCGACAATCGATGGCAGCAGTTCGTCAATTGTTTGGAAGACGCACTATTTCACGTAACGGTGGCATTGCATGGCCTGCGAGATCCCCTGATCTTAGTGTGTGCGACTTCTTCCTGTGGGGATATCTTAAAGGCAAGGTGTACCGTACACGTCCTGCAACAATCCATGAAGTGAAGGAGAACATTGAAAACGAAATCACTGCCATTCCCCAAGATTTGCTACACCGCGCATTCCGGAGTTTTCATAACAGGCTGTTAGAGTGTGAACGCCGAATGGGAGCACATCTTTCCGATGTCATCTTTAAAAAGTAAAGACACACTTTTGGACATTTTGATTGTAGACATACTGAATAATGGCATACTGAATACATTCACTTTCGTTAATAAATTACTATTTTTATGAATTTATTCATGGAAATGACGTTATTTCGAAATTTCCCGTTTCCCTGCGCCACCCTGTACAGCTGAGGAAGTCTCTGTCCACGACAACAAGCTGTGCGCGGCCTGTCAAGAAATCCTCGATCCTTGTAGAAATCTGGCTGGATGTTCCGTAAGAGAACGTTTTCGGTTGCAGGCGTTTATGTGCCACCGGTGATGTTACAAAATAAAAGTGATGTTGTTATTCAATGGAAAGTTGGAAACTGAGATTTAGCTTACTGTTTTATCAATCACAATTGGCGTAAGAATCATGGATTGACCATTGTCATAAAATATTGCATTGTGAGATGTGATTAGTTTTTACTTGCAGTTTCGCGTGGCTTGAGGCAGTCACAACTAGCGTGCTATTGATTAAGAAATCGCATTATCATCTTTCTAATTACTTCATGATCGTAGATACGATCATACCCGGTTGTGAAGTTATTGTTATGGCAAAACAATTTCCTAAGGGACCAGAAAGTTCTTAAGGGCGCAAAAACAACTGTCACATCACACAAAAGGGAAATTCAATATTAAAGCTGCTGCAAGAAGACGATAAAACAGTTTTCTTTTTATCAATGTAACACGTACACTGGACTGCTGATCTTGGTGTCTGTAATATTAGCAAAATGCATAATTAAAATGAAAATAATACTGAGGAGATAATAGAAATGAGCACTGCTAAATGATTCAGTATTCCCAGAACAAATATTTATTATAACTAAAACATATATCGTACCTTAAGCTTAATACTACAATGACGGTAGATTTTTATGTCCGTATCATGTCCATTGAGCGCTCTTTTATATAGCCATTGTCTTCTTTGAGTCGCTCGTGCGTCGTCACGATAAGTTATAACAGTTCTTTACACTTCACTCAAACTTAGACATAACACGTTTTTATACATTTAGTAAAAATTAGATCAGACTACCACAAATCTGCGTCCGTCTTACTCGAGAAAAACAGTACAAGTCTTCAGCGCTCAAGGCTTCATTTGTTCTCCAGCGAACAAAATAGTGAAGGATCGCATATCTATCCGTATTTTTCTGTTTATATTGCCGCCCAAAGACGACGAATTACATTATTTAGAAAATTCCACCGTCGCCATGCAACGCCTCATTATACATTAATCATTATTTATAAACAAGTATTTGCCTTCTGGCTGAAAGTATTAACTACTCGTATTTGCTGTTTTAATGAAGTAAAAAATAGCTAATATCGCATTGCCTCCCATGAGGAGAGAGGGAATGCCGTAGGATTACCTCGATCCTCATGTACTCATGAGATATTCGTGATTTTTGATGTGACATTTACATAATGTTATTGGCGTACTATGTACATAAATTGAAATTACATTTATAAACATATATCAGATATTTATCATTTCTCAAAATAAAGTTTTTCATTCTTTGTTCATCAGTCACTTCATTCCATAATACCAAGATTAACATTTATGTGCATATTTAAGTTTGGTCCATATTTGCTTATAACAATAAGTGAACGTTCATTTCGCACTTCAGGGGATAGAATTCAGAAATTACTTTCTCTTGAGCTTAACAACTAATACATGAGTACAGTGAGTGCTTATTTTCACTAAACTAGAGTGGACAATGTTCGAGCATCTGTTGACTCCTTGTGGTTCAATTACAGTTTAATAACGTAGCACTACACTTCGTGATGCTTTCACTTTCTGTGTTAGCTGTCTACGGCGTTCATCATGCAGTAGATCTCTCCTTTCCACTTTGGTGCCAGGAATTCAAGTGGCTTCCCGGGTTTCTATTTACAATATGAAACAGAAGAAGTGGAAAATTATTAGTATAACTTACAACCTATTGGATACATTTGTTAAGGATCGGGACTGGTCTGGAGTTTAGGGTCTTCCTATAGTGCACATTCATTTTCTTTGTCCATCAAGAGACAGGATTATAATTCATTTTGAGCAGTGTTCAGGAGTGCCGGTATTAATGGCTTTAAGGTCTGAGTAATCTAACAATCTACTTCTCACTCATCTTAACTTCAACTCAAGAAAATTGCTTAATTTACGTATGAAAATGTAGTCACACAAGTGTACAAATGTCTTTCCTCCAGTATGTACCATGGAAGTCATGGCGGTTAGCAGTTTAAAGTTTGGATTGTTTCGTCACCCAACGTCAGCCACTCACAGCGGCTGCACAGTGTTGCGTGAGCTCCAATACTCAGTATCCGTTCGCGCTCAGGCTGTAACAGAGCTGCTGGTCGTCGATTGCTCCCCCCTTTTTTTTTTTCTTTTTGTGAACTTGGTATCACACGAGTGCATCGATACAAACACCTCGCGCGCGTTTTCCATCGGAGGAGCCGGACACTGAAGCTGCCTCCATACTTCTCTGTCAACTGCCTCCCATGAGGCTCACAGGTAAGTGACGACGAATGTTTTAGCTGTCGCTGCACTTAGAACAACACTGAACTTTGCGTTGCACCTGTTGTCGTAGCCTTGACTTCTTTTTACACTTGCAGTACAACACTACCACTAATATACAGTGAACAGTTATTTTTATTATGCACGTCGCACTTTGGTGAGCATCTTCACACAGCATTCGTGCTTAGTTCCTTCGCCGATAGAGTTCATTTACAAAACAATCAATTTTGCAGGTTTCCTCCATTGGTACAGAGAGACTTATATTCTACTATTTACAAAAGATCACTTACGAGCTAATATTTATAATTAATGATCACACCTTTTGTTAAGTCCAGTGAACAACTGCTTTATGAATGGACTCTTTATATCTCAAGGTTTACTTTCACTAGTGAACCTAAAAATATTCTTTCAAAGTTTCTTTTAAGGGCTCATCTCCTCATTATGAAAACTACAGGTTTCGCAACACTCGTTGCATTTATTCTTTAGTGCTCCCAAGATCATTTTCTACTGCCACGCAGCATATCTACTACTTAACGAGTACGCATTTAACGCTGAATCTTTTTTTTTTTGTGCTTTCCTTTCTGCTTGCCAAAATTTTTTTTTATATATTTGAGGACAGACTGGATAACAATAGGTCTCCCTCTTCGCTTCATGTACTCAGCAATCGTTCACTGTTAAAAAAAATAGGGTAACGCGTGTCTACTATTTTTCGCATGAATGGAATTACCGACAGTTCACTGGGTTTACGCAACCGGTCCATAACAAACATTACCAAAGCTAGCGAAGTTCATCACGCTACGTGTCTCATTTCTCATAAGCACTGCTTTGCTTCGAAGCACACGTGCCTTTTACAAGTCGACCCTTGGTCTGGGTTAATGAACCAGGATCAAAAGGAACGGGCACAAGGAAAATGGATTTCATAAGAGGAGTGTCTTAGGAGACATTTTTGCAATAAAATCTGCATGTAAATAAAATTATCATAATAAACATAGGCACATATATAAATTTCAACCTCTTTCATTACAGCATGCTTTGCTACTTCTACGTCTTACTCTGGTTATAGTCAATATTAAGTTTAAATATCACTGCATTGCTTGTTATTTAGATTAGCCTTCAATTAGGGTATTGAATGGTCGCTAGATTACACTACAAATCTTCTGAAGATCTTTACTTGGACTTATTTATGATACAGGGGGCTTGCTGTGTGGTTATTTAGTACCTTGATTCTACTGAAATCAATTCGTCAGCTAACATTCCCCATATACTCTTTACATTGGGCTCAGATCACAGGGAAATAGTTTACTTTCATAGCAATTAGTGGTCTCGTGGAGTACTTACGCTACTTTATTGATGCTTCATGGTTTGCCTCTATTTGTACTGTATTTCACCTAACTTAGTTTACTACAGCTTATTGTCTCCTTGCGTGAACACATGTGGGTTACCACTTGTTTTTCCATTTAACAGCACGCTTTAACTGAACTTTAAGCTATTTCTTCTACTCCAGTCCACTGTCTGGACGTTTTGAATATGTACTTTTTTTTTAGCAGGTAATTTGGGCTTTTACAACAGAACTTCAAGTACTTACATTACTAAAAATAAATCTATAAATCTTCTTGTACCTTGAGAGAATTGCTTATTTACGCATCCTCCTCCATTACTCACCTTTACATATTTATATAGCTCCGGGCAATCACCTCGCAAGCACATTTTTTTTATACTAACTTAAAGCTAAATTGAAATTCTTTCTGCAACCTTAATTTCCTGCTTCAGCTTGTAGAAGAAATATCAGTTCATGTCCATCACTATAAACAATTTTTCCATACATAGCATTTAATACTTAAAGTTTACATGTAGTAGCCGTTACCATGTAGTCAGTGCGCTGTTCAACACAATACTTATCATTAACAGTTCACACAAGGAAATTTCCAGTAAGCAAGAGACAAGAAACCGAAACAGATTCTATCTGCAGTTGAGGCTGTGTCTGTAAACTAACTCTCTGTTTCAATGGACCATTCGCTCCCGATATGGAGCAACCCTGAATCGGCAATGATAAAACTTTTGAAACAGAAGACACCTGTCTGAAGAGACATGATGACATCACATTGATGTTTGCTCCTGTATCAACAATGGCTGTGACAGGAATGTTGGCAATAGAAATCTTAATCGAAGCCTGGACCTGTTCATCATAAATGTCATTAATGTCTTTAGCTTCTTTGTCAGGTGCAAGGTCATCTCGTAAGTCGGTCTCATGGTCGTACCGTATCGCATTAACATACTCAGAATCAGAGTATTCGTTAGTACCCCCACTGGAACCGGCAGCGACCTCTAGGAGGCTGAAAGGCGCTGCCTCTAATTTTCTGCAGGATGTTTAACCTGTTTGTCATTCATGGCCTAAAGTGTTTGTTCCGTTTCATATTGGTGCTGGTTATGTGGTACAAATGCCGGTGTAAAGGGGTAAAATCCACTGGGTGCATTCACTTGTGAATAGAATACTTGAGACGGCTGCTGCCGCCCGATCTTTTGGTTGCCGGCAAAACCATTTCCTTGTGAAGGAAAGTTCGCATTTGGTGCCGTTTGAAAATTGTTCCGCGGTCCTCTATCCTGTGAAAAGTTGTTCTGGTGTTGTGCTGGGTGGCCTCCGCCTTGCCCATGCCACTTGATATTTTTCGACCTATAACTTTGATTGTACACTGGCCCATTTGAAAAATTACCACTAGTTTGTGGAGAATTTCCATACTGCTCAGGCGCAGAATTAAAGGGTGGGTTTCCGTACTGATGTTGTACCTGGTGGTTGTAAATTGGGTGGTATCTCTGCTGATTACTGTAATTGGTTTTCTGCTTCCGTTTAAAGTCATTGGCGTTTGCGTTTTCATAACGGCTGGCAGGTTGGTACCCGCGATCACAGTAGCGCACTCTCTCCTTCGGCGCATTGTTGTCCGCGTGCGATGCATTCTGCTGGCTGCCAGGGAAGAATTTGCCGCTGCCAACCTTGGAGCGCACATCCTCGCTAATTAAATCTAAGGAATCCAGCACAGAAAGGAATACATCCGTGTCTTCTTCGGACACATTTACTAGTTTCTCTCTAATAGACACAGGGAGTTTGCTTTTGAGAATCATAATTACGTCCTTGGAAGAAATCGGAGAATCCCAGAATATAATTTTTGCTAGATACTTCTCGAAGTATCGCCGGAGACTTCCACGCTTCTCATTGGAAATTTCCGCACCATACACCTCCTTCCTTAATCTTTGCTGTACCCCATTACTCCAAAATTTTGCCAAGAACATTTTCTCAAACTCTTCATAATTCCTACACGTGTCTACCATTTCCGTTCCCCATAATGCTGCATCACCGGAAATAAAGCCAGTGACGAACTGAATACGCTGTCTGTCTGTCCAGCTCCTGGGAAATATGCCGGAAAAATTCTTTAGGAACACGATGGGGTGTATTTCTCGCTTCTGCGGATGAAAAACAGGAAAAGTACGATGCTTAATCACACTTTCCTCTTGCATTAAACTCACAATTGTGGGCGGATCATTTATTTTCCCTACTCGGGACTCAACAGGACTGTTGTTTTGCTTGTAATCAGGTGGTGAACGATTAGGAGTTGACTGACATTCGTCACCGTCTAAAGAGTTGTTCCCTATAGTTTGCGTGTGCGTGTGCGGAATTTCTACCCAGTTTCTCAGCATTCTGACTTCGTCCACTACTTGCTGCTTCCACTCGGGAAGATCCCGTGTAAGTGTCCTCCGAATCTGTCCCAATTCAGAAACCACTGTGTCTCCCGACTTACCAGGAGCAGCTAAGATTTCATAAGTTACATCCTTGACAGTCTCCCTAAGCTCCTCCCTGACCTTCTTTTCGATAAAAATATCTTTACCCTTTATCCATTCACCGTAGTGTTCCGACAATGCCTCCGCGTGTGCTTTCACGGTGCTCTGAACCTGTTCTTCGATAGTGATTGAGTCTATCTGCCTCGACAGATCCTCCACTACACCTTCAATGTCAGATACTGCATTTCTAACTGAGTTTATTTCTTTGGTAGCTGCCTGAATTTTTGTGTTTAATGTTCCAGATACTTCAGCTATTTCACTTTTCACCTGTTTGTGTATTTTCTGAATTTGATCA
The DNA here is from genome assembly GCF_023864275.1 of Schistocerca cancellata. NCBI lineage: Eukaryota > Metazoa > Arthropoda > Insecta > Orthoptera > Acrididae > Schistocerca > Schistocerca cancellata. Next base: position 213,497,658 of record NC_064635.1, read on the forward strand.
CTGATCTTAGTTTGCACCTCACCCAAATAGGTATTTAATTCAGCCGTAATTTCTTTATGCAGATCTGTTTTGATTGTGCCTAGCTGTGTTTTTAATGATTCGCTTACAGCCTCTAATCGGACGTTAACAGTCTCAATTTGGGTTTTTACTGATTCGCTTACAGCATCGAATCGGGCGTTAACAGTCTCATTTTGTGTTTTTATAGTCTCATTTACTGCGTCAAACTGTTGTTTCAGCATTTCCATTAACGCACCGAGGTCATTTGTAGCTGCAGCGGGAAGAGTTTGGACTTTAGGGTCACTTTCCCCTGTTACAGACATGGTTAGTTCAGTTTGCACACGGGAACCTACCGCGACCGTAAAGGGTATGGAATACTATTAACGTCTTCACTCCCGTCTCCTGTTGTCACCTGTCTCTGTTTACTATCTGCCATTTTCGTCAGTAAACCACGTGCTACGCAAGGCTTTCGTCGTTTGTCAGTGACGTGGTGAGTCCGCTAAGAGCACCGCTCTCGCGTGAGCAACAAATGAAATTCTATCTGGCGAGAAGACAAGATGGAACCTAACCGTTTCAGGCAAATGAATGAAGATGCTCTTCACTGCAAATTGCGCACACTATCCATCATGTTGAAAATGCAATACAGCTATACTAACAATGGGAAGAAATAATTTCTATTATCAGACTACGAAGAATTTTACTTTGAGAGATAAAATAAAGCAGATTTTCTATAGCGGGAAGGAGATAGAAAGGATGTGGATCGACTTGGAAAAGCAACGTTGCTACTGAAGCACTACACTGCGTATGCAAAATTCTGACTTACTTTTTGATGGCTTGATTACCGCTATGTTGTCTCAGCAAATTCACGCCTCTTTTCTTTTCTTTTCTCTCGGTAATTAAACTGCGATATTGACCAGCATATTTTCCGTCATTCTCACAGAGAGATGATGTGTACATGAAACGACAGAACATTTATTAACACAAGCACATAGAAAATTTTCCAAGTATCTGAACAAATTTTTGGTCAAGTCCCTGTTCGGGCGCCAAGTGTGATGTTACAAAATAAAAGTGATGTTGTTATTCAATGGAAAGTTGGAAATTGAGATTTAGCTTACTGTTTTATCAATCACAATTGGCGTAAGAATCATGGATTGACCATTGTCTTTTAATGAACAAAGTAAGAGCATATGGATTATCAGACCAATTGTGTGATTGGATTGAAGAGTTCCTACATAACAGAACGCAGCATGTCATTCTCAATGGAGAGAAGTCTTCCGAAGTAAGAGTGATTTCAGGTGTTCCGCATGGGAGTGTCGTAGGACCGTTGCTGTTCACAATATACATAAATCACCTTGTGGATGACATCGGAAGTTCACTGAGGCTCTTTGCGGATGATATTATGGTATATCAAGAGGTTGTAACAATGGAAAATTGTACTGAAATGCAGGAGGGTCTGCAACGAATTGACGCATGGTGCAGGGAATGGCAATTGAATCTCAATGTAGACAAGTGTAATGTGCTGCGAATACATAGAAAGAAAGATCCCTTATCATTTAGCTACAATATAGCAGGTCAGCAACTGGAAGCAGTTAATTCCATAAATTATCTGGGAGTAGGCATTAGGAGCGATTTAAAATGGAATGATCTTATAAAGTTGATCGTCGGTAAAGCAGATGCCAAACTGAGATTCATTCGAAGAATCCCAAGGAAATGCAATCCGAAAACAAAGGAAGTAGGTTACAGTATACTTGTTCGCCCACTGCTTGAATACTGCTCAGCAGTGTGGGATCTGTACCAGATAGGGTTGATAGAAGAGATAGAGAAGATCCAACGGAGAGCAGCGCGCTTCGTTACAGGATCATTTTGTAATCGCGAAAGCGTTACAGGGATGATAGATAAACTCCAGTGGAAGACTCTGCAGGAGCTCGGTACGGGCTTTTGTTGAAGTTTCGAGAACATACCTTCACCGAGGAGTCAAGCAGTATATTGCTCCCTCCTACGTATATCTCGCGAAGAGACCATGAGGATAAAATCAGAGAGATTACAGCCCACTCAGAGGCATACTGACAATCCTTCTTTCCTCGAACAATAAGAGACTGGAATAGAAGGGAGAACCGACAGAAGTACTCAAGGTACCCTCCGCCACACACCGTCAGGTGGCTTGGAGAGTATGGATGTAGATGTAGATGTAGCCGTCCGTCGCCGTCGGTCCGCCACCACCACTGCCACTGCCACCGCCACCATCGCTGCCCATCTGCCATCGTCCATCACTGCTTGTCCACATTGAGGGCTCCCACCTCCACTGTCATCTACACCTCCCCCTCCCACTCTCCACAGTCACTTCTTGGAGTACCCCCCCCCCCCCAGGCCTCCCTCCTTACACCTCACCTCTCTTTCCCCCATTCTCCTCCCCTGCTGTGTACCCCCACCTCTACACCATTCCTCCAGTCTCCACACCCTCAACAGCTCCCACTACTGCCCTCGCACTCACATATGCCTCTGTTGCCGCCTCTGCTGCCACCCCTCAGGTGGCCGGCTTCCCCTCTCTCACTCCCTGTCACTTCTTCATCTGCAACCCCCCGCACGCATCACGTCACACTGAGCCACCATCTCCACCACTGAATCAGCTGCTTCTCCCGGCACCTCCACTACACCACGGGGACCTGCCACGCAACACCTCCCCTCCTCCCCATCCCTCTCCCCTCCTCCCAGCCTACAGTTTCCAAAAAGCCCAAAAGCGCGTCACTACCGACTCTGCTCCCGCCACTTCCCACAAAAAGTCACCACCTCCTCCCCCTCCTCCTGTCTTCTCCATGGATACCACCCCTTCTCCAACCACCCATACCCCAGCCCACACCCTCCACACCTTTGTCCTGTCAAATCCCAATCCTAAGTTCCTCAATGGCCATACCCTCACCATGGAGATACGAAAGTATTTACCTGGTGCTCCCATCTCCCAACTCATTCCCCGCAGAGACTCAGTCCTTATCAAGTCCCCGACCCTTTTTTCACACAGACTTCCTCTGTAAACTCCTACATGTTATGTTGACTGCCACGAATATCTGACACCCTTCCTCTCCTCTTACTCTCCCCATCAGCCCCAGCCTCCCCGTCGCCCACCCCCCCACCTACACCACTGCTATCACCAGTGATCATGGAGGATGAAGTGTTGGCAGAGCTAATCTACCACCCAGACCTGGAAATCTGCTCTGCCCACCTTATCCACAATGCCTCTGGTTCCACTTACCTCATGTGGGTCTTCTCGGAGTCCGCCTGTTCCATTGACCATCTCCTCACCCAGGGTGCCCTGATTTACCAATGTCACCACCCTGTTGAATCCTCCAAATCCCCTCCACAATTCTACCACTGCCAGTGATGCCTCATGTACAATGATCAACTCCCAACTGCAACCCCCCACCTGTCCCCATTGGAAGGCTTCCTACTTTCTTAAAAACCACCCCAACCTCACTGCTCCTCCTTCCTGTAACACCTGCAATGGCTCCCATCCCACCTACTCCCACAAGTGTAAATCCAAACACCCTCCTGCCACCCCGAAGCTTACAGTCCCTGTCTGTCCCATTGATCCCCCTGTCAATCCAAACAATTCCCTCCATCCACCCCCCACGGCTGGGGACATCATCCAATTACTTACCATTGTCCTCCAAATCATTCACACTTTTCAGAGCCCCCACACCTTCCAACAAATCTCCCTTGCCGCCCGCCCCGTTTTCCACCTGAACACCTTTGCCACTTACTCCCACAACCAAGCCCACTTCATCTCACCCACCTTGACATCCTACTTTAAGCCTCTTCCCTTCCCTCTCTTTCCCCCTCTCTTCCCGCCATGGTACGGCACAAGTATCACATCCTCTTCCAGAACATTTGCTCCTTCCACTCCAACAAATACCTACTCATGCACACTCTCTCCCACCATCAGGTCGACACCTTCCCCTTGAACGAAACCTTTCTCCACCCCCCTATTTTATCTGCACCTCGCCCTATATCCTCCACTGCACTGACAGTCCTGGTCCTCGTGCGCATGGTGGAGTCGCGATTGGCCACCTTATCCATATTCCCATCCAGCCACAACCTCTCCTCAAAGACCCCACAGAACACCTTTTGCTCAGCATCATCTTCTCATCCCTCACCATTACATGTGCCACCATCTATGTCCGCTCCACTGCTCCTCTTCCTTATGACTTCATCTCCCACACTGACCGTACCTTCTGCACCTTTATGATTGCTGACAACCTCAACATACATAGCCACTCCCCTGCCACCCTTCGGCGGTGGCATCAGTTCCTCTCTACGATCCAAGGTGACCTTGTTCCCCTTCCCCAGCACACCCGTACCAGAAATGACACCACCCCAGATGTTGTCATTGCCTCTGCCAACCTCCTTGGATGTATCACCATCGCCATCCTTGACCCCAGAGGTAGCGATCACCTTCCTGTCCTTCTCACCATAATGTCTGCTCACCACCCCCCTCCAGCTTCCCACCCTGCATCCCCTCCCAAGGTCGTCCATGACTACTGTGAATCTGGGATGCCTACTGGGAATCCATCACCACCCAGGTTGAAAGCCACCCTCGTCCCTGTCACCATCCTGATGACATAATCCACACCTTGTCCTTTCTTCAGAAGGTAATTACTGATTCTGTGGAGGCCCATGTTCCTACTAAAATCATCCACCCCCACCATCCCACTCCCCCTCCACAGGCTGTCCTTCTTCTCCATGAATCCTGCCACTCCTATCACCCCTTCCTGCATGCTCAGACAGGGATACACTCCAACGCTACTGGCAAATACATCACATATGGAACCTTTTACAATTGGCCCCCTCTGTCATCAACAATCCAATCACAGCACAAAGCATCAAATTTATCCTCTGGTCCAAATGCAACACGTCCCTGGTGATGACTGTGTCACCTACCACCACCACCCTTTTCCTTCCTGACTGTCCTTGCCCATCTCTATAATGTCATTCTCTCTACCGGCTTCTACCCTGACCTGTGGAAGACTTCCCGTGTCCTCTTATTCCTCAAACCCAACAAAGCCCCTTCCGTCACCTCCTCCTATCATCCCATCTGCCTCACCTCCGTCTTCAGTAAGGTCTTCGAATATGTCCTCTCCCGCAGTATCCATCAGCAACTCAGTGTGGCTTCCGACCCTCCTTCTCTTCTGAAGGCCTTAACGTCCTTCACCTTCTCGCCCTAGAGCTTAGCTCCCGTCGCTCCGCCATTTTTATTTTCCTCTACCTCCAAAATGCCTATGGCTGTGTATGACATTCCAGTCTCCTCTTTAAACTAAAAACTTATGCCCTGCCTATCAATTTTGTCCATCTGGTCGCTTCTTTCCTCTCACTCCGTCCCTCCTATGTCGCCCTCTACAACACCAACTCCCGTATCTTTTATCCCACTGCTGGCATCCCCCAGTGCTCTGTCCTCTCCCCTCTCCCTTATCTCTTGTATATGGCTGATATGCCCAAGCCACCCCCACCTGTCCACCTTCTCCAACATGCCTTTCTGGCTCTCTATCCTACCCTTCAACTGCCCCAATGCACCCTACAAACTCACCTTCACCAGTTCACAACTTGGTGTAACCAGTGGTTCCTTCGTCTCAACTCCTCCAAAACCCAGGCAATCATCATAGGCCGCACCACCCACTCCATTCGTCTCCATGATTTCTACCTCACCCTTTACAGTTGTCCCCCCACCCTGAGATACCTTGGCCTCACGCTCGACCCTCACCTCACCAGAAAGCCCATTCCCGCCTCCACCTTCTGAAACTCCTGTCCTGTCTGGCTGGACATGGGGATTACATCCTTCCACCATCCTCCACACCACATCCCTCATCCATCCTATCCTCTGTTATGCCAGCACTGCATGGATCTGCGCACCCACCCACTTTCACAAGGCCCTCCAAATCCTCGAACACCATGTGCTCCACCTTTCCTTCCATATCTGCCTTCCTTCCCCCACATAGCTCCTGTATGAACTCATTCCCTTCACCCACCTCCTCCTGTTCCTTCAACATCTCCGCATCCTTTACACTGTCCGCAGGCTTGATCCCCCCCCCTCCACCTCATGGTTTCCTCCTTAAGCTGCACGTCATGCCCATTGCCGCGCCTCTATCTATGCAATTTCCAGCTCCTCCCCCTCCCGGATGATGAACTTCGCCGTAACATATACCCTTCCTTCCAACTATAACCTAGCCTTGTTCCCCCCCCTCTCCCCAGGGCCCCTGTTTTCCTCACCCCTCCTTCTCCCAGAGCGGACGTTCCTTCTTCCCTCCATGAGTCCCTGCACCCCCTCCTTGACTGTTTTCCTCTCCTGTCACTTCCCTTCCCAGCCTTCCTTTGGCACGCCTCCACCTCATCCCCCTTTTCCACCCCTCCTCCTCGCCTCCTTCCCCTTCTTCCCCATACCATTGTCCCCCCTCCAATGCAGATTATCCCAGGTTTTAATTTGGTATCAGTGTGCTACGTTAGTGCTGTGTTTTGGTGCCATTCTACAGTGTCACCTAGTGATGTGGGTTTTAATTGTGTGCTAGACCTGTTTATTGTCCATGACAGTTCCTTGCTACACCGCCTGTCATGTGACTGTTTTACTCATTCCACTGACTTTTATGCTCTGGCCGTACATTGCCTGCTGCCTTTAAATGTAGTGTGTGTGTGTGGTTTTTTTTGTGTGTAGCAACTTTTTTAGATTTTTATCTCTGATAATAGATAATAATAGAAAATTATTTTAGGATGTGTGCCTCCTCCATACACTGTACAGTGGCTTGTGGACTACACTGATGAAAAAAACCGCAAAACCAAAAAATGATAAATGTAGAGTAATGAAATTTTGGTAACATATTTAAGTGCTAAACATGACAACATCACAGGTCAATGGAAGCGCCGGATAAGCCATTGCAAACATTAAATGTTGGTGCATTATTCACCAGTGTAGCCGCCAGAATGTTGAATACAAGTATGCGAATGTGCATGCATCGTGTTGTACAGATGCCAGATAGCAGGACGTGAGTATTGGGACAACGTATGTACCACTCCAAAGTACCGTTATCCAAGATGTCGGCGATGTCATGAATCAAGTGACGTCAATCAAGATGGCGGATTTTGGCGGGAAGTTTGAATTTTGGCGGGAAAGTGCCACCCCCCCCTCACCCAGAAAAATGGCGCAAAGTTCAAATTCCAACATTATAATGCGTCACACCACACTGTAAGAGGTCCATGACTAAGGAATTTATTGCTAGCACACTGGAGCAGATGTAACTGGATTGCTCACACGCTGCCTGCGATATGTGTGCTACAGTGGAATCACAGACCAGAGAGCAGTGTCGGCGCCAGTAGCAGTAGTAGCTCACAGTCAGACGGTTGGGTCAGGTCGCTCGTAGAGAGCAGTTGTCTAGTTGTATAGCTCACAGAGAGCACTTATGTCCTATATTGAATTACCAAAGCCGGTCGTGGAGAATGATGGCGGTGCCTGAGCAATGTAGTATATGGTAAAAGCAGAAATTATTATTATTTATTGCCGGGCGCATATGTAATTTGCAACAACTCATTTTGTACTATTGTTATATCACAGTCACATGTAAATATTTTTCAATAATTTTTCAATAATAATCTTTCTTATAAAGATGACTTTTGACAGTCATTCATCTGAATTTGAAGTTTTTACTAATTTCTCGTATCCATAGTCATGCCAATTATCGTAAATAAAATCAGTTGTTTTTCATACATAACAAAATTTACCGGCCGGTATTGCATTGGGCTGTGCCAGAAATTTTTTTTATAGGAGCAGATATATACGCGTTATCCGGCGACATAATTGAGGTAAGAATTTTCAGTTTATTCAGAATGATTGTTCAGGGCCATGGCGCAGCATTGCTGACGTCCAGGTTTACCAGTTTAGTTTCACAGTCAGTTACTTACTGAAAGATTTTAAAGATGGCTGAAACAGCAACTGTTGAAATGCTCCACGGTAAATGATAACAGCCAAACAGCTGCATGTTAAAAATTTATTAAAAATCTTGATCACGGTTTCGGTATATCTAAATATACCTTCATCAGTCGTAAAATACACCTGAACAGGAAGACGCCTTCATTAGTAAAAACTTAGCATAATAGAGTCATTTAGCCTCACATACACATCGAAAGCCACAAACAGCATGCATCAAAAATACATAAGATCCCAACAAGACAGGAAAAGCGCATCTCACCAGCATCAACAGGCAAGAAAACTAACTTCTAGTCAGCCAGACTATATACATTATAGCAAGGAGGGGTTTGAAACTATCTACAAAATTTTTGTTTACAAGCTGCACCTGTTCATTAAGAATAAAACCATCTTTTTGAGACCGATGCTTGAAAATCTCTAATTCTTCGAGCAGGTCCAGTTTGTAACCCTTACTCTCTTCGTGAAGCAATTCTACGTCATCCAGTTTACGTGCCGTATGCTGCAATAGCCATAGATGTTCAGCAAACGTGGAATTATATACGTTTTCACCATTTTTACCTAGCAAGTGTTCTTTATACCTTACTTTAATAGGTCTACCTGTCTGTCTAATGTAATAGCTTGGATAGTCGTTACAAGTAATTTAGTAAACTCTGGATTTAGTGCCAAGTTCTTCCTGTGCCCCAATAGTATGAATCACTCTTTGTTTCAAGCTATTATTTACGGAAAATGCAACTCTGTAACCGTATTATTTCTATAGAAGTCTCCTTATCTTAGATGATACATTCCCCAAAAATGGAATATAAATAAAATTATTACCATCACTCTTTTTCGCCCTGTTATCTCCTAAGGTTGCACATTTTACAGCTGTTTTTTTCCTAACAATTTGGTCAATTAACTTAGGGTCGTATCCATTGTTAGTAGCTACTGATTTTAATAAAGATACTTCTTTTTCTAAACAATCCTGTTCTGAAGGTATGCTCACAGCACCATGAACTGTAGAATGAAAGAAAGCAACTTCCTGAGCTTCAGGATGACAAGAATCTGCTGGGATAATATTATCAGAAAAAGTTTTTTTAAGAAAAATTTCCAAGCTAATTGTGTTGTCAAATAACTTAAGTTTCAGATCAAGAAAATGGAGTCCTCTCTCACTGTTTTGCATCTCTTTTGCGAAATTCATTATCTAGTGAAAACTGTTATAAACATGAAACATTAGTTGTAGATCTTGGTCACTCCCCTGAAATATTATGTCATCCACATAACGAGCATAGAAAGAAATCATATTACTCAACGCAGGATTATTTTTGAAAAAAATTTCTTCTAACGCACTCACAAAGATGTCAGCCAAGATACCAGCTAACGGGCAACCCATGGCTAAGCCGAATGGTTGCTCATACTTTTTGCCATGAAACTGAAAGTAATTATAATCTAGTACAACCTGCAATAGTGACATAAGTTCTGACAATTGCAACTCACTTAAAGTTCTATGTTGTCGAATGTTATCTTCAATAATTTTTAGAACGATATCCACCGGAACTTACAACGTCGAAAGAAACCAAACGAGAGGAGGAAGTGATCTCTACCGCTTTTAGCTCGTTTATTACCTCAGCACTATTTTTAACAGAATAATTGTTTTCAAAAACGAAGGTTTCTTCAGTTTCAGTGTGTAAGAATATCGCTAATTTATGATGCTGACTCTTTATTCCGTTAACGATCAGACGAATTGGGTGTTGACTTTCGTGGACCTTAAATTGACTTCTAAGGGTAGGTGCTCTGCGGTTCATATTAATTAAAGGTTTCTTTTGAAATTCTTTCATAAGATGTTTAGTTTTGCTTAAAATATCCCCAATTTGCTTTTGTAATGTAGGGGTAGGATCCTGTTCGATTTCGAATATCCCATTTTCCTCGAAAAAAGCCATATATCCCATATAAAGCCATATATTCAATATATTCTCTTTTATGGGCTACAACAAGCGAATTTCCTTTATCAGATTTAGTGATAAGAGCTACATTATTTTTTAATTTACGGTTAATGCTAGTGATAATGCTCCTCTCTCTCTGTTTTGAGTCTTTTTTTTACACTATTGACCTCTCTTTCTAAAATTGCGCTGCATTCGTGAGCAATCCTAGTTTGTTGGGATTTTTGTGTTTTTACAGACTCAAGATCAACTTTAAGCTCAACAATAAAATTATCCACCACTTTAGGGTCATTAAGACTAGGTATGAAATTCTATTTAAAACCTCTTGCTAGCATGGCACTTTCTTGAGGAGTATAGGTCATGGACGTTTTATTTAGTATTCTGGCAAAGAAATTGTGTTCATTATCAACAGTTCTTTGTGCAGGAACAACATTAGATTTAAGCATAGCATTTTCTAGCTTCTGAAGTTTAAAATCTTGCCTAAGCTGAATGTCACTCCTACGGTTCTGCAACCACTCATTAACACCATGCCAAATACTATCCACATGAAAGTTAAAATAATCTTTAAAAGATGTAGTTACCAAGAAATACAAATAGTAAGCTTCATCATTTAGTTTTTCTTTCTTCTTATATAGGTCACTGATTCTGTCACTCATAATTTGTTTCAAAATTATGCTTTACTGGACGGAATCTTGTTACACTGTTTCACATTCATAAAAGCCTTCACGTAATTTGGTGTCAAATGTCGTGTATCATACTGTTCAGTGAAGCCAATAGCCATAGCTGTTTTCAGGATTTTAAATGGGATGTCCATGTATTTCGAAACAGCCTTAGAAACCTGGGCAGGTACGTATTTCAAGGTTTTAAAAATGGCTGAAACAGTACTGCTGAAATTCTTCATGGTAAATGATAACAGCCAAACAGTTGCAGGATAAGGATTTATTAAAATTCTTGACCACTGTTTCGGTATATCTAAATATACCTTCATCAGAAGTAAAATACACCTGAACAGGAAGACATCTTCATTGAGAAAGAATTTTTTTTTTTTTTTTTCCATTACTGTATTTCAGTTCCCCACCATGGCCGGCTGGCAGCAACATATGCGCTGCTCTTCAGCCAAAAGACATAGAACAAACAATAGAAGACATTTAAAAATAACAAAGGAGACAACATGGTGAACATACCTGTAGATACAGAAAAGGGGGAACGCCATAGAAGACAATAGACATGAAAGGGGCGACTGTAAAATGGAGATAAAAATCGTAAAGAAAAGTAACATACACAAAAAACCGTACACTGGGCTAATTAAAAGAACACAAGGCGCAGTATGACCCGAGCATAAAAGTATCGATGGATAGCGTAGCACATAACAAACACTGACAGTAACACTAAGTACAGAGCCAGCACCCTATTAAAATCACACCTCTCAATGCACAGGAGAAACAGCACTAAACACAACACTGCCGGGGCACAATGACGATGATCCAAACAGAGGATCTGCCAGGTGCAAGGAGATGAGGGAGAAGGGAAGAACGGAGGGAGGGGGAGAGAGGGGGGAGATAGGCGGGGGGTGCCAAGAATTTCTTTATAATCATTAATTTTCAACAAAACAGAATATATTGGGTTCTTATTGTTCTGTATCTGGCTTTCTATTGGTTACTGTAACTCACTATAAAAAATCAACATATCTTCCCTACTTTATAGTTATTGAAAAATGAAAATTACTTTGTTATGAAATACTGATGTTACAGTTCGCAAAGATTGTTCAACATTTTGCAGTGGATTTTTGTTAAGCGTAAAACACCAATAATTACCACGACTAGCACAAGAACATGAGACTATTATCGGAGAAAAATGATGTTTTTACTATAAGGTTGCCAGACCAGAACTACGCACAGCAAGATTTCTTTCATGTGATGAAAATAAATTATCTCTTTTCACTATTAGTACTATATTATCAGCAGCCCGCGTCAGCCTGTAAAACACATCATAAAATCTGCTGCTCTGCTCTGCAACTTCGAAAGCTGAAAGAAATAATTTTTCACTTCACTGTTACCTGACCGCTTCTTTGCAGTATGATAGGTTTCATGTACTGCCATTTAAATGAACCGCGGCAGCGGCTGGCTCGTTCGTAGCGCCGCTCTGCACCACGAATAATATTTAAACAACTGAAAATGTCTTAAAGGGATGGGATAAAATACCAGGCAAGCTTGACATGAATCATAATGCAAGGTTTCACTAAATAACTCTATTCAAACATTTAAACAATTTGAGTAGTACACACCTTTTTAACAATCTTGCCTAATGGCGTCCCTCTTACAAACTTGACAAAAGAATGCTACGCTAGCATACAATATCACGTCACAGGCTATCCTTCTCACGTAACTCCAAGAAGAAGACAAAGAAATTACTGTTCGTTCTGTATTATTTATACTAGGGATATTTTTCATCTCTGTATGATATTTATCGTCTGTGCGGTTTCAGTACTCGCCGACACAGATATTATCTAATATAAATAATAATAATAAAAAAAAATACATAATTCCATACAATAACTGAATACAATTCACAATATTTTCTCTTTACTGCAAAATATGTCTTTTGCTAAGGGACGTTACAATGCCCCCTGGCAGCAATTGACTAACGTTAAGAATGTTCGGCAATATGCTGCCACTAACGTCCGTTTTGTCATTGTCTATCACCTTGTTTGGAATATTCACTGTTCACTTCTTTGCTCTTTTACATTATAGTTTTAATTACACTTTTTATAGTTTTTTCACACTTTGCGAGGTGACCGTAAACCTAGTCCCAGGGTCATTACAGTTTTCTGGCTCCCCCATTTGGGCTACGTGCGATCAGAAAACCTGGGAAAACTGCGCCGGAGCCATGGTCATCTCGCCTGGTTTGTCTTAACGCACGGTTTTGTTCATCAAACAAGGGTGGACTTTGTCCAATGTTCACAGATAACAATGATTATTTATGTCAAAATGTTAAACCTTTTAGCCTCTCTATTAAAAATGTACTTTCTACACTTTTTCACATTTGTTTTCTGTGTCACAATTAAGGTCAATCATTAAACAGTTCGATAGCAATGTAATGGATTGTCTTTACACTTACTCACGACAAATGTTCTACCATTGTATGGCATTCGTGTCAGTTTGTGTCACTAATATGACGAAAACATATGACATATATCATCGAACAAGTGAATGTTTTGAGTTATACTCAGCAAAAAAAAAAAATGTTTGTCACGTAATTTCGTGTTCAATAAATCATTTTCATATTAGTACATGAACAACGTAGTTGGTAATGTTCGGTTGCACGTCAACAATGTCGTACGGAGCGGGCGGCGCGAAGCAATTGTTGCGTAGCGTCGTCTGGAGCGCGGCGTGCCAACGACCGCTGAGGTCGACGACCTGCTAGCAGCAACATCGACGGCGTGCTGCTGTGGCGCCCGAGCAGTCGCGAACCGCGCCGAACCATTCACCAATGTCGGCGTGTTGCTGTGGTTTCCTGCGACCGGCTGGCTGGCGGCACGGCACCCATCTCTGCTTCTCCGCATGGCTCCCCGTCGTAACGCATGAAACAAATATTCCACAACGGTGTACTGTCTTTAAGGATACAACTTATTAGCTGTGGAAGAAAATGCACTTTGGTTAAAAGCGTTTATTGTTCATTACGCCGTCGCTTCGCTGGTATGCACAGGACGTTTTGGCGTGATAACAGGTTTCTTGTGGCATTGTGACACTGGTATTCAGGGTTCGTCACACGCACATTGTACTACACACTTTCACTTGTTCTCACGGTTGATACACTGCCAGAGCGTCTTTCAACACGCGAAAATATTTCGGTACACACATACTAAATGTCTCCGTCGAGCGATGTTTGTTTGAATCGACTCCGAACGGATCACTAACTACCGTTTTTACTCACAGTGTACTGTTCGTGAGCACTGCACTATGACAGTCAGTCACTCAACACTTAACTTATAGCGACGTATATATTGGTGCAGATACAACAGTCATTTTCTGTCCCTACTACACACAATATTCCGTCCTTTACTAGATTGTTTATGCACACAGTTTACTTTTAATGCATAACAACTGTTCTTAGCATAATCACTCTCATCTACATTGAGTCCATTGTGTTACCTTCTCATTACACACTTTTAATACTATTACTAGGCATATATTGCTTTTTTGTAATTATTTAAAGGTGTGTGATTTTTTTTTTTTTTTGTACATAGCTTTCTTTTCCTCTTTTAGTGTAGCTTGCCAGGTTATCACCCATCCAGCAAACAGATTTTACCATGTGCATGACAGCTTGACTTGGGCATATTGTTCAATAAATACTTCATTTAGTACTAGTATTATTTCTAACGGTCCGTCCTACAGGACTACAGTGTAGTTTCCGCGTAACTTGACTCGCGTACCGCGTAATTAATATTCAAGAACGTGTACCAAGTACACAGGCTTCAATTGAAGCATTAATACATACAAAGCATAGGTTACACGGAACGGTTTTATTTTTTATTGGATTCTGCTCCAGTGTCGTTCTCAGATCACTATTGGCATTAAACATTACATCACATAATTATTTCGTACTACAAAGTCAATTTTTGGCTAGTATAGACTCTCTCTCAGGGTTCCTTAATTCTAACACAATTACATCTGCTACATATTTATATGAGATTTCATCATTAATTGTACTTACTTACTACAAAATGATTCAAGAAATTAATCATTATTTTATCAACAAAAGATTATTCATTGCTTGAAGAGCATGTAGTATTTTAATGACACTAACTGTCTGTAAACAAAGTCTTCCATTTGCATATTATTGCTCAGTTTACTGATTCTACTTCCTCAAAATTGTAACTATACATAAATTCTTTCTTAAAACTAACATACTTATACTCTAAAACACAATTGAAATCTTCTTACCACTACTATTTACATCAGACATGTCACTGAATAAATAACTTTACATCTTTACGTGGATACAGTCCTTTTATTTTTCCCGTCTGGGGATGTGCTAACAAATAGCTACATTCGTGTGGCACCTTTATTACTTCAAAGGGCCCTGAATATACCATTTGCCACTTACTATTTCGCTTTAGGGTGGCTGAGGATTTGGGGTGGTTACGAATAAGCACCATGTCCCCTACATTGTATTTCTGTTTGTTAGTTACACCTCGGTCGTACTTCTTTTTTCTCTTTGCAGCACAGCTGGTTAGGTTGTCCCATATCTTTTTTCTCTTTTCCTCTCTTGTTTCTACCCTGGCTGGTAGTCTCGGTAGAGGCGTCAGCCATTCATTCTGTGTCTCATTAACCCCTTTCAATATCTCTACTGGTGGGTGTCCTGTACTTGAGTGGGGTGTTAAATTGTGGATTTCTACAAATTTAGGTACCAACTCAGGCCATCTTGTGTGTCGGTTCCCTATGTAAATTCTAAGGAACTTATTCAATTCTCTGAACGTTCTTTCGACTAAACTTGCTTCCGGATGGAACCGGGATACTAGAATATGCTGTATACCTTGTTCCATTAGGTAATTTTTCCAAATGTGACCCGTGAAATAAGTGGCATTGTCAGTCGTTATGGCTTCAGGTTTCCCCACTTGAGGCAAGTATTCTTGATTGATCCGTCTGACTATGGTTTTGGCAGTAGCTGATTTTATACAATAAATTGCCAAGTATTTGGAAAAAACATCATACATGGCCAGTATATATTTCATACCTCCTCTGGCCATGGGGTAGGGACCTGCTACATCCACAGATACTAATTGAAGCGGCTGGAGTGGAACTATGGGATGAAGTTCAAATTTGGTAGACCTATTATAGTGTTTTGCTTTCTGGCATATAGTGCAAGTCCTAACTGTTACCTGAATTTGGTGTTTCATTCGGGGAAAGTGGCAGTATCTCGCCATGATTTCTGCACACTTCCCGATTCCTGCATGGCCCCATGCCAAGTGCGTGTACCATATTATGACATTGACAGACTGGTTAGGTATGCATACTGCCCAGCCGTCTTCTTTCGTGCTAAGTTTATAATACAAAATATTGTCCACAATTTTAAAACCTTGCTCGTCTCTATTGTTGACACCATTTTCAATATTGTTAATGATTTTTGCCCACATCGTATCTGACCTCTGTAGTTCAGACATATTTTGACATATATATAGAAAATCCTTCCTGTAAGCATTGTCTCGTACTAAAAGCACTTTATATTCGGCGGATTGTTCTAGCATCTCGGCTAACTCCGGTAATCCTACCGGCAGTCGCGACAAAGCATCCGCTACTATGTTGTCTTGTCCTTTTATATACATAATCTTTATTCGGTATTCTTGTAATGTAAGCATCCATCTCCTTAGTCGGGTATGGAATAGCTTGCATGACATCAAAAAACTTAACGCTTGGTGGTCACTATACACTTTAATCTCCTTCCCATATAGGTAGTAATTAAACTTTTTTACAGCCCAGACTACGGCGAGCGCTTCCAGTTCTGTTGCCGAGTAGGCTCTCTCGCAGCTAGTTAAAGTCCTACTGGCAAAGCCGATAATCTTTATTGTTGCCGGGTCGTTGCCTTCCTCCCACTGGAACAGGCACGCTCCCAAGCCATAGGAACACGAGTCCGTCGCAAGACAAAAATTTTTTGATAGGTCCGGGTGCTGCAAAATATTTGCATTCAGCAGGGCGGTTTTAATTGCTTCGAAAGCTTGCTGACATTTGTCAGTCCAAACCCACTGCACATTTTTTCGCAGTAGATTTAACAATGACGCGTCATTTAACAACTGATTAGGTACGAACCTTCTGAAAAAAGACGTAAGTCCAATGAATGCTTTCAATTGCCTCTTAGTTCGGGGGCTCGGAAATTCTCGGATCGTCTCTACTTTTTTGTTGTCTGGGCTGATACCAAGCGGCGTGATAAGGTGTCCTAGGAATTTAATTTTCTTGCGTCCGAATTTTGACTTTTCTAAATTTGCTGTCACACCTGCTTGCTTAAATTTCTCTAATACTCTATGCAGCAATTCCATATGTTCGTCCCAAGTAGCAGTAGCGATTACAAGGTCATCAACATATACTGTGATTTTTTCTAACAAGTCTGGACCCAGTACCGTGTCTAGAGCAGTAATAAATACTCCAGCACTTACATTCAATCCGAAGGGAAGTACCTTGAATTGGTAACTTCGCCCTCCGAATATAAAGGCTGTGTACTTCCTTGATTCTGGTGTAAGTGGGATTTGCCAGTACGAACTTTTAAGATCAACCGAAGTCAAGTACTGCACTCCGTGGAATTTTTGTATCTGCTCATCTAAATTTTCTGGGCGAGTTCTGACGGGTATAATGATTTTATTGATATCCCGTGCATCTAACACTAGCCGGATTTTTCCGTTGGCTTTCGCCACTGCTACAAGAGGACTACTATATGGAGAGAGAGAGAGGGCTCAATGATATCCCATTCTAACATCTTCCTAATCTCCTTAGCCACTACTTCCCTCCTCGACCAAGGGATGGAGTAAGATGCGCGACAGTATGTTTTGTGAGGCATCACCTCTATGTGATAGTGGTACCCTTTGACTATTCCTGGTCGGTCGGTAAATACCATCTTATATTCTGATAACAGCTGCGTCAACTGTTGCTTTTGTATGTTGCTTAAACTTTCAGGTTCCTGTACTTTGGTTCGAAATTCATCAACATTTGGTTCAAAATTTCTATCTCCTATATTCGGATAATAGAGATCCGTCACAGGTGAATAATCATTAAAGTGTAGTACCCAGGGGTTCCTACCTTTGATATTAATTCGATTACAACATGGCACAAGTACCTCGTTCGATTTCATCATAGACAACTCAACCCTCCTACCTTTATTAACTATACTTAGTTTTCCCGAGGAGAGGTCGATCACTGCGTCCCTCTCACGGAGAAAATCTACTCCCAGAATGCAGGCCACCTTTAACCCTTTAACAATGAGGAACGAGCTCACTATGGCTTCGCCCTCCTTACAAATCTCCACCTGCACCTGGTGCTTAACTAACTGGCTCTGTGCACTTATAGCTCCAGACACCTTGCAATTATTAACCGGGAAAGTCGGTATACTACGTCCCTTCCCTAGCGCTTTAAACAATTCTGTACTCATTACACTCACTGAGGCACCTGTGTCAATGATTATATTCACTGCAACATCATTGATTTTCGCTTCTATTATGGCTTGCACATTTTCGTTGCTATCTTTCTTACATTCATGCGGTTCGGTCAGTAGATCTTTATCCGTACTGATACCGTCGTTGTATCGCAGCATATGTATTCCAGGGATACTATTGTTATTCGTGTTGCTCTCACTCCACCCCTCGGCCAGCGATGGAGAGGATATCGAGGCCGATTCTAGTTTGTCGGATGGCTTGCTTGCGAGGTACTTGGACGGCTATTATCCGCGACCTCTACTATGTTTACGCTTTGGTTTGTGGGCCGCCACGACTGCGCAATAGGCGCGTTCTGCAGTGGTGGTCTGTTGTTATCGTACCGGTCATTACCCTGCCGCTCTGGGTTTGGTCGCTGATTCTGATTCCAATTACGATTACCGTCATTGTAATTGCTATGCCACTGACCTCGCGCATTTTTCCAGCGGTTGGTCCCTGGCAATCCGGAATCGTACCGGTCGTCAAATCGACGCTTTTTATTGTGGGACGGCTGCCCATACCCGTTCTGACTTCTCCCATTATTACAATTTTGCGCATGCTCTTGCCGCTTGTTACCACCCCCACCATTTCCATGGTTGTGGTTTTGTGCACTATTATTTCTGTCATGTTTACACCCTGATCCATTATTCCGCGAGTGATCACACGCTGCTTTTGCGTCTTCCTGGATTAAGTCTATTGAATCTAGAACAGACAGGAAATGTTCCATGTCGCTTTCTGGTACGTGTATTAATTTCTCTTTGATATGAATGGGTAAATGTGATTTTAGGAGTCTTATTATGTCTCTTGGTGAGATAGGCTCGTCCCAGTAACGCGTTTTGTTTATGTACTTCTCGAAATACCGTCTCAGATTCCCAAGACGGGGTGAATACGGTTCGGGATTGTATACTTCTTTTCTTAGCCGCTCTTGTATACAAGGCGACCAGTATTTCGACAAAAATGCCCTCTCGAATTGTTCATATGTCATGCAGCTGTCTGCTACTTCCGTAGCCCACAACGCTGCATCACCCTGAATGTATGACATTACGTATTGAATTTTCTGTGCTTCGTTCCACACACTAGGCAAGATATTTTTAAAGCTTTTTATGAATACTAGTAGGTGTACTGATTCCGTTCAGTAGTAAACGTTTGAAACTGCCTATTTTTTATCAAACTTTCTTCAACTAATATTTTTGGCTATACTGGTTTGCTCCTGGGACATAGGCTGTGTGCTCCGAACCGAAGCTACAGCTCTTCGCATTATCGCCTAAAGATTCACCATTGTTGCGTCGCGTATAAGTTTGTGCGTTGCCAAAAACATTGGCTGTTGGCGACATAGTTTCATGTTCAAGATGTTTGCTACTTTGTGTTAAACCCTTTTCTAAGTCGGATATCCGTTTGTTAATATTCACTTGCCACTGCGGAATATCCTCACTGAGTATTTGTTTGATGGTTTGGACGTCGTTCTGAACCTGACTATTTACTGCGGTACTGAACGATTCGGAATCTCTATCCGCTATGGCTGCTTGTACCTTAGAATTAATATTTTTGTCAATCGCACTCTCCTTCGCTTCTAGCCATGAGTTGAATTCGGTTTCAATTTTAGTCGCCTGTTCGTTCCACTTCTGCTCTACAAGCTGTGTGTAATCTACTTCTAGCTTTTCTAATCGGTTGGCTAAGACACCTATTTCATCTACCATGTTAGTGTTTGCTACTTGCAGGTTGTTGACCTGTACAGTCAACTCCTGCACGGCCTTAGGTATCGACTCATAATTCTGTTTCATACAGGCAATCTCTTTTTTCATATGTTCTAACGATTGCACAAGTTGCTGGTCCCGCTCAGCTTGCTGGCGATCTCGCTCCGCCTGCTGGTGATGCCGCTCAGCTTGCTGGGCAAGAAACTTTTCCTCTAGCCGGCGATCTCGCTCAGCTTGCTGGGCAAGTAAATTTTCTGCTAACTGGCGATCTCGCTCAGCTTGCTGGCGATCTCGCTCAGCTTGCTGGCGATCTCGCTCGGCTTGCTGTTGCGCAAATTTTGCCTGGTAATCCAACACGCGCTCTAATATCGCCTGAAGTGAATACCCACCAGGCAAATTACCACTCTCTGGTTCCTGCTCTTCTGGAGGTGGTGCAATTTCTTTATCTACCTCTCCTTGAGCACTGGTGGGCGGTGGCACCACTTCCTGTGCCCCTGCCCCCACATTTTCGCATGGTATATCCTCAAAGAGAGTACTTGTACTGCTTAATGTACCCGTTTCTACATTTCCTGCACTAGCTAATTGCTGTTCCTCAATATCCATATTGCTCGGACGTTGACTACGCAATTTAACCATATTCATAAATTACCTACTCGAACACAAGATCTGACAGTTTTTTCACTTGCACACAAAATATGTTAGTTTATCTACAATACACTGCACACTAAAAATTTACTATCTACAATCAACTTTGTCCTGTCATAAACACTAACATAAAACTACACACCACTAGCGATATGAGATCACTTCACTGGAGTTAAGCTTCTACAAACAGGACAACTACACTGTAGTCTTACCTTTTATTTATCTGATCTCGGGGATCGGCTGCCCCCGGATTATGTAGTCGTTACAGTTTCTCAGTACTATCAGGATCGTTTCCTCTAACTTGCTTGCAGTGGTGCGGTTTTTCATGAAAAATTTTTGTACATTCATTAATACATAGCATTAATCATGATACACATACATACATTTATCACTAAATACATACATATATATAATAATAAACACTGAAAGAAAGTACATAAAATATTCTTATTTTCGTGGCCACTGCAAATTCGGGCCCCGCGTTTTTGGGCGACAATTTCGCGTAACTCGTAAATTATATGTATATATTTATTTTGTTTTTGTTTTTGTTATTGCTCGCGTAATAACGCATATACGAAATGAGATTGTTACTACGAAAAGAGCCGCGAAATACCTTTTAGTAATGCTGTGCCAAGAATTTCTTTATAATCATTAATTTTCAACAAAACAGAATACACTCCTGGAAATGGAAAAAAGAACACATTGACACCGGTGTGTCAGACCCACCATACTTGCTCCGGACACTGCGAGAGGGCTGTACAAGCAATGATCACACGCACGGCACAGCGGACACACCAGGAACCGCGGTGTTGGCCGTCGAATGGCGCTAGCTGCGCAGCATTTGTGCACCGCCGCCGTCAGTGTCAGCCAGTTTGCCGTGGCATACGGAGCTCCATCGCAGTCTTTAACACTGGTAGCATGTCGCGACAGCGTGGACGTGAACCGTATGTGCAGTTGACGGACTTTGAGCGAGGGCGTATAGTGGGCATGCGGGAGGCCGGGTGGACGTACCGCCGAATTGCTCAACACGTGGGGCGTGAGGTCTCCACAGTACATCGATGTTGTCGCCAGTGGTCGGCGGAAGGTGCACGTGCCCGTCGACCTGGGACCGGACCGCAGCGACGCACGGATGCACGCCAAGACCGTAGGATCCTACGCAGTGCCGTAGGGGACCGCACCGCCACTTCCCAGCAAATTAGGGACACTGTTGCTCCTGGGGTATCGGCGAGGACCATTCGCAACCGTCTCCATGAAGCTGGGCTACGGTCCCGCACACCGTTAGGCCGTCTTCCGCTCACGCCCCAACATCGTGCAGCCCGCCTCCAGTGGTGTCGCGATCGGCGTGAATGGAGGGACGAATGGACACGTGTCGTCTTCAGCGATGAGAGTCGCTTCTGCCTTGGTGCCAATGATGGTCGTATGCGTGTTTGGCGCCGTGCAGGTGAGCGCCACAATCAGGACTGCATACGACCGAGGCACACAGGGCCAACACCCGGCATCATGGTGTGGGGAGCGATCTCCTACACTGGCCGTACACCACTGGTGATCGTCGAGGGGACACTGAATAGTGCACGGTACATCCAAACCGTCATCGAACCCATCGTTCTACCATTCCTAGACCGGCAAGGGAACTTGCTGTTCCAACAGGACAATGCACGTCCGCAATTATCCCGTGCCACCCAACGTGCTCTAGAAGGTGTAAGTCAACTACCCTGGCCAGCAAGATCTCCGGATCTGTCCCCCATTGAGCATGTTTGGGACTGGATGAAGCGTCGTCTCACGCGGTCTGCACGTCCAGCACGAACGCTGGTCCAACTGACGCGCCAGGTGGAAATGGCATGGCAAGCCGTTCCACAGGACTACATCCAGCATCTCTACGATCGTCTCCATGGGAGAATAGCAGCCTGCATTGCTGCGAAAGGTGGATATACACTGTACTAGTGCCGACATTGTGCATGCTCTGTTGCCTGTGTCTATGTGCCTGTGGTTCTGTCAGTGTGATCGTGTGATGTATCTGACCCCAGGAATGTGTCAATAAAGTTTCCCCTTCCTGGGACAATGAATTCACGGTGTTCTTATTTCAATTTCCAGGAGTGTATATTGGGTTCTTATTGTTCTGTATCTGGCTTTCTATTGGTTACTGTAACTCACTATAAAAAATCAACATATCTTCCCTACTTTATAGTTATTGAAAAATGAAAATTACTTTGTTATGAAATACTGATGTTACAGTTCGCAAAGTTTGTTCAACATTTTGCAGTGGATTTTTGTTAAGCGTAAAACACCAATAATTACCACGACTAGCACAAGAACATGAGACTATTATCGGAGAAAAATGATGTTTTTACTATAAGGTTGCCAGACCAGAACTACGCACAGCAAGATTTCTTTCATGTGATGAAAATAAATTATCTCTTTTCACTGTTAGTACTATATTATCAGCAGCCCGCGTCAGCCTGTAAAACACATCATAAAATCTGCTGCTCTGCTCTGCAACTTCGAAAGCTGAAAGAAATAATTTTTCACTTCACTGTTACCTGACCGCTTCTTTGCAGTATGATAGGTTTCATGTACTGCCATTTAAATGAACCGCGGCAGCGGCTGGCTCGTTCGTAGCGCCGCTCTGCACCACGAATAATATTTAAACAACTGAAAATGTCTTAAAGGGATGGGATAAAATACCAGGCAAGCTTGACATGAATCATAATGCAAGGTTTCACTAAATAACTCTATTCAAACATTTAAACAATTTGAGTAGTACACACCTTTTTAACAATCTTGCCTAATGGCGTCCCTCTTACAAACTTGACAAAAGAATGCTACGCTAGCATACAATATCACGTCACAGGCTATCCTTCTCACGTAACTCCAAGAAGAAGACAAAGAAATTACTGTTCGTTCTGTATTATTTATACTAGGGATATTTTTCATCTCTGTATGATATTTATCGTCTGTGCGGTTTCAGTACTCGCCGACACAGATATTATCTAATATAAATAATAATAATAAAAAAAAATACATAATTCCATACAATAACTGAATACAATTCACAATATTTTCTCTTTACTGCAAAATATGTCTTTTGCTAAGGGACGTTACAATGCCCCCTGGCAGCAATTGACTAACGTTAAGAATGTTCGGCAATATGCTGCCACTAACGTCCGTTTTGTCATTGTCTATCACCTTGTTTGGAATATTCACTGTTCACTTCTTTGCTCTTTTACATTATAGTTTTAATTACACTTTTTATAGTTTTTTCACACTTTGCGAGGTGACCGTAAACCTAGTCCCAGAGTCATTAAAGTTTTCTGGCTCCCCCATTTGGGCTACGTGCGATCAGAAAACCTGGGAAAACTGCGCCGGAGCCATGGTCATCTCGCCTGGTTTGTCTTAACGCACGGTTTTGTTCATCAAACAAGGGTGGACTTTGTCCAATGTTCACAGATAACAATGATTATTTATGTCAAAATGTTAAACCTTTTAGCCTCTCTATTAAAAATGTACTTTCTACACTTTTTCACATTTGTTTTCTGTGTCACAATTAAGGTCAATCATTAAACAGTTCGATAGCAATGTAATGGATTGTCTTTACACTTACTCACGACAAATGTTCTACCATTGTATGGCATTCGTGTCAGTTTGTGTCACTAATATGACGAAAACATATGACATATATCATCGAACAAGTGAATGTTTTGAGTTATACTCAGCAAAAAAAAAAAAATGTTTGTCACGTAATTTCGTGTTCAATAAATCATTTTCATATTAGTACATGAACAACGTAGTTGGTAATGTTCGGTTGCACGTCAACAATGTCGTACGGAGCGGGCGGCGCGAAGCAATTGTTGCGTAGCGTCGTCTGGAGCGCGGCGTGCCAACGACCGCTGAGGTCGACGACCTGCTAGCAGCAACATCGACGGCGTGCTGCTGTGGCGCCCGAGCAGTCGCGAACCGCGCCGAACCATTCACCAATGTCGGCGTGTTGCTGTGGTTTCCTGCGACCGGCTGGCTGGCGGCACGGCACCCATCTCTGCTTCTCCGCATGGCTCCCCGTCGTAACGCATGAAACAAATATTCCACAACGGTGTACTGTCTTTAAGGATACAACTTATTAGCTGTGGAAGAAAATGCACTTTGGTTAAAAGCGTTTATTGTTCATTACGCCGTCGCTTCGCTGGTATGCACAGGACGTTTTGGCGTGATAACAGGTTTCTTGTGGCATTGTGACACTGGTATTCAGGGTTCGTCACACGCACATTGTACTACACACTTTCACTTGTTCTCACGGTTGATACACTGCCAGAGCGTCTTTCAACACGCGAAAATATTTCGGTACACACATACTAAATGTCTCCGTCGAGCGATGTTTGTTTGAATCGACTCTGAACGGATCACTAACTACCGTTTTTACTCACAGTGTACTGTTCGTGAGCACTGCACTATGACAGTCAGTCACTCAACACTTAACTTATAGCGACGTATATATTGGTGCAGATACAACAGTCATTTTCTGTCCCTACTACACACAATATTCCGTCCTTTACTAGATTGTTTATGCACACAGTTTACTTTTAATGCATAACAACTGTTCTTAGCATAATCACTCTCATCTACATTGAGTCCATTGTGTTACCTTCTCATTACACACTTTTAATACTATTACTAGGCATATATTGCTTTTTTGTAATTATTTAAAGGTGTGTGATTTTTTTTTTTTTGTACATAGCTTTCTTTTCCTCTTTTAGTGTAGCTTGCCAGGTTATCACCCATCCAGCAAACAGATTTTACCATGTGCATGACAGCTTGACTTGGGCATATTGTTCAATAAATACTTCATTTAGTACTAGTATTATTTCTAACGGTCCGTCCTACAGGACTACAGTGTAGTTTCCGCGTAACTTGACTCGCGTACCGCGTAATTAATATTCAAGAACGTGTACCAAGTACACAGGCTTCAATTGAAGCATTAATACATACAAAGCATAGGTTACACGGAACGGTTTTATTTTTTATTGGATTCTGCTCCAGTGTCGTTCTCAGATCACTATTGGCATTAAACATTACATCACATAATTATTTCGTACTACAAAGTCAATTTTTGGCTAGTATAGACTCTCTCTCAGGGTTCCTTAATTCTAACACAATTACATCTGCTACATATTTATATGAGATTTCATCATTAATTGTACTTACTTACTACAAAATGATTCAAGAAATTAATCATTATTTTATCAACAAAAGATTATTCATTGCTTGAAGAGCATGTAGTATTTTAATGACACTAACTGTCTGTAAACAAAGTCTTCCATTTGCATATTATTGCTCAGTTTACTGATTCTACTTCCTCAAAATTGTAACTATACATAAATTCTTTCTTAAAACTAACATACTTATACTCTAAAACACAATTGAAATCTTCTTACCACTACTATTTACATCAGACATGTCACTGAATAAATAACTTTACATCTTTACGTGGATACAGTCCTTTTATTTTTCCCGTCTGGGGATGTGCTAACAAATAGCTACATTCGTGTGGCACCTTTATTACTTCAAAGGGCCCTGAATATACCATTTGCCACTTACTATTTCGCTTTAGGGTGGCTGAGGATTTGGGGTGGTTACGAATAAGCACCATGTCCCCTACATTGTATTTCTGTTTGTTAGTTACACCTCGGTCGTACTTCTTTTTTCTCTTTGCAGCACAGCTGGTTAGGTTGTCCCATATCTTTTTTCTCTTTTCCTCTCTTGTTTCTACCCTGGCTGGTAGTCTCGGTAGAGGCGTCAGCCATTCATTCTGTGTCTCATTAACCCCTTTCAATATCTCTACTGGTGGGTGTCCTGTACTTGAGTGGGGTGTTAAATTGTGGATTTCTACAAATTTAGGTACCAACTCAGGCCATCTTGTGTGTCGGTTCCCTATGTAAATTCTAAGGAACTTATTCAATTCTCTGAACGTTCTTTCGACTAAACTTGCTTCCGGATGGAACCGGGATACTAGAATATGCTGTATACCTTGTTCCATTAGGTAATTTTTCCAAATGTGACCCGTGAAATAAGTGGCATTGTCAGTCGTTATGGCTTCAGGTTTCCCCACTTGAGGCAAGTATTCTTGATTGATCCGTCTGACTATGGTTTTGGCAGTAGCTGATTTTATACAATAAATTGCCAAGTATTTGGAAAAAACATCATACATGGCCAGTATATATTTCATACCTCCTCTGGCCATGGGGTAGGGACCTGCTACATCCACAGATACTAATTGAAGCGGCTGGAGTGGAACTATGGGATGAAGTTCAAATTTGGTAGACCTATTATAGTGTTTTGCTTTCTGGCATATAGTGCAAGTCCTAACTGTTACCTGAATTTGGTGTTTCATTCGGGGAAAGTGGCAGTATCTCGCCATGATTTCTGCACACTTCCCGATTCCTGCATGGCCCCATGCCAAGTGCGTGTACCATATTATGACATTGACAGACTGGTTAGGTATGCATACTGCCCAGCCGTCTTCTTTCGTGCTAAGTTTATAATACAAAATATTGTCCACAATTTTAAAACCTTGCTCGTCTCTATTGTTGACACCATTTTCAATATTGTTAATGATTTTTGCCCACATCGTATCTGACCTCTGTAGTTCAGACATATTTTGACATATATATAGAAAATCCTTCCTGTAAGCATTGTCTCGTACTAAAAGCACTTTATATTCGGCGGATTGTTCTAGCATCTCGGCTAACTCCGGTAATCCTACCGGCAGTCGCGACAAAGCATCCGCTACTATGTTGTCTTGTCCTTTTATATACATAATCTTTATTCGGTATTCTTGTAATGTAAGCATCCATCTCCTTAGTCGGGTATGGAATAGCTTGCATGACATCAAAAAACTTAACGCTTGGTGGTCACTATACACTTTAATCTCCTTCCCATATAGGTAGTAATTAAACTTTTTTACAGCCCAGACTACGGCGAGCGCTTCCAGTTCTGTTGCCGAGTAGGCTCTCTCGCAGCTAGTTAAAGTCCTACTGGCAAAGCCGATAATCTTTATTGTTGCCGGGTCGTTGCCTTCCTCCCACTGGAACAGGCACGCTCCCAAGCCATAGGAACACGAGTCCGGCGCAAGACAAAAATTTTTTGATAGGTCCGGGTGCTGCAAAATATTTGCATTCAGCAGGGCGGTTTTAATTGCTTCGAAAGCTTGCTGACATTTGTCAGTCCAAACCCACTGCACATTTTTTCGCAGTAGATTTAACAATGACGCGTCATTTAACAACTGATTAGGTACGAACCTTCTGAAAAAAGACGTAAGTCCAATGAATGCTTTCAATTGCCTCTTAGTTCGGGGGCTCGGAAATTCTCGGATCGCCTCTACTTTTTTGTTGTCTGGGCTGATACCAAGCGGCGTGATAAGGTGTCCTAGGAATTTAATTTTCTTGCGTCCGAATTTTGACTTTTCTAAATTTGCTGTCACACCTGCTTGCTTAAATTTCTCTAATACTCTATGCAGCAATTCCATATGTTCGTCCCAAGTAGCAGTAGCGATTACAAGGTCATCAACATATACTGTGATTTTTTCTAACAAGTCTGGACCCAGTACCGTGTCTAGAGCAGTAATAAATACTCCAGCACTTACATTCAATCCGAAGGGAAGTACCTTGAATTGGTAACTTCGCCCTCCGAATATAAAGGCTGTGTACTTCCTTGATTCTGGTGTAAGTGGGATTTGCCAGTACGAACTTTTAAGATCAACCGAAGTCAAGTACTGCACTCCGTGGAATTTTTGTATCTGCTCATCTAAATTTTCTGGGCGAGTTCTGACGGGTATAATGATTTTATTGATATCCCGTGCATCTAACACTAGCCGGATTTTTCCGTTGGCTTTCGCCACTGCTACAAGAGGACTACTATATGGAGAGAGAGAGAGGGCTCAATGATATCCCATTCTAACATCTTCCTAATCTCCTTAGCCACTACTTCCCTCCTCGACCAAGGGATGGAGTAAGATGCGCGACAGTATGTTTTGTGAGGCATCACCTCTATGTGATAGTGGTACCCTTTGACTATTCCTGGTCGGTCGGTAAATACCATCTTATATTCTGATAACAGCTGCGTCAACTGTTGCTTTTGTATGTTGCTTAAACTTTCAGGTTCCTGTACTTTGGTTCGAAATTCATCAACATTTGGTTCAAAATTTCTATCTCCTATATTCGGATAATAGAGATCCGTCACAGGTGAATAATCATTAAAGTGTAGTACCCAGGGGTTCCTACCTTTGATATTAATTCGATTACAACATGGCACAAGTACCTCGTTCGATTTCATCATAGACAACTCAACCCTCCTACCTTTATTAACTATACTTAGTTTTCCCGAGGAGAGGTCGATCACTGCGTCCCTCTCACGGAGAAAATCTACTCCCAGAATGCAGGCCACCTTTAACCCTTTAACAATGAGGAACGAGCTCACTATGGCTTCGCCCTCCTTACAAATCTCCACCTGCACCTGGTGCTTAACTAACTGGCTCTGTGCACTTATAGCTCCAGACACCTTGCAATTATTAACCGGGAAAGTCGGTATACTACGTCCCCTTCCCTAGCGCTTTAAACAATTCTGTACTCATTACACTCACTGAGGCACCTGTGTCAATGATTATATTCACTGCAACATCATTGATTTTCGCTTCTATTATGGCTTGCACATTTTCGTTGCTATCTTTCTTACATTCATGCGGTTCGGTCAGTAGATCTTTATCCGTACTGATACCGTCGTTGTATCGCAGCATATGTATTCCAGGGATACTATTGTTATTCGTGTTGCTCTCACTCCACCCCTCGGCCAGCGATGGAGAGGATATCGAGGCCGATTCTAGTTTGTCGGATGGCTTGCTTGCGAGGTACTTGGACGGCTATTATCCGCGACCTCTACTATGTTTACGCTTTGGTTTGTGGGCCGCCACGACTGCGCAATAGGCGCGTTCTGCAGTGGTGGTCTGTTGTTATCGTACCGGTCATTACCTGCCGCTCTGGGTTTGGTCGCTGATTCTGATTCCAATTACGATTACCGTCATTGTAATTGCTATGCCACTGACCCTCGCGCATTTTTCCAGCGGTTGTCCCTGGCAATCCGGAATCGTACCGGTCGTCAAATCGACGCTTTTTATTGTGGGACGGCTGCCCATACCCGTTCTGACTTCTCCCATTATTACAATTTTGCGCATGCTCTTGCCGCTTGTTACCACCCCCCACCATTTCCATGGTTGTGGTTTTGTGCACTATTATTTCTGTCATGTTTACACCCTGATCCATTATTCCGCGAGTGATCACACGCTGCTTTTGCGTCTTCCTGGATTAAGTCTATTGAATCTAGAACAGACAGGAAATGTTCCATGTCGCTTTCTGGTACGTGTATTAATTTCTCTTTGATATGAATGGGTAAATGTGATTTTAGGAGTCTTATTATGTCTCTTGGTGAGATAGGCTCGTCCCAGTAACGCGTTTTGTTTATGTACTTCTCGAATACCGTCTCAGATTCCCAAGACGGGGTGAATACGGTTCGGGATTGTATACTTCTTTTCTTAGCCGCTCTTGTATACAAGGCGACCAGTATTTCGACAAAAATGCCCTCTCGAATTGTTCATATGTCATGCAGCTGTCTGCTACTTCCGTAGCCCCACAACGCTGCATCACCCTGAATGTATGACATTACGTATTGAATTTTCTGTGCTTCGTTCCACACACTAGGCAAGATATTTTTAAAGCTTTTTATGAATACTAGTAGGTGTACTGATTCCGTTCAGTAGTAAACGTTTGAAACTGCCTATTTTTTATCAAACTTTCTTCAACTAATATTTTTGGCTATACTGGTTTGCTCCTGGGACATAGGCTGTGTGCTCCGAACCGAAGCTACAGCTCTTCGCATTATCGCCTAAAGATTCACCATTGTTGCGTCGCGTATAAGTTTGTGCGTTGCCAAAAACATTGGCTGTTGGCGACATAGTTTCATGTTCAAGATGTTTGCTACTTTGTGTTAAACCCTTTTCTAAGTCGGATATCCGTTTGTTAATATTCACTTGCCACTGCGGAATATCCTCACTGAGTATTTGTTTGATGGTTTGGACGTCGTTCTGAACCTGACTATTTACTGCGGTACTGAACGATTCGGAATCTCTATCCGCTATGGCTGCTTGTACCTTAGAATTAATATTTTTGTCAATCGCACTCTCCTTCGCTTCTAGCCATGAGTTGAATTCGGTTTCAATTTTAGTCGCCTGTTCGTTCCACTTCTGCTCTACAAGCTGTGTGTAATCTACTTCTAGCTTTTCTAATCGGTTGGCTAAGGACACCTATTTCATCTACCATGTTAGTGTTTGCTACTTGCAGGTTGTTGACCTGTACAGTCAACTCCTGCACGGCCTTAGGTATCGACTCATAATTCTGTTCATACAGGCAATCTCTTTTTTCATATGTTCTAACGATTGCACAAGTTGCTGGTCCCGCTCAGCTTGCTGGCGATCTCGCTCCGCCTGCTGGTGATGCCGCTTCAGCTTGCTGGGCAAGAAACTTTTCCTCTAGCCGGCGATCTCGCTCAGCTTGCTGGGCAAGTAAATTTTCTGCTAACTGGCGATCTCGCTCAGCTTGCTGGCGAATCTCGCTCAGCTTGCTGGCGATCTCGCTCGGCTTGCTGTTGCGCAAATTTTGCCTGGTAATCCAACACGCGCTCTAATATCGCCTGAAGTGAATACCCACCAGGCAAATTACCACTCTCTGGTTCCTGCTCTTCTGGAGGTGGTGCAATTTCTTTATCTACCTCTCCTTGAGCACTGGTGGGCGGTGGCACCACTTCCTGTGCCCCTGCCCCCACATTTTCGCATGGTATATCCTCAAAGAGAGTACTTGTACTGCTTAATGTACCCGTTTCTACATTTCCTGCACTAGCTAATTGCTGTTCCTCAATATCCATATTGCTCGGACGTTGACTACGCAATTTAACCATATTCATAAATTACCTACTCGAACACAAGATCTGACAGTTTTTTCACTTGCACACAAAATATGTTAGTTTATCTACAATACACTGCACACTAAAAATTTACTATCTACAATCAACTTTGTCCTGTCATAAACACTAACATAAAACTACACACCACTAGCGATATGAGATCACTTCACTGGAGTTAAGCTTCTACAAACAGGACAACTACACTGTAGTCTTACCTTTTATTTATCTGATCTCGGGGATCGGCTGCCCCCGGATTATGTAGTCGTTACAGTTTCTCAGTACTATCAGGATCGTTTCCTCTAACTTGCTTGCAGTGGTGCGGTTTTTCATGAAAAATTTTTGTACATTCATTAATACATAGCATTAATCATGATACACATACATACATTTATCACTAAATACATACATATATATAATAATAAACACTGAAAGAAAGTACATAAAATATTCTTATTTTCGTGGCCACTGCAAATTCGGGCCCCGCGTTTTTGGGCGACAATTTCGCGTAACTCGTAAATTATATGTATATATTTATTTTGTTTTTGTTTTTGTTATTGCTCGCGTAATAACGCATATACGAAATGAGATATGTTACTACGAAAAGAGCCGCGAAATACCTTTTAGTAATGCTGTGCCAAGAATTTCTTTATAATCATTAATTTTCAACAAAACAGAATACACTCCTGGAAATGGAAAAAAGAACACATTGACACCGGTGTGTCAGACCCACCATACTTGCTCCGGACACTGCGAGAGGGCTGTACAAGCAATGATCACACGCACGGCACAGCGGACACACCAGGAACCGCGGTGTTGGCCGTCGAATGGCGCTAGCTGCGCAGCATTTGTGCACCGCCGCCGTCAGTGTCAGCCAGTTTGCCGTGGCATACGGAGCTCCATCGCAGTCTTTAACACTGGTAGCATGTCGCGACAGCGTGGACGTGAACCGTATGTGCAGTTGACGGACTTTGAGCGAGGGCGTATAGTGGGCATGCGGGAGGCCGGGTGGACGTACCGCCGAATTGCTCAACACGTGGGGCGTGAGGTCTCCACAGTACATCGATGTTGTCGCCAGTGGTCGGCGGAAGGTGCACGTGCCCGTCGACCTGGGACCGGACCGCAGCGACGCACGGATGCACGCCAAGACCGTAGGATCCTACGCAGTGCCGTAGGGGACCGCACCGCCACTTCCCAGCAAATTAGGGACACTGTTGCTCCTGGGGTATCGGCGAGGACCATTCGCAACCGTCTCCATGAAGCTGGGCTACGGTCCCGCACACCGTTAGGCCGTCTTCCGCTCACGCCCCAACATCGTGCAGCCCGCCTCCAGTGGTGTCGCGATCGGCGTGAATGGAGGGACGAATGGACACGTGTCGTCTTCAGCGATGAGAGTCGCTTCTGCCTTGGTGCCAATGATGGTCGTATGCGTGTTTGGCGCCGTGCAGGTGAGCGCCACAATCAGGACTGCATACGACCGAGGCACACAGGGCCAACACCCGGCATCATGGTGTGGGGAGCGATCTCCTACACTGGCCGTACACCACTGGTGATCGTCGAGGGGACACTGAATAGTGCACGGTACATCCAAACCGTCATCGAACCCATCGTTCTACCATTCCTAGACCGGCAAGGGAACTTGCTGTTCCAACAGGACAATGCACGTCCGCAATTATCCCGTGCCACCCAACGTGCTCTAGAAGGTGTAAGTCAACTACCCTGGCCAGCAAGATCTCCGGATCTGTCCCCCATTGAGCATGTTTGGGACTGGATGAAGCGTCGTCTCACGCGGTCTGCACGTCCAGCACGAACGCTGGTCCAACTGACGCGCCAGGTGGAAATGGCATGGCAAGCCGTTCCACAGGACTACATCCAGCATCTCTACGATCGTCTCCATGGGAGAATAGCAGCCTGCATTGCTGCGAAAGGTGGATATACACTGTACTAGTGCCGACATTGTGCATGCTCTGTTGCCTGTGTCTATGTGCCTGTGGTTCTGTCAGTGTGATCGTGTGATGTATCTGACCCCAGGAATGTGTCAATAAAGTTTCCCCTTCCTGGGACAATGAATTCACGGTGTTCTTATTTCAATTTCCAGGAGTGTATATTGGGTTCTTATTGTTCTGTATCTGGCTTTCTATTGGTTACTGTAACTCACTATAAAAAATCAACATATCTTCCCTACTTTATAGTTATTGAAAAATGAAAATTACTTTGTTATGAAATACTGATGTTACAGTTCGCAAAGTTTGTTCAACATTTTGCAGTGGATTTTTGTTAAGCGTAAAACACCAATAATTACCACGACTAGCACAAGAACATGAGACTATTATCGGAGAAAAATGATGTTTTTACTATAAGGTTGCCAGACCAGAACTACGCACAGCAAGATTTCTTTCATGTGATGAAAATAAATTATCTCTTTTCACTATTAGTACTATATTATCAGCAGCCCGCGTCAGCCTGTAAAACACATCATAAAATCTGCTGCTCTGCTCTGCAACTTCGAAAGCTGAAAGAAATAATTTTTCACTTCACTGTTACCTGACCGCTTCTTTGCAGTATGATAGGTTTCATGTACTGCCATTTAAATGAACCGCGGCAGCGGCTGGCTCGTTCGTAGCGCCGCTCTGCACCACGAATAATATTTAAACAACTGAAAATGTCTTAAAGGGATGGGATAAAATACCAGGCAAGCTTGACATGAATCATAATGCAAGGTTTCACTAAATAACTCTATTCAAACATTTAAACAATTTGAGTAGTACACACCTTTTTAACAATCTTGCCTAATGGCGTCCCTCTTACAAACTTGACAAAAGAATGCTACGCTAGCATACAATATCACATCACAGGCTATCCTTCTCACGTAACTCCAAGAAGAAGACAAAGAAATTACTGTTCGTTCTGTATTATTTATACTAGGGATATTTTTCATCTCTGTATGATATTTATCGTCTGTGCGGTTTCAGTACTCGCCGACACAGATATTATCTAATATAAATAATAATAATAAAAAAAATACATAATTCCATACAATAACTGAATACAATTCACAATATTTTCTCTTTACTGCAAAATATGTCTTTTGCTAAGGGACGTTACAATTTTACAGTCGCCCCTTTTTTTCGTCTTTTGTCTTCCATGATGTTCCCCCTTTTTTATATCTATGTTCACCATGATTTCTCCTTTGTATATTTTTAAATACCTTTTATTGTTTGTTCGATTTCTTTCAGCTGAAGAGCATCGCATATGCTGCTGCCAGCCCGCCCCGATTGGGAATTGAAATACAATAAAGGAAAAAAAATTCTTTCTCAGTTCCAATGTTATGTTTTTGCTAACGAAGGTGTCTTCCTGTTCAGGTGTATTTTACTTCTGATGAAGGTATATTTAGATATACCATAACCGTGGTCAAGAATTTTAATAAATCTTTATCCTTCAACTGTTTGGCTGTTATCATTTACTGTGAAGTAATTATTGAAAGGTTATATATGAGTCACAGTTTTATTGAGAGGTTAGTCACCATAATTATTGTGAGGTTACGGGTTTAAACTGTTGGTAGGTTACACTTGTCGACAGCCGGCTAGGATCTTTTTTTTTTTTTGTTTTTTTTTGGTGAGGTTCTGAGAAGTAGTCAGTTATATAAATGCTCTTATTTACCTAATGTTAAATGTAGGTTGCATCTGGTGAAACGCATTTACTGATTTGTCACTCCATTCACAGATCATCTGCAATTTATTGCTCTTTGTTGCTAATTTATTTGTTCCATTTTGCTTTGTCTTTGATTTTGTACCTACTTCTGACTTGTGAAAATGTCGTGAAAAACTGCTAACAGTACATCGCGGTGCATAATGAGTGAAAAAGCCGAATTGAATAATTTGACTGATAATAGTAGCGACACTCAGTGTCATACCGATAATCCTCCAATTGCAGATATCAGAGCGTGCCGACTACTAGTAATGATTTGAATCTAAATGATGAGCAAACAAATTCAATTACGTCCACAGTCAATTTAACGACAATTGATGATGCTACACATTCCGATACAACGAATGCTGCCCAGTTTAACACACCTGATTTGCAAAATTTACACAGTGAACAGATAAATGTTTCTAACAAAGATGAACAATGTACTAAAAATACGTCATATTTTTTTGATTTCGATGTAGTGACCAACAGTGCACATCCAATTAGCAAACGTTTTCGTGAATTAGACAATGACCAAATGGTTACACAAAACGTGACAAATGCAGATACACCATCACACAGTATATAAGATAGAGTCGCAAATTTTGGCATGGATCAAGTTGTGGCATTATTGCTGCAACTTAATGAAAAAGAAGACAACAGTTATAGACAACTTAATGAATCGAACAAATAACTTAATAAAAATTTCAAACAGTTGAATGAAAAAAGACGACAACCATACTGAATCGAACATATAACTTAATGAGAAACACGACAGGTCAATCAAACAAAATAATGAGAACTTTAAACAGATTAATGAGCAGACTACAGCCATTGCCGTGCAATGTCGTGATACTAAAGAACAGTTACGTGAGGAAATTAAGGCTTGTGCTAGGAATAGTAAAGAAGAAATTAGATTCCTTTTTCTGTGCGGCTCGCCACAAATTCCTTTCCTGTGCTAACCTCTTCATCTCAGACTAGCACTTGCAACCTACGCCTCAATTATTTGCTTGATGTATTCCAATCTCTGTCTTCCTCTACAGGTTTTGCCCTCTACAGCTCCCTCTAGTACCATGGAAGTCATTCCCTCATGTCTTAGCAGATGTCCTATCATCCTGTCCCTTCTCCTTATCAGTGCTTTCCATATATTCCTTTCCTCTCCGATTCTGCGTAGAACCTCCTCATTCCTTACCTTATCAGTCCACCTAATTTTCAACATTCGTCTATAGCACCACATCTCAAATGCTTCCATTCTCTTCTGTTCCGGTTTTCCCACAGTCCATGTTTCACTACCATACACTGCTGTACTCCAGACGTACATCCTCAGAAATTTCTTCCTCAAATTAAGGCCGGTATTTGATATTAGTAGACTTCTCTTGGCCAGAAATGCCTTTTTTGCCATAGCGAGTCTGCTTTTGATGTCCTCCTTGCTCCGTCCGTCATTGGTTATTTTACTGCCTAGATAGCAGAATTCCTTAACTTCATTGACTTCGTGACCATCAATCCCGATGTTAAGTTTCTCACTGTTCTCATTTCTACTACTTCTCATTACCTTCGTCTTTCTCCGATTTACTCTCAAACCATACTGCGTACTCATTAGACTGTTCATTCCGTTCAGCAGATCATTTAATTCTTCTTCACTTTCACTCAGGATAGCAATGTCATCAGCGAATCGTATCATTGATATC
The DNA here is from genome assembly GCF_023864275.1 of Schistocerca cancellata. Lineage (NCBI taxonomy): Eukaryota > Metazoa > Arthropoda > Insecta > Orthoptera > Acrididae > Schistocerca > Schistocerca cancellata. The sequence continues at coordinate 213,534,413 of NC_064635.1, forward strand.
CTTTCCCCTTGTATTTTAATTCCACTCCTGAACCTTTCTTTTATTTCCATCATTGCTTCCTCGATGTACAGATTGAAGAGTAGGGGCGAAAGGCTACAGCCTTGTCTTACGCCCTTCTTAATACGAGCACTTCGTTCTTGATCGTCCACTCTTATTATTCCCTCTTGGTTGTTGTACATATTGTATATGACCCGTCTCTCCCTATGGCTAAGCCCTACTTTTTTCAGAATCTCGAACAGCTTGCACCATTTTATATTGTCGAACGCTTTTTCCAGGTCGACAAATCCTATGAAAGTGTCTTGATTTTTCTTTAGCCTTGCTTCTATTATTAGCCGTAACGTCAGAATTGCCTCTCTCGTCCCTTTACTTTTCCTAGAGCCAAACTGATCGTCACCTAGCGCATTCTCAATTTTCTTTTCCATTCTTCTGTATATTATTCTTGTAAGCAGCTTCGATGCATGAGCTGTTAAGCTGATTGTGCGATAATTCTCGCACTTGTCAGCTCTTGCCGTCTTCGGAATCGTGTGGATGATGCTTTTCCGAAAGTCAGATGGTATATCGGCAGACTCATATATTCTACACACCAACGTGAATAGTCATTTTGGTGCCACTTCCCCCAATGGTTTTAGAAATTCTGATGGAATGTTATGTATCCCTTCTGCCTTATTTGACCGTAAGTCCTCCAAAGCTCTTTTAAATTCCGATTCTAATACTGGATCCCCTATCTCTTCTAAATCGACTCCTGTTTCTTCAGACAAATCTTCACGCTCATAGAGGCTTTCAATGTATTCTTTCGACCTATAAGCTCTCTCCACTGCATATAACAGTGGAATTCCCGTTTCACTCTTAACGTTACCACAGTTGCTTTTTTTAATGTCACCAAAAGTTGTTTTGACTTTCCTGTATGCTGAGTCTGTCCTTCCGACAATCATATCTTTTTCGATGTCTTCACATTTTTCCTGCAGCCATTTCTTAGCTTCCCAGCACTTCCTATTTATTTCATTCCTCAGCGACTTGTATTTCTGTATTCCTGATTTTCCCGGAACATGTTTGTACTTCCTCCTTTCATCAATCAACTGAAGTATTTCTTCTGTTACCCATGGTTTCTTCGCAGCTACCTTCTTTGTACCTATGTTTTCCTTCCCAACTTCTGTGATGGCCCTTTTTAGAGATGTCCATTCCTCTTCAACTTCAACTGTACTGCCTACTGCGCTATTCCTTATTGCTATATCTATAGCGTTAGAGAACTTCAAACGTATCTCGTCATTCCTTAGTACTTCCGTATCCCACTTCTTTGTGTATTGATTCTTCCTGACTAATGTCTTGAACTTCATCCTTCTCTTCATCACTACTATATTGTGATCTGAGTCTATATCTGCTCCTGGGTACGCCTTACAATCCAGTATCTGATTTCGGAATCTCTGTCTGACCATGATGTAATCTAATTGAAATCTTCCCGTATCTCCCGGCCTTTTCCAAGTATACCTCCTCCTCTTGTGATTCTTGAACAGGGTATTCGCTATTACTAGCTGAAACTTGTTACAGAACTCAATTAGTCTTTCTCCTCTTTCATTCCTTGTCCCAAGCCCATATTCTCCTGTAACCTTTTCTTCTACTCCTTCCCCTACAACTGCATTCCAGTCGCCCATGACTATTAGATTTTCGTCCCCCTTTACATACTGCATTACCCTTTCAATATCCTCATCCTGCATTACCCTTTCAATATCCTCATACACTTTCTCTATCTGTTCATCTTCAGCTTGCGACGTCGGCATGTATACCTGAACTATCGTTGTCGGTGTTGGTCTGCTGTCGATTCTGATTAGAACAACCCGGTCACTGAACTGTTCACAGTAACACACCCTCTGCCCTACCTTCCTATTCATAACGAATCCTGCACCTGTTATACCATTTTCTGCTGTTGTTGATATTACCCGATACTCATCTGACCAGAAATCCTTGTCTTCCTTTCACTTCACTTCACTGACCCCTACTATATCTAGATTGAGCCTTTGCATTTCCCTTTTTTTCAGATTTTCTAGTTTCCCTACCACGTTCAAGCTTCTGACATTCCACTCCACGACTCGTAGAACGTTATCCTTTCGTAGATTATTCAATCTTTTTCTCATGGTAACCTCCCCCTTGGCAGTCCCCTTCCGGAGATCCGAATGGGGGACTATTCCGGAATCTTTTGCCAATGGAGAGATCATCATGACACTTCTTCAATTACAGGCCACATGTCCTGTGGATACACGTTACGTGTCTTTAATGCAGTGGTTTCCATTGCCTTCTGCATCCTCATGTCGTTGATCATTGCTGATTCTTCCGCCTTTAGGGGCAATTTCCCACCCCTAGGACAAGAGAGTGCCCTGAACCTCTATCCGCTCCTCCGGCCTCTTTGACAAGGCCGTTGGCAGAATGCGGCTGACTTCTTATGCCGCAGTGCTGATTATTTATCAAAATTTAGGCAGTGGCGGTGATCGAACCCGGGACCGAAAACGTTTTGACTATGAATCAAAGACGCTACCCCTTTTTTTTTTTCTTACTTATTTTGTTCTATTTTGTTCGTTGCATCTGCTCGGGGCGGACGTCGTAAGACATCCGTTTAAGTTCTTTGCTGATCGATTAACTCAGTTTTTTTATTACAGAGAGAGCTAACCCTCTGACCGAACACGCTGAGCTACCGTGCCGGCCCCCTAGACCACGGGGTCTACAACAGAAATTAGATACGTTGCACAAAAAAAATACGTAATTCAGATGCAGCCACAACAAAATTGCTTGGAGATGACATTGGTGCAGTTGCTAAACAATGTTCAGAAAATGCAACACAGGTACGCAACGAGTTTAAATTAATGTCAGCAGATCTTTCACGCACTCTGGATGCGAAAGTCGACAAGAAATTTGGACAACAGAACAGCCAAATTGAACGCTTTAATCACCACCTACAAAAGAGTGAAACTTGTTACCGTAAATTAATGCAGGAACAGAACAAAGTAAAGAAAAAGTCATGGAAACAGTTACTACACAGAGACAGGAAGACAAGCATAAGTTGTTTACGAAAGCAAAAACATACCTAGACACCAACATTGCTACAGTATCAGCCGAAATCAGTACCATCAGACAGTTGAATACTGAATTGCATTGTGAAATCTCCGATCTAAAAACAAAAACAGACTCTAATATTCCGACTTTGGAAAATAAATACTCAGTAGACTTTCAGACAGTGAGAAACAGACTTGGACAATTGGAATTAATACAGGACCCCGATGCCATTAAAGCAGACGTAAGAAACTAAACAAAACCATACGTAAAGTGCAAATAGAAATTGATGCTTGTAACACTAAAAATGACGACCAGGTAAGAGTACTAACTGAAAAAGTGATGAATTGGCTAGTCGTATTGAAGTTATCGAAAATAACAATGACATCAAATCAGACGATACGTTACCAGTTTCGTTCAATCGAACACCCGAATTCCAAAATATACTGCAGACAATCAGTGAGATAGGTACGACAAATGATACATTACGTAGAAAATTGTTATTTTTGCAGCAGGAAGTGACACAAATGAAAAATGTTTCAGCCTCTAACTCGCCACAGCATATGCCACATTCTGAACATTTGTCACACTCACACAGCCAGTATAACTTAGGTAATTCACAGAGAGTACGTGACTTAGATTCCGAACAGGCACAGACAAACAGATTCTCATACAATCCTGAACCTGCTCAGACGTTCAGAGACGATAATTTTGATTACAAGTAATTTTTATCTGTGAGAAAATTTTAGGTATTTAAAAATGATAGAACACAGGTTCACCCCTTGGATTGGATAACAACTTAGTTTTGCTTTTCCACCAACTTGGCCCTTAACACACAAACTTGAATTTCTTTGCTGTTTTTTGGAAGGCGAACCAGCAACTCGTATGAGACCGATCGTGAGACAATGTTACTCGGTAGAAAAATTTCAGAATGCGTATTGGTCGAAGACGACACAGCGCGGAAGCAAGGATCGGTTAATCAGATTACCGAATTATGTGAATTCAAATTTTTCCACTGTCATGCAATTTTTTGAACACCTGGTACAGCAAAAAAATGGTTCAAATGGTTCTGAGCACTATGGGACTTAACATCTGTGGTCATCAGACTAAGTAACCTAAGGACATCACACACATCCATGCCCGAGGCAGGATTCGAACCTGCAACCGTAGCAGACCCACGGTTCCGGACTGAGCACCTAGAACAGCTAGACCTCCGCGGCCGGCCCTGGTACAGCAAAACCAATATTTATGTGAGCCATACAGTGAGTCAGCACTTATCCAGTTATGTATTTCAAAATTACCACGATCGTTAAGAGTGTCACCTTTTAACAGGACAGCAGAAAGAAAATATTTCGGCATTTAGAGATCTGCAACAGGTTTTGGAAGTTCAGCAATCAGATTACTCCTTCATAAACAAAAATTTTTCACAACATAACGAAGGCCAACAAGCATACAGTAATTACGACCAGACACGCTGTTTTAATAGCGAAGGTGATAGACTCTCCACGAATGACAACCACCAGAACTTTAATAGACAAAATTTTATCAGTATCGTCAAAATTATCAGCAACAGCAAACACATTTTGGCAACAATAGAGGCTTTTCCCCACAACAACAACAAAACCAGACAGTTGTCATACCTAACCAACAATGTGGTTTACAAGGTCGACCAAACTTTAATGTTTCGCCGCCTACACGTATAGCGTCGGCTCCGCCAAATATTAACGGACAGCAACAAGGAAATCACTACGTACAGAAAACACATTTCAACTCGTATCGCAACGCGCCGTGTAGTAATGAAAAAGTAATGAGCACAGTTTGCAGCTCGCGTTTAATAACAGTAAGTCTTATCAGCGGCAGAATCATCCACAACAGATTATCATAAATGAACCAGACAGTCGATATCATCCCCAACGTAATACGTCAGGACGAAATAACAGAACAGTACAAATAGTCGAAATGCCACAGTATCCTCCTGCAAATAATAGCACGTCAGAAAGAATTTGACTAGATAACAGTACAGGTTGCATCTTCAGCAACGTAAGCAATACTTTTGATACACAGAATCTTGTTCACGAAAATGTTATTACTTTTGACGACATCCGAGACACACTTTTACATGAAAAACCAGTTATTCGAAAAACCATTTCGCACCCTGTTATTGAAGTAAAGATTGGATCATCCATATTTTCAGCAATAATCGATTCTGGATCACCTATGTCAGTTATAAATAAAGAAACTTTCAACGAATGTAACAAAGAGAACACCTATCCTACATTACCACTAGGCAAGACTAAAGTATAAGGAGCAGTATCTCGTAAAGGAGTAGATATAAAATTACAGACACACTTATCATTTTGTATTGCAGGTCCTCTAGTACCTTCCGCCGCGGAAGTCGAACACGCGGCAGAACAAATGGACGTGGTCAGCCCATAGAGGGCTCTGCCACCGCGGCGGCTATTCCGCGCAGCGGCTCTCGCGCAGCGAGGGCGCTACCGCTAAGCGACGTGCAGACAGCGGCCAATAGCCGCTCCCGCCGGTTTCGTATATAGGGACCCGCTCTGCCCTAGTCCAGCGATTCGAGGGTTGGATTCCCTCATTTCCTCAATGAGGACTGGGCTACTCTCAGGGTGTATCTTCGGCGTGGAAGAGCCCCAACCATGCCTCCCGCCGCCGCCACCGCCGCCGTCGCCGTCTGTTCACCGCCTGTTCGCCGCCGCCCGGTGCTTGCCGCCGCCGCCGCCGCCGCCGCCGCCGCCGCCTGGTGGCCGTCTGTCGGTGCTCGCCGCTTCTTCTTCTGCCGCCGCCGCTGCCGCCGTCTCTTGGTGATCGCCGCTTCTGCCGCCGCCGCTGCCGCCGTCTCTCGGTGTTCGCTGCCGCCTGCAATCGTGGACGCCCCAACTGCCACCATCATCTACACCTCTCCTTCACCTGCCCCCACTGTAACGTCATGGAGTGCCTCCTCTGGGATTCACCCGTCTCATGCACCTCCCCTCCTCACAGTCTCCTCCCCATCTGTCTCCTCTCCATCGCTGTATCCCCACCTGTACGTCACTCCTGCTCCTACCCCTGCTACTGCCCCTGCTGCTGCTCCCGCTCCTGCCTCTGTCCCTGCTCCCAACCCCCCTCCCGCTCCTGTCGCCCGCCGAGACGACTTTCCCCCTCTCCCCCCTGCGACTACCACTGCTTCCCCTGCCAGAGTCTCCGCCCGCCGCGCCACAGTCGCCGCCACAGAGCGCCCTACCCTCCTCCGGTGCTACTGCCTCACAGGAGGGCCCTGCCTCCCACCACCTCCCCATCCATCCAGTCCCTCATCCCTCCTCCCAGGCAACACCCGCCAAAAAATCTTCCTAACGGCCCAGTGGCGACCTCTCCTCTACTCCTTCATCCAAAAAGCCACTGTCCGCCCCACCTCCCACTGACCCCGCTATGGATACCTCCCTCCTCTCCAGCCCCCTCCCTGTATACCTTTGTCCTAGCCAACCCTGATCCGAAATTCCTGGACGCCCCCACCCTCACCCTTGAAATCCGGAAGTACATCCCCAGTGCACCCATCACCCAACTTATCCCTCGCAGAGACTCTGTTCTCATCAAGTCTCCCTCTCCATCCTTCCGTACTGATCTCCTCCGGCGTCTTCCCCGCATCACCTTTGGGCCCCACGCATCCCTCACCCCATTCCTTACATCCTCCTCTCCTCGTCAACCCCAACCGCCTCGTCGTCCGCCAACCCTCACTTCCGTCATCACAAAACTCAGCCCTGTGGTCATGGACCCCTCCCTGGAAGTCCGCTCTGCCCGCCGTATTTACAACTCCTCTGGCCCTACTTTCCTCGTGTGTATCTTTACAGAGTCCGCCTCCTCCGTCGACCACCTCCTCACGCAGGGAGCCCTAATTTTCAACCGCCGCCACCCTGTTGACCCGTCCCGTTCCCCTCCTCAATCCTACCGCTGCCAGCGTTGTCTTCTGTACAATGACCACCTCACCCAAAACTGCAAGAACCCACCCACCTGCCCCCATTGTAGAGCCTCCCACTTCCTCAAACAGTGTCCCAACCTCGCCTCCCCCCCCCCATCCTGCAACACCTGCAATGAACCTCACCCCACCTTTTCCTCCAAATGCAAAGCCAAACCCCCTCCCACCAACGCTGAACTCACTGTCCCCGTTCGCCCCATTGACCCACCCATCTGCCCTAACAATTCCCTCCACCCTCCCCCTACAGCGGAAGACATCATCCGGTTCCTCACCGTCGTCCTGCAGAACATCCACCCCTTCCAGCGCCCCCACACACTCCAGCAGATTTCCCTCGCTGCCCGCTCTGTTTTCCACTTAAACACCTACGCCACATACTCCCACAATCAGGCCCACTTTACCTTCACCCGCCTAGACACCCTCGTTTAAGCCCCTCTCTCCCCTTCCCGCACCCTTCCCACACCCAACCTCATGGCTCGTTAACAGTATCGTCTCCTCTACCTCAACATTCGCTCCCTCCCTGCAAACAAATACCTCTTCACACATACCCTCTCCCAGCACCAGGTTGACTCCTTCATCCTTAATGAAACCTTCCTCCAACCCCACCATGTGGTCCGCATCTCCCCTTATCTCCTTCACCGCAGTGACAATCCCCTTCCCCTAGCTCGAGGCGGGGTCGCTATAGGCCACCTCAGGCATCTCCCTGTCCGGCCACAACCCCTCCTCAATGACCCAACTGAACACCTTCTCCTCAGCCTCTTTTTTTCCCTCCCTCACCGTCACCTGTGCCACTATCTATATTCGTAAAATATGGAGTTTCAGTCTTCGATCGCTATTCTTTATTTCCAATTGGAAATAAAGAATAGCGATCGAAGACTGAAACTCCATATTTTACTTATTGAACGATCGCGGAATTCCCAGTGAGACAACTATGTCTAGTTTTGATCTATATTCGCCCCACAGCACCTCTCCCCTTTGACTTCATTTCCCATGTTGACCATACCTTCTCCACCTATGTGATCGCCGCTGATGTCAACATCCACAGCCGTGACCCTGCCACCCTCCATGGTGACCTTGTTCCTCTCCCACAGCACACCCGTCCTGAAAGTAACTCCACCTCCGATGTTATCCTCGCTTCCCCCAACCTCCTTGGTTGCATTGCCATTGATGTCCTCGATCCCGTTGGTAGTGACCATCTCCCTGTCCTTCTCACCATCTCCTCTACCCATCCAGCCACCCGCCCAACTGCCCCTCCAAAGTCTGTCCATGACTACCACTGTGCCAATTGGGATGCCTACCGGGAATCCAATGCCTTAATGGTCGAAAGCCACCCCCTCACTTTCCGCCACTCTGATGACATCACCCATGCCTCTTCCTTCCTTCAGAAGACCATTACTGATGCTGTGGAGGCTCATGTCCCTACCAAACTGTCCGCCGCTCGTGGTCTCGCGGTAGCGTTGTCGCTTCCCGAGCACGGGGTCCCAGGTTCGATTCCCGGCAGCGTCAGGGATTTTCACCTGCCTCGAGGTGTCCGGGTGTTTGTGTTGTCCTCATCATTTCATCATCATCAAGGAAAGTGGCGAAATTGGACTGAGCAAAGGTTGGGAAATTGTATGGGCGCTGATAACCACGCAGTTGAGCGCCCCACAAACCAAAACATCATCATCATCACCCTACCAAACTCATCCACCCTCACCGCCCTACGCTTCCTCCACAGGCCGTCCTTCTTCTGCGTGAATCCCGCAGGCTCTACCGCTCCTTCCTCCACACTCGTGACTGGGATACTCTCACCCGCCACCGGCAATTACAGCGACATATCCAGGACCTCCTTACAGCAAAGAAACGCCGGGACTGGCGTCAGACATGCACACGCCTCAACTCCGCCCTCCCTGTCAACTCCTCCAAGTACTGGTCAGCCTTCCACCGCCTTACTGGTAGCCATCCCACCCCGCATTACCCCATCCTCCATGACGATCGACCCTTCCCTGACAACCTCAGTAAGGCTAACCATTTTGCTTCCTACCTATCCGAGGTCTTATCCATTCCTGACGATCCCCATTTTGATTACTCCCTCTTCCCCACCGTCCTTGACCACACTGACACCTCTGTCCCCCCGCTCGCCCCTAGTTTCCAGTACTTGGATCTGTTACCCCCCTCCGACATCAACACTCCCATCACCACGCAAGACATCACACTCGTCCTCCGCTCCAAACGCAACACCGCCCCTGGTCATGATGGCGTCACCTACCGTCACCTCAAGGAATCCCCTCCATCCTTCCTGTCTGTCCTTGCTACCCTGTACAATGTCCTTCTCTCCACTGGATTTTACCCTGACCTGTGGAAGACTTCCTGTGTCCTGCTGTTCCCTAAGCCTAACAAACCCCCCTCTGCTACCTCTTCCTACTGTCCCATCTGCCTACCCTCCGTGTTCAGTAAGGTCTTTGAGGCCATCCTCTTTCGCCGTATCCACCGCCACCTTAACCAGCACCGCCACCATCCTCTTACCCAATGTGGCTTCCGGCCTTCCTTCTCTGCTGACGACCAGCTCCTTAACCTTACCCATCTTCTTTCCATCCAACTTAACTCCCGTCGCTCTGCTATCTTTGTTTCCCTTGATCTCCAGAACGCCTATGACTGTGTCTGGCATCCCGGGCTCCTTTTCAAACTCCAGACCTATGCTCTCCCCATCAACTTCGTCCGTCTCGTTGCTTCCTCCCTCTCCCATCGTCCCTCCTATGTGACTATCCACAATTCCAACTCCCGTACTTTCTACCCCTCTGCCGGCGTGCCCCAAGGTTCTGTCCTTTCCCCTCTCCTCTATCTCCTGTACACTGCTGATATGCCCAAACCTCCCCCTCCTGTTCATCTTCTCCAGTTCGCTGATGACACCGCCTTCCTAGCCCTTTATCCTACCCTTCAATGGTCCCAACGTACCCTCCAAACCCACCTTGACCAATTCACCGCTTGGTGCAACCAGTGGTTCCTCCAAGACCCAGGCGATCATCATAGGCCGCACCACCCGCTCCTTCCGCCTCCATGATTTCTACCTCACCATTTAGGGCCGTCCTATGCACCTCACTCCTACCCTCAAATACCTTGGCCTCACACTCGACCGCCACCTCACCTGGACTCCCCATCTCCTTACCATCCAAAACAAAGCTCACAACAGCCTCCGCCTCCTGAAACTCCTGTCCGGCCGGACGTGGGGTCTGCATCCTTCCACCATCCTTCACACCTACAAATTCATGATCCGCCCCATCCTTTGTTATGCCAGCATCGCTTGGATTTCTGCCCCTCCCCGGTTCTATAAAGCCCTCCAAATCCTCGAACGCCATGCACTCCGCCTCACTTTCTGCATCCGCCTTCCGTCCCCCGTGCGCATCCTCTATGACCTCATCCCCTTCCCCCACCTTCTCCTTTTTGTTGAACACATCCGCACATTATATATTGTCCGCCGCCTTGATCCCCCTCACCCCCTGGTGTCTCCCTCCCTCTCCACTCCCAACCAGTTGCCGCGCCTTTACCGTTGTGTCCCTCCCTCCCTCTCTCCATCTCCACACCCTCCATCTCCTTTCCCAACACAACTTCCACCGTCTACCACTCCCAGATGATGAGCTTCGCCCTGACATCTACCCTTCCTACCAACTCTAACCCCCTCTTCCTGCCTCCTCCTCAGGTCTCCCTCTCCTCCCCCTCCCTCCTTCTGAGCGGATTTCCCTTCCTACTCCCCCTCCATCTCTTTTGCCTTCTTTCAGTGTCTCTGCGCTCCCTCCTGCCCTGTCTTCCCTTTTCCTCTCCCGCCCCATGTGTCTCCTGCCTCTTCGTGAACCCACGGTTGCCCCTCCTCTCTTCATCCCGCCGCTTCCCCAGCTGCCCCACGCTCTCCCCTCCTTTTGCATCCTCTCTGACCTTTCCCTCGGCAGGTCCCACCTGGTAGTTTTATTCTTCGTCGTGTGTGCTCCAAGTGGGTTTTAAGTGTGTTGTTTCGGAGTTTTTTTAGTACTGTGGCCAACTTTTAAGCTGTGCATGCGCATCCAGCGTCTTCTCTGTGTTTTAAGAATCGCCAACTGTGTTTTTTAACTTTCTGGTGACTTTTTTAACTGTCCCCAATGAACTTCTACATGTCAGTGTATTTTACCTCCATTTTCTCCCCTTACTCTGTTTTATGTTCTCCTTTTTTATCTCCTTATGTATGTATTATTTTATTCTTGTTTTAGTTGTCGTGTCACTCGGCTGAAGAGTGGCGGATTGTGCTGCTGACAGCCCTCCCCTGCCCATATGGGGCAGGGGAATGAAATCACAATAAAGAAAAAAAAACCTAGTCCAGCCACCACCCCCGCCCCTCCCTTCAGACCACGCACCACAGCCTTGCCTCTTTCCTTCCCACGTCCCTCCCTACCTGGCCCTCTTCAGCGCGCCCCCCGCTCATCTCCCCCATCTCTTCCCCTCCCTCCCTTCTTCCAGTCTCCCTCATCTCCTTGCGTCTGGCAGATCCTCTGTTTTGATCATCGTCAGTGTGCAACATCAGTGTTGTGTTTAGTATAAAACGTCCCCTTAGAACAGTTATACACGACTGTGCTTAAACTGACACACAATATTTTTTTTTAGCGCAACGCAATCTGACTTTCAGAAATCCCTACAAAGGAATGGCCCTGACTAACATTAACCTATACGTTTCACAAATCACTTACCTCACCAAAAATCTTCGTTACTCGAACTACTGCAATACAGCGAGCGCCACTACTGCCAGCTTAATAAAAGATTCAAACTACAGAAGGCACTAACTTCTGATAGGGATAGTTAGCAAATGAAAGATTTTAATAGAGAACAAACAATGTATTTACCTTAATATCATCACAAGTCATAATATATGTAATTTCAAAACTCCGCCATCTCTCTCCTCACATCCACCACTGCTGGCGGCTCACCTCTAACTGCGCAACGCTACGCGCTGTTCACATCCAGCTGCCGCTGCCCAACACTACAATGGCAGAAAACAATGCAAACTAGCCACAGACTGCACACAGCACAGCCAGTGATTTTCATATAGAGCGCTACGTAACGTTGCCAATAAGAAAACATAAACAGCCTACTTACATAAAGAAAACATAAACAGCCTACTTACAAGTGCTGTTTCTCCTGTGCGTCAAGAGGTGTGGTTTTAGTTGTGTACTGCCTTGAGGTTCGCCGTCAGTGTTTGTTATGTGCTACGCCATCCGTCGATACCTTTTATGCTCCAGTCATACTGTGCCTTGTGTTCTTTAAATTGTCGCAGGGTGTGGCTTTTTGTGTGTGCTACTTTTAAACAGTTTTTTATCTCCATTTTACAGTTACCCCGTTTTTTTCTTTTTTTCTTTTTTTTTTGTCTTCCATGATGTTCCCCCTTTTTTATATCTATGTTCACCATATTCTCTCCTTTGTTATTTTTAAATGTCTTCTATTGTTTGTTCTATGTCTTTCGGCTGAAGAGCAGCGCATATGCTGCTGCCAGCCCGCCCCGATGGGGAATTGAAATACAATAAAGAAAAAAAAAACTAGGCCAGCCAGTCTGGTACTCGCTCTGGATTCGTTTCTATCTCGGCGGTACTGCATTCTGGTCTTTGCTCGTTGTTGACAATTGCCTGGCTCTGGTTCCGAGTGGATTTACGTTTGGTGTTGTGGTTTCCACAAGCCTCCGTTGTTTATCTCTTCCTTGTTGTGTCGGTCATAGTCGGTCGTGGTCGGTTGTTGTCAGTTGTCGTCGGTCTGTCAGACTCGTCCTGTGTCTACCCGGTGGTGCGTGCTCCACCGCCGGCGGCTTCCCCGCCTGGCGGTTTCGATCCGCAGCCCAAGGCGTTCCCGCTGTTGTTTGTGGTTACTACACGTCCCACACAAATTTTTGGATTATTGCCTTAATGACAACAGACGCAATTATTGACTTTCAGTGTTCCTATTAGATGTTAAAGGACGAAAAATAAATTACAACTGGCATTGGAATTTCAGCCCGCTTTATCAGCAGAAGAACAGTCAATTAATCGGACAGGTCATTTCTACGTCGCGTAACATACACTGTCATTCCACATTGTTCACAGATACGAATGTACACAGCTACAATATACCAGACGAAGCCGACTATGACGTTATGCAAATGGTTTCTGAGAAGGTAAAACACAGCAGTGCAAATACAGATGACGAACGTACTCAACTACGCAATATTGTTTTACAGCTAACTCCAGTTTTTGACAACATGCGTGGTACTATGTCCCGTTTTATGTATGAATTTCAAGTTAAACAGCACGACACGCTTAAAGCCAAACATTATCCTATTCCATACATCCACAGAGAACAAGTTAAGAAAGAATTACAAGCTATTCTTGACCAAGGTATTATTGAACCGGCAGTTAGTTCGTACATAAACCCGTTCCATATTGATAAGAAAAAGGATGGCTCACCACGCCTCATACTTGATTCGCGTCATGTCAACGACATTATTATTAATGAAACAGATCGCCCACAGACACTAGAAGAAATTCTACAGAAATTTCATGGTACTGCTATTTATTCCACATTAGATTCAAAATCGGGATTTTGGCAAATTCAGCTCCATCCGAACTGCAAAAAGTACACAGTATTTCTCTGTTTTGGTGATTGTTATCAATTTTGCAAATTACAGTTCGGTTCAACAATTTCTTCAGCAGCATTTATTCGCGGATTGAATACTATACATCCAACAGAACCTCAAGACAGAATTACAACGTATGCAGGCGACATCCTTAGCGCAGAAGTTAACTGGTCTGAAGACAATTTGATTCTTGAACAATTGTTGCAAACTTTTCGTGCACAAGGACTGACAGTCAATCTTAGCAAATCGCAATTTGGCAAAACTTCGATAAAATTTCTTGGACTTGTAATTTCAGCAGAAGGCATTGCGCCTGACCGGAAAAACTTCACACTTTACGTGACATTACTGTTCCAACGACCAAGAAACAACTACGCAGCTTTCTGGGTTTAGTTAACTTTTTCCGTAAATTTATTCATTACTCAGCTTTAGACATCCCTAGATTATGCCAGTTGACGGGTAAAAACGCTATTTGGTCCTGGGACAGCCAAGTACAGTCTGAGTTTGTTAATCTGAAACATGCGTTGTTGAACGCACCACTTTTATCACACCCAGATCCTACCAGAAATTTTTCCATTGCCACCGACACTTCTAACACCGATCTAGGCGTACACATTTTTCAGGAAATTGAAGAAGACGGTAATACAGTAATTAAAAACATCGCCTTTGCACGTCGCATTCTGTCACCTGCTGAACGCAATTATTCTGTTACAACAACTTGAAACATTATGTGTTTTATGGGCATTTACCAGATTTAGGCATTTTCTGTATGGAAGACATACTACCGTTATACAGATCGTAGAGCTATACAGTTTTTACTTTCCGCTAAATTTACACATGACAGGTTCAGCAGATGGTAGCTTTATTTACAGGATTTTAATTTTACAATTGTTTACATTCCCGGTACGCAAAATATTGTAGCAGACACACTATCCCGTTTTCTCAGCAACAATCAGCAAGCCATCGCAACCAACTTCTGCCAAGCAAATTTTAGCCTCATGTATATTCAACAAGTTGCATTTGAAAACTTCATTTCGTCGTCATTACGAGACACTGCACAAGAGCAGAGCAAAGACAACGTATGGAAAGAAATTAAATACCTTTGGCAAGATAGGAATAACGTTACCATTAGAAACAACTGTACTGTACGCAACAACATTCTATTTCGCCGCTCTTACCATGACAGCAACAACTGGTTATTATGCATTCCTGACGAGCTTGTTAACAAATTAAGTCGGTATACTCATTTAAGTTATGCACGTTATGGAGCCAGAAAATGTTTTCTTATACTGAGACAGAACTGTTATTTTGCCAACATGTAGAAACGTATTCGACGAGATTTAGTGTCATGTAAAAGCTGCCAGAAAGCTAAATCAGACACGACTTCACATATTCCTCCGTTACATCCCACTGTACCCATTAAATTGAGACACATGGCCGCTGTAGACATTTTTGGACCGATTCCCAGATCTAATAGAGGTTTTTGCTACATCTTTCTCGCTGTTGAACTCACTTCGAAATTTCTTACCTTCACTCCGTTACGCAAAGCTACTGCTAAAACTATTTCGAATGCATTTGTAAAACATTTTTTATTCCATGTAGGATATGTATTAAAAGTAATTTCTGACAATGGATCACAATTTCGATCTGCGATATGGACACGTATGTTACGAACGAGAAATATTTCTCCGATCTATATATCCAAGTATCACCCGTCTTCAAACACTTGTGAACGTCTAATGAAAGAAATTGGTAAACTATGTAGAATATACTGCCATAAAAAGCATATTGATTGGGACACACACATACTCTCATTCCAGGATGTAATTAACTCCATACCAAATGAATCTACTATGCTATCTCCGACTGTTATATTGAAAAATGTTGAACCACCCAACAAAATTAAAGAATTAGTATCCTTTCCTACATCTCGTCGACTACGCCACCATGAAATAATTGACATTGCACTCAACAACATCAAACGTACCGCAGAGCGCCGGAGAAGACAGCAAAAACAGGTTTGTACACGCCGTGAATTTCACATAAGACAGAAGGTATTATTACGCACACAGTATCTATCCGACAGAGGAAAGAGCAGATGCAGTAAATTTCAGCTTCCATACGCTGGTCCATATAGAATTCGCAGCATTCCTCACCCAAATGTAGTACATGTCGAAACTTTGAGAACCAGAGAAACCAAGGTCAATCGTCATATTTCCAATATTAAACCCTTTATTGAATAGACATACTTTATGACGTATCACACTGTAGTGTCATTTCTAGATATTTATATGACCACTTATTGATGATGATTACATTTTTTCTTGGCAATTGCTCGGCAAGGTAAGATCAGCAGGTCGCTTTTCTTGTCGTTATATATCAGACCGTGCACATTTTCCATTTTTTATGTATATATGATGGTTTTCCTATCGAAAGTAGATTTTTCTCTGTATGCAGTATGAAATCTTTAAGATATAACAAACACCAGTTGACTTTGACATTTTCCCTAATGATATCCCAATATCTTGACTATTCTACATTTTTTGCTACTTCATTATGATATTGTGTATACATTTCTGCACTTGAAAATTGTCTATGGTTTTGAACTAATACGTTTTCTGTCATGCTATGCTGTATGCTTTGTCTTATTACTTGGAACAAGTTTTCATTTAATGGGTAAATGATTAAATGCAAGATATTAATCCATAATCATCATTTTCAGAAAGTGATAAAGTATAAAAGAAATAAATTAAACAATCATAGTGGTTTACTATGAAATGGGAATTTCACCTTCAGAACGAACGAAAGAAAATGCAATACCTTGTCATGAAGAGTAAATGGATCAGAACTAACAAAAATTACCAAAATATAGTATAGCAACATTGAATCATTACTTTTTTTTCAGACGCAATTGCGCTGGACCGTCGAGAGGAGCTATGTATGTTAATTTTAGTGATGAAATATGGTAGAAGTAAGATACTTAGTAATATATGAATTGATGACGTTAATGAATGATGCTGATAAATAAGGTAATGAATAATGAACTATTTTGCAGAGGGTAATAAATGATGGTGTCTAGTTATATGAACAAAATGGTAATGAATAATTTTTTTGCAGGTGAGGAAAATGATGAAGTTTATGTAGTTATTTAAGTGTTTGTTGTCGTTCTGTTTGACAGTATGCCATATAATCATTGAATTTTCTGAAAAGGGCAGCTAGAGTACATGCATATTAAGCAAATATGTCATTACCTGTTAATTAGAAGTTTACCACTTTTCAGCATAATATATATTTCTTCTTTCAGCTTAATACTCCGTATTTTCTCCAGGAGAAGCTTTTCATGATATTAAAATGATTTCTGAAATATGTCATTATGTTATATGCTACAAGCACTTACCTATTAAACCTGTTCTAGTACTTGCATTTTTTATTTACCTAGTTGTCTATCATTCATGAATGTGATCACATATATTGATATCCTTGCTACAGCTGACTCATGACGAATGACGTTAATGATCCATATTTCCAGCAATAAGTAAAAAGCAAATATTTTCATGCCTCAGCAATTGACTATTGATCCCAAGCAACGCATTGCTAGCACAAAAAAATCATACAACTACTACCAGTATACAACTAAATAATGCTACCAGTTTGAGATATATTCTAGTCCTAAATATAACGCCAATTTTTGTGTGTTAATTCCATTATGTCTCTGAATTATTGGACTTAACACTTTGAGTACTAGTTCCAATGTCTTACATTTTAAATATATCTTATGTCACTTGCATGATATCAAATATAGTCACTAGCAGCTTGTCGCTACATGCAGTAACTCCTGTTTTGAATGATGACTTCTGAATAATACTGAATAATGTTTTGGAATACTCCATAAATGCTATGCCAATAATTACTGCAATGAGATGACTTATGAATAATGTTTTGTAATACTCCATACATGCTTTGTAACTGGCCGATGAGTGCCAATAATTGTTCAAATCGGATGACTCAGTAGTGTAGTTCTGAATGATGACTAGCATAAGACTTAATGTATCCTTCACCTTCTGACCTAATTATCATCAATTACTGCGCTATCCGTATGTCCTGTCCATCCTCATGATCATGGAGTACTCTGTTTGGTTTTTGCACTAATTCTACGTTGATGTAAGATTATGGATTCTACAAGAATGTGGTGTTGACATATCAAGCTGTCCACCACCTTGAACGACGGAGATGTTATTATAGACCTACTGTTTGGTGTACCTAATGTACTACCAAAATGATAACATACAATATTAATACAACATTTCAGTGTTTTGGCTACACTGATAAATACTTCAAGGAAGAGAACTTCAGATTGTCTCACTTGGTGTTGTGCTTCTGTAGAGAGATATGGACTTCTAGTGCAAGTACGTGCAACCCTCTGTGCTACAACCATGATGCTATCCTTCCCATTCCTTTCCTAATTCTTGTAAAATGCTGACGACTTACACAGTGCATGTGCACCTCATTTGTTAATATGATCAGTTCTGATAAACATGCTAAAGACTTATACAGTGCATATGCACTTTATTTCATCTCTTAATGTCATCAGTTCATGTAAAGATGCTAAAGACTTCTACAGTGCGTGTGCACTTTAATTCACTTCTTAATATGTTCAGTTCTTGTAAAAATCCTAAAGACTTGTACAGTCTGTATGCATTTTATTTCATCTCTTAATATGATCAGTTCATGTAGAGATGCTGAAGACTTCTACAGTGCGTGTGCACATTATTTCATTTATTAACATGTTCAGTTGTTGTAAATATGCTAAAGACATATACAGTGTGAGCGCACTTCATTTCATTTCTTAATGTGTTCAGTTCTTGTAAAAATGCTAAAGACGTATACAGTGTGTGTGTACTCTATTTAATTTCGTAATATGTTCTGTACTCAGTGCGAGTATTTCTTAATATGTTCTGTATTCATTGCGTATGCACTTTATGTCATTTCTTAATATGTTCTGTGCTCATTGTGTATGCACTTTATGTCATTTATTAATATGTTCTTTACTGATATTATTTATCAATAATGTTATATACATTCTGTGACTGTAGACTTGGTAAACTAAATAGGTTATAGAAAAGTTTGTTACTCATGGCAAGTCCAACTAACTCACCATGGTTGCCAAATTTTTACCCCCCCCCTCCCCCCGTGGAGGATTACGCAAGAGGTCCATGACTAAGGAATTTATTGGTAGCGCACTCAAGCAGGCGTAAATTCAATGGATTGCTCACACGCTGCCTACGATATGTGTGCTACAACAGAATCACAGACCAGAGAGCTGTGTCGGCGGCAGTAGCAGTAGCAGCTCATAGTCAGACAGTTGGGTCAGGTCGCTCGTAGAGAGCAGTTGTCTAGCTGAGTAGGTCACAGGGAGCTCTTATGTCCTACATGGAATTACCAAAGCCGGTCGTGGAGAATGATGACAGCGCCTGAGCAATGGGGTATACGGTAAAAGCAAAATTATTATTATTTATTGCAGCACGCATATGTAATGTTCAACAACTCATTTTGTACTATTATTATATCAAAATCACATGTAAATATTTTTCAATCATTTTTCAATAATAAACTTTCTTAGAATGATAATTTTTGACGGTCATTGATCTGGATTTAAAGTTTTTACTAATTTCTCCTATCCATAGTCATGCCAATTATGGTTGTTGTTGTTGTGGTTGTGGTTGTGGTTTGATGCAGCTCTCCATGCTACTCTATCCTGTGCAAGCTTCTTCATCTCCCAGTACCTACTGCAACCTACATCCTTCTGAATCTGCTTAGTGTATTCATCTCTTGGTCTCCCCCTACGATTTTTACCCTCCACACTGCCCTACAATATTAAATTGGTGATCCCTTGATGCCTCAGAACATGTCCTACCAACCGATCCCTTCTTCTGGTCAAGTTGTGCCACAAACTTCTCTTCTCCCCAATCCTATTCAATACTTCCTCATTAGTTATGTGATCTACCCATCTAATCTTCAGCATTCTTCTGTAGCACCACATTTCGAAAGCTTCTATTCTCTTCTTGTCCAAACTATTTACCGTCCATGTTTCACTTCCATACATGGCTACACTCCATACAAATACTTTCAGAAATGACTTCCTGACACTTAAATCTATACTCGATGTTAACAAATTTCTCTTATTCAGAAATGCTTTCCTTGCCATTGCCAGTCTACATTTTATACCCTCTCTACTTCGACCATCATCAGTTATTTTGCTCCCCAAATAGCAAAACTCCTTTACTACTTTAAGTGTCTCATTTCCTAATCTACTTCCCTCAGCATCACCCGACTTAATTCGACTACATTCCATTATCCTCGTTTTGCTTTTGTTGATGTTCACCTTATATCCTCCTTTCAAGACACTGTCCATTCCGTTCAACTGCTCTTCCAGGTCCTTTGCTGTCTCTGACAGAATTACAATGTCATCGGCAAACCTCAAGGTTTTTATTTCTTCTCCATGCATTTTAATACCTACTCCGGATTTTTCTTTTGTTTCCTTTACTGCTTGCTCAATATACAGATTGAATAACATCGGGGAGAGGCTACAACCCTGTCTCACTCCCTTCCCAACCACTGCTTCCCTTTTATGTCCCTCGACTCTTATAACTGCCATCTGGTTTCTGTACAAATTGTAAATAGCCTTTCGCTCCCTGTATTTTACCCCTGCCACCTTTAGAATTTGAAAGAGAGTATTCCAGTCAACATTGTCAAAAGCTTTCTCTAAGTCTACAAATGCTACAAACGTAGGTTTGCCTTTCCTTAATCTTTCTTCTAAGATAAGTCGTAAGGTCAGTACTGCCTCACGTGTTCCAGTATTTCTACGGAATCCAAACTGATCTTCCCCGAGGTCGGCTTCTACTAGTTTTTCCATTCGTCTGTAAAGAATTCGTGTTAGTATTTTGCAGCTATGGCATATTAAACTGATTGTTCGGTAATTTTCACATCTGTCAACACCTGCTTTCTTTGGGATTGGAATTATTATATTCTTCTTGAAGTCTGAGGTTATTTCGCCTGTTTCATACATCTTGCTCACCAGATGGTACAGTTTTGTCAGGACTGGCTCTCCTAAGGCCGTCAGTAGTTCCAATGGAATGTTGTCTACTCTGGGGGCCTTGTTTCGACTCAGGTCTTTCAGTGCTCTGTCAAACTCTTCACGCAGTATCGTATCTCCCATTTCATCTTCAATTACGGGAAATAAAATAAATTGTTTTTCATTCATAACAAAATCTATGGTAAATGAAATAAATTGTTTTTCATTCATAACAAAATCTAGTGGCCAGCATTGCACTGCGCTATATATATACGCGTTATCCGGCTACATAATTGAGGTAAGAATTTTCAGTTTATTCAGAATGAATGACGCCCAGATTTACCAGTTTAGATTCACAGTAAGTTAATAATTGAAATATTATATATGAGTCATATTTCCATTGGGAGGTTCGACAGATTCTTATTTGCGAGGTTCTGGAATTCAGCTGTCGGGAGGTTACAACACTTATCTCTACTACGCAAAGAAAATGGCGGGAAAAAGGACTTGTCTTTACTACTTAACCAATTTCAGGCAGGTGTGTTCTCCACTGGGGCTGGACTGCAACTGGCTTGGTTCATGTCGTGGTCACCAGAGGACGCTACCGTGACATCGTTCGATGACACAAGATCGTTCGCTCTCTCTCACTCGGTGCCACCGGACCACGTGCGTCCGACCGCTTACGTCAAACAACCTCGGCCGCCACCTCCACACACGCGCCGTACATGGTCTTCTTTGAATATGCTAACTAAACTAACACCCATATCGCCCATCCAACCTATCAGTTACCTAAGTACATAATTCCATTTCAATTTTAATCATATTCAATAACTCAGTTTAAGATTTCAATACTCAATTATCAGGTGAGAAGTTCGACACTGTCCCACTATCAGCGCGATGTTCATTCATCACATAGCACCCCCCCCCCCCTTCCCCTAGAATGCTGCTCTCCTATTGGCTGCTGCATTAGTCACGTGATTCGACCTCATTGAACCCAGGACTTGGAATCAATTTTCACCAATGCCACAGCCACCTGGACTTGCAATCAAATAGTCTCCACCACGATGCTCAACCCAGCACCACGCTCCCATACCGACCCATGTTGGCGGGATAACATGTACTAACCTGCACTCACCTGTACTAACGTGCACAGCGCATGACTTCATCCAAGATGTTGGGACGAAATGACGGGAAAACAGATCTGAACTCAAGTCTTTATTTTGCAGGCAGTGTCTCCACCGAAAGATTTACTGTGCAATTGACGAAGTACACATTACTGCCATCAGATCGCACTGTCATCCCTCCTATGACCTAATCCCAGATGGTGGTCTGTAGGGGTGAGAGGGCCGGCCGAAGTGGCCGTGCGGTTAAAGGCGCTGCAGTCTGGACCCGCAAGACCGCTACGGTCGCAGGTTCGAATCCTGCCTCGTGCATGGATGTTTGTGATGTCCTTAGGTTAGTTAGGTTTAACTAGTTCTAAGTTCTAGGGGACTCATGATCTCAGCAGTTGAGTCCCATAGTGCTCAGAGCCATTTGAACCATTTGTAGGGGTGAGAATTATGCTCAATTTACTCAGGCTGCGCTACGTTGCTGGGGAGAGTAAGAAAGGAGTCCATTCTATTTAGTTTCGACCATTTTATTTAGAGATCGAATATATTTATTACACTGAGGCAAAACACTATCCATCTTATGCTTGCGCTCGCAATACACAGTCTGCAGACATGCAAACAACTCCTAATTTACGCAATAATTTAAGTACAGACGTTCAGACTCCTCCTGAATGATTCAGCACAGTTATGTGTAGACACTCTCAGTACTCGTAAACTGTCCAAATAACTCATAGCACAGCCTACAGACCTGCTCGCAAAATAATTCAATCAATTCGTTTACTGAGCTACTCGCAAGTGATTTTGGACAACTACAGACGTTGGTTTCGGATGTCACTTTAAAATATTAGATAACAGGACTGAAAATAAACCTTTGCAAGACGAAAGTTATTTCTATCACAGTAGAAAACGTAGGTTGTCAGAGAATACTTCGCCAGCTTGTAAATATGACGGGAGACGTAAGATCGGAAACTTTCAACGCATCAAGATAGGCAGGCTAGCGTTTTTGAAGACATTGAATTATCTTCATGCCAAACATTGTCAATTTGGCCTCCCCGTGTTCTTATGGCTGTGAGAAATGAATGATTCGTGTACAAATATAGAACAATGAAACTTATAACCGCACCGCGAGGGATGGGTTGATATTCATAAGGAAAGACGAAAAAAGGGCACAAAGATGGGATCAGACACCGACGCGGAGGACATCCTGGAGGAAACAGCCACTACGTGATGGCAATGAACCGAGCATGTCTCCAGTACACCGCTGGACAAAGGCAGTGCTGGAACGGAGTACAACAGGCGATGCGGGAAAGGCCTGCGGAAGATCACTGGAGCCGTACTCTGCGAATACGGTTCGAGACCGTTCCTCGTGGAAGATCGGCCGCAGACCTCCCGTTCTGCGACATGTCTTAGAAACGACGATCGAAGTATTCGACGCTAATCGTTACATTTACACTCTAAGGCAAATAAAATGACGCACCGAGAAGGAATTCTACGAAAGAGGTGGAAATCGGTAGAGGTGACGCACATGTACAGACAAATAATCATTTCAGAAAAACTGAATGATTTATTCGAGAGAAAGAGTTTCAGAAACTGAGCAAGTCAAGAAGGCGTTGGTCTATTTCTGAGCATTATGCGAGCAGCTGTTCAGCTCGGCATTGACTGATGGAGTTACTGGATGTCCTGCTGAGGAATACCGTGCCACATTCTGGCCAATTCACGCGTCAGATAGCTGGGTGGAGGATCCTGCCCACAGTGCTCCGAACGTTCTCCATTGAGGAGACATCCGGCGACCTCGCTGGCCAAGGTAGAGTTTGGCACTCACGAAGACAAGAGCGTGGCTGTCGACATCGTCGAGCTGAAATGTAAGGTGGAAGGTGGCCAAATGGGGCACAGAATATCCTCGGCGTACCGCTGTGCTGTAAGGCTGCTGCGGGTGTCAGCCCGAGGGCTGCGGCTGTGGAGTGAAACGGTACGCCAGGTCGTCAGTCCCGGTTGTCGGGACAGTCAGGCTGCGGTGTCTCCAGACACGTCTTCTCTGTAATCTCACTGACTGGAGTGGCACTGTCTTCAGTGTAGAGTCCCACCTCGAACTGAGCGCCGACGAGCAGCGGAGACGAGTTTAGAGACGCCGGAGACAGCGGTGAGGTACCGACGGCTCTGTCGCGCACAATGCGGCCTGACAACTGGGAGTACGGTCTGGGGAGCTACTTGATTTCATAGCAGCAGCCCTCTGGTTGACATCAGTAGCTGTACGTCGACGATATTTTACAGCTCGTTTAGTTGCTCTTCGTGGCATTCCGTCCTAAGCTCACAGTTGACTAAGATAATGCCTGCCGGCTTAGAGCGAGTGTTCGTAATGCAAGTTTTGGTGCTTGCCTTGGTCGGCGAGGTCGCCGGACTTTCCCCCAACTGAGACCGTTTGGAGCGTTGTGGACGGAGCCCTCCACGCAGCTCGGGAATTTGACGATGTCCCCACGCCCAAATCCGGACAGACTTTGGCACGATGTCGCTCAGGAGGAGATCCGACAGCTCTGTCAGTCAATGCCGAGGCGAATTAATCTTGCAACCAACAAAAGTTATTGGACCGCTCAGTATCTCCTGTTGAGACACTGGGTTTGGTGTCTCATCAAAGCTGATAACAGTCTTGTACACTGGCATTCTGTTCCTCCTTGAATATCTTCTACGACGGTACGGCACGGCTGTGTGCTCCGTGCAGCTGCTTCGAGTCGACTGAGTATGCAGCTGCCGTGCGCGGCGTCACAACTTCCGGCCCCCACCGCCGTCAGCGCGCCTTATCAGTCCCGATTGCGCAACCGCTGTTTGATTTTCCAGCAACACGGGCCTAGTAATACTAGGGCCCGTGTCGCGCGGCTGCCTCGCTCAGCGGCTAAGTCCCATTCGAGGTCACCCGCCTATACGGCAGCGGCATGCAATGAATGCACACAGCCATGACACTGAAAGAGAGAGCATCCCAGAGTGCCCCAGAGAGCTAAAACACCAAGAAGAATCGCTTCTCGGCTTTTGGCAAGATCAATGTGTAGTAGTAAGTATTAAATCATAAAATACAATACTAATAACCCACCCACCTCCCCACCTTCTTAAAAAAAAATCTCACGAGATAGATAAGGATGATTTGCAACTCTAAATTGAACAATGAAATAAAGACTAAATTTGAAATTATAAAGAAATAAATAAAAGATAATTATACACTCCTGGAAATGGAAAAAAGAACACATTGACACCGGTGTGTTACACCCACCATACTTGCTCCGGACACTGCGAGAGGGCTGTACAAGCAATGATCACACGCACGGCACAGCGGACACACCAGGAACCGCGGTATTGGCCGTCGAATGGCGCTAGCTGCGCAGCATTTGTGCACCGCCGCCGTCAGTGTCAGCCAGTTTGCCGTGGCATACGGAGCTCCATCGCAGTCTTAACACTGGTAGCATGCCGCGACAGCGTGGACGTGAACCGTATGTGCAGTTGACGGACTTTGAGCGAGGGCGTATAGTGGGCATGCGGGAGGCCGGGTGGACGTACCGCCGAATTGCTCAACACGTGGGGCGTGAGGTCTCCACAGTACATCGATGTTGTCGCCAGTGGTCGGCGGAAGGTGCACGTGCCCGTCGACCTGGGACCGGACCGCAGCGACGCACGGATGCACGCCAAGACCGTAGGATCCTACGCAGTGCCGTAGGGGACCGCACCGCCACTTCCCAGCAAATTAGGAACACTGTTGCTCCTGTGGTATCGGCGAGGACTATTCGCAACCGTCTGCACGAAGCTGGGCTACGGTCCCGCACACCGTTAGGCCGTCTTCCGCTCACGCCCCAACATCGTGCAGCCCGCCTCCAGTGGTGTCGCGACAGGCGTGAATGGAGGGACGAATGGAGACGTGTCGTCTTCAGCGATGAGAGTCGCTTCTGCCTTGGTGCCAATGATGGTCGTATGCGTGTTTGGCGCCGTGCAGGTGAGCGCCACAGTCAGGACTGCATACGACCGAGGCACACAGGGCCAACACCCGGCATCATGGTGTGGGGAGCGATCTCCTACACTGGCCGTACACCACTGGTGATCGTCGAGGGGACACTGAATAGTGCACGGTACATCCAAACCGTCATCGAACCCATCGTTCTACCATTCCTAGACCGGCAAGGGAACTTGCTGTTCCAACAGGACAATGCACGTCCACATGTATCCCGTGCCATCCAACGTGCTCTAGAAGGTGTAAGTCAACTACCCTGGCCAGCAAGATCTCCGGATCTGTCCCCCATTGAGCATGTTTGGGACTGGATGAAGCGTCGTCTCACGCGGTCTGCACGTCCAGCAAGAACGCTGGTCCAACTGAGGCGCCAGGTGGAAATGGCATGGCAAGCCGTTCCACAGGACTACATCCAGCATCTCTACGATCGTCTCCATGGGAGAATAGCAGCCTGCATTTCTGCAAAAGGTTGATATACACTGTACTAGTGCCGACATTGTGCATGCTCTGTTGCCTGTGTCTATGTGCCTGTGGTGCTGTCAGTGTGATCATGGGATGTATCTGACCCCAGGAATGTGTCAATAAAGTTTCCCCTTCCTGGGACAATGAATTCACGGTGTTCTTATTTCAATTTCCAGGAGTGTATAAGATTGACTTATTGTGACACTGAAAGAGAGAGCATCGCAGAGTGCCCCAGAGAGCATCGCAGAGTGCCCCAGAGAGCTAAAACACCAAGAAGAATCGCTTCTCGGCTTTCGGCAAGATCAATGTGTAGTAGTAAGTATTAAATCATGAAATACAATGCATTCATTGCATGCCGCTGCCGTATAGGCGGGTGACCTTGAAGCGGACTTAGCCGCTGAGCGAGGCAGCCGCGCGACACGGGCCCTAGTATTACTAGGCCCGTGTTGCTGGAAATCAAACAGCGGTTGCGCAATCGGGACTGATAAGGCGCGCTGACGGGGGTGGGGGCCGGAAGTTGTGACGCCGCGCACGGCAGCTGCATACTCAGTCGACTCGAAGCAGCTGCACGGAGCACACAGCCGTGCCGTACCGTCGTAGTAAGGGCCAGAGATGACTCGCTCAATATGCGAATCTTTATCTTTTCTGAAACTACAATCACTGTTTGTTTGAACATGTACGTCACATATAAACATTATAAGAAGTCACACTTAGAATTACAGTTCGTAAACGTGAGTTAAATAGTCGGCACGTAATCGCTGCACGTAACTGCGCGCCGCGATGTCCGCAGCCGACTGACCCGGCGCCCGCAGCCGAGGCCTTCGGCGCCAGTGCGCAGGCGCCGCAGTGAGCTGCACGGCTGCTTCTCTAGGCCGCCGTCGGTGTTTCCGTAATTACGCCGCTTCCGGCGGCCGGCCCCGCTTTTAGGCGCCACATCCGCGCCCCGCCCACGCTTCCGCCCTGGGAAATGGAAAATTATGTCCCTCTCGCCCCCTCCCCCCCCCCACCCTGCCCTGCTCCCACCCTCGGACGGGCGCAGACGAAGAAATAATTACGGCGGTCGCGAGAGCGGCGGCGCCGCGCGCTGTGTCTAATGAAGGGCTTCCGCCGCCTGCACCAAGGACTCGCTTCCACCGCTGCCCGCTGCCCTCTCACCCCGGCCAGGGGCGCCACCTGCTTCTCACCGGTGGGAAACGCCGTACCGCTATCTCCGCATCTACACCTGCACACACAGCTACATCCAAATTCACTCTTCTGTTTCTCTTTCCGCTCCTCCCACCTTGACACACTTTTTTTCTTTTTTTTTTTAATGTAAGGAAATGACGCTTTTTGGACATAAAGACAGTTACACTACCAATTGCGGCTCTGGGACTGCAACTGGCGCGAGTGAAATTTCAGAAGAAAATGATCTACAGGGTGTTTCAAAAATGACCGGTATATTTGAAACGGCAATAAAAACTAAACGAGCAGCGATAGAAATACACCGTTTGTTGCAATATGCTTGGGACAACAGTACATTTTCAGGCGGACAAACTTTCGAAATTACAGTAGTTACAATTTTCAACAACAGATGGCGCTGCATGTGATGTGAAAGATATAGAAGACAACGCAGTCTGTGGCTGCGCCATTCTGTACGTCGTCTTTCTGCTGTAAGCGTGTGCTGTTCACAACGTGCAAGTGTGCTGTAGACAACATGGTTTATTCCTTAGAACAGAGGATTTTTCTGGTGTTGGAATTCCACCGCCTAGAACACAGTGTTGTTGCAACAAGACGAAGTTTTCAACGGAGGTTTAATGTAACCAAAGGACCGAAAAGCGATACAATAAAGGATCTGTTTGAAAAATTTCAACGGACTGGGAACGTGACAGATGAACGTGCCAGAAAGGTAGGGCGACCGCGTACGGCAACCACAGAGGGCAACGCTCAGCTAGTGCAGCAGGTGATCCGACAGCGGCCTCGGGTTTCCGTGCGCCGTGTTGCAGCTGCGGTCCAAATGACGCCGACGTCCACGTATCGTCTCGTGCGCCAGAGTTTACACCTCTATCCGTACAAAATTCAAACGCGGCAACCCCTCAGCGCCGCTACCATTGCTGCACGAGACACATTCGCTAACGATATAGTGCACAGGATTGATGACGGCGATATGCGTGTGGGCAGCATTTGGTTTACTGACGAAGCTTATTTTTACCTGGACGGCTTCGTCAATAAACAGAACTGGCGCATATGGGAAACCGAAAAGCCCCATGTTGCAGTCCCATCGTCCCTGCATCCTCAAAAAGTACTGGTCTGGGCCGCCATTTCTTCCAAAGGAATCATTGGCCCATTTTTCAGATCCGAAACGATTACTGCATCACGCTATCTGGACATTCTTCGTGAATTTGTGGCGGTACAAACTGCCTTAGACGACACTGCGAATACCTCGTGGTTTATGCAAGATGGTGCCCGGCCACATCGCACGGCCGACGTCTTTAATTTCCTGATTGAATATTTCGATGATCGTGTGATTGTTTTGGGCTATCCGAAACATACAGGAGGCGGCGTGGATTGGCCTCCCTGTTCGCCAGACATGAACCCCTGTGACTTCTTTCTGTGGGGACACTTGAAAGACCAGGTGTACCGCCAGAATCCAGAAACAATTGAACAGCTGAAGCAGTACATCTCATCTGCATGTGAAGCCATTCCGCCAGACACGTTGTCAAAGGTTTCGGGTAATTTCATTCAGAGACTACGCCATATTATTGCTACGCATGGTGGATATGTGGAAAATATCGTACTATAGAGTTTCCCAGACCGCAGCGCCATCTGTTGTTGACAATTGTAACTACTGTAATTTCGAAAGTTTGTCCGCCTGAAAATGTACCGTTGTCCCAAGCATATTGCAACAAACGGTGTATTTCTGTCGCTGCTCTTTTAGTTTTTATTACCGTTTCAAATATACCGATCATTTTTGAAACACCCTGTAGATGGACATTAGGTAAGCCAAAGTGTGGATCTGTTGTGAGGAAAAGAAATAGATGCGATTTCCTGACTACTGCTGCACTCTTTGGTGATAAAGTTTGAAGCAACGCCTGCACTGCGTTTAGAATACCACTACTACTACAAGTGCCCACACGAGAATTGTTCCTCTCTTTAACGAAGGTTCAGCAGTAGCCTAATGTGCACGCTTCTGAGGTCACTTATAGTAATATTTAACGCGTGCTCAAGTAGCCCATATTTTAAAATACAGTTTGTACATCTTGAGGCAAAAATTAGCAGTCTCACACAGTACATCGTAAGGTCCTCGAACCTAGTCATACATCTATCAAATGTGGTAAAGATTATGGTCTCTCTTTAAAGGTAAAGGAACACACCAAATATGTACAGCGTAAGACGGAAAAGACTTCACAACTTTAGAACGATATAGAAATTTACTGAGATAACTTACACAATCGGCAGATGCGTCATTTTGTAGCAAACAACCTCAAGTTCGACTAATAAACGTAAACAGGGTCTGGTTCAAATGGCTCTGAGCGCTATGGGACTTAACATCAGTGGTCATCAGTCCCCTAGAACTTAGAACTACTTAAACCTAACTAACCTAAGGACATCACACACATCCATGCCCGAGGCAGGATTCGAACCTGCGACCGTAGCAGTGTAGACAGGGTCTGTAGTAGGCTGCAGTTCCACTTTTATTTAAATTTCCGCTACGTGTCATTGTGAAGCACCTCACATTAAGATAAAACATTAATGGTGTAAGAAATTCCTGCAGTAATGTTTTATCTTAATGTGAGGTGCTTCACAATGACACATAGCCGAAATTAGCTAATCTCACGATTAAATAAAAATGCCATTGCAGCATACTACAGACCCTGTTTACGTTTATTACACATCTGGAGGCTGTGGATCTTCACAAATACAAAATGTCAAGTTTGATTCATGCACCAGGGGCACCAGCGCAAGGCAATGGCTGCTTTCGATGTCAGCGGTATTGTTATCTTAATTTCGCTTAGTTTAGTCACATACCCTTTTTATAGTGAACGTGTTTTCTACTGTGTATGTGATTGATTGATAATTCATAAAGTAGACAGTTTATTTAAATTCAGGCGTTAAAACTGTTATATACAACACTGAATGAAAAATCCAATAGTCCGCTAAAGGCGTATAAATACGACTACAGCGGACTATTGGACTCTTCATTCAGTTTCATATTTAATGCTTTAACACCTGTATGTAAGCAACTGTCTACTGTAGCAATTGTCAACCACTCATGTATAACTATTTTATCTGCGGTTGCGCGAGTTTTAAAATTATCTGCACTACATCTGTGTCGCACCAGAAAAAGCTTTAAAATATGAAATATTAAATAAAAAATTTCCGGACTTGTATCAGTTTTACTCTACAAAGTTTTAACAAACAGTATTTTTAGTATATTATAAAAAATAATGCACAGGCACTACAATCTCTAACCGTAGCTATAACTGTACACAGACTAGCTAACCATCAGTAAAATATATGTGATATTTCGATAGTTAGTCGTGCAATTTATATAAATAGCCAATTAATTTTGTCAGTCATTTACTCAGTTTGCTTCTGGAAGCACTTGTACCACTTGTATTCTCCGCTGCTCAGTTCCTGTCTTCTTCTTCCATAGCGGCTACATACGTTCACAACCAACTCACGATGTGTTCGCGGCGCACTTGCTCCAGTATCGAACACCAGAATGAAAACTGGCAGCCAGCACGGCCGGACATCCAGGATCTACTTCTCCCGACGTACACACGATATAATGGTGACGGACACTGTACCCTCGAAGAATAGTATTGTAAAACACAGCTTTGTTTAAAAAATGTGGCGTCACAGCGTCTGACCATTTGTGGTTACCAACAGCACCTTTGAACAACAGTGGCCGCTGTAACCGCGAGTACCACAACCACGCAACGTCAGTTGCAGGAGGCTCTACGTATCCGAGTGTACGCTGAGATGACGGAAGTCGTGGGACAGTGATACGGACGTATGCAGATGGCCGTAGTGTCGCGAACACGAGGGGTAAAAGGTCGGTGCTTTGGTGGAGCTCTCATTTGTACTCAGGTGAGTCTCGCGAGAACGTGTCCGACGTGAATATTGCCGCACTGTGTGAATTAACAGAGTTGGAATGGTAGCTGGAGGTAGACTCATTACAGATTCCATTCCGTAAATCGTTACGGAATTCGATATTCCGAGATCTACAGTATAAAGAGTGTGTCGAGGATAGCAAATCTGAGGCATTGCCCCTCACCATAGACAACGCAGCGACAGCCGCACTTCACTTAACGACCGACAGCAATGGCGTTGTCAGCGCTACCAAACGAGCAGCAATGCGTGAAATAACCGCAGAAATTGATGTGGGACGTACGACAAAGTTATCAGTTAGGACGGTGCGGCCAAATTTGACATTAATGGGCCCTTGACGACTAGAAAACAGAGGCCTGATCGGATGAGTCCCCATACTTCAGCCAGTAAGAGATTACGGTAGGATTAGAGTGGGACTGCACAAAGCCATGAATCCAAGTTGACACGAAGTCACTGTGCAAGCTGCTGCTGGCTGCACAGTGGTGCGGGCTGCGTCTGCTTTGAGTGGACTGTGTGCTCAGGCCCAGGTGAACAGATGATCGACTGGAAATGGTCGTGTTGTGCCGACTTGGAGACGATTTTTAAACATCCACGGTCTTCACCCTAGCAAACAACGATGGAATTTTTATGGATGACACAGCGGGCCCCGAATTGTTCGCGACTGGTTTGAAGAAAACTCTGGACAACTGGAGCCAATGATTTGGCCACTCATATCACCAGAAATAAATCCCGTCGTACGTTTATGGGACCTAATCAACAGGTGGGTTCGCGCACAGAATCCTGCGCCGGCAACACTCTCCCCACTGCGGACGGCTCAGTTTCCCTGAAGGGGACTTGCGGCGACTCGCTGAGTGCATGCCGCATCACGCAGGAGCTCCGCCCGCCACGGTGTTGGGGGTAGAGATGGGGGATCCGCTCTTGAACTAATTCATAGAGTTGAATCTTTCAAAGGAGTGAACAATCAGTGATTCAGAAAAAAGAACGGTAACTCCAAACGTTTTCCACGGCAGAGAGAGAGAGAGAGAGAGAGAGAGAGAGAGAGAGAGAGACAGAGCGTAACAGCAGCGCCTCTGCTGGTCAGAGCACAGTGCACGCCACACAACACAGCCAGCGCCGGCCTCTGCCCTGCTTCTACCTTGGCTGCCTGCATTGTGCAGCGCTCCATTGGATTTTGTGTTTCACATATGCCGTGCCGTCTCTGTGCGTCGTCTGCCGCGTGCAGTGTCTGGCGCAGCTTAACTTCGCATCGCACTCTGTCGGCGATCGTTTCAGTCGCACGTCCTGCCCTCTGGGCAGTTGATGCGAGCAACAGGACAGAGAGCCACCTAGCGGATAACATAGGAACTACTTGCAAAAACCTGCTCGCAAGGGAACGGACGATTTGTCTCGGAGCGGGTGAGTTCGCCGCTCCCCCCACCCTCGGAACGCGCCCGCTCAATGCTCACCCCACCGTCTCGACTCTAGCCAGAGCGTTGAGCAAAGCTACTCAGGTGTCACTCTGGTCTCTGCGGTCTCAGCTCATGCAGTAATACATCTCGCGGCTCGACCTGCTCGACTCAGCGCCTCTGCATCGGAGTTCGTCCCCACTGCATATTGTTCTTCGTAGTAATACCGCTATGTATATTACATTATTATGTTATGTATACATCAATTGTTTTTATTTTATTTTTATTTGTTTAAACTGATCAAATTAGGTTCCTGACGACTCCTCTTACTATAGGATTTTTATTATGGACACTCGAATTTACGCTTTAATTACGAGCGAACCGATAAACGTATCGCAAAATGTGATACACCAATATTTTCCTTGTTTTATTCTGCGTAAGGCTATATGCAGCACTTTCGTTTTACAGTCAAATTTATTATTTTTTTTTCTTATTCTGGTACGGATTTTGCGATTTTAGGCGTCTTCGGAAGCAAACGTTCGCTTTAAAAATATATGGCTTGTGATGTATTTGTATGAGGTTAATGAAATTTTAATACATTATAGCCCAATATATTGTTAATGTAAATCGCAAGTTACAACATTTTCCGACCACCCAAAAAACCACGATAGTGCAAAATAAATCAGTAATCAAAAACTTTGTCATATCGTGGAAATTTCAATAAACAATACAAAATTCTTACTCATTATCTGTGTTACTTCAAAATAGGATCAAATAAGATCAAAATACAGGTATAGTACTGGAATAAACCAAGTTTAAAGGGCAATGTGCCTTCCATTTATTTTCTATTGTAAATGAGTGGTGAGTCGTGAAAAAGAGCTAATTCATTTCAGGGAGTGAACAGTTCTGATCCAATCTCTGAAAAGAACAGTTTTGCCCATCTCTAGTTGGGGGGCGGCCCTCGACTGTCACCGCAGTGTGGAGTGGGACGCCTACGGCTTGACTGCTGTGCTACGGGCAGGACTGCACGCGCTGAGAACGGACAATCTTCCGAAGTAGTTCTCAACACATTTTCCGAATACTGCCTCGAGCAGCAGTTCGACGACCCGCACACAATGAAAAAAAAATTTACATCTTGTGGTCACAAACTGGCCTGCCCTTATCGACAAAGTCAGTAGAGAGAGAGTCGTTACTGATCATAAGGTCGTCACAGTGACGATTGTCACTGAAATTAATAAATTCGTCCAGAAGCAATTATTAGCATCCCGCCTAGACAATAAATGATCATTCGTGATGCACGTGGAGCAAGGGGTTCCCAAATTTTTCCTCTAACGGAGCACTTTGAGAAACCTGGTATCTACTTTGATGGAACACCTTGTTTAGTTTGAAGATAACAAATTTTAAGGAATGAGGAAGCTTTTTCAATTCTGCGATAACTTTATTTTTAAATCATAACTAATAACACAGAAACCATAATAAAATTCAAAATAGTAATTAGTATCGTCAAAAGGTCTAAAAAGAACAAATGCCAGATTATCAATAGTTTTTCTTGGGGTACTTATTTGCTTCCCCCGAATCCAGTTTGGGAAACCCCATAAACGAATTACAGGCCAAGTTTAAAGTGATTTTAAATAGTAATCTGGAAAAGTAAGTACCGAGTAAGTGGAGCAAGGAAGGAAAATGTCCACCGTGGTTTAAGAACGAAATCCGGAGGATGCTGACGAAGCAGAGGCTGTTGTCCAACGCAAAGTCACCAAGCGTAACAACGACTGAACGAAAACCCCTGTTTTACTCTTTGATGGTGCAGCACTTAAAGCAAGACACACTGAGAGTCATTAAAATTGCAATCTTAACACCCCTCCTCAATTCAATGATTTTACATTTAACGCTAACAGAAATTAAAATAAACCGAACAACCTCCTCAAAGCAATGAATCTAGGAGCTGGTAACCATTTGGTAAAAATATCTGCAATGTGGTCCTCCGAACGTACGGCCGTGATGATCCTGCGATGGTGAAGTCAGAGGTAAGGATATCGTGAAGAATGCCCCAGGCAAGTGTTACAGGACCGCTGCTGTTCCTGTATACCTAAACGATCCTACAGAAAGAGTAATCAAACACCTACGACTGTTTTGCAGCGTAAAGGCAAAGTATCGCTGAGTGTCTGCGGCAGTGTACAGAAGACTTTCTATTTGCGTAGTGAATGTCACTTCGCTCTAAATCGAAAAGAAAGTAGTTTAACGCTGATGTGAAGGAAAAACAATCCTGTAATAATAGTTGTGAGATGCTTGAGGCAGCCACGCCGATTACATGCCTAGGCGTAACGTTGAAAACTAATAGCAAATGGAACGAACGCGTAAGGTCTGTGTTAGGACTGTTGATCTTTTTGAAAATATCGGGAATCCGATGTATCTATATTTAAGAAATTTCACCTGTCGGCACTCGATATATCGAAGAAAGAGTCAAATATCGACATACCAACGGAATAAATATCAACGTACATGCCTATAAAAATATCGGTTGCATGTTGTAAATATACTCTCGGTTTTACAGCTGTGTATTTAGGTAATGATTTACTATTAGATACACTCCTGGAAATTGAAATAAGAACACCGTGAATTCATTGTCCCAGGAAGGGGAAACTTTATTGACACATTCCTGGGGTCAGATACATCACATGATCACACTGACAGAATCACAGGCACATAGACACAGGCAACAGAGCATGCACAATGTCGGCACTAGTACAGTGTATATCCACCTTTCGCAGCAATGCAGGCTGCTATTCTCCCATGGAGACGATCGTAGAGATGCTGGATGTAGTCCTGTGGAACGGCTTGCCATGCCATTTCCACCTGGCGCCTCAGTTGGACCAGCGTTCGTGCTGGACGTGCAGACCGCGTGAGACGACGCTTCATCCAGTCCCAAACATGCTCAATGGGGGACAGATCCGGAGATCTTACTGGCCAGGGTAGTTGACTTACACCTTCTAGAGCACGTTGGGTGGCACGGGATACATGCGGACGTGCATTGTCCTGTTGGAACAGCAAGTTCCCTTGCCGGTCTAGGAATGGTAGAACGATGGGTTCGATGATGGTTTGGATGTACCGTGCACTATTCAGTGTCCCCTCGACGATCACCAGTGGTGTACGGCCAGTGTAGGAGATCGCTCCCCACACCACGATGCCGGGTATTCGCCCTGTGTGCCTCGGTCGCATGCAGTCCTGATTGTGGCGCTCACCTGCACGGCGCCAAACACGCATACGACCATCATTGGCACCAAGGCAGAAGCGACTCTCATCGCTGAAGATGACACGTCTCCATTCGTCCCTCCATTCACGCCTGTCGCGACACCACTGGAGGCGGGCTGCACGATGTTGGGGCGTGAGCGGAAGACGGCCTAACGGTGTGCGGAACCGTAGCCCAGCTTCATGGAGACGGTTGCGAATGGTCCTCGCCGATACCCCAGGAGCAACAGTGCCCCTAATTTGCTGGGAAGTGGCTTTGCGGTCCCCTACGGCACTGCGTAGGATCCTACGGTCTTGGCGTGCATCCGTGCGTCGCTGCGGTCCGGTCCCAGGTCGACGGGCACGTGCACCTTCCGCCGACCACTGGCGACAACATCGATGTACTGTGGAGACCTCACGCCCCACGTGTTGAGCAATTCGGCGGTACGTCCACCCGGCCTCCCGCTTGCCCACTATACGCCCTCGCTCAAAGTCCGTCAACTGCACATACGGTTCACGTCCACGCTGTCGCGGCATGCTACCAGTGTTAAAGACTGCGATGGAGCTCCGTATGCCACGGCAAACTGGCTGACACTGACGGCGGCGGTGCACAAATGCTGCGCAGCTAGCGCCATTCGACGGCCAACACCGCGCTGCCTGGTGTGTCCGCTGTGCCGTGCGTGTGATCATTGCTTGTACAGCCCTCTCGCAGTGTCCGGAGCAAGTATGGTGGGTCTGACACACCGGTGTCAATGTGTTCTTTTTTTCCATTTCCAGGAGTGTAGTGTTATGTTGAGGCGCATACAGAATGCCTGTAGTATTATGATGGAGAGGTTACATCTGCGTTCCAGAGTTAATGATATGGAGAGAGGATTGAAGTAGGCCTCCAGCTGTGCCTCGTTACAAGCTACTGCACAAAGATGCTGAGAGGGCTACACGAAACCAACAGATATGTCTCGGAGAAATATTATAGGACTCTCAGAAGTGGTGAGACGGTAGCTGAATGCCAGCAGTAGCGGCAGAGGCACGCACTTGCAGAATGACTCCAGCAGTGCTATAGTGAGAGTTGCAGTAGGACAGCAACTCTGTGCTGGGGAGGGCGGCATTAGTGCCACGATGTGGCGTTTGCTGGATGCCTGTTGTAGTGCAATTTTAGTGTCCCAGCAGCAAGGAGTGGGCGTGAGAGTTACAGTCAGATGAGAGCTGTCTCTCGGAGAAGGGGATTTTGTTACACAGAAGACCTTCCGTGGATAGACACTTGATGAATACCAGGAGCAGTATCGGCGAAATACACATGCAGCACGATTCCAGCAATGTCATAAATTCATTTGCAGTAATCCAGCACCTGTGTGATAGAGAGGCAATTCGTGAGGAGCGGCCTTATCTCATGGTGAGGAGTATGTAGTATGTCTGCAGTAGTGCGACGGCGAAGCGATTTCTGTGCCAGCGTGAATATGACTGAGCGAGGTTTACAGTAAGCCGGCCGCTGTGGCTCCATTACAGGCTTTTGGAGACCCAGTTGTGGTTTCACGCTGATAACGCTGAAGAATGATAGGAGCCATGGCAGACTCCAGCAGGCTCATGGAGCGACATTAGCCAAGAAACGGTAGGTGGTGAAGCCTTTCTAGAGCAGAATATGTGTGTCATTGAGAGGCGCCTGCTAAATGCCTATTGTTGTTCAACGGCGAACCAATTTTTGTGTCCCGGCAGCAACGAGATGGCTAGAGAATTACACCAATACAGCCGCTATGCCTCGGAGACAGTTTATTTGATACCCAGAAGAGGTCCCGTGGTGAGATTCTTCCTAAATTCCAGCAGCAATGTCACGGAAAGGCACTTGCGGAAATACTGCAACAACATCGTCGAGGCCCTTGCAGTAGGCCAGCTGCCGTGTTATGCAGATTCAATAACTGAAAGCCAGCAGGAGAGTTACATTAATGCGTCTATAGGCGCAAGCGTTTACTGTGCCCGGGAGCAAGGTGATAGGGAGAGTGTTCCTCCACAAGCCATCACCTTCGTCTCGCAAGAGACTACTGGACACCCAGAAGAGGCTTATGGCGATACCCTAGCAGAATGCCAGCAGCAGTCTCAGAATATCGCACTTGCACAATCAGTCCAGCAGTGTCTCAGGGACACTTGCAGTAGCCCAGCACTCGTGTGATGCAGAGGGCAGTATTAGTGAAATAGTCAAGTGTCTGCAGATTGCCTGTAGTCGAGTGATGGGGTTGCATTGACTGCTACCCGACGACGCCAAGTTGATGGACCGAATGTTACAGTAAGCCTGCAGCTGTCCCACGATTATAGACTGCTTCACGCACAGATGTGGTTTCACTGAGAGAACTTCGTGAGTGACAGGTGCCGTCGCCGACTCCAGCATTGTGGTGGAGAGACGTTTGCAGTAACCCAGAAACAGTGAGATGGAAACGTATTTCCAGAACGGCAACAGGAGTGCCATTTAGAGTCGTCTACAGAATGCCTACAGTAGTCCAATTGCGAAGTTATTTTTTGTGTCAGCAGCAATGAGATGGCGGGAATTCAGGGTGTGCCTCAGAGAAAGATTATTGGACACGCAGATGAGCTTCCGTGGTGAGACACTTTCTGAATGCCAGCAACAGTATAATACAAATACACTTGCAGTGTCCGAGGAGCAACGTGATGAGGAGACAAGTACAAAATTCCAAAAGCTTTGTCTCGCAGAAAGGCTGCTGGACGCCAAGAAAAGGTTCCATGCGAATGCCAGCAGCAGTATCGTGGAAATACATCAGCAGAATGACTCCAGCAGTGTTACACAGACAGTTGCAGTAGCACGACACCCGTGCGATGGAGAGGCAATCCCTGAAGGGCAGCAATAGTTTGATGGTCAGACACATGCAGAGTGCCTGTAGTCGTATGATGACAAAGCTATTTATGTTTCCCAGCATTATGGGCCCTGAAACGGAGAGGTGGAGAAGCATTTGTAGAACAGCAACAGGACTCTAATTTGAGAGGCGTCTGCAGAATGCCTATAGATCTGCAATGGCGAGCCGATTTTACTGTCCGAACAGCTGCGCCTCAGAGGAAGATTATTGGATATACAGAGGAGGTACCGAGGTGGGACACGTGCTGAATGACAGCAGCATTCTTACAGAAAGGCACTCGCAGAAATACTGTCGTCGAGACACCTTCAGCAGGCCAGCTGCTGTGTTATGGTTGGGCGATGACTGGACGCCGGATGGAGTGTCACAGTGAGGCCGGTGCAGGCTGCCTACTGCATTGCAATCCTGACGAAATTACAGTGTCCCAGGAGCTCGGTCGTGGGAAGAGAGTTTCAGCGAGCCAACAGCTTTACCTGAGAAAGGCTGCTGGACACCCAGAAGAGGCTCCGCGGCCAGACGCTAGGAGGATACCAACAGCAGTCTCAAGTGAAACGTACCTGCAGAACGACACCAGCAGCGTCACACAGGCACCTGCGGTAGAACCTGTGCGATGGACAACCAATACCTGAAGTGCCACTTTATCGTCTTGGTGAAGAGTCTGCAGAATGCCTGTATTCGTGCGATGGTGAAGCATTTTCTGTATCCCAGAGTCAATGTGATGGAGCAAGTGTTGCAGTAACTGGGCAGCTATGCCTCGGTTACTGACTGTGGACAACTACATCTATTTTGATGGTGCTGTTGTTGCAAAACGATTGGAGTCGTCGCAGACTCCAACAGTGTGATGGATAGACATTTGCCACAGCCCAGAAACTGTGAACTGGAGAAGCATTTCTAAAACTGTAGTGCAATTGAGAGGGGCCTGAGTAATGCCTATAGTTGTACAATGGTGTAGCAATTTCAGTGTCCCATCAGTGTCCCATCAGAAAGAAGATGTCGTGAGAGTTAGGGTAAGCTTGCAGCTGTCCCTCGTACACGATAATTGGACGCCCCAAAGAGGTACCAAAGTGGGACCCTTGCAAATGGCCGCCAGTATTTTCGTGGAAAGGTACTTGTAGAAATACTTCAACAATGTCGATGAGCCCCTTGCAGTAGGCCAGCTGCCTTGTTATGAAGAAGCAATAACTGAACGCCAGCAGGAATGTCACATGAATGAGTCTCCAGAATGCCTATTGTACTGCAATGACGAACCATTTACTGTGTCCCAGGAGCAAACTGATGGGGAGAGTCACCTTCGTCCCGCAAAAGGCTACTGGACACCGAGAAGAGGTTCCCTGGCGATACCCTGGCAGAGTGCCAGCACCAGTCTCACAGGAACAGAATGACTCGAGCAGTGTCATAGGGACACTTGCAGTAGGCCAGCAGACATGTGATGGAGAGGGAATTCCTGAAGGACAGCATTAGTGTAATAGTGGGGTGACCGCAGAAAGCTTGTAGCAGTGCGATGGCGATGCATTTACTGTGACCCGAAGTCAATGTGACAATCTAGGGTTACAGTATACTGGCAGCTGTGCCACGGTTTCTGAGTGCTGGACGTTCACTTGTGTTTTGATGGTAGAACGTTGCCGAGTGATAGGAGCCGTCGCAGAACGAGGCACTGGAATGGGGAGACATTTGAAGTAGCCCAGAAACAGTGAAATATTTCAACAACAGCACCAGGAGTGTCATTGAGAGGTGTCTGCAGAATGCCTGTACTTATGCAATGTTGAAGCAATTAGCATGTCCCAGGAGAAATACGATTGGCTTGGTCTCGCAAAAAGACTACTGGACACCCGGATGAGGTTCCTCGGTGAGACCTGAGAAGAATTCCAGAATCAGAAACATAGACAAAGACTTGCAGACTGACTCCAGAGTGTCATAGGGACACTTGCATTATGCAAGCAGACGTGTGATGGAGAAGCCTTTCCTGAGGGTTAGCATTAGTGTGTGTAGAGGGACTAGGCTGTTTGAGGCCATGTGTGGGTTGCCTACATCAGGGGCAGGTATCCACTCAGGGTGAAACCTATTGTTCTTCTTTGATTGAAAGATACTTAATCTATTGTTCTCCTTTGATTTACAGGTCCTTAACCTATTGTTGAACTGCTAAAGCAATCCTTCCCTTTGACTGACAGGCACTTAGCCGGTTGTCATCCCACACCCTCCCACTCCCCTCAGGAACAATTAGAGACAGTACCGCCATCACGTGTGTTCACCCTGCAGTGCAGAGTCCTACTGACCTAGTACACAGTACCGCCACCAGAGGGCTCTGTCGTCCCTTCCGTGATGTAATCCAAGACAGCAATCTTGTCGTGGAGAGGAATGATCTCATAACAGGAAATTCAAGGGTATATTGTTTATTTATAAGAAAATCAGTTTGTGGGAGTTGGATTTCTCTCACACATCATTCTTTGCTGTTGTAACAAGTAATTACATGAGACAAATATGTTGCATAACCTAATATTCGGCACTGTACTCTGGGAGTTTTAACCTAATGTTTGGCCCTTCGTTGGCACATAAACTATAGTTCTGTCAAGTGGTTTTCCATATCACCCCTATTTCCTTAAACTATTGTACTGCCTTTGATGCCAAATTAAAATTTTCTGGTACACTTTTCGAATTTCACATACTTTTGAATGCCATTTCTGGCGCATTCGTCTTTGTCACCCACCTCCTTAAACTATTGTACTACATTTTACATAAAAATTATGCAGATTAACGTAGTGTTCTGCACTTATCCCGATGTTCTGCTCTCTGTTACCCATTCACACACACACACACACCTCCCCTTGACTATTGTACCGCTAACACCATGTTGATATAAAAAATTTATGAAAATTAATTGAATCGATGTTCTTCACGTGTATCGGGTAATTTCTTTTTGTTTTAATTCACAGAATCCTACTGGCTGGTCAAATCATTTGAATATAGTTTAAACAAAAGATAGCTAGTAAAAAACACATCCAGCCACTCGACGCAAGATGCCAACACCGCCGATTCCACACACATTCACAGCAGTTGGGATGCATCGGCGCGCCCCGGAAAATGATGATGCACGTGTCAGCTGCTAAGTGATGCATTTGTGTCAGTTGGGGGTCCCACACAGATGAGGTGGCGGCATCTCTTTCATACTTGACACCTGAGAAATTCCTGTCAAATACATGTTCACCTAGGCACCGTTGCTGGTGTGATGAAGCATACCTGCAGTGTGGGTCCAGCGGCGAGAGAGATGTTCAAATGCTTCGCAGAATAGCACAGAGTGCATTGTTCCTAGTGATCGTAATGGGACAGCCCATTCATCAATGAAATTACCCCTCAAACTGCCGCTGCTACCAGTGTGGGAGCACCGTCCGCCATTATTTTCTGCAGACAAGACTTTCAGGAGCAAAATTATTTCACACAGATCACTAAATTGCACTGACAGTTAAAACCCACAAAAGTTGCTTACAGACAAGACTCACAAGAATATTTGGAGCCAGGAACATGTTTAACAGTGTAACTACAACTAAATATTACGATAGCTTAAACTTCACCTCCTTAATAGCACCCATCTTCAGCAAAACTAATGTCATTTGAGACATGCACGTCCTTTATATACATATACATACATAATGCAATAGGGGATAGGGTTTTGTTGTAAATAACAACAAAGATGTATGGTGAATAACTTTTTTCTTGGTTTATTCACTTAACATAAATACAGTATAGTTCTTGAGGTAGAATATAATTCTTGAGGTACAATATAATTCTTGAGATACAATATAATAATTCTTGACATATAAATTGAATAAGCTATTCAAATACGAATATTCTTTTAACTTACATGCTATAACAGTAACATAGGTAGGAAATTTCTTTTTTATAAATCTACACTAAAAACTAATGCTGAGATACTTTCTTTACTACTACAACTAAATTTAGAGGCTTGTCTCACTAGGGGTAAGATAGATACTGCCTACAGGAAATTTAAAGAGACCTTTGGAGAGAAGAGAACCACTTGTATGAATATCAAGACCTCAGATGGCAACCCAGTTCTAAGCAAAGAAGGGAAGGCAGAAAGGTGGAAGGAGTATATAGAGGGTCTATACAAGGGCGATGTACTTGAGGACAATATTATGGAAATGGAAGAGGATGTAGATGAAGACGAAATGGGAGATAAGATACTGCGTGAAGAGTTTGACAGAGCACTGAAAGACCTGAGTCGAAACAAGGCCCCGGGATTAGACAACATTCCATTTGAACTACTGATGGCCTCGGGAGAGCCAGTCATGACAAAACTCTACCATCTGGTGAGCACGATGTATGAGACAGGCGAAATACCCTCAGACTTCAAGAAGAATATAATAATTCCAATCCCAAAGAAAGCAGTTGTTGACAGATGTGAAAATTACCGAACTATCAGTTTAATAAGTCACAGCTGCAAAATACTAACGCGAATTCTTTACAGACGAATGGAA
The DNA here is from genome assembly GCF_023864275.1 of Schistocerca cancellata. Lineage (NCBI taxonomy): Eukaryota > Metazoa > Arthropoda > Insecta > Orthoptera > Acrididae > Schistocerca > Schistocerca cancellata. The sequence continues at coordinate 213,577,691 of NC_064635.1, forward strand.
AAACTGGTAGAAGCTGACCTCGGGGAAGATCAGTTTGGATTCCGTAGAAATGTTGGAACACGTGAGGCAATACTGACCTTACGACTCATCTTAGAAGAAAGATTAAGAAAAGGCAAACCTACGTTTCTAGCATTTGTAGACTTAGAGAAAGCTTTTGACAATGTTGACTGGAATACTCTCTTTCAAATTCTAAAGGTGGCAGGGGTAAAATACAGGAAGCGAAAGGCTATTTACAATTTGTACAGAAACCAGATGGCAGTTATAAGAGTCGAGGGGCATGAAAGGGAAGCAGTGGTTGGGAAAGGAGTAAGACAGGGTTGTAGCCTCTCCCCGATGTTATTCAATCTGTATATTGAGCAAGCAGTAAAGGAAACAAAAGAAAAATTTGGAGTAGGTATTAAAATTCATGGAGAAGAAGTAAAAACTTTGAGGTTCGCCGATGACATTGTAATTCTGTCAGAGACAGCAAAGGACTTGGAAGAGCAGTTGAACGGAATGGACAGTGTCTTGAAAGGAGGATATAAGATGAACATCAACAAAAGCAAAACGAGGATAATGGAATGTAGTCAAATTAAGTCGGGTGATGCTGAGGGAATTAGATTAGGAAATGAGACACTTAAAGTAGTAAAGGAGTTTTGCTATTTAGGGAGTAAAATAACCGATGATGGTCGAAGTAGAAAGGATATAAAATGTAGACTGGCAATGGCAAGGAAAGCGTTTCTCAAGAAGAGGAATTTGTTAACTTCGAGTATAGATTTAAGTGTCAGGAAGTCGTTTCTGAAAGTATTTGTATGGAGTGTAGCCATGTATGGAAGTGAAACATGGACGATAACTAGTTTGGACAAGAAGAGAATAGAAGCTTTCGAAATGTGGTGCTACAGAAGAATGCTGAAGATAAGGTGGGTAGATCACGTAACTAATGAGGAAGTATTGAATAGGATTGGGGAGAAGAGAAGATTGTGGCACAACTTGACTAGAAGAAGGGATCGGTTGGTAGGACATGTTTTGAGGCATCAAGGGATCACAAATTTAGCATTGGAGGGCAGTGTGGAGGGTAAAAATCGTAGAGGGAGACCAAGAGATGAATACACTAAGCAGATTCAGAAGGATGTAGGTTGAAGTAGATACTGGGAGATGAAGAAGCTTGCACAGGATAGAGTAGCAACTGAAGACCACAACAACAACAACAACTAAATTCTACCGTCCCAGTAGCATAGCTGTTACAATAATTCTGATGGACTGCAAAACGCTTAGAATCTAATTTCAGTAGTCCACAATAAGAAAGGTTATTAAAGTAACATTTCTGATGGACTGTGAGCTATATACACATAAAAACTATTCTCACTTGAATGGCTAGTGACAGGTGAAAAACTTAAAAGCTATTCTATTTAATACATGCACATGGTGCATATATATATATACTTTCTGTTAAGAACAAATAAATCAATATATAAATTTTTTCTATTTTTGAGTATTTTAACATTCTTTTGCTTATGTTTTTCTTTATTCTTTCACACACATGGTGTGCATATATAAAGATGAATTTTGTTCTTTTTATCCTTTCTTTCTTTTCCAAACATATATTCTCTCTCTGTATACACATTTACATAGTACATGACACACACACACACACACACACACAGACACACACACACACACACACACACACACACTAAATTAGTTACACTATCATAAAAGGGTCATACTACTACTCTGCCGACACTCTCTCTCTCTCTCTCTCTCTCTCTCTCTCTCTCTCTCTCCCTCTCTCTCTGTCACTCATCATGAGGCGACAGACCGGTTCTAGACTGCAGCACAGTGTACACCTCGTGTCCTCTCGATTGAATGCTGGTCTGCTGCACCATATGCGGTGGTTGCAGTGCAGCACGGCGAACAGCAGTGCACAATCACCGCCAATAGTCCTCGATGGAGAAGGCTCTTGATGCCATGCGACGCACAACCCTCAGCCCGCCTCTGGGTGGCACCTTCTAATGTGCGATATGCATACACTTTTTAGTGTAGACCTTCAAACTCCACAATCGGCAATCCATTCGACTCCTCCTTTATAAGATCGATAACCATCCTGTTCTGTGAAACAATTCCATAAGGATTATTGGCCATGTATGAGGACGTGTAGAATTCATTATCATGACACCTAATTTCCTCATATGGATCACAGTTCTTCACCCAATAGATGAAGCTACTTGTATCCATATAAAGTAATTTAGGATCTGCGAAATGAGTTTTCTCAAACCCATAATGAAAGCGTTACATGTGGAGTTTCGATAGGTCTAGTATGCACATACCCACATACACAGGTCTTCTACTGCAGTCCTCACCATCTCCACAGTTCTTTCTGAATATGGTGACACGGTTAAAATTTAGTCTGGCAATGCATTTTCTTACGCAATAACGCCCATCCCATTCGGTTCTAATAAAAATTTCAAGTCGTTCCCTCAAAATCTCCTTTGCTTTAACGAAAATTGAATTATTCATTAATTTATAAACATATTTCTCAAAGTCAGACGTCGTGGAAGCTCCCTTTCTCATTTTTTTTTTTTCCTGTGCTAACCTCTTCATCTCAGAGTAGCACTTGCAATCTCCGTCCTCAATTATTTGCTTGACGTATTCCAATCTCTGTCTTCCTCTACAGTTTTTGCCCTCTACAGCTCCCTCTAGTACCATGGAAGTCATTCCCTCATGTCTCAGCAGATGTCCTATCATCCTGTCCCTTCTCCATATCAGTGTTTTCCACATATTCCTTTCCTCTCCTATTCTGCGTAGAACCTCCTCATTCCTTACCTTATCAGTCCACCTAATTTTCAACATTCACCTATAGCACCACATCTCAAATGCTTCGATTCTCTTCTGTTCCGATTTTCCCACAGTCCATGTTTCACTACCATACAGTGCTGTACTCCAGACGAACATCCTCAGAAATTTCTTCCTCAAATTAAGGCCAGTATTTGATATTAGTAGACTTCTCTTGGCCAGAAATGCCTTTTTTTGCCATAGCGAGCCTACTTTTGATGTCCTCCTTGCTCCGTCCGTCATTGGTTATTTTACTGCCTAGGTAGCAGAATTCCTTAACTTCATTGACTTCGTTACCATCAATCCGGATGTTAAGTTTCTCGCTGTTCTCATTTCTACTACTTCTCATTTCCTTCGTCTTTCTCCGATTTACTCTAAAACCATACTGTGTACTCATTATACTGTTCATTCCGTTCAGCAGATCATTTAATTCTTCTTCACTTTCACTCAGGATAGCAATGTCATCAGCGAATCGTATCATTGATATCCTTTCACCTTGTATTTTAATTCCACTCCTGAACCTTTCTTTTATTTCCATCATTGCTTCCTCGATGTACAGATTGAAGAGTAGGGGCGAAAGGCTACAGCCTTGTCTTACACCCTTCTTAATACGAGCACTTCGTTCTTGATCGTCCACTCTTATTATTCCCTCTTGGTTGTTGTACATATTGTATACGGCCCATCTCTCCCTATAGGTTACCCCTACTTTTTTCAGAACCTCGAACAGCTTGCACCATTTTATATTGTCGAACGCTTTTTCCAGGTCGACAAATCCTATGAAAGTGTCTTGATTTTTTTTAGCCGTGCTTCCATTATTAGCCGTAACGTCAGAATTGCCTCTCTCGTCCCTTTACTTTTCCTAAAGCCAAATTGATCGTCACCTAGCGCATTCTCAATTTTCTTTTCCATTCTTCTGTATATTATTCTTGTAAGCAGCTTCGATGCATGAGCTGTTAAGCTGATTGTGCGATAATTCTCGCACTTGTCAGCTCTTGCCGTCTTCGGAATTGTGTGGATGATGCTTTTCCGCAAGTCAGATGGTATATCGCCAGACTCATATATTCTACACACCAACGTGAATAGTCGTTTTGTTGCCACTTCCCCCAATGATTTTAGAAATTCTGATGGAATGTTATCTATCCCTTCTGCCTTATTTGACCGTAAGTCCTCCAAAGCTCTTTTAAATTCCGATTCTAATACTGGATCTCCTATCTCTTCTAAATCGACTCCTGTTTCTTCTTCTATCACATCAGACAAATCTTCACCCTCATAGAGGCTTTCAATGTATTCTTTCCACCTATCTGCTCTCTCCTCTGCATTTAACAGTGGAATTCCCGTTGCACTCTTAATGTTACCACCGTTGCTTTTAATGTCACCAAAGGTTGTTTTGACTTTCCTGTATGCTGAGTCTGTCCTTCCGACAATCATATCTTTTTCGATGTCTTCACATTTTTCCTGCAGCCATTTCGTCTTAGCTTCCCTGCACTTCCTATTTATTTCATTCCTCAGGCACTTGTATTTCTGTATTCCTGATTTTCCCGGAACATGTTTGTACATCCTCCTTTCATCAATCAACTGAAGTATTTCTTCTGTTACCCATGGTTTCTTCGCAGCTACCTTCTTTGTACCTATGTTTTCCTTCCCAACTTCTGTGATGGACCTTTTTAGAGATGTCCATTCCTCTTCAACTGTACTGCCTACTGCGCTATTCCTTATTGCTGTATCTGTAGCGTTAGAGAACTTCAAACGTATGTCGTCATTCCTTACTACTTCCGTATCTCACTTCTTTGCGTATTGATTCTTCCTGCCTAATGTCTTGAACTTCAGCCTACTCTTCATCACTACTATATTGTGATCTGAGTCTATATCTGCTCCTGGGTACGCCTTACAATCCAGTATCTGATTTCGGAATCTCTGTCTGACCATGATGTAATCTAATTGAAATCTTCCCGTATCTCCCGGCCTTTTCCAAGTATACCTGCTCCTCTTGTGATTCTTGAACAGGGTATTCGCTATTACTAGGTGAAACTTGTTACAGAACTCAATTAGTCTTTCTTCTCTTTCATTCCTTGTCCCAATCCCATATTCTCCTGTAACCTTTTCTTCTACTCCTTCCCCTACAACTGCATTCCAGTCGCCCATGACTATTAGATTTTCGTCCCCCTTTACATACTGCATTACCCTTTGAATATCCTCATACACTTTCTCTATCTGTTCATCTTCAGCTTGCGACGTCGGCATGTATACCTGAACTATCGTTGTCGGTGTTGGTCTGCTGTCGATTCTGATTAGAACAACCCGGTCACTGAACTGTTCACAGTAACACTCCCTCTGCCCTACCTTCCAATTCATAACGAATCCTACACCTGTTATACCATTTTCTGCTGCTGTTGATATTACCCGATACTCATCTGACCAGAAATCCTTGTCCTCCTTCCACTTCACTTCACTGACCCCTACTGTATCTAGATTGAGCCTTTGCATTTCCCTTTTCAGATTTTCTAGTTTCCCTACGACGTTCAAGCTTCTGACATTCCACGTCCCGACTCGTAGAACGTTGTCCTTTCGTTGATTATTCAATCTTTTTCTCATGGTAACCTCCCCCTTGGCAGTCCCCTCTCGGAGATCCGAATGGGGGACTATTCCGGAATCTTTTGCCAATGGAGAGATCATCATGACACTTCTTCAAATACAGGCCACATGTACTGTGGATACACGTTACGTATTCAATTCAATATACTCCTTCAACCAGGGGAACTGCCTGAAGGGGATAGCCCAGTGATTCTAACCAGCTCCATACTCAAGATGAGGTACTGCTGGATGTCACGATTATGAATAATGTATCTCCACTTATCCAGCAGTGTTGTCATTAGTTTTGGCGTGGAGCCTCCTGAAGGAACAAGTTGCTCTGGACACAGCAGCAAATCGGTATGCGCAACTTGCAGACTAATAGGGTATGTGAGTTCTGCCTTCACCACACACCCTACATCAGAATCAGCTGCCATACTGCCCATGATTTTTCCACTTAATTCCTTGCATTCGTCTTCGGGCACCCATTGAAGCTCGCCAATCGGCAGTGATTGCTGCATGGCGTGCCTGTGTAGGTTATTCACATTGAGGTATGTTATATAACCTGAACCAAGCGATGCGTTGAACCTGTCACCAATCCGTGGGTTATTTGCCTTCGCATGCCTATGAACACATTGGCAAAGTCGCCCACGGATCCCTCACTCAAAGAAAAGAAGCATGACAGCATTGGTCAATAATTCGACACTGCCGTTCGTTTTGTTGAGCATTGCGTCCCAAGACAACCCAGGTGCTGGGTAATAAAAGGCGGGATCCAGAGAATATGTTGTCGTACATAGACTCCGGAATTTCTCGACAACGTCCACAAGCAAGCGCACATCTGTGCCCATGTGAAGCCATGTGTGCTCACCTAAAGTGGAAATATTGAATTCCCGCCAAACGTTCACAGCATGCTCATACTCTGCATCCGTTATGGCATCGCCTGTAATGCTGACCCTTCCTAGTGGCAAGTTGAAACTTTTTCTCGTCGGGAAATGCAGCTCAAGTAATATGCATATGCCCCCCGAGGTAGAGTTTCATCGAGTTTCTGGAGTGGTGCCTGCATAAAACGTAGCGTATCAAGGAAGCGGAACATAATTCTTGGCGTCATTCGTTTGGAGAATGAAATGAATTTCTCGACCTGATCTTTCTCCAAAGAAATCAGCCAAGTGCTCAACTAGAAAGTGAGCGCCATACCCGCTTTATTGTGGAAGAAAACGGGTATGTGTCTCTGTAGCTGGTACTCTGCTGCGCCACGGAACTTCCCCGTAAGATGACTGTGGTCCCTACGAGGAATTTTCGCTTTTCTATCTAACGGCAGCCCACAAAGATGACAATCAACCACTTTATTATACAAATCTTCATTCTCCTTCGATTGGGTCACGGGAACGTTGCCGCTGTAAAGCTTATCAACCTCCCATGAAAGTTTTTCGAGCTCAGTGAGCACCCAAACTGCAGGGATGTAGCAGTGAAGACTGGAATCATTTGAAGATACAACTTGGTACGCTGCCGCATATGATATGTGTTTTTCTGCGAAGGTTGTATGTGAGGCTGTAGGGTCACCTTCACAGCGGGACACAGGAGCGAGGAGGCATTCAGAGTCGGCGTACACTACAAATGGGCATCGCTGCTGGTGGTGAGCATTCTTAAACTTTATGAATTTGTCTTCCTCAGTAGTCATAATAACACTTTCTGCATCTCACCGTTTGTGAACTCCTGCGAATGCAGTCTACTAGATGCGTAGCTAATAACTTGTCTCAGGAGAGGTAATTCAGGCACCTTAAGCAAATATGTTGCTTCGGATCATGTCCATTTATCTGGGTAGAAAGGAGTCGCGATGTGTCTTTGATCCAAACATATCGATAATTATCACCATCAGAGAAGAGCAGGCTGTTTACATGCTCCCCACGCTGGGAAGCACTGCAACATCTCTCTCAGCGCTGGACGCGCACTGCGGCTATGTGTCGTCGTGCCAGCAAGTGTTCCTACGTGAACACGTATTACGAGAGGAATTTCTCAAGTGTCAAGTATGAAAGAGATGCCGCCACCTCATCCTCGTGTGACCCAAACTGGCACCAACGCATCACTTGGCAGCTGACGACCGCATCATCACTTCACGTATAGGGCCGATGCATCCAGGATCTCGGGGACGTGTGCAGAGTCGGTGGCGTCGGCTTCGTGTGTCGGGTGTCGAGTGGCCGGACGTGTTTTTTACTAGCTATCTTTTGTTTAAACTACATTCCATCGATTTCACCAGACAATAGGATGCTGTGATTTAAAACAAGAATAAACTACCCAATACGTGTGAGGAATATCGATTTAATTAATTTTCATAATTTTTTTCATATCAACGTGGTGTTAGCGGTACAACAGTTAAGGGGAGGTGTGTGTGTGTGTGAGTGGGTGACATGGAGCAGAACAGCAGGATAAGTGCAGAACACTACATTAATTTGCATAATTTTTATGTAAAATGTAGTACAATAGTTTAAGGAGGTGGGTGACAGAGACGAATGCTCCAGAAATGGAAGTTCAAAAGCAAGTGAAATTCGAAAAGTGTACCAGAAAATTTTAATTTGGCATCAAAGGCGGTACAATAGTTTAAGGAAATAGGGGTGACATGGAAAACCACTTAACAGAACAATATGTTACGTGCCAACGAATGGCCAAACATTAGGTTAAGACATCCAGTGCCGATCGTTAGTTTATGCAACATATTTGTCCCATGTAATTACTTCTTACAAGACCTACTCGTTTCCAAACAGCAGAGAATGATGAGCAAGAGAAATCCAACCCCCACAAACTGATTTTTTTATACATAAACAATATGTTCTTTAATTACCTGTTATAAGATCCTTCCTCTCCATCACAAGATCACCATCTTGGATTATGTCATGGAAGGGATGACAGTAACCTCTGATGGTAGTACTGTATGCTAGGTCAGTTGGACTCTGGACTGCGGGGTGAACACACTTGATGGCGGTACTGTCTCTAATTGTTCCTGAGGGGAGTGGGAGGGTGTGGGATGACAACAGGTTAAGTGCCTGTCAGTCAAAGTGAAGGATCCCTTTAGCAGAACAATAGGTTCAGGACCTGTCATTTAAAGGCGAACAATAGGTTTCACCCTGAGTGCATACCTGCACCTGATGTTGCCAACCGACACTAACAAAATGTACCATAAACGGCCTAATCAGTGTGATGGCGGCGCATCCACACAATAGGGCTATGGCGAAGCAACTTCTTCACCCAGCACTGCTGTGATGCAGAGAGTGTGACAGCAAGCTAGCAGTAGTGCGTTGCAGACAAATTATTGGACACCCAGAAGTGATTCCATGGTGACACCCCTACGAAATGGCAGTAGCATTCTCAGAGAAAGGCACCAGTAGAAATACCCCAACAGGGTCGCAGAGACTTGTAGTAAGCCATTAGCCGTGTAATGGAGAGGCAAATGTGAATGCCAGCAGGTGTGTCACATTGAGGTGTCTGTGAAAGGCCTGTAGTATTACAATGGCTAAGCAATTACCATTCCCCAGTGCAAGGTGATGGGGAGATGGTTATAGCATGCCATCAATTTTGTCTCACAGAAGGACTGCTGGACACGTGGAAGAGGTTCCATGGTGACACTGAAGCAGAATGTCAGAAGCAGTCTCAGAGAAAAGCACTTGCAGAATGACTGCAGCAGCGTCACGAAGGCACTTGCCGTAGGACGCAATCGTGTGGCAGAGAGGCACAGCATTAGCAGCGCCTGGGTAACAGATTACTGGTCAACCAAACGTCGTTTCATGGTGGAATAGTTGCAGAACGATAAGAGATGTCGCAGTTACCTGTAGCGTAGTGGAGAGGCATTCGCAGGAGTTCACAAACGGTGAGATGCAGAAACGTGTCAGAACGGCAGCAGGAGTATCAAGGAGAGGCGTCTTCACAATTGCTGTAGTAGTGCAATGGGGAAGTAACTACTGTCTCCCGGCACCGACGTGATGGAGGGAACGTCACTGTAAAAATGCAGCTATGCCTCAGAAAGGGATTATTGACCACCAAAAACAGGTTCCTTGCTAAATGCTGGCAGCATTCTCAAGAAAAAGCTAGTTCCGGAAAAACTCTAACAATGTCGTCCAGACACTTGCAGTGGGTGAGATGCCGTGTTGTGGAGAGGCAATAACTGAATGTTAGCAGGAGAGCAATGTAAAGGCGTTTACATAGTGCCTATTGTATTGCAATGGAGAAGCGATTGCAAAAAGCCCAGAAGAGGTGTCATGGTGCGACCCTAGCCGATTTCCAACAGCGGGAACGTACAAATGCACTTGTAGAATGGACTACTGCAAGTGTCTGGACGGCATTGTCGGAGTATATCTGCCCATGACAATGCTGCTGACATTTAGCAAGTGTCTTACCGTGGAACCTCTGCTGAGAGTGCAATAAGCTGCTAGCTTACTGCAAACCATCTCCATCACATTGCTCCTCGGACACAGTAATTTCTTCGCCTTTACCATTCAAAAGGCACTATACAGTCGCCTCAAAATGACACTGCCGCTGGCGATAGGTTATTGGCCTCCCATCACACGGCTGCTGACCAACTACAAGTATCTCCACGACACAGTTCGATTACTAATTCGGTAATTGCTTCGGCATTGCAGAACTATAGGCATCCTGCAGGGGCATGTGAACGGATGGCTAGCTGTTTTCAGTATCTCTCGGTTTCTGGGCTACTTCAAGTTTCGCTCAGTCACACTGCTGGAGACTGCGACGGCACCTACCACTGTGCAATTCTACCATCAAACCACATCTGGGTGTAAAATAGTGTGTAACCGAGGCGCAGCCGCCGTCTTAACTGTACCAATCTCTTCTCGATCACACCGACGCCGGGTCACAGTAAGTGCTTCGTCATCGTACTGCTAGAGGCGTTCTGCAGACACCTCACCATCAGACGGGTGCTGGCCTACTGCGAGAGCCCCTGTCGCACTGCTGGAGTCATCCTTCAAGTGTACGAGGGCAGTTCAATAAGTAATGCAACACATTTTTTTTCTGAAACAGGGGTTGTTTTATTCAGCATTGAAATACACCAGGTTATTCCCCAATCTTTTAGCTACACAACACTATTTTTCAACGTAATCTCCATTCAATGCTACGGCCTTACGCCACCTTGAAATGAGGGCCTGTATGCCTGCACGGTACCATTCCACTGGTCGATGTCGGAGCCAACGTCGTACTGCATCAATAACTTCTTCATCATCCGCGTAGTGCCTCCCACGGATTGCGTCCTTCATTGGGCCAAACATATGGAAATCCGACGGTGCGAGATCGACGCTGTAGGGTGCATGAGGAAGAACAGTCCACTGAAGTTTTGTGAGCTCCTCTCGGGTGCGAAGACTTGTGTGAGGTCTTGCGTTGTCATGAAGAAGGAGAAGTTCGTTCAGATTTTTGTGAACAATTGTGACAGCACTACCAACAGAGATGTCAAGTTGAGCACTGAGTTGTTTGATGGTGATCCGTCGATCATCTCGAACGAGTGTGTTCGCACGCTCCGCCATTGCGGGAGTCACAGCTGTGCACGGCCGGCCCGCACGCGGGAGATCAGACAGTCTCGCTTGACCTTGCGGCGATGATGACACACGCTTTGCCCAACGACTCACCGTGCTTTTGTCCACTGCCAGATTACCGTAGACATTCTGCAAGCGCCTATGAATATCTGAGATGCCCTGGTTTTCCGCCAAAAGAAACTCGATCGCTGCCCGTTGTTTGCAACGCACATCCGTTACAGACGCCATTTTAACAGCTCCGTACAGCGCTGCCACCTGTCGGAAGTCAATGAAACTATACGAGACGAAGCGGGAATGTTTGAAAATATTCCACAAGAAATTTCCGGTTTTTTCAACCAAAGTTGGCCGAGAAAAAAAATGTGTTGCATTACTTATTGAACTGCCCTCGTATTTCTATGGTACAGCTGCTGTCACTCTGCTATGGTCTCTTCATGGATCGCCTGTCAGGTGTCCAGTAGTCTTTTGCGAGGTAAAGCTTGTGACGTTCTGTCAGTCTTTCCTCATCGCGTTGCTCCTGGGACACACTAATCGCCTCTCTATTGCAATGAAGTAGGCTTTCTGCAGACGCCTGTATATGGCACTCGTTCCGTCGTTCTTTTGTTGCGCCTCCATAACGTGGCTGGAGGCCTCCAGGAGTGTCACATAAGGGCATCTGCACCGTGCCCATAGTAGTCCAACGGCGAAGGCATTACTATGTCCCAGCAGCAGTGTGATGGAGGGACTGTGACAGCAAGCTAGCGGTTATTCCAGACAGATTATTAGACACCCAGATGAGATACAAAGAATACCCCACTTACCGACACTAAAACTTGGACTGTTTTTTTCGTTGTACTGACTAAAATATAGTACGGTAGGAGAGGTGTCAACTATAAGAAACACTTTGAAGGAGTTCTTCGAAGGGAGCCAGAGTCTTAACATAATGAAACAAGAGTTTTTAGTTTTGTCTCCCTTCAAAGAAATCTTTTCAGTTTTTTCAAAGAGCTATTAGTTTCTTCAGAAGAATTCTGTTTTTTGAAGAAGAATTTTGATCTCCCTGGGAAAACTTTCAAATTTTTGGAGGAAAAGTTGTTAGTTTCTTTCGAAGCCGAATTTTCTCTTTTTTATCAATGAGCAGTTTTATTTCAAGAAGAGTTTTCGTTTTTTCTGAAGAAGAGGGTAGTATTATTTCGAAGAAGGTTTCTTCCTCTGAAGAAAAGCTTTATTTTCTTCGAAAGAGAGCCTAAATTTTTTACGAAGAAAAGATTTTTTTTGTGAAACAATGTTGCAGTATATTCTAAGAAGACTCGTTTTTTCTAAGAAGAGTTTTAATATTTGCAATAGGTATTTTAATGACTGGAAGTAAACAACTTTTACATAGATGTCTGCCGGAAAAGGCACACTTGGAGAGCGTAATGTTGCGCTATAATGGGAGGCTGGAGACAAAAATAATCGAGCAAAAATTTAAAAAAATAAGAAAACTTAAAGTATTCGATGCCCTGTGGACTAGCGCTCGATTCGGAAATATACAGGGTGAAAAGTATTTAAACCGACAAACTCTGGGAGGTTGTAGGGGACATCAACACAAATATTTTTCGCTAATGTCATTTTTTCCTGTAGAGATTATTTAAACCAGTGGAGGCCGTATTACGATCTTGCAGTGTAGTAGTGCATTGTCTCTGTTTACTGATGGAGCGATACACCTGGAGTGAGTACACTGATATGGTTGGTGCGTACTACGTAGCGCTCCACAACGGACGAGCTGCACAGCGGGTTTATCAACAACAATATCCTAATCGCCGTATCACACATCATACGACCTTTGCTGGTGTGTACCAACGTCTGCGTGAGGCCGGGTCATTTAGCAGATTACCTGGACAGGGACGCCGTCGCACGGTAAGAACACTGCAGTTTGAGGAAACTGTCTTGCAGTATGTGGAATGGGATCCTTCAATCAGCACTCGTGCAACTGCACGTAACATAGGGACGAATCAGACGAATGTAAGAACAGTCCTTCGAGAGCAATTGTTACGTCCATTTCACTTACTGCGTGTCCACAACCTGGAACCAGTTGATTATCCACCGAGAGCACAGTTTTCGTAGTGGTACCTGGAACAGTGTGAAATGCATCCTACATTTCCATCCTCTGTGTTGTTTACCGATGAAGCAACATTCGGGCGTGATGGAGTCTTCAACATGCACAATTCACATGTTTGGATTGAGGATAACCGACATGCCACAGTTACTAGCGCTCATCAAGTGCGGTTCTTCGTTAATGTGTGGGTCGGTGTTGTTGGGGACTGTTTAATTGGGCCGTATCTGCTACCGAGGCCATTAAATTGCAGGAACTATTACAATTTTCTCGCCAGAGCATTGCCGGAATTGCTGGAAGGCGTCCCGCTCCCTACAGGATAACGCATGTCGTTTCAACATGACGGGACGCCGGCACATTTCAGTCGTCGTGTAGACCGACGGTTCCCAGAAACGTGGATTGGCCGAGGTGGTCTTGTACCGTGGCCTGCTCGATCGCCAGATATGTACCCTCTCGACATTTTTGTGTGGGGAGAGATGCGCAACGTTGCGTAACTCCTGTTGCATCAGAAGAGGATCTGGTTGCCCGGATAGTAGCAGCAGCAGGAACAGTTCAGGATACTCCTGGGGTTTTTGCCCTTGTCAGAACATGATCCGACGGAGTAACCTTTGTTTAGGTGTCAATGGAGGCACTTGGTCCACACGTTGCCATGGCGATTCCGACTTAGGCCAAGCAGAGAATTTTTGTGTCGAAGCGCACTGATTTTCCACACATCCGTGACACTGTGACGTCACGTGTTCTATTTGGGTGCGCATACCCTGCCAAGTACAGTGTCGACGCGCTAACTCTTTCGTACGAACAATCCCACAGTGTCCGCCGGCCTCGGTGGCCGAGCGGCTCTAGGCGCTTCAGTCCGGAACCGCGCAACTGCTACGGTCGCAGGTTCGAATCCTGCCTCAGGCATGGATGTGTGTGATGTCCTTAGGTTAGTTAGGTTTAAGTAGTTCTAAGTTCTAGGGGACTGATGACCTCAGATGTCCCATAGCGCTCAGAGCCATTTGAACCATTTGAACCACGGTGTCCTCGGTGAAGTAACTACAACACTTCTTTTTGCAAAGCTTGGGAGATGAACAGCCCCCCACTGTCCACTGTCATTTTGAACGAGAATCACATCCTGCTGTATACCGAGGCTATGCCGACGGCCAAAGTATCGGCGCACTACACAGTTCTTTATGCTATCCGATGAGCGATGCCAAGATGTCAGAATGTATTGTAGCAAAATTTCAAATCTGAATCAGCTTCCGTGGCCTGTGCAATATTCCTACAGTTCAGAGGAAAGGATTGAAGCAATTCATCATCCTGAGCATCGATGTAATAACAAGATGCAGCAGAAGCGTCAAAATCTATATTAGGGTAAATCGTAAATCGTGAAAGTGCGTCCGCATTGCCGTGTCGAGCTGTCGGACGATACACAATCTCGTACCGGTATTGAGACAACAATGCCCATCATTAAATTTTTTGGGCAGTTCGTACAGAAACCGGCGTCATCGGATGAAACAAGAACTGTGATCCGTTACTAAGTAGAATTTTCTTCCATACAAACAGTAATGGAATTTGGTGACAATACACAATATCCAATGCCTCTTTCTCTACTTGTGAATAGTTACACTGAGCTGTGGACAACACTTTTTGATTCAGAAGCGATAGGCCTGTCTTTGTCACCAAATCTATGCGAAAGCACTGTTCCGATTTCCTAAGAGGAACCGTCACCTTGCAATACAACTGGTTCGTCAGGATCGAGGTGAACTAAGCATCGATCACTGCGCAATGCATCTTTAAGTTTTTAAAAAGCTACTACGCACTCATGTTTCCAAACAAAGAGCACATTCTTCCGACGCAAGCGATGCAATGGAGCTGCGGTTCGTGCAGTACTCGGTATGAAGCGAATATAATGGTTCATTTTCCCTAAGACTGCAATTCTGTGACACTGCGAGGAACTGGCAAGTCTCGTGTGGCTAACAAATGCGACTGAAGAGGATGTGCGCCCTGACTGTTTACGACATGACCAAGATACTGCACCTCAGGTTCAAAACAATCACTCTTGTCTAGTCTAGACTTTAGTCCTGCATCAGATAACACACGAAACAAAGCACGCAAATTTGCAATGTGTTCTTCGGGTGTACGACCTGCTACGACAATATGGTCCAAATAATTTGAACAGTTTGGCACTTGAGCAGTCAGCTGTTCCAAATACCGTTGCAAATGTCGGGTGCGGAAGAGCTGCCGAAACCCAAAGGCAAATATTTAAACGAGCCCAAATGAATGTTCACCACACATCAAGTGGGATTTGAAGATACGCATCGCGCAAATCAATATTTCAAAAGTAGCGACCAGCGCCTAATCTGTCCATTAGATCTTCTGGGCGTGAAAATGGATACGTATCAATCACAGTTTGAGGGTTGACTGTAGACTTAAAGTCAACAA
Organism: Schistocerca cancellata; assembly: GCF_023864275.1. Classification (NCBI taxonomy): domain Eukaryota; kingdom Metazoa; phylum Arthropoda; class Insecta; order Orthoptera; family Acrididae; genus Schistocerca; species Schistocerca cancellata. Next base: position 213,593,093 of record NC_064635.1, read on the forward strand.
AGAGGCTAATGCGACCTGAAGGTTTGGAGAGCAAAATCAGAGGACTTGCCCACTGACTAGCCTTTACGGGTTCAATGGCTCCGCTGCCTTGCAATTCTTCAAGTTCGGCGGCCACATTTTGTCCTGTAATGCAATGGGAACAGTTCTGGCCCGGCAAAATTTTGGCTGAGCATTGTCTTTCATAGTAATATGTGCAACAAAATTGTTAGCCTTGCCTAAAGCTTCAGAAGAGAGTTCAGGGAATTCTTTCAGCATGCGAGCTACACTGTCACTGGCATTGAATGCAGTCGCCGACACCACATTGTCCTGAAATTGAAAACCAAATGAATGAAACGAATAAAGGTCAAGTATGTTCTAACAATTGAGTGATTGTAGCACAGTCAAAGTTGTCGTACACAAGCGATACATGGTAGGCAAAGCACATTTTCTGAGAACGGGAACGTCTTGTGCACTATAAGCCATCAGGTGCGTGCTGGTTTTAGGCTGGAGTGGGGAGCCTAACGGTTCGTATGAGTTACGATTCAGCGATGTAACAGGGGGACCCATGTCCGACTGAAACTTCACGCGTCTTGCACTAAGATGCAAATGAGCAAAAAGTTTGATGGACTGGCGTAGCACTGAAGAAACTGTTCGCTTGCTAGTTTTGCTAATGCCTGCAGCAGCCTTTGAATACACTGGATTGATTACATGGGCCTTGTGACTAAATTTTTGTGATTGGGCAGAATTCTAACGTTTGTTTCGTTGCAAACATACGGATTGAACAGGGTGTTTCAAAAATGACCGGTATATTTGAAACGGCAATGAAAACTAAACGAGCAGCGATAGAAGTACACCAGGAACCGCGGTGTTGGCCGTCGAATGGCGCTAGCTGCGCAGCATTTGTGCACCGCCGCCTTCAGTGTCAGCCAGTTTGCCGTGGCATACGGAGCTCCATCGCAGTCTTTAACACTGGTAGCATGCCGCGACAGCGTGGACGTGAACCGTATGTGCAGTTGACGGACTTTGAGCGAGGGCATATAGTGGGCATGCGGGAGGCCGGGTGGACGTACCGCCGAATTGCTCAACACGTGGGGCGTGAGGTCTCCACAGTACATCGATGTTGTCGCCAGTGGTCGGCGGGAGGTGCACGTGCCCGTCGACCTGGGACCGGACCGCAGTGACGCACGGATGCACGCCAAGACCGTAGGATCCTACGCAGTGCCGTAGGGGACCGCACCGCCACTTCCCAGCAAATTAGGGACACTGTTGCTCCTGGGGTATCGGCGAGGACCATTCGCAACCGTCTCCATGAATCTGGGCTACGGTCCCGCACACCGTTAGGCCGTCTTCCGCTCACGCCCCAACATCGTGCAGCCCGCCTCTAGTGGTGACGCGACAGGCGTGAATAGAGGGACGAATGGAGACGTGTCGTCTTCAGCGATGAGAGTCGCTTCTGCCTTGGTGCCAATGATGGTCGTATGCGTGTTTGGCGCCGTGCAGGTGAGCGCCACAATCAGGACTGCATACGACCGACGCACACAGGGCCAACACCCGGCATCATGGTGCGGGGAGCGATCTCCTACACTGGCCGTACACCACTGGTGATCGTCGAGGGGACACTGAATAGTGCACGGTACATCCAAACCGTCATCGAACCCATCGTTCTACCATTCCTAGACCGGCAAGGGAACTTGCTGTTCCAACAGGACAATGCACGTCCGCATGTATCCCGTGCCACCCAACGTGCTCTAGAAGGTGTAAGTCAACTACCCTGGCCAGCAAGATCTCCGGATCTGTCCCCCATTGAGCATGTTTGGGACTGGCTGAAGCGTCGTCTCATGCGGTCTGCACGTCCAGCACGAACGCTGGTCCAACTGAGGCGCCAGGTGGAAATGGCATGGCAAGCCGTTCCACAGGACTACATCCAGCATCTCTACGATCGTCTCCATGGGAGAATAGCAGCCTGCATTGCTGCGAAAGGTGGATATACACTGTACTAGTGCCGACATTGTGCATGCTCTGTTGCCTGTGTCTATGTGCCTGTGGTTCTGTCAGTGTGATCATGTGATGTATCTGACCCCAGGAATGTGCCAATAAAGTTTCCCCTTCCTGGGACAATGAATTCACGGTGTTCTTATTTCAATTTCCAGGAGTGTATATTCATCCAAACGTTCCCCCGCCGAAAGCCGTTTCTCGAGGGGCCCCGAGTGGGGTCCTGATCCCGATGGTCGGCAATGTCACCAAACAGATGAGGAACACCGCCCAACACGACGCAACTGAGGTTGCGTTTCGCCGCTTCTTGGGCGTCCTCACTAGATGGTTGTTCAGTAAACAAAACGGCTGAGGACGTCCGCGAGCACATTCTCAGTGCCATTAATGCGTTTAGCCTCGAACTGAAACGCCGAAACGCGTACTGCCCACCTAGCGATAAAGGCCAATTTACGCGGTCTGGCTAGGACCCAGCTTAGGGCTTGATTATCGGTCTCTAGCTGAAATACTCTATGTTCGAGATACAACCGGTACTTCTCCAGCGCGAACAAGAGGGCTTCACATTCGTAAACAGAGTATTTGAGCTCGGCGCTGGTTGACCGGCGAGACGCATATGCTGATGACTGCCTATGAGCCCCGAACTCCTGGAGGAGGACTGCCGAAATTCCCGCATTAGATGCATCGGTTTGGACAATAAATTTGTTATCAAAGCCAGGTACTCCGAGAACCGGCCTGGCTGTAGCAGCCTTAATGTGCTCAAAAGCGGCCTCTTGGGCAGGTCCCCATTCAAAACGCACCCCCTTTCGGCGCAGTTCATTTAGAGGAGCCGCCAGCTGAGCAAAATTAGGGACAAAACGCCTAAAATAATTCGCCAGGCCTATAAACTTGGCAATCTCAGTAGGCGTCGGCAGAGCTCTCAATGCCTTAGTCCGCTGCTGCTCAATGCGAATGCTCTCAACTGATACTAAGTGACGTAAGAAGGATACCTGCTGCCTGCCTAGTGTCACCTTACTGGGTTTAACAGTCAAACCGTCCCTCTGCAGCCTAGCTAAAACTTCCGGGATATGTTCCAAATGATCTTGAAACGAACGATTATAAATTACCAAATCGTCCAGATATTCTCCAAGAATATTATCCAGCAAAAGAGTAAGGACAGCTGCGCCAGTAGCCAAACCAAAGGAGACTTGTTAAACTCAAATAGATTCCAATCAGTACAAAATGCTGCAACGTGTTTACATTCTTCGGCTAAGGGAATCTGTATTACGCCTGATTCAGATCGAGCACAGTGAACCAATTAGCCCTGGCAAACCAAGTAAAAGAGTTATGAAGATCAGGTAAAGGAACTGATTCTAGGATAACCTTCGTATTTAGGCGACAGTAGTCAACAACAGGCCGAAAACCCCGCCCCTGAGCCTTAGGGACGAGGAATGTAGGGGAGGCATAAGCGGATCTAGAACGTCTAATAACTCCTTGCTCAAGCTTTTTGGAGATCTTCCCCTTTAGTATCTTCACCTTACGTGGTGAGAGACTATATGGGGACTGCCTGATGGGAATATGGTCAGATAGACGAACATGGTAGTCCAGAACATTAGTAACACCAGGTCTATCACAGAGAAGCTCTGGGAACCTCTGCAACAAACCCCTATTCAGAACTCTGCTGGGAAGAAAGGTGGGCGAGACCAAACTCACTAACCTTCGTATCAACAGCCAGCATTCCCGCATCTCGATGCACCTTGCGTTCAGCACATTCACAGAACCCAAATTTATGAGCAGAAGCGAACTTAAAGAAAGACTTGGTACCAAGGGAGGCTGGTTTGGGTTGCAACTGTGGACGTGGCCGCCGTAATCAATTACTGTCGGTTACTTTATTTTTCAATCGTGTGCACTTTATCTGGAAGCCACAACAAATAAAAGTTGACAATAAATTAATAAGTGTTCCATGCCTGAAGGCCTTAAGGGGCTCCGGAAAGGCTCAAAATCATGAAAAGTTCTATTTTTACTTTTTTGCGTTTTCTGAATCTGCAGACTATTACCTTTTAATAGATATATAATTTATTCAATTCCGAAGACTACAACTATTTTTAAATTTTTTTTTAAATGTGTTCTACATGGGCGTGACCCACTGTGGCGCTGTTAAACTGCTGTCAAATGGTGTTATTATTAACGTCCGTGTTCATCAGGTACATTTTAGTGATGTGAGATAAAGTATGTGTTGTGGCTAACCTATTTTCAGAGACTTAGCAGCACCTGAATTGTTGAAAAAGTGTATTCACGGAAAAACTCAAAACCCCAATGAAAGTATAAATAGTGTTATATGGTCGAGAATCCCCAAGACTGTATTCGTTGGAATATAAACACTTCACTTTGGTGTGTATGATGCTGTTGCGACTTTCAATGATGGCAACATTGTAAGGTGCAAGGTATTTAGAAATATGGGAATGAAGATAGGTTCTAACATGCTACGAGCGATGCTTGCTTTAGACAAGGAACGCCTTCGGGCTGCAGACAGGGCTGTAAAGAGTGTAGAAATACAAGCAAGAGTAAACAGGAGGAGGAACAAGAGGAAGCTGGAGGAGGAGTTTGCAGAGGATGAACATAATCCATCCTATGGACCTGGAATGCACTAAAAAGTTAATCCAATCTTTGTCGCTCGATTCCCAAAACTTTTATTTTCTCATACTAATTACATGTTTTCTAAGGATCTTCCAAACATATTTGTTTCAAACTTTCAGTAAATGTTACACAGTACCTTCTGCATAATTTAACACAGCCTTTTTCCAAAAAACTGTATATTTTTGAATATATAAGTAAAAAATTGCAAAAAAATGTTGTGAATTTTCATTACAATTGAAAAAAAATCATCTTTAATAACTGAACTAAAATTTTGTAATATCCCTGTGTTAAGTTGTAGCCAATATTCCAATAAATAATCTGTAAAAAGTTCAACTTCTTACCTCAAATACTTTGTGAGGAAAGATGTAATTTATAAGCGTTATTTTAACATTGCAAGTATAGGGCGTTCCGGAGCCCCTTAATGACAAGAAGTTCACACTCTACTCACTACTCCTCGTCTCAGCGCCACTGCGAGCAGCTTCATGCAAGCAAACGGAGAGATCTCACAATGGTAGAGGTTCCACTACTTGAATTAAGGCCCACTCGGCTCAAACTTCCTGGCATTGATCGACAACGAGGTTGCAGCCCTCGCGACTGCAGCCCTTCCATGCGGCAGTGCACGCGCGCCGCCAGTGGTCCCGGCGTGTTTTTTCTCGCGCTGTGCGGACCTGGCTGCTCGTCCGTCTCCAACCGAACTGCCGACTCACAAGACACAGAAACACCACATCGCCCCAAAGATAGTACCATCGTTCCTAGATATCGATAGCCGCCGCTGCTGCCACTAGCGGACAGCCAACGCTTGCAAACGGAGTGGCGCCAATGAACTCAAGAAGAAGACGACAACCGTAACTATACCAACTAAACGATGCCAACCTAGCAACGGCACAACCGTACGAGGTGTGGCTAGAAAAAAACCGGACTAGTACTGGTGAAACAATAAAACGAATGCAATAAGGCTGAAAGTCGCGTGGCCTGTCACGTGACTCTCGCTCCGCCTACTGCTCGAGTTTCATCTGCCTCCTGCACTCAGTCTGCCCGTGGCGTCTCTTTTAAGTAGTTGACGTTTTGTCTGTGCGTCGGAAAATGTTGAGTGTACAGAAATAACAGCGTGTTAACATCAAATTTTGTTTCAAACTAGGAAAATCTGCAAGTGAAACGTTTGTAATGTTACCACAAGTGTACGGCGATGATTGTTTATCGCGAACACAAGTGTTTGAGTGGTTTAAACGATTTAAAGATGGCCGCGAAGACACCAGTGATGACACTCGCACACTTTGTTCATGTTGAAACTTTCATGAAGAATCTGCAACACTTTCCTTGTCAACTCCTGTTAACTGAGACACTGCTCTGATTGTTAAACGGCGATCTTGTCGAACAAGTTTACCGATTTTTTCAATGTTTGCATCAGTTTTTGCTGACAATGGTCTGCCAGTGCGAGTGTCATCACTGGTGTCTTCGCGGCCATCTTTAAATCGTTTAAACCACTCAAACACTTGTGTTCGCGATAAACAATCATCGCCATACACTTGTTGTAACATTACAAACGTTTCACTTGCAGATTTTCCTAGTTTGAAACAAAATTTGATGTTAACACGCCGTTCTTTCTGTACACTCAACATTTTCCGACGCACAGCAAAACGTCAACTACTTAAAACAGACGCCACGGGCAGACTGAGTGCAGGAGGCAGATGAAACTCGAGCAGTAGGCGGAGCGAGAGTCACGTGACAGGCCATGCGACTTTCAGCCTTATTGCGTTCGTTTTATTGTTTCACCAGTACTAGTCCGGTTTTTTTCTAGCCACACCTCGTAACTATACCAACTAAACGATGCCAACCTAGCAACGGCACAGACGCGAGCAGCAGCACAGCTCACTCACCAACTGTGATTTCTTGTTATATCCAACACCACACCACACCACAAGGCCCTGCGTTGGCGCAGTTGTGTTACGCGAATTCAGTCGCTGTGATGCCACTCCCCCTGTCTGCAGTGAGCCAAAATGCAGTCATTATTTTAAACAAACAGAACCTGGATTCGTCTGAAAACACTGTCTGACGCCTTTCCTGTCCCCAGTGACGTTCTTTCATACACCACTGCCGTCTAGCACGTTTCTGCACATTCGTGAAAGGTAGGTGGAGAAGTGGAGCACGCGCACGTAACCCGTGGGGTAACAAACGGGGACGGAGTGTCAGCCTTGATAGTGTACGGTGTGTTACAGAGCCGACGAGGACGCAGGTGTGTTGCGCAATGCCATTCAGATGAGGCCTCGATTGACTGTAGGAAGCACGAGTGCTTGCACCACGCAGACCCTTCTGGCTGTGAGACACAGATGGCGCTCTGGTAGGCGTGCCGCTACGGTATCTGTTGGTGGACGACGCTGCACGCTCGTCATCAGTACATCACGTATACCCCAGGTCCAGGTTCTCCTATCCAGATCGATGTCGTCTTTCCGGGTGTACTATTTTTTCATTTTCTTCTTCTTCTTCGCGGATGGATCACTTAGGACCACGCGTAATCAACATTTGTTGGCCATCCTTTTCGCCCAGTATTCCTTCATAAACAACGAATGGGCTAGCTTTCGTTGCGTAGACCACGTATGTCGGTTAGTTTTTCTCTCTTCTTCCTCAAAACCCCGTGTGTTTGTGATTTTTCTGATTTCATTTCTATCGTGTAGATTTGGAGACCCTAATTCTCTCAGGTCTTTTTCCGTCTGTTTGTACCAGTTCGGTCTTGTAGTTTTGTTCTTTAAAAATGTATGGATTTTGTGCGTTAACCTGTTTGAGTCCATTCTTTCCAAGTGCCCCATGAATTGGATTCTTCTCATGCGCATTGTGTCTGTTATTTTGGAGATATTTTTATTTATTTCTGCATTGGGTTTTGGATAATGTGCCCCATCTTTAGTACTTGGTCCTAGGATTTTCCTCATTATCTTACGTTCTTTCGCTTCTAATTCCTCTTTTAGTGTTCTGTGTTGAAGGTTTAGTGTCTCAGATGCGTAGAGAGCTTCGGGTCTAATTACTGTTGTGTAATGTCGTATTTTGCAGTTCCACGAGAGACTCTTTTTGTTGTAAATGTTTTTTGTTAACTGAAACGCCGTCTCCATTTTCTGGACTCTTGATCTCACAGATTTCTTTTCATTACAATTTTCTGCAATCCATTCACCTAAATATTTAAATTCTTTTACTCGAGAGATGTAGTTATTACCAATTTTGAGATCAAAAGGTGCATCTTTGACGTCAGTCATAAATTTTGTTTTTTCAAATGAAATTTGTAATCCTATTTTAGCTGCCTGTTCTTGTAATAATTCTAGCTGTTTCTGTGCATCGGTAATGTCTTGTGCGATCAGTGCCATGTCATCAGCAAATGCTAAACAGTGTAATTCTATGCCCTTATGTCTTGGTCCCAGTCTGTGTGCTGGTGCACCTGCTTTTTTCCATTCTCTAATAACTTTTTCAAGAGCACAATTGAAGAGCACTGGGAACAGTACATCCCCTTGTCGTACTCCTGTGTCTATTTCAAATTTTTCATTTATTTATTTTTATTTTATTTTTTTTGCGGCAGTATAGTAATATGAATAAATGCTCTACAAAAGCGATCGAAAAATTGGAAATTGGTGATAAGGTCTTGTGGGACCAACCTGCTGCGATCATCGGCCCTTAGCCTATACACTACTTACTCTAACTTACGCTAAGGACAACACACTCACACCCATGCCCGAGGGAGGACTCGAACCTCCGACGGCGGCACGGACCCTGACAATGCGGCTCAGACTGCGCGGCTACCCCTCGCGGCAAAAGCGATCTTAGCAGTTTGGAGTTTGTTACTTCTGTTTTCGGAAAGCAGTCTACCTGCATCACCCAAAGGCCGTAACTTCTAGGAGAAATTTCTCAAAATGTGCCTCTGGTGCACTGCATTGTATGCGTTGCTGCGTCTGGCTCACGGGGTCCCGGATTCGATTCCAGGCCGGGTCGGAGATTTTGTCCGCACGGGGAACTCCTCATCCTCTCATCATCATTAGGCAAGTGATGAAACTGAAAATGGAAAGATTTGGAACTTGTACGGGCGCTGATGACTACGATGTTGAGCGCACCACAAACCATCATCATCACAGTGAACTGTGTAGAAAAACCAGAAGCCAGGTAATCCGAGCATTTCAGGTCTACTTTTTTGCAGAAGCATCCTTGAAATTAAGTGGACTGACAGTATGAATAAGGAGGAGATTGTCCGAAAAATCGAGAGAAAACAAATACACTCCTGGAAATTGAAATAAGAACACCGTGAATTCATTGTCCCAGGAAGGGGAAACTTTATTGACACATTCCTGGGGTCAGATACATCACATGATCACACTGACAGAACCACAGGCACATACACACAGGCAACAGAGCATGCACAATGTCGGCACTAGCACAGTGTATATCCACCTTTCGCAGCAATGCAGGCTGCTATTCTCCCATGGAGACGATCGTAGAGATGCTGGATGTAGTCCTGTGGAACGGCTTGCCATGCCATTTCCACCTGGCGCCTCAGTTGGACCAGCGTTCGTGCTGGACGTGCAGACCGCGTGAGACGACGCTTCATCCAGTCCCAAACATGCTCAATGGGGGACAGATCCGGAGATCTTGCTGGCCAGGGTAGTTGACTTACACCTTCTAGAGCACGTTGGGTGGCACGGGATACATGCGGACGTGCATTGTCCTGTTGGAACAGCAAGTTCCCTTGCCGGTCTAGGAATGGTAGAACGATGGGTTCGATGACGGTTTGGATGTACCGTGCACTATTCAGTGTCCCCTCGACGATCACCAGTGGTGTACGGCCAGTGTAGGAGATCGCTCCCCACACCATGATGCCGGGTGTTGGCCCTGTGTGCCTCGGTCGTATGCAGTCCTGATTGTGGCGCTCACCTGCACGGCGCCAAACACGCATACGACCATCATTGGCACCAAGGCAGAAGCGACTCTCATCGCTGAAGACGACACGTCTCCATTCGTCCCTCCATTCACGCCTGTCGCGACACCACTGGAGGCGGGCTGCACGATGTTGGGGCGTGAGCGGAAGACGGCCTAACGGTGTGCGGGGCCGTAGCCCAGCTTCATGGAGACGGTTGCGAATGGTCCTCGCCGATACCCCAGGAGCAACAGTGTCCCTAATTTGCTGGGAAGTGGGGGTGCGGTCCCCTACGGCACTGCGTAGGATCCTACGGTCTTGGCGTGCATCCGTGCGTCACTGCGGTCCGGTCCCAGGTCGACGGGCACGTGCACCTTCCGCCGACCACTGGCGACAACATCGATGTACTGTAGAGACCTCACGCCCCACGTGTTGAGCAATTCGGCGGTACGTCCACCCGGCCTCCCGCATGCCCACTATACGCCCTCGCTCAAAGTCCGTCAACTGCACATACGGTTCACGTCCACGCTGTCGCGGCATGCTACCAGTGTTAAAGACTGCGATGGAGCTCCGTATGCCACGGCAAACTGGCTGACACTGACGGCCAACACCGCGGTTCCTGGTGTGTCCGCTGTGCCGTGCGTGTGATCATTGCTTGTACAGCCCTCTCGCAGTGTCCGGAGCAAGTATGGTGAGTCTGACACACCGGTGTCAATGTGTTTTTTTTTTCCATTTCCAGGAGTGTATGTAAGTCATTGGCTAGAAGCACGGACAGGATAACAGCACACGTGTTAAGACATCAGGTGTTGTATGCAACTATAATGTGCTTCAGAGAGCAAAAACACTTCGAGAAGTAAAACAGAAATAGCTGTATCGCTAAAGAAAATATCAGTTTAATCCAATGACCCTGAATTTCGTCCGTAGAATGGAATTGTATCTGCCATCGTACAATCTGCTGCCTTGCGATTAGATACCGCTACCTTTCCTTCCAGAGCAGCCTGTCCGGTGATTTTATCAGAGTTGCTGCACAGTACTCGAGGTTCTCCCACAGCCGGGCTATCACCTCGACAGATAACGCCCAGGTGCTACTGACAGAGTCTGTTGTTACTGGAGTTCCCTTGTTTCGCTCCCAGCTTGACAAGTGCATTTGGCAGTTTCCATTATGAAATCACTTCTCGTTTCTGCGTGATGCTAATGTAACGACATACTGAGGTAATATACCATAATATATAAAAGCTTTCCTAACATAAACAGGGACTCCATAATGGATGTTCCAGTTTGAAAACACTTTACAAAGGGAACGGGTGCTCAAAATGACGTCAGATTTGAACAGCATATTAATGATGCAGGGGCAAACGTTGTGGAAAAAATAAAAGATTGACCAACAGATGGCGGTGAAAGTGCCAGACTGTACGCACCAGGAGGTGCGCGGCAAATGGCTGTTGCTCACTTTGCGCCCGATACGCCCGGCATGTCTGCATGGGGGACCGCGCGCTGCCAGTAAAAACTCTTTTACAAGAACGAGGCTGTGCGCCAGTAGCCTTGCAGAAGTTCAGGACACTCAAGGATCATCATCATCATCATCATCATCATTTAAGACTGATTATGCCTTTCAGCGTTCAGTCTGGAGCATAGCCCCCCTTATACAGTTCCTCCATGATCCCCTATTCAGTGCTGACATTGGTGCCTCTTCTGATGTTAAACCTATTACTTCAAAATCATTCTTAACCGAATCCAGGTACCTTCTCCTCGGTCTGCCCCGACTCCTCCTACCCTCTACTGCTGAATCCATGAGTCTCTTGGGTAACCTTGCTTCTCCCATGCGTGTAACATGACCCCACCATCTAAGCCTGTTCGCCCTGACTGCTACATCTATAGAGTTCATTCCCAGTTTTTCTTTGATTTCCTCATTGTGGACACCCTCCTGCCATTGTTCCCATCTACTAGTACCTGCAATCATCCTAGCTACTTTCATATCCGTAATTTCAACCTTGATAAGGTAACCTGAATCCACCCAGCTTTCGCTCCCATACAACAAAGTTGGTCGAAAGATTGAACGGTGCACAGATAACTTACTCTTGGTACTGACTTCCTTCTTGCAGAAGAGAGTAGATCGTAGCTGACCGCTCACTGCATTAGCTTTGCTACACCTCGCTTCCAGTTCTTTCACTATGTTGCCATCCTGTGAGAATATGCATCCTAAGTACTTGAAACCGTCCACCTGTTCTAACTTTGTTCCTCCTATTTGGCACTCAAGGAAATGAAAAAAAATATTTGTTCTACTTACGCTAACAGATTGGAGAAAAGGATTACAAAATTCTTTTGAAGTGCAGTATGGCAGAGGGAGGAAAGCAGTTGATGCGAAGTCTTTCGAAGATGTGGCCACAGCATTGGCACCCGGAACTTCCCGTTCGTTGGACGTGCCTACGAGCACGTCGCATAAAATCCTACGAAACGTCCTGCATTGCTATCCGTACAAAATAACCCATGCTCAGGAGTTGCTTCCTGCTGTCCTGGTAGCAACACAAACGCTCGCTCTGCAATTTATTGCTCGCAAGGAAGTGGACAATGAATGACTGTGGGACATTCTGTGTACAGCCGGAGCCCCTCTCCGTCTCCAAGCATATGTCAGTACACAGAATTGCAGAACACGGGCAACGGAAAATCCGCACGCACGTCAACAGATACCGCTTCGTTCTGCAAACGTGACTGATACGGCCGTATTTTTTCTAGAACATGAGTCCTGCGAGTGCTGTCACCTGCACCGTCACTGCCGGACGTTGTGAGACTCTTTCGCGCACCAACGTCATTCCAACCCTTCTACAGCGCGGCTGTGTGGGTAGAATCAATTTTGTGCAACACGTCGCTCCCCCGCACATGGCACAGCGAGTGAAGCGGCTGCTGCAGAGGCGTTTCGGCAATACCAGAATTATCAGCCGTCACTTCCCTACAGCCCGGCCGTCCAGACGACCTGATCTTCATTCGTGTGGCTTCTGGCTGTAGGTGTGTCTGATAGGTGTTGTGTTCAGTGCTCCGATTACGACCGTAGATGAACTGAAGCCACGCACTGTACAACGCATTCTGAACGTGACCGCACGAGAACCTGATGTTCCTCCATTCCAGGTTGTAGCTGGAAACTGGACAGCATAGCACACTGAACCATTTTGCTTGTTACGCGCCTTTTAGCCTCAGGACGGTTAAAAACCGATTTTTCCCGTACCAAGCGGCACGACTTGGCCGTGGTAGACGGGCGTAAGTTGAAACGTCACCTTAGAAAAATTTATACATGACTGTGCTTAAACTGACACACAATATTTTTAGCGCAACGCAATCTGACTATCAAAGATCCCTGCAAAAGAATGGCCCTGAGTAACATTAAACTATACCTTTCAGAAAGCACTTACTTCACAAAGATCTTCATTACTCGAACTACTGCAATACAGCTAGCGCTACTACTGCCAGCTAAATAAAAGATTCAAACTACGGAAGGCACTAACTACTGATAGGGATACTTAGCAAATGAAAGATATTAATAGAGAACAAACAATGTATTTACCTTAATAGTCATAATATATATAGCAGTTCATGACAAATTACAAAACTCCGCCATCTCTCTCCCCACATCCATGACTGCTGGCGGCTCACCTCCAACTGCGCAACGCTACGCGCTGTTCACATCCAGCTGCCGCTGCCCAACACTACAATGGCAGACAACAATGCAAACTAGCCACAGACTGCACACAGCACAGCCAGTGATTTTCATATAGAGCGCTACGTAACGTTGCTAATAAGAAAACATAAACAGCCTACTTACATAAAGAAAACATAAACAGCCTACTTACATAAAGAAAACATAAACAGCCTACTTACATTTCCTCCATTCCAGGTTGTAGCTGGAAACTGGACAGCATAGCACACTGAACCATTTTGCTTGTTACGCGCCTTTTAGCCTCAGAACGGTTAAAAACCGATTTTTCCCGTACGAAGTGGCACGACTTGGCCCTGGTAGACGGGCGTAAGTAACTAAGAGTGGCACAACTGTTGACTGCCGAATTGTGTGCAGTCACGCACAACGAACTTTACAGATGGTGAGATGTGCAGCTCGAACCATAGCTTTCGCATTGCGATTCATCTGTCATTTTTAGACGACCCCATTTACGTTAAGACGCTGTCACCGTCTCCTATTGGTACAATTGCCGTTAACAACTTGTCTGTGACGTTTCTCCCTCTACATCTACATCTACATCCATACTCCGCAAGCCACCTGACGGTGTGTGGCGGAGGGTACCTTCAGTACCTCTATCTGTTCTCCCTTCTATTGCAGTCTCGTATTGTTCGTGGAAAGAAGGATTGTCGGTATGCCTCTGTGTGGGCTCTAATCTCTCTGATTTTATCCTCATGGTCTCTTCGCGAGATATACGTAGGAGGGAGCAATATACTGCTTTGCCCGCATCTCGTGGTCGTGCGGAAGCGTTCTCGCTTCCCACGCCCGGGTTCCCGGGTTCGATTCCCGGCGGGGTCAGGGATTTTCTCTGCCTCGTGATGGCTGGGTGTTGTGTGCTGTCCTTAGGTTAGTTAGGTTTAAGTAGTTCTAAGTTCTAGGGGACTGATGACCATAGCTGTTAAGTCCCATAGTGCTCAGAGCCATTTAATATACTGCTTGACTCTTCGGTGAAGGTATGTTCTCGAAACTTTGACAAAAGCCCGTACCGAGCTACTGAGCGTCTCTCCTGCAGAGTCTTCCACTGGAGTTTATCTATCATCTCCGTTACGCTTTCGCGATTACTAAATGATCCTGTAACGAAGCGCCATGCTCTCCGTTGGATCTTCTCTATGTCTTGTATCAACCCTATCTGGTACGGATCCCACACTGCTGAGCAGTATTCAAGCAGTGGGCGAACAAGCGTACTGTAACCTACTTCCTTTGTTTTCGGATTGCATTTCCTTAGGATTCTTCCAATGAATCTCAGTCTGGCATCTGCTTTACCGACAATCAACATTATATGATCATTCCATTTTAAATCACTCCTAATGCGTACTCCTAGATAATTTATGGTATTAACTGCTTCCAGTTGCTGACCATAACTGTCTCAGTTATGTGCTGTTTAAACCTGACGTCCCTCTGACCAGTGGTTCTCTGCCTACAACGTTTTGCAACTGGAACGTTAATTATGGACGCCTTGCACACCGAGGTGACCGAAGTCCAAACACCGCGTCGGACCTCATTTTCCCCTGTGTAGTGCAGCCACTCGGCCTTGTTATGGACTCGACACTTCGTTGGAAGCCCACTGCAGAAATGTTGAGCCACGCTGCCTCTATAGCGGTCCACAGTTGCGCAGGCGTTGCCGGTGCAGGATTTTGTGCACGAGCTGACCACCCAATTACGTTCGGTGGGATTCGTGTCAGGGGGTCTGGTTGGCCAACCCAGTCGCTGAAACTGTCCAGAATGTTCTTCAAACCAATCTCGAATCGTTGTGTCCTGATGATAAGACACATTCTCAGCGACAAAAATTCCATTGCTGTTTGCGAAATGGAGTGATGAATGACTGAAAATGACCTCCAAGTAGTCGGCAAGAGTGGCCGAGCGGTTCTAGGCGCTACAGTTTGGAGACTCGCGACAGCTGTGGTCGCAGGTTCGAATCCTGCCTCGGACATGCACGTGTGTGATGTTCTTAGGTTAGTTAGGTTTCAGTAGTTCTAAGTTCTACGGGACTGATGACCTCAGAAGTTAAGTCAGAACTCAGAGCCATTTGAACCATTTTTTGACCTCCAAGTAGCCGAGCACAGCCGTTACACAATCAACGATCGCTTCAGCTGGACCAGAAGTTCCGTCGATTGCATGTAAACACAGCCCACACTATTACAGGGCCACCACCTGCTTGCAGAGTACTTCGTTGACAACTTGGGACCACGGCTTCGTGGGTTCGAACCCTACCATCAGCTCTTACCAGCTGAAATCTGGATTAGTCTGACCGGGCCACGTTTTAGCAGTCGTCTAGGGTCCCACCGACACGGCCACGAGCCCAGCATAGGCGCTGCAGGCGATGCCGCGCTCTTAGCGATCGCTTTCCTGTCGGTCGTTTCCGCCACTGCCCTTTGACGCCAAATTTTGCCGCACTGTGCTAACGGATAATACGTTCGTCGTACGTCAGTGAAGGCCGTCGGCCAATGCGCTGTCCGTGGTCGGAGTTTTTTTTTAGTCATCAGTCTACTGACTGGTTTGAAGCGGCCCGCCACGAATTCCTCTCCTGTGCTAAACTCTTCATCTCAGAGTAGCACTTGCAACCTACGTCCTCAATTATTTGCTTGACGTATTCCAATCTCTGTCTTCCTCTACAGTTTTTGCCCTCTACAGCTCCCTCTAGTACCATGGAAGTCATTCCCTCATGTCTCAGCAGATGTCCTATCATCCTGTCCCTTCTCCTTATCAGTGTTTTCCACATATTCCTTTCCTCTCCGATTCTGTGTAGAACCTTATCAGTCCACCTAATTTTCAACATTTGTCTATGTGGTGTCACAGCCAGACATCACACTTGCTAGGTGGTAGCCTTTAAATCGGCCGCGGTCCGCTAGTATACGACGGACCCGCGTGTCGCCACTGTCAGTGATGGCAGACCGAGCGCCGCCACACGGCAGGTGTAGAGACAGATCCTAGCACTCAGCCCAGTTGTACAGCCGACGTTGCTAGCCATGGTACAGAGAATTACGCTCTCATTTGCCGAGGCGATAGTTAGCATAGCCTTCAGCTACATTTGCTACGACCTAGCAAGGCGCCGTATTCAATTGATATTGAGATTCTATTAATGTATCATCAAGAGCGATGTTCTACAAATGTGGATTAAAGTTAAGTATTCCAGAAGCTACGCACTTTTCTTCATAGCATTCATTACGTATCCTGTTTCAGACCTCACGCCAGCCTGCGTGAGTTTAAGCGCGTGCCTTTCGGCTTCCTCTCATTGTGTCTAGGCTGTCTTGTCTAGACACAACAGTCTATAGCACCACATCTCAAATGCTTCGATTCTCTTCTGTTCCGGTTTTTCCACAGTCCATCCTTCACTACCATACAATACTGTACTCCAGACGTACATCCTCAGAAATTTCTTCCTCAAATTAAGGCCGGTATTTGATATTAGTAGACTTCTCTTGGCCAGAAATGCCTTTCTTGCCATGGCGAGTCTGCTATTGCTGTCCTCCTTGCTCCGTCCGTCATTGGATATTTTACTGCCTAGGTAGCAGAATTCCTTAACTTCATTGACTTCGTGACCATCAATCCTCATGTTAAGTTTCTCGCTGTTCTCATTTCTACTACTTCTCATTACCTTCGTCTTTCTCCGATTTACTCTCAAACCATACGGTGTACTCATTAGATTGTTCGTTCCGTTCAGCAGATCCTTTAATTCTTCTTCACTTTCACTCAGGATAGCAATGTCATCAGCGAGTCGTATCATTGATATCCTTTCCCCTTGTATTTTAATTCCACTCTTGAACCTTTCTTTTATTTCCATCATTGCTTACTCGATGTACAGATTGAAGAGTAGGGGCGAAAGGCTACAGCCTTGTCTTACACCCTTCTTAATACGAGCACTTCGTTCTTGATCGTCCACTCTTATTATTCCCTCTTGGTTGTTGTACATATTGTATATAACCCGTCTCTCTCTCTATAGCTTACCCCTACTTTTTTCATAATCTCGAACAGCTTGCACCATTTTATATTGTCGAATGCTTTTTCCAGGTCGATAAATCCTATGAAAGTGTCTTGATTTTTCTTTAGCCTTGCTTCCATTATTAGCCGTAACGTCAGAATTGCCTCTCTCGTCCCTTTACTTTTCCTAAAGCCAAACTGATCGTCACCTAGCGCATTCTCAATTTTCTTTTCCATTCTTCTGTATATTATTCTTGTAAGCAGCTTCGATGCATGAGCTGTTAAGCTGATTGTGCGATAATTCTCGCACTTGTCAGCTCTTGCCGTCTTCGGAATTGTCTGGATGATGCTTTTCCGAAAGTCAGATGGTATATCGCCAGACTCATATATTCTACACACCAACGTGAATAGTCGTTTTGTTGCCACTTCCCACAATGATTTTAGAAATTCTGATGGAATGTTATCTATCCCTTCTGCCTTATTTGACCGTAAGTCCTCCAAAGCTCTTTTAAATTCCGATTCTAATACTGGATCCCCTATCTCTTCTAAATCGACTCCTGTTTCTTCTTCTATCACATCAGACAAATCTTCACCCTCATAGAGGCTTTCAATGTATTCTCTCCACCTATCTGCTCTCTCCTCTGCATTTAACAGTGGAATTCCCGTTGCACTCTTAATGTTACCACCGTTGCTTTTAATGTCACCAAAGGTTGTTTTGACTTTCCTGTATGCTGAGTCTGTCCTTCCGACAATCATATCTTTTTCGATGTCTTCACATTTTTCCTGCAGCCATTTCGTCTAAGCTTCCCTGCACTTCCTATTTATTTCATTCCTCAGCGACTTGTATTTCTGTATTCCTGATTTTCCCGGAACATGTTTGTACTTCCTCCTTTCATCAATCAACTGAAGTATTTCTTCTGTTACCCATGGTTTCTTCGCAGCTACCTTCTTTGTACCTATGTTTTCCTTCCCAACTTCTGTGATGGCCCTTTTTAGAGATGTCCATTCCTCTTCAACTGTACTGCCTACTGCGCTATTCCTTATTGCTGTATCTATAGCGTTAGAGAATTTCAAACGTATCTCGTCATTCCTTAGTACTTCCGTATCCCACTTCTTGGCGTATTGATTCTTCCTGACTAGTGTCTTGAACTTCATCCTACTATTCATCACTACTATATTGTGATCTGAGTCTATATCTGCTCCTGCGTACGCCTTAAAATCCAGTATCTGATTTCGGAATCTCTGTCTGACCATGATGTAATCTAATTGAAATCTTCCCGTATCTCCCGGCCTTTTCCAAGTATACCTCCTCCTCTTGTGATTCTTGAACAGGGTATTCGCTATTACTAGCTGAAACTTGTTACAGAACACAATTAGTCTTTCCCCTCTTTCATTCCTTGTCCCAAGCCCATATTCTCCTGTAACCTTTTCTTCTACTCCTTCCCCTACAACTGCATTCCAGTCACCCATGACTAGTAGATTTTCGTCCCCCTTTACATACTGCATTACTCTTTCAATATCCTCATACACTTTCTCTATCTGTTCATCTTCAGCTTGCGATGTTGGCATGTATACCTGAACTATCGTTGTCGGTGTTGGTCTGCTGTCGATTCTGATTAGAACACCCGGTCACTGAACTGTTCACAGTGTAAGTAGGCTGTTTATTTCTTTATGTAAGCTAGGCTGTTTATGTTTCTTATTGGCAACATTACGTAGCGCTCTGTATGAAAATCACTGGCTGTGCTGTGTGCAGTATGTGGCAAGTTTGCATTGTTGTCTGCCATTGTATTGTTGGGCAGCTGGACGTGAACAGCGCGTAGCGTTGCGCAGTTGGAGGTGAGCCGCCAGCAGTGGTGGATGTGGGGAGAGAGATGGCGGAGTTTTGAAATTACATATATTATGACTTGTGATGATATTAAGGTAAATACATTGTTTGTTCTCTATTAATATCTTTCATTTGCTAACTATCTCTATCAGTAGTTAGTGCCTTCCGTAGTTTGAATCTTTTATTTAGCTGGCAGTAGTGGCGCTCGCTGTATTGCAGTAGTTCGAGTAACGAAGATTTTTGTGAGGTAAGTGATTTCTGAAAGGTATAGTTTAATGTTACTCAGGGCCATTCTTTTGCAGGGATCTTTGATAGTCAGATTGCGTTGCGCTAAAAATATTGTGTGTCACTTTAGTGAATGTTTGAGTACGTTCAGTTTTGCTCAGCTGTTTGAAAAGCAAATAGTGTAAGAGGTTTATCAGCACAGTCGTGTATAACTTGTTATAAGGGGACGTTTCATATGTCGACCCTTAGCCGAGGATACCTCACTAGAATCTTCTGTTTTTTTCTTGTAGTTTGTGTATTTAGCGTAGATTTTGTTTATTGCTAGCGCGTAATTGTAGAGAGAATCTCCTTGGTAGTTGTGGTTTTTCATTGTTGCACAGTAAAACAGTTGTGGCATGCATGTAGATTTGCACCAAGCATTTCGCAGCTGCAATTAACTAGATACTATTTTCAGTGCTATGTTAATGTGTTATCTTATTTTATTCTTCAAATTGTGCTTTTCTGTGTTATCGTGTGAAATATTGTGACAATAATGGCGTGTGAAAAACGTAACACTAGGCTCCAAACTAAACTGAGAAATAATAGTGACGACGAGCGTAGCTTATCAGCGCCGCCGAGTAATGAATTTACTAATGTTCAAAGTAGTAATTTGGTAACTGTGCATAGGGAAATGGAGCGGGCGTCAAATAATGGTGTAGACAGTGAAACAGGTAGTGAACAGGGAAGCATTATCGATCGATCGGTCGGCAACAGCTCGCCTCAGGAATCGGGAATGACAGAACACAATATTGCAAATTCTGTAGACTCAGGTTTTGGGTTCTCACCGTTTTTTTCAAATGAGTCAACACACATTTTCCGCTTGTCAAAATGTGAATGTTGCCGGTGCAAATTCACTGCCGAAAAGCACTGAGGAACATGTTTCAGACACCAATGTATTGTTATTACAATTAATACAACAAATGGGACAAACACAGCAAAAGCTTCAAAAGTTAGACACAATGGAACAAAATCAGAGACAAACACAGCAACAGTTAGACACAATGGGACAAAATCTTCAAAAGTTAGACACAATGGAACAACACCAGAGACAAACACAGCAACAGTTGGACACAGTGGAACAAAATCTTAAAAAGTTAGACACAATGGAACAAAATCTTCAAAAGCTAGACACCACACTTGAACAAACACGTGAAGATTTAACTACTGAGTTACATAACATCGAATCTAAATGTCAAAAAGTCTGTAATGACGTATAAACACAAATTTGTGAGCATTTCCAACCTATTTTTTCGCGGCATGAAAATGCATTACAGAATCACGAAGCAGCCATAAAAGAACTGCAAACTATTGTTCATGAAAATCATGAGACCTTGCAAGCTAAAATTAACTTAGTTGCATCTACCGATTCGGTTACGCAACTTGCAAAAACTCAGGAAAATTTAAAGGAGACAGTAGATACCCTGAAAATTGGTTCAGAAAGACACATGGAGGAAATAAGTACACTATCGGAGAAAGTAGCCGAACTTTCGAATCAGGTCACTAACTTATCTACAAAGGTAGATGATGATCTGAATGACACAAGACCCGTAGCCTTCACTGACACAGAAGAGTATGAACAAATAGGAAAATTCAAACAAAATCAAAAACAAATCAATACACAGTACAAAAGAGAAATCCGGGAAGTACAAGATCAATTGACGCAGGTGATACAAGAATTACATATTTCAGAGGACACTCGCGCTCCAATACAGGAAGAGGGACGTAGAAATACGGAACAGCCACAAAATAATAACACAGGGCACTTCGGAAATTATGAAAAAAATTGGCAAGGTACACCGAATTTTGAGATGGAACCGCCGAAACGACGTAACAATGACCGACAAGCGACTCCCCGGCATGATGATTTTGATTATAAGCTGTTCATTACTACACGTAAATTCAAAACGTTTAAGAACTCTGCCAACGACATTCATCCACAAGCGTGGCTCCATCAATTCTTTCATTGTTTTCGTCCTAACTGGTCATTAGAGCACAGGTTAGAATTTATGTGTGGCTACTTAGAGAATGAACCAGCTGTAAGAATGCGATCGGTCATTCACGATTGCCACAGTGAAGGAGAATTTTACCATGCCTTCCTCTCAGGATATTGGTCACAAGCTACACAAGACCGAGTAAAACATAGCATCATAATGATGAAACACTTCGAACAATCTGAATTTTCCAGTCTTGTCAAATATTTTGAAGACATGTTGCACAAGAATCAGTACCTGTCAAACCCATACAGCCCCTCAGAACTCATCCGCATTTGCTTAATCAAACTGCCTCAACATTTACGACATATTATTTTGGCAGGACGTTGCAAAGACGACACTGAAGCTTTTCAGGGACTCTTACAAGAATTAGAAATTGACACAGACAGTTGCGGGATGCGAAAACAGGAAAACAATCACTACAGGTCACATCCGTCACAATTCCATGACGACAGAAATGATAACTGGACGCGACAAGGCTATTCTCACCACACAAATCGTGACCAAAATAGACACCACCTGTATGACAACCACTGGCAGAGTAATAGTTACAGGGAAAGATCACCTTTCCGCGGTAATGACTATCACAGAGACAATCAGAGAAACAGACAATATGGGAACCAAAATAATTATTATCAAGGGAGACAGAATAACTTTAGACGCAACGGTCCAGCACGCAGTTACGACTCAGGGAGAAATTCTCCACCACGTGACAGACAAGAAAGAAACTATGTAAACTACCGACAAAACGACAGACGTGAATTTCATCAGAATTGGCGGGTTTCTAACAGAGCTGGGCCCTCTGGACAACGTGAATTTGTAGAAGTTAGGTCTCCAAATCCCAATAACGACGCGCGCCAACAAAGAGACAATAGGCAATGACTCACACCACTGGCAGCCACAAGACGTACTTATGAAACTGACGACGCAGCTGCCGTAGCTAGTAATTACGTAAAAATGGAAGACATTAGGGACATCTTACTCCAGGAACACGACGTAACACGTAACAACATTGCATATCCTGTGATTCACATTACTGTAAATGACGTAAAATTTACGGCAGTACTTGACTCTGGCAGTCCCATTTCAGTAATTAGTGAAACAGCTTTTAGCAAATGCATTTTGTGTATTATTCTGGGAAGTAAAACATGTTTTAGTAGTAACTTTTGTGGTATAGCTACAATGAGACAGCCTCTTTCGTAGCACAACAATACGTTACAGCACAGTACGCTCTTCACCACGACAATAAGCGTAATAACTAAGAAATCTATACGCAAAGCATTTCACTTTTGTTTATCATGAGGTAAGTACATTGGCTTCTGCTGAACTTAGATTTCGGAGGACGATAACCACGACACTCCCACAGAGATTATCTTACAGCAAGACGCACATTTAGATCTACAGGACATGTATTTGAGTGATTAATTTTGTACTTAAAACATTTATTTTTAAAGATTTTTGAATTACAAAGAAAGTTTTCCGTGATACATTTCATTCCATTGCTGTAATCTGCAACACCTGAGGGTATAATTACATTGATCCTCAGGGGGGTACACGCCTACTTTGTGTACCATGTGTTTGGCAAGCACAAGGAACCGTAGCTAATATGGTATTTGCTTATACAACTTTACACATCGGTACCATATTTCTCTAACACAAATTACACAGCTATCTGATCATTTAACTGAGAGAGACAAACTTTTATTACGTCAGTGACAGATGTTTACGTGATTACACCGTTGGATAACTTCACATTTACGAAATTGTATTTTGTCTGTACTTTGTGAACTGTTCATATTTCTTCGGACCCATTGTGATACTATGAGAGCTTTGAATGATGTATTTGGTATGAGATCATGATTTTTAAAGTACGTTTGAGGCAGATGACAATATTGAAATGAGCAGAGAATATTTTTTATGGTTTGAAATTATTGCAGAAAGCTACTACTTTTTTGAGATTTGACTGAGGTGTTATGATGTTATTTTTTTTTGACGACGATATGTATTATGCTGTTGAGGTATGTCTATGTCAATAATATGATGCTACCATATATGAGGAATGTGATTACGTGTTTATATGTATATGAATAATGAATAGAAGTTAGGGACTCTTGACTTGTGAAAAAGGATGTTGGAAACCAAGAATCGTACTTTAAGAGTTATGAAATGTGTGTAAATGCGTGAATGTATCACAATGCTGGCGAAAATTTTTTGGACAATGTTATATTCATAGGATTTTGTTTCTACACATTTGCAACGCAAATTCTTGACCTGTGAAATATTTTTATATGAGACTGTCACTGTAGCGGAAACTCCTGTCGTAAATATTTCCGTAAGAAAGTTAAGTTACCACCTGCACGTAATGCGTTGTGAGGGGCCAGGTGTGCCAGCCGCCTTGAGAAAAAGCCATTAGGGTGTCCTTTCAGAAGCACAGGTAGAAAAAAAAGAAAGGGGAGGCCATTGTCCGCGCTACTGACATTTCCTTGTTGAAAGCATACTGTGGAGCTCGTAATTTATGATATTTACTAAAATGCCTAATGAAATGATTAGAAACATTTTACATCTATTGTCTTTGTAGTTGAGAGATTGCTCATTTTGTTTAATATCTGGTTTCCAGCTGTCTTGCAGCATTGGTTTCATAAAATAAAATTAAATGCATTTGCTAATGTGAACACTTTCTGTCAACAGATCTATTAAATAATTATTTTATGATCCACATTCTTTAAAAAAGGAGCACTTGGAAAGGAAAGAACAATAAGAAGGAACTAGTAACAGTAACACATAATTTTCTTTTCAAGTATATGGTAATATTTTTTTTACAATAAGTTGTTGTGGTGCACCACTTTAATTACATAGACATTAAGATGACCACTTTAATTCCATAGACATTAAGATGAACACTTTAATTACATAGACATTAATATGTGAATATACATTTCCCTTATCTGCATTGTTGTTTTTACTGTAATATTTTTTTCTGCTTGAGCTATGTCATGTTTAGATATAAGTTATTTCTGCTGCTGTTTGCCAGGCATAGTGCTACTAAATTTCACTTTTTATTACTCTGTTAAGCTAGTTTTACTATTGATTTATTTTTATTGTTGCTGCACATTGGCTCATATTAATTGTAATGTTGCATTGCTTGGTAATTTAGATTTACTGTAGCTTGCTTTGCAATTTTCCATTTTTTTTTTTTGCATTGCTGTTTGTGTTAATTTGTTATGTGCTGCTGCATTGCCTCGTCCCTTAGTTTAGCATCTGAGCTCAGTAGATTTAAGTTAGCTTAAGAGGGGGTAGCCTATAAGACAATGAGTTATGATGAATTGGAAGAAATGCATTGAGAAGCTATACGAAAAAGGTTTGGCAAAAAAAAAAAGTAGTGTACAGTGGAGAAAAACTATTTTTGACCGAGGATGTGAACAGAATACAGAAAGCAGGCTTAGATAGGACTTTGGGGAATAATGGTGAACGAAGGGAGATCTCTATGCAAAATACTGCAGTGAAACAAACCCTGTCCTTTCCTTTTGTGTTATCCCACTATGTGTTTGTGTACCCTTGTGTATTTGTTTTCTTCCTGTCTTTGTATAGTTTCATAGAATTTTTTCTTCTTTTAATATTAAGCTACATTCACTATGATGAGGAATACTGTTCTCCTTAAATATAATTGGGATTAATAATATGTTATTTACCTTGTAAAGATGTTTAGACTTTATTTATTCTGTTTTGTTTTAATGCTCATGTGTAAAGTTGATGTTTCGAAAGTTATTCTGATCTTTTATGTTTTTACTTATGTCACAATTCCTGTAACATGGATGTATATGTTTATTTCTATTCTTTTGTAAAGCCTGTATTACCACAAATGTTATCTGTATTGTTATGTTTTTAATGATGTATTTTGTATCTTTGTAATTGTATTCTTATGTTATAAAATTGTAATTGACAGCAGTTCATCAAATTAAGTAACTTGTAAGTTCCATTTCACTGCACACATTTCTGTTGGTCATAGTATATGGACAATATGTGAGAAGTTGGGACAGTTAGTGTTTGCACGTGTGTTAATAATTCAGCAAGGGACTGGATAACAGCATTGCTGGTTCTAAGGACAACTCCAAAAAGTTTGTGTGTGCACAAGTGGTGGTTATGGACTTGCTATATTAACTGCAAGACTCTTCACTGGTGATTGTGCACCCGCACAGTCACAACAGATGGCTGCTGGTCATCTCTACCAGGACTACAGTGGGCCTGTCCACACTTTCTACAAGGACTGCAGTGGGTCTGCACCTCTGGTGGCCCACCAATACCAATACTCTCTACCAGGACTACAGTGGGTCTGCTCTGTGATGACCTACCTACCAATATTCGTCAGAACTTCGAATGACTCTGCTGTGGGTTTGCTCCATTGTGGCCCATTACCTGTCTGCATGTCAAGAGTCAGCACAGTCTTTCCGTTGGAAGGACAACACTACTTCTTCAAGACTGCATGGAAATCCACTACTTCTGTGTGCAATTTCTTTTACTAATGAGACTTTGTGAAAAAAACTGTAATTACTATTATGATGAATGATCAGGACTATCTTTATGGACTGTGAGAAAATTTTAGCTTTTGACCAACATTGTATCAATAAGTGTGTGCATTTGATATCTTTCTTACTGTAATTATGAAAAAATTTTTCAAATCTGTATTGGCCAGTGCCCAACACCATTTGTAAAATTTTTTGTGGGGAGCATGGGGGCTATGTAAGTAGGCTGTTTATTTCTTTATGTAAGCTAGGCTGTTTATGTTTCTTATTGGCAACATTACGTAGCGCTCTGTATGAAAATCACTGGCTGTGCTGTGTGCAGTATGTGGCTAGTTTGCATTGTTGTCTGCCATTGTATTGTTGGGCAGCTGGACGTGAACAGCGCGTAGCGTTGCGCAGTTGGAGGTGAGCCGCCAGCAGTGGTGGATGTGGGGAGAGAGATGGCGGAGTTTTGAAATTACATATATTATGACTTGTGATGATATTAAGGTAAATACATTGTTTGTTCTCTATTAATATCTTTCATTTGCTAACTATCTCTATCAGTAGTTAGTGCCTTCCGTAGTTTGAATCTTTTATTTAGCTGGCAGTAGTGGCGCTCGCTGTATTGCAGTAGTTCGAGTAACGAAGATTTTTGTGAGGTAAGTGATTTCTGAAAGGTATAGTTTAATGTTACTCAGGGCCATTCTTTTGCAGGGATCTTTGATAGTCAGATTGCGTTGCGCTAAAAATATTGTGTGTCACTTTAGTGAATGTTTGAGTACGTTCAGTTTTGCTCAGCTGTTTGAAAAGCAAATAGTGTAAGAGGTTTATCAGCAGAGTCGTGTATAAATTGTTATAAGAGGACGTTTCATAACAGTAACACACCCTCTGACCTACCATCCTATTCATAACGAATCCTACACCTGTTATACCATTTTCTGCTGTTGATATTACCCGATACTCATCTGACCAGAAATCCTTGTCTTCCTTCCACTTCACTTCACTGACCCCTACTATATCTAGATTGAGCCTTTGCATTTCCCTTTTCAGATTTTCTAGTTTCCCTACCACGTTCTAGGTTCTGACATTCCACGCCCCGACTCGTAGAACGTTATCCTTTCGTTGATTATTCAATATTTTTCTCATGGTAACCTCCCCCTTGGCAGTCCCCTCCCGGAGATCCGAATGGGGGACTATTCCGGAATCTTTTGCCAATGGAGAGATCATCATGACACTTCTTCAATTACAGGCCACATGTCCTGTGGATACACGTTACGTGTCTTTAATGCAGTGGTTTCCATTGCCTTCTGCATCCTCATGTCGTTGATCATCGCTGGTTCTTCCGCCTTTAGGGGCAATTTCCCACCCCTAGGACAAGAGAGTGCCCTGAACCTCTATCCGCTCCTCCGCCCTCTTTGACAAGGCCGTTGGCAGAATGAGGCTGACTTCTTATGCCGGAAGTCTTCGGCCGCCAATGCTGATTATTTATCAAAATTTAGGCAGTGGCGGTGATCGAAGCCGGGACCGAAGACGTTTTGATTATGAATCAAAGACGCTACCCCTAGACCACGGGTACGGAGGTAATGTCCCGAAGTTGTTGTTCTCGGCACACTCTGGACGCTGTGGGTCTCGGAATACTGAATTCCCTAACGACTTCCGAAACGGAATGCCCCATACGTCTAGCTGCAACTACCATGCCGCGGTCAAAGTCTGTTAACTTCCGTCGTGTGGCCGTAGTCCCCTCTGGAACCTGAACCGTGTCACTACAAATCACAGCTCCGTCAATGCATCGCCCTTTTACGCCATATGTACGCGCTACTACCGCCACCTGTGTGGGTTTCACTAGTGTTAACAATCTTGAATGCGTGTTCCTGAGACACAGATATACCGTGACAGCATACTCTGAGAGGAATCTGACTTATAAGAGTCTAGACCGAAAGCCTCCCCTTTATTGACTGTTCTAATCTGCTTTACTAAACCAAAGGTATCTCTCTCTCTCTCTCTCTCTCTCTATTCGTTTAGTCGGTTCCGACTCTTCGTGACCCCATGAACCAAATCACGCCACTTTTTCCTGTCCTGCACTTTCTACCGTAGACCTTCCAGGTTGGAACACATTGCTTCTGTGATGCCATCGATCCATCTCATCCTCTGACGTCCTCTTCTTCTAGTTCCTTCAATCTTCCCCAGCATTAATGTTTTTTTCCAGCGAGGCATGCCTTCGCATTGTGTGTCCAAAGAAGGTCAGCTTTTGTTTTAACATTAGACCTTCCAGGGAGAAGTCTGGTTTTATTTGCTCCAATATTGATCTGTTGGTTCTCTTTGCAGTCCATGGAACTCTAAGAAGTTTCCTCCAACACCACAATTCGAAGGAGTCAATTCTTCGCCGTTCAGCCTTTCTAATGGTCCAGGTCTCACATCCGTACATCACAACTGGAAAGACCATAGCCCTCACAATACGGATCTTTGTTGCTATTGTTATATCTCTGGACCTTTTAACCTTGTCAAGGTTTGACATCGCCTGTCTACCGAGCAACAGGCGTCTCCGGATTTCATGGCTGCAGTCGCCATCAGCAGAGATCTGGGAACCGAGATAACTGAATGTGGTCACTGCCTCCATGGTTTCTCCTGCTATATCCCACGAATTGGCAGGTGTAGTTGCCATAATTTTCGTTTTCTTCACATTCAGCATAAGACCGGCCATTTCACTTTCGTCTTTCACCTTCAGTAAGAGTGTTATCAATTCTTCTTCACTTTCTGCCAACAGGATCGTATCATCCGCGTACCTGAGGTTGTTTACATTTATTCCAGCTATTTTAATTCCTGTTTCTTCTTCATCTAGCCTCGCATTCCTCATAACATGTTCTGCATACAGAATGAATAAGTACGGTGACAGTATGCAGCCTTGCCGCACCCCTTTCTGAATATTTATCCATTTCGTTGTTCCATACATAGTTCTCACCGTGGTATCTACGTGTATGTTACTCATGCTGGCAGTCGTTCTTCATTCAGATATTCAGGAACAGTTCACAGACTTTCGGAAAACCGTGTTTAGTAACTCTGCTTTACTGGCGCAGTACCATTAACATCGCCAGTGCAGTGGAGGTACTGATTTCGTATTGCCGTTAGTATACTTCACATACGACCAGAATCTCTTTGGCTTCTCTCCGAGATTTCGAGACAGACATTCGTTATGGAACATTTTAAAAGCATCTCGCATTGAAGTTCGCGCTAAATTTCGAGCTAAAATATAGTAAATCCCTCCCACGAACCATGGACCATGCCGTTGGTGGGGAGGCTTGCGTGCCTCAACGATACAGATAGCCGTACCGTAGGTGCAACCACAATGGAGGGGTATCTGTTGAGAGACCAGTCGAACGTGTGGTTCCTGAAGAGGGGCAGCAGCCTTTTCAATAGTTGCAAGGGCAACAGTCTGGATGAGTGACTGATCTGGCCTTGTAACAATAACCAAAACGGCTTTGCTGTGCTGGTACTGCGAACGGCTGAAAGCAAGGGGAAAGTACAGTCGTAATTTTTCCCGAGGGCATGCAGTTTAACTGTATGGTTCAATGATGATGGCGTCCTCTTGGGTAAAATATTCCGGAGGAAAAATAGTCCCCCATTCGGATCTCCGGGCGGGGACTACTCAGGAGGACGTTGTTATCAGGAGAAAGAAACCTCGTGTTCTACGGGTCGGAGCGTGGAATGTCAGATCCCTTAATCAGGCAGGTAGGTTCGAAAATTTAAAAAGGGAAATGGATAGCTTAAAGTTAGATATAGTTGGAATTAGTGAAGTTCGGTGGCAGGAGGAAAAATACTCCTGGTCAAGTGAATACAGGGTTATAAATACAAAATCAAATAGGGGTAATGCAGGAGTAGGTTTAATAATGAATAACAAAATAGGAATGAGGGTAAGCTACTACAAACAGCACAGTGAACGCTTTATTGTAGCAAAGATAGACACGAAGCCCACGCCTACCACAGTAGTACAAGTTTTATTGCCAACAATTCCGCAGATGACGAAGAGATTGAGGAAATGTATGGTGAAATGAAAGAAATTATTCAGATAGTGAAGGGAGACGAAAATTTAACAGTCATGGATGACTGGAATTCGATAGTAGGAAAAGGAAGAGAAGGAAAAGTAGTAGGTGAGTATGGAATGGGGGTAAGGAATGTAAGAGGAAGCCGCCTGGTAGCATTTTGCACAGAGCATAACTTCAACATAGCTAACATTTGGTTCAAGAATCAAGAAAGAAGGTTGTATACATGGAAGTTGCCTGGAGATACTGGAAGGTTTCACATAGATTATATAATGGTAAGACAGAGATTTAGCAACCAGGTTTTAAATTGTAAGACATTTCCAGTGGCAGAGGTGGACTCTGACCACAATGTTTTGGTTATAAACTGTAGATTAAAACTGAAGAGACTGAAAAAAGGTAGGCATTTAAAGAGATGAGACCTGGCTAAAGAACCAGAGGTTGTAGAGATTTTCAGACAGTGTATTAGGGAAAGCAGAAAGGTGGAAGGAGCATACAGAGTGTCTATACAAGGGCGATGTACTTGAGGGCAATATTATGGAAATGGAACACCATGTAGATGAAGATGAAATGGGAGATATGATACTGCGTGAAGAGTTTGACAGAGCAATGAAAGATCTAAGTCGAAACAAGGCCATGGGAGTAGACAACATTCCATTAGAACTACTGATAGCCTTGGGAGAGCCAACCCTGACAAAACTCTACTATCTCTTCAGCAAGATATATGAGACAGGCAAAATACCCTCAGACTTCAAGAAGAATATAATAATTCCAATCCCAAAGATAGCAGGTGTTCACTGATGGGAAAATTACCTACCTATCAGTTTAGTAAGTAACGGCTGCAAAATACTAACGCGAATTCTTTACAGACGAATGGAAAAACCGGTAGGAGCCGACCTCGGGGAAGATCAGTTTGGATTCCGTAGAGGCAATACTGACCTTACGACTTATCATAGAAGAAAGATTAAGGAAAGGCAAACCTACGTTTCTCGCATTTGTAGACTTAGAGAAAGCATTCGACAATGTTGACTCGAATACTCTCTTTCAAATTCTGAAGGTGGCAGGGTTAAAATACAGGGAGCGAAAGGCTATTTACAATTTGTACAGAAACCAGATGGCAGTTATAAGAGTCGAGGGACATGAAAGGGAAGCAGTGGTTGGGAAAGGAGTGAGACAGGGTTGTAGCCTCTCCCCGATGTTATTCAATCTGTATATTGAGCAAGCATTGAAGGATACAAAAGTAAAATTCGGAGTAGGAATTAAAATCCACGGAGAAGAAATAAAAACTTTGAGGTTCGCCGATGACATTGTAATTTTGTCAGACACAGCAAAGGACTTGGAAGAGCAGTTTAACGGAATGAATAGTGTCTTGAAAGGAGGATATAAGATGAACATCAACAAAAGCAAAACGAGGATAATGGAACGTAGTCGAATTAAGACAGGTGATGCTGAGGGAATTAGATTAGGAAATGAAACAAAGTACTAAATGAATTTTACTGTTTGGGGAGCAAAATAACTGATGATGGTCGAAGTAGAGAGGATGTATAATGTAGATTGGCAATGAGAAGGAAAGCGTTTCTGAAGATGAGAAATATGTTAACATAGAGTATAGATTTAAATGTCAGGAGGTTGTTTCTGAAAGTATTTCTGTGGAGTGTAGCGATGTATGGATGTGAAACATGGACGATAAATAGTTTAGTCAATAAGGAATAGAAGCTTTCGAAATGTGGTGCTGTAGAAGAATGCTGAAGATTAGATGGGTAGAGCACATAAATAATGAGGAGATATTGAATAGAATTGGGGAGAAGAGAGATTTGTGGCACAGCTTGACTAGAAGAAGGGATCGGTTGGTAGGACATGTTCTGAGGCATCAAGGGATCACCAATTTAGTATTGGAGGGCAGCGTGGAGGGTAAAAATCGTAGAGGGAGACCAAGTGTTGAATACACTAAGCAGATTCAGAAGCTTGCACAGGATAGAGTAGCATGGAGAGCTGCATCAAACCAGTCTCTTGACTGAAGACCACAACAACAACAACAACAACAACAAGGTAATAAGTGAGGAGAGAAAGATGTGCATACATTGACATAGGGTGATAGAGCATCTGTTAATATACCAGTTAATACACACATAAAAAAAAGTTTTGCATCACCTCGGTTCCGAGAGGTCCGGAACCTGTAAAGAAAATTGGAATAGAGATCAACATAAAAATCATTTCCACCCTTTTTATCGCTCATCACAGCCACACATTCCATGTTATACCACCATACAGCGAGACCTTCAGAGGTGGTGGTCCAGATTGCTGTACACACCGATATCTATTGATGCGTGCCTGTATTCGTCGTGGCATACTATCCACAAGTTCATCAAGGCGCTGTTGGTCCAGATTGTCCCACTCCTCCATGGCGATTCGGTGTAGATCCCTCAGGGTGGTTGGTGGGTCACGTCGTCCATAAACTGCCCTTTTCAATCCATCCCAGGCATGTTCGATAGGGTTCATGTCTGGAGAACACGCTGGCCAGTCTAGTCGAACGATGTCGTTATCCTGATGGAAGTCATTCACAAGATGTGCATGATGGGGGCGCGAATTGTCGCCCATGAAGATGAATGCCTCGCCAATATGTTGCCGATACGGTTGCACTATCAGTTACGGCGGCTTCCATGACCACCAGCGGTGTACGTCGGCTCCACATAATGCGATCCCAAAACAGCAGGGAGTTCTGGGAGCTGGGATGCTGCAAAACTTTTTTTGATGTGTGTAATTTTCGCGTTACTAGAGGTAGCTGCAGAGGGAAAGGACTGTAGAGGAAGACAGACCGGACTGTATGCAACAAGTAATTGAGGAGGTAAGGTGCTACTCTGAAGAGGTAGGCGCAGGAGGCGAGTTCTTGTTGGACCACATCAAGCCAGACACAACAACGATGACTCAAAGAAGTTAGAAAAGCGAAGGGCATACGTTTGTTGAGGCTCTGCTCCTCACGGTGGTAAGGTTTGCGACACATCGGATCAAGTTGCACAAATGTTATGGAGCTGAATTCCTCTTCGAAGGCTGTTTGTAATGCCACAGGGAAAAATACAATTACTTGGTTTCAAGAAACACTGTCGGCATCATAAGTCAGCAGGTAAAAACCTTAAACTTGCTTGCGAACGTGGGAAAATTCGCTACATAATCTGCCACAACCTGGAGAAAACCACGCGTCTACGTATTTTCATGTTCTGGATACAATTTACGCAGTCTGTTTTTATTTGTCTCGCCGACAATCTCGTACATAGCACCAGAACAAAGAAAATATCAGATTTGTAGGAATGATGAGGTTCTGTAGGATAGAACTAGTGACTGTTTACAAGATGCCATTTCAGTGCTGAAGAGGGATCTCCAACTCTTATCTGCAGTTCCGTATCTTGTGGAAAGATTCCTTTTAATTGTGAATCTTGCATTGGAATTAACCGGAGGAACGCGGCTACTCCTCACTTCGTTGACACTTACGGTCTCTGCAAGGGTTGGCCAGAAGTGATAGAAGTGGCAGCTCCAGATGGCCAGGCGTTTAGAAGAAATACAGTGGCCAAAATAAATGTTGCACGCTTCCGAGACTTTAGCTCTGAACGTTGTGGTCCAGCATTACGTTATGACATCAGTTCATTGGTTTGTAACGTGGCAAGCCGCGCGGCATTAGCCGAGCGGTCTAGGGCGCTGCAGGTATGGACTGTGCGGCTGGTCCCGGCGGAGGTTCGAGTCCTACAGTTTTGTGTCCTGTCCAATTTGTTGCCTCGGATTTTAGGGAGAGGATTTTAATGTGCTGCTGGGTGACTGGCTCACCCAGGTTTTAGGTAAGAGGTCAGCCAGTCACGATTAACGTACTTGTTTCACTTCGATTTCTGTCCTCTTTTCCTTGTGTTTCCTTTCCTTTTTTAGTGCGTTTCTTCTCCTCTTGTTTTGCCTCTGTATGTGAGGATTTGGAACTGCGTCAGGTCTGTGTCTTTTAGGCGTTCTCCTTGTTCGCTGTCCGTCTTCGTCCCTTCACCGCATGTGTTCCTGTTTCTATGCGTTTGGGCGCTGATGACCACGCTATTTAGCGCCCGAAAACCTCAAACCACACACACACACACACGAGTCCTCCCTCGGGCATGGGTGTGTGTGTTTGTCCTTAGGATAATTTAGCTTAAGTAGTGTGTAAGCTTAGGGACTGATGACCTTAGCAGTTAAGTCCCATAAGATTTCACACACATTTGAACAGTTTTTATTATGGCAACAGTTGACGTTTCCGTCGTGTCACGTCTCAACACTTAAGTTCCCGTCTAGTGTGTCATTACGAGAGTTTGGTTCCTGCGGGATTATTTTGAGAACAATAACGTACCATCAGGGGCTTCGTACACTCCCTCTAGTGGAGCAGGGAATGAGTCAGGTGGACGTCGCAGCGAGGACTGCTGTAAGTCAAAGTGATGGCTCTACAATCTGGAACAAGTTTCTAGCGAGTGCCGCGGAAGGAAAACAACAAGTGCGCAGATCGGATATCTGCGTATAATAGCAAGCGTAAATCCAAAACACAACGCTTCACGTGTATGGCGGTAATTCTAAACAACTGCAGGAGTACAGATGTGAACATAAACGGTGCGAAATGGGCTCTGTGAGCAGCGACTACGAGTCAGAAGAACGGTCAGTGCCCCTCCTCTACATCCCGTGCAGGGAAAGGCCCACGTCGCACGGGCAGCAGTGGGACACAGCGCCCTTTTCTGATGAGGGCTGTGTCAGTCTCTGCCCAAATAGCTCTGATATTCGTGTGTGGACGCAACGAGGACAAAGTTTACACCCTAACTGTGTGGTAGGCCACCACCCTTACCAGTCCCTTTCAGTCACGTTTCGGGTTTGAATCAGGTATGGCTGTAGGACACCCCTTGTGGCAATACGTCGGAGGGTACTGGCGTGAAGTATCGGCTCGACATCCTTACATGCACTGTGACCTGATGATCGTACCGGAGGGGGATTCTTGTTAGCGGAGGACAATACAAACCGCGATCGTCACAATCTTGTCAACAACACCTTGGTATGGGAGTACAGAATCAGCTGGATGAAATGGCTTCAATATTCTCCAGATCTCAGCTGGATTCAGAATGCACGAAACATGTCACAACGAGTTCTTTGCAATCGACCTGTCCTAGCAGACACTTGCAGAGCATCACAGAAGCCGCTGTGGAGGAACGGGACAAAGTCCCCAAGACCTATCTTGACAATTTGGTAAAGAGTATGCCTGATGGCATTCGGTAGTGCCTCAAAATACGATGAGGGCGAATGTGTTATGCAAGATGACAGTAGAAAAAACTACAGTGGTTGCAGTGCGATTTTGTGTAAGGTTTCGTTTTTGTTTCTTTTTGTCTTTTCTTGTTGAACCGTAAAATTACTACTGGTTCACCAAAGGTTATTAATCTCAATCAATACACAAAATGTAAAGTGGAAGTAGCTGCCATGGAATAACTGGGGGAATTACACACAATTTTCAATAACACTCTTTATTCAAATTTGGTGCAAGACTTCGATATTTAAAAAAAGACCAACAATCATGTAACAAATAAGTCACAATTTACGATAGGAAAGCACTTTTAAATTATTATAAAATTTCACGCCAGTAAAAGGCAAGTACGGGCAAGCAATTTAACGTATACAACGCGACGCTATATAATATTTAAAGCTCAGCTCAATTACAGGTCAATTTCACTCCATTCATTAAATGGCGCAGAATCTAACTTGTTTGCAACATATAAAGACAATCCCGTTTACAAAAGTTCTCAAAATAGAAAAACCAAAACGCAGAGTCATGCACACGGGGGGAGGGGGGGGGGGGGGGGGCGGGGACACTCACAGTTAATAACATTAACATTTCTAAAATATACTTAAAAAGAAACAAATTTTACAAATTTCTGCCAGTTAACTTACGGAAAACACACTGGCCGGGTAGGACTTGCGAACTTTCACAACATTATCCTTTCGAGGCAAAAAATTCTACCCGTAATCAAATGGCAAACTTTTGCATGGCAAGAAAACACACAAATAACCAACTACCTGTATAAAACACATAAGCACGTTGAGTAAAAGACTTACAGGGTATTGAACTGGAAAAACGCACAACAGTTTTTGCTGACTAGAAACAATATAAAAAATCCACTACGGCGTACATTAACAACCTTGCTTGATTATAGCCAAATATACATAAACACAAATTTACGTTCGTTACAGCTTCCAGATAAGGAGGAATTCGTTATGCAGTTGACTAGTTCTTACCACGAGGCAAAAGGAATTTTTCTTCTTTCTTAAAGTACTTTTTACACGTGAGTCTAGTAATACTAGTTATGGCAGGCGAGAGAATGGATCAGGTCTTAGTGCCTTGCATTTTAAACAGTACAGTCATTGGTGCCTTAGAGTTTCACAGACATGGCAGAGGCTAACAGTCGAATAAACCTGTAGGTAAGCTGGGAGGGGGAAGAAGCAATCCGAACCACAGATTTGCTCTGACTCCCCCCCCCCCCCCTTTCGTCCTCCAAAGGGGACAAACGGAACACCCTTTCTAACATACCACCTTCCCGCGGGTGGGCAGACGAGAATGAATGGCGGGAAACCCCCGAAAAATACGGCTGGTATAATTAACAAGAATAAGTAAACTGAATTCAATTAAACTTCATAAAATCTGTTAACAAGTAACACTCAACTTGTGGTGCTTTATGACTGCCAGGACTGAACCAACGCAGCACCTCCAAATGCTCTGCCGAGCCGCCCGCTGCCAGCCGTTTCAACGGACGCAGGAAGGCGCGCCGATGTTCAGAACCTCCTCGCCGGTCGACAGCACACTGCCCAACTGCGGAGTATTCCCCTCGCGGACCCACGCTCAGGAAGATTCCTTTCGCGAGGGGCAGTTGACGCCCCATACCACGGAGCCGCTGATGGCGCGGTCTGCGTGCTGTCCCTCCAGCACCGGCACAGAAGTCGCTTCTCGACACCCCGACTGCCAACCCTCCACCAGAGCCCGTACAGCCACTCCTGAAACCCACGCGAACAGCCCACTATTCCCCTTCCCCGCTAGAGGGAGACACCGAAGCCTCCAATTGCGACAAAGGCGCCACCGCCAGAAAACGGAGGGCGATTGCTTCACGCTACGCGCTGCGGCGCGCTTTTCAGAGCTAACTTTGAATACGGCTCACTTGCGTTTATTCTTTATTTTTTTCTTATGACGTACCTGACAGAACAGAATCTATTTTGTTTTCTATTATATCCAGCATCGAAAACAAAACTGTACGCAACATTTATTTTGACCAATGTAACACTTTTGCTGAGGGTCATACGAAGCACGTATCTTTTATGTTAGGCTAGTTTCCAGGCAGTGGATGGCGCAGCGGAAGGAGTATGGAACGGTAATCCGAGGATTGCAGGGTCGAGTTCTTAGGTGGAAATTTTTATATTTTCCATTTTTACGTTACTTGCATTGCAAATAAACTGAAATAATGATCAGTATATTGCAATTACCATAAATCTTTACAAAATCAGTGATTCAAGGAAGACACAGTCTCGTCCTAATGGTCACTTCGGCCAGCACGTCAGCGTGGCTCAAAGGGGAATTCCTCCACACCATAACACAGTTCTGTTATTGGTGGAAAACATTAGAACTCTGGAAAGAAAGCCACCAGTTTGTCCACCACTGATGGAGTAAAACACGCCACGAAGAATAGTCGTGGCCTAACACCAGTCTGGTAAGGCGAGCGCTCACGCCGCGCCCCCGCCTACTGCCCAGCGCCAAGCGCTACCTGAGCAGCGGCGAGGAGAGAGGAGGAGGAAAGGACAGTGGAGGCTGCATTTGGACAGACGCCCCCTCAGGAGCCGAGCAGTCTGCCGGCGGTGGCACCTGCCTTCCGTCGTAGGGGTGCTCTAGCTTCTACGCACGTGTCTTAAAAAGTAAATTATATCGATGCGTGGTGTCCGTTCTTTCGGACGTCAGACATGTCCGAAAGAACAGACACCGTGCATTCGTAAGATCTGATTTGCCTACCTCGGCACGGATCCACCTTCTCCAGTGTGGATGCGACCTCCTGTGGGATCTCAGAGGAAATGGACGGGAGTGCAGGGGGCGCGGCGCTCGGCTGCAGAGTGGGTCGGCCGTCGCCCCGGACGCACAGTAGCTGGCGCACCTGGCTGCTAAGCACCAGGTCCCGGCTTTGAATCGCGGTCTGGTACACATTTTCACTCGTCGCCGCTGATTCTGCGTGATGTCCCGATGCAGCTGTCAGCAGTGATCCCTCCCCATTTCGTTCCTTTCTGCCCCTCTCCACCTTCAATTCAAATGTTGTTGTTTTCAGTCCTGAGACTGGTTTGATGCAGCTCTCCATGCTACTCTATCCTGTGCAAGCTTCTTCATCTCCCAGTACCTACTGCAATCTACATCCTTCTGAATCTGCTTAGTGTATTCATCTCTTGGTCTCCCCCTACGATTTTTACCCTCCACGCTGCCTTCCAATACTAAATTGGTGATCCCTTGATGTCTCAGAACATGTCCTACCAGCCGATCCCTTCTTCTGGTCAAGTTGTGCCACAAACTTCTCTTCTCCCCAATCCTATTCAATACTTCCTCATTAGTTATGTGATCTACCCACCTAATCTTCAGCATTCTTCTGTAGCACCACATTTCAAAAGCTGCTATTCTATTCTTGTCCAAACTATTTACCGTCCATGTTTCACTTCGATACATGGCTACACTCCATACAAATACTTTCAGAAATGACTTCCTGACACTTAAATCTATACTCGATGTTAACAAATTTCTCTTCTTCAGAAACGCTTTCCTTTCCATTGCCAGTCTACATTTTATATCCTCTCTACTTCGACCATCATCAGTTATTTTGCCCCCTAAATAGCAAAACTCCTTTACTACTTTAAGTGCCTCATTTCCTAATCTAATACCCTCAGCATCACCCGACTTAATGACTTAATTCGACTACATTCCATTATCCTCGTTTTGCTTTTGTTGATTTTCATCTTATATCCTCCCTTCAAGACACTATCCATTCCGTTCAACTGCTCTTCCAAGTCCTTTGCTGTCTCTGACAGAATTACAATGTCATCGGCGAACCTCAAAGTTTTTATTTCTTCTCCATGGATTTTAATACCTACACCAAATTTTTCTTTTGTTTCCTTTACTGCTTGCTCAATATACAGATTGAATAACATTGGGGAGAGGTTGCAACCCTGTCTCACTCCCTTCCCAACCGCTGCTTCCCTCTCATGCCCCTCGACTCTTATAACTGCCATCTGGTTTCTGTACAATTCAAATACAAAAAAGAAAAACTGGAGAAACCAATTGTTCAGTGCCGAATATGGATTGTCTCATTTTTCGCATCTCTTAAGGGTCAAGCAATGCACTTAGTATGCGACTGCACTATTATGAACTGGAAAAACATATGTTAGAGCATCATTACAATACCAGCCACAAAGACGACATCGTGCACATTTTTTTCTAACAAACGGCGTTACATGCTGCCTGAACTGAAGCTGGCCATTGGGAAATAGACCTGAGTTAAGCGCAAGTAGATTCGTGACAAAATCTTTCATTGTCGACGCCGTAAATTATTTGAATTCTTTAAGCGTCTTAATGCAAGGGAAGAATCCTTTGGTAACAAATGTGGACGACAAGACCGATGCCATCAAACAAAAATTAATCCTGTAGAAAAATCAGCTTCGAGTTATGACACGAAACGTTTCCCATGACTCACGGCAGTTACTTGTGAATCCGACCAGACTGAATATGTTTCAGTAATTGAAACATTTAGTGGCAAGTTCTGAAAGACATTTCACGACTGAAGATGGATTTCGATTTATTTGCCAGCCAATTTTCCCTGCTAATGTACCTAATGATAATAGATGTACAGTGGAGCACACAGCTCAACGACCTGTTTATCGAATCTAGGACTTTACAGGACTTTTATAAAGTGTTACCTTGAGAGCAATATCCTCGATTGCATGGACAAGCCGCTAGAGTTATTTCACTTGTTTTCCTTCTCTTATGAAACTGACAAAGTCTCGCCAACGTCCGGTTTCAACACATTATAATCTGCATGTGTTCGTCTGTGATGCGAACCATAGTTCAGGAATTATTACATATTCTAAAATCGATACATGTATAAGTATATACAAGCATTTAATATTATGTGTGATGTTTATCACACATCATATTAAATGTTTATATATAATGCTTCCTGTAGTTCTGTTCACCATATTAGCACTTTATAAATTATTTACTTAATCAAGAAGTAAAAGTAACTGCTTTGGCGGAAAAATAAAATGTTGAAAATAGTTCACACATGCGTTTCGACTCGACATAATAGATGCTGCAATATTCATCTCTGTTGCGAACGCGTCTTACTAAATGACCCAGGTGTGCAACCTTCAGCATATAGCCATGTCACTCACAAGTGCTAGGAATACTGCAGTGTTGCGGGAAGCAGCTGTGCTTCAGGAGAATGAGGGAATTCTGGGAGCGCAAATGTTGGAGAGGCCTGGACTATAGGGACCAACAGGTAGACACGCGCCAACCACTTCTCAGATCCCAGCGTAAGGCGGATACTTCACACCAACTTACACTTTCGCACTAACAAACTGGCCGTGGAACAGCAAGTAACTGCTCGAGATTATGCAAAACAAATAACGTCTTCAGACTTAATGCCTGATAGGATGACTGATAACTTGGTTCTCAGGACGCCGGCCGCGGTGGTCGTGCGGTTCTAGGCGCTGCAGTCCGGAACCGCGGGACTGCTACGGTCGCAGGTTCGAATCCTACCTCGGGCATGGATGTGTGTGATGTCCTTAGGTTAGTTAGGTTTAAGTAGTTCTAAGTTCTAGGCGACTGATGACCTCAGATGTTAAGTCCCATAGTGCTCAGAGCCATTTGAACCATTTGTTGTGTATGTCCTGCTGGCAGTGTCAAAATGACTATGTGACATGTGGTTATACAGAACTGTGTATTGCCCGATGTTTGAGGGGAATGGTTTGGTGAATGCAGAGTGTAAATTAATTTAGGTTTTTTTTTTTTTTTTTGAGAGAGAGAAGTGAACTGTACGTGTGTATTTTACTGCGTAGACTAGTGGTTACAAAATTAATCGAAGTTATTGTTGTTGCGGAAGTCTTCTGAATAATCTTGTGCGGGGTGGTTTACTAGTGTAAATTCTCCCGTCGCCAGAAACTCCGTCACGCCAATAAGTTTTAATTTTGTGCCAGTAGACAGCACACAGTTTAGATGACTGCATTCTAGTTTGAATATTTATCTCCTGCAGTAACACTTCGGTAAACAGGATTTCTAACAGGTATCTGTAAATACATCAACTTCAATAGAGAAATTTATTTCTGTTTAATAGTTTGCGGAGTACAGTGAGAAAACTGCACAGCAACTTTTAGTGTTACTTTATTCTCCTCTGGTATATTTTCAAACTCAGCAGCGCCATTTGAGACCTTATATCTATTTTATACACAGTACGATATGGCTAGGGGTCTCCACAAGTAGCCGCGTGGTCTGGGGCGTCTTGTCACGGTGCGAGCGGCTTCCCCCGTCGGAGGTTCTAGTCCTCCCTCGGGCCTGGGTGTGTGTGTCCTCCTTAGCATAAGTTAGTTTAACTTAGATTAAGTAGTGCAGCTCTACTGTATGATTAAATGATGATGGCGTCCTCTTGGGTAAAATATTCCGGAGGTAAAATAGTCCCCCATTCGGATCTCCGGGCGGGGACTACTCAGGAGGACGTCGTTATCAGGAGAAAGAAAACTGGCGTTCTACTGATCGGAGCGTGGAATGTCAGATCCCTTAATCGGGCAGGTAGGTTAGAAAATTTAAAAAGGGAAATGGATAGGTTAAAGTTAGATATAGTGGGAATTAGTGAAGTTCGGTGGCAGGAGGAACAAGACTTTTGGTCAGGTGATTACAGAGTTATAAATACAAAATCAAATAGGGGTAATGCAGGAGTAGGTTTAATAATGAATAAAAAAATAGGAGTGCGGGTTAGCTACTACAAACAGCATAGTGAACGCATTATTGTGGCCAAGATAGACACAAAGCCCATGCCTACTACAGTAGTACAAGTTTATATGCCAACTACCTCTGCAGATGATGAAGAAATAGATGAAATGTATGACGATATATAAGAAATTATTCAGGTAGTGAAGAGAGACGAAAATTTAATAGTCATGGGTGACTGGAATTCGTCAGTAGGAAAAGGGAGAGAAGGAAACATAGTAGGTGAATATGGATTGGGGGGAAGGAATGAAAGAGGAAGCCGCCTTGTAGAATTTTGCACAGAGCATAACTTAATCATAGCCAACACTTGGTTCAAGAATCATAAAAGAAGGTTGTATACCTGGAAGAATCCTGGAGATACTAAAGGGTATCAGATAGATTATATAATGGTAAGACAGAGATTTAGGAACCAGGTTTTAAATTGTAAGACATTTCCTGGGGCAGATGTGGATTCTGACCACAATCTATTGGTTATGAACTGCAGATTGAAACTGAAGAAACTGCAAAAAGGTGGGAATTTAAGGAGATGGGACCTGGATAAACTGAAAGAACCAGAGGTTGTAGAGAGTTTCAGGGAGAGCATAAGGGAACAATTGACAGGAATGGGGGAAAGAAATACAGTAGAAGAAGAATGGGTAGCTCTGAGGGATGAAGTAGTGAAGGCAGCAGAGGATCAAGTAGGTAAAAAGACGAGGGCTAATAGAAATCCTTGGGTAACAGAAGAAATATTGAATTTAGTTGATGAAAGGAGAAAATATAAAAATGCAGTAAATGAAGCAGGCAAAAAGGAATACAAACGTCTCAAAAATGATATCGACAGGAAGTGCAAAATGGCTAAGCAGGGATGGCTAGAGGACAAATGTAAGGATGTAGAGGCTTGTCTCATTAGGGGTAAGATAGATACTGCCTACAGGAAAATTAAAGAGACCTTTGGAGAGAAGAGAACCACTTGTATGAATATCAAGAGCTCAGATGGCAACCCAGTTCTAAGCAAAGAAGGGAAGGCAGAAAGGTGGAAGGAGTACATAGAGGGTTTATACAAGGGCGATGTACTTGAGGACAATATTATGGAAATGGAAGAGGATGTAGATGAAGACGAAATGGGAGAT
Source organism: Schistocerca cancellata (assembly GCF_023864275.1). Classification (NCBI taxonomy): domain Eukaryota; kingdom Metazoa; phylum Arthropoda; class Insecta; order Orthoptera; family Acrididae; genus Schistocerca; species Schistocerca cancellata. The sequence continues at coordinate 213,635,960 of NC_064635.1, forward strand.
AAGATACTGCGTGAAGAGTTTGACAGAGCACTGAAAGACCTGAGTCGAAACAAGGCCCCGGGAGTAGACAACATTCCATTTGAACTACTGATGGCCTCGGGAGAGCCAGTCATGACAAAACTCTACCATCTGGTGAGTACGATGTATGAGACAGGCGAAATACCCTCAGACTTAAAGAAGAATATAATAATTCCAATCCCAAAGAAAGCAGGTGTTGACAGATGTGAAAATTACCGAACTATCAGTTTAATAAGTCACAGCTGCAAAATACTAACGCGAATTCTTTACAGACGAATGGAAAAACTGGTAGAAGCCGACCTCGAGGAAGATCAGTTTGGATTCCGTAGAAATGTTGGAACACGTGAGGCAATACTGACCTTAGGACTTATCTTAGAAGAAAGATTAAGAAAAGGCAAACCTACGTTTCTAGCATTTGTAGACTTAGAGAAAGCTTTTGACAATGTTAACTGGAATACTCTCTTTCAAATTCTGGAGGTGGCAGGGGTAAAATACAGGGAGCGAAAGGCTATTTACAGTTTGTACAGAAACCAGATGGCAGTTATAAGAGTCAAGGGTCATGAAAGGGAAGCAGTGGTTGGGAAAGGAGTAAGACAGGGTTGTAGCCTCTCCCCGATGTTATTCAATCTGTATATTGAGCAAGCAGTAAAGGAAACAAAAGAAAAATTCGGAGTAGGTATTAAAATTCATGGAGAAGAAGTAAAAACTTTGAGGTTCGCCGATGACATTGTAATTCTGTCAGAGACAGCAAAGGACCTGGAAGAGCAGTTGAACGGAATGGACAGTGTCTTGAAAGGAGGATATAAGATGAACATCAACAAAAGTAAAACGAGGATAATGGAATGTAGTCAAATTAAATCGGGTGATGCTGAGGGAATTAGATTAGGAAATGAGACACTTAAGGTAGTAAAGGAGTTTTGCTATTTAGGGAGTAAAATAACCGATGATGGTCGAAGTAGAGAGGATATAAAATGTAGACTGGCAATGGCAAGGAAAGCGTTTCTGAAGAAGAGAAATTTGTTAACATCGAGTATAGATTTAAGTGTCAGGAAGTCGTTTCTGAAAGTATTTGTATGGAGTGTAGCCATGTATGGAAGTGAAACATGGACGATAACTAGTTTGGACAAGAAGAGAATAGAAGCTTTTGAAATGTGGTGCTACAGAAGAATGCTGAAGATTAGATGGGTAGATCACGTAACTAATGAGGAGGTATTGAATAGAATTGGGGAGAAGAGGAGTTTGTGGCACAACTTGACGAGAAGAAGGGACCGGTTGGTAGGACATGTTCTGAGGCATCAAGGGATCACAAATTTAGCATTGGAGGGCAGTGTGGATGTTAAAAATCGTAGAGGGAGACCAAGAGATGAATACACTAAGCAGATTCAGAAGGATTTAGGTTGCAGTAGATACTGGGAGATGAAGAAGTTTGCACAGGATAGAGTAGCATGGAGAGCTGCATCAAACCAGTCTCAGGACTGAGGACCACAACAACAACAAGCTTAGAGACCGATGACCTCAGCAGTTTGATCCCATAGGAAGGTACAACAAATTTCCAAAATTTCTCCTACAAGTCCAACCCGTCGTCCCAGTCGTCGGAAACGGGCAACGGCATGAAGCAGGGGATTGCCTGTAGGAGCGAGGTACAGTGGTGACTGTGTGTGCCCACGAACCGCTACGGTAGCTGTGAAGCTCCTACAGGAACCCTGAAAAGTGATAGCTAACGAGGCTCTGGTGAAGCTACGATAGGCCCAGCGAGCCAGTAGTGGATTACGATTTCTGCTTTAAAAAATAGAACGGGCCTCGGAAAGAACGAGTTTAATCGACGGTGAACTGGCTATAAACAAGGACCAATATTTGGAACATTAAATATCCAAAGGTGGAGGAGATGGTAGACACGCTGGAAAGAAGGACGTTAGACCTATTGGGGTTAGCTGCACCGAGATGGAAAGGAGAAGGAAGGAGGGGACTGAGGAAAGGCTATCGACTGTACTGGAGTGGAAATAAGGAAGGAAGGAGAAATGGAATCGGAATAGTAGTAAGAGATGGATTAAAAGAGTAAGTGAAAAATAAGTGATATGATGATGAAGACCAAAATATCAATCAAGGGGACGACCATAGAGGTAATACAAGTGTATGTGCCACATGCGGGTTGCAATTTTGAGGAGAAGCAAGAGTTTGAAGAGGAAATGCAGAAGCAGATGGGAAGGAAGAATATGATAGTAATGGGAGATTTAAACGCACACGTTGGAAGAGAAAGACAAGGCTGCGAGAGTGTGCTTGGACCAGAGGGTTGGGGCTGCCGAAATGAGGAAGGTGGAAGACTAATGGAGTTCTGTCAAAGGAATAGCTTGCTGATTTGAAACTCTTAGTTCAGGAGAAGAGAGAGCCACAAGATTCCCTGGTAGAGTCAAGACGTAAAGAGAAAGTCGATAGTTGACTACTTTCTGTACGATAGTGAGATGAATAGGAACATCATTGACATTAAGGTAATACCATCAGAGGCCTTGGATAGTGACCACCGTTTGCTGGTAATGAATCTGAGAGGGACAATGGATAATAAAGGGACAGAAAACGAGGAAAGGCGTATAAGGGTATGGAAGTTGAAGGAGGAAGAAATTAGTAAAGGAAAGCATCCCAAAGGATGAACCAAAAACGGTAGAAGAGGAATGGGGTAGATTCAATGGAACATTAGTAAGTGCGGTGGAAGCAATATGTGGGAGGACAAGCTACAAAAAGGGATGAGAAGAAAAAACCTGCTGGAATGATAAAACAAAGCATATAGTACAGAAGAAGAATAGATCCTTTAGGGTATGGTTCCAGAAAAGAACAGTAGAGACAAGAAAAGAGTATCAGGCAAGCAAGAAAGAAGGAAAAAGAGTGGTGGCGGAGGAAAGAAGAAAGTGGGCGGAACAGTGGACCAGAACGATGGAGGAGGATAGTGAAGGTTCAAAAAAGGTGTTATATGGGATGATTAAAAGTAAGAGGAAGAACGGTACGACAGATTATGCTCGAATGGTGAACAAAAGTGGACAAAATCTAGAGAATAAAGAGGAACTCAAGAATATGTGGAAGGAGTATTTTGAAGAACTCCTGAACCCGAGGAGGAACAAGCTGAGGAGAAAAAAAGAGGAGGAACAACAAATAGAAGAAGACCTTACATGGGGAGAAGTGGAAGAGGTATTGGGCAAGATGACGGGAGGGAAGTCACCAGGTCTGGATGAGCTAAGTGTAGAGATGGTGAGAGCAGCAGGAGAGGTGGGGATACAATGGTTATATCGTGTACTGAAAATTGTGTGTGGACAGAAGATGATCCCAGAAGACTGGAAGAAGGAAATAATTGTCCCGATCCTTAAGAAGGGGAAATAGAACAGAGTGCAAAAACTATCAGGGGATAACATTGATGAGTCACTGTGCAAAGATTTTTGAGAAAATTTTGAAAGCACGAATTCGGGCAAAATCAGAAGGAAGAATGAGAGAAGAGCAACATGGCTTCAGAACAGGAAGGTCCACGGTTCATCTAATTTTTGCTGTAAGACAACTGCGGGAACAGCATTATGAATATGGAATAGATATACTAATGACACTCCTGGACATTGAAAAAACATATGATAGTGTACGTAAAAGCAAAGTGTGGAAAGCCCTGGAGAACACAGTAGTAGCAAAACAGATTATTTGGAGGATAAGGGAAATGTACCACGGAAGTGTTAGCTGTGTGAAAGTGGGAGGAGAGAGATCAGCTTGGATTGAACAGAAGAATGGCTTGAGGCAGGAAAGTGCACTTTCACCATTACTCTTCATTGTAGCGACGGATGATATAATGAGTGCAGTAGCACAAGTAATTGGTGAAAGAAAGATGAAAGCTATGGTGTTTGCAGATGATCTGATAATTTGGGGGAATAAGGAGGAGGAAGTACAAGAGCAATTGGATGTATGGGAAAGAACAGTACAAGAATATGGGACGAAATGTAGTATAAGTAAGAGTGAGATGATTATCACAACAAGAAAGAAGAAGAGAGGAACAACGGGAATATGAATTGGTGGGGAACGATTGAGGAGAGTGGAGAGTTTCAAGAAACCTAGGAAGCCTGATACAGGAAGATGGAGGAAACAATAGAGAAATAAACGACCTGGGAGAAAAGCTGAAGCATTTCGAAAGAGTGTCAGAAGCCTGATATGGAGCAAGGATGTACCCCAAACCAGTAAAAGGGTACTATGTGCCGATCCTGACATATGAATCAGAAACCTGGGTTATGAAAGGAAGCAAAGTACAAGCTAGTGAGATGAAATTCTTGAGAAACAGTATTGGAGTAACGAAGATAGACAGGTTAAATGAGAGGATCAGAGAGTTAATCAAGGTGGAACCATTACAGAAGGAGATAGAGAAATCAAGGCTGAGATGGTATGGACACGTTAAGAGTATGGAGGAGAAGAGGATACCCAGGAGGATACACTGGAAGAAAAGGAACCAAGAGGAAGACTGAGAGACCGATGGCTGAAAGGAGTCGAGGGATGCGACCAGAAGAAAGGAGAAGACTGGACCAAGGCGAAGACGCAGAGATGGTGGCAAGACAGAAGATGATGGAGAGGCCTATGATCCATTCAGCCCCGGCCAGAGCTGGAAAGTGTCCAAGACGATGATGACGATATGGCTAGGGACTGTGCTGTGAGCAGGACACAAGGAGAGCTGGCTGCTCTCCGTAAACAGCTGGAAGCTGCGTTGGCTACCGTCGACAAGCTGCTAGCTAAAGCTCGAAGTTGCGGTGACGTCGGGGCGCCAGTGACGAGACCCGCGACACCTTTAGAGCGACTGGAATCCCCTGGTAACCCAGACATCGCTACGGCTTTAGATAAGTAACATCTGACCGGTCCGTCCTCGCTGCACAGTGGCTGTCAGACAGTGGTGGGTTTGCTTATCACTGGGCGGAAGGCAAAAGAGGGAGCAGGCCGTGCGGCTGGCTGCCTATATCTTAGCAAAATGACCTAGTAGATAGTGTCGGAAGTTCCATGCGGCTTTTCGCGGATGATGCTGTAGTATACAGAGAAGTTGCAGCATTAGAAAATTGTAGCGAAATGCAGGAAGATCTGCAGCGGATAGGCACTTGGTGCAGGGGGTGGCAACTGACCCTTAACAAAGACAAATGTAATGTATTGAGAATACATAGAAAGATGTATGATTATATGATAGCGGAACAAACACTGGTAGCAGTTACTTCTGTAAAATATCTGGGAGTATGCGTGCGGAACGATTTGAAGTGGAATGATCATATAAAATTAATTGTTGGTAAGGAGGGTACCAGGTTGAGATTCATTGGGAGAGTCCTTAGAAAATGTAGTCCATCAACAAAGGAGGTGGCTTACAAAACACTCGTTGGACCTATACTTGAGTATTGCTCATCAGTGTGGGATCCGTACCAGATCGGATTGACGGAGGAGATAGAGAAGATCCAAAGAAGAGTGGCGCGTTTCGTCACAGGGTTATTTGGTAACCGTGATAGCGTTACGCAGATGTTTAACAAACTCAAGTGGCAGACTCTGCAAGAGAGGCGCTCTGCATCGCGGTGTAGCTTGCTCGCCAGGTTTCGAGAGGGTGCGTTTCTGGATGAGGTATCGAATATATTGCTTCCCCCTATTTATGCCTCCCGAGGAGATCACGAATGTAAAATTAGAGAGATTAGAGCGCGCACAGAGGCTTTCAGACAGTCGTTCTACCCGCGAACCATACGCGACTGGAACAGGAAAGGGAGGTAATGACAGTGGCACGTAAAGTGCCCTCCGCCACACACCGTTGGGTGGCTTGCGGAGTATAAATGTAGATGTAGATGTAGCAAAAGGTACGAGGTGCTTCCAAGTGCTGATGATAACTCTGAGCCAGCACGGGGTGCCTCTCCTCTTGCGCGATAGGTCTATCTTCCTGCCCAGTCTGGACAAGTGCAGAGGGTGGGTATACTTGTCATTGGGGGCTCCAATGTTAGGCGGGTGATGAAGCACCTCAGGGAGATATCAGGCAAGTCGAGAAAGAATTCCAGTGTGCATTCGGTATGTTTACTGCGAGGTCTCGTCCGTGATGTGGAGGAGGCCCTGCCGGCGGCTATGGTGCAGCCGGCTGCGTGTAGTGAGCGGCACATGTCGGCACGAATGACGCCTGCCGCTTGGATTACGAGGCCACGCTCGGCTCCTTACGGCGGCTGGCTGGTTAGGTGTAGGCAACTAGCAACGCACGCGGGGTGCAGGCTAAGCTGCTTGTCTGTAGCACCGTACCCAGAGTCGATCGCGGCCCTCTGGTTGGAGCAGAGTGGAAGGTCTAAACCAGGGGCCCAGACGGGTCTGCGATGTCTCGACCTCCGCTATCGCGTGCAGAATGGCAGGGTTCCCTTTAATAGGTCAGGCGTGCACTGCGCACAAGAAGTGGCTACTAGGGCAGCGGAGTACGTGTGGCGTGCACATGGGGCTAACCCCTCCCGTGGGATCAACGAGGATTTGCCTGTTAAATCAGCCACAGCGACCTCCGAGAAACTTGTTCGTCGGTGATCAGAAACAGGGAACCGTGAGGCATCGTTATGAATTTGTCCGAAAATTACCTTAAGCAGATACACTCCTGGAAATGGAAAAAAGAACACATTGACACCGGTGTGTCAGACCCACCATACTTGCTCCGGACACTGCGAGAGGGCTGTACAAGCAATGATCACACGCACGGCACAGCGGACACACCAGGAACCGCGGTGTTGGCCGTCGAATGGCGCTAGCTGCGCAGCATTTCTGCACCGCCGCCGTCAGTGTCAGCCAGTTTGCCGTGACATACGGAGCTCCATCGCAGTCTTTAACACTGGTAGCATGCCGCGACAGCGTGGACGTGAACCGTATGTGCAGTTGACGGACTTTGAGCGAGGGCGTATAGTGGGCATGCGGGAGGCCGGGTGGACGTACCGCCGAATTGCTCAACACGTGGGGCGTGAGGTCTCCACAGTACATCGATATTGTCGCCAGTGGTCGGCGGAAGGTGCACGTGCCCGTCGACCTGGGACCGGACCGCAGCGACGCACGGATGCACGCCAAGACCGTAGGATCCTACGCAGTGCCGTATGGGACCGCACCGCCACTTCCCAGCAAATTAGGGACACTGTTGCTCCTGGGGTATCGGCGAGGACCATTCGCAACCGTCTCCATGAAGCTGGGCTGCGGTCCCGCACACCGTTAGGCCGTCTTCCGCTCACGCCCCAACATCGTGCAGCCCGCCTCCAGTGGTGTCGCGACAGGCGTGAATGGAGGGACGAATGGAGACGTGTCGTCTTCAGCGATGAGAGTCGCTTCTGCCATGGTGCCAATGATGGTCGTATGCGTGTTTGGCGCCGTGCAGGTGAGCGCCACAATCAGGACTGCATACGACCGAGGCACACAGGGCCAACACCCGGCATCATGGTGTGGGGAGCGATCTCCTACACTGGCCGTACACCACTGGTGATCGTCGAGGGGACACTGAATAGTGCACGGTACATCCAAACCGTCATCGAACCCATCGTTCTACCATTCCTAGACCGGCAAGGGAACTTGCTGTTCCAACAGGACAATGCACGTCCGCATGTATCCCGTGCCACCCAACGTGTAAGTCAACTAGCCTGGTCAGCAAGATCTCCGGATCTGTCCCCCATTGAGCATGTTTGGGACTGGATGAAGCGTCGTCTCACGCGGTCTGCACGTCCAGCACGAACGCTGGTCCAACTGAGGCGCCAGGTGGAAATGGCATGGCAAGCCGTTCCACAGGACTACATCCAGCATCTCTACGATCGTCTCCATGGGAGAATAGCAGCCTGCATTGCTGCGAAAGGTGGATATACACTGTACTAGTGCCGACATTGTGCATGCTCTGTTGCCTGTGTCTATGTGCCTGTGGTTCTGTCAGTGTGATCATGTGATGTATCTGACCACAGGAATGTGTCAATAAAGTTTCCCCTTCCTGGGACAATGAATTCACGGTGTTCTTATTTCAATTTCCAGGAATGTAGTTAGAGGGTGACATCTTAGACCTCTTGGCAACAAACAGACCCGAACTTACCGAATCAGTCAACGTAGAGGAAGGTATCAATGATCATAAGGCTGTGACAGATCTATGACGACGGGTCCTACAAGGAACGTTAAGAAAGGTAGGAAGATATATTTGCTCAGCAAGGGCGACAAGAAACAAATTTCAGGCTATCTCAGCAGCCAGCATCAAATATTCAGTGATGAGGACGAAGATGTGGAGAAAAAGTGGAAAAATGCAAAGGCGTCGTTCAACAGGCCCTAGACAAGTATGTTCCGGGTAATGTTTTAGGTGATGGCAAAGATCCACCACGGTTTAATAGCAGTGTTAGAAAAGCGCTAAGCAAACAAAAAGCACTTCATCTCAGATTCGAGATAAGTAAAAACCTAGCTGACAAACAAAAGCAGAACGAAGCGATAATGAGAGCAAGGAGGGAAATGAGAGAAGCGTTCAATGATTTTGAGAGTAAGACGTTGTCAACCGACCTGAGTAAAAACGCTAAGAGATTTTGGTCGTAAGTAAAATCAGGAAGTGGGTCAAAATCATCTATTCATTCTCTCAGCGACCACACCGGCACCGAAACGAAAAATAACAGACAGAAGGCCGAAATACTGAATTCGCTCTTCCGAAGTAGTTTCACGGAAGAAGAGCATAACACTCTCCCTCCTTTCAATCGTCGTACGATACAAATGGCAGATATTGAGATAACCGATCGCGGAATTGAAAAGCAGCTACAATCGCTTCAGGACCAGATGAGATACCTATAAGATTCTATACAGACTATACAGACTATGCGAAAGAACTTGCTCCCCTTCTAGCAGTTATTTATCATTGATCACTCAAGCAACGAAATGCACGTAACGACCGGAAAAAATGGCGGGTCATTTCCGTGTTTAAGAAAGGCCGTAAGACAGATCCACACAATTATAGACCTATATCGCTGACGTCAATTTGTTGTAGAATTATGGATATGTTACGTGCTCAAGAAGTATGATGTTTTTGCAAAATCAACACCTCCTCTATAAACATCAACATGGATTGCGCAAACAGAGATCCTGCGAAACACAGCTCGCTCTGTTCCTCCGTGAGATCCACAGCGCAGTGGGCAGCGGCGCTCAGGTTGATGCCGTGTTCCTTGATTTAAGGCATTTGACACCGCCCCGCATTGTTGTTTAATGAAAAAAGTACGAGCGTACGGAAGACGTGTGATAGGACCGTTACTATTTACAATACTGTGTACATACAGGGTGTTTAAAAAAAGACCGGTATATTTGAAACAGCAATAAAAACTAAACGAGCAGCGATAGAAATACACCGTTTGTTGCAATATGCTTGGGACAACAGTACATTTTCAGGCGGACAAACTTTCGAAATTACAGTAGTTACAATTTTCAACAACAGATGGCGCTGCAAGTGATGTGAAAGATATAGAAGACAACGCAGTCTGTAGGTGCGCCATTCTGTACGTCGTCTTTCTGCTGTAAGCGTGTGCTGTTCACAACATGCAAGTGTGCTGTAGACAACATGGTTTATTCCTTAGAACAGAGAATTTTTCTGGTGTTGGAATTCCACCGCCTAGAACACAGTGTTGTTGCAACAAGACGAAGTTTTCAACGGAGGTTTAATGTAACTAAAGGACCGAAAAGCGATACAATAAAGGATCTGTTTGAAAAATTTCAACGGACTGGAAACGTGACGGATGAACGTGCTGGAAAGGTAGGGCGACCGCGTACGGCAACCGCAGAGGGCAACGCGCAGCTAGTGCAGCAGGTGATCCGACAGCGGCCTCGGGTTTCCGTTCGCCGTGTCGCAGCTGCGGTCCAAATGACGCCAACGTCCACGTATCGTCTCATGCGCCAGAGTTTACACCTCTATCCATAGAAAATTCAAATGCGGCAACCCCTCAGCGCCGCTACCATTGCTGCACGAGAGACATTCGCTAACGATATAGTGCACAGGATTGATGACGGAGATATGCATGTGGGCAGCATTTGGTTTGCTGACGAAGCTTATTTTTACCTGGACGGCTTCGTCAATAAACAGAACTGGCGCATATGGGGAACCGAAAAGCCCCATGTTGCAGTCCCATCGTCCCTGCATCCTCGAAAAGTACTGGTCTGGGCCGCCATTTCTTCCAAAGAAATCATTGGCCCATTTTTCAGATCCGAAACGATTACTGCATCACGCTATCTGGACATTCTTCGTGAATTTGTGGCGGTACAAACTGCCTTAGACGACACTGCGAACACCTCGTGGTTTATGCAAGATGGTGCCCGGCCACATCGCACGGCCGACGTCTTTAATTTCCTGAATGAATATTTCGATGATCGTGTGATTGCTTTGGGCTATCCGAAACATACAGGAGGCGGCGTGGATTGGCCTCCCTATTCGCCAGACATGAACCCCTGTGACTTCTTTCTGTGGGGACACTTGAAAGACCAGGTGTACCGCCAGAATCCAGAAACAATTGAACAGCTGAAGCAGTACATCTCATCTGCATGTGAAGCCATTCCGCCAGACACGTTGTCAAAGGTTTCGGGTAATTTCATTCAGAGACTACGCCATATTATTGCTACGCATGGTGGATATGTGGAAAATATCGTACTATAGAGTTTCCCAGACCGCAGCGCCATCTGTTGTTGAAAATTGTAACTACTATAATTTCGAAAGTTTGTCTGCCTGAAAATGTACTGTTGTCCCAAGCATATTGCAACAAACGGTGTATTTCTATCGGTGCTCGTTTAGTTTTTATTGCTTTTTCAAATATACCGGTCATTTTTGAAACACCCTGTATATCGCTGTAGTCAATTTGTTGTAGAATTATGGATATGTTTCGTGCTCAAGAAGTATGATGTTTTTGCAAAATCAACACCTCCTCTATAAAAATCAACATGGATTCCGCAAACAGAGATCCTGCGAAACACAGCTCGCTCTGTTCCTCTGTGAGATCCACAGCGCAGTGGGCAGCGGCGCTCAGGTTGATGCCGTGTTCCTTGATTTAAGGCATTTGACACCGCCCCGCATTGTTGTTTAATGAATAAAGTACGAGCGTACGGAAGAAGTGTGATAGGACCGTTGCTATTTACAATACTGTGTACATAAATGATAAAGAAGAAAGCGTCGGATGCTCGTTAAGGCTATTCGCAGATGATGCCGTTGATTATACCAAAGTAGCAACGCCAGAAGGTACTAAGAATTTGCAGAAGCACGTGCGAAGAATTGATGAATGGTGCAGGCTCTGGCAGTTGGCCCTGAATGTAAATAAATGTAACATATTTCACATACATAGGAAAAGAAATTCACTACTGTACAGCTACACTATTGATGACAAACAGCGTCTGCCGTAAAATGTCCAGCAGCAACTATCCAGAGCGACGTTATGTGGAATCATCAAACAAAAGAGATAGTGGGAAAAGCAGACACCAGACTCAGATTCATCGGAAGAATTTCAGGGAAATGTAAGTCACGCACGAAAGAAGTGGCTCATGAGGTGCTTGTTTGCCCGATTATTAAGTACTGTTCATCTATCTGGAATCCCTACCAGGTAGGATTAATAGAGGAGATAGAGAAGATCCAACGAAGAGCGGCGCGTTTCGTAATGGGGTCGTTTATCTGCCGAGAGAGCGTTACGGAGATGCTAAACAAACTCCACTGGCAGACGTTACAAGAGAGGTATTGTGCATCACGGAGAGATTTACTATTGAAATTTCGGAACAGCACATTTCAGGAGGAGTCGGACAACATATGACTTCCCCCACATACATGTCGCGTATTGACCACGAGGATAAAATTCGAGAAATTAGAGCCAATACATAGGCTTACCGACAATCATTCTTCCCACGCACTATTCGCGAGTGGAACAGCGTTGGAAGGATCAGATAGTGGTATCTATCCTCCGCCACACAAGATTAGGTGGCTTGCGGAATATGATGTAGATGTAGATGTAACCTTCACGTACAGGCGGAAACCATGGCTAGGGACTATATTTTCTGATATGTGTAAACTGTCTGCTGTTGGACAGTTTGAACCACGTGTCCATTTTCAAGCTGTGATGTACGTACCAAGGTCGCACACAGTATGCTCTTTGATATTACATGCAGTCAAAACTGTGGTTTCTTTGCTGATGAGTCTAAGTGGGTCGTGAACGAAGAATTACCCCAAAAACCGGCAATGCGCCCTCTACACGTGCCTCAGGAAGGTTATATTCGATCATGTATACCTGACAGCTTAAATCTTTCAGCGAAACTCTCTCCTTGTAATAGAATTCCAACGAAATCGAATGTTGACAGAAGTTAATCTTACACAAACATCTGTTTGGTAATAAGTAATTGTTACAAAATACCGGTATACAGACGACTTCGGGGAAGATTAGGTCCCGGAGAAATGTGGACTGTCTAAAAAAAAGTGCCAGACATTACTTTAGCAGGCAGTACTGGTCAAAACTAGAAGAAAAGTTCGAGAAAGCAGTACCTGTTGATATATGGGCTGTTCTACGTGTGATGGGTGTGAGGTGGTGTAGGCTGTCACAAGAGGTGGTACAGTAAATTCCCAGAATAGACAAGTGTGGCGGGTATTAATTAATTAAATTCATTTTCCTTAACTCAACATGGATTTTAATGCTTTCCTGTAGTCAAGAAAAAGAAAAGCAAGCAAGTGATTGCGCAAAAAGCCATATTTCCGGACCGCACCTGAATCACTCGTTTTCGAGCTAAACGGTATTAAAAAGAAACCAGTGTTAGCTCTAGGAAGCTGATTTCGCAACGCTGTTGAGGCGCACCGCAAGCCACGACATATGGCAACACTGTCTCAGCAAGGCTGCACCAACTTCTGCGCCATGTGTTTGTTGATTGCTTCTGTCGGCATTGCTACTGAAATCGCTCTGATCGCTTTCCCTGTCTTCTACAACAAGGCAATATTTCAAACCAATGGAAATTTTAAGAATCAAATTATTCCTTTTTTTTTTTTTTAAAGAAAAGCCTGTTCAAAAACGAAAAATTTTAGCAGTGGTGCTACGGTACTTTTACTCGGTTATTAGTAAAACGTAAAATGCAGCTGTTATAACCGAGAAAAAAGGAAGAACACCGAAAAATACCTGTTATTCAAAACGATTCGGAGAAGGAGAAGGTTAATGTTTAACTTGCAGTCGACAACCGGGTCATTAGAGACGGAGGACAAGCTCAGATTAGGGAAGGACAGCGATGGAAATCGGCCGTTCCGTTTCGAATGAACCATCCCGACATTTAGGGAAATCACAGAAAACCTAAATCAGGCTTGCCGGAATGGGGTTTGAACCGTCGTCCTCCAGAAAGCGAGTCCACTGTGCTAACCACAGAGCTATACCGCTCGGTGAACTATCCGGTATCTGTTTTAACCGTTCGGTTCTCTGAATTCCTGATGAAGACTACAACAACAGTTGCAATCGTGCACGTAACATCAGTTCTGTGCGCAATTCTGTCTGAGTGAACAGCTTCTTTACACTTGGAGGTAAACAAAACGACGCCCGTTGAGAGGAGCAAAGCGGGGAAGGCCCCGTAGGAATGGCGCAGCCAGCGCCGCGGCTGACCTAGAGACCGACACGGAGGCAGTCGCGGGTGATTTAGGACCGGAGCCACACAATGGCGACGGCACAGATAAACCGGCGCCCGGCGCGCACACACACACACACACAAACACACACAGTTCCCGGAGCACATTCCCCGGCTGCTAAGCGAGTGTGTGGCGTGTACGTGGCTGCAGCGGCATTCCGGCTTAAGCTCTTCATTGTTGACAGAGCTGGCCACGAGAATTTTTTCGTAGAATGTCCTTTGTCGTGCAAAGTAGGCTGTGAGTGCCTTTTGGAAAGTCGAAGGGCAGCAGTCCAGTTGCGACAGTGAGGCTGGAGCAAGTACACTACTGGCCATTAAAATTGATACACCAAGAAGAAATGCAGATGATAAACGGGTATTCATTGGAGAAATCTATTATACTAGAACTGACATGTGATTATATTTTCATGCGATTTGAGTGCATAGATCCTGAGAAATCAGTACCCAGAACAACCACCTCTGGCCGTAATAACGGCCTTGATACCCCTGGGAATTGAGTCAAACAGAACTTGGATGGCGTGTACAGGTACAGCTGCCCATGCAGCTTCGACACGATACCACAGTTCATCAAGAGTAATGACTGCCGTATTCGGCCACCATTGACCAGAGGTTTTCAATTGGTGAGAGATATGGAGAATGTGCTGGCCAGGGTATCAGTCGAACATTTTCTGTATCCAGAAAGCCCCGTACAGGACCTGCAACATGTGGTCGTGCATTGTCCTGCTGAAATGTAGGGTTTCGCAGGGATCGAATGAAGGGTAGAGCCACAGGTCGTAACACAACTGAGATGTAACGTCCACTGTTCAAAGTGCCGTCAATGCGAACAAGAGGTGACCGAAACGTGTAATCATCACGCCAGGTGATGCGACAGTATGGCGATGACGAATACACGCTTCCAATGTGCGTTCACTACGATATCGCCAAACACGGATGCGACCATCATGATGCTGTAAACAGAAGCTGGCTTCATCTGAGAAAATGACGTTATGTAATTAGTGCATCCAGGTTCGTCGTTGAGTACACCATTGCAGGCGCTCCTGTCTGTGATGCAACGTCAAAGGTAACCGCAGCCATGGTCTCCGAGCTGATAGTCCATGCTGCTGCAAACGTCGTCGAACTGCTCGTGCAGATGGTTGTTGTCTTGCAAACGTCCCAATCTGTTGACTCAGGGATCGAGACGTGGCTGCACGATCCGTTACAGCCATGCGGATACGACGCCTGTCATCTCGACTGCTAGTGATACGAGGCGGCTGGGATCCAGCACGTTCCGTATTACCCTCCTGAACCCACCGATTCCATATTCTGCTAACAGTCATTGGATGTCGGCCAATGCGAGCAACAATGTCGCGATACGATAAACCTCAATCGCGATAGGCTATAATCCGACCTTTATCAAAGTCGGAAACATGATGGTACGCATTTCTTCTCCTTACACGAGGCATTAGAACAACGTTTCACCAGGCAACGCCAGTCAATTGCTGTTTGTGTATGAGAAATCGGTTGGAAACTTTCCTCATGTCAGCACACTGTAGGTGTCGCTAGCGGCGCCAACCTTGTGTGAATGCATCATTTCTAGTCATTTGCATATCACAGCATCTTCTTCCTGTCTGTTAAATTTCGCGTCTGTAGCACGTCATCTTCGTGGTGTAGCAACTTTAATGGCCAGTAGTGTAGATGCCGATCGATGTGGTGACTTATGTCACTTTATTCCAGACAGGATTTCCAACTCGGAATTCCTTATTTTCGCGAACAGTTGCTTAACGTTCTGAAGCCAGCAAACCTCTCGTTTTTACTCTCATTTCCAATACTGAATTACGAAAACTAAAAACCAGAAGTGCGGAAATAACACCAAAACACCACAAAGCAGCGGTGGGGGGAGGGGGGAGAAGGAGAATCAGTGAAGGCGTACGCGGGTACACAATGTTTACGATAGTTCAAAAATGATTCAAAGGGCTCTGAGCACTATGGGACTTAACTTCTGAGGTCATCAGTCCCCTAGAACTTAGAACTACTTAAACCTAACTAATCTAAGGACATCACACACATCCATGCCCGGGGCAGGTTCCGAACCTGCTACCATAGCGGTCGCGCGGTTTCAGACTGTAGCGCCTAAGAACCGCTCTGCCATTCCGGCCGGCTACGATAGTTAGCACCGATAACTGACCCAAGTGGACGTATTTTTATTTATTTATTTATTTGTTTGCTTTTTTCTTTTAGTTTATTATCCAGATACGAGAACAGACCGAATGCTGCAAATGCCCTAATGGGCAGAGTTCGCCGCAATCTGCGGTTGCTTACTGGTGATCCTGTGGTATACGAGGAGGTGTCGAAGATAAATGACTGTAGGACGATTCAAGATGACTTACATCAAATTACTCGTTGACGTGGTGAATGACAGCTGGCACTGAATGTAGAAAAATGTAGTTACTGCTCGACCAAGTCACGCAGTCTACGTATCTGGACGTAACGTTGGAAAGTGCTATGAAATGGGACGAGCCTGTGGAATGGTTGAGGAATGGGAAGAGGAATGGTTGAATTCAGTTTGTTGGAAGAATTTTAGGAAAGTGTGGTTTATCTGTAAAGGAGACCGCGTATGGGATGCTACTGCAACGTAATCTCGAGTACTGCTAAAGTGATCGGAATCCGTACGAGGTTGAAGTGAAGGAAGACATCGAACAAAGTCAGATGCTGGCTGGTAGATTTGTTACCGATGGGTTCGAACGACACACAAGTGCTACGGAGTTGCTTCGGCAACTGAAATGTGATTCACTGGGGGAAGCGACGTTCGTTTCGAGAAACACTATTGAGAAAATTTAGAGAACCGGCATTTCGAGCTCATTGTAGCACGATCCTACTGCTGCCAACATACATTTCGCATAAGGGCCACGAAGATAAGACACGAGGTATTAGGGTTCATAGGGGGCCGTACAGACAGCGGCTTTTCCCTCGCTTTTATTGTGACGGCAACAGGAAAGGAAAGGACAAGCAGCGGTACAGGATACCCTCCGCCAAGCACCGTACGGTGGAATGTGGAGTGAGAATGTGTATGTAGATATAGAAAGTTAAACGGCTTTTTATAAATTATGTGAGTTACTAGCGAAATATCAGATTCTGTTTCCTAATGTTCAGTCACCTGGTGAATAGTTGTAGATATAGTTAAAGATTGAAGTGTCCATCCATTATTTTTATAATATATAAAAATACTTTAAGTTAAAGCTTTTAGAGTAAAAAGAGTACAAATGCGGTGCTATACTTTGAAGATTTTTGCACACAGTAAAATACATGCTCATTATAACACAAAGATACGTGAGTAATTAAAGCGAAATCAATACGACAATCTCAAAAACAATGATCATTCAGTGCAGGAGGCGATCAACAAATCTGTATTCCGGCCCTCTTGCGAAAACCAATGCATTTGCCTAGATCGCTATGTTCACTTGGTTACTGGATTACTAGTTTCAGCAATATGTATTGTCATCATCAGATGGTAGTTACATCCCGCAATGCTCAAACTACTCTGTTCCGTTAGGACTTTGTTACACATATTGCACTGTCCTAATGTGTCACAGTGGTTTAAGCGTTGTATAATATAACTACTACCGCCCGGTTTTATGGCTCTGAAGAAGGCACTTTATCTTGTCCAAACTAATAATCCAATAACTGCATTAACATAGTGATCTTGGGAAATAATTTAATTTTCAGAAGAAGACTTCAGTACTATAAGTAAACAGCAAATAAAATGAAAGTACCAAAACGAAAATATATATTGGTGTAGTTCCAGGAGATACAAGAGATCATTCATAATCACTTTCTATAGTCCCCGCGTAGCCAGTGTCAGTAAAGTCATTTCTTTCTGTGGTTCCTCTCGAGAAATGTCCTCCCGGGTCAACACTCGTGATGTTGTACCATTGCGTTGTGCATTTTTCAGTTTCCCTTGTATGATCACATCCTCCTTTTCTGCTCTCCCTTTTCTTACATCCATGGTAACTGCTATCTGCGAATGAGGTGTATTGTTATTATTAAATGGAGGGGTGCAGTGCATCACCTGCTGAAGACAGGGCCAAATCATCATTTTAGCGTTGAATATTTTCCGTTGAGTACGTGCATTTTGCACCCGCCTGGAGTAGCATCTTGGAAAGTGGTCTAATAGAAGAGTCAGATGCTCTTTAAGGCTGTTCGCAGATGATGTGACTGTTTGTGACAAAGTAGCAACGCCAGAAGATAGTAACGATTTGCGGAGTAACCTCCAGAGAATTGACAAATGGTGCAGCGTCTGCCAGCTGAGCCTGAACGTGAATAAATGTAGCGCATTGCGCATACATAAGCAAAGAAATCCACTAGTGTATAGCTACACTGTTGATGACAAACCACTGGAAACAGTGTCTGCCGTAAAATATCTCGTAATTACTACCGGGAGTGATCTTAAATGGAATGAGCGTATAAAAGAAATAGTGGGTGAAGCAATTACAGACTCAGATTCGTAGGACGAGTCTGATGGAAACGTGGCTCACCCAAGAAGGAAGCGGTTTATAAGCCGCTTGTTCGATCCATTCTGGATGACTGTCCATCTATTACCAGATAGGACTGACAGAAGACGTAGAGAAGATTGAACGAAGAGCGGGGTCGTTAAGTCGGCACGGCACCGTTACGGAGGTACTCGACACACTCCGCTGGCAGACGTTACAAGGGAGGCGTTGCGCAGCACGGAGTGACTTGCTACTGAAATTTCGAGAGAGCGCTTTCCGGGACAACATGTAACACCATAACTATAGTGCTCCACTGATTTATTTTGCTTTTGTTTCATTTAATGTTACATCGTTGAGCTTCTGTAAATATGTTTGATTGAATCGATAACACAAAATTGTATACTCCTTTCTTTGTAAAAACTTTGGATGTCATGGTTTGATTCTATCCAATGTAGTATATCTGTCATTTAACTTCTTTGTCTCAATTTGTATACATTTGGAATTTGGGTGAATAATTTTTTGTAGAAATACTAATATATGTAAATGTTCTGTTTTATTTAAAATGTTTGTTTGCTGTTATATAAACTGCTGACCTTCACTTAGGGTTCTTAGTTTGTATGTAAAAGGTGTAGTGGTTCCCCTCGGGAAAGGAACTGTGTAGAGTGCGCAAATTGTGGTTGGCCTAGGTAGAAAAGGTGGAACAAGGGTCAGTCGGGGACGAGCTACCAAACTGTGCACTGCCATGCAAAAGTTGTGAAACGTCCCCTTTTGAACATTTATACAAGACTGTGCTTAAACTGACACACAATATTTTTTTTTAGCGCAACGCAAATTGACTTTCAGAAATCCCTACAAAGGAATGGCCCTGACTAACATTAACCTGTACCTTTCACAAATCACTTACCTCACCAAAAATCTTCGTTACTCGAACTACTGCAATACAGCGAGCGCCACTACTGCCAGCTAAATAAAAGATTCAAACCACGGAAGTCACTAACTACTGATGGGGATGGTTAGCAAATGAAAGATTTTAATAGAGAACAAATAATGTATTTACCTTAATAGTCATAATATATATATAGCAGTTCATAATATCCAGTATAACAAATCACAAAACTCCGCCATCTCTCTCCCCACATCCACCACTGCTGGCGGCTCACCTCCAACTGCGCAACGCTACGCGCTGTTCACACCCAGCTGCCGCTGCCCAACACTACAATGGCAGACAACAATGCAAACTAGCTACAAACTGCACACAGCACAGCCAGTGATTTTCATACCGAGCGCTAAGTAACGTTGCTGATAAGAAAACATAAACAGCCTACTTACATAGCCCCGATGCTCCCCACAAAAAATTTTACAAATTGTTTTGGGCAGTGGCCAATAATGATTTGAAAAAATTTTTCATAATTACAATAACAAAGATATCAAATGCACACACTTATTGATACAATGTTCGTCAAAAGCTAAAATTTTCTCACAGTCCATAAAGACAGTCCTGATCATTCATCACAGTAAAACTGCCGTTTCTTTTATCAAAGTCTGAGCAGTAAAAGACAATGCACACGGAAGTAGTGGATGTCCATGCAGTCTTGAAGAAGTAGTGTTGTCCTTCCAACGCAAAGACAGTGCTGACTCTTGACGTGCTGACAGGTAATGGGCCACAACAGAGCAAACCCACAGCAGAGTCATTCGACGTTTTGAAGAATATTGGTAGGTACGTCATCACAGAGCAGACCCACTGTAGTCCTGGTAGAGATTGTGGTACTGGTGGCCACCAGAGGTGCAGACCCACTGCAGTCCTTGTAGAAATAATGGTATTGGTGGGCCATCAGAGATGCAGACCCACTGTAGTCCTTGTAGAGATGGCCAGCAGCCATCTGTTGCGACTGTGCAGGTGCACAATCACCATCGAAGAGTCTTGCAGAGAAGATAGCAAGTCCATAAACCACCACTTGTGCACGCACAAAGTTTTTGGAATTGTCCTTAGAACCAGCAATGCTGTTATCCGGTCCCTTGCTGAATTATTAACACACGTGCAAACACTATCAGTCCCTACTTCTCACATATTCTTCACTTAAAACTTCCGGGCTGATAGGCCGTGGTCGAAGTATAAAACACTGTCCTGACGTTTCGTCTCCGACTGTGGGAGACATCCTCGGAGGTAAAGCGGCGAACTGCGAAGAGAACTCGACGAAGCGCTGATTATATAGGCAGTACAGAGGGCGCCACAGTCGATCACGTGGCGTCGGCTATGAGATTGTCTCTGGTAATGCCAACATTCTCGATTGAAAGTAATCGATTGTCACGCTTGCGGTGCAACGCTGACATCCAAATTTTATCCAGTTTAACACCTTCGTCTTTCCTGTTAAAATTATTACGATGTTTATCAATCTCGATAACCTCTCTATACAAGCGTGCATAATAATGCGAGGTTTTTGATATGACGCTCGTCTCGATGAATTTTATTTCATGATCACCTTCCTGGTAAACATGTTCCGCTACGTCCGATTTATCCGCGTGACCCAGGCGGCAATTCCTCTTATGTTCAACAAGACGGGTGTTCACACTTCTCTTTGTGGTACCGATGTAAACCTGTCCACAACTACAAGGAATTTTATATACCCCCGGTGTAGCCAAAGGGTCTCGTGCATCTTTTGCCGACCTTAAAAATTCTTTTATCTTTCTGGTGGGTCTGAAAATAGTTTCCACTCCATACTTGCCTAAAACTTTCCCAATGCGGTCTGTGACCTTACTAATGAACGGAAGGAAAACTTTGCCCTTGGATGACTGTTGTTCGTCGTTACTCCTGATTCTCTGCCTAGACCGAAGTGCTCGATCTATATCCTTGCTAGAATAGCCATTCTTCACGAACGTTGACCGTAGATGTTCAATCTCATCTTTTAAATAAAAAGGTTCACAAAGCTTGTACGCCCTGTCTACCAAAGTTTTCATTACACCTCTTTTTTGTCTAGGGTGGTGGTTTGATTCTTTGTGTAGATAACGATAAGTATGTGTGGGCTTTCTATGCACCTTATGGCCCAACGTTCCGTCCCGTCGTTTAATCACAGACACATCCAGGAAGTTCAATTGCCCATTCCTTTCCGCCTCCATAGTGAATTGGATTTTCGGATTAACGCTGTTTAAATGTGTCAGGAAGGCATCCAACTCCTCTGCTCCGTGTGTCCATACTACGAACGTGTCATCGACGTAGCGATACCATGTGGCTGGTCTCTTACTGGCAGTCTGCAACGCCCGTTGTTCAAAAGTCTCCATAAATAAGTTAGCCACAGCAGGACTGAGAGGACTGCCCATAGCCACCCCGTCAATCTGTTCATAAAAGTCATTATTGTATTGAAAGTAGGTTGTGGTGAGGCAGTGTCGGAATAATGCCACAATATCGGTATATGAGCATTAAAATAAAACAGAGTAAATAATGTGTAAGCATATTTACAAGGTAAATAACACATTATTAATACCAATTATATTTGAGGAGAACAGTATTCCTCATCATAGTGAATGTAGCTTAATATTAAAAGAAGAAAAAATTCTATGAAACTACACAGAGACAGGAAGAAAACAAATACACAAGGGTACACAAACACATAGTGGGATAACACAAAAGGAAAGGACAGGGTTCGTTTTCAGTGTAACATTTGGTACTACAGTCCAACCCAAAACTTCATTCCATAGATCGTTCCTCTTATTTCGACATTTGCTCCAGCCAAAAAAATCCTATCCAAGCATGCTTTCTGTATTTTTCAAGTATAACCTCTCAGTGCATTTCTTCAAATTCATCGCAACTCATTCTCTTATAGGCTAACCCCTCTTAAGCTAACTTAAATCTACTGAGCTCAGATGCTAAACTAAGGGACGAGGCAATGCAGCAGCACAAAACAATTAACACGAACAGCAATGACAAAAAAATTCAAATTGGCAAAGTAAGCAACAATATTACAACTAATATAAGGCAATGAGCAGCAAACAAGAAAAATAAATCAGTAGTAAACTGGCTTAGCAGAGTAACACAAATTCAGTAACACTATGCCTGGCAAACAGCAGTAACTTATACCTAAACATGACATAGCTCAAGCAAAAAAAAAACATTACACTAAAGACAACAATGCAGACAAGGGAAATGCATATTCACATATTAATGTCTATGTAATTAAAGTGGTGCACCACAACCTATTCTACGAAAAATATTACCAAGTAGTTGAAAAGAAAATTATGTATACAAGTCCTGTGAAGGGAAATGTCTTTTCGTGCTCCTTCGTTTTTTTATTGTTTACTGGATCTGTAGGCATAAAATATCTATATTAGTACATTCATAAAATTTTATTTTAAACAATGCTGCAGTGCAGCTAGAAACTAGATATTAAAGAAAATGAGCAAATAAATACATAAAGCAAGCCATATGGCATTTCTCTCAACTAGAAAGACAGTAGTCATAATCAGGTGTATAGACATAAAAATATTTCTCGTCATTTCATTCGGCATTGCAGTAAATATCATAAATTAAGAGCTCCACAGTGTTATCATGTTTTTAAGTTTGAGGGTGTTGTATTTACGATGCTTTCTACAAAGGAATGTCAACAGCGAGAATAATGGCCTCCCTTTTTTTTTCTACCTGTGCCTCTGGAAAGGCACACCCTAATGGCTTTTTCTCCAGGCATCTGACACAGCTGGGTGCCCACGACGCATTATGTGCAAGTGGTCACTTAACTTTCTTACGGAAATATTTACGACAGCAGTTTCCGCTACAGTGACAGTCTCATATAAAAATATTTCACAGGTCAAGAATTAGCGTTACAAATCTGTAGAAACAAAATCCTATTGATATAACAGTGTCAAAATGTATTCGTCGGCATTGTGATACATTCATGCATTTACACGCATTTTATAACTCTTAAAGTACGATTCTTGGTTTCCAACATCCTTTTTCACAAGTCAGAGTCCCTAACCACTATTCATTACTCTTTACCTTATTACACATATACATATTCGTCGACACTTCTTCAATATTTCATCATAACATACGTAGCATAATCAAATAACTCATATAGCATCAGTTTATTAATCATAAACATACCTCAGTAGCATAATACACATCGTTGTCGTAACAATAACATCATAACACCTCAGTCAAATCTCAAAAACGTCGTAGCTTTCTGCAATAATTTCAAAACCTAATGAAAATTCTCTGCTCATTTCAGTAGTGTCATCTACTTCAAACGTACTTTAAAATCATGCTCCCTTACCAAATATATCATTCAAAGCTCTCATAGTATCACAATGGTTCCGAAAAAATATGAAGAGTTCACACAGTACAGACAAAATACAGTTTCATAAGTGTGAAGTTATCCAACTGTGTAATTGTGTAAACATGTGTCACTGATGTAAATGATCAGATAGCTGTGTAATTTATGTGTTAGAGGAATATGGTACTGATGTGTAAAGTTGTATAAGCAAATACCATATTAGCTAGGGCTCCTTGTGCTAGCCAAACACATGGTACACAAAGTAAGCGTGTACCCCCCTGAGGATTATTGTAATTATATCCTCAGGTGTTACAGATTACAGCAATGGAATGAAATGTATTACGGAAAACTTTCTTTGTAATTAAAAAATCTTTAAAAATAAATGTTTTAAGTACAAAATTAATCACTCAAATACGTGTACTGTAACGCTAAACTGTGCGTCATGTTGTAAGATAATTTCTGTGAAAGTCTCGTAGTTACCGTCCTCCGAAAGCTAAGTTCTACAGAAGTCAATGTACTTACCTCATGATAAACAAAAGTGAAATGCATTGCGTATAGATATCTTACTTATAACGCTTATTGCCATGATGAAGAAAGTACTGTGCTGTAACGTATTGTTGTGTTACGAAAGAGGCTGTCTCATTGTAGCTATACCACAAAAGTTACTACTAAAACATGTTTTATTTTCCAGAATAATTCAGAAAATCTGTGCAGATATAAAACAGATACACCGCAAAAGCAACATTGTAAATTGTCACTCATTAGTAGTGTCGTGATAAAATCGTGTAGCTGTCACATAAACTAACCACTGTCTCATCTGGTATCTCACAGAAAGTACTTTAATTCAGAATGTATTTTCAAGTA
Organism: Schistocerca cancellata; assembly: GCF_023864275.1. Taxonomy (NCBI): domain Eukaryota; kingdom Metazoa; phylum Arthropoda; class Insecta; order Orthoptera; family Acrididae; genus Schistocerca; species Schistocerca cancellata. The sequence continues at coordinate 213,660,174 of NC_064635.1, forward strand.
CACCAAAATGTTGCATTAAAATCTCATTAGCAGTAATGGTAAATGTTCTAAGTATGTGAGCCTTATAGTCGTTACGTAATCGTGCAACTAACAAGCAAGAATTTACATACACAATAACACTGTGACGTCTGTTCACTATAACAATGCACTCGTAATTTCTGTTTAATTAAGTTCTATTGGTTCTTGAGTGGATATTGAACTTCAAAACATTGTTGCATGTTAACAGTTTCTCAGTGTGACAAATTGCACAAGTAGCGTGAAGTGAAAATTGCAAAGACTAAGTTAAAAAGCAGATTATCTGTCAATAAATGGTTTTACATGTGAAATGTGGTGTAAACCTTTACTCTTCCTAGTACGCAGAGTTTCAACTTCAACGCAATTATCATGTGGTATACGTCGGTAAAGAATACTGGAATTTTTCTCAAGGTTAGCATCTATGTTATTTTTCTCTGAGCCAGCCGGCGCACGCGGCAGCCTGCGGTGTGAGTCATTGTCTGTTCCTTTGTTGGCGCGCGTCGTTATTGGGATTTGGAGACCTAACTTCTACAAATTCACTGTGACGAGAGGGCCCTGCTCTGTTTGAGTCCCGCCAGTTCTGATGAAATTCAGGTCTGCCGTTATGATTATATCGTCTGTCATCATGTCGGTAGATTCCATAGTTTCTTTCTTGTCGGTTAAGTGGTGGAGAATTTCTCCCTGAATTATCACTGCACAGTGGACCGTTGCGTCTGAAGTTATCCTGTCTCCCATGATAATAATAGTTCTGGTTGCCGAATTGTCTGTTTCTATGATTGTCTCTGTCATATTCATTACTACGGAAATGCGATCTTTCTCTGTACCTAGTATTACTCTGCCAGTGGTTGTCATATGGATGGTGTCTGTTTTGGTCACGATTTGTGTTGTGAGAATAGCCTTGTCGTGTCCAGTTATTATTTCTTTCATCACGGAATTGTGACCGATGTGACCTGTAATTGTTGTGTTCCTGTTTTCGCGTTCCGCGACTGTCTGTGTCAATTTCCAGTTCTTGTAACAGTCCCTGAAAAGCTTCAATGTCGTCTTTGCAACGTCCTGCCAAAATAATATGTCGTAAATGTTCAGGTAATTTGATTAAGCAAGTGTGTATGAGTTCTGAGGGGCTGTATGGGTTTGACAGGTACTGATTCTTGTGCAACATGTCTTCAAAATATTTCACAAGACTGGAAAATTGAGATTGTTCGAAATGTTTCATCATTATGATGCTATGTTTTACTCAGTCTTGTGTAGCTTGAGACCAATATGCTGAGAGGAACGCATGGTAAAATTCTCCTTCACTGTGACAATCGTGAATGACTGATCGCATTCTTACAGCTGGTTCATTCTCCAAGTAACCACACATAAATTCTAACCTGTGCTCCAATGACCAGTTGGGAGGAAAACAATGAGAGAATTGATGGAGCCACACTTGTGGATGAATGTCGTCGGCAGAATTCTTAAACGTTTTGAATTTACGTGTAGTAATGAACAGCTTATAGTCAAAATCATCGTGTCGGCGAGTAGCATATCGGTCATTGTTACGTCGTGGCGGCGGTTCCATCTCAAAATTCGGTGTACCTTGCCAATTTCTTTCATAATTTCCGAAGTGCCCTGAGTTATTATTTTGTGGCTGTTCCGTATTTCTATGTCGCTCATCCCGTATTGGGGCGCGAGTGTCCTCTGAAATACGTAATTCTTGTATTACCTGTGTCAGCAGATCTTGTACTTCCCGGATTTCTCTTTGGTGTTGCGTATTAATTTGATTCTGATTTTGTTTGAATTTCCTAATTTTTTCGCACTCTTCTGTGTCATTAAAGACTACTGGTTTTGTGTCATTCAGATTATCATCTACCTCCGTAGATAAATTATTTAGCTGATCCGAAAGTTCAACTACTTTCTCTGATAATGAACCAATTTCCTCCATGTGTCTTTCTGAACCAATTTTCAGAGTATCTACTGTGTCCTTTAAGATTTCTTGAGTTTTTGCAAGTTGCGTAACCGAATCGGTAGATGCAACTGAGTCAATTTTAGCTTGCAAGGTGTCGTGATTTTCATGAACAATAGTTTGCAGTTCTTTTATGGCTGCTTCATGATTCTGTAATGCATTTTCATGCCGCGAGAAAATAGGTTGAAAATGCTCACAAATTTGTGTTTTTACATCATTACAGACTTTCTGACATTTCGATTCAATGTTATGTAACTCAGCAGTTAAATCTTCACGTGTTTGTTCGAGAGTTTGTTCCAATGAGTCTAACTTTTGAAGCTTTTGCTGTGTTTGTCTCTGATTTTGTTCCATTGTGTGTAACTGTTGCTGTGTTTGTCTCTGGTGTTGTTCCATTGTGTCTAACTGTTGCTGTGTTTGTCTCTGATTTTGTTCCATTGTGTCTAACGTTTGAAGCTTTTGTCCCATTTGGTGCATTAATTGTAATAACAATGCACTGGTGTCTGAAACATGTTCCTCAGTGCTTTTCGGCAGTGAATTTGCACCGGCAACATTCACATTTTGACTAGCGGAAAATGTGTCTTGACTCATTTGAGAAAACGGTGAGAACCCAAAACCTAAGTCTACAGTATTTGCAATATTGTGTTCTGTCATTCCCGATTCCTGAGGCGAGCTGTTGTCTACCGATCGATCGATAATGCTTCCCTGTTCACTACCTGTTTCACTGTCTACTCCATTATTTGACGCCCGCTCCATTTCCCTATTCACAGTTACCAAATTACTACTTTGAATATTAGTTAATTCATTACATGGTGGCGTTAACACACTGCTTTCGTCTTCACTGTCATTTCTCAGTTTACTTTGGAGCCTAGTGTTACGTTTTTCACACGCCATTATTGTTACAATATTTCACACGACAACACAGAAAAACACAATTTGAAGAGCAAAAATAGGGGAACACATTAACATAGCACTGAAAATAATATCTAGTTAATTGCAAGCGTAGCTGCGAAATACTTGGTGCAAATCTACATGCATGCCGCAACTGTTTTACTGTACAACAATGAAAGGCTGCAACTACAAAGGAGATTCTCTCTACAATTACGCGCTAGCAATAAACAAAATCTACACTAATTACACAAACTACAAGAAAAAATCAGAAGATTCCAGTGAGGTATCCTCGGCTAAGGGTCGACATATGAAACGTCCCCTTAGAACAATTTATACAAGACTGTGCTTAAACTGACACACAATATTTTTTTTTTAGCGCAACGCAATCTGACTTTCAGAAATCCCTACAAAGGAATGGCCCTGACTAACATTAACCTGTACCTTTCACAAATCACTTACCTCACCAAAAATCTTCGTTACTCGAACTACTGCAATACAGCGAGCGTTACTACTGCCAGCTAAATAAAAGATTCAAACTACGGAAGTCACTAACTACTGATAGGGATAGTTAGCAAATGAAAGATTTTAATAGAGAACAAACAATGTATTTACCTTAATAGTGATAATATATATATAGCAGTTCATAATATCCAGTATAACAAATTACAAAACTCCGCCATCTCTCTCCCCACATCCACCACTGCTGGCGGCTCACCTCCAACTGCGCAACGCTACGCGCTGTTCACATCCAGCTGCCCAACACTACAATGGCTGACAACAATGCAAACTAGCCACAGACTGCACACAGCACAGCCAGTGATTTTCATACAGAGCGCTACGTAACGTTGCCGATAAGAAAACATAAACAGCCTACTTACAGTCGTATATTGTGCTGGTGCCGAGGGAGGCTTTTTCTGCTACTTTACAATGCCTCGGATGGATGGATAAATAGCTGGAACGATTCTGGAATTCGTACTCATCATCGCCACCAAGAAGAGCCAGAGTCCAGCAATTCCGTCTGGAAATCCGCCTACCAACATGCAGTTGCGACCACATCCCGCAATCACTGTAAAGGAGTACTATAATAATGTACAGTGAAGGATCAGCTTATTGGGTGATTTAGTGTGCACAAATATAAGGTAACTTATAAATGAATTTATGTACGTACCTTGATTTTTCCCCTATCACAACACCTCTCAGATTCCTCTCCATTTGAACTATGATTACCGAGTGCCCTATTTTGTGGAAAAAATGAAAGCCTCAAAGTTAGACAGTTAATTACATAATGTTGTTTGATCTTTGATGAGAAGGGAATATTCAGATTTACTGTGGATTTAGTGAAATTGTGGGAGGCAGTATATGTAGTTTTGTGAAGTTTCAAAGTCACCTATTTAATCATTTACTTGAAAGTAGAGACTGTGGTAATAAAGACAATTTGCTGTTTCTTTTATAAATTAAACTTCTTAAAATTGAGGCTTATAAAGGTTTGCTTAGTTAATGATCATAGTGATACCTGTAGTAAATTTTAAAAGGTGAGTCAGTTTCTTGCAAATTTGTTAACATTGTGTTTGACTGTAGTAAAAGCGGAAAACTGCAATAGTAGAAAATTATATGTTCATGAATGCTAAGTGTTTGTCTCTCTTGTGTATTGGACGTGCATATTAATAGTATAACAGGATCCACAGTTGGTCTATTGTGCTAATGCTAGGTAACAAGTAACGGGAAGACCACTATTTATGAAAACCATAATTTCATTGTTCAAAAGACAGTGAGAAATAACCTGTTAGTAAATTCCATTTAACTTTATTTCTAAACAGAATAGTATTCAGTTGAGAGATGTTTAACCTGTGACCAGTTCATAAAAATGCAGTGAACTGCATTTATAATTGTATGTCAGCTAGGAAAATATTTGAACAATAATACTGAACCTATGTCCAATTTATGATTCTGCGGTGAGTGTTGATAGTCATGTTATAAATACCAGTTTGAATAAGCACTGAAAGTAATAGTGAGTTTCGTTATTTCTTATATTTATGCAAATAGTTTGTGCTGTTCAAGCTATTAGCTTCAATCTTACCGTAAACATATGTATGTGTCAGCGTTCATTGCACTCGCATGTGGCCAAGTCTAGGTTGTTTTTGTCCGTTAAAGTTACTCAAACCTACTTTCTTAAACGAGAACGTTAATCTTTCTCTTGCCTAATTAGGCTGGCGACCGTTTTCCTTATTCTTTAAACAGTGTAGCTGGGCAAAAATATTGTTTGTTATTGTTCAAATATTTACGTAATTCTGACTTTCACTTCCAATAAGCCACCTCCGTTAGGTACAACACGGTCAACATAACAAAATTCCTCACAGAGGGTAACACTGCTCTGTTGCTTTATACCATAATTGCTTTAACAAGACAGTTTTATTTCACTACCTGCTTCCAACTTTAAGGTTATGGTATAGCAGTAGCATACAGTAGTGTTATACGTGGCTTTTGCGTGACATGACTATTTGTTCTGTTGGGGCATAGTACGTAAACCAAATTTGGTATTTCATAGTACAAGCTACGTAAATGCTGTTGCAGTGTTATAAACATATTACTTCTCCCCACATAAGTCTCGAGAAATGACCATCGGGAGAAAATTCGAAAAATTCTAATACAAAGGCTTACCGAAAATGATTCTTGCCACGAGCTGTTTGGAGGGCTCGCAGTCAGTGGTACAAAAGGCACCCTCCGCCGCACACCGTTAGGTGGCTTGCTGAGTATGCTGTAAATGTAGATGTTCTGCTGCTCGGAGACCATTTGTAGCCGCTCACGGACTTGATGTTTCCAGTCGACGATGTCGACGGGCCACAATCGTTCGCAGTTGGCTCGAGGAATGTTCTGAGCAATATCAGCGAATGATTTGGCCACCCAGATCGCCCGATACGAATCAAATCGACATTTACGGGATATAATCGGGAGGTGAGTTCCTGCACAAAATCCTGCAACGGCAACGCTCTGGCAAATATGGGCGGCACTGCAGGCAGAGTGACTCGACATCTGCGCAGGGAACTTGTGGAGTGCACTGCCGCCTCCAGTTGCGGCACTGCGCCGGCAGGAAAGGCGGTGCGGCGCTGCAGTGGGAGCCGCCCCACGACGCAGCGTGGCACGCGCTTCTGCTCCACGGAACTGCCCTACACTGCTGCAGTATACTATACAAAAGTACACTACGCAGCAATGTTGTTGTCGTTATTGTTGTTGTGGTCCTCAGTCCTGAGACTGGTTTGATGCAGCTCTCCATGCTACTCTATCCTGTGCAAGCCTCTTCATCTCCCAGTACCTACTGCAACCTACATCCTTCTGAATCTGCTTAGTGTATTCATCTCTTGGTCTCCCTCTACGAATTTTATCCTCCACACTGCCCTCCAGTACTAAATTGGTGATCCCTTGATGCCTCAGAACATGTCCTGCCAACCGATCCCTTCTTCTAGTCAAGTTGTCCCACAAACTCCTCTTCTCCCCGATTCTGTTCAATACCTCCTCATTAGTTATGTGATCTACCCATCTAATCTTCAGCATTCTTCTGTAGCACCACATTTCGAAAGCTTCTATTCTCTTCTTGTCTAAACTATTTATCGTCCATGTTTCACTTCCATACATGGCTACACTCCATACAAATACTTTCAGAAACGACTTCCTGACACTTAAATCTAAACTATATGTTAACAAATTTCTCTTCTTCAGAAACGCTTTCCTTTCCATTGCCAGTCTACATTTTATACCTTCTCTACTTCGACCATCATCAGTTATTTTGCTCCCCAAACAGTAAAACTCATTTAGTACTTTGTCTCATTTCCTAATCTAATTCCCTCAGCATCACCTGTCTTAATTCGACTACGTTCCATTATCCTCGTTTTGCTTTTGTTGATGTTCATCTTATATCCTCCTTTCAAGACACTATTCATTCCGTTAAACTGCTCTTCCAAGTCCTTTGCTGTCTCTGACAAAATTACAATGTCATCGGCGAACCTCAAAGTTTTTATTTCTTCTCCATGGATTTTAATACCTACTCCGAATTTTTCTTTCGTTTCCTTTACTGCTTGCTCAACATACAGATTGAATAGCAATGGGGAGAGGCTGCAACCCTGTCTCACTTTCTTCCCAACCGTTGCTTCACTTTCATGTCCCTCGACTCTTCTAACTGCCATCTGGATTCTGTAAAAATTGTAAATAGCCTTTCGCTCCCTGTATTTTACCCCTGCCACCTTCAGAATTTGAAAGAGAGTATTCCAGTCAACATTGTCAAAAGCTTTCTCTAAGTCGTGGCACAGAAAATAGCCGTAATTGCAGTAATCTTCCTCATTCTGTCTGGATAGTTAGCGTCTGGCACGCTGGGGCACAACTCAGGATTCACAGGGGCTGTAATGTTGTCCGATGTGGTGCAGAGACTGGGAGATGGCTGTAGGGGTCCCAGGGAGTCCTCCCCTGTCCTCCTCGAAGCTCATCTCCTCACTGCTTCCGGAATGTTGTGGGCGTTCTGCCTCGGTGTGTCTCGTTGCCACGAGGTACGGCTTCGTCTTGCTTTTCTCTCGGCCAAGTAGGTTTGCAGTTCGTAAGCTGATATTTCGGCAGTTAGCAGCCTCAGCTCGTGCCACCGCTTTTTTAATCATTTATTTTATGCTGTACACCGAGGTTTTACCAAACACATCCCTGTCCAGGTCAGTCGGACCACTCCCAAGTGAAGTGGCCCGCAGTGCAGTTTGCTGCACATTGACAAGTGTCCCCGGTGCGATGGCGTATTTTCAGCAAGCAGCTGGCATGTGCACCGATCCCTGACAGGTACTGTATAGTTCCGTAGTCTGGACGGAAGTATGTCATTCTTGTTCTTTCTTCTCTGTTAGGAAGGAACTGGTAGGTTCTCCTCCCTGTTTCTGCCCTGTCCCAGATTTCTTGCGTTCGTTTCCTTATATGACATGACTCTGTAAGCGTACTGTCATAGCGCTGGCTCAGTTGTGGAGTATCTTTGCGGGCAGCCGCGTCTGTAGTGAGTCGAGCACGGGACACGGTACTGTTATGTTGTGTAGTGCGTAGCTCTGCATGTAGAAGCATTGTTAGTATTCAGGTTGAAGTGTTGCTACAAGTGCTATTATTGTAAAGTGATGGCGTATGGAAATGGTTCAGAGGAAAGTGCGTCAAGAAGTAGCTGAAAATGAGCGGTGGCGTTAATAACGTATTTATGTATCCTCTCGTTGCGTGTCGCATAGTAGGGATCATCCGCGCCGTGTTCGGCCTCCAAGAATGGACAAATGTGAATCAGTAATACTATTTACAACAAAAGAGTGTAATCAAGTGCCAGTGATTCGTAGCGAGCGTGAGAACGTGCGTTCGATCATCGCGTTCCGCATCGTCAACAACCAGCCGCGCCGCGACGGTTACGCGCACGCTCGTACAAGTGAGAACTGAGAACTGAAAAATTAACTTTACGAACAGAGTTATATCATTACTAGTGACAAGGAAGACTACTGTATGTGTGACGAGCGTAACAACTTTCGTTCGATCATTCGGCTTCCGCATCATCAACAATCACCCGCGTCGTGTCGGTTACGCGTACGCTCGTCTGAATTATATTTTGGACTGTTAGTCATCAAGATTGTTAACTGGGATAACTATTTACGATTTAGAGTGTAAACACTGCAACCTGTGGTTTCCATATCGTCTCAGAATATAGATGTCGATACCAGACATAGTACAGTGTTGTGTTTAAACGTCGAGTGGCTCCCCTAAACCCGCTTGCATTTTTTCGATAGATAATTTCAGGCAAGCCAACAGCCAGCTGTGCAGCAGAACAATACGACGGCCGCAGGATTACCAGGTACGTGGTGTGGACAGGGCGCACGGTCACGAAACGAGAATTCAGTATAAGGTACCCCCCACACATTCGTGTTACAACTCGTGTGCCCAGCATCTCCTTAACCTCACTATATTCGCCCTGTTTGATCTAATACTGCGCAGCTCTCTTTCGTGCAGCTAGGTAAGCTGGTAGTAAGACGCCTGTGTTGTTCTGTACGCACCTGTCAGGCGCACGAGTACACTTCCCTGAGCCCACCGAAGACCACGTGCTGCGCCTCTTTTTCTGCCTCTATGACCCCATTATTTCACAGTAGCGGTCAGGATTGCGTTTTGGTACATTCTCACTGCACTCAGAGGCGCTGAAAGAATTATTTGGACAATTTTCGCTTTTTGCTTCTAGATTTTGATGCCTCTCTGGCAAACGATTTCTACTTATGGAATGAAAGTTTTGATTTTCGTCGATGTTTAGACAAAGGTGCCAAAATACTTCTTTCCTCTTCACGGATTGATCATTTATTCTCATTGTAGAGTTTCTCTATCTCGACAGTGTTCCATTCAGAAACATGTAATTAATTTTCTTTGCACCAAATACTGTTTCGAGCACTTGCCTATTATTTTCCTCTAATTTAGCTCTTGCGCTGTCAGATGCTTTTATTATTGGAATGACTTTGTAGTCCAGCGACACTCTGCGATACGCCGAGACCGGCCGCTCTGCGAGGCCTCTTTGGGGGCTATGCCAAAATAATATCAACTGTAGAACAAAGTACATCAAGTCTCGTCACACACCGACAAAAACAACTCTTATAAATATCATATCCATGTTGATATTAGAAAAGTTATTTTTTCTCTCAGTTAGTAGTAGCCGAAAATGAGGTGACGAGTAGCATAGTAGATTTAGTCTTGCTACGATCAAAACCTAGAAATAAAGAATTTGGTTTTTACAGGTAGGTGTGTAGCGACTCGATACTAATCACTATACAAGCAATGAACGGCCGTGCTGAAGCTTTCTCCCTCCGTCCCTCCCACCTTCTCTCTCTCTCTCTCTCTCTCTCTCTCTCTCTCCGCAACCTGTTTCACCTACACACGCGGTGGACGTTCCACTACGCTCTATCCATCTCCCTCTCATCCTCAAACACTTCTAACTTCCAAAAAGTTATTATTAGCGAATGATCCCCAGAAATGGAAGACGTTAAGGAAATAACTCGATCAATTTTTCTTTGATTTCTTCTTGTTCTTCCAATACGCATTTATTCTTTTTCGAAAAGGCTTGTTTACGCTCCTCCGACCACTTTTGTCTGTACCGCTTTTCTTTTGGTTGCTCTGGTATAACTTCCCATCTCTCTACTTTGTGTCTGAAGGTGTCTCTTTCTAGAACGTCGGCTGGTCTTATGTTTGCATTATTTAGGTCTTTTAGTATTTCATCTGGCCAAGGTATGCAATTCTTAAGTGAGGTTACACAATCTACCATTCTCTTAGTCGGTCGGTTTTCTGGTAGCCGGCTGAGATGGCCAAAGAATTTCATTCGCCTTTTCATGATGGTCTTGATGTCTTCATGTTGTTTTCTGTTAAGGGGTAGTATTTCACCTGCGTGCAGGATTTCTCTTTCTATGACAGTATTGTAGTGTTCAATTTTTGCTCCTCTTCACATTCATTTTTTGTTATAGAGGTTTTGCGTTAATACTAATCCTGTTTTAATTTTCTGGAGGCGATGTTGCTGTGAGATTTTTTTTAATACCGATCGGTTCGATGAATTTTCTAAGGTATTACAGTATGCGATCCTGTTAATTTTACCATATTTCGTTTTCAAGCTTGCAGTTCCCATTTTTGAACAAAAGAATTCAGTTTTCTCAAATGAAATTTGTAAACCTACTCTTTCTGCACATTCTTTGAGTATTTTCAGCTGTTTGACTGCGGCCTGCTCATCCTCTGTTAGTACGGCCAGGTCGTCCACAAATGCAAGGTATGGTATGTAGAGGCAGTTTTTGGCAACGCCCAGTCGCATTGGCTTCCAAACCCCACATTTCTTGAGCTCTTTCTCCCACTCTGCCATAACTTGGTCCAGATCTACGTTGTACAGAATCATCATCATGTTTCACACCTGTCTGAATGTCGAAGGGTTGCGGGAGCTTCCCCATACATTTTACTCAGATTTCGTACCAATTAGTGTTTGTTTTACTATTTATGATTTGGGATTTAATCCCCTCTCTTCTCAAATTTAGAATAGTGAAGGCCTGTCTCTTGAATCTCATGCTTTTTTGAAATCTACAAATGTGCTTACTACTGGTTTTGTGTGAGAGCTCGCATCTTTAGTATAGTTTTGAGGTTGACAATTTGCTCCGGACATCATGTGTTCGGTGTGAACCCTGCTTGATATTCTGCTACTTTGGGTTCTAATTACTGTTGTGTTCTATTCAAGAGACAAGCTGACAGACTTTTGTATGCGACTGGTAGTTGTTTACATCTGATTTATTACCTTTTTTATGTAGTGGATGAATGAGAGCAATCTTCCAGTCCTCCGTGATTTTTTCGGTTTGGTAGATATTTTGGATTATTTGAGTAATTTCGTTGAGTGAATTTGGGCCTAAATTCTTCAAGAGTTCTGCTACAATCCCGTACTCCCCTGGTGCTTTATTGCTTTCACGTTTCTTGAAGTGCGCGTAAATTTCTTCTTGTGTTGGTGGTGACGAGTTCTGTGGTGAGATTTCTGGCTGCACTTTCCGGCACCTATCTTTGCGTTCTAGACAATTTAAAAGCTCTGAAAAATATATGGCTAGTACTTGACAATTTCCTTTATTTATCAGGGCTATTTACCATCTTGATTTCGAAAGCAAAGCTTTTGTGGTGAGTACCCTTTTGATCTGGTTTGCGATGCTCTTATAGAAATAGTGCGTATTGTAGTTTTTAAAGTTTTCTTCGATTGACTGCAGCTGCTCACTGACAAATTTATCGTAAAATATGGGAAGTCTTTTTGCACATTTCGAAAAATTTCCTCTGCGTTTCTTCTGATTTTTTGCATTTGTAATTCTGAAGTGCCTTTCTTCTTTGTCCTAGTGCATTCTCGTAGTCTTCATGCCACCAAGGGTGTTTTGGTTTTTTGTGAGGAGGGATCAGATATTGTTGATTTTAATTTGAAATTTCTTCCAATCTTCTGCGTGTTTTTCTTCCGGTTTTTCAGTAATCTTGCAATCTTTGATTTTGTGTAGATCAAATGTTGGGATCAGAGGTGTTTTTCTTTTGAATTTCCTCAAGGGTGTTAATTTAATTTTTACTCTGGTTAAATAATGATCCGAATCGATATTTGCACCTCTGAGTACTTGCACATCGTGAACTTCTTTCTGGTAGTCATATTATATTGCAACATGATCAATCTGAAATTCTCCCGAACGATGGATGGGTGATCGCCACGTTTTTTGTTTCTTGGGTTGTTTCCGAAGTGAGGTTGACATAAATTTCAGGTTGTTTAGTTGGCATAATTCAGAGAGTCGTGTGCCGTTTCTGTTGGTGAATTTGTGTACTGGATACTTTCCTACTGTCTACCTGTATGCCATTCTGAGCATTGAAGTCACTGAGTAGAATTTTCACATCAACTTTTGGAATTTTGACCGTCTCTGTTTTTGCAGGCTCTTTTTTATTATAACCATCTTTTGGTGCATGTACATTAATAAAGTTGTAGTATTTGTTTATTTGTTTCGTTCTTAGGGTCATTAGTTGATTGTTAATTGGTTTCACATCTGTTGTTGAGTCCAACACTTTGTTGTCTACAATAAAGACCATTCCAAATAGTGCTGCTCCTTTGCCAATTTTCTTGTTTGTTCCACTTTTAAAGATTCTGTAGCTGTTGTAGTCTATCGTTTCTGAATCTGTATAGCGTGTTTCTTGCGGGGCGAGAATTTGAATTTCCTGCTTCGTGAGTTCTGTTGTGAGATTGTGTAATTTACCTGCTTGAATAAGTGTTTGAATACTGGAAGTGCTCATATACGTGTTTGTTTTTTGTGGAAGTTTACCAGAGCATTCCAACTTGGTCTCGTATAAGTCCAAGCTACCCAGAATCCGAATGCTTGGTTGCCACTTTGGAGTGTGTGGATTGTCCATCTGGGGTAATTTTGTCATTACTTGTACGAATCAAGTTCTCTTGTCATCAATTTGTGCGGCTGGTCCCGGCAGAGGTTCGAGTCCTCCCTCGGGCATGGGTGTGTGTGTTTTTCCTTAGGATAATTTAGGTTAACTAGTGTGTAAGCTTAGGAATTGATGACCTTAGCAGTTAAATCCCATAAGATTTCACACACATTTGAACATTTTTGTCATCAATTGTCTAGCTTTGCTGCTTGTGTAGAACAAGAGATTGAGAGTTCGTGGAGCATGTATACAGTCGCACCTCCTGGTGAACAGACGCCGACTATACTGCCGCTTGTTCCAAGCCAGACGTAGCATGGATTCTGGTTGTCATTTCGGTCCACGGGTGGCATTTTATATCCCACCTACCCAGCATCTCTACCGAGCGTTCCCCTATCCGCCGCCTGGGGATGCGCCAGATGGGGACTGACAAACCCCACCATTTTTCCACCGTGAACACACTCTAAGAATTCATCGATGATGAGATGAGAAACTGTAATGAACTTGCGAGGTGCCGGGGCTAGCAGTGTATTTAACACTAAATTCTTCTCGAATTTTCATATGGAAATGATGCTCTAAGGCCCCCCCCCCTTTTCTAACTCCTACTCTTGCTGTTGCACATGGATTAAGAAGAAACGCGAACTGACTGTAATTGACCCTGCAAGTGGAGTAGAAAAGAGTTTGGCACCTGCAATAATTTAATTTGATAGACATTAATTAAATAAAGGAAAGTTTCAGTAACGTAGTGATAAATGAAAGGGTTGCTCTACCGATTAACAGAATGAAAGTTCTGTCCAAAATAACAATTTGATTTATTCAAAAATGGCTCTGAGCACTATGGGACTCAACTGCTGTGGTCATAAGTCCCCTAGAACTTAGAACTACTTAAACCTAACTAACCTAAGGACAGCACACAACACCCAGCCATCACGAGGCAGAGAAAATCCCTGACCCCGCCGGGAATCGAACCCGCGAACCCGGGCGTGGGAAGCGAGAACGCTACCGCACGACCACGAGATGCGGGCATTTTATTTATTATAACTAAACTCAAAATAATAAACAAAACACATGAAACATTTACAATACATCAAATTGGCTCAAATTGGATACTCAAATAAATGCTGTGAAGGTGAAGTTGTCGCTAGACTACACTCCTGGAAATGGAAAAAAGAACACATTGACACCGGTGTGTCAGACCTACCATACTTGCTCCGGACACTGCGAGAGGGCTGTACAAGCAATGATCACACGCACGGCACAGCGGACACACCAGGAACCGCGGTGTTGGCCGTCGAATGGCGCTAGCTGCGCAGCATTTGTGCACCGCCGCCGTCAGTGTCAGCCAGTTTGCCATGGCATACGGAGCTCCATCGCAGTCTTTAACACTGGTAGCATGCCGCGACAGCGTGGACGTGAACCGTATGTGCAGTTGACGGACTTTGAGCGAGGGCGTATAGTGGGCATGCGGGAGGCCGGGTGGACGTACCGCCGAATTGCTCAACACGTGGGGCCTGAGGTCTCCACAGTACATCGATGTTGTCGCCAGTGGTCGGCGGAAGGTGCACGTGCCCGTCGACCTGGGACCGGACCGCAGCGACGCACGGATGCACGCCAAGACCGTAGGATCCTACGCAGTGCCGTAGGGGACCGCACCGCCACTTCCCAGCAAATTAGGGACACTGTTGCTCCTGGGGTATCGGCGAGGACCATTCGCAACCGTCTCCATGAAGCTGGGCTACGGTCCCGCACACCGTTAGGCCGTCTTCCGCTCACGCCCCAACATCGTGCAGCCCGCCTCCAGTGGTGTCGCGACAGGCGTGAATGGAGGGACGGATGGAGACGTGTCGTCTTCAGCGATGAGAGTCGCTTCTGCCTTGGTGCCAATGATGGTCGTATGCGTGTTTGGCGCCGTGCAGGTGAGCGCCACAATCAGGACTGCATACGACCGAGGCACACAGGGCCAACACCCGGCATCATGGTGTGGGGAGCGATCTCCTACACTGGCCGTACACCACTGGTGATCGTCGAAGGGGCACTGAATAGTGCACGGTACATCCAAACCGTCATCGAACCCATCGTTCTACCATTCCTAGACCGGCAAGGGAACTTGCTGTTCCAACAGGACAATGCACGTCCGCATGTATCCCGTGCCACCCAACGTGCTCTAGAAGGTGTAAGTCAACTACCCTGGCCAGCAAGATCTCCGGATCTGTCCCCCCTTGAGCATGTTTGGGACTGGATGAAGCGTCGTCTCACGCGGTCTGCACGTCCAGCACGAACGCTGGTCCAACTGAGGCGCCAGGTGGAAATGGCATGGCAAGCGGTTCCACAGGACTACATCCAGCATCTCTACGATCGTCTCCATGGGAGAATAGCAGCCTGCATTGCTGCGAAAGGTGGATATACACTGTACTAGTGCCGACATTGTGCATGCTCTGTTGCCTGTGTCTATGTGCCTGTGGTTCTGTCAGTGTGATCATGTGATGTATCTGACCCCAGGAATGTGTCAATAAAGTTTCCCCTTCCTGGGACAATGAATTCACGGTGTTCTTATTTCAATTTCCAGGAGTGTATTTCGCAGCTGCGCTTGCAATTAACTAGATATTATTTTCAGTGCTATGTCAATGTGTTCCCCTATTTTTGCTCTTCAAATTGTGTTTTTCTGTGTTGTCGTGTGAAATATTGTGACAATAATGGCGTGTGAAAAACGTAACACTAGGCTTCAAAGTAAACTGAGAAATAATAGTGACGACGAGCGTAGCTTATCAGCACCACTGGGTAGTGAATTAACAGACATTCGAAGTAGTAATTTGGTAATTATGCATAGGGAGATGGAGCGGGCGGCAAATAATGGTGTAGACAGTCAAACAGGTAGTGGACAGGGAAGCATTATCGATCGATCGGTCGGCAACAGCTTCCCTCAGGAATCCGAAATGACAGGACACAATCTTGCAAATACTGTAGATTCAGGTTTTGCGTCCTCACCCTTTTCTCAAATAAGTCAAGACACATTTTCCGCTAGTCAAAATGTGAATGTTGCCGGTGCAAATTCACTGCCGAAAAGCACTGAGGAACATGTTTCAGACACCAGTGTATTGTTATTACAGTTAATGCAACAAATGGGACAAAAGCGTCAAAAGTTAGACACAATGGAACAAAATCAGAGACAAACACAGCAACAGTTAGACACAATGGAACAAAATCAGAGACAAACACAGCAAAAGCTTCAAAAGTTAGACACAATGGAACAAAAGCTTCAAAAGTTAGACTCAGTGGAACATACGCTTGAACAAACACGTGAAGATTTAACTACTGAGTTACATAAAATCGAATCGAAATGTCAAAAGGTCTGTAATGACGTAAAAACGCAAAATTGTGAGCATTTTCAACCTATTTTTTCGCGGCATGAAAATGCATTACAGAATCACGAAGCAGCCATAAAAGAACTGCAAACCATTGTTCATGAAAATCATGAGACCCTGCAAGCTAAAATTGACTCAGTTGCATCTACTGATTCGGTTACGCAACTTGCAAAAACTCAAGAAAACTTAAAGGATACAGTAGATACTCTGAAAATTGGTTCAGAAAGACACTCTGAGGAAATGTGTTCACTATGGGAGAAAGTAGCCGAACTTTCGCATCAGGTCACTAACTTATCTACGAAGGTAGATGATAATCTGAATGACACAAAACCGGTAGTCTTTAATGATACAGAAGAGTGCGAACAAATTAGGAAACTGAAACAAAATCTGAATCAAATCAATACACAGTACAAAAGAGAAATCCGGGAAGTACAAGATCAGCTGACACAGGTAATACAAGAATTACGTATTTCAGAGGTCACTCGTGCCCCAATACGGGAAGAGGGACATAGAAATACGGAACAGCCACAAAATAATAACACAGGGCAGTTCGGAAATTATGAAAGGAATTGGCAAGGTGGACCGAATTTTGAGATGGAACCGCCGACACGACGTAACAATGACCGATATGCTACTCGCCGACATGATGACTTTGACTATAAGCTGTTCATTACTACACGTAAATTCAAAACATTTAAGAATTCTGCCAACGACATTCATCCACAAGCGTGGCTCCATCAATTCTCTCATTGTTTTCCTCCCAACTGGTCATTAGAACACAGATTAGAATTTATGTGTGGCTACTTAGAGAATGAACCAGCTGTAAGAATGCGATCGGTCATTCACGATTGCCACAGTGAAGGAGAATTTTACCATGCGTTCCTCTCAGCATATTGGTCTCAAGCTACACAAGACCGAGTAAAACACAGCATCATGATGATGAAACACTTTGAACAATCTGAATTTTCCAGTTTTGTCAAATATTTTGAAGACATGTTGCACAAGAATCAGTACCTGTCAAACCCATACAGCCCCTCAGAACTCATCCGCATTTGCTTAATCAAACTGCCTGCACATTTACGACATATTATTTTAGCAGGACGTTGCAAAGACGACATTGAAGCTTTTCAGGGACTCCTACAAGAATTAGAAATTGACACAGACAGTCGTGGGATGCGAAAACGGGAAAACAATCACTACAGGTCATATCTGTCACAATTTCGTGACGACAGAAACAATAACTGGCCACGACAAGCCTATTCTTACAACGTAAATCGTGACCAAAATAGACACCATCCGTATGACAACCACTGGCAGAGTAATAATAATTACAGAGAAAGATCGCATTTCCATAGTAATGAATATGACAGAGACACTCATAGAAACAGACAATTTGGCAACCAGAACAATTATTATCACGGGAGACAGAATAACTTCAGATGCAACGGTCCAGCGCGCAGTTACGATTCAGGGAGAAATTCTCCACCACGTGACCGACAAGAAAGAAACTGTGTAAACTACCGACAAAACGACAGACCTGAATTCCATCAGAACTGGCGAGCTTTAAACAGAGCTGGGCCCTCTCGGCAAGGCGAATTTGTGGAAGTTAGGCCTCCTAATCCCAGTAACGATGCGCGGCAACAAAGAGACAGACAATGACTCGCACCGCAGGCATACACGTGCTCCGGCTGGCTCCAAGAAAAATAACATTATATCTGGTACTGCTAATGAGATTTTAATGCAACATTTTGGTTTACTTGAAAATACATTTGGGATTTAAAGTACTTTCTGTGAGATTAAAGATGACTTAGTATTTGGTTTCTTTGACAGCTACACGGTTATATTACGACACTACTAATGTGTGACACAATTTACATTGTTGCTTTTGCGGTGTATCCATCTTATATCTGCACAGTTTTTCTGAATTCTTCTGGAAAGTAAAACATGTTTAATAGCAACTTTTGTGGTATAGCTGCAATGAGACAGCCTTTTCCGTAGCACAACAATACGTTACAGCACAGTAATTTCTTCATCACAACAATAAGCGTAATAACTAAGAAATCTCTACGCAAAGCATTTCACTTTTGTTTATCATGAGGTAAGTACATTGGCTTCTGCAGAACTTAGCTTTTGGAGGAAAATAACTACGACACTTCCACAGATACTATCTTACAACAAGATGCACATTTAGCGCTACAGGACACGCATTTCAGTGATTAATTTTGTACTTAAAACATTTATTTTTAAAGATTTTTGAATTACAAAGAAAGTTTTCCGTGATACATTTCATTCCATTGCTGTAATCTGTAACACCTGAGGGTATAATTACATTAAACCTCAGGGGGGTACACGCCTACTTTGTGTACCATGTGTGTGGCAAGCACAAGGAGCCCTAGCTAATATGGTATTTGCTTATACAATTTTACACATCGGTACCATATTTCTCTTAAACACAAATTACGCAGCTATCTGATCATTTAACTGAGAGAGACAAACTTTTTTATTACGTCAGTGACACATGTTTACGTAATTACACCGTTGGGTAACTTCACACTTACGAAATTGTATTTTGTTTGTACTGTGTGAACTCTTCAAATTTTTTCGGAACCATTGTGATACTATGACAGCTTTGAATGATGTATTTGGTATGAGATCATGATTTTTAAAGTACGTTTGAGGCAGATGACACTATTGAAATGAGCAGAGAATATTTTTTATGGTTTGAAATTAGTGCAGAAAGCTACGACTTTTTTGAGATTTGACTGAGGTGTTATGATGTTATTTTTATGACGACAATGTGTATTATGCTGTTGAGGTATGTTTATGTCAATAAGATGATGCTACCATATATGAGGAATGTGATTACGTGTTTATATGTATATGAATAATGAATAGAAGTTAGGGACTCTTGACTTGTGAAAAAGGATGTTGGAAACCAAGAATCGTACTTTAAGAGTTATGAAATGTGTGTAAATGCGTGAATGTATCACAATGCCGGCGAAAATTTTTTTGGACACTGTTATATTCATAAGATTTTGTTTCTACACATTTGCAATGCAAATTCTTGACCTGTGAAATATTTTTATATATATTGATCTGTGAAATATTTTTATATATATTGACCTGTGAAATATTTTTATGTATATAAATATTTTTATGTGAGATATTATATTTTTATATGAGACTGTAGCAGAAACTGCTGTCGTAAATATTTCCGTAAGGAAGTTAAGTGACCACCTGCACGTAATGCGTCGTGTGCACCCAGCTGCGCGACAGACGCCTGGAAAAAAGCCATTAGTGCCTTTCAGAGGCAGAGGTGGAGAAAAAAAAGAGACATTAACCTCGCTGTTGACATTCCTTTAGAGAAAACATTGCAAATGCGACACCCTCATTACTTGGAAAGATACTTACATCTGTACACCTGATTATGACAAGCGTCTTTCTCTAGAATTGAGGGAATTTTTGCTGCATTATGAAATGCCATATGGCTAATGAATGATGTTTCATGCCATCCTTTGTACATATTTGCTCATTTCCTATAATATCTACTTCCTAGCTGCACTGCAGCATTGGTTAAAATAAAATTTAATATATGTACTAATATAGTTATTTTATGCCTACAGATCCAGTCAATAAGAAATTTATGATCTACTTACAAGAAAACGAGGGCACATAAATAGACATTTCCCTTCACAGGAATTTCATAAATAATTTCTTTACGATTTGGTAACTTATCTGCTAGTGTAAGTTCTCGTGATGCATCACTCTGGTGTTAAGATGTGACATAGGTATTAGACATGGCCATTTTAGTGTAATATTTTTTCTGCTTGAGCTATGTCATGTTTAGGTATAAGTTACTGCTGTTTGCCAGGCATAGTGCTACTGAATTTTAAATTGAGTTACTCTGTTAAGCTAGTTTTACTACTAGCTTATTTTTCTTGTTGTTGCACATTGGCTCATATTAGTTGTAATGTTGCATTGCTTGGTAATTTAGATTTACTGTAGCTTGCTTTGCAATTTTCCATTTTTTTTTTTTTTTTTGCATTGCTGTTTGTGTTAATTTGTTATATGCTGATGCATTGCCTCGTCCCTTAGTTTAGCATCTGAGCTCAGTAGATTTAAGTTTGCTTAAGAGGGGTAGACTATATAAGAAACTAACTATGATGACTTGGAAGAAATGTATTGAGAAGCTATATGAAAATGGTTTGGGCAAAAAAAAGGATACTGTACAGTGGAGAAAAACTATTTTTGATAGAGGATGTGAACAGAATACAGAAAGCAGTCTTAGATAGGACTTTTGGGAATAATGATGAACGAAGGGAGATCTCCATGCAAAATACTGCAGTAAAACAAACCCTGTCCTTTCCTTTTGTGTTATCCCACTATGTGTTTGTGTACCCTTGTGTATTTGTTTTCTTCCTGTCTCTGTGTAGTTTCATAGAATTTTTTCTTCTTTTAATATTAAGCTGCATTCACTATGATGAGGAATACTGTTATCCTCAAATATAATTGGCATTAATAATATGTTATTTACCTTGTCAAGATGTTTAGACATTATGTATTCTGTTTTGTTTTAATGCTCACGTGTAAAGTTGATGTTTCAAAAGTTATTCTGTTCTTTTATGTATTTACTTATGTCATAATTCCTGTAACACTGATGTATATGTTTATTTCTATTCTGTTGTAAAGCCTGTACTACAAATGTTATCTGTATTGTTATGTTTTTAATGATGTATTTTGTACCTTCGTAATTGTATTCTCATGTTATAATATTGTAATTGACACCAGTTAATCAAATTAAGTAACTTGTAAGTTCCATTTCACTGCACACGTTTCTGTTGGTCATAGTGTATGGACAATATGTGAGAAGTAGGGACTGTTAGTGTTTGCACGTGTGTTGATAATTCAGCAAGGGACAGGATAACAGCATTGCCCGTTCTAAGGACAATTCCAAAAACTTTGTGAGTTCACAAGTGGTGGTTATGGACTTGCTATATTATCTGCAAGACTCTTCAATGGTGATTGTGCACCTGCACAGTCACAACAGATGGCTGCTGGCCATCTCTACAAGGACTACAGTGGGTCTGCATCTTTGATGGCCCACCAATACCATTATTTCTGCAAGGACTGCAGTGGGTCTGCGCCTCTGGTGGCCCACCAATACCATATTCTCTACCAGGACTACAGTGGGTCTGCTCTGTGACGACCTACCTAACAATCTTCTTCAAAACGTCGAATGACTCTGCTGTAGGTTTGCTCTGTGGTGGCCCATTACCTGTCAGCATGTCAAGAGTCAGCACTGTCTTTCCGTCTTCAAGACTGTATGGAAATCCACTACTTCTGTGTGCAATTTCTTTTACTAATGAGACTTTGTGAAAAACAAAAACTGTAATTACTATTATGATGATCAATCTGGACTGTCTTTATGGACTGTGAGAAAATTTTAGCTTTTGACCAACATTGTATAAATAAGTGTGTGCATTTGATATCTTTGTTATTGTAATTATGAAAAATTTTTTCAAATCATTATTGGCCACTGCCCAAAAATATTTTGTAAAATTTTTTGTGGGGAGCATGGGGGGCTATGTAAGTAGGCTGTTTATGTTTTCTTTATGTAAGTAGGCTGTTTATGTTTTCTTATTGGCAACGTTACGTAGTGCTCTGTATGAAAATCACTGGCTGTGCTGTGTGCAGCCTGTAGCTAGTTTGCATTGTTGTCTGCCATTGTAGTGTTGGGCAGCGGCAGCTGGAGGTGAACAGCGCGTAGCGTTGCGCAGTTGGAGGTGAGCCACCAGCAGTGGTGGATGTGGGGAGAGAGATGGCGGAAGTTTTGAAATTGAACTGCTATATATATTATGATTATTAAGGTAAATACAGTGTTTGTTCTCTATTAAAATCTTTCATTTGCTAACTATCCCTATCAGTAGTTAGTGCCTTCAGTAGTTTAAATCTTTTATTTAGCTGGCAGTAGTGGCGCTCGCTGTATTGCAGTAGTTCGAGTAATGAAGATTTTTGTGAGGTAAGTTATTTGTGAAAGGTATAGTTTAATGTTACTGAGGGCCATTCTTTTGCAGGGATCTTTGATAGTCAGATTGCGTTGCGCTAAAAAATATTGTGTGTCACTTTAGTGAATGTTTGAGTATGTTCAGTTTTGCTCAGCTGTTTGAAAAGCAAATAGTGTAAGAGGTTTATCAGCACAGTCATGTATAATGCTTCTAAGGGGACGTTTCAAGACAACATAGGCTGCTTGTACGCAGAACACTCAATTGCCAACTGTACTCGGAAAGTTATGTTGAAGTCGAAACTTCAGCAACTTCGTTAAACAGTTACAATCAAATAAAAGTATATTAGACAGCCAATGGAAGGGAGGCTGTCCAGAGCAGCGATTCAAATTGCTCTGAGCACTATGGGACTCAACTGCTGTTGTCATAAGTCTCCTAGATTGCTTAAACCTAAGTAACCTAAGGACATCACACACATCCATGCCCAAGGCATGATTCGAACCTGCGACCGTAGCGGTCGTGCGGTTCCAGACTGTAGCGCCTTTAACCGCTCGGCCACTCCGGTCGGCCCAGAGCAGCGAGAGTTCAGTCTTGTAACCTACTCCGACCAAAAGGCGAGAGCCGACTCCCACAAGAGTACCCATACAAACCGAACACAGAACATTCCCGCCCCCATGACAGTGGCCGTGGTCAAACGTTCCAATCAGCAACTCGAAAACGGTGGAAAATTCCACTCTATTGCTGAAGCACTACCATTCCACCAATGGAGATTCTTGGCGCCAATTTCTTCGCTGGTTTTGCTACGTCATGGAGCTATGCCTTGAGCAAGCCAATCACAGTTACTATTTTGCAGAAAGCGCGGGAATTTTCCCGCCACAACTGCCTGGGTACACAAGTCACACCCACACCTCGCTGGTAGCCCGCCAGAAAGTGTTTTCGCCAAGTTTCTGCGAAGTAACGGAATCTCCAGCCCAGACGCCCCTTCAGGCCCCTGCGGGCGTGTCTCCGCCGCTCTACTGACAATGTCGGCGTCTGGAAAGCATTCACTCGACTCCCTCACATCCGTCGGCTTAACCCTTTCAAGATCAGCGGAGCCCACCTGTCACCGGACCACTCGGGTGACGAGAGACGCTGCGTGGGAAGTCCGCGTGTGAAGGAATAGCAACTTTTCACCGCATGCAATTAGAGAGGAAAATCGAATTACTCAGAGTAAGATAGAAATATGAGAGGCGGCTTCTGCCACCTCTCAAACTTACATCCGGAAATGCATGATTTCCATGCTAGAGACCATTTATTCAATCATACTTTGTTTCAGAGACTGAGAGCGCTGTACCATGGAGCCACAGTTACAGTATGCATGGTTCCCTCCAAGAGGGTGGTACTGTCCCTCGTACATCATGCCCCACCGCCCTCTCATACCATAGTAATTGGTAATGTTGTGTCCAGTTCACTTCTCTTGCTGACTCACCTGGTAGTGGATGTGGTACTCAGTGGTTCCGTATCGACTGGAGAACGTGCCGACAAGTGTTTACTTAAGGAAAAGGCACATGGCAACGGGCGGTGGGCAGCAATGTTGCATCAGGAGGCCTATCCCCGCCGACAGCGACCGCAGCATTCAGCGTTTGCAACAGTGTTTCACCGTTTGTCTGAGACAAGGTTGTTCCAGGAAGCAGAAAATCTTGAAGATGCGCCCGAAGTGTTCGGACACGAGACTTGGAGGAAAATGTGATTAACACTGTAGAAGGCTACAGCTGTGTCAGTACCAGGCAGTTGGCCCACCAGTACAGGGTAAGCCAGACGAAGGTGTTGAACATTCTCCATGACTACTCTTATCGCCAACTTCGTAACACTGATCTGTGGGATAGTATGCAGAACCCCCACGGTACGGTGGCAGCGAAACATCAGCATCGTGGCAGTGGTAATGTGTGGCTCGGCATAATTGTCGGCCGTAGTTTGGAACCAGTCTTCCTCCCACGACGCCTAACAGGCCGGAACTATCGGCGTTTCTCGCGGGTGACTTTGCCGCTGCTACTGGAAGAAGCGCCATTGATGATTCGAAGGGTTATGTGGCTGCTACATGACGGTGCACCAGACCACTTTGCCGTTAACTTCCGGACACATCTCAATCGTGTCCTCTCTGGTCGATGGATCGGACAAGAAGGTTCAGTTGCAGGGTCTGCTCATTCACCGGATTCAACCAGTGCTATTTCCGGTTAGGGGTGTGGTGTCACCGCCAGACACCACACTTGCTAGGTGGTAGCCTTTAAATCGGCCGCGGTCCGTTAGTATACGTCGGACCCGCGTGTCACCACTATCAATGATTGCAGACCGAGCGCCGCCACACGGCAGGTCTAGAGAGACTTGCTAGCACTCGCCCCAGTGGTACAACCGACTTTGCTAGCGATGGTTCACTGACAAAATACGCTCTCATTTGCCGAGACGATAGTTAGCATAGCCTTCAGCTACGTCATTTGCTACGACCTAGCAAGGCGCCATTACCAGTTACTATTGATGCTGTAAAACATGTACCGTCAAGAGCGATGTTCACCAATTATGGATTAAAGTTAAGTATTCCAGCAGCTACGTACGTTCTTTGCTTCTATAAATTCCTTGTCCTGTTCCAGACCTCACGCCAGCCTGCGTGAGCTAAAACGCATGCCTTTCGGCTTCCTCTACTAAACCGGTGTTGGCTCTCCTGCTAATCCACAACATGGGGCCATGCAAGCCATGTGCTCTTCTCCTGCCAATTGGAAGTTTGTCTACAAACAATGTGTGCTCTTGTCTCAGGCAGAACCACATTCTATTTGTAAGTCTTTCCGTATTTTATGAATTGAGTATAAACTCACTTCAGTCGTTCCCTTACATTTATGTCAGCTTTTATGAATAGGAAGATAATGTTGTTAGTTGTTTTGTCATGGTGGATTCACATTTTATTCACCTTTTATAGAGTTTTATCTTTCTCCATGCCTGTGGCTTAGTTTTACAAGCTTATGGTATGCCAATGAAGCTCCCCTGATAAGCTGATAACTGTAAACTCTAATAACATTCGAAAAGACAGATATTTTTCTAAAACTTTGTCATTTTAGAAGAAATAATGAGGTTGTAACTGACCCTCATTTTCAATTGATAATCAAACAAGTGCTGTTCTGATCTTTTCCCTCAGCTTTTCTAGTTATAATTTTATGCATAGAGAACAGTTTGTTAATAATTATTGTAACGTTTGCAGAACATTGTCTTTGACTGACACTATTGGCAAAAACATTAAACCTGACCGCTACATCTTGTACTTCCTTGGTGTATTTTCATATCTTATCTCCTTAGATAAAGGGAATTAGTAATTTTTCATGTGTTTCTTGCAAACGAGACTTCGAGTGGTACCATTTTTATGATGAGATAATGAGCAATATTCTTACGTAATACAATAGGTATTAGCAATTTACCACAGATGTGTTCTATTGAGTGCTTTCACTTTACGTTCTTTTAATAATTGTCATGTAATGAGATGATCTATGTTGATGATTTTATTTTGTGGTTCTGGGAATTCGATAAGCATTCAAAGGAGTATGTGTTATCTACCATTAATGAGTAAAAGTCGAAACTGTGTGATGTGTGGGAAGTTCTAACTATTCAGACCACAACATCATCACATTTCAATGCTGCCAATTATCATTTGTCTCAGTTTTAACTAATTAATTTACGTGATGTCGATAAGGACTATTACCCTATGAGGTAACTTAAAATGGTTTTTAAGTGAATGAGTATATCTGGCTGTTTCCTCCCAGTTCTTTAGGACTTTTAATCACGTTTGACGCCTCGAATACGAGTAGGGAGAGTTTTATTGGTGTTGCAATGAGCCGGCCTGAGTGGACGAGCTGTTCTAGGCGCTACAGTCTGGAACCGGGCAACCCCTACGGTCGCAGGCTCGAATCCTGCCTCGGGCATGGATGTGTGTGATGTCCTCAGGTTCGTTAGGTTTAAGTAGTTCTAAGTTCTAGGGGACTGATGACCTCAGAAGTTAAGTCCCATAGTGCTCAGAGCCATCTGAACCATTTTGAACCTCCCGAGTCTATGGGACTTTTAGCCATGTTCGAGGCCTCGGTCACGATTAACAAGAGTTTCTATTCGATTATCTGATGATCCATAGAACTTTGTGGTAACAAGTAAAATAGGCTGCTAGCTGTACTGCAGGGAGGCACACCGTCAGTGGCTTCTGGTGTCAGACTCGCGAACTTGCCTTCGCTGGGGCAGCTGCTG
Source organism: Schistocerca cancellata (assembly GCF_023864275.1). NCBI lineage: Eukaryota > Metazoa > Arthropoda > Insecta > Orthoptera > Acrididae > Schistocerca > Schistocerca cancellata. The sequence continues at coordinate 213,686,570 of NC_064635.1, forward strand.
AGAGGCTGCAGTGACGGACGCGGCTGGTCGCAGCACTGTGAATACGGGCCGGCCCAACCTTTCCCCTGCCGTTCCGCTGGTTCGCAGAAATGTTGTGGCAACTGGCTGGCGGATCGTCCACGAGGCGGCGCGGACTGGGAACATACCAGGGCAACCACACGCCTCCTGAGCGCCTCTCGTATGGCGAACCTGCATTTTCTGTCGGCGGCTGCAAATGTGCGATGTCGACACGGTGCCGTGTTCAGTCTGAGAAAATTCCACAGTGTAACTGTCTCGATGACGTCCCCTAACCGCAAGGATCAACGGCGTGGGCGGTGTAGCGTAAATGTGTGAAACAGTGAGTGATGACTCGGCATATAAAGTGTACCAAACTCTGCGAAATTAGCGGGCACATTATAAGCGAAAATGGACAAGTTTAGTCAGGCCTCTCCTGCGTTTCACCAGTCTGAGAGGAATTCTTGGTGCCGCGCGGGATTAGCCGAGCGGTCTGAGGCGCTGCAGTCATGGACTGTGCGGCTGGTCCCGGCGGAGGTTCGAGTCCTCCCTCGAGCATGGGTGTGTGTGTTTGTCCTTAGGATAATTTAGGTTAAGTAGTGTGTAAGCTTTGGGACTGATAACTTTAGCAGTTAAGTCCCATAAGATTTCACACACACATACAGAAATTCTTGGTCGTCACTGTGGCGAAACCTGTAAATACTCCCCACCGAGTAGTAGTTATCTTGGTGCGGAGAGGAACGTCAAACAGTGGAGGACGCACGGCCTTGACAGAGGGGTGCGGCGAGGGGCAGGCGCCTCATCGTGGCCCGGCCCAGTTCTCGCTCAGCAGGTCGAGTAAGTGTCATCTTTTCAGCGTTAGCTCTGCTTTTTTTCTGACAAGCTCACAATTAGCGAGGTAAGTCCCGCAATTTGTGTTCCTTTGTCGGTGTCCTTCCTTGTCAGTATCTTCCGTCAAATTTTTAACTTATGTTTGCGAACTCTACAGACTTGGAAAAACCAGTCGCAGTTCCATAGCACTCTTCTGTTCGAACAGCGGTTAACGCAATAATCTATAGTCAAAAGAGCTTCGCTCAAACGATGATTCGTCGTACTTTTGGGCACGTAAATGTGTATTCCGTTGTCGAAATTGATTTGTTAGGTTCTTGCAGAGACAATTTGTCGTAAATTTTAGTATCAAATAAATAGTTACTTACAGATTCATTTCCAGAAAATATTCAGTTTTCTTGTGAAGCATTTTAGAAAAAAATAAATTGAGTGTTTAAAAGAATTGATTTATTTTCTCCCTTTAGTCCTACAACAAATTAGATTAGGTGACCCTCGAATTACGTAACTAAACTGTACAACCACTTTGGCGATGTTACCTTGTGAAGTAGGTACTCCTAAACGGAACAGTATATATACACTCCTGGAAATTGAAATAAGAACACCGTGAATTCATTGTCCCAGGAAGGGCAAACTTTATTGACACATTCCTGGGGTCAGATACATCACATGATCACACTGACAGAACCACAGGCACATAGACACAGGCAACAGAGCATGCACAATGTCGGCACTAGTACAGTGTATATCCACCTTTCGCAGCAATGCAGGCTGTTATTCTCCCATGGAGACGATCGTAGAGATGCTGGATGTAGTCCTGTGGAACGGCTTGCCATGCCATTTCCACCTGGCGCCTCAGTTGGACCAGCGTTCGTGCTGGACGTGCAGACCGCGTGAGACGACGCTTCATCCAGTCCCAAACATGCTCAATGGGGGACAGATCCGGAGATCTTGCTGGCCAGGGTAGTTGACTTACACCTTCTAGAGCACGTTGGGTGGCACGGGATACATGCGGACGTGCATTGTCCTGTTGGAACAGCAAGTTCCCTTGCCGGTCTAGGAATGGTAGAACGATGGGTTCGATGACGGTTTGGATGTACCGTGCACTATTCAGTGTCCCCTCGACGATCACCAGTGGTGTACGGCCAGTGTAGGAGATCGCTCCCCACACCATGATGCCAGGTGTTGGCCCTGTGTGCCTCGGTCGTATGCAGTCCTGATTGTGGCGCTCACCTGCACGGCGCCAAACACGCATACGACCATTATTGGCACCAAGGCAGAAGCGACTTTCATCGCTGAAGACGACACGTCTCCATTCGTCCCTCCATTCACGCCTGTCGCGACACCACTGGAGGCGGGCTGCACGATGTTGGGGCGTGAGCGGAAGACGGCCTAACGGTGTGCGGGACCGTAGCCCAGCTTCATGGAGACGGTTGTGAATGGTCCTCGCCGATACCCCAGGAGCAACAGTGTCCCTAATTTGCTGGGAAGTGGCGGTGCGGTCCCCTACGGCACTGCGTAGGATCCTACGGTCTTGGCGTGCATCCGTGCGTCGCTGTGGTCCGGTCCCAGGTCGACGGGCACGTGCACCTTCCGCCGACCACTGGCGACAACATCGATGTACTGTGGAGACCTCACGCCCCACGTGTTGAGCAATTCGGCGGTACGTCCACCCGGCCTCCCGCATGCCCACTATACGCCCTCGCTCAAAGTCCGTCAACTGCACATACGGTTCACGTCCACGCTGTCGCGGCATGCTACCAGTGTTAAAGACTGCGATGGAGCTCCGTATGCCACGGCAAACTGGCTGACACTGACGGCGGCGGTGCACAAATGCTGCGCAGCTAGCGCCATTCGACGGCCAACACCGCGGTTCCTGGTGTGTCCGCTGTGCCGTGCGTATGATCATTGCTTGTACAGCCCTCTCGCAGTGTCCGGAGCAAGTATGGTGGGTCTGACACACCGGTGTCAATGTGTTCTTTTTTCCATTTCCAGGAGTGTATATCGTAGGAAATTTACTTAATTTAGCAATTTTCATCAATCGTTTGTCATCTAGACAAACGATTGATGAAAATTGCTTTCATTTATATTTAACATTTTGGAGTCCCAGAACATTTTCAGTTACTGCTTGGTTAAGGAATATAAAAGGTTTATACCAGCTTGCAGGTCACCTGTGTGTGGAGCACTGAAGTGTGGCAGCCAGACAGCGCTCTCCTCCACCGAGCCCCGGCGTGCCACGCCGACATCACCCGTACTGCGAGCCGCACATTTCGGAAGGAGCTGCTTTCTGATGTTCCTTATACGACAGAATTATTGAACAATTTTGAGAGCGTACTCTCACACATAATAAAGAAATAACATTTTGTGATAATTACATAAATATATTTAGGTGTTTCAGTTGTCAGTGTATAAATAAAACCCGTAGAAGAAAACCATGACACATTTCATTACATCTGGTAGAATAAGACCCCGCTTCAGCTACCCCTAATTTTCTTTTTACTCGTACTGCACGTCCGGTTTCCAAGCATAAAGTTTCACCTTCCGGCGGCACAAATTGCGAACATGAGGAGGAGCTACTAGCTTACCAGTACTACAGGGTTGAGATACCAAAACGGAAAGATAAAGCCGTCAAAAGTGGTGCTACTCACATAATTACGGAAACAAAATTAGGATAATGTTACAACGATAAAAAAATATTTGAGTCCTGATGCTACATATCCTAAAATTTTAGTGAACCACACTGGTTGCTTAATACTTAATATTTTAAACTTATTTTTTCCCATAACCAGGCTAATGTACACTTTTCATTCACAAAATACAAAATCAGGAGTGAAGATGTTAATGCGTGGGTGCATTTCGAAGGACTGTCAGGAAATCGTAATTATCATCAGAGTGTGTGTTGTGAGTGAGTGAAGGCCAAGAAACGGTTATTAATTAATTTTACTTGTGATCTGTCTGTCTGCCTGGCTGACTGTTAACAAGACATTTTGTCAGGAACGGGTAGACGCATCAAGTTGAAATTCATCTCACATACTGAGATCTACGGTCCCTTGGCGGTGTAAAACATTGAAACTTCTAAGTGAGTGCAACCAAAAGATACCGCCATTTACGTCACATAATTTGATACTAGCAAACTCACTCATTACAATTACTCCCAAGGATCTAGAATCATGAAATTTGGAAAGAAGCAAGCTGTCACAGTACAAATACAGTAAAAAAAACGAAAATTGGTAATTTGTAATTATATCACACAAAAAATATTTCTTCTGTCAGTTGTTACCCCAGTTCAAAATTAAAACATTGTCTAAACTCTTGGTATTCCCGGAACTGACGTCTTGGGGGTATCCATGTCGATAACAGCCGAATAGGTGGAAATCCGCGGTTCTCAGAACGGATAAACTGTCTGTGTGTACATAATTGTGTAAGGAACGCTCAGTTCTCGAAGCCCACATGCACCTGGCCAATTTGTTTTAATTAACGACAAAACCGTGAACGGTCCAATGTCTGATGCAACACAGTTGATGTCAATTTGGAATTTCAGTTCGTAATGCTAGCGGACCACGAATGAAAGAATATGGTAAGAAACAGCCTCTTCTCGACGTATACGTCTTGCGCCATAATGGCACGTCACATGTCGCTGTACATCAGTAGCGAAACTATGCCAGTGCTGCATCAGGCATCGCCACATTACCCAACATTGCGCCAGCGGAACATCGTCAAGCAATCCTGGAAGATCCTAACGCATAAAATCGAAGTTACCCACATCTGTCAAATTTTCTCGAAAGAACATGTTCCCTCGTACTTCTGACCATACTTCAACACTCTCCTTGTGTTGTAAAGACGTGCCCCGCACTCTAGTTGTGATACAACTACAATAGACACGAACTTGTCATTGTAACAGGGAAAATCCGTCACATCTCGCGGTTTATATGAAATATTCCGTATTCAGAAATGCCTCTTCGCTTCAGTGAAAGCGTTCGGTCGTGGGCCCTTACAGACTAGGTGGATGTAGTTGTAATAGTGGTATTAGGAGGAAATCCTTAGCTACTGCGCTTGCGGCAAAGAGTACACAGTTTAATGTTTTTATGGGATGCCACTTAATAATTACTGTGGTTTTTCACATCAGCGTCCACTGAACACACAATACTTTGCACAACATTAGTTTTCACTACCCTTCTGTATTTGCAGGCAGGTAACACTTTAACTACTTGTGATGCACATACGTGACTGCACTGGAGACTGGCCCTCGATTGTGTAGGCCTCCGCTCCCAGACTGTTTTTGCAGTGTAATAATTAATTAGGGGTAGCGTCTTTGATATTCAATCAAACCGACCTCGGTGCCGGGTTGGAATCTAGCCACAACTTAAACTTTGAATAAAAATCATCGGCAATGGCGGCCGATGACTTCCTGCATAAGAAGTCACCCGCATTCTGCCAACGGCCTTGCCAAAGAAGGCGGAGGAATGGACAGAGGATCAGGGAAATCTCTTGCCCTTGGGGTGGAAAACTGCCGCTAAGAGGCGAAAGGATCGGCAACGAGCAGGCATGGGGATTCAGAAGGAAATGTAACCCACTGCATTGAAGACACGTAATGTACACACACAGGACATGCCTGTAATTGACAAAAGTGCCATGATGATCTCTCCAATGGCAAAAGATTCTGGACTAGACCCCCATACGTATCTCCAGCAGGGGACTGCCAAAGGAGATGTGATCATGACAAAAATTCGTATAAAGGATACAGTTCTACGAGCCGGAGCGTGGAATGTCAGAAGTCTGAACTTGGCAGCGAAGGTAGCAAATCTTAAAAGGGGAATGCTAAGGCTCGGTCTAGATATAATGGGGGTCAGTGAAGTGAAATGAAAAGAAGACAAGAATTCCTGGTCAGACGAGTATAGGGTAACGTGACCAGCAGCAGAAAATGGTTCAGCAGACTAGGAGTCGTTGCAAATAGGAAGGTAGGGGAGATAGTGAGTTACTGTGAACAGTTGAGTGATAGGGTTGTTCTGATCAGAGTCGACAGTAAACCAACACCGGCAACAATAGTTCAGATATACATGCCGACGTCGTAAGCAGAATATGAAGAGATAGAGGAAGTATATGACGAAAGTTATTCAATACGTAAAGGGAGATGAAAATCTTATATTCGCAGAGGATCGGAATGAGATTTAGCGCCGGCCGGTGTGGCCGAGCGGTTCTAGGCGCTTCAGTCTGGAACCGCGCGACCGCTACGGTCGCAGATTCGAATCCTGCCTCGGGCATGGATGTGTGCGACGTCTTTAGGTTAGTTAGGTTTAAGTAGTTCTAAGTTCTAGGGGACTGATGACCTCAGATGTTAAGTCCCATAGCGCTCAGAGCCATTTGAACAATTTTTTGAGATTTAGTGGAAGGATAGAAGAAAGGGTTACGGAAGAATACGGGCTTGGTAGCAGGAATGACGGAGGAGATTGAATAACTGAGTTCGGCAATAAATTTCAGCTGGTAATAGCGAATACTCTGTTCGAGAATCACAAGAGGAGGAGACATAGTTACAAAAGGTCTGCTCATACCGGAAGATTTCAGTTAGATTATATCGTGGTCAGACAGAATTCCGAAGCCAGATACTCTATTGTAAGGCGTTCCCAAGAGCAGATATAGACTGAGATCATAATTTAGTAACGATGAAGAGTAGGCTGAAATTTAAGGAACTTGTCAGTAACAGTGAGTGCGCAAAGAAATGAGATTCGGAAGTACTAAGGAATGAAGTTGTCTGAGGCTATAGATAATGCGATAATGCATAGTTCAATAGGCAATTCAGTTGAAGAGGAATGGACATTCTTGAAAAGGGCAACAGCAGAAGTTGGAAAGTAAAACATAGGCCAGGAGTCTCACTACATGAGTATAAGTGTCTTCATTGACGAGTCCCACTTTGAAATAAACTCCGATGACCGGCAAAGACGAGTGTAGAGACTCCCCAGACAGTGGCAGCGGCGTGGGGTTGGGGGTGGGGGTTTGTGGGGAGGGGAGCGCCTTCCAGCTGGACAGCCTCGACTGACGGGCTAGGGCGCCATTTCTTTTAGTAGCAGGGCCGCTTTGGTTGTCATGCACGGCCACCTTACGATATCCTACTCCCCGAGGGTCTTCTCGCCCTAAAGAAAAATTTAAGCCAATTGACTCAAAAGTTAAATTCAAAAATTTATTAAGAGACAGTTGATTTCTCGTCAAGCCATTCATTCCAGCCCTCGTGGCGAGCCATCCTGCGCTTGCATTTCAGCAAGATAGTGCCCGCCCTCACACGGCGAGAGTTCCTGCTGTTTGTCTTCGTGCCTGCCAGATCCTACCTTGGCGGATTGAGAACGTCTGGAGCATTTTACGGGCAGGTCCCTCCAACCGGTTCTGGATTGTGACGGTCTACCGCGCCAGCTGCGCAGAATTTGGCACGACATCCCTTGCTGTATGTTGCTGTACAGGTATACCTGAAACCGAATGAGTCGCGTACCTGTTCCAGAGGAAACTTAAATTTTTCTTGCACGCCTCAGCAACTATGTCATTTGCGTCGGTGGGTCGGTGAAACGAACCAATTCGTAATGTACAGGGACGTGCTGAAAAGTAATGCGTCCGAACTTTTTATTCTGTTCTCAGTGTAGTCTGCTGCATTGCATGTCATGCATATTACTCGGTCGACTTTAACGTTTCGCTAATTCTAGCCGGAACTCTCTGCCGCTATAGGGCTCCGAAGTGTAGCCTGTACGATGGCGGTGCGTGAGACACAGCGCGCCGTAATCGAGTTTCTAACCGCAGAAAACGTGCCTCCAACTGAAAGCAGTAGATGAACGAAGGCTGTTTCCGGTTACGATTGGGTCGACATCAGTGACGTGTTACGTTGCGTTATTAGTGCTAACCTCAACGTGCGTGGCAGAACTAGTAGTTCTTCCATAAATTAGCTTTGATAATGATGAAGCGGTGCAAACAGTGGCGAGGTTGTGGCTCCATCAACATCTACGGTGACGGTGTCGTCACAGTCGTCGAGTCGCGACACTCCTGCTCATTTCTGTCATACTCTGCGACAGCAGCGCTCACAGCGTCCAGCGAGCTACACTTCTGAACACTATATTGGATGAGTACCAATAGTTTCTTAGTAGTGAGGTAGTGTGTGCAATTAGGAGCGTATGTGGTGCCGCAAAAATCGAAAGTAAGTAAACAATAACAGCACATTTGTACTTCTGTAGTTTCCTAAGGACCCTAGGAGGTATGAAACGGAACATCACAGAACCTTATTTACGATTCTCTTTGAACCTTCATATATTTATTGAAGTATGTCATAGTCTCTTAAGAACAAAAAAATGGCTGGCAAGTAGCGGAAGATCAGATCTTTCGTAGAAAGACGTCGTGTATCTACTCAACGTGAAGTTTTCTTCATTTCCAGTCAAAATAGTGATTGCGAAACGTAGGAGACGTGCAGGGAATGCAATATCTACAGTATTTAACTTACAAATGAGCCATCACAGCAGTAACTAAAGGGAAAACCACGCAAGCGCAATAATAAAGCATCGAAAGTAATAAAACTGTTTGCCAACACAGAAGAAAAAAATTCCTCTATTGTTGCTACATCTGAACCAAAAACAGCAGGAAACTTTAACACATGCGCTATTGCAGCAAAAGCAGTTAGATGTACAAAACTATTCGTGCACTGGAAAGTCTAGTGAAATGTAACAATGTGCGAATCTTTAGACGTCATATAAAACTGTTACGTGTCAGGGAAAGTGTCTGTAACAACAGGCAACAACAGTAGCGCTGTACGTGGCCCTCATGCACGGAATGTGTGTTTGTATTCACTTGACTTCAGCGCTATAATTTGCAGTTATACACGTGTTCGTAGTATTTCTGCATGAGTAAGTTGTAGCCTGTGGTACTGGATCATTCAGATTCGGCTGCTTTTACATTTATTTCACAATCATTCATGCCGCTCGCTTGGAACGCAAAAATATAATAACTTTTTCGTCAGTTGAGTAGAACAGTAATTAGAAGCACGCATTATTCTTGCGACTGATTTCCCGCCGCTAGGGGCGCTATAGTCGATCCAACTGTCACACAGTAACAGTTTTCACAGCAGCGAGTATCGCAGCTGCATCTCCAAGATGTGGTATCATTGAACTGATCTCTCGCTGGGAGGAATGTGCTCGTCGCCAGGGCGACTAAGTTGAAAAGTAAATATGTAGACATGAAGAATGGAGATGTAGAATGTTAAGACAGTTTATTATATTTAAAACGCTGTAAGAGTTTTCACGTAAACCGATTATCGACGTAGCCTCCGTCTGTACTAATTCACACCAACTATCTGCTTCAATTAGCAGCGATGTGAGCCGAAAGTGAGGAACTTCTGTGACATAAGGAACTTGGACAGAGGAAGGGGCATGGCGGAAACGGCGAATTTGGTCGGCTGTCCCCGGACTAGTGTCGTGAGCATTTCTGGAAAGCGGTTGAAGGATGGCGAGACCACCCGCGGACTACGAGGAGCTGGATGTCCGTTGCTCGTCGCGCTGTTTTGGAGAACATTCTGGACTGCACGTTGATGAAGAAGTGCCTCCGCAACGGACGGTTCTAGCCTGTCACCACGTTACCGCGCTGACATAGTCAGCTGAGATCGCAGTGGGCGTGGATCACCGAGACTGGACCGTGGATCGATGGATACCTGTCAACCGGTCTTGTTACACTAGGCCCGGATATGCCATCATACCTCTGAAAATTTACCAAGCAGGTTTCGAATCCATGTTACGCAGAATAGCAGCTGCATTGCGTTCCGAAGGTTGACCAACACTCGACTGACCAAATGGTCTTAATATACCGTAAGATAAAAGAAGAGACAAACCACGAAGTAGTTATCCGAATGGGACGGAAATTGGCCTATCTGATGTGCATGCACAAACAAGCAAATGACTACAATTCCAAGAAAAGTGCGCGATTTATTCGAGAGAAAGAGTTTCACAAATTGAGCAAGTCAATAATGCGATGGTTCGCCTCTGGCCCTTATGCAAGCAGTTACTCGCCTCGGTTTTGATTGATAGAGTTGTTGGATATCCTCCTGAGGATGTCGTACCAAATTCTGTCCAAACGACGCGTGAGATCGGCAAAATCCAGAGGGCCCTGTCCATAGTGCTCAAAACGTTCTCAACTGGAGAAAGATCCGGCGACCTTGCTGGCCGAAGTAAGGTTTGGGAAGCGCAAAGACAATAAATAGGATCTCTCGTCATGTGCGGACAGGCATTATGTTGAAACTTCCTGGCAGATTAAAACTGTGTTCCGGACCGAGACTCGAACTCGGGACCTTTGCCTTTCACGGGCAAGTGCTCTACCAACTGAGCTACCGAAGCACGACTCACGCCCCGTCCTCACAGCTTTACTTCTGCCAGTATCTCGTCTCCTACCTTCCAAAGCTGTGAAGACGGGGCGTGAGTCGTTCTTGGGTAGCTCAGAACAGTTCGGCGCTAGCGGCCGTGCGAAGCGGAGGTCCGCTACTTCCGCCTGTGCGGCGTGTGCGAGTGTTTGTTTACTTGTGGACTTAGTCTGCGCGCGGGCTACTAACAACGATCATGGCGAACAAGTACAGGAAAACTACATTACGATTCACTTTCTGCAAAGACTACGAATGACCAAAGGCTTTAGCAGTGGAACGATTCATTCGAGAGGACGTCAAGATACCGCCAAACGATATTGTCGGAATTCATCTGTCCATCGTTTGTCCCACGGTGTATGTTAAGATGGTAAATGACGCGGCGTGTGAGAGAATTCTACAGGCGACAAAAGCAGGTCTCCGATTTTGCCATAGTGACGGGAATGTCGGCACGGTAACTGTAGAACATGCTGGTCTGGGTGTACGGACAATACGTGTTTTTGAGCTGCCTTTTGAGCTCCCGGCTGACGAAGTTATCGAGGCTTTTAAGCCATACGGCACGGTACATGGTCACACAGCAGCACGCTGGACACAATTCGCCACGTACCCAGTTCTTAACGGAGTACGACAGATCACTATTGATCTTCAGAAGCATGTACCGTCCTATCTGACAATTGGTGGTTGTCGGGCGGTGGTGATTTACGATGGTCAACCACGTACATGTTCTGGCTGTGGCCAGGAGGGACACCTCAGGTCGAACTGTATGCAACGGCGGATTACGCAACTGCCTTCAGACGTGCGGGAGCCGTCGCCGGCGATGACAGTACTTCCAATCACCTATTCCAAAGCCCTCACTGCGTCCGCTGATGACCGAAAAGACACAGCCCTGGTGGAAGATGGCACTCTCCGAAACCTTGTAGCAGACGTCGGGATGACAGAGGTTGCTGCTCCGTCGAGCATACAATCTACGGCGATATTAGATGAGACCGAACTCCCACCAAGCACACCGATAGTACATGAAGCAGTTCCAGTCACTACGGATGCTGTACCGTCTGGAACGCACTCTGTGACGACATCATCAGTTTCGACCGAACTCCCGCCAAGTACAACGATGGGACTCGAAACACTTCCTGTTCCTACGGATGCTTTTCTGTCGGGCAGCCGTGATTCCCTACAATCTGAGGACACGGAAGGAAGATCACGCAAACAACGTTCCCCGAAAAGGAGGAAACGGCGTCGTCGCACGACATCTCCTAGGGATGACTCCCCTTGCCCCGACGACGATGTGCCTGTGGACCAAGACGACACAACAGCCTCTACGACACAGGATGAGGCAATGGAAACTGTTCGATCAGACCCGCAGCGGTCTGTCACATTGACGGTACCGGCACGTGGTGATGCTGAAGAGGAATCACAACCAATTGGCTCTCCCGAAGCAGATGCTGTGGCAATGGACACGAATATATTACCGCCTGCAAAGATGTGGTATGACGATATTGAGGAGGCGCCGGACGCCATACAGAGGCAGCCGGCACTCACGAAGACGACCTAATAATTGCTGAAGGTGAAGGGAGAGGGGCGAGAGAACGTCTTATAACTCAGCCCCCAGCGCCGATGCAGGGAGATGGTGTTGCGCATCGACAGAGTGGGATTCAACGCCATGCGAACCGTATTGCGACATTAAATATAAATGACGTGCGTTCACCGGCCAAAATACACCTACTGAAGAAAACGATTTGGGCATCTGATGTGGATATTGCTTTGCTGCAGGAAGTCCACATAGCTGCACTCCCATACATCGCAGGCTACCAATCCTATTCGTCACATGGAGATCAAAATGGGAATGGGGTGGCAGTTTACGTGCGAGATGGCTTCCCAGTGGAAAACGTGTGTTACCTTCCGTCGGCCAGGGGAATGGCTTTCACGACGTTTGGGACACTCAGCATCAATCTTTATGCACCGTCGGGAAACAATCGGCGGTGGGAAAGGGCGCGATTTTATGCATAAGACATTGCCCCACTTTTCCATGGACGTTATGCATGTGTAATAATTGGTGGAGATTTCAACTGTGTTCTCAGCCCGAAAGACCAATGGCCGCAAGCAAACATCAGCCAAGAGTTGCGAATCGTTGTCAACGACCTTGTACTTAGTGACACGTGGGAATTACGACATGGAGATGCACCGGGATACACCTATGTGACAAGTCATTCGGCGAGCAGGTTAGATCGCATTTATATCTCACGCGCTCATGCAAATGATGTCCAGGACGCGGAACGCTGGCCATTGTCATTTTCCGATCATAGCGCTTACATCTGTACGGTGCTTCTTCCCCGTAGAGAGGTGTGGAACAGTAAGGCCCCGTGGAAATTAAACATTCAACATCTACATGATCCTGAATGCCGTCACCGGATCCTTGAGACATGGACTATGTGCGAGCGAAGGGTTGGAAGGTATGCGACGAAGCTTGATTGGTGGCTGACTTGTGCTAAACCGGCGCTTCGCCGTACGTTCATCTCATATAGCAGGGAGATGGCAGAATGGCGCCGCCGTACGACCGACTTTTATTTTGCAGCGCTGCGCGACCTGGACGATGGTCCGCTGGTACAGGACGTCTGGATCGAACGCAAAAGGATAAAAGCTAAACTAGTGGCTTTAGCTCGGAAACATCTTCAGGGAACCATGGTGCGCGCCAGATGTCACGATACGATAATGCACGAGATTCCTTCCATGCACCACGTCGTGAATGAACGAAAGCACCGACGACGCGTTTTGGTACGGGAATTAATTACCCGCGTCGACCGGAGAGTGACGCGTCAAGCGGACGTTGTCTCTGCATTCGTCGACCATTACCAACACATCTATCGGGAAGAAGCAGCCCCTGTCGATGACCTCGAACGTATAGCCACGTACGTCTCCCGTACACTGACGGTGGAAGCCGCGGGAACCTTACTGGAAGCCATTAGCTGTGAGGAAGTACATAATGCGATCGCAAAGGGTGCGTTGAACCGGTCCCCAGGCATTGATGGACTTCCTGCTGAATTTTATCGAGAATTTCGCAACGAAATGGCACCGCGATGGACGGAAATGTACAACGAGATGTTAAATTCCGATGCGCCTATTCCACCGGCTTTTATGGAAGGCCTCTTGGTGCCAGTACATAAACCGAAGCCAGGAATTACGGTCACACATTATCGCCCCATCACCCTGCTTAATGCCGACTATAAGATCTTTGCACGGTTGCTAGCGTCCCGATGTCGTATGTTAATTCGTAGCGTTCTCTCTCCAGAACAGACGGCACCGGGTGGATCGGTGAATGTGAAAACAGCCACTGGCGAATGCCGTGATGTGATAGCGCTGGCGGAGGAGTGCCGGCTTAAAGCGGCGATGGTGGCGGTTGATTTTGACAGTGCTTTTGATAAGGTGCGCCACAACTATCTGTACGCTGTACTGGAACAAATGGGATTTCCAGACCGTTTTACTGGTCTCATTAGAAGGATTTATGGGGGCGCACAATCCTTGGTATAGGTTAATGGGCGTATAGCAGGGCCCATTCAAATTCGACGATCCATTCGCCAGGGCTGCCCTCTTTCGATGCTGCTGTTCGCGATAGCGTTGGAACCATCAATTGGGAGGCTAACAAATTCTCTTTCTGGGATGGAACTGCGGGGCTACACCTTCAAATGTCGTGCCTATGCGGACGACCTCCTGCTGCTCGTTCGTTCTGAAGAAGAGGTGAAGACGGTCCTTGAACTGTTGTTGGACCACAGTGTGACGGCGGGTAGTGCAGTGAACATGAACAAATCGGCAGCAATGCCGGTTGGAAGGGGCCTTACGCCAGAAGAAATCAGTCCGTTTCCTTGTGTGCAACGATTCCGCTATCTCGGCGTAGACTTTACCTCATCTGTAAAACATACTGCGGCAGTTAACTACCGACGTATTTTACAGACAACACGTACCATGGTCCGACAACATCTCCTACGGCGCCTCGATTCTTTGCAGCGAGTCGAATATCTGAACACTTATGTGGTTTCTCGAATGGTGCATATTTCGCAGATCCTGCCCCTACCACTCACGCTCGGACGTCGACTTCAATCAGCACTAGGCTATTTTGTGATGATTGGATCGCCTCTCAAAGTGCGATACACAACGCTCACGCTCCCTACGGACAAGGGGGGACTCGGACTTACGAATGTTCACTGCCGAGCGACGGCGCTCCTTCTAGCCACGATGTACAAGCAATGGCGTAGCGGGCGTGATTCCCTTACATCCCGCCTCCTGGATCTCCTAGTTCCAGCGTCCCTCACACCTCCGGTAGCGGTGGGCAACATTACGCCACATTTTGCGCATGTATCAACATTTATCGTGGAACTTAGTTATGTCAGAGACGAGCTTCCGCGCACGAGACCATATGTTTTTTATGTTTGGCTGCAACGACGGATAAGTCGTAATGTCATTGAACTCAAACACCCCAAGTTGCATTGGCCGAAGATTTGGAGACATGTGCACCAAAAATTCCTTCCTACCTTCGTTCGGGCACTGTGGTTCTCTGTCACCTGTGGCAAGTTCAACACCAACGAACGACTCTATGCAATTGGACTAGTGGACACTCCACTATGCCCGAAATGTCGCCAAGTGGATGACGACCATCACCGCTTAACTTGTATCGCGGTGGAGGACGTATGGCTCCTAGGAAGACAGATGGTGGCTTGCTACCTCCGTGTGACCCCGCAACATATTACACCTGCTTCCTTCTTATATCCGGAGAGTGACTACTTTCCGGCGACTAAATCACACTCGATCATCTGGGTCGAAGGTTGGACAATCGCGTACCTCTATGGGGATGCTGCCAAGTCGCGACTCGACTTTTGGTTTTTCTTGCAGCAAGCCCACAATGAGGTTCATAGATGGTCACACTATGGGAAAACCTTTGCCAGCTATCTTCACGCAGTCTTCCTCGACCCCCCACGCAGTTGGGATGTGCCGGGTGCAGTCGGTGTGCACATTTGACGCTTCTCTCACCGCTCCATATGTAATGCATATACTATACCATGAAATAATCTACATTTTCCTTTTAACAGAGTGATCTTTATGGAAAATAAATAAATCAATAAATAAAAACAACATCCCTGTATCCCTGTTCCTTTACATTTGTGAAAAAAAAAAAGTGGCCGTGCGGTTAAAGGCGTATTTACTCTTAAAAAAAAAAGAAAAAAGTTGGTAGAGCACTTGCCCGTGAAAGGCAAAGGTCCCGAGTTCGAGTCTCGGTCCGGCACACATTTTTAATCTGCCAGGAAGTTTCATATCAGCGCACACTCCGCTGCAGATTGAAAATCTCATTCTGGAGGCATTATCTTGCTGAAATGTAATGCCAGAATGGTTTTCCATTAACAGAATCAAAACGGGTCGCAGCATATCGTCGACGCACTGTTGTGCTGTAAGGATGCTGCAGTTGGCAACCGAAGGTGAAGTGTGAAGTGAAGTGGAGCGGCGCCCCAGACCAGCCACCACGCACGGTACGTGGCTTACAGTCAGGCTGGTGTCTCACCGCCGTGCAGGGCGCCTCAAGACGCCTCTTCGCTGGCGATTGGCGGTCAGTTCGAAGCAGGACTCGTCGCTGGAGACAATTCTACTCCACTCGACGTCATTCCATGCGGAAGGCTTGTCTGGAGACCCCCTGGACAGCGGTGTAATACCATCCTGGCTGGTGCCGAGGAGTGAGACGATCTGGGGAGCCATTTCTTCTCAAAACAGGACGTCTTTGGTTGTCATACGCTGCACTATTACAGCACAGTGGTACCTCGACAATATTCTGCGCCCCGCTTTGTTGCCCTTAATGGCAAGCCATCCTGTGCATGCATTTCAGCAAGATAATGCCCGCGCACACACGACAACATTTTCTACTACTTGGTCAGCAAGGTCGCCAGATCTCTCCCCAGTTGAGAATGTTCGATGCATTATGGACAGGGCCTTCCAACCATCTCCAGATTTTCGACAATCTAACTCACAACTTGGACAGAATTTGGCACGATATTTCTCAGCAGGACATTCAACACCTCTGTCAATCGATGACAAGCCGAATAACTGCTTGCCAGAGCTGTACTGACACTTTATTGACGCGCTCAATTTGTGAAGGCCTTTCTCTTGAACAAATAACACAGTTTTCCTGAAACTGTAATCATTTGCTTGTTTGTACAAGTGCATCGCGTTTACCGATTTTCTACTCATCCGACTATTTTCCTCGGTGGTCAGCCTTTTTTCTTTTTTTTGTTCTATGGCGAATTTTCGGCAGGTTTGTTGGTAAGAGACTCTACTGTAAGGAAATGCACGGCCTACAGCCGCCTGTGCCCCGTGAAGCACACGGCCCGGACCACCCGTCGGCGGCGTCGCTGAGCAAAGCCTGCCAGATACAAGGCCTACGCACAGCGGCCATATTGGCACGTGGCGTCACAAACTGTTGGCCATCTTATCGTTACTCGGCAGTCCTGTTGGAGTGTATGTTGTGTTGAAAGTGTGTGCCACGTGAAACTGATATATATATCGTACAGTACTCGCCTACAATTCTTCGAAGTATGGGATACAAGTATTGCGTTCCCTTTCGCCAGGGAAATTGTAAATGCCAAAAAGGCATGAAAGTGCACATGTTTCGATTTCCCTAATGTGTGAAGTTGAGAAATCCCTGGATTGCAGCTATTCTGACACAGAAATTCGTGTCTACGCATCACTGAAGGGTAAGTAAATGACAAAAAAATTACAGCCTGTCATTTGTTTCCATTGCACCATTTTTGCCAATTGTTTTTAAAAGCAGTTATGTATCATGTACCAGTATAATTTGTTTCTTAATTCTGGACTATTGCTGCGAGGTTCATACGAAGCTGGCTGTGAAATGTGTCTCATGTTTGCAACTATTGTCACACAGAATAGTCATATTAATTAGTGTGGCTCGAAAATGCTTGGTACACACAGAATGATTTTGTTCAGTTTTACATATACAGTTATTCGGAAATAATTTCAAGTTGAGTAAACTACCTTAGAAAATTGCTTTAATGAATTCAGTGTTCGACAGATTAAGCAGTAGAGAAAGCAGAATTTCGAGGTAAGTGCATTGTGACTAAATTAACAGCACTCATTAAATTAACAACACTAAACTAACACCACTATCCTTCAGTCAAGGATACAGGAGAAACAATGTTTTCATGTTTAAGGTTCTAAAGTTCTGGAGAAACAGGGAAATAAAATATTTTTTCGGGTTTTTTGATTCATGAAACATTATGTCAGGAGGTGCTCCATTTCGTCGAATGATTTGAGTTTCGTGTGAGGTCAGCAAATTTTGAAGTAGAGAGGAAAATTTGCGAAAATAACCGGGGAAACAAATTCTGTAGGAGCGCCAGCTGCTTTATTTCTAACCGAAAACGTCTGCTTGTTGTTGCATATTGCCGATTTTTTACTGCAAGAAAACGTAGCTCCTGAGGTAAAAGACAGAATTTAAAATTACAGTTTGTATTCGAGCCTAGAAACGCGTATTTAAGGTAAATCGTCAAAATAATCTTACATCTTGGACTAAAATATGGCAGTTTTGTTCAGTTACTTCACGCAGTGATATAAATTTCCACACTTTCATTACAAGGCTATGTAGAAGTGGAAAGCACGAGAATCCCTATGCAGTTTCAGCTCTAAAACGCGTACAGTTCGTATAACTGCAGAGTGCTTAGCAGCGTTCCCATACAGACCCGGCCACCAGTACGTGACGTCACAAGTGTGCGCCCAGGCCGTGCGCCCCCCTCGGCAGGAAATCTGCCGCGCCGAGCAGGCGCCGCGCCGCGCTCGCAGTGATGCTTTTTGCCGCCGCTTTCCTGTTATTACGCCGCTTGCTTTACGCGCAATGAAATCGTGCCGTAATCACTGTTAATGGCCAGTTGACGTGGCATTAAAACAATCGCTGATGGGGGTTTAAACAGGCACTGCTTTTATCACCTCTAAAACGTTCTTCACAGATTTTATCTACCGTTGATGTCTGAATGGTTTTGATTCCCCGTCTTTTACAGCAGTGCCCGGATAATAACGCGTACAATATTCAATTTTCGCTACAAGAAGTTTCGTTGGATTCAATAAATGTCTCGTGATGTGATGTGAGTGATTTGTGTCGCCGTTGATGCTGACGTCATCACAATATATACAGTGCGAAGCAATCGTGGGCTAATCGTGAGACGCCTCACGTTATAAAATGGCCACCTCACAGTGTTACGACAGCCTGTCGTAGTCGTTAACACCTTGATCTGGCGTTACACGAATAACAGGAACATTTTATGCACGGTTGTCGACGCCAGAAACTTCGATCGTAGGTAATGTCTTTAGTGAATCAAAATACATCTGACGGCAAAAGTTACTTGCCCCATACCTCTGTTATTTTCTATATCATGTTTTAATACAAGTAAAAAGAGAACGGGGCCAGTAGCAATCAACAGAGGAGTACGTCAAGGATGCAGTCTCCCACACACATTATTTAACATATACACAGGGTGTTACAATAAGGTACGGCCAAACTTTCAGGAAACATTCCTCACACACAAAGAAAGAAAATATGTTATGTGGACATGTGTCCGGAAACGCTTACTTTCCATGTTAGAGCTCATTTTATTACCTCTCTTCAAATCACATTAATCGTGGAATGGAAACACACAGCAACAGAACGTACCAGCGTGACTTCAAACACTTTGTTAGAGGAAATGTTCAAAATGTCCTCCGTTAGCGAGGATACATGCATCCACCCTCCGTCGCATGGAATCCCTGATGCGCTGATGCAGCCCAGAAGAATGGCGTATTGTATCACAGCCGTCCACAATACGAGCACGAAGAGTCTCTACATTTGGTACCGGGGTTGCGTAGACAAGAGCTTTCAAATGCCCCCATAAATGAAAGTCAAGAGGGTTGAGGTTAGGAGAGCGTGGAGGCCATGGAATTGGTCCCCCTTTACCAATCCGTTGGTCACCGAATCTGTTGTTGAGAAGCGTACGAACACTTCGACTGAAATGTGCAGGAGCTCCATCGTGCATGAACCACATGTTGTGTCGTACTTGTAAAGGCACATGTTCTAGCAGCACAGGTACACTATCCCGTATGAAATCATGATAACGTGCTCCATTGAGCGTAGGTGGAAGAACGTGGGGCCCAATCGAGACATCACCAACAATGCCTGCCCAAACGTTCACAGAAAATCTGTGTTGATGACGTGATTGCACAATTGCGTGCGGATTCTCGTCAGCCCACACATGTTGATTGTGAAAATTTACAATTTGATCACGTTGGAATGAAGCCTCATCCGTAAAGAGAACATTTGCACTGAAATGAGGATTGACACATTGTTGGATGAACCATTCGCAGAAGTGTGCCCGTGGAGGCCAATCAGCTGCTGATAGAGCCTGCACACGCTGTACATGGTACGGAAACAACTGGTTCTCCCGTATCACTCTCCATACAGTGACGTGGTCAACGTTACCTTGTACAGCAGCAACTTCTCTGACGCTGACATTAGGGTTATCGTCAACTGCACGAAGAATTGCCTCGTCCATTGCAGGTGTCCTCGTCGTTCTAGGTCTTGCCCAGTCGCGAGTCATAGGCTGGAATGTTCCGTGCTCCCTAAGACGCCGATCAATTGTTTCGAACGTCTTTCTGTCGGGACACCTTCTGGAAATCTGTCTCGATACAAACGTACCGCGCCACGGCTATTGCCCCGTGCTAATCCATACATTAAATGGGCATCTGCTAACTCCGCGTTTTTAAACATTGCACTGACTGCAAAACCACGTTCGTGATGAACACTAACCTGTTGATGCTACGTACTGATGTGCTTGATGCTAGTACTGTAGAGCAATGAGTCGCATGTCAACACAAGCACCGAAGTCAACATTACCTTCCTTCAATTAGGCCAACTGGCGGTGAATCGAGGAAGTACATACTGACGAAATTAAAATGAGCTCTAACATGGAAATTAAGCGTTTCTGGACACATATCCACATAACATCTTTTCTTTATTTGTGTGTGAGGAATGTTTCCTGAAAGTTTGGCCGTACCTTTTTGTAACACCCTGTATATACTGATGACATTTTTAGACAATGGAAACAAGAAGTAAAAGCAGGAACAATATGAATTTCTAGAAACATACATTTAAATACTGTACTCCTTGCAGAATCAGATAGGAAGGTAATATGTGGAAAACTTCCGTGGTACTATAGGGTGCTGTAGAGGGCAAAAACAGTAGAGGAAGACAACGATTGGGATAGATCCAGCAATTGAGTACGTAGGTTGCAAGTGATGAAGAGGTTGGAAAAAAAAGAAAAAAAAACTCCTTGCTAACGGCAAAATAATTTTACGACGGACAGAGGATGAGTTACGTTTTGTTCTACATCGCTTGAACTTAACGAGCAAACTCTATAATCTAAACATATAAGAAAATAAAATCAAAGTTATGGCTTTTAAAGGAAACTATTCTATAGGTTGAAACTTCCTGGCAGATTAAAACTGTGTGCCCGACCGAGACTCGAACTCGGGACGTTTGCCTTTCGCGGGCAAGTGCTCTACCATCTGAGCTACCGAAGCACGACTCTCGCCCCGTCCTCACAGCTTTACTTCTGCCAGTATCTCGTCTCCTACCTTCCAAACTTAACAGAAGCTCTCCTGCGAACCTTGCAGAACTAGCACTCCTGGAAGAAAGGATATTGCGGGGACATGGCTTAGGCACAGCCCGGGGGATGTTTCCAGAATGAAATTTCCACTTGCAGCGGAGTGTGTGCTGATATGTAACTTCCTGGCAGATTAAAACTGTGTACCCGACCGAGACTCGAACTCGGGACCTTTGCCTTTCGCGGGCAAATGCTCACCGGGCATGAGTCGTGCTTCGGTAGCTCAGATGGTAGAACACTTGCCCGCGAAAGGCAAAGGTCCCGAGTTCGAGTCTCGGTCGGGCACACAGTTTTAATCTGCCAGGAAGTTTCATATCAGCGCACACTCCGCTGCAGAGTGAAAATTTCATTCTGTATTCTATAGGTTGTAAAAATTGCGAAATGGAAAACTATTGGAATATATATCTCGTTTTCATCTCTTAGAATTTGATATAAATTATGGATTTGATATTTTGATAAGTGCCACTGCACATAGTACTTCAGCCAAAGAAAAGGAAA
Source organism: Schistocerca cancellata (assembly GCF_023864275.1). Classification (NCBI taxonomy): domain Eukaryota; kingdom Metazoa; phylum Arthropoda; class Insecta; order Orthoptera; family Acrididae; genus Schistocerca; species Schistocerca cancellata. The sequence goes on from NC_064635.1 coordinate 213,707,933, forward strand.
GACAAGAAGAGAAAATTGTAAAAAGTAATGCCACCACTTATGCACAAATACCGAAGTTAGACCTGGCCAGTAACTAAAGAAGACCAAAGAAAATACAATCAGCTGAAACGTAATTTTTAAATAAGACAAATTAATGAACTCTGAGGGATCAAATAAAGAATTCTGAAATAAGGAAAGAGATATTTTTCATGAATGAAAGAAGCGAATACGAGTTAGAAAATGTATGATACGTATTGAAAGAATGGGGTTAAATAACAGTTAGACGTATAACAGGAAAGAGATACAGGAAGACCAAGGAAAGGCCTGTGTTGCTCTAATGAATACACTGTGCAGTCACGTTAATGTGACCGCCTGCGAAGAGCCTGAATAAGCACACGCCGCAGCGCGGACCGCTACGAGACACGCTGGAAGTGAGTCGGCGGTGCTCTGGAAGGTAGCCTACAGACAGGGCTATGTTTCTCGGTTGAGGATCCGTGGTGCGAACAGCCCGAATGAGGTGGTCCCACAGTTTGTAGAATGGGTTTAATCCGAGGAGTTTGGTGTCGAGGGGAGTACGGTAAACTGGTGCTGGTGCTCAGCCAACCACACTGCTAGCTTTGTGATATGTTGCACTATTCTGCTGATACATGCCTCTGCGCCGAGGAAAAACAAACTGCTTATAGACGTGGACGCGGTTTCCAAAGACAGACGTGTACTTGATCACTTTTGCCTTCCCCAATGACGAGCTGACCCAGCGAATACCTTCTGGCCCCTACCCTCCCGACGAGTGTGCGGTGTGTTTGCCTTCAGACGTTCCACGTCGTACTCGCTAAAGGCCATTTGTCCGATGAAGCGTGAAAGATGATCCATCTGAAAAGGCCACCTGTCCCCACTCAGTAGACGCCAAGTTGCAGTACCGGCATACAAATTCCAGCCTCCGTCGACAATGAGTACCATTCAGCAGCACGGGTGCACGAACCGGGTGCCCGCAGTCGGGTCGGGTTATCGTCATGACTGACATCGCGATGAGTGGGCGCCGCCCGAAAGCCAGTGAACTGTAAGGAAAGCTGGTGCCTGCTGCAGCAACGCCTGCTGACCTGTCATCGAGGAGACGGCGTCCGTAGCCCTCGGTTCATCCGGGCGCTCAGTTGCTCACCAGTTGCTCGTCTGTTCGCCCTTGGACACCTCCGCAGTCGTCACTCAGCCCTGTCTTCCGTGGCACTTGCTGCACCACAGTTGCCCCGGTTTCCGACAGCGCCATTTGGCCGTGCACCGTACACTTTAACCACGGTCTCAGAACTTAGTTTTAAGGTGTCAGACAAATCCAACACCTTCCGTGAAAACCTTGACATGATAGCAAATCCGGCAATATGTCACATAGCTCCGAATAAATCCTGACATTTAATTAACGAAAGTAATACGATCAACGAGTGAGCAAATGGAATACCACAGACTAACAGAAGAACGCCTAAATGCATGTCATACCTTCCTATCGTGAAACAGACGCAGTTCCGAGGGGAGAAACGAGAACAGAAGCCGAGAGCAGAGCTGTGTAGGCTAGAAGGCCCTACGATAAGAGCTCGACAATGGGACACCCACATCGCTGGCCAACCACCAGCAGGTCCATCCCCCAGCCCATGTTAAAAGATAGAGCCCTCCAGAAGAACAGTATAGAACTTACGATAACACTAAAAGGGCCACATCAGCTACAAGTTTTAGTATGAGAGTATATACGTCTCTGTTACGTAGCAAACATTAAAAACATTGCCCCACCACGAAAAGTATAACGTTTCTCATTGTATAGACAGAATTTTTGTAGGTGGATCTTAAGGTTGACATTGAGACGCTGATTGGTCAGTTGAAACTACAACCAGATACCTTTTTCTTAAACCAACTGCGGTAAACAGTAGTAAGGATAAGTTCGAGAGAGTTGCTACCGAGACGGCGAGGTGTGTGGAGCTGCGCTGCCAGCCACCCCTGACGCTGCCTAACTACTGACAAGGTAATGAAAGCACGTGATGCCACATAAGAGTGCATAAGGCTTCACTCAGACCTGCAGAAGTCTCATCTGTTACATCCCCTTTTTACGTAATACTGGTGTCGATCGTCAATTAAACTTTGTGGTATTCACATTTGCTACTTGAAGTTAAAATCTGAAACGCGATGATTTTTCTGTTATATAATTATTGAGAAGCCACATCAGCCACTGTAATTTACAACAAGTTAAATAAGTAATTAAAGATAATTGAGGGTCACTGTAGGCCATTTTCGATAGTTTTGTCTTTTATGAAACTTAATTTAAACCTAGATTATAGATGTGATATGGCATAGGTCATCCTTCGATCCATTGTAGAAATTGGAAACCCATTCAGGGAATATTCGTTCACATTTTTGTTGAACGCAGTTGGTTTTTATCATCCTGTATTAAAGTATTTCCTTTTATCAATAGTACAATTTATAAACAATGTTTCGTGAGTAGAATAAAAATTCCAATGGTAAACGTAACTGCTAAATAGGAAAGCCTTGAACCCCTTCCACTAAATTTAGTTAGTATTAAGATTCTTTTACAGGGAGTGCAGTGGAGTTGACGCTGAAATCATGAAGTGTTTGATTATATTATCGCTATCTCACTGAACACTTCTGAACTCTGCATGTCATGTGTGGTCTGGCGTCTCCTTACCAGCAACAGGTCCCAGGTTCAAACTAGTCAATTCCCTAAAAAACACGCTGAGAACGTCGTTGCGCGAAAGTGGTAGGGAGCCACGACTCAAAACAGACAGACACCATGCAGAATGTTAGATAGTCACTTGGGAAGTGCTTCCATTATTGATCCGAAAGCTAATGATCATGTCCTTTTGGGCGTCAGATAAATCGTTCAGACTGCCCACTACGACAATAAGTGCGCTGTTTCTCGCATCCCCCTAACACACTTTTTATACCACGGTTGCACAGTGACGTCGTCACACGAATGCGAGGGAAAGTATAAAAAAAACTAGACAAAGTTTACTACTTTCAGAGTCGTAGTGAAGACAGCAGGTTTCTGCACAAGATACTTCCAAAGAAGATGTCCATCTAATCTCAGTCCCAAGACATTAAAATGGTCAGCTGCACTGACTGTCCGAACACCTCGGGATAGTAAAATTTGATGGGAGAAACTGCTGGCATAGAATTTTGCTGAAGTTAACTAATTGCTGAGGGAAACTGCAGGGATGATAGCGAAACGAGTTGTGGGTGACTTGAATGAGTGCGTGGGACAGCAACATATCCAAAATTTCGATTAGTATTTAATTAAAGCCATTATTCCTAATTAGTTTTTCCCCAACATTTGTTTTGAGGCTAGCAATGGTACATCTACATCGACAGAGGTACCCTGCAAGCCACCGTGGCGGAGGGCACGCCCGCACCACCACTAGTCACTTCCTTTCCTTTTACACTCGCAAACAGAGCGAGGGAAAAACGACTGTCTATGTGCCTCCGTATCGACCCTAATTTCTCGTATCCTATCTTCGTGGTCCTTACGCGTAAAGTATGTTGGCGGCAGGAAAATCATTCAGCTTCAAATGCAGGTTTGCTGTAGTTTCGCAATAGCGTTCTTCAAAAAGTACGTCCACTTCCCTCCAGGGATTCCCATATCTGTTCCCGAAGCATCTCCGTAACTTACAGCTAACAAATCCGCCTCTGTATTACATCGATGTGGTGCTCCAATCCAACACTCTAGCAGTATTCAAGAACAGGTGGCACCAGCGTCCTACATGCGGCCTCGTTTACCGATGACTACACTTTCCTAAAATTATCTCAATAAACCGAAGTCGACCATTCACCATCCCTACCACAGTCCTCAAGCTGTTACCATTTCGTATCGCTTTACAACGCTTCGCCCACGTATTTAAACGACGTGACTGTGTCAAGAAGTACACTCCTAAAGCTGTATCCGAACATCATTAACTTATATTTTCCCATATTCAGAGTTAGCTGCCGTTCATCACACCAACTAGAAAACTCATCTCCTATGTTGCTACAGTCACTCAATTCCGACACCTTACCGTACACCATAGCCCCATCAGTGAACAACGCCAGATTGCTGGCCATCCCGCCTGCCAAATCATTTATGTATGTAGAGAACAACGGCGATCCTATCACACTTCCCTGGCGTATTCCTGCCCATAATCTTGTCTCTGATGAACATTCGCCGTCGAGGACAACATACTGGGTTCTATTGTTTAAGAAGTCTTCGAGCCACTCACATATCTGTGAACTTATTCCATATGTCGGTACCATCGTTAATAGTCAACCTGCAATGCGGCGTCGTGTCAAATGCTTTCCGAAAATCTAGAAATATTGAATCTTGCTGTTGCCCTTCATCCATAGTTCGCAGTGAAACAAGGGCATGCTGATTTTCACACGATTCTTTCTAATACCATGCTGATTTGTGAACATGAAGGACATAAGCTTCTCGGTCTCAAGAAAATTTATTATATTCCAAAGGAGAATATGTCCAAGGATTTTACAGGAAACTGAAGTTAGGAATACTGGTCTGTAATTTTGCGTGTCCGTTCTTTTGCCCGTCTTATAGACAGGCGTCACCTGCGCATTTCTCCGCTCGTTTGGGACTTTGTGCGGGTCGATAGATTCACGATAAATGTAAGCTAAGTATGGGTCCATTGCTGTAAACTAATCTTTATAAAATCGAATCGGTATTCTATCCGGACATGGTGACATCTTTTAGTCATTTCTCTACGCCGGGGATGCTTATTACTAAGTTGTCCATACGGGAGTCTCTGATGGTCAAACGACGGTATGTTTGAACGCGAAATTTAAAACTTTGGCTTTCGTTTTGCTATCTTCAATTGCCTCTCCAGACTGATCAAGAAGGGACTGAACGGAAGCCTTAGGCCCACTTAGGTGTTTTGCACAGGACCAGAATTTTCTCGGGTTCTCTGCCAGCTCTGTTGCTAAGCTATGACTGTGGTAGTTCTTGTATGCTTCATACAGAGATTTTTTCACAGGCGCACGAATCTCTGCTAACATTCGCTTGTCGTCATTTGTGCCTTCTCTTTAGAACGGAGAGTGCAACGACCTCTGCTTGCTCGGCATTTCTCAATTTCATCATTAAACCGTAGTGGTTCTTTTCCATTCTTTATCCGCTTACTACACACATAACAGTGGAGACCACGATGTTCTGTCTGCTCGAGCTTTCCCCACAATCCCTCTATGTCCATCTTAGTGGAACTAGGTGACATCAATTCACTGAGATGCTAAGAACTGCTTCTCTAGCAGAAACAGTCTCCTAGCCTGTTTGGCTGATTTATAGACTTTTGTAAACATAGTTACTATAATGACATCGTGATCGCTAATCCTCGTTTCTATACTGACATTGTCGATAAGATCTGGCTTATTCGTAGCTACATGGTCTAAGATATTTCCATTACGTGTAGGTGGCCGAGCTTAGTGCCCGAGACATTTTTCAGAAAACGTGCTCAAAAATGTTTGACATGACTGTTTGTCTACCCCCTCCCCTCCCCCAATGAATCCATAGACATCCCAGTCTATATTTAGTGGGCTAAATTCGCCTCCACCGAGTATTTCATGATCTGAGTATTTACGCGCTACTGACCGTAGACTATCTTTGAATGACTCTACAAATTGTCACAGCGTACTTGGGCGACGATGAAAACATAGAACAGTTAACTTGGTTATACGCGACCATATAATTTCACTGTCACACTCAACTTCGGCCTCAACAGAGACAAGCCCACCCCCCCCCCCCCCTGTCCTATAGCCACTAATCTGTCTTTCCCATATACGTTCCACGGCTCGCTAAATATCTCAGAACTTTCCGCTTTGAATTTCTCTCCATCCTGAAAATAATTTGAGCAATTTGTGGAAAGTCTAGAAGTAACGTTTTCTGAGATGCTGTTAAATGTGGCTCAGGAATGTAACTGAGGACTTCAACTCTCCAATCACCCCCCCCCCCCCCCGAGTGCAAATACGCACGTGCTAAACTGTAACTTGTTACTGACACTACTTGCTAAATCGCTACTACTAGACCTTCATCCATAGCTGCTTACTCACAAAAGCTTCAGCATCATCTGATATTAAATTCACTGCTCTGAAGCATCAGAAAAGGTTTAATATGTCCTAGTCTGAAAAAATGTGAGCGAAATAAATAATGTTTTAGTTGTACTAATCAAGCTGCCACTTTCAACACTTTTCTATCCACTGAAATCTGTTTATCTATGCACAAATGCTGCTACCGATATCCGCCCCTGTCGGCTTGCTATAGTCAAGCTCAAGTCTCCCTCCACAGTTTTTAGCCCTTTGTGTAGCAGGAGCTTCTGCCTAAAATCACAATTTATTAATTTTGTTTTGGAGTGCCAATGCCTTTAGCATGAAACCACCGTTGCTGTTGCAAGACAGAGACATCTGGTGTACTTCTACGAATGCAGTGCGTTGCAGCAGTCACTCACAACTTTGGAAGCAACAGTCGGCGCGAAAATCGGGCTACATGATTGTAGGTGATTGTGACGTGTTGTTTTCATCATGGTGACGTTAATGAGGAGATTATCGGCAGTGGAAGTAAGTGTGTCTCAGGTTTCTGTAAATTAAATTTTAGTTTTTATTACTGCTTTTACGAGTGGTTCTGGTAATGGAGCCACTGGCGCTGAATGTAACTCTGAATCAAAATTTACTAAATTTTAGGCCCATTTTTTTGGTATTTAAGACTACATTTTATTTTAGGAGTTATGAGTACATGGAAGTTTCGATATGTGGCATTTTGTCTAGAAAAAATGCGAATTTACTTTGAAATACATCGCATGAAATGATGAGTGGTTGAAAAGTATATGTGCCAGTGGTTCCAATGTGAAACCACCTCTTTAAAACAACTGATTGTTAACTTTTGCCGATTTCCTTTTGTATTCGTTGCTTACTATAATAATAAGGGTTAATTTCGTGAAAATTCTAAACTTATATTTGAAAGTGAAGCTACGTCCTTAATATAACTGAGTGCATATTTTTTGGATGCATTTTAAAGCCCACGTATACTGGACATTTGTGTCCTATTTTGGTCTGTACTGCAATCTCTAAAAATATAGGATACTTTTAACATCGTGCATACAACAGCCTCGTGCACACACTGACGATATCCATCAGAACCTTTAACAATCTCTGCCTTGTAATATAACCTTGGCGTATGTACGAAACTACTTTCACACGTCCGTCATATTTTTCCCGCTAAAAATGATGCATCGATTCTGATGCCTACTAGGTCTTCTGTGCCGTTAGGAGGCCAGCTGAGGTTACTGTCAGCTCGTTAGACCGATAGTCTCCGTACCAAACAGGGTTAAAGAGAAGATAGAAACGACCCGAAGATGTTTATCAAACTCCCGTAACAGACACTGCACGAAAGTCGTCGTGCATCGCGAAGAAATGTTGTGTTAAAATCCCGCGAGCCTGAATTCCAAGAGGATTCGGACAACATTTTACTGCCTTCCACAAACATCTCGCGAAATGACGGGAAAAATGTGAGAAATCAGTGCTCCTATTATAGTCTTGTGAAGTCCTTCTTCCCGAACACCGTCCCTAAACGGCATAAGAACAAGTGAAGCTTGTTCTGACGCAGGACGTATCCTCCGCTAGTGTCAGGAAGTGACTCTTGGATTACGTATGTAAGTCTAAAGGTCTGCAGAGTGTCGACACCTGGCGACGGGAAGTGGCGACCCGCAGGAGAAGGAGCCAGCTCGCTGACCCGCTAGCCGACTTTGCTGACAGCGGCGGGGCGGCGCCGGCGGCTGCATTCACGTCCGCACTCACCTCTCGTAGACATGGAACGTAATGAAAATCACGTAGTCTAGCTGCAGCACGCGCTGGAGCCACTGTAACGGATCACGAACTTCGCGCAGTTTTTCCATCTGTGCTTGTGTTGGTGCAGGTATCCAAAGGCGCTACATGAGTAGGAATTTATAGTTCCTTGCCGCTATTTTTTTTTCGACTTGCTAGAACAATGAATGAATAAAAATGGTTTGCCTGAATCCAAAAAAAAAAAAAAAATTCTGTCTTTATCGATGAATTAGATATGAAAAAGGTGACCTATCTCAAGATACCACTCTCACTTCAGTAGCGGAGGGCACTGACAAATGGACAAGTACAATTTTTTACGTAATTTTATTTTATCAAATAACTCTAATAGAAGCGACCAGCTTAGAAAAACTGATGCCACAATAAACCCACCTATGAAACCACAATGTATTTTTAAGACACGTGTAGTTTAAATGTTAAATTACATACAGTCCGACATTTTACAATCCGACATCTTATAAGAAGTCAATTCCAGTAGCTGCAATGTAGGTATTTCTGCACAACAAGTTTCCCTGTTTCGAATTACAATGCCATTTTCAAATGCACCTGTGGGTGTTGCGAATAATTTATCTTATTTACATCTTAATTTATCTTATTTACATCTTACTTACGATCTAGAGGGTATTTTTATAGATTATATTTCTGCGTAGATCTAGGTCGAGTTGACGATCGTGTGGCATCCAGTCGCGAGCTGGGAGCTTTTTGTTGTGAAACATCGTTATTACAATCACGCAGCTCTTGTGATACGAAATTTTTCGTGATAATGGTTTGAGAGGTATTTGACGGTTGGGATCCTTAAATTCTGTACATTTTAAGACTTTTTGTATTTGGAAGTCTGGGATGGTGTGTTTGTTGCATAGATATTGTATGGTTAAAGTTTTTTGTCTATACGTTATCTGTGATTTCATATGCTTATTCTTTCTCGTAGTCGAAAATTTCAATAAAACTTCGTAATCTCATCCCTACTTGCTTATCGTATCGCTACACAATCTCCCACAGTTTGTGATAAAACAAAGCCACCTACTCTTCTTTGAATTTGAAGTAGCTCTTCCGTTTAAGATCAGTTTGTTTATTGAATAAGCCGTTCGAGAAATTTGTCGTCTGAGGGTATATCTCCAGTTCTTCCAAAGTATTCATAGTACGTCCTTAAGATACATTGTGTAAAATTTGTTCACTGTTTTCAGTGTCTTCTTCTTTCGTGATTCTCATTTTTAAGATGTAGGTAGAACGTTGACTGGTTACTTTCAGACGCTGTCGTATGTTCTTCATTGCTGATGTTTCTTCCCTTTTTGGAGTACATCTCATAACAATTTCAAAGACAATCGCAGAATCTGGCATTCAAGAGATGTTCCCTTCTCAAACACGTTAATTAAGATATAGAGAGGATAACACTCTTAAGTGATGAAACGTACATAAGAAACAATAATAATACATGTCTTAAAGTGGAAAGAGCAAATATAGTCTTGAATTCTAAACTAAGATGGAATTTCTTGGGGAATGTGATTTGAAAACCAAGTAACGGATCTAAACGGGATCTTAATTCAGGGGCCCCAGTGAATAAAGTTCTACCATTAACTGTTGTTTGCCGGCCGGTGTGGCGGAGCGGTTCTAGGCCCTTCAGTCTGGAACCGCGCGACCGCTACAGTCCCAGGTTCAAATCCTGCCTCGGGCATGGATTTGTGTGATGTCCTTAGGTTAGTTAGGTTTAAGTAGTTCTACGTTCTAGGGGACTGATGACCCCAGATGTTAAGTCCCATAGTGCTCACAGCCATTTGAACCATTAACTGTTGTTGTTGTTGTGGTCTTTAGTCCAGAGACTGGTTTGATGCAGCTCTCCATGCTACTCTATCCTGTGCAACCTTCTTCATCTCCCAGTACCTACTGCAATCTACATCCTCCTGAATCTGCTTAATGTATTCATCTCTTGCTCTCCCTCTACGATTTTTACCCTCCACGCTGCCCTCCAGTACTAAACTGGTGATCCCTTGATGCCTCAGAACATGTCCTACCAACCAATCCCTTCTTCTAGTCAAGTTGTGATACAAACTCCTCTTCTCCCAAATTCTACTCAATACCTCCCCATTAGCTATGTGATCTACCCATCTAATCTTCAGCATTCTTCTGTAGCACCACATTTCGAAAGCTTCTATTCTCTTCATGTCCAAACTATTTATAGTCCATGTTTCACTTCCATACATGGCCACACTCCATACAGACACTTTCAGAAACGACTTCCTGACACTTAAATCTATACTCGATGTTAACAAATTTCTCTTGTTCAGAAACGCTTTCCTTGCCATTAACAGTCTACATTTTATATCCTCTCTACTTCGACCATCAACAGTTATTTTGCTCCCCAAATAGCAAAACTCCTTTACTACTTTAAGTGTCTCATTTCCGAATCTAATTCCCTCAGCGTCACCCGACTTAATTCGACTACATTCCATTATCCTCGTTTTGCTTTTGTTGATGTTCATCTTACACCCTCCTTTCAAGACACTGTCCATTCCGCTCAACTGCTCTTCAAGGTCCTTTGCTGTCTCTGACAGAATTACAATGGCATCGGCGAACCTCGAAGATTTTATTTCTTCTCCATGGATTTTAATTCCTACTCCGAATCTTTCTTTTGTTTTCCTTACTGCTTGCTCAATATACAGATTGAATAACATCGGGGATAGGCTACAACCCTATCTCACTCCCTTCCCAACCACTGCTTTCCTTTTCTTGTCACTGATATCTGGTTTCTGTACAAATTGTAAATAGCCTTTCACTCCCTGTATATTACCCCTGCCACCTTAAGAATTTTAAAGAGAGTATTCCAGTCAATGTTGTCAAAAACTTTCTCTATGTCTACAAATGATAGAAACGTAGGTTTGCATTTCCTTAATCTTTCTTCTAAGATAAGTCGCATGGTCAGTACTGCCTCACGTGTTCCAACATTTCTACGAAATCCAAACTGATCTTCCCCGAGGTCGGCTTCTACCAGTTTTTCCATTCGTCTGTAAAGAATTCGTGTTAGTATTTTGGAGCCGAGATTTATTAAACTGATAGTTCGGTAATTTTCACATCTGTCAACACCTCATTTCTTTTAGATTGTAATTATTATATTCTTCTTGAAGTCTGAAGGTATTTCACCTGTCTCATACATCTTGCTCACCAGATTGCAGAGTTATGGCAGGGTTGGCTCTCCCAAGACTATCAGTAGTTCTGATGGACTGTGGTCTACTCCCGGGTTTGTGGTACCGCGCGCCGCGGAATTTGAATCCCCTCCAAACGTCATGGACGTCGAAGACCCACAGAGGTCTCTGCACCATCGCGCCGTAAGCTGTGGCGGCGCGCGCCTCCTGGCCCGCATTTAGCGTGAGGGCGCCGCAGCGGGACACGTCGTTGCAGCGGTCAGTAGCGGCGTCCACGATAGCGTGCTTAAGCGCCGGCCTCGCACTCAGCCAGCCGCCTCGCCTTCCGTATACGCCTCCCGTCCCCCACGCGGATCCTCTATGATCTCATTTCTTTCCCCCATCTGCTCTTATTCCTCGAACATATCCGCATCCTCTACACCTCCCGCCGTCTTGAACCCCCTCACCCCCTGGTTGCTCCACTCCTCTCTCATCCCCGCCCCCTGCCACGTCTTCACCGTTGTGTCCCCCCTACCCTCCATCTCTACACCCTAAATCTCCTTTCCCAAGGTGGCTTCCATCAACCCCCCTCCCGGATGATGCCCTCTCTCCCTCCATTTATCCCTCATATTAACTCTGATCCTCACTCCCCCTCCTTTCCTCTGTCCTTTTCCCGGGCTCCCTCTCCCCCCCTTCCATCCTCTTTCTTCCCCACCTCCCCTCTCTTTGTCCCCTTCTCTCCCCCGAGTCCTTTTACATTTCCCTCCTCTGCCTCCTCTCATTCCCTCTCGCGTCTGCCCTTCCCCCCTTTATTAGTCCTCTCCCTCCTTGGTTCCCCCCCTTTTCGTTTTTCCTCTCCTCCCTCCTTGTTTTTCCCCCTTCTCCAGGTCCCCCCCCCCATCTGCCTTTGGATCGGGAGTGCCATATTTGTGCCGCCATTTTTCGTGCAGTGTTTTACGGTGTGTTTTTCCAGTGAGTGTTCCGTGTTGTGTCTTTTGGGAAGTGTAGCGAACAGCCATCATAATGTCGCTGGGTGTGAATTTTTTTTATCTCTTGCGAACAGACACCAGACTCGCCATGTTTCTTTAATTGTGTGTCTACTATGTTACTTGTCTGATTCCTGTGTATTTTATCAACATTGCCATCCCCTTTTGCTTTTTGTTTTAACTTTCCGCACTTTTACACCATTTTCCACTTTAAATCGCCATTTTATCGCCTGTTTTTTCTTGTTTCTTTCTTCTTCCTTTTTTTTAAAAAAAAGTCTGTAGGCTGTAGAGCAGCGTAGTAAGCTGCTGCCAGCCCGCCTCCTTCGGGGGGAATTGAAAATCAATAAAGAAAAAAAAAAAACTCAGCCAGCCTCCAAGTACTGGTCCGCCTTCCATCGTCTTACTGGTTCCCTTTCCGCTCCCCACTATCCCCTTCTCCATAACGATCGCCCCCTTCCTGACAATCTCAGTAAGGCCAACTACTTCGCTTCCCACCTTTCCGAGGTGTTCTCCATCCCCGATGATCCCCACTTTGATTATTCTCTTTTCCCCACCGTCATGGAACGTGCCGATACCTCGGTCGCTCCACTTGCTCCTAGTCTCCAGTACTTGGGGCTGTTGTCCCCCTCCGACGTAAACACTCCCATCACAGCACAAGACATTAAACTTATCCTCCAGGCCAAATGCAACACGGCCCCTGGTCACGACTGTGTCACCTACCGTCACCTTCGAGAAAGCCCCTATTCCTTCCTGCCTGTCCACGCCCATCTCTATAATGTCGTCCTCTCTACTGGCTTCTACCCTGACCTGTGGAAGACCTCCCGCGTCCTCTTATTTCTCAAATCCAACAAACCCCCTCCTGCCGCCTCTTCCTATCGTCCCATCTGCCTAACCTCCATCTTCAGTAAGGTCTTTGAATCCATCCTCTCTCACCGTCTCCATCAGCACCTTGCTCAACACCACCTCCTCCCCCTTACCCAGTGTGGCTTCCGACCCTCCTTCTCTGCTGAAGACCAACTCCTCAACCTTGTTCACCTTCTGTCCCTCCAGCTCAACTCCCGTCGCTCCGCCATTTTTGTTTCCCTTGACCTTCAAAATGCCTATGACCGTGTATGACATCCTGGTCTCCTCTTTAAACACCAAACCTACGCCCTGCCTATCAATTTTGTCTGTCTGGTCGCTTCCTTCCTCTCGCACCGCCCTTCCTATGTCACCTTCCACAACACCAACTCCTGTATCTTTTATCCCACGGCTGGCGTCCCCCAGGGTTCTGTCCTCTCCCCTCTCCTTTATCTCTTGTATACAGCTGATATGCCCAAGCCACCATCACGAGTCCACCTTCTCCAGTATGCTGATGACACCGAATTCCTGGCTCTCTATCCTACCCTTCAACGGTCTCAACGTACCCTCCAAACCCACCTTAACCAGTTCACCACTTGGTGTAACCAGTGGTTCTTCCGTCTCAACCCATCCAAAACCCAGGCAATCATCATAGGCCGCACCACTCGCTCCTTTCGCCTCTATGATTTCTACCTCAACCTTTATGGTCGCCCTATCCAGCTCACCCCCACCCTGAAATACCTTGGCCTCACCCTCGACCGACACCTCACCTGGACCCCTCATCTCCAGACTGTCCAGCAGAAAGCCCATTCCCGCCTCCGCCTTCTGAAACTCCTGTCTGGCCGGACATGGGGATTGCATCCTTCTACCATCCTCCACACCTATAAATCCCTCATCCATCCTATCCTCTGTTATGCCAGCGTTGCCTGGATCTCCGCCCCGACCCGCTTTTACAAGGCCCTCCAAATCCTTGAACGCCATGCGCTCCGCCTTGCCTTCCGTATCCGCCTTCCTTCCCCCACACTGCTCCTGTATGAATTGATCCCCTTCCCCCACCTCCTCCTGTTCCTCCAACATCTCTGCATCCTTTACATTGTCCGCAGGCTTGATCCCCCCCACCCTCTGGTTTCCTCCTTCCTCTCCACCCCCCGCCTGTTGCCGCGCCTCTATCGCTGTATCCCTCCCTCTCTCCACCTCCACACCCTCCATCTCCTTCATCAGGGCAATTTCCAACGCCTCCCCCTCCCGGTTGACGAACTTCGCCATGACATCTACTCTTCCTTCCAACTATAACCTCGCGTTGTTCCCCCCCCTCCCCAGGGCCCCCTTTTTCCTCTTCCCTCCTTCTCCCAGAGCGGATTTTCCTCCATACCCCCCCTCCCGTGAGACCCTGCACCCCATACTTGCCTCTTTCCTTCCCACATCCCTCCCTACCTGGCCCTCTTCAGCGCGCCCCCCGCTCATCTCCCCCATCTCTTCCCCTCCCTCCCTTCTTCAGGTCTCCCTCATCTCCTAGCGCCTGGCAGATCCTCTGTATTGATCGTCATCAGTGTGCCACATCAGTGTTGTGTTTAGTGCTGTTTCTCTTGTGCATCAAGAGGTGTGATTTTAATTGTGTACTGCCTTGAGGTTCGCCGTCAGTGTTATGTTATGTGCTATGCCATTCGTCCTTTATGCTCCAGTCATACTGTGCCTTGTGTTCTTTTAATCGTCACAGTGTGTGGCTTTTTGTGTGTGCTACTTTTAAACAGTTTTTTTATCTCCATTTTACAGTCACCCCGTTTTTTGTCTATTGCCTTCCATGATGTTCCCCCTTTTTTATATCTATGTTCACCATATTCTCTCCTTTGTTCTTTTTAAATGTCTTCTATTGTTTGTTCTATGTCTTTGGGCTGAAGAGCAGCGCATATGCTGCTGCCAGCCCGCCCCGATGGGGAACTGAAATACAATAAAGAAAAAAAAAAACTCAGCCAGCTCACCCTCGACCGTCGCCTCTCCTGGACTCCCCATCTCCGGACAATCCAAGCCAATCACGCTCCCGACTCCGTCTACTCGAGCTCCTTTCTGGCCGTACGTAGGGTCTGGACCCCTCCACTATCCTCCACACCTATAAATCCCTCATACGCCCTATCCTTTGTTATGCCCATTCGGCCTGGATCTCCGCCCCCCCTACCTTTTATAAATCCCTCCAAATCCTTGAACGCCATGCTCTCCACCTCGCCTATCGCATCCGTCTTCCCTCCCCCACGCGGATCCTGTACGGTCTCATCCCCTTCCCCCACCTCCTCCTTTTCCTTGAAAGGATACGAATCCTGTACACCTCCCACAAACTCGATCCTCCTCACCCGCTTGTCTCACCCATCCTCTCCCACCCCCGCCCACTGCCGCGCCTGTATTCCCACGTCCCACCCGGTCTCCATCTCTCCACCCTCCTTTCCCAAGGTGGCTTCTTCCAGCTCCCCCTCCCTGATGATGTCCTCCTCCCCTCCATCTACCCCTCCTATCAACTTTGATCCTCCCCTCCCACTTCCTGTGTCTTTTCCTCTGGACACCCTCCCTCCCTTCTCTCTCCTTTTCCCCCCATCCCCCCTTTCTCCACCCCTCTTCCCCCAGGCTTCCCCTCCCCCTTCCTCCCTTCCCCCTAACTCCCCTGCCCGTGGCATCTCTGCTCTCCCCTCCTCCTTTCTTGGCAGGTGCTCGGACTCGTACACGGTTAGTGAACTTTCGCGCGCCGGAGATCAACGCCTCATGTTTCGGTGTGTGCCGTCGTTTTGTGCAGTGGTTCAGTGTTATTCGTTTTGTGCACCTACGTTCACGTGTGACACTCTTCGTCTCTGTATGTGTCCAGGTGTCTGACCAAATTTTATCTTGGACTCTACGCCCGTGAACGGCTCCATGTATTTTAAAAAGTGTTTGTCTCCGTTTCTATGTCCACCATGTTTTTTTCTCTAAATGTCTTCATTTGTATCTTTTGTGTTTCTCTGGGCCAAAGAGCGGCGTAGTATGCTGCTGCTGGCCTGCCTGTAAACAGGTTTAAAAATAACAATAAAGAAAAAAAAAACAAAAAACTCAGCCAGCAGTCTAACATCGCGTTGCGTCTCAGGACATATCGTCTTAGACAATGTACTGACTTCGTGTTTCTATTCCAGTGGACATGGTTGCCTGTACTTGTTGTTGTCGTAAGGTCCTCCGTTGGTCGTGTCCGTCCTCTCCCGTTGTGTTGTTCGCGGGCTGCTCCGCGGGTCCCGCCGCGTTTCAGTCTCTACTACCCCACGACCGTTCCGGTCGCAGTTACAACAGGGGTCTTGTTTCAACTTACGTGTTTCAGTGCTCTGTTAAATTCTTCACGCAGTATCGTATTTCCCATTTCATCTTCATCTAAGTGGTCTTCCATTTCCATAATATTGCCCTCAAGTACATCGTTCTTGTATAGACCCTCTATATACTCCTTCGACCTTCCTGCTTTCCCTTCTTTGCTTAAAACTGGTTTTCGATCTGAACTTCTGATATTCGAACAAGTGGTTCTCTTTTCTTCAAAGGTCTCTTTAATTTTTCTGTGGGCAGCATCTATCTTACCCCTAGTGAAATATACCTCTATATCCTTAAATTTGTTATCTAGCCATCCCTGCTTAGCCATTTTGCACTTCCTGTCTATCTCATTTTTGAGACTTTTGTATTCCTTTTTGCCTGCTTCATTTACTGCGTTTTTATATTTTCTCCTTTCATCAATTAAATTTAATATTTCTTCTGTTACCCAAGGATTTCTACTAGCCCTCGTCTTTTTACCTGCTTCATCCTCTGCTGTCTTCACTGTTTCATACCTCAAACCTACCCATTCGTCTTCTACTGCATTTCTTTCCCCAATTCCTGTCAATTGTTCCCTTATGCTGTCCCTGAAACTCTGTACAACCTCTGGCTTAGTCAGTTTATCCAGGTCCCATCTCCTTAAATTCCCACCTTTTTCAATTTCTTCAGTTTTAATCTACAGTTCATAACCAATATATTGTGGTCAGAGTCCACATCTGGCCCTGGAAATGTCTTACAATTTAATACCTGGTTCCTAAATCTCTGTCTTACCTTTATGTAATCTATCTGAAACCTACCACTATCTCCAAGTCTCTTCCATGTGTACAGCCTTCTTTCGTCGTTCTTGAACCAAGTGTTGGCTAGGATTAAGATATGCTCCATGAAAAATTCTACCAGGCGGCTTCCTCTTTCATTCCTTACCCCCATTCCATATTCACATACTACGTTACCTTCTCTTCCTTTTCCTACTATCGAATTCCAGTCACCCACGACTATTAAATTTTCGTCTCCCTTCACTATCTGAATAATTTCTTTTATCTCATCATATATTTCATCAATCTCTTCGTCAACTGCGGAGATAGTTGGCATATGAAGTTGTACTACTGTGGTAGGCGTGGGCTTCGTATCTATGTTGGCCACAATAATGCGCTCACTATACTGTTTGTAGTAGCTTACCCGCTCTCCCAGTTTTTTTATTCATTATTAAACGTTCTCCTGCATTACCCCTATTTGATTTTGTATTTATAACGATGTAGTCGCCTGAACATAGGTCTTGTTCCTCCTGCCACCGAACTCCACTAATTTCCACTATATCTAACTTCACCCTATGCATTTCCGATTTAAAATTTTCTATCCTACCTGTTCTATTAAGGGACCTCTCATTCCACGCTCCGATCCATAGAAGGCCACTTTTCTTTCTCCTGATAACGACGTCCTCTTGAGTAGTCCCCGCCCGGACATCCGAATGGGAGACTATTTTACCTCCGGAATATTTTACCCAAGAAGACGCCATCATCATTCAACCATACAGTAAAGCTGCATGCCCTCGGGAAAAATTACGACTGTAGATTCTCCTTGCTTTCAGCCGTTCGCAGTACCAGCACAGCAAAGCCGTTTTGGTTATTGTTACAAGGCCAGATCAGTCAATCATCCAGACTGTTGCCCCTGCAGCTACTGAAAAGGCTGCTGCCCCTCTTCAGGAACCACACGTATGTCTGGCCTCTCAACAGCTACCCCTCCGTTGTGGTTGCATCTACGGTACGGTTATCTGTATCGCTGAGGCTTGCAAGCCTCCCCACCAACGGCAAGGTCCATGGTTCATTGGGGGGGGGGGGTAACTTTTAACTATGACTTAAAAATCGTTTAACATTTCTTTGAATAAAATAGTATAACTATACCCCCAACACAACAGAGTCCCGTCATAGGAAAAGCGACGTATGTCTGTATTATACGGGGAAGTGTGCATACTTCATATACGTCGGAAACGTGCCTGTTTTTCACAACTGTCGTATACTGTTAACCTTTTACAGGTTTCAGCTTGCTGTATGACTAACCGAGATGGAAATCAGAATATTAGTTCTTTTCCTATGTGTTTTCTAGCTGCTAGAAAGAAATGCACTAAAAAAGGAACAATACTGATCTAATACATTTCTGTACCAAGTTCACTAAGTGGGTTGTCTTATCGATTTACGGTCGCCATCCTATCTAGACAAAAAAAATGGTTAAGTTTCAGGAACACAAAATAAATAAATTTTGCCTACTTTCCTGCTTTTTCCTAATATAATTTCACAAATAAATAAAACTTTTCAGGATATGGTTCTGAGAAAGACACACGATTCGTTTTAACTACTACACCCACATACATATATACTTTTGATTTAGAAAGGTCACGAATTTTTAATCATCACCACGTGCTAAGAAGAAATTTTGTCCAGCGGGACGTCTATGTTCGCATTTTGTATGACCAACAAATAAAATACTCTAATAGCATAATACACACATTTAAATGTATTAAGACACTTTGTTTATACCTTTCTCTTAAAAAATGATCTGTCAAAAGCCAAAGGTAGGGTGTGATAACTGTGTATTGTCATTCATTACTTTCAATGCATCCCTACTTCAGTGTTACTGAGCCACATAAGCAACTTTTCGAATGTTTTTTTATAACAGGTTTACTTGAAATAATCGAACTTCAGGAAAGGACACTGTATAGGTGAATGATTAGGAATAAAATAACAGGGTGAGCCAAACATTATGTTTAACACAATAATTATTGAAAAAAGGTAATGGTTCACAGTTCTTCAATTCTAGTTTTACAGTTCGTAACTCGTTGGCTGTATTCGTTGGGCGTGGCGGGTAGTAATGGTGACAATACTACCCATGGTACGGCGTACAAGTGTGGACTAATTAATTCTTCTTGTCGTCGTTTTAACGCGCATAACGTACCCCAATAACTTGTACCAAAGCCGTAATTATTCAGCAGTCTTCATCCAAGACTACTGTGCAACAAGTTCGAGGCAAGGCAGCACCTGTTCCGTCCGACTCCTCTCGTTCCCGCTCGCTCTACAGGTCGCGCGCTAAATAACCCAAGCCACCTTTGACGCAGCCCACAGTAACTCCCGTACAGAACAAAAGCCCTCCGTATTTTCCATATCCTACACATTGTCCCTAAGCGTGTACCATTTTATACAAATGTCAACTTGGAGAAATATATAAAATTCCATACACGAACATTGTCATTTCATTAATCCATTACAAAATACATTTCACGTATTTACATAAGTTACAAGCGTTACATGAGCAAAACATTCTAACATCACATACATCATATTTTCCATACAGTCTTTGCGTATCACAGTTATATTTTGCCAAATTTTGAAGGCAAAAGACTTTTATAAAGTAGATGAGTGAATAATGGTGTTATATTTTCCACTTTTCCAATGATCTATCCTAAAATATAAGCATAACTGAAATATACAAGAAATATTTTGTTCATCAGTTCATCTACTTTCAAGCATTGTCATCATGAAAACATTTTCTAACTCTTATACAAATTACACTGACATTCTACACTGAAATTACTGTACAAAATTTATCGTAAACTCACACTCTACCTAGAAAATACTTTTAAGTAACTATACAAAATTTTACTTATTACTGAAAATACTTGCAACTCCCAGTATGGGTACTATGGCAGTCCTTTTGGTTCCTGTGAACCATGTTGCATAAACGTCACCTTTTCGCTGCCTCTTAATTAGATTGTAAGCAGTCTGTTTTTCACTTTACTTAATTACATTGTGTATAACTTTGTTAGTTGGCTGCCTTTTTAACTTGACATATTTGGACAATCCTCTGGTGTCAAAAGTATGTGTTTTCTATGTCCCTTAGGCTGCGTTATTTCGTTCAACAGCCCTCTAAGTGGCACATTTGTTTTTTCACTTATTCAGATCATCAATCTATTTATAAACAAGTACTTCAGAACATGAAATTCGACAGGTATCAGTATGTGTATAACAATATTACATACAACATACTGATTTGCCATCATTAATAGTTGTCATAGATTTTACGTTATTCTAGTTACATATTTCTTTAGATCAACTATGTTTCTAACTCTAAGTTGTTTTCTTGATTTAGAATATACCAGGAAATATGCATCTGTGTGTGGTATTCGTTCAATTTCAAAAGGACCATAATAAACATATTTAAATTTCGGTACCTCATGGTTTATCTCACTGCATTTTTAGTGAGCTTTCACAAGGACTAGTTCACCAATATTAAATTTTGTGAATTTTGGTTGTTCATCGTCCTTTTGGCTCTTATTTCTGCTTTTCTCTACTTAACAGCCTCAACAATTCCTTTTTTTTTTAAAAACCAAATCTATCTCTTTGCTGGGTTGTATTCTAATATAGCCTCTACTAAACTTTTACTTTTGAGACGTAGCATAACTTCTGCAGGATTGAAGCCAGTGGATTCATGATTGCTTCTAATTTTGGAATAATTTGACCCAAATTCTACGATTTTGGTGACAATAAGTCCTATGTAGTCTTCCTACCTCTGGCACGTAGCGTTTCACGGGATTTCTGTAGGGGTGGTAAGCTTAAATGTGTGTCACTCGTACTTCCCTTTGTTCCACACCTTCTAATCATAATTTAGCAATAAACTGTAGACCGTTGTCAGATAGTACTCTTTTTGGTATTCCTATTTCATTAAAGTGCTCTAGTATTTTATTGAATACTGCTTTAGCTGCAGCTTTCCTGAGAGGATAAAGCTTAAAATATTTCGAAAGAAATGTCTAAATTTTCTAGTATATATGTGAAATTTCCAGTAGCTTTTGGTAGGGACCCATACAGGTCGACAGATAGTAACTCTAAGTTATCTTCGGGTTTGAGGCTCTGCATAGCTCCTGTGTTTGTATTTTTTGTCGCTTTAGCCCTTTGACAAACTTCATAAGCTTTTGATCGTTCTGTAACTTTCTTCAATGCATTACTCTCAATTTTGACTACACTTGCTATTTTGTTACGACGTATCGGAGCCAAAGAAACGAATACTTCCACACGATATTCGAAATGTTTTCGCTCTGCCTGAAGTAGCTGAAAACACGCAATAATTTCGTTCTAGTATTTGTAGCAACTCATTTTTCTGCATAAGATCTGAATATTGTATCCCAATGACAATTTCCCGAAATTCTTCTGACATTTGGTCTAAACTTTTTGAGTTTTGTATGTGATAACCTTCAACTAATGTTGATGGTTCTTCATTATCTGTATCTATTTATATAATCATATAATGAAATTCTGATTGAATGCCTCCGTCTGTTTTTTTTTATTTTATTTTAGTCTATGGTTGTAGTTTCTTCTTCATTCGTAATGCTAACTATTTCATCTTCACAGTTAATTACTACTTGTTGTTTCTGCAGACAATCTATGCCCATAACACTTCGGTGCTAAGTTCTGAGATCACCAGGAAATCGTGCGTAAAAATACGACCTTGTACTACAAATTCTATTAAAACTTGTGTCTTTATTGGTTTCCTTTTCCTTCAGCTTCCGCTTGCGCCTACAATTCTGATTCCTTGCATTACGACTACACCCCGTTTGTGTCCTATGTAGTCGTAAAAAGATTAAGATAAAGCGCTAATCTGAGAGCCAATGTGCAGTAACGCTATACTTTTGTAGTCATAAGCCTCTATCAGAATTATGTTTTCTTTAGTTACTTTCACCTCCGTATGTATCCTCTTGTTCTTCCCAGAGTAAGTCTTGATCTATCCTTGCATCTCCCCCCATGAAATGGCGTTTATGTTTTTAAATTCCGTGTCATGTGGTCCTTTCGCAAATTCTTTCACAATCTTCAGTTGTTGTTTGTTACTAATCGTTTCGCCTGGTGGTTCCTTTTTGTTTGGCTCCGTTAGTCTTTTGGATCGTGTATTGAAATTATTCGTTCTTCACATGGCTCGTCTTCTAGTGTTTTTCTTTCTTCTTCAACAACTTCTTCTTCATGTTTTATTCCTCATTTGGGCAACTTTTGGCGTAGAATATTCTCCTTTTCTGTTTTCTGTTTTCTTTTTTCTATAAGAAAGAGGTTTTCAGTAAGCTTCTTTGCTTCTGATTCTGCATACTTAATCGAATAATGTCTTCGTTTTCACGTAAGTCGGCATCTCCAATATCACTGTCTGGTTCCAAAATGAAAGCCCTTCTTAATTTCTTTGAGAATTCTAGGTTGTTGCTAATCTCATAGCTCGTGCACTTCTGAATTCGTTCGATAGTAATAGCTTATCTTGATTAGTAGTCGGATTTTTTTTTTCGTAAGTTTTAGTTCGTATTCATGCGAAGTGTCCTCCTCATCTTCCTTGACGTGATCAGCTTGCATTTCATATACGTTGAAATCTTTGTGGATTTCTATCAGTAGTACAAATTCATTTTCTTTTGCGTCAGGCTAGTGAATGACAGAAACATTTTTCGCAGATTGGTTGTCACGGAATGATTCTTAAGCGACGTGCAAACTTTAATCCTCCAGTTCGGGTACACTCACAACCTCTTCATTTACCCTATCGTCAACTACGTGCGTCCGTTGGGTGGTGCTTTTTGATTTATCTGCGCGGCTCCAGTAAACAAATCTTTCTCCTCCACTTCGTTGCTGTTTCTAGCCACATTTTCGGTCGTGTTAACGCTATCTTCCCTTTTATTTACTGCAAGTTGTCTGTCCATTGCCTCTGAACTTGTTAGAGTGAGTGAATCACCGTCCACTCGCTTACTTGCTGCCTCAGCTGATTACGGTCCCAGTTCAGTGAGCGGCTCTGTGACGTCACGCTTTCTGCACTGCTTCTTCCTACGGCTGCTAGCGCGCGAAACGCACTTGTTCCTAGCTCTGTACCACCTGTCACTGCGGCCCTGCAGCCCAACTTTGCTTCCATACATCGACGTTTAGGAGGTGGTCTGTCTGGGGTGAGAATTATTCCTACGTTTGGGCCTGCTGTACCTTGTTCCCGCGTCCATCCGACCCTGAATGTTGGCAGTAGTTTTCCTCCTATCTATTGGAATTATTATGTGGTCTATTACCTCTTCCGCGATTATTGGAGGAACATCTTCCTCTACCTCTTCCTCTCTGGACAGTATTAACCTGACACTATTTATCATTCTGCTCGCTATTGCTATTTCCACTGTTGCTACTGTTGTCGTTCTGATGGAAATTGTGATTTTATCGATAGTGGTCTTCGTCAATTATTTTTTCTAAATATGAAGAAAACGTTCGGTGGATACTATCCACATCCCTCTTGGAAACTTCTGGTAATTTCTTCAGGATTTCTCATATAATTTCGGAGCCGCTCTGCTGTTCCTTAAGTGAGCCCCCTTCCTATACCGTGACTCGCAAAATTCTTTCACGTTTTGTATTTCCTTAATTCACCGAAGGCTTCAGTGCTTAGGTTAACCCCCCAACGTTAGCATCTCCTGCCAAATCATTAATAACAGTATTTAGTTCTTCCTGTCCACAGTTCCTTGTAAAGCCCACAGGGGATAATCCATGTTCCTGATTCCTCTGTGTCGTGCTGATTATCACTGTTTACATGAGTATTCTCAGTTTTATGCTCCGGTTTTACTTCCCTATACCGCATATACGTTTTTTTGTCCATTTTCAATAATTGTTTAAACCACATATATTACTGTATTTACAACTGAACCTTTCTCCTAACTGCTGTAACAAATTCGTCACCCTGAAACTTTTTTACTTCTTTCAAAGAATCCTACGTATGTGTAATATGTACGACAGTACTAAGCTATTTCTGGACGCTTTAGTATTATAAAAAGTGCTGTCAGGAGGCGCCACGTATAACACTATGCCCCAACAGAACAAATAGTCGTAACCGGAAAATCCGCGTATAGCACTGTTATACGGGGAACTGTGCTTACAGTACACACGTCAAAAACGTGCCTGCTATCCACAACTGTCGTGTAACGTTACCCCTTTTACAGAACTAGACCGTGACTAATGGACATGGAAATCAGACTATTAGTTCTTTTCCTAAGAGTTTTCGATCTGTTAGGAAGAAACGCTGCAGAAATGGAACAATACTGGATTTAGAATATTTCCGTACCAAGTTCATTAAGTGGTTTGTCTAACGGATTTACGGTCGCCAGCCTATCTAGGTTAACATAAGTTCACAGATAAATGTAACTTTTCAGGCTATGGTTCTGAAAAAGACACAGGGTTCTTTTAGCTACTACACTCACATGCATATATAGTTTTGACCTAGAAAGTCCACGAACTTTTAATCATCAGTACGTGCTAAGAAAAAATTTGTATAACCAACAAATAAAATATTCAAATATTCTAATCGCATAATACACACATTTAAATTTAATAAGACACTTTGTTTATACCTTCTATTAACAAATGATCTGCCAAAGGTAGGGAGGGTACGGTCACTCTAAACCACTTTTGTGGCCGGCCTGGTGGCCGAGAGGTTCTAGGCGCTTCAATCTGGAACCACGTGACCGCTACGATCGCAGGTTCGAATCCTGCCTCAGGCATGGATGTGTGTGATGTCCTTAGGTTAGTCAGGTTTAAGTAGTTCTAAGTTCTAGGGGACTGATGACCTCAGAAGTTAAGTCCCATAGTGCTCAGAGCCATTCAGTACTTTTGTGCAACCCTACTTCAGTGTTACTGACCCACATAAGGAACTTTCTTTCTATAACTCTTTGTACTTACGGAATTTCACTTATAACGGAAAGAATTTTATCTTTACTTTACTCAAAACTTAAATTTTCAAATCCTCAGTATTTATGCATCACAAGTTCGTCATTTTAGCAAAACTTATTTAGTCACTTTTACTTTACTTATTACCACAAAGAGAGTAAGACTACCTAAATCGTTAAATTTATCTGAAAACATCTACTTCAGTACTTAAGCAAAATTTCACTTCAGCACTTGTACTATATAAATCATACAGTACTTTTACCTTTACTTTAAAAGTTAGTCCACAACTATTTTCAGACGTTTATTCAAAGATGAAAATTAGTGCTTTTAGAAACTGAATAAAGCATTTAGAATGTTTTTACGACAGTTTTACTCGGAAGAATCACTCCAGGAAAGGACCTGTATATGTGGAAGAAGAGGAATAAAATACAGGATGAACCAGATTTTATGTTCTAAGACAATAATTATTCAAATAAAGTTAATTTTGAATTAACGGTTCACGATTATACAATTCTAATTATGCAGTTCGTAACTTGTTGGCTGCAGTCGTTGTGTGTGGCAGATGGTGAACGTTTCTACACTACTCATGATACAGAGTACAAGTTTTTTAAAGTATGGACTAATTAGTTCTGCTTGGCGTTGTTTTGACGCGCATAACGTAGCCGAACAACTTGTACCAAGGCTATAATAATCCAGCGGTCGTCATCCGAGGCTATTGTGCAACAATACCTTGGCGAGGCACCTCTTCCACTGCTGCCTGCAGACTGTGTCCTCTCGCTGCGTCCCAAAAACCCAAGGTATCTTTCACACTTCGTGCAGTAAGTTCCGTGCAGTACAAAAGCACTCCATCTTTTACATAACACATATCCTACACGTTGTCCCTAGATGTGTTCCATTTTATACAAATGAAAACTTGAACAAATATATAAAATTACAAACACGAACATTTTCATTTAATTAACCCATATCAAAATATTATTCAGTAAATTATATATTTCACACATATCCTTACATAAGTTACAAATATACATTAGCAAAGCACTTTCACATCACATGTATTACACATATATCTTTTTATGTCAGTTATATTATGACAAATTTTAAAGACATAAAATTTTTATAAATTTAATGACTGATTAAATAATAGTGTTATAATAGCAGGCAGTCATTATGACTCCAAAAACACCTTGCATAACATGAATCACTGATTAGGAAAAATCTCTGTAAAAAAAAACAGACCACTAATATTAAACAAGAGCAGAGGTATAAAGAACAATTATAATATATTAGCCAGGATAAAAGTGCCCTCTCATTTAAAATTTCTTAAAAACACAGCAATGAAACGCATCAGTATAAACACAAAACTTAACAGCACCCACCTGAGAGAAAACACAGTCTACCACTCCCAAAATGGACTTGAACACAATACTCCCAAACACAGTGAGACTATTAACCAAGATTAATCGGTGGCGTACATTGATATCAAAACTGACAAATGTTTGCGTTTCAAACTGCAAATCTCACTGTTTATACTTTCTCGCTGTCCCTTCTCTGGCTGCAACGAAAATCCCCAGGTAAGACGGAGTAATCCTAAGAGGCACCCACATGCCTTGCTCATACTGTGGCATCATGCAGTCAGGCCTGCAATATGAGTGGTCTGCCAAGCGAGTGGATTCATTCTTATTTATCAAGTAACAAGAGCTCTAGTACTCACAATTAAGTTACAAATTATTCTCCTGTTTGAATATTACGCAACGGATAACGCACATCTGACTATTAGTAATTTACACAACTCTGACTGTTCACTACGCACTGGCAATACCACATTTTCTTTCTTACCCAACGGCTTTGATCAACACGTGGCCTTCGCACTGAATATGAATGGCGCACACATTATAAATTCTGGATATCATGACAACATACAATTCGAAGGAAAAGGTCACCAATCTTTTACTTTTCACTATTTTTTTTCTCCGATAAATTCTATAATCTAAACACACCATTACATTTTCCACAACAATTACACATGAGAAACTCTGCCCAGAGGGCATGGCTTTACATTGGTGATTCTCTATCTTATGGTCTCGTAATTATCTAACACTACAGTGCACTTTCTGGATAGGATGGTGGATCTTTTGCTATATCTCACACTTCGACTCTCACACCCATCATCGAAAATTTCCTCCTGACCGAGCGGTACAAAAGGAACACGCATAACCCACTACCTCTGAAACTACCTTCCTACTCTCCCATGCAAACCACACATGCTTAAATTACATGAAATACATCACACTGGCAACATGGAATACAACACAAGGAATAGTCACAACGTTATAATCACATCACTTTGAGCTTTCCCACTTCAATTAGTATTTATCTCAGTTTCACACGACACTGCCCCACTTTAACTTTTCTTTCCTACTATGAACTCTGGAGAATATATGCACGTCTTCCTGTGCAATGCAAGCCAAGTGGCGTTGCTGGATAGACGGCTGACTCACCTTGCTTCTCACTCAGAGTATTATAGTTTGAATCAAGTGTAACACGGAAACATAACACGCAAAGTAATATTAAGAACATATTCGTCACACACGCGAGGCCCCAACTGATACCATGGACGAGTACTTCTGTTTATCCTTTGTCTCATACACAGATTTAGACCCACACAGTACTCACCACGTGGAAGTACTCGTCTCTAATTTCAAGTCCAGCACACGCCATTTCTTAAATATTTCCAACTTATAGTACACACGCCAGTAATTCAGCTTAACTTATGCACTCGAAAGTATTTCAACTTATTTCTACACGTGGTTTCATTGTGATCGTTGGTCACTTCCGAATATTACTACGATCCCATTAATATTACCTGCCTGACATTTAATTCTCCCCACAAAAGTTCCTCAAATAGAGAAATTATTATTCTAAACTACTCTTAAGTATCCACATGCATACCATTCTATCCACTCTTTTGTCTTTACGGAGCACACCTAAGACAGGTCTTACCAACACAAGATCCAGCGCCCGAATGCTGAAAACATGGCCGTTCTTCAGGTCATCTCGCACCTCTGCCCAAGTGGGGGAGCACCTTGCTACCGTATTGGTCAGCCACATTTCAGGCGCTCCAAGCTCTGGTAAATTTCCTCTCTTTGGTCCCACCAAAGGTGACCAAAGGATCGTCTCAAAGATGATCATATATTCACATTCACTATCTGCGGTTAGCAGACGACCATACATTCATTCATTTCACAGATCTCACCAAACTGGATGTAGGGATTTATTTTGTGGGAGCGCACATGTGATCAGTTAAATAAATAAATTGTCATTCTTTCCCACATTGGTATCCGGCTTCACTGTATTGATTGAAATTGAGTTATTATTAGAAAAAATATGTTGTACTGACAAGAATAACGAAGAATGTTGTACCTATTTTCGATATCGGGCGGTACTGTACCCTTTCAATCCAACCAAATTACCGAATGACAGCAGCCGTATTTCTTGTGCCTGTTGACCTTTCGATAAAACTGACAGCACATTAAAGACCGCATACGCAACTCGTAATCTCGATATACAGGTGAGCCAGCATGCATAGCATCTTCACCATAGTGCTCAGTTTAAATTCCGAACACCACTGGAACTCCAATTGAGATGCAGGTGAGCACAGGAATATCTGCCACTCAAGTTCGGTGAAAGGTAACACGGTGGCAAGACCATGTCATCAACTCTACAAGCAAGTGGCTCCCAAGCTGTCTCGGAAGACACGTGGCATTCGCTGGAGGTAACAACCCCATGAGCCAGTCAAGCAGCTCTGACGGAAATTGGCCAGCCGGGGTGGCCGTGCAGTTCTAGGCGCTACACTCTGGAACTGCGCGACCTTTACGGTCGCAGGTTCGAATCCTGCCTCAGGCATGGATGTGAGAGATGTCCTTAGGTTAGTTAGGCTGTTCTAAGTTATAGGGGATTGATGACCTCAGAAGTTAAGTCCCATAGTGCTCAGAGCCATTTGAACCTTTTTTTTTTTTTTTTTTTTTTTGAGGGAAATTGCCCTGTAATGATGGTGCAGTTCGTATTGCCTGCTATTCTGTGTGATATTGTTTAGTTATTGCTTCTCGTATTTGAATGTGTCTGCCTTGGGCCAGGAGTTGGGTCTGATCGGGGTGTCAGCTTCTTGTGGTCCCACTGTGTGAGTAGTGGGACTACCTGAGTTCGAGGCCACTCTGCATTGTTGCCAAATTTATCAGATGCCGGCGATGACGTTATCCAAGATGGCGGCATGTAGACTTGGCAACAGCGCATGACATCATCCAAGATGACAGATTTAGGCAGGGAAAATAGGCCAATTGGGCTACATCCACTAACCTAACCCCCCAGAAAATGGTGGGAAATTTGAATTTTGGCGGGAAAATAGGCCAACAGGGCTACGTCCACTAAACTAACCTACTAGAAAAAATTGGCGCCAAATTCAAACAGGATAATGGCTGCAAAACCGTACTTGTCTTTATTATTATTCATTATCATTTATTATCATTTATTAACATTCATTATCATTTACTATCATTTATTATTATTTATTACCAGTATTATACAATGCACGTGTGTTCCCTATGAGGTCCGAAGACCAACTGTGTTAGTACATACCCCTGCCACCACAGAGCACTGCCGTGATGTCATTCAACATGGTGGATTTTGGCAGAAAGAAAGCCAACTGGGCTACCTCCACTAACGTAACTCCCAGAAAATTGGAGCGAAATTTGAATTTTGAAGGGAAAATAGGTCAATTGTTCTATGTCCACTAACCTAAGCCTCCAGAAACAATTGGCGCCAAATTCAAAAATCCAACATGATAATGGATGAAAAAATAGTACTTGTCTTTATTATTACTCATTATTATTCATTACCATTTATCATTCATTATCATTAATTATCATTTATTATTATTTGTTATTATTGGCCTACCTGCACTAGAAAATTGCACCAAATTCAATGAAAGCTCCTTTAGAGGAGTGTGTCAAGTTTCTTCACCCATGAGATGGAAGTCCTCTGATGACCGACATGTTTACCTTAAACGATCGCAAGTAGATAGTGCTTTATTACACATTCGAGACATGTAGCTGTATATGAGTAGAACGCAGGCTATGTCACGTGACTGATGCATCTGTAATTCCCTGGTACCTCAATATACATAAAGTATAATGCATCCTCAATGGGAAAAAAATTGACTGCCTCACATATTCCCTTCATTCCGATGTCCACTTTTTTCCGGGATTCCTCCTGTTGCAGCATACTTGGTCCAATATACAAATTGTTCGGTGAAAATCAGAAGATAGCAAAGTACTTTCACAAGTTCACCGCATTAGGCTCTAGCAAAGTACTTTCACAAGTTCACCGCATTAGGCTCTATATTCGGTCGATATATACCTGTTCCCTGGCCACTTTTCGCAAGTCTGTCGATTTGAGGTCAGATCTATATATGCGGTCATGACATAACATCTTGTTCTGTGTTCTAAAATAGATTGTAAATGTAGCACAGATGCCACCATCTAGCCCAAATGCATTGATCAGGACGTGTAATATAGCACTGAACTCGACTGTATCCAGTCACCTCCACATTCGGAGAGCATTCGCTCCCTCTGGTGGCGTGAGGGAGTTGCAAATACCAGTCACATACTGCGTGACTTTAAAAATGCATCGGGCGGGTGTGTGATATGCCAGCATTTGAGGATCAGGTTTATAAAGTATATCTGTTTGTGTAAAGGAAATTTCTGTGTGCTGTTGTAGGGGGGGAGGGGGGTGTGGATTTGACTTGGGATACTGTGATAGTGAAGGGAAGAGTATGTCTCGTGCTAAGGAAGGTACAGGTATTACCAGAGCCACAGCGTTCAACAGAGTGTATTTTCAATACTTTGCTCATTGCCGAATACTGTTCAGTTGAGACCTAGATCGTAAGATTTAAGTATAATGATAGAAGAAATATGAGAGGCGATTTCTAGAATGTGTTCATGTATGCAAAGTCTGTGGTGGTATTGATTTGCATTAATGGTAGCAGTCTTCCGAATGCAGAGGCCTGTTGGAGTGTAGGAATGTATGATAGTTAACTTTATCATGTTGTAGACGACCGAATACTGAGCTACATATGTCCTGGGCTGCTCTTGTGATCAAGTGTAGCTTTTAGATGGCGCGTTTGCAGTGGAGCGTTATTCCCTCCCATGTAAATTGTTCAGTTGACTGCTTCTACACATTTGATGGCTTTATTTAGTTGAGGGAATATGGATTGTGGTGTGTTGGACACACCTTTGCTTCTTCTCTAGACCTGGGAACGACCATAGTTGGTTTGTAGAGAATATTGATCATCTAGGATCTGTTAGATGACCAACTTTGGTATTCGAGAGTGTGAATATCAGTTTACTCTACATTTTTCAAGTTAGTCAATGGTTTACACCACGCTGCACATCGCTAAAGTTTGGTGTTTGTGGAGAAATAATTTACAGTGTATATGTTGTGCATTATGCTATGTTAACTTTTGGGAGGCTAGTGCGGTGTTCTTGATATCGAGAAGTACAGCGAAAATTGACGGTACTCGGTGATATATTCCCTGGTTGGAGATCGGTTTGATGGTCCAATATTCTTGCGAGTATGGTTAGTATTTGATGACCTGTACACAACTTCGCGATGTTTAGTTGTCTGTGAAAAATGGTGATCAGTGTAAAATAGTTTATTACCATTGAGTGTAGCGTCTGTAGAAAGAAAGAACAGGTTGGCAGTGTATAGATTTGGAGAACTGTCGATGCAAATTAGCAGTCTTTGCAAACTAACGAGAGAGAGCGCCAAAAAGAAAAGGTGGATGGTGTTTTGATAGCGGCGGCGTTAGTAATTCGACTGGTAAATTCGATAAGAGCTAATGAGAATGCTCGATTGATTGTGATGTGATATAGGAGCGGTGAGAACATTTGCGCATGTTGCGAGCCTTCACTGGAATGCAGGTGGAGAGAGGGATCACACAGCAGCGGTGAACACACATGCGCGCAGACCAGAGGATGACTTGGTGCTTATTTAGATAGACACGTGACTTCAGTATAACGCTCAAAAAAACTGTAGAGTTGACTTTGACATACCATCGGCAGAGGTGTGAGAGCGATGGCTCACACTGGCTTGTGTCCGGCAGTGGCTCCCGGCGGCGTCGACATGCGCACGCCTTTGGAGCGTCTGACTCTTGAAATAGGTCTCTGTTCCCGTCCTGTCTCATCAGCAACGGTGCCTAGGTGATCACGTATTTTGTGAGGAATTTCTCAGGTGTCAAGTATGAAAGGGATGTCACCGCCTCATGCCTGAGGGACCTGAATGGGCACCTGTGTGTGGCTTGGCAGTTGATGGCTGCATAACTTCGTGGGGGCTGCCGGTGCATCTTGACTTCTGGGAGTGTGTGTGGTAGCCTCCTGTGGGGTCCAGTGGACAGGGGGCTGCGGGCGGTGCCTGTGTACGCCGTTTGTGTGTCTGTTGCATTATACTGTGAGAAGGCCTGTAGGCTGTGCTGTGCATTATTTGGACAGTTATAAGTTGATTTCGTGTCTGCACATCAGCGTACTGCATTATTTAGGAGAAGTTGGCATGACTGTGTGCTGTGTACTGAAATTATTTCAGTAATTTAGGAGATGATTGCATGTCTGCAGAGCATTATTTCAGTAATTTACGAGTAGTTTACAGGTCTGTAGGCTGTGTGGTATGACCCCAAGCATGTCAGAGTGTGTGGTCTGTATCAGTGTGATAAATATACTATCTCAAATCCATCATTAAATGAATTGTTCCAAAATAAATAAAGTACACTCCTTCCTCTCTCCAGTAGCCCAGTGCAGACTGAGTCGTTTTTCCCTCCAGACAGCCATCTTGCGTTATGTCACAGAATGGACGGTAGCGCCCTCTGTTGACGGTGCTGTGTACTTGGTCCGGACCCCCTATTGAACACACTTTTTCCCACCAGTTTCCCCCCATGTTGGATTACGTCATGAAATGGACGACAGCGCTCTCTAGTGGCAGTACTGTGTACTAGGTCAGTCCAGACCTGATGCCGACCACACTGTTTCCTGCCATTTCACCCCACTCCAGACCACCATCTTGGAATACATGTTGAGTGGTACTTAAGTAAATAAATTAGTGAAATCAAAGTGAAGTAGAAATTAGAATATAAATGAAAAACTTGGTTTAGTTTAGAGAGTTACATGCTGGCAAACAGCGGGCAGAACAGCAGAGCAGAAGAGACAATGACTGTGAAGTCAGCAAGTTCCACATAAGCGGAGCTGTCGATTCAGCCGTCAGGGCATCGCCCGACCGGCTCACGTGTTTCTCAGTTGTTGCATGTGGGAAAATGCCCTCACCTACGTTCCAAGATCCAATGTCCGACATTAAGAAGATTCTTCGAGAAACTTTTCAACGTGACAGAAGAGGCAATGACCGGCTCATGTGTTTCTCAGTCGTCACATGTGATTAAAGGCCCTCGCCTTCATTCCAAGAGCCAATGACCGACGTTAAGAAGATTCTTCGAGAAGCTTCTCAACATGACAGAAGAGGCAATAACCGTGAAGTCGTTCACCTCCAGTAAACTGAAGTGAATAAATACACGAGACGCAGTGGGCCCGACAGACGGAGACGAGAGACGAAGAAGACAAAGAAGTTAAGAAGCATAGCAGTAGTTTTCAGTCAGTTTCGGTGCTGAAGACCGTCATGCAAGAAGAGACTACATCATAGACAGACGCACCAAGTCCGCCGCTGTAATGGAATAGCAAGCAGCAGCCTCGGCGCCAGAAGACAGAAGTTAAACAGTATTTGAAGTCTGATTTTTACGTACCCGGGTGACTCATGAGGATGGGAAGGAGACGGCCTCACATCAGCAGTCAACTGTGAGCTGGGATGAAGATCTGACAGCCAAAGACTGGCAAGTGGGAGTCCATTGTTCGAGTCCGGGACACTGGCCTTCCCCCGCCGCGCTGCTCCGCTGGCCGACGCACAACACACGCGGCCGCTTAGAGAAGAGAAACACTGGGACGCCACATCCAAGGTATCACCATCCGATGTGCGACTTCGCTCTCAATAACTAAACGGGCCACCGCACGAAGCGCGTCTCCAGTCAACTGGGCGGGATGGTGACACGAGATACCCACCGGTACGCGTAATCAGACGCCGCCGCCACCGCCGCCGCTGCCCCAGCAGAAGGCTTCGCAAACGACACAGTTGCCGCTCTCCGAGCCAGAACATTCAGTAAAAAACAGTTGTACAAAACTTTCAATAAAAGTTATCTGATGTAAAAATGCTATTTCATTCTACCTCATACCCGAGCCAAGGAAGAACCTACCCTGCCCACATGTTGTTAAGAGAGAAAAATTAATTTATTTAGTATTTTCACCCTGACATAATGCTGTAGAATTAAATGCCCATTGCAGTGATGCTCATCCTGACAACTGACTAGCATCAAAAGAGAAAACCCAGTTACATTTAGTAACAGAACTGTTACATTTGGTGTGAGAGAAAAAAAAAAAAACCTTGGTTCAATATGAGGTGTGAATGACGGTCACTAAAGGTCCTCAGTTAGTACCGTGTAATGTGTGAAAGGATAGGGGTTTGCATAGCAGTCGTAATATTTTCATTATTTAGAAATGTATTTTCTCTCATGATTTTAAGAGTTTGTCGAAAATATTTACACATTTTTTCATTCAGTGTAGTAAGATTGTGTAACTAACAGTTTGTAAAATGATGACACGAAATCGTACAAAGTCAGAGTCAGCAACACAAGCGGTTTCTACTGAGGAAGCTATTCAGTTAATCAGATAGCACAGCTTAAAAGTGATAATAATGCATTATTTTAACAGTTGAGTGAGGTTAGGCAAACCAGTTCAATCCCTCCCACCCTAGATTCCTCAGCAGCAGCCTTGGTAACTCCTTTTTCAGGTGTACCTGGCGAAGACATAACAGCCTTTTTTTATGATTTAGTAGCAGCTGCAAAGTTAGGATCATGGTCAGATGAACAGCTTTTACAAATGTCAAAGTTAAGATTGATAGGAGAGGCTAAAGCACACGTATTATACCATGAAGAATTACGGAATGCTCCAACATTTGAGGAGTTGAAGAAAGGATTACTCAATCGTTTTCCAAAACAGAACAGCTGTAGATTTTATAGGGAAAAATTAAACACAGTCACTCAGAGGCAAAACGAGTCGTTAGAAAGCTTTGTAGATAGGATTAGAAAATTTAATAATAACACCTATCAGTTGACAACTAGTGATGAAGCAAATAAAGTTATTTTACAAGAGGCAGAAGATAGAGCTCTAGATACATTTTTACGTGGGTTACTGTTGTGGCGTTGCAAGACAGCCACGCCACTCGGAAGTAGCCGAAATGCACGCGTTAACTCACGCCAGCTTGCGTGAGGCCTCAAACAGGATACGTTATGAATGCTATAAAGAAAAGTACGTAGCTTCTTTAATACTTAACTTTAATTCATCCTTGTGGTACATCGCTCTTGATAATACAAGTGAGACTCTCAGATATGGTTAATGGCGCCTTGCTAGGTCGTAGCCATGGACTTAGCTGAAGGCTATTCTAACTATCTCTCGGCAAATGAGAGAAAGGCTTCGTCTGTGTAGTCGCTAGCAAAGTCGTCGTACAACTGGGGCGAGTGCTAGTACGTCTCTCTAGACCTGCCATGTGGTGGCGCTAGGTCTGCAATTACTGACAGTGGCGACACGCGGGTCCGACATGTACTAATGGACCGCGGCCAATTTAAAGTTACCACCTAGCAAGTGTGGTGTCTGGCGGTGACACCACAGTTACCACCTGAAACGTCCCGTCGTGTCAGGGCAGAGTTTCCTAAAAATTTAGCAGAAGCTGTATCTGTGGCGACGGCTTTCGAAGAAATAGACATTGCCACCAGATACAAGGAGAAGCGAAATGTATTTTCAGCAGGAGTACGATGTTTTAGGTGCGATCGACAGGGCCATATAGCAAAAAATTGCAGACAACCTAAATGCACTAATTGTCAAAGAATAGGTCACACATTCAAGGAATGCAGGTCTAAGAAAGTTTTTGGAAATAGAAATCAGTTGAACTCAAACGGGAGTGTCGGAGCCGCCGCCAGGCGTTCCCAATAAAATTTCATGCCATTAAGGCGAATGTGAAGGCGGAATGCTGGTTATCTGCTACCATACAGGATAAAGAGGCAAGGATACTGGTGGATACAGGGCCAAGCGTATTAATAGTAAGTAATGCATACATTGGAGAAAAGAAATATGACCCTCCAAGGTATAGATTGAGTGGAATAGGAGGAGGTACAGTGAAGTCATTAGGATGTACATCACTGATTTTCTATATTCATGGTGTACAATTTCAAGAAGATGTAGAAGTGGTAACAAAGATAACTGACGGGTACGACGCGATCCTAGGGTTGGATTTCCTGAATGAACATCACGCTAAAATCGACCTCAGACAGCAAACTGTAGAACTTAGCGGAATAGTGTTTCAGCTAGGTGACACCGCTGCAAAGGGCCCACTGCCGCAAGATTTCCCCAACCGGAAGGCGAAATCAACTACACTGTGTGCACCGTCCTTGAAGGTTGATTCAAGGGATCAAATACCATCTGGCTCAGGAACACTTTTCTGGATGACCGTTGACCCCGAGGTACCTACAGATACAATATGTCTAATAGAGCCACTAGAGGAAAATGAGGAATTAGATGTATCACATTGTTTTGTACGTAGACGTATTGTACGGGTTCAAGACGTTGAGGGAGAAAGAAAAGTACCGGTACATATTGACAATTTCGGAGTGGAAGACAAAGAGTTCCATAAGGGGATATTAGTAGCTACAGTCAGTACTTTTGAAGAAGAAGATTTCATTTGGTCAGATATTACTGATGGTCAGAAACCAGACGCCTATAAAACCGCATTACGCCAGAAGATTGAGCATTTGAAAGGAAATGATAGAGACACGATAGAAGCAGTTTTAGTTGAGTTCCAAGATTTATTTAATGCAGAAGGTCCATTGCCAGCAACAGATATCACACAGCATAGGATCCCAACAGGAAATAGCCCCCCCCCCCCCAGTTCGTGGGAAGCCTTATAGAGTTCCGCATCACTTACAGCCAGTACTGGATGAATTTTTAGAACAGCATCTAAAAGATGGAATTATAGAATATTCTGATTCGCCTTATAATTCAAATATCGTAATTATTCCAAAGAAGTCTCCCGACGGTACGAAACAATATAGATTTTGTTGTGACTACAGACACCTTAACAAACAAACAATCTCAGATGTTTATCCTCTTCCAAACATTACAGATATCATTGACAGTTTGGGTAACAGTAAATACTTTTCAACAATCGATTTACATAGCGGGTATCATCAATTGGAATTTGCACCTGAAGATAGGCATAAAACAGCATTTTCTACCCCTGGAGGCCACTGGCAATTTAAAACAATGCCTTTCAGTTTGAAAAATGCACCAGCAACTTTTCAAAGACTACTTGATGGAGTATTGCGAGGACTCAAAACTCAGCAATGTTGTGTATATCTAGACGATATTATTGTATTCTCCAAAGACATTAATGAACATGCTGTGCGTCTGCATAATGTTTTTCAGAGACTTAGAAAAGCTAAATTAACATTAAATATGGAAAAATGTACTTTTGCATTGACAGAGGTTACATACCTAGGGCATGTCATTAGTGAAAAAGGAATTAAAACAGATCCTCGATTAATTTCGGCAGTTAAGGACTTCCCAACACCACAATGCGTTAAGGAAGTACAAAGTTTCATTGGTCTCGTATCGTATTACCGAAAATATGTTCAAAATTTTGCTGAAATTGCCCGACCCTTAACCCAATTATTGAAAAAGGGTGCAAAATTTCATTGGTCTGAAGATTGTGAATCAGCATTTCAAACCCTTAAAGATAAGTTAACACACAGTCCAGTATTAGCCTACCCAGATTATAATAAAGAATTTATTTTATCCTGTGACGCAAGTGGTCATTCAGTAGGAGTTGTTTTGAGTCAGAATATTAATGGCGCGGAACACCCCATGGCCTACGCTTCGAGACAACTAACAATGGCAGAAAGAAATTATTCCACAACTTAGAAAGAATTGTTAAGTGTTATTTATGGCATCAAATACTTTAAATGCTACTTGTATGGTAGGAAATTCAAGGCTATTACAGACCACGCAGCTTTAAAATGGTTGCTTAGGTTAAAGGATCCATCTAGTCGTCTCACCCGTTGGGCCCTATGTCTTTCCGAAATGGATTTCGAAGTTATCCATAAACCAGGCAAAAAACACACGAATGCAGATTGCCTAAGTCGGAAAATAGCACTTTTGGAAGCAACAGGCCGAGATACTGAGGACTGGAGAAAGGCACAAGATGAGGATACAGAATGCAAAAAATACACAACTCAAAAACAATTTTGCTTTGAAGATGGTGTATTATGCCGTAAAACAAAACTTGGACCGCGAATTGTTGTTCCCCAACACCTTAGACAAGGAATAATGGCAGAGGCCCACGATCATATCCTTGCAGGACACGGTGGACAGCGGACAACCGAAAGACGTGTAGCAGAGCGATTTTGGTGGCAAACTAGAAAGCAGGATGTTACGCAGTACGTTCGTAATTGCATTGCGAGCACACAACGAGCTGAACTTTCTCGTTCAAAAATACCCTTACAGAGGCTCCCCGAGGCTTCATGTCCATTTCAAATCTGTGAACTGGATCTCTACGGGCCATTTCATAAAACACCTGCTGGTAATAAGTATGTTCTTACAATTATAGATCACTTTTCACGCTATCTAGCTATGGTGAAACTCCCAGATCAGCAAGCAAATACAGTTGCCCAAGCTTTAGTTAACAACTGGATATTTAAATTTGGCGTACCTGAAGCTATTACCACAGATCAGGGATCTAATTTTATGTCTGAATTAATGAAACAGCTCTGCCACTTACTAAAAATACGTAAATTACGCACAACTCCGTTACACCCTCAGTGCAACGGACGCACAGAAAGAGTTCATGGGACAATTTGCAAGATGCTTAGTTATCATATTAACGAACAACATTCTAATTGGGATACGTATTTACCAATAATCGTGTCGGTATACAACGCCAAAATGCATGAAGCAACTGGCATGTCACCTTATGAAGTGGTCTATGGGAGAAAAATGCCGTCCCCTTTTGATGTAATCAGGCAGAAAAACGGAAAAGTCGGAGAAACAGTAAGAGATTTCAGTCGAATGATGAAGGATGTACGGAAAAAGGTTCAAAAATCTAATACAAAGGCTTTGGAACGACAGGAAAGATTAGGTAATGCCCAAGCTAAATATCCAAATTACAAAATCGGTCAGTGGGTGATGCTGTCAACCCCATACATTGCGAATGGAAAAACGAAGAAATTTGTGACAAACTACAGAGGTCCTTATCAAATTATTGAGATCACGTCACCAGTCAATGTTAAACTGCAACTGCCCACCCGAACTACCATTGTGCATGCAAGTCGTTTAAAAGCTTTTAAGGGCGCTCCAGATGTAATTCCTTCAACAATAGGGTCTGCTTTTCTGAAGGGTGGAGGAAGTTCCCGAAAAGGAAAAAGAGTGGCCACGCCAGCACAGCATACAGACATGGCACCATACTGTCTACGACCAAGGGTGCGAATGCCCTAGTTGAATCTTAGTAGACTGTGGATAATATACAAAAGTAAATAATTAATAAATGATAATGGTTTCTTATTTAGGAAAAGCAAAGTTGAACATAGAAGCATGTTGATCTTGTAGTTAACAATGTATTCCTTCTTTTTCTTGTTTTTGTTTTTACTAGGTTCGTAGGTCCATAACCATGTTGTTTGTTTTTTTCAGAAGACGCCATGCAAACATTTCCGACACAAAACCTATCCTACCTCAATTACTCCCTTGACAGTTCCCTTCTGAAGTCATTAGATATGTTCATAAACTCGCACAGCATGCCATTGTTATGATGCAACATGTCTTAAAATCAAAAACTGAAAACAAAACTAAAACTATAATACTAGGAACGGGTATATCTGGAACCTTTGTGTTGATGTTTCTGCTTTGTACAGTTTTCTTTTATTTAAGACGCAAAAATAAGCCAAATAATAATATACAACTTCATCAAATCCCTGTTAACTGGATACCACACTCTTAACTGGTGTACTTCAGTGGTTAGTTTTGAGCATTAGTGTATTAATTTTGTTTATTGTACTTCACTCTTTACTAAACAGTCTTATGTTAATGTAAACAATACTGTAGAATAGATATTCTTGCATTAATATAGGGTAGATTAAACAGGTGTTGCTATGTAAGTTTCTAAATGAATAATCTATTTTTGTTTATTCATTGTCATCAAGATTTGTTACACTTATTATAACCATTTATGTGTGAACTATGTGATTCATGAGCGAACAGTGCTTTTGTAAAGTGATAAAGTATTTTCAACATACTTAACGTCAAGCATGTGTAATCTTCTAAGTCGAGAGTTTTCATTGCTTGTGTTAATGCTTTTGCCGTATGAAGAGTGGAGGAATGTTGACTGGTAAATTCGAGGGCGAATTTCTCCGAAGGGTGGAGGAATGTTCAGTGGTACTTAAGTAAATAAATTAGTGAAATCAAAGTGAAGTAGAAATTAGAATATAAATGAAAAACTTGGTTTAGTTTAGAGAGTTACATGCTGGCAAACAGCGGGCAGAACAGCAGAGCAGAAGAGACAATGACTGTGAAGTCAGCAAGTTCCACATAAGCGGAGCTGTCGATTCAGCCGTCAGGGCATCGCCTGACCGGCTCACATGTTTCTCAGTTGTTGCATGTGGGCAAATGCCCTCACCTACGTTCCAAGATCCAATTTCCGACATTAAGAAGATTCTTCGAGAAACTTTTCAACGTGACAGAAGAGGCAATGACCGGCTCATGTGTTTCTCAGTCGTCACATGTGATTAAAGGTCCTCGCCTACATTCCAAGAGCCAATGACCGACGTTAAGAAGATTCTTCGAGAAGCTTCTCAACATGACAGAAGAGGCAATAACCGTGAAGTCGTTCACCTCCAGTAAACTGAAGTGAATAAATACATGAGACGCAGTGGGCCCGACAGACGGAGACGAGAGACGAAAAAGACAAAGAAGTTAAGAAGCATAGCAGTAGTTTTCAGTCAGTTTCGGTGCTGAAGACCGTCATGCAAGAAGAGACTACATCATACACAGACACACCAAGTCAGCCGCTGTAATGGAATAGCAAGCAGCAGCCTCGGCGCCAGAAGACAGAAGTTAAACAGTATTTGAAGTCTGATTTTTACGTACCCGGGTGACTCATGAGGACGGGAAGGAGACGGCCTCACATCAGCAGTCACCTGTGAGCTGGGATGAAGATCTGACAGCCAAAGACTGGCAAGTGGGAGTCCATTGTTCGAGTCTGGGACACTGGCCTTCCCCCGCCGCGACGCACCGCTGGCCGACGCACAACACACGCGGCCGCTTAGAGTAGAGAAACACTGGGATGCCACATCCAAGGTATCACCATCCGATGCACGACTTCGCTCTCAATAATTAAACGGGCCACCGCAAAAGGCGCGTCTCCAGTCAACTGGGCGGGAAGGCGACAAGAGATACACACCGGTACGCGTAATCAGACGCCGCCGCCGCCGCTGCTGCAGCAGAAGGCTTCGCAAACAACACAGGTGCCGCTCTCCGGACCAGAACATCCAGTAAGAAACAGTTGTACAAAACTTTCAATAAAAGTTTTTTTTTTTCGGTCATCAGTCTACTGACTGGATTGATGCGGCCTGCCACGAATTCCTTTCCTGTGCTAACCTCTTCATCTCAGAGTAGCACTTGCAACCTACGTCCTCAATTATTTGCTTGACGTATTCCAATCTCTGTCTTCCTCTACAGTTTTTGCCCTCTACAGCTCCCTCTAGTACCATGGAAGTCATTCCCTCATGTCTTAGCAGATGTCCTATCACCCTGTCCCTTCTCCTTATCAGTGTTTTCCACATATTCCTTTCCTCTCCGATTCTGTGTAGAACCTCCTCATTCCTTACCTTTATCAGTCCACCTAATTTTCAACATTCGTCTATAGCACCACATCTCAAATGCTTCGACTCTCCGTTCTAGCAGATCATTTAATTCTTCTTCACTTTCACTCAGGACAGCAATGTCATCAGCGAATCGTATCATTGATATCCTTTCATCTTGTATTTTAATTCCACTCCTGAACCTTTCTTTTATTTCCATCGTTGCTTCCTCGATGTACAGATTGAAGCGTAGGGGCGAAAGGCTACAGCCTCGTCTTACACCCTTCTTAATACGAGCACTTCGTTCTTGATCGTCCACTCTTATTATTCCCTCTTGGTTGTCGTACATATTGTATATGACCCGTCTCTCCCTATAGCTTACCCCTACCTTTTTCAGAATCTCGAAAAGCTTGCACCATTTTATATTGTCGAACGCTTTTTCCAGGTCGACAAATCCTATGAAAGTGTCTTGATTTTTCTTTAGCCTTGCTTCCATTATTAGCCGTAACGTCAGAATTGCCTCTCTCGTCCCTTTACTTTTCCTAAAGCCAAACTGATCGTCACCTAGCGCATTCTCAATTTTCTTTTCCATTCTTCTGTATATTATTCTTGTAAGCAACTTCGATGCATGAGCTGTTAAGCTGATTGTACGATAATTCTCGCACTTGTCAGCTCTTGCCGTCTTCGGAATTGTGTGGATGATGCTTTCCGAAAGTCAGATGGTATATCGCCAGACTCACACACCAACGTGAATAGTCGTTGTGTTGCCACTTCCCCCAATGATTTTAGAAATTCTGAAGGAATGTTATGTATCCCTTCTGCCTTATTTGACCGTAAGTCCTCCAAAGCTCTCTTAAATTCCGATTCTAATACTGGATCCCCTATCTCTTCTAAATCGACTCCTGTTTCTCCTTCTATCACATCAGACAAATCTTCACCCTCATACAGGCATTCAATGTATTCTTTCCACCTATCTGCTTTCTCCTCTGCATTTAACAGTGGAATTCCCGTTGCACTCTTAATGTTACCACCGTTGCTTTTAATGTCACCAAACGTTGTTTTGACTTTCCTGTATGCTGAGTCTGTCCTTCCGACAATCATATCTTTTTCGATGTCTTCACATTTTTCCTGCAGCCATTTCGTCTTAGCTTCCCTGCACTTCCTATTTATTTCATTCCTCAGGCACATGTATTTCTGTATTCCTGATTTTCCCGGAACATGTTTGTACTTCCTCCTTTCATCAATCAACTGATGTATTTCTTCTGTTACCCATGGTTTCTTCGCAGCTACCTTCTTTGTACCTATGTTTTCCTTCCCAACTTCTGTGATGGCCCTTTTTAGAGATGTCCATTCCTCTTCAACTGTACTGCTTCCTGCTTACTGCTGTATCTATAGCGTTAGAGAACTTCAAACGTATCTCGTATTCTTTGTGTATTGATTCTTCCTGACTAATGTCTTGAACTTCAGCCTACTCTTAATCACTACTATATTGTGATCTGAGTCTATATCTGCTCCTGGGTACGCCTTACAATCCAGTATCTGATTTCGGAATATCTGTCTGACCATGATGTAATCTAATTGAAATCTTCCCGTATCTCCCGGCCTTTTCCAAGTATACCTCCTCCTCTTGTGATTCTTGAACAGGGTATTCGCTATTACTAGATGAAACTTGTTACAGAACTCAATTAGTCTTTCTCCTCTTTCATTCCTTGTCCCAAGCCCATATTCTCCTGCAAACTTTTCTTCTACTCCTTCCCCTACAACGGCATTCCAGTCGCCCATGACTATTAGATTTTCGTCCCCCTTTACATACTGCATTACCCTTTTAATATCCTCATACACTTTCTCTATCTGTTCATCTTCAGCTTGCGACGTCGGCATGTATACCTGAACTATCGTTGTCGGTGTTGGTCTGCTGTCGATTCTGATTAGAACAACCCGGTCACTGAACTGTTCACAGTAACACACCCTCTGCCCTACCTTCCAATTCATAACGAATCCTACACCTGTTATACCATTTTCTGCTGCTGTTGATATTACCCGATACTCATCTGACCAGAAATCCTTGTCTTCCTTCCACTTCACTTCACTGACCCCTACTATATCTAGATTGAGCCTTTGCATTTCCCTTTTCAGATTTTCTAGTTTCCCTATCACGTTCAAGCTTCTGACATTCCACGCCCCGACTCGTAGAACGTTTTCCTTTCGTAGATTATTCAATCTTTTTCTCATGGTAACCTCCCCCTTGGCAGTCCCCTCCCGGAGATCCGAATGGGGGACTATTCTGGAATCTTTTGCCAATGGAGAGATCATCATGACACTTCTTCAAATACAGGCCACATGTCCTGTGGATACACGTTACGTGTCTTTAATGCAGTGGTTTCCATTGCCTTTTGCATCCTCATGTCGTTGATCATTGCTGATTCTTACGCCTTTAGGGGCAGTTTCCCACCCCTCGGACAAGAGAGTGCCCTGAACCTCTATCCGCTCCTCCGCCCTCTTTTACAAGGCCGTTGGCAGAATGAGGCTGACTTCTTATGCCGGAAGTCTTCGGCCGCCAATGCAGATTATTTATCAAAATTTAGGCAGTGGCGGGGATCGAACCCGGGACCAAAGACGTTTTGATTATGAATCAAAGACGCTACCCTTAGACCATAGGTACTTCCAATAAAAGCTATCTGATGTAAAAATGTTGTTTCATTCTACCTCATACCCGAGCCAAAGAAGAACCCACCCTGCCCACATGTTGTTAAGAGAGAAAAATTAATTTATTTAGTATTTTCACCCTGACATAATGCTTTAGAATGAAATGCCCATTG
Organism: Schistocerca cancellata; assembly: GCF_023864275.1. Taxonomy (NCBI): domain Eukaryota; kingdom Metazoa; phylum Arthropoda; class Insecta; order Orthoptera; family Acrididae; genus Schistocerca; species Schistocerca cancellata. The sequence goes on from NC_064635.1 coordinate 213,752,570, forward strand.
CAGTGATGCTCATTCTGACAATTGACTAGCATCAAAATAGAAAACCCAGTTACATTTAGTAACAGAACTGTTACACACAGAATGGACTACAATGCCCTCTGGTGGCAGTAGTGTGTATTAGGTCAGTTGGACTTGGGTGAACACATTTGACAGCGGTACTGTCTCTAATTGTTTAAGTAACTGGTGCATGCCAAATAAAGACTTATGTCCAGCACTGGTCGTGTCCTTCTCTAGCCAGTTCCTAGGAGGAGGTGGCAGTTGGATGACTTAGGTAATGGAGGTAGCCAAGGAGCCCTTTTTCCCGACTTTTTCTTTGGTTAGTGGAGGTAGCTGTGCTGTGTTGCAATGTCCTGATGGTATTTGAACTTCCCACCAGTTGCTAGGAAGAGGTGGTAGTCGGGTGACTTAGGCTAGTGGAGGTAGCCCAACTGCCCTTTCTTTCCCACCATCTTCTTAGGATAGTAGAGATAGCCCAATTGACCTATCTCCCCTCCCCTTCCTGCTAGTTCCTAGCAAGAGATAGCAGTTTGATGATTTAGGTTAGTGGAGGTAACCCAAGTGACCTATTTCCCACCATTTTCTTAGGTTAGTGGAGATAGCCTATTTGACCTATCTTCCCTCCAAAACTCAAACTTCCCTTCTAGGGCATGTGGCAGAGAGGTGTGGGGTTTCCGACCAAAAGCCGCCATCTTGGATAACGGTACTAGCATCATTATCTGACATCACGCACGCCATCTTGGATGACGTCATGCGCTGATGCCAAATCTACAGACGACCATCTTGGATGACGTCATCGCCGCCATCTTGAATAAATTTAGCAAGTATGGAGAGTGGGTGGGGTTTGCTTTGTCCCACTACTATTGTTACATGAAATCCATTTCTATCAATGTAATACCTGTAATACAAGGCCCCGAGAGTAGTCAACATTCCATTAGAACTACTGACGACCTTGGGAGAGCCAGTCCTGACAAAACTCTACCATCTGGTGAGAATGATGTATGAGACAGGTGAAGTACCCTCAGACTTCAAGAAGAATATAATAATTCCAATCCCAAAGAAAGCAGGTGTTGACAGATGTGAAAATTACCGAACTATCAGTTTAATAAGTCACAGCTGCAAAATACTAACGTGAAATCTTTACAGACGAATGGAAAAACTGGTAGAAGCCGACATCGGGGAAGATCAGTTTGGATTACTTTTTACTTTACTTTACACGTGGCTAAGGTCTTATCGACCATACACCTGCTCTACGAGCCTCTTCCAATTATTTCTATCCAGGGAAATCGTTGTCCAATCAGAGTTGATGCCCATCCTAGCTGCATCTTCCCGGATATTCTCCATCCACCTAATTCGAGGTCTTCCTCTTCTTCTCTTTCCTTCTAATTTCTTAGTGGATGCTATTTTGGGTAGTCTGTTCTCCGGCATCCTTGCTACATGACCAGCCCAGTTCAGTCTTCTCTTCTTTAACATTTCCACAATGGTACTATGTTTGTACAGCTCCCATAGTTCTTCATTTTTCCTTATCCTCCACTCCATGACATTTTCATCGAAGATTGGTCCAAATATTTTTCTTAGTATTTTTCTTTCAAATATCAACAGTTTTTCTTCATCTTTTTTCCTGAATGTAATAGCTTCACATCCATATAATGCTACTGGTACAATAGTTGACTGATAAAAACGGATTTTGAATTCAGTACTAAGTGATCTCATCCTTAAAATTTTGATACAGCTGTTAAAAGTTCTATTAGCTGCTGCTAGACGGGCGTCTATTTCTATTTCTGCTCTATTGTCTCTGCTAAAAAGACTCCCTAAGTACTTGAAGTGGTCAACTGCCTTGAAAGTGAGACCATTCACGGTCAGTGGTGTATTCTTTTGGAGTTTTTTACTTATGACTAGATATTCTGTCTTTTCTTCATTCACATGAAGTCCAGCTTTCTCAGCTATTTTGTAATAATTTTGCATCATCCTGATTAATTCAGCTTTTGAAGTGCTTATTAAGGCTACATCATCTGCATAAGCAAGTCTAGTAATGTTCTGTCCCTGCAGTTGGATCCCTTGTGGATTAGTTTTGGTGAATTCTCTATCAATCTTCTCTAAGATAATATTAAATAGAATAGGTGAGATGGCATCCCCTTGTCTCAGTCCAGTGTACACCTTAAAATTTTCAGTCTCTCCTGCAGATGTCTTAACTTTGCATATGGTTTCTTCCAAACACATTTTAACTAATTTGATTAATTTTAATGGTATTTCAAATTCTTTCATGGTGTTTAAGAGTGTCTGTCGGTGTATGCTATCATAGGCCTTCTTGAAGTCTATAAATAGAATATGGATATCTACATTAAATTCCCATGCCTTCTCAGTTATTTGTCTCAATGTGAATAAGTGATCCAAAGTGGATCTGTTAGTGCGGAAACCACATTGGTAGTCCCCAATCAGTTCTTCGGTTATGGGAATCAGTCTGTGTAGTATACACATCGACAAAATTTTATACGTGACATCGAGTAGGGCAATTCCTCTGTAGTTATCACAGACAAGGGGATCATTCTTCTTAAAGATGGGGCATATAATTGCAGTTTTCCAATCGGCCGGTATGTTTTCTGTCTCCCAAATTGTTTCAATTAAGGAATGTAGTTCTATTTCCAATTGTGGTCCTCCATTTTTTAAAAGCTCAGCATATACCTGGTCTTCCCCACAGGCCTTGTTGTTCTTTAATTTCTTTATTGTTTGTCTTATTTCATTTACTGATGGTGTGGTGACTTGTATATCAACTGTATCTGGTTCTTCAAATGTAAAGTAATATTGTGGATCATTGCAGTTGAGCAGCTGTGTAAAGTATGTCTTCCATGTTTCTTGTATGTCATTCTTGTTTGTAAGTATTTTCCCATTATGGTCCTTTATAAACTGTTCCCTTTTAGTGAATTTTCCCAAGGACTTTTTTATATTCTGGTACATCTGCCTTGCTCTGTGATGTTGAAATCATCCTCCGCTTCTCTTACCATGTTGTTGTAGTGTTTTCTCTTCTCTTAGAGTTCGTTGTGTTTCCTTGCGGATTTTATAGTATCTCTCCTTTAGTGTAATATTGTCCATGTCTTGTAACCATGCCTTCCTCGCATTTTGCCTCTCCAGTACTCTTTCTTGGCACTTTATATTAAACCAGATTTTGTTAGTTCGTTTTCTTTTACCTATAGTTTTGGAAGCTACATCTTGAATACTGTTTCTGAGGTGTCTCCATCTACTTTCCACGTCTTGCTGGTCACTATGTATCAGTCTAGATTCCGATAGGGTAATTTCCATTTCTTTCCTAAAGTTTTCTTTTATTTTTTCTTCTGCCAGATTTTCTACATCGTACCTTTTAATTTCAACCCTATTTGTACTTTGTTTCTTTTTTAGCTTTATTTTCATTTGAGCTATGATTAACATATGATCTGTCTCACAATCTGCTCCGCTAAAAGTTCTAACGTCTTTAATACTGTTTTGAAATCGTCTTTGGATGGCGACATGGTCAATCTGGTTCACTACTTTTCCATCTGGTGATATCCATGTCCCTAAACGAATGCGATCAGTTTGGATTGCATAGAAATATTGGAACACGTGAGGCAATACTGACCTTACGACATATCTTGGAAGAAAGATTGAGGAAAGGCAAACCTACGTTTCTAGCATTTGTAGACTTAGAAAAAGCTTTTGATAATGTTGACTGGAATACTCTCTTCCAAATTCTAAAGGTGGCAGGGGTAAAATACAGGGAGCGAAAGGCTATTTACAATTTGTACAGAAACCAGATGGCAGTTATAAGAGTCATGAAAGGGCATGAAAGGGAAGCAGTGGTTGGGATGGGAGTGAGACAGGATTGTAACCTCTCCCCAATGTTATTCAGTCTGTATATTGCGCAAGCAGTAAAGGAAACAAAAGAAAAATTCGGAGTAGGTATTAAAATCCATGGAAAAGAAATAAAAACTTTGAGGTTCGCCGATGACATTGTAATTCTGTCAGAGACAGCAAAGGACTTGGGAACGGAATGGATAGTGTCTTGAAAGGAGGATATATGATGAACATCAACAAAAGCAAAACGAGGATAATGGAATGTAGTCGCATTAAGTTGGGCGATGCTGAGGGAATTAGATTAGGAAATGAGACACTTAAAGTAGTAAAGGAGTTTTGCTATTTGGGGAGCAAAATAACTGATGATGGTTGAAGTAGAGAGGATATAAAATGTAGACTAGCTATGGCAAGGAAAGCGTTTCTGAAGAAGATAAATTTGTTAACATCGAGTATAGATTTAAATGTCAGGAAGTCGTTTCTGAAAGTATTTGTATGGAGTGTTGGCATGTATGGAAGTGCAACATTGACGATAAATCGTTCGGACAAGAAGAGAATAGAAGCTTTCAAAATGGGGCGCTACAGAAAAATTCTGATGATTAGATGGGTAGATCACGTAACTAATGAGGAGGTACTGAATAGAATTGGGGAGTAGTTTGTGGCACAACTTGACAAGAAGAAGGGACCGGTTGGTAGGACATGTTCTGAGGCATCAAGGGATCACAAATTTAGCATTGCAGGGCAGTGTGGAGGGTAAAAATTGTAGAGGAAGAGCAAGAGATGAATACACTAAGCAGATTCAGAAGGATGTAGGTTGCAGCAGGTACTGGGAGGTGAAGAAAGTTGCACAGGATAGGGTAGCATGGAGAGCTGTATCAAACCAGTCTCAGGACTGAAGACCACAACAACAACAACAATACCTGTTGAATTAGAAACTTTATTTTCGACAAGCATTACATTAATTGGATGAGGGTCCGTTACACATTACCGTTTATTATCCGTAATAAAGGTGGAAATTTAGCTGTTGCTCATGAAACAGCTGAAATAAATAGTACAACTACTAATTCAATGGTAATTAGTGATATTAAAGGGAAAAAGAGTTAGGAAAACTTATGACAGGTGATGGATATAATGATTATCCTTCCTGTACAATGGTAGTACGTGATTTATCTAATTATGATCCATGGCTTATAACGTTTGATAATAGTGGTTCAGGAAAAAATATGTGGAATATTCGAAATGAAGTAAGAGAAACGGTATTATAAAATAAATTGTATTCACAAGGTATAGCAAGTCGTGCAATTGGTAATTCAGAAACTTTTTCATGGGATTATAAGCCACAAATAGGTATTTGTGTAGGTATAGCAGGTGATACATATATGTTAGTTCAATGAGTAGGCCTCATTTGTCAACTGTAATGAAATATGTAAGCCCAACTGGTTTGCAATGCAAGAAGAGAGTGAAAAATTAAAACCAGTATCTAATAACATAACATCATTTGTGTATGACCAAAAGGTCAAGAAATCGGTAAACTGAATGAAATACATCAAACATCTCAAATACCTAGCTTTAGTTTAGGTATTAATCCTGATCCAAATCGCTGATGACCTCGATGTTGAGCGCCCATAAGCCCCTCCCCCCCCCCCGATCTAAATAATACTTCTACAAAGATAAATTCATTTGTCAATCCAAAATGGTAAGTCAGATGACAACTAGAATTACCGTAGGCACTAATTACGAAACATATCATTCTCAAACACGTACATTAAGCCGAAATGTGGACGACTTCTTCTACTAAGTCTTTTGTAGATGATTTTGGAGGTGTTTGTTTTAACTCGAATGCAATGTCGGCGAATTCTCAACAGGTCAGCCACGTCTGGCTGCACAGGCTGCCCGTCCCCACGGTCCACTAGGTTCCGGCTGACCTGGCTTTGCCTGTTGGCTCCAACCGACGCAGTGCTGTCGGCCTCCCTCTGTGGCTTTCGATTGTCCCCAGGGGCGGTGGCGTCGAAGCCCGCGCGCAGCGCGAACCTTCTGCTGGAGAGTGCTACGAAATGTCCTGTGCTGGCGGTGGGAAGTTCAAACAAAAGTGCCGCAGGGTGCACGGCTATTGTGGTATCATACGTAGACGGCGTTGCCACACCAAAACTGGCAACGCGAATCGATACCTGAGACATGTAAGATGGACGTAGAGGAAATACGGACAAAGTTTATGCAGGTTGCAAATCGTAGTCTGGACAAGTACGTGCCTAGTAAGTGGATAAATAGAGGAAAAGACCCACCATGGTGCAATAACGAAAGTGGGAGGATACAGAGGAAGCAGAGGCTGTTGCATTCTGTGTTGAAAGGAGACCACAGAAATTACGACAAGAGAAGGTTAGTTGAGATCTGTACGTCTGTGAAAAGATCTAAGCGCGAAGCATACAACAACTACCACCGGCATTCCTGGCAGAGAACCTGAAAAAATTCTGGTCCTACGTAAAATCGCTAAGTGGATATAAGTATGGCGTGACGCCCGAAGACAACAAAACGAAAGCCGAAGTTCTGAACGTCTCGCGCAAGAAATCATTCTCACAGGAGCATCATACAAACATACCGCATGGACAACATGGTAATAAATAACCATCCATGACGTAGAGAAATAACTGAAAGATTTGAAAGCAATAGAATCCCATTTCGGCTTTGCAAAGAGACGTCAAGAGCATCGGACCACTACCTAGCTTACATTTTTCGCGAATCCCTGGCACAGGAAAAAGTGGCAAGTTAGTGCAAGAAGCGCAGCTGACACCAATGTGTGCGAAGGGCGAAAGAACGGGCCCGCAAAATCACAGGCCAAGATCACTAACTTCGGTTTGCTGTAGAACAACCGAAGGAGTTGAAAGCAGGTAAGTCACCAGGCTTCGATGAAATCCCAATTCTGTTTCTCAAAGAATACTCTACAGCACTGGCCCCTTGCGTGGCTTACATTTATCGCGAATCCAGCACAAAGTCCCAAGCGACTGGAAAAAGGCGCGCGTGACTCCAGTATACGAGAAGGGTAAAAGAACGGACCCTCAAAATTACAGATCAGAATCCCTAAATTTTGTTTGCAGCAGAATCCTTGAACATACTGTCAGTTCGAATGTAATAAACTTTCTTGAGACTGTGAAGATTATGTCCACCAATCAGCACTGTTTTTGAAGGCATCGCTCGTGCGAAACTCAGCTTGCCCTTTTCTCACACGATATGCTGCGAACTGTGGATGAGGGGAAAGAGACAGATCCAGTATTTCTAGATTTCCGGAAAGCATTTCGCACTGTACTTCATTGCAAGCTGTTGATGAAGGTACCAGCGTACAGAACAGTTTCACAGATACGTGAGTGACTCGTCTTCAGCAACAGAACCCATTAAGGGGCTCCGGAAAGGCTCAAAATCATGAAAAGTTCAATTTTTACTTTTTTGCGTTTTCTGAATCTGCAGACTATTACCTTTTAATAGATATATAATTTATTCAATTCCCAAGACTACAACTATTTTTCAATTTTTTTTGAAATGTGTTCTACATGGGCGTGACCCACTGTGGCGCTGTTAAACTGCTGTCAAATGGTGTTATTATTAACGTCCGTGTTCATCAGGTACATTTTAGTGATGTGAGATAAAGTATGTGTTGTGGCTAAACCTATTTCCAGAGACTTAGCAGCACCTGAACTGTTGAAAAAGTGTATTCACGGAAAAACTCAAAACGCCAATGAAAGTGTAAATAGTGTTATATGGTCGAGAATCCCCAAGACTGTATTTGTTGGAATAGAAACACTTCACTTTGGTGTGTATGATGCTGTTGCGACTTTCAATGATGGCAACATTGTAAGGTGCAAGGTATTTAGAAATATGGGAATGAAGATAGGTTCTAACATGGTACGAGCGATGCTTGCTTTAGACAAGGAACGCCTTCGGGCTACAGACAGGGCTGTAAAGAGTCTAGAAATACAAGCAAGAGTAAACAGGAGGAGGAACAAGAGGAAGCTGGAGGAGGAGTTTGCAGAGGATGAAGATAATCCATCCTATGGACCTGGAATGCACTAAAAAGTTAATCCAATCTTTGTCGCTCGATTCCCAAAACTTTTATTTTCTCATACTAATTACATGTTTTCTAAGGATCTTCCAAACATATTTGTTTCAAACTTTCAGTAAATGTTACACAGTACCTTCTGCATAATTTAACACAGCCTTTTTCCAAAAAACTGTATATTTTGGAACATATAAATAAAAAATTGCAAAAAAATGTTGTGAATTTTCATTACAATTGAAAAAAAAATCATTTTTAATAACTGAACTAAAATTTTGTAAAATCCCTGTGATAAGTTGTAGCCCATATTCTAATAAATAATCTGTAAAAAGTTCAACTTCCTACCTCAAATACTTTGTGAGGAAAGATGTAATTTATAAGCGTTATTTTAACATTGCAAGTATAGGGCGTTCCGGAGCCCCTTAAGTGGTCCTCGACGGCGAGTGTTCATCACAGACAAGGGTGTTGTCAGGAACGCCACAGGGACGTGTGATAGGACCGCTGTTGTTCTGTCTATACATAACTGAGTTGGTGGACAGGGTCGGCAGCAGTCAGCGGTTGTTTTCCGGTGGTACTGTCGTACGGTGGGAAGGTGTTGGACATGAGTGGCTGTGGGAAGGTACAAGATGTCGTTGTGTGAAGATAGCTCTAAATGTAGTAAGATGTAAGTTAATGCGGATGAGTAGGAAAACCATACCCGTAATGTTCAGGTAAAGCACGAGTAGTGTCGTGCTTCACACAGTCACGTCGTTGAAATACCTAGGATAAGGTTGCAAAGCGATACGAAATGGAACGAGCGTGTGGCGGCAACTCAGAGGCGGGCTGCTACATCTTCTACTGGTAGGTTCGAACAACACGCAGGAGTTGTGCAGATGCTTAGGAAACTCAAATGGGAATCCCTAGAGGGAAGACGACATTTTTCTGAAGGAACACTATTAAGAAAATTTGGAGAACCAGCACTTGAAGCTGACAACAGAACGAATCTGTTACGTCCAACATATATTGCGCGGAAAGACCACGAAGATACGAGACATTAGGGCTTATACGGTGGTATATAGACAATCGTTTATAGCCCGTTCTGCTTGCGAGTGGAACAGGAGAGGAACTGAATGGTAGTGGTACGGAGTTCGCTCCGCCACGACCCGTATTGTGGGGGTGCGGAGTATCGGTGTAGGCGTAGATGTAGACAGTCCGCAACTACGTACGGGAGGCGCTTGTGAAGAGCGCGCCTCGTCTCTCAGGATTTGCGTCTGTCCCTTTGACACTCAGTAGCGTTGAGGTACATGGGGCACTGGTTTCCGGAGATGCATTCCTATTCAAAATACGAGGGCAGTTCAATAAGTAATGCAACACATTTTTTTTTCTGAAACAGGGGTTGTTTTATTCAGCATTGAAATACACCAGGTTATTCCCCAATCTTTTAGCTACACAACACTATTTTTCAACGTAATCTCCATTCAATGCTACGGCCTTACGCCACCTTGAAATGAGGGCCTGTATGCCTGCACGGTACCATTCCACTGGTCGATGTCGGAGCCAACGTCGTACTGCATCAATAACTTCTTCATCATCCGCGTAGTGCCTCCCACGGATTGCGTCCTTCATTGGGCCAAACATATGGAAATCCGACGGTGCGAGATCGAGGCTGTAGGGTGCATGAGGAAGAACAGTCCACTGAAGTTTTGTGAGCTCCTCTCGGGTGCGAAGACTTGTGTGAGGTCTTGCGTTGTCACGAAGAAGGAGAAGTTCGTTCAGATTTTTGTGCCTACGAACACGCTGAAGTCGTTTCTTCAATTTCTGAAGAGTAGCACAATAAACTTCAGAGTTGATCGTTTGACCATGGGGAAGGACATCGAACGGAATAACCCCTTCAGCGTCCCAGAAGACTGTAACCGTGACTTTACCGACTGAGGGTATGGCTTTAAACTTTTTCTCGGTAGGGGAGTGGGTGTGGCGCCACTCCATTGATTGCCGTTTTGTTTCAGGTTCGAAGCGATGAACCCATGTTTCATCGCCTGTAACAATCTTTGACAAGAAATTGTCAACATCAGCCACATGACGAGCAAGCAATTCCGCACAGATGGTTCTCCTTTGCTCTTTATGGTGTTCGGTTAGACAACGAGGGACCCAGGGGGAACAAACCTTTGAATATCCCAACTGGTGAACAATTGTGACAGCACTACCACCAGAGATGTCAAGTTGAGCACTGAGTTGTTTGATGGTGATCCGTCGATCATCTCGAACGAGTGTGTTCGCACGCTCCGCCATTGCAGGAGTCACAGCTGTGCACGGCCGGCCCGCACGCGGGAGATCAGACAGTCTCGCTTGACCTTGCGGCGATGATGACACACGCTTTGCCCAACGACTCACCGTGCTTTTGTCCACTGCCAGATTACCGTAGACATTCTGCAAGCGCCTATGAATATCTGAGATGCCCTGGTTTTCCGCCAAAAGAAACTCGATCACTGCCCGTTGTTTGCAACGCACATCCGTTACAGACGCCATTTTAACAGCTCCGTACAGCGCTGCCACCTATCGGAAGTCAATGAAACTATACGAGACGAAGCGGGAATGTTTAAAAATATTCCACAAGAAATTTCAGGTTTTTTCAACCAAAATTGGCCGAGAAAAAAAATGTGTTGCATTACTTATTGAACTGCCCTCGTATTATGTACTCACTTCCCTCTGCAAGACCTAGAAATTTGTAAACGGAATTTCCGAAGTCCCTGTGTAATAAATAGGTTGTACTCGGATATGCAATTTTTTTTTTCAATCTTCCGTAGTCGCCAATTTTGCCGACATAACGGCGTAAGATCGCAGACAGCGTGCTCACAGGCCTACATACGTGGAGACACACATAGCTGAATGTAAACGCGGGTGCTGGGCGAGGCTGCAGGCTGCGCTGCTGCAGCACCTGCGCGACGTCGAGGCGTCTCCAGCGAGTTGCGAGCGCCAGTCGCGGTCGGGGCGTCGTCACGTCGAGCCGAGGGAGCTGAAGCTGGGAAAACTGTCGCTGTCGGTGAGCGCTTCCGTAACCAATGTGGCAGCAGCAGCCGGCCGAGGCGGACGCAGAAACAGGGAAGTAACCGATTTTGTCACTTTCACGAGTTCCTAAACAGGAGCGAATTTTATAACATCATCTGTGTGCTTTAATAGCGCAGTTTCTTGAGTTTCTGTACGTTTAATATCTAATAGCCACAGTTCTCGCATTTTCCGATTTTGTGACATATTACAAGTTCCTAGTCAGGAGCGAATTATTTAGTTTCACCTGACTGCTTCGGTAGTCAGGTTTCTGAATCTCTGCGTATTAATCTAATTTATTAGGCACAGTTCCTGCGTTTTCGTCAGCGTCTACAGTAGAGTTACGCAGCAGGTGTCGATAGTCCCTTTATCTGGGTAGTTTAGTTTTACACGGCCTTTAGTATTATAACGTTGTTGCGTTATTTTGTGGTGTATGCGGAACTGATAGACAATAAAAGCGGGTTAAAAGCTGGGAGCTGTCTGGGGAAGTTAACCTCGCATTACTGCGCAACTGTTTCACCAGGTAACTAGTCTAGGTTTACCAAATTCCCAAAACAGACTAACATTAATTATAATCTTTTAATTGTCATACAACAACCGGTAATATATATATATATATATATATATATATATATATATATATATATATATATATATATATATATACATACACACACACACACACACACACACACACACACACACACACACACACACACACACACATATATATATATATATATATATATATATATATATAAGGAGAATTTAAATAAAAAGAAATAAATCAGTTTATATTTGGAAATTTATTTTAAGATTGATCATTGAAATTTCAGCATATTAAACGTGAGTTATAACTGAGCTGGTGCCTTATTTAGGATTGTGAAAATGTGAGATTGTAATCTTACGGAACACATAAAATATGGAGCCAAGATTGGCAGACTGCATACAACAATGCATTCATAAAATAACACACGAAGAACGTTGAAAGATAAGGAAGAGGAAATTAACCACAACCAACCGATTCAGTTTTCACCCAAAGAAACTACGTTCGTAGCACAATCCTCTCCGTCATGTAATTACCACACACTGGTATACTAAATTCATACTAACTCTCTGTGAAATCTTCCCAAACAGAATAGCTGAGGGCTACTTTGATCATTACACCACATGCTTCACGTGGTCAACTTGGTTTACACAAACCGTATAACTCCACAATAATTTTGATAATTAAAATAAATTAGATCGAAAAGCAATTTACAAAAGAAAAACCTCGAACTGGTTACTATCGTCTTACTATTAACCTGATTGGTCAAACAGTTATATAAGCACGTGGTACTGGTCTCGCAAAGTACACCCCACGTGGGTTGAACATAAAGAAAAGTTGCTGTATTGAAAAATTTGTCAAGACGAGACGTTATAATCACACAAGCATTCGCATTTAAGATTGATCTTAGTTAGAGTTACTGATCAACACGTGGTTCCACTTTACTCACAAAGTAGTGACAAAGCAATTACCGAAAAATAATCTGAACTTCACACGAGAATTACACTGCGCTGCAATTTAAGATAACATTAGATATTTTAGAGCTAAACCTGAAATAAAGGTGATTAAATTTTCAGTTAGACTGAACTTAAGAAATCCATTGTCCTACGGACTTAGCAGACACGCGCTTAGCCGGAGATCTTACCACTTCAGATGCTCGCCCCGGACCCACTGCTTGGTCCCTTCCTGAGGGGTGGCTCACAAATACAAACGGAAGTGGCCAGAGGGGCAGCTTCCTATACCAACATGACAACGGACGGACAGGACCATACTAAGGATAGAAACCTCTTTGCTTTTAGAAAGCGTAGCTACCTGTTCCGACGTTGGTCCTCCTGTTCTATAGCAGACAGCCTTGTCTGCTACCCTCAAGCATGCAACTAGAAATACATTTGCTCATTCATCCTCTCACACAGAAGGGAAGGGGGATGGCAGTATATTATTATATACAGTATATAAAAGAAAGCGGATGTAGGTTCCATATGAGACTGTGTGACATGAATTACATATAAACTGTGTTTTAAAGTGTAGTAGTGTGACAGATCGTTCTTGTTTATGTGTAAAAGTAACACGTTCCACTACTCAGTCTCCTCCCAGATAGTCAGAAACGCCACAGTAAATTTAGAAGAGGAATTTATGCCGTAAATGACAACAGATTTAAGAAATTAAACATGAAAGGAATCCAACAGAGACCTTTCAGTATGAATAGGGTCTGTGATTGTTGTGTGAGGATGCGAGCCGAGTTGGTGACACTTGGCTCTCAGCTCCAGGCATCGATGGCTTCGGTTACACAGCTTGAGGCTGTGGGCCGACCGTGGGGATCCAACGGACGTCCGACACGACCGAGTCTTCCGATCGCTCCTGACCGATGGCCAGCCCAGTCACTGCTCGCACTGAGGTCGACGCCTCTCCTGTGGTCGAGTGGGAGGTCGCCCCGGGGCGGAAGACTTCCCAGGCGGCCACCCCGGTTTGTCTGACAAACAGGTTCCAGGCGCTGTCTGTGGCTGACACTGTCGCTCAGCCAGATGCAACCGCCTGTCCTGTTTCAGAGGAAAACACTCAGCCTGCGAGATCCGGACAATCACAGAGGGTGGGATTACTGATAGTTGGGAGCTCGAACGTTAGGCGCGTTAAGGGGCCCCTTGGGACACGGCTGGCAAAAAGTGAAAGAAAACCATGTGCACTCTGTGTGCATACCGGGAGGTCGTTCCACACGTTGAAACGCTCCTCCCGCATACCGTGAAGAGCACGTCGGTATCAATGATATGTGTCGCTTTGGATCAGAAGAGATTCTGTCTGGTTTCGAGCGGCTAACGAAAGTGGTAAAGGCTGCCAGTCTTGCTTGCAAGATGAAAGCAGAGCTTGCCATTTGCAGCACAGATGATAGGACCGATTGCGGACCTCTGGTACAGAGGCGAGCGGAAGGTCTGAATCAGAGGCTCAGACGGTTCTGCGACCGTGTGGGCTGCAGGTTCCTCGACTTGCGCCAGAGAGTGGTTGGGTTTCTCGTTCCGCTAAATAGGTCAGTTGTCCACTATACACAGGAGGCGACTATACGGGTAGCACGAGCTGTGTGGCGTGGACTGGGAAGTTTTTTAGGTTAGACGGTCTCGGGAAAACACCAAAAGGCCTCCAAAGGGTGCAGGCGGAACACGTGAACAACGTAGATACAGGAAACACCGGTATAACAGTTGTAAATTGTCGTAGCTGTGTTGGGAAAGTACCAGAGCTCCAAGCGCTGTTAGAACGCACTGATGCTCAAATCATTATAGGACCTGAAAGCTGGCTAAAGCCGGAGATAAGCTCACCAAAATCTTTGTGAAAAAGCTAACGGTGTTCCGAAAGGATAGGCTTAACACGGTTGGCGGTGGCGTCTTTGTTCCTGTTAGAAGTAGTTTATCTTTTCACGAATTGAAGTAGATAGTTCCTGTGAATTACTATGGGCAGAGCTCATTGTTGGCAACCGGAATACAATAATAATTGGATCCTTTTACCGACCTCCCATTTCTGATGATACAGTTGCTGAAAGGTTCAAAGAAAACTTGAGTTTGGTTTCAAACACGTCCCCGACTCATACGGTTAAAATCGGCGCCGGCTTCAATTTACCGTCGATTTGTTGGCGGAAATACCTGTTTAATTCCGGAGATACGCATAAAACATCATCCGAAATTGTGCTAAGCGCATTCTCCGAAAATTATTTCGAGCAGTTAGTTCATGAGCCCACGCGAATAGTAAACGGTTGTGAAAACACACTGGACCTCTTAGCAAGAAATAATCCTGAGTTAATAAAGAACATCAAAACGGATTCATGGATTAGTGAACACAGGTTTGTCGTAGCGAGACTGAATATTGGAACCCCCAAACACTCCAGACATAAACGAAAAATGAACTATTCAAGAAAGAAGATAAAAATTCACTTGACGCCTTCCTGAGAGACAATCTCCACTCCTTCCAAATTAACAACGAAGTGCAGACCAGATGTAGCTTGATGTCAAAGAAATACTATCGGAAACAATTGAGAGATTTATACCAAATAAAATGGACAACGGAGCTGATCCTCCTTGGTACACAAAACGGGTCTGAACACTGTTGGCAGAAACAACGAAAAAAACATGCCCAATTTAAACAGATGCAAACTCTCCAAGATTGGTGATCTTTTACTGCGGGATTCGTATAATAGTTTCCACAACGAAACTTTGTCTCGAAACCTGGCAGAAAATCCAAAGAGATTGTGGTCGTATGTGAAGTATGCTAGCGAAAGACACAATCAATGCCTTCTCTGCGCGATAGCAATGGAGATGCTATCGAAGACAGTGCTACCAAAGGAGAGTTACTAAACGTAGCCTTCCGAAATGCCTTCGCAAAACAAGGCGAAGTAAATACTCCAGAATTAGAAACAAGAACAGCTGCCAACATGAGTGACGTAGAAGTAGATATCCTCGGTGTAGTGAAGCAACTTAAATCAATTAATAAAAGCAAGTCTTCTCGTCCAGACTGTATACCAATTAGGTTCCTTTCAGAGTATGCTGATGCAATAGCTGCTTACATAATAATCATATATAACCGTTCGCTCGACGAAAGATCCGTACCCAAAGACTGGAAAGTTGCACAGTTCACACCAATATTCGAGAAAGCTAGTAGGAGTAATCCACTAAATTACAGGCCCATATCATTAACGTCGATATGCAGCAGGATTTTCTAACATATATTGTGTTCGAACATTATGATTTACCTCAAAGAAAACGGTCTATTGACGCACAGTCAACACGGATTAAGAAAACATCGTGCTTGTGTGAAACACAGCTAGTTCTCCACACAGAGGAAGTGTTGAGTGCTGCTGACAAGGGATTTCAAATTGATTCCGTATTTCTGGAGTTCGAAAATACTGTTGTCACTGTACCACACAAGCGAATTGTAGTGAAATTGTATGGTTATGGAATATCGTCTCATTTATGTAACTGGCTTTGTTATTTCCCGTCAGAGAGATCACAGTTCGTCGTAACAGCCGCAAACTCATCACGTATAACAGAATGATTTCAGGCGTTCCCCAAGAGAGTGTTATATGCCTTCTGCTGTTCCTTATCTACGAAAACGATTTAGGTGACAATCTGGGCAGCCGTCTTAGGTTGTTTGCAGATCACGCTGTCGTTTATCGACTAGAAAAAGTCATAAGAGACTAAAAAAAATTCAAAACTATTTAGAAAAGATGTATGTATGGTGCGAAAATTGGCAGTTGACCCTAAATAACGAAAAGTGTGAGGTCATTCACGTGAGTGCTAAAAGGAATCCGTTAAACTTCGATTGCACGATAAATCAGTAAATCTAAAGGTCGTAAATTCAATTAAACACCTAGGAATTAAAATTACGAACAACTTAAATTGGAAGGAACACGTAGAAGATGTTGTGGGGAAGGCTAACCAAAGCCTGCTGAGCCGTGGGAAAAACTGCTGTTTTGAAGAGCGCGCTGCAGCGTGTTGTGTGAAGCAGTCGCCCTCCGTTTCTGGCGGTGGCGCCGCTGTGGCAATCGCAGCTTTGGTGTCTCCCTCTGGTGGGAAAGGGGAAAGGTTGCCTCTCCACGTGCATTTAAGGGGTGCTATGAGCTCGCCTGTCGGTCAGTCTGGGTCAGTCTCTCGACCCCAGTTGCTGGTCTGTCTCTCGTTCGCATTTGTGCGGCAGTGAGTGTCTGTCTGTCGTCGGAGTGCTAGTATGTCTGTCGTTTGGATCAAACCCTAAAGCCAGAAAATGAGAGTCTTGCCACTCCGCCAGTAACAGAACTCAGCTAGTGGTCGCCCGGTCGGGGCTGAGTTCCTGCATCTGAGTCTGCGCGTTAAGCCGCCAGTCTGCTCGAGTTGCTCGGGCAACGGTTATTGGTGGTTGGATCGATCGGTTGGTCGGTCGCACACTGAGACACGAGATGACTGCTCCGCCTCGAGCATCGGCGCATGTGAGGTCCCCACGTGAGTCCAGTGGGCCGCGCCGTATAGAAAGGGGTAGTGGCTTCGCGGTCAACACGAGAGCAACGGGAGTCAACCCACGACATCGGGCTGGCCGGGGCGAGCTGCGACGCCGTGAGACGGGAGATTGGCGCGCCTTCCTGGGTCCGTTGAAGCGGCTGGCAGCGGACGGTTCGGGAGAGCGTTGGGGGTGCTGCGCCAGGTCTTCGCCAGAAATCGCAGTTTATTAGAAGTTAAGTGATTGGAGATATGTTGTTTCATTTACTTGTTAAATTCTACTTGTTTTCTTGGTGAGGTCACCAGCCGCTTTGTTTTGGGGTCGTCCCACCATTCTTCTCAGTTTGCCTACCCGCGGGAAGGTGGTTATTTGATTATTTGTTGGTCCGTTTTCCCTTGTGGAGTTGCGGCGGGTTAGAGAAATCAGCGGTTCGGGTTCTTCAGTAATCCCCCTGTCAATCTGCCATACGTCAATAGCTGCCTCTGTCATGTTTGTCGGATTCGGTGTTAACGAATTTATTGCTTAAAGTGTGAAGGCCGAATTCCTGCAATATCTTTTTATCTTGCGTATCATCTTGCGAGGTGGTATATGTGTAATGTAGAGCATGTTGGAACATTTTATGTAAAACTGCATTTCATGGATTTTATTTAAATGGTCATTTTAGCATATAAAGTTGCCACCCTTAAACTGTAAGTGTTCTTTTAAAAACAGTTTGCACTTTCGGTGGCAAATAATTCTAATGTGAGTGTTTTGTACCATTTCCATCCCTCTTACAGGGTGCATAGTTTATGTGTTTGTGTGAGTTGTTAAAATTTTTAGTTTAAAGTAATCTTGTGTGTTGCAGATTTGCACCAGTGTAGTCTTTCAGAGGTTGTTGTGAGCGGTCGTGACTGCGGCCGTGTTAAAAGGGAGCGGCAAGCTTCTCAGTCCGAAAGCTCATACTATAAAAAAAAAGAAAAAATATTATTTCTGCCTCTGAATAAATTGTAACTTGATATTTATTGGGTGCTTTCTGATTATAATTTTAAATCTGTTTAAAAAAAGGCTTTTATGAATAAAATTTCCATTTATTGAAAAAAGTTTTTTTTAAATTTGTTTCTTCAGTTACCATTGGCAACTACTTCCACGATCACATAGTGTGATTAAATGTATTATTGTTCTTGATGAATCGCTAGTAAATAAAGTAAATTCTTAAGAAAAGGTTTTGAAACTAAATTGACGGTTCACCTGCGTTTTATTGGCAAGACATTTAGATAATGTAACAGATCTACTACAGAGACTGCCTACACTACGCTTGTCCGTCGTCTTTTAGAATACTGCTGCGCGGTGTCGGATCTTTACCAGATAGTGTTGATGGAGTACATAGAAAAAGTTCAAAGAACGGCAGCACGTTTTGTATTATCGCGAAACAGGGGAGAGTGTGTCACTGAAATGATGCAGGATTTTGGGTGGACATCAGTGAAACAAAGACGTTTTCCGTTGCGGCGGAATCTTCTCATGAAATTTCGATCACCAGCTTCCTCCTCCTAATGCGGAAATATTTTGTAGACACCGACCTACATAGGGAGAAACGTCACCATGGTAAAATAAAGGAAATCAGAGCTCGTACACAAAGATATAAGTATTCGTTCTTCCCGATCGCTATGAGAGATTGTAATAATAGAGACTTGTGAAGGTGGTTCGATGAACCCTCTGCCAGGCACTTAAATGTGATTTGCAGGGTATCCATGGAGATGGAGATATCAGAAGTGTATGGTCTTTCAAAAGGCTCCATACCGAAGGTTTACACCGCATACAGGAAAAGCGGCATACCGTCATCGCTTAAGGCATAAAGTCGGTGAAAGTGTGTCTTGAGTGAACGGATGGACGGTCATTGAAAAGGACTGTGACGAAAGATAAGAGGACGACAACTGCAGGAATCAGTGCAGAACTGAGCGCCGCCGTCGCGAGTCCTGTCAGCACCAAAACAACACGAATCTTCGTAAGAGCTCGAATTCCAAAACCACTCATCAGCGATGCAGGCTCAAAAGTGAAACATGGCGGAGTTTCGGTAATAATGTGGGCAGCGATGTCGTGGTGTTTCTGCAAGTAACTCTGTAAGGTCGCATTACACGGATTATGTGACCCTCTTCGCTGATAAGGTCCGTCCCACTGTGTAGTGATGCTGAGTTCGAAGAGGACAGGGCGTTTGTTCGCACAGCTCGCATCGTCCACGATTGGTTTTGTCAGCACGAGGATGAATTGTCGCATCTGTCCTGGTCGCCCAGGTCACCATATCTGAATATTATTGAGCCTTCGTGGTCTCCTTTGGAGGGAAGATTGAGTGATCGATACCACTGTTACCTCAATTTGGCGCTATTTTGCAGAAAAACTGATATAATATTTCCTCCGAAAATACGATATCCATTTATCCGTTGCTTGACGAATCGAAACTTTTCCGAATGGCGACGATTTTACTGCACCGTTTTAGGGGTAGTAACACGTCGTGTGTTTGGTGTTCCGAAACTTTACTCCAGCCCCTGTATATACTTCTCGAAAGACATGCCGTAACTATAGCTGATTAAAATGTAATAATTGTTCAGTGTAGTTAATCACAATTTTATCGACAGTAACGCGTATTGCAGAGAGGTGGCTGATTGACGTATAGTCGTTTATGTGTTGCCGATCGACCTTCTCGTGACTGACAGTAATTATAGCGCCGGCTAATGGCAACAAGAAGGCAAAAAGTACAGCAAAAAAGAATTTCAGTGCGCCACATGCGTGCGTGCGCGCTTAATTTACGAGCAGACAAACCTGTTGCAGAGGCGAGCCTGCATCCCAGAACTGGCGATGACGACTCGCCGCTACGGTACGCGGTCAGCGCTCTGCAACAGCTTGAAGCCTGCTAACTGTGCGTGCGGCCAAGACCACAGCGCACGCGAGGAGCAGTAAGGCCCAACCGGAGCACAGTCTCACATCCATGTGCGTAGTAGCAGAAACAAGGCGTTTCAGAACCGCCCACAGGTACTGACGAAATAATTGTTTATTCCAGGATGAGATTTCCACTCTGCAGAGGAATGTGCGCTGATATGAAACTTCGTGGCAGATTAAAACTGTGTGCCGAACCGAGACTCGAATTCGGGACCTTTGCCTTCCGCGGGCAAGTGCTCTACAACGGTTTTTTTTTTTTTTTTTTTTTTTTATGGAACCGCTGCAGGAGCAGGACGACGGGTAGGCGGGGTACACACATCCGAGGCCTGGCCATCCAAGCAACGTGTTCGAGGATCGAAGGATCAGGAAGAGGATGTAGCGGGTTTGTGTATGTTGTATTATTTATTTATTTCTTTAATTTTGACAACAGCTTTAATTTTTTTATTTTTCTTTGTGTTATATTTATCGATTTCTTTTTGCTTCGTTACAGAAAGGATCCTACAACTGCCGTAGCCGAGCGTCCGAGTCGTCTTCTCGCCTGTTGGTAGGGGTTCCCCCCAATTCAGTCCGGAGAGGATCACTATGCTCCAGGATTCTCCTTCATTTTCAGCGTCTCATACGTAGAACGCCCCAGTGAGTAGGAGGATCCGCAAATAATGAACCTAAATAATTAGGGAAGTGGTCCTGCACTTCGGGTGGTGGCTGAAGACTCCATGTGTCGACATCAGTAAGGACCAAAAGTCGAGTGTGCCTTTGTGAGCATCAGGAAATATGTAGTGAAGGGCCGTGCCTTTTAGCCAGTTAACGGCGTTAGTCCTGGTCGTTGGAAAAAATACGCCGTCGGGGCACAAAATATGATCAGGGGAGGTAGACTCCGGCAATCGCCGCAAGAGTAACGCCAGCATGCGCTGCGTGAGTAGCCAGCACTCGCTGGTCGCGGCACAAGACAGGCGGTGTGCATCCGAGTCAACGACTGAGCGTGTCGCACACAAGGGGTCGTCCGTCAGATGAATGGGATGTAGCCTCTGGCGAGTACCGAACTTACCGTTCACAACCACGAACCACAACGAACGCACCGTCGTAGGTAGAAAAGGCGTGTGTACCGCTCGCCACACCGTGTTCCAGCCAACTTCGGGATGTCTGTGTGCTACCGTACTGACAGGCTGCCGCTGTTGCTAAAGACGATAATAGTCTTTCGTGCTAAACATCCCTGTCGTCGGAAGGTCTGATCTTAAGTATCTGAGGTCAATCAAGAACTCTCCGATGTGGGCGAGTGCCAGTGAAATGTGTCCCACAGAAACCGGCGGATGCAGAGAGTGTGGCGCCACTTCCGCTATCAGACTGACGCGGGCAGAGGTCCACGTGCGACACATAGTGTGGAGATAAAGCGGACGCGCACGGTTATAGACGTGAATTAAAGCAATACCGCCCCCTCTCCCCCCCTTCCCCCTCCCCCCTCCCGCTACGGCAGTGTCACGGTGGCGTATCGGACTTTAATAAAATCGAGACTGGCGCTCACGAAATGTCCATACGCTGCCTGAAATCTGTCGGCCATCGTAGCCATCAAGGGAAGGACATATGCAAAATACACTCCTGGAAATGGAAAAGAGAACACATTGACACCGGTGTGTCAGACCCACCATACTTGCTCCGGACACTGCGAGAGGGCTGTACAAGCAATGATCACACGCACGGCACAGCGGACACACCAGGAACCGCGGTGTTGGCCGTCGAATGGCGCTAGCTGCGCAGCATTTGTGCACCGCCGCCGTCAGTGTCAGCCAGTTTGCCGTGGCATACGGAGCTCCATCGCAGTCTTTAACACTGGTAGCATGCCGCGACAGCGTGGACGTGAACCGTATGTGCAGTTGACGGACTTTGAGCGAGGGCGTATAGTGGGCATGCGGGAGGCCGGGTGGACGTACCGCCGAATTGCTCAACACGTGGGGCGTGAGGTCTCCACAGTACATCGATGTTGTCGCCAGTGGTCGGCGGAAGGTGCACGTGCCCGTCGACCTGGGACCGGACCGCAGCGACGCACGGATGCACGCCAAGACCGTAGGATCCTACGCAGTGCCGTAGGGGACCGCACCGCCACTTCCCAGCAAATTAGGGACACTGTTGCTCCTGGGGTATCGGCGAGGACCATTCTCAACCGTCTCCATGAAGCTGGGCTACGGTCCCGCACACCGTTAGGCCGTCTTCCGCTCACGCCCCAACATCGTGCAGCCTGCCTACAGTGGTGTCGCGACAGGCGTGAATGGAGGGACGAATGGAGACGTGTCGTCTTCAGCGATGAGAGTCGCTTCTGCCTTGGTGCCAATGATGGTCGTATGCGTGTTTGGCGCCGTGCAGGTGAGCGCCACAATCAGGACTGCATACGACCGAGGCACACAGAGCCAACACCCGGCATCATGGTGTGGGAAGCGATCTCCTACACTGGCCGTACACCACTGGTGATCGTCGAGAGGACACTGAATAGTGCACGGTACATCCAAACCGTCATCGAACCCATCGTTCTACCATTCCTAGACCGGCAAGGGAACTTGCTGTTCCAACAGGACAATGCACGTCCGCATCTATCCCGTGCCACCCAACGTGCTCTAGAAGGTGTAAGTCAACTACCCTGGCCAGCAAGATCTCCGGATCTGTCCCCCATTGAGCATGTTTGGGACTGGATGAAGCGTCGTCTCACGCGGTCTGCACGTCCAGCACGAACGCTGGTCCAACTGAGGCGCCAGGTGGAAATGGCATGGCAAGCCGTTCCACAGGACTACATCCAGCATCTCTACGATCGTCTCCATGGGAGAATAGCAGCCTGCATTGCTGCGAAAGATGGATATACACTGTACTAGTGCCGACATTGTGCATGCTCTGTTGCCTGTGCCTATGTGTCTGTGGTTCTGTCAGTGTGATCATGTGATGTATCTGACCCCAGGAATGTGTCAATAAAGTTTCCCCTTCCTGGGATAATGAATTCACGGTGTTCTTATTTCAATTTCCAGGACTGTAGTTCAGTTTGGAGACAAAATAGGTGATGATATAACGTGTTCCGAGGAGCAAATCCAGGCGACGCAATTTGCTGTCCTGCAGCAGAGCACGCGTGTGGTGTAGGAGCCGCCGCCGTGCGGCGAACATTGCTATAGAACTGCACTCCTAAACATTTGAGTACGGGCCCCTTTTCAAAGGGCACCGCTGTTGCGTGGGGAAGCCCCCTCCAACATCCGTGTATTTTGTCTTCTTCACGTTGATGACGCACCCTGCGACCGCCCCGTACTGGCGTAGCCACTGAAGCGCCACATGCATTTCATCCTCTGAACTGGCCAGGAACACCACGTCATCGGCGAATGCACCACAACGAAAGGTCACGTCCCTCATGGAAATGCCTGTTAATCGCTGCCGTATACCCGTAAAGCTGGTTCAAGCGCTGCCTCAAATAATATACCCGACAAGGGTCACCCTTGTCGCACTGACCGTCCAACAACAATGTGACCAGACTGCTAACCGTTGACCATCATGCTGGAGAGCGCTCCGTGGATCAATCGAAGGATCACCTGTGCAGACTCTGCAGAGAGCCCCATGCACTCCAAAACTGCGCGCAGGAAGCCGTGATCGACGCAACCGAATGCGTAGTCAAAATCGACGGCGACAAGGGCGCCTCGTATCTTGCAGGCCGCCGTCGAAGCAATGACGTCGCGGTATGCTCCTACCGCTGTAAGAATGTTGCTGACACCACCTAAACATATCTAATCGGTGTGGATGGCTTCCCCAATGGCGGTGTGGAGACGCGCGCGGAGAATGCGGGAGAATATCTTGTAGTCGTTGTTGAGGAGTGTGAGTGTGTAACTTATCGACCTTAATGACAGTGAAAAATTAAACCGCGTGTACCTAATGGAAATTTGCGAAAATCAATCGTCACCAAAGTTAATCTGTCGGTAAAGAGGGGGGAAGGGTTACATCTAAAAGAAAGGAAAAATGCAAATGAAATTGGTGGAAATTAATTGTGAAAAAGGGTTAAGTTAATAAAGAAAGTAGCTGTGCAGTCGTTACGTTAACAATTAACTGGCGTTAATTAGATATTTGAGATTTGGGGAAAATTATGGTCGCCAGTCTAATGGACAACTGTTGTAATAACTGAAAAAGAAAGCTTAATGCACATATAATTAGCACTAAAAGCGTGGCAACTGAAGGTTGACACGTGTTGTGTGAAACTGAATGTTTGTCAGAAGTAATAAATTTCACTACACTCTGACTTAATTTAGCAAAAGAATTAATAAAACCGGAAAATTAAACGTTAATTTAGTGACTGAAATTAATAGTGAACCTTGTTTGTGAAGCACTGCGAATTTAAATAAAATGAGGTTAGTCTTGTGCTATCTCAGCAATCACCTCAAAAGCAACTTGAATCTACGCATTTTAGAAATAAGTGATTTAACTTTGAACTTGAATTAAATGATTTTGAACAATTAAAAATAGTAAAATTTAGTATGTACCAAGCTGAGCTGCAGTCACAGGTAAGCTAAAATATGGTAACAAAACTTGCACCCTTAATTTGTGCTTGTGTAATCTAAATATAGTTCTGTTTGGTTATTGTAGCCAGCTATGAATACTTTAACTTTAAAGCAGTGACATGGAATGATATTACTTTAATGCTGGCATTTGAATTTCAACGACACTCGGATTCATTTCGGAAAAAGAACTGACCCTTCTTGGTAATGCAACTGGGACAATGAGTAACAAAGGTTCATGCTAAGTTGCTGTATTTTAGCGATGCAAATGGAACAGTTTGAAAAGCTGAGGTCTGCCATACAGTTGTAAAGCTTTACGTGCTTCCGGTCTTCCTTTTTAGTTGATTGAAGGTTTGAAGTCGTCGATCGAGGAGGTGGCGACAATCACTTATTGTCGGCCGTCGCTGTTGCAGAAGCTGGATGTTGGCGCGTTTTCTTCTCGACACGGTCACCAGACGAAACGGGCTCGTGATGTGCGCCAGCTAATGTTTCCTGTCCGCGACATCGTGCCAGAAACTATCACAGCAAGTCGAACGCAATTACATGCTGCCAAACCCCGAAAGCGCGACAACTCGCGGGAGTGTCACACAACACACCTGCTCCACCGCCCTACTCCAGCCAGACTCCCCCTGTCCTGCCCGTGCTCCACGCGGCAGAGTTAACACTACCAAAGATCCTAAACACTTTGGTTCTCCACACGACCTATCGATGTAATCGTTCGATAGCATAGTTTTCCCTAGGCAAGACCCAACGTAAAAATACAAATAATATTTACAAAGCACACCAATTATACATTGACATAAATGCATATATATATATATATATATATATATATATATATATATATATAAACAAATTGTAAAACAATTACAATATATAAAAACACAGAAATGTCATTTCTTCAGGTAGCAAAATAAGGAAAAAATTTATAGTACAATAGATGGAAATAAGAGGATATGCGTTTCCGGCGTTACAAGTGGGCGAAAGTCCTGCCCCCTACAATCACCATTCTGTTTCGGTACTGGAGTCAAGAAGCCGTCTGTGAATTCCGTGGGCACAGTGAAATCAGGGCGGATCAATTCTTGAAACATTTGGAGCCACTTGTCGCCCATAAAGTCATAAAAACTGCAGTAGAATTCCAGGGGTAAACCGTCCGCCCCTGGCGATTTGTTCGGTGCTCCACGTGCCGTGGCCGATGTCAGCTCGTCGGATGTGATGGGCAACAACAGAGCATCATCGGGTGCCACGTCCCCAGGGGAGGGATGTTCGTGCAGCAGCTCGTCAGAAACACGTAGGTTTCGCGGATCTGCCACGTACAAGGTCCCATAGCGTCGGGCGAAAGCGTGCGCTACGTCCGTTTGCGTCACTGCGCGGCCGCCCTCCTCTGCGTTTACCGCCGTAATGAGCTGGCGTCTGCGGTGGCGCCTCTGGCGCACAATGTGACAGACCGATGCCTTTTCGTCGAGGGCGCAGTCTTGCACTCGCGCACTTTTGCGGACACCTTCTAGGTGCGCTGCCCTGATGCAAAGTAGACAAGCTTTGATGCGTTGTACGGATATCTGACGTTCGGGAGACAGCGGTTGCGTGTGCAGCTCACGTAACGCTGTATAGTAAAATTCCGATGTCGCCTGCCGGTTCGATCTGTCACCCGTAGGCCATCAGGGTCTTTCGGAGTGCACGTTTGACACTTCCAGCCGCCTCAGTACATAGACAGGCGCCTGGAACAACGACGCCACGTGTCAGTAATTGCTCGCCGACACGTTTCCTCGCGTCGGGGGGCG
Organism: Schistocerca cancellata; assembly: GCF_023864275.1. Taxonomy (NCBI): domain Eukaryota; kingdom Metazoa; phylum Arthropoda; class Insecta; order Orthoptera; family Acrididae; genus Schistocerca; species Schistocerca cancellata. The sequence continues at coordinate 213,778,649 of NC_064635.1, forward strand.
ACGTTTAGCGTCCACGGGCCTCTGCTGCGCCTGGTAAGTTGTCGGGGTAAGGTGACAGTGCAGATATACGCGAGATGATCCGTGAAGGCCGTCGTCCAGTTCTGCATCGCGGGTCGCACGGCACGCGAGACGTATATCCGGTCCAGACGACTGGCAGAGTGGCCGGTAAAGTGCGTATATCACGTAAGAGCCATGTGTCGTGGAGCGCGAGGTCACGTACCAGTGCTTGCAGAGCCGGGCATGGGGCGTAATGCGGTATCTGCTACTCGGGCCGCAGAACACTGTTAAAATCACCGACCACTATGTAGTGGTCCATATTTGTATAAAATATTCTCGGTATTCTTGCCGCGTCAGTTCTAGATAAAATCTCGAGCTTTCGACGATTACCTCCATCGTCATTGTGAGGAGCTGACTGTCTCCACTGCTGCTATGGTAGCCTCTATATAGCCCGAAGACGGCTTCTGATTGGTCGGCTTCTGATTGGTCGGCGACTACGTGCTGCTGTCTCAGACGGTATCACTGTGTGCGCCGATGGCGCCAACCCTTGGAACGTAAACCTTGGAAGGAACGTCTCTGCTGCTTCTCTGCATCAAGCGCTCGTTTCCACGCACAGCTCAGATGGTATCCGCTATCGCGGTTAAAGTTCTTTTCGCTCATTCTTATTTCAACAGCCTCCTTAATAACAGAATCCCAGTACGTGGAGGCATGGGACAGAATTTTAGTTGCATCGAACAATATTTTGTGTTTGTTCGTGAGGCTGTGCTCCGCAATTGCCGATTTCTCCAGCTCTCTATTTTTAATATGGCGTTGGTGTTCTGCACAGCGGTCGGAAACGGTACCAATAGTCTGACCTATATAATTGCTTCCACACTCACAGGGTATATTATAAACTCCAGGGACCCTGAGGCCGAGATTGTCCTTAACAGGGCGCATCATCTCCTTAATTTTCTTAGGTGGACGAAAAATCGGTCTTATACCACGTCTACGCAGGACTCTTCCTATTTTGCTGGAAATTGCGCCACAAAAAGGAAGAACCGCAATCGGTGTTTCATCCTGTGAGATTGCAGCATTATCACGTTTCCTTCTTTTGGAGAACGCTGTCTTTATATCGCGTGCACCATAGCCGTTCTTTCGGAACACGTTCTTCAGGTGATTAATCTCGGACCTTAAGTGGTCCTCGTCAGAAACAGTTTTGGCTCTATATACCAACGTGTTCAAAACGGCTCTCTACTGAGCAGCGTGATGGAAACACAGTGCATTCAGGTATAAATCGGTATGCGTCGGCTTGCGGTATACAGAGTGGCCAAGACGCCCGTCCGTCTGTCGTTGTACTAAAACGTCTAAGAAAGGCAGTCTCCCTTCCTTCTCCATCTCGACAGTGAACTGGATGTTCGAATGGATGCTGTTCATATGTTCCATGAATTCTTTGAGAGCTTCTTCGCCGTGTGGCCAGATCATAAATGTATCGTCAACGTACCGATAAAATAAGGATGGACGGAGGGGAGCCGAATTTAGTGCCCGTTCTTCAAAATTCTCCATAAAAAAGTTAGCCAGTGATGGAGACAACGGAGAGCCCATTGCCATACCGTCTGTCATTTCATAAAATTTATTACCATACAAGAAGTAGGTGGTCGTCATCACGTGCCGGAACAACTTTATAGTTTCAGAAGGAAAAAGATCCGCCAGCATTTTCAAAGTGTCCTCCACAGGAACTTTTGTGAACAGCGACACCACATCCAGGCTGACTAAAATGTCATTTGGACCAACTCTAATATCTTTGATTTTCTCAATGAACATCTGGGAGTTTTTGATGTGATGTTCACACCGGCCAACTATAGGAGTCATCAACTTTGTTAGGTATTTGGCCAGCTTATAAGTAGGAGAACCAATTGCACTGACAATAGGTCTCATGGGAACATTATCCTTATGGAGCTTCGGTAGTCCGTACAACCTGGGCGGTCTAGGAGCTCGAACTCTGAGATTTTCATAGAAAAATGACTTCACTGTTGGAGGACAGTACGTATAAGTGTCTTAAACGGGACCCAACTTTGTCGTACAGCAGAAAAACCATGAAGTTACTGAAGAATTCCGGGCTTCCAGGCGATATTACAAAAAATCTCAGGTCTTGGCTCGCGGCTCGACCTGCTTGACTCAGCGCCTCTGCATCGGAGTTCGTCTCTACTGGTTTTTCATAGTAATAATTATGTTATGTATACATCATTTGTTTTTATTTAATTTTATTTGTTTAAAGTGATCAAATTAGGTTCCTCACGACTCCTCCTACTATAGGATTTTTTATTATGGACACTCGAATGTACGCTTTGATTACGAGCGAACTGACAAATGTATCGCAAAATCACCTTTGACCATGATAATGGCTACAAAGCCAAAACCACGATAGTGCAAAATAAATCAATAATCAAAAACTTTGTCATATCGTGGAAATTTCAATAAACAATACAAAATTCTTACTTATTATCTGTGTTACTTCAAAATAGGATCAAATAAGATCAAAATACAGGTATAGTACTGGAATAAACCAAGTTTAAAGGGCAATGTGCCTTCCATTTATTTTCTATTGTGAATAAGTGGTGAGTCATGAAAAAGATCTAGTTCATTTCAGGGAGTGAACAGTTCTGATCCGATCTCTGAAAAGAACAGTTTTGTCCATCTCTACGCCAAGTGGGCCGCGCCATTTAGCGAGGCGTAGTGGCTTCGCGGCCGACATGAGAGCAACAGGAGTCAACCCACGACATAGGGCTGGCCGGGGCGAGCTGCGACGCCCTGAGACGGGAGATCGGCGCGCCTTCCTTCGTCCGTTGAAGTGGCTGGCAGTGGACTGTTCGGGAGAGTGATTTGGGGGTGCTGCACCAGGTCTTCACAAAAAATCGCAGTTTATTAGAAGTTAAGTGACTGGAGATACGTTGTTTCATTTACTTGTTAAATTGTACTTGTTTTCTTGGTCAGTTTCTCGTCCCCAGCTTGCCCGTCTGTCTCCCGTCCGCATTTGTTAGGCAGTTAGTGTCTGTCTGTCTGTCGGTCGGTCTGCCGTACGTTAATAGCTACCTCTGTCATGTTTGTCGGATTCGGTGTTAACGAATTTGTTGCCTGAAGTGACGGCCGAATTCTTGAAATATGTTTTTATGCTCCCTATCATCTTGCGAGGTGGTATATGTGTAATGTAGAGTATGTTGTACATTTTATGTATGTCTGCATTTTATTGGTTTTATTGAAATAGATATTTTATAAAGTTGCCATCCTTCCACCGTAAGAGGCCTGTTAAAAACAAATTGCACTTTTGGTGGAAAATCTTAGTGTGATTTCCATCCCTCTTACGAGGTCCATAGTGAATGTGTTTGAGTGAGTTGTTAAAAATTTTAGTTTAAAGTAATCTGGTGTGTTGCAGATTTGCACCAGTGTAATTTTTCAGAGGTCGTTGTGAGCGGTCGTGACTACGGCCGTGTTGAAAGGGAACGTCAAGCTTCTCAGCCTGAAGGCTGCTATTGTAAGAAAAAAAAATTATTTTGCCTCTGAATAACTTGATATTTCGAGGGTACTTTTCTGCTTATAAATTTTAAATCTGTTTTGAAAAGGCTTTTATGAATAAAATTTCCATTGATTGAAATTTAAGTTGTTTCCACCAGCTACTTCTTGGCAACTACTTCCACGCTAGCATTACAAACGACGGTCTGCATCCGCCAAACCCTAGCCCTTCCATCGAGCTGCCACAGGGTATGGCGTGATTCGTCACTACAAACCACTCGTTTCCAGCCAGCCGTTGTCTTTACACCACGTCAAGCTGCAGGAATGCGTGGCTCTTGAGGCGTTGCTCGACGATTTTGCTCCGCCCTGTTTAGCTCCTTGTGTCGGCTTTACTTGTGGCAGCACTTTGGAACTCATTTCTGCCGATTACACGCGGTCGTTTAGAACCACCCTCCGCAGTGCTCGTCCGTCGGCAGCCACAATGAGATCCGCTCTGCTTGTTCCCTCACCTTTCTGCTTCACGCACACATGACCGCCGGCTGACTTGGGCAACTTTACTAACTAAACTCCGCCCGAAGAGGCTACGAAGGCACAACGGGACCGACCGGCCGCCGTGTCCTCCTCAACCCACTGGTGTCACTGGACGCGAATACGGAGGGGCACGTGGTCAGCACACCGCTCTCCCGGCTGTATGTCGGTTTACGAGACCGGAGCCGCTAAGTAGCTCCTCAGTTTACCTCTCAAGGGCTGAGTGCCAACAGCGCTAATGCTAGCCCAACCCGACAGCGCCTAACTTGGGTGATCTGACGCTTAAGCGACGTTAGAAAGGCTGAAATGTCCCCGATGGAACTGTTCCTTACATGACCTCTGAAAACTAGCCCACGTTCAAAGTGACTGAGCTCTGCTGGCGGACCCATTCTGCTGTTTGATTCTCTGTTGACAGCACAACACTGCCCGCTTCGTTTCATACCGCCAGGTCCGCTTCTCGTGCCATTCCGCATTACATAGAGGTATCTGCATACTTTTAACCACATAGCGTGTGGATATAGGAAGAAAACAACAGGTACACAACATTTATAGCTTAAACGAAACAGTCTTATAACATCGGCAACATTTTAGATTTAGGATAGAACATATAAGCGATCAGCGTTTGCCAGATTCGGTATAAACTGTAGTGATTTCCGTGTGTGCGTGGACCAGAGACAAGACGGGCAGCACAGTATTCCTGTTATAAATCGAAACGCCGTTTTGTTAGTGCACTCTATATTTATTTATGTTCTGCACACATTCTGTTCATCCGGAATGATACAGTTTTATTTTTATATTCGATAGTAGTAGGTTAGAAAACGGTGCACGTCGTACTTTTCACATTAATAATTTATTACTTACAGGTATACGTTCGAGCAACCGCAATCTGCGTTTAATCTCATCTCGTCAGGGAGGTCACACATTCATTTCACCTATAAAACATAGACAGATCTTTTTGTTTAGTAGTTTTCATACAGCGTAAGCTGTCTGCTGTTTAACACGGTTACTGATCTGGCAAGTGCTGCTTATTTTTCTTCCGAGAACTGTAACCGATTTCTGTCGATACTTTTTTATTCATCTGGTGTCTATTTCCTCTTCGTCAGCGTAACTGTTGCAAAGCTGCCAACTGACTATGTCTGTCTGTCTCTGTCTCTGTTCTCTCTCACTGTGTGTGTGTGTGTGTGTGTGTGTGTGTGTGTGTGTGTGTGGGTGGGTGGGTGGGTGTGTGTGTAGGTGTGTCTCGCTATGCTCGTCCAGGCAGCGCTACCTGGTTTTTAGGGTTCCATGCTTCTATGTGTAAAACCTTATGTCCGTCTCTATGTCTGTCTGTCCGTCCGACTGTTAAGAATCCTTTTCCTCAGGATTGGGTAGACGTATGAACTTGAAATACGCGTCACTTACTCAGGTCTACGGTCCCTTGGCGGTGTACAAAACTGAAACTTTTAAGCCCATAAAATCAGAATATATGAGCATTTATGTCACATAATCTCATATTTGCAAACTAACTCATTAAAACCTGTGTGGTACTTCCCCTTGACCTAGAATCATGAAATTTGACAACAAGCAAGGTTTCACAGTACAAGTAAAGGAAAAGAAATCAGAAAAAAATATCTCTTTTGTCATTCCTTTATCCGTCCGTGTGTTTTTCTGTACATCCGTTAAGATCCTGTTTCTCTGGAAGAGGTTGGCACATAGAGTTCAAATTGGTGTACATATTAAGGTCTATAGTCGCTTGGCAATGTGAAAAATTTAAGCTTCTGAAAAAAGTGGTTCAAATGGCTCTGACCACTATGGGACTTACCTTGTGAGGTCATCAGTCCCCTAGAAGTTAGCAGTCCTTAAACCTAAGTAACCTAAGGACATCACACACATCCATGCCCGAGGCAGGACTCGAGCCTGCGACCGTAGAATCGCGCGGTTCGAGACTGTAGCGCCTAGAACCGCTCAGCCACACCGGCCGTCTAAGCTTCTAACTCAATGTGATCATACATGTTTTCAAACTCATGAACTCACTCATCGTAGCCTATAGGGTACTTCAGATTGACCTAGAATCGTGAAATTCCTCAAGAAGCAAGGTTTCTCAGTACAAGTGAATTAAGACATCTGAAACTTGTTATATTGTAATTATGTCACATAAAACATATATTTTTGCCATTTCAAGATACATTGCATTCATTATACGTCAAAAGCAATAGACGAACATTACTCCATGCAAACGTAAAATGTAAATAAACTGAGAAAAGTTTTATTAAATCCTCCCTCTCCACATAATACATAAATAGAAGTCCCCTGCCCGCTTCTTTTTTGTGTCCGGGCTCGTCTGAGGACTACTGTAGCTATTTTCACACGACCTCGTAATTTGTGGGACCAGTGTCCTGACGGTGTTGACACCCACAGCAGGCAAAAATCCTCGAGATTCTGGGTTCCCGGCATGAACTATGTTTATGGAGTGTTCGGAAAGTCCCGCTACAGACTTCTACGACTCGTAGGGGGGGGGGGGGGGGGGTGAGTACCGTGGCGCGTGCCCCCGGACTCGAACCGCGTGCCGACGTAGTCGACGCCGTAGAGCTGCTACTGCCACAGCTGTCGCGGCAGAGTAGAGACACGATGCGATATAACGTCAGTCCCCGTAGATTAACGGGGAGAAAAAACCTGAGAAACATCCGAAAAGGCGTTCCTCGCGTGGTCGTTGTATCTCAATTACAAGTCCGCAGCGTTTCCACTTATGCGAACTCGTATAATTGATACTTTTTTTTATTAATATTGTATTGTTAATTGCCCGGATTTGCAGTAGTTATTAATTCTTCTCTCGTTCGCATAGCACACACCACTGATTGCGAGGAAATACTTTCTTTAACAGTTTTTTCTTACGCTGTTGTCTCGTTGCTATGGAATTGTTGTGCTGGTATGCAGCGAGATCCAGACATACTCTTTGATTCAGTCTTTGTAAGATTGCGTCGTAATACGAAAATATTTTAAAGTTCACTTCTCAACTAATGACGTGAATATTTGCACTGCAATGAAATAGTCTTTTATGAGTAGTCGTTGATTTAGTCATTTATAAAACTATTTAATGATGTAGTGCACACCGGGTATTTAACTGGTAACGAACAGTTTATTGTTATTTTATCACTAAATACTTATAACTCCCGCACCACACGCACACGGAATAGTTTACTTAAGTCAGTGCGATTGAGTTATAGTTTCTTGGCAATTACAACTCAACACTTTAGCGTAATTGTTTTATCTTCACGATGTCGTGTACTTGGGTGCTACTCGAGACTAATTCCGTGCATTCGTTCATAGAATGTTCACTTCTCCTTAAGGTCCAACTAATTTAAAGTCAATCCAATGTTGACTAATTCCGTTATTAGATTTCAATTAACCCGCAATGCACGGTTAAATGAGTCTATCTGTTCCTGTCTCAGTTCATAAAATCAGTTTCTTAAGCCGTGAATCCAGCCACGCAACAAACACTTCTAAACTGGAAAACAATCTTGTCACGATTCGCAATCTCAATAATTCAGATCAGAACTGCTCTCGTACGTCTGCACTGGACGAGTTGTAGCAAGCGACTTCTTCTGTGGAAGAGCATTGTAGGCGCATTGAATTTATTCGTTGCGCTTACAACTCTCTAGCACATAAATCTCTGATGACATTACTTTGGCCTTAACTTTTGAGATATTAATTTCACATTTGTCACATGGATATTTGTCCATTGCTTAAATACGATGTTTCTTCTTTCTCTTTCACTAACAAATATGCTCAGTGGTGTACAATTTAGTTGTTGACAAAACTCTTTCATGTTAGCTCATCGGGAAAGATGTCGTAACTGCCAAGATAACTTTCCCTACTTCATGTTCTATCTTAATTGACTTTAAGGTGGTCGTTGGGGCGTTACAGTACGTAATATTTTGAACAGGAACCGATGACCGTTCCACGGCGGTTTCAATCCAAATGTGTAACTCATCGAATTCTGCTTGAAGAACTGAATTAGGCGTGACGCAGTAGAATTATACGGTAAACAATTCGAAAGGGAACGTAGCGAAACATCCACTCATCACTTAAGCGCATCTCTTTTGTATTAACACTTAAACTTTACGTAATTACATTATTCCGAAAAAAAAGAATCCAGCATACTGTACGTACAGGAGAGTTCTGATACTTTACAGCAGCGGCGACCACCAGCGCCGTTACACACACTGTACCTACGATGCATGCTCTGGAACACTGGCGTCTTCTCAGTTTCTGGTGCAGCGGCCATAACCAAAGACAGCAGATCTTCCTCTGCTTCTGCAGGAGTTGAGTAAACCAAACTTTGCGCTTGTAGTCCATAGGAGCTAACTCAGGCGACAGCGGCGGCCACGGAGTTGGACCACCTCGGCCTGTTCATCCTTCACCATACCGTCTGTTCAGATGTCTCGCGCAAAGAGTGGCGAGTGACACGGGGTGCCCGCATCTCGTGGTCGTGCGGTAGCGTTCTCGCTTCCCACGCCCGGGTTCCCGGGTTCGATTCCCGGCGGGGTCAGGGATTTTCTCTGCCTCGTGATGGCTGGGTGTTGTGTGCTGTACTTAGGTTAGTTAGGTTTAAGTAGTTCTAAGTTCTAGGAGACTTATGACCTCAGAAGTGAAGTCCCATAGTGCTCAGAGCCATTTGAACCATTTTTTGAGGACGTGGAAGCGTTGCACATTCGAATTGAAACCGTCGTAGAACGGAAACGGTACGTTTCCGGACATGAGTTCCTCTTCAAGGTATTATGTACTCACTCCCCTCTAGAAGTCCTACAAGTCTGTAACGTGAATTTCTGAACACCCTGTACAGGCAATGAACTATACGTACATTAATAAACCGACAAACTGCAGGGACGAATCCCTGAATGGATACGGAGGAAAAAAGGTCCTGCATCGTTGCCACGGTAAATGGCGCTGACGAATAAAAGTTCATCTGTCCACGTCCCGTGTGTTCCAAGTGTGTTGCAGGCTGTGCGATTGACGCAGCGTACTGCAAGCAACAGCAGGGTTCAGTATTCGTGTCGTGAACAGGCCGAGATGATGATTGTGTACGGCCAAGCAGATGGGAACGGTCGAGGCGTAGCACGGCTACACCAGCACCGACGCCAGCCACATCGCGCAGTGTTTGACGTTCTTTTTGGGCGTTTGTGTGATCGAAGGTCCTCTCAGACAGACGGGCGTTCAGGGAGGCGCCGCAGTGCGCGTGCACCACATCTGGAGGACCGGGTCCTACAGGGACCGTAGTCCACACTCCAGGCAAGTGGCCCGCCAACAGGCTGTAAGCGAAAGTATACTCCTGGAAACTGAAATAAGAACACCGTGAATTCATTGTCCCAGGAAGGGGAAACTTTATTGACACATTCCTGGGGTCAGATACATCACATGATCACACTGACAGAACCACAGGCACATAGACACAGGCAACAGAGCATGCACAATGTCGGCACTAGTACAGTGTATATCCACCTTTCGCAGCAATGCAGGCTGCTATTCTCCCATGGAGACGATCGTAGAGATGCTGGATGTAGTCCTGTGGAACGGCTTGCCATGCCATTTCCACCTGGCGCCTCAGTTGGACCAGCGTTCGTGCTGGACGTGCAGACCGCGTGAGACGACGCTTCATCCAGTCCCAAACATGCTCAATGGGGGACAGATCCGGAGATCTTGCTGGCCAGGGTAGTTGACTTACACCTTCTAGAGCACGTTGGGTGGCACGGGATACATGCGGACGTGCATTGTCCTGTTGGAACAGCAAGTTCCCTTGCCGGTCTAGGAATGGTAGAACGATGGGTTCGATGACGGTTTGGATGTACCGTGCACTATTCAGTGTCCCCTCGACGATCACCAGTGGTGTACGGCCAGTGTAGGAGATCGCTCCTCACACCATGATGCCGGGTGTTGGCCCTGTGTGCCTCGGTCGTATGCAGTCCTGATTGTGGCGCTCACATGCACGGCGCCAAACACGCATACGACCATCATTGGCACCAAGGCAGAAGCGAGTCTCATCGCTGAAGACGACACGTCTCCATTCGTCCCTCCATTCACGCCTGTCGCGACACCACTGGAGGCGGGCTGCACGATGTTGGGGCGTGAGCGGAAGACGGCCTAACGGTGTGCGGGACCGTAGCCCAGCTTCATGGAGACGGTTGCGAATGGTCCTCGCCGATACCCCAGGAGCAACAGTGTCCCTAATTTGCTGGGAAGTGGCGGTGCGGTCCCCTACGGCACTGCGTAGGATCCTACGGTCTTGGCGTGCATCCGTGCGTCGCTGCGGTCCGGTCCCAGGTCGACGGGCACGTGCACCTTCCGCCGACCACTGGCGACAACATCGATGTACTGTGGAGACCTCACGCCCCACGTGTTGAGCAAATCGGCGGTACGTCCACCCGGCCTCCCGCATGCCCACTATACGCCCTCGCTCAAAGTCCGTCAACTGCACATACGGTTCACGTCCACGCTGTCGCGGCATGCTACCAGTGTTAAAGACTGCGATGGAGCTCCGTATGCCACGGCAAACTGGCTGACAGTGACGGCGGCGGTGCACAAATGCTGCGCAGCTAGCGCCATTCGACGGCCAACACCGCGGTTCCTGGTGTGTCCGCTGTGCCGTGTGTGTGATCATTGCTTGTACAGCCCTCTCGCAGTGTCCGGAGCAAGTATGGTGGGTCTGACACACCGGTGTCAATGTGTTCTTTTTTCCATTTCCAGGAGTGTACTATTACGTGTGCCCTGCACGATACCCGCTGCTGCCCCTGTCAACTGCGACGAATACGAGGATTACCTGCAGCCGATTTCCCTCTATGGGAGTTTTTCTGTGGTCAGCCCTCTTTACCGACGAACCGACGCGTACACTGCATCCCACGGGGGACCCCTTTGAACATCCGTTGCGACGTGGATGCGATGCAGCTGTGTCGCCGTTGCGCGCACGCCTCTCCTTACTGGACACGTGCTCGTAGTACCTTTCATCCTCCATTTCCAATCACCCTGCAGTTTGTCGGGTTTATTAGTGCCCATCCTGTATCCGTAGTTAAGCTTGCAGGGCACCCTCAGTGCTCGCATCATCATCATCTTCCTTCCAAGTATTATAGGCCTCTTGCCGTGTTACGATCTAGTCGAGCAGTTATCCCATCTTTTCACTGTTCCATCGATCTTACACTGTTGGGGTGGTATTCTAGCATCGACTTTGGGATCCTCCTTCAGCTCATTCTCTACAGATGTTTTCTTCAGTCGTCCTAGTGGTTTCCAATACAGGCTGTACATAAAAGAATGTACCAGTTACAAATCGTAATAATATCAGTGGTAATCGTCGCAGACTGTTGGTTCAAGTTTACAACTGAAAACTCAAACAGTTGTAGATAAGCTGGCGCGTGAGTAGTGCTTTGCTGTTTTCCCTTCTTGCATACGCCACACACCCAAAATGGCGATCCCAGAGCTTAAAGCTTTTTGTACTCTGCTGTTTGCTAAGACTGAATCTGTAATTTCAATTCAACTTGCGTTTCGGATTCGTTCAAAGTGATTCCCATCTGGCAAAAACAACCGCCGATACATAATCAATTCGAAACCATCAGATGTGTCTGTGTGTGTGTGAGTCAGTGTGTGTGTGTGTGTGTGTGTGTGTGTGTGTGTGTGTGTGTGCAGGGAAAACAACGGGACACGAAAAGTGTCTGAAGAGGATGTTGACTGTCTCAGAGCATCTTGCCTTCGTAGTCTTAATAAATCTGTTCGGAAAGCAAGTGTCGGACCTTAGTTACCAAAGGCGACTGTGCGGAAGACTTTAAGGAAACGTTTACACATGCGTCCGTCCATACCGGTGAGTACGGTGTACGTACAACTTTGCAAGTGAAGTGTTGCAATGGCAAGATGACTTCCTTGATCGTGTGTTCAGCGGCTAGGCAACTTTTCATCTAACTGGGATGGGAAATAAGCACAATGTTCGTATCTCCAATTAGATCATCCTCACGAACCTGTAAAATACCACACATATTCTCCAAAATTCGACGTTTTCTGCGCTGTGTCTTTACGTCAAGAAATTCGATGAAGCTACCGTAACAGGGGTAGCTTTTCTGAATATGTTCCAAGAATGGCTCTTTCTCGAGTTAGAAGTTGAACCTGAAAACCATATATGGTAACAAGAGGGAGGCCCTCTGTATTGACATTTCTTTGCACGAGAGTGGCTGAACTTCCAAGTTCCTTATCATTGGACTGATCAAAATGGTCAATACGATTGAGCTCTTTTCTGCTAGCCTCCACGTTCATCTGACGTCAGGTCATGATATTTCTTCCTTTAGCTCTTTATAAAATATCGTGTCTACTTCCTGCTGCCTAGTAGTGATACGTCAGAGTTGAAACACCCAACTGAAGAGGCTGTTGCTTCCATTCCTTCGGATTTCTTAAGGAATGTATCGGAAGCATTGGATTTTAGGTTAGAAGTGTACTGTATGAAAAAAAACATCTCAGTTTGATACGTAATTTGTTGTAAATAGTCAAAATTAAAACCCTGATGTCATGACACATGTTCTATCATTCTGTCCCTTCCTCGTCTCAGTGTTTCCCATATGTTCCCTTGTTCCCCGACTCTGCAGAAAACCTCTTCTTATCAGTTCACCTGACTTTCAACATTCTTTCGTAGAACATCATCTCTAATTTTTCAATTCTCTTCTGTCCTGTTTTGCCTACTGTCCATAATTCACTACCGTGCAATGTTGGGCTTGTAACGCACATTCTGAGAAATATATTCCTCTAATTAAGGCATATTTTTAATATCGGCAGACTTCTCTTGGCCAGCAACGCCCTCTTTGCCTGCTTTTAATGTCCTCCTTGCTTCGCCCGTCGTGGGTTATTTTGCTTCCAAAATAGCAGGATTCCTCAACTTCATCCACTTCCTGTACTCTTCTAACCTATCCGCTTTCTCCTCTGTGTTTAACAGTGGAATTCCCATTGCACTCTTAATGTTACCACCGTAGCTTTTACTTTCACCGAAGGTTGTTTTGACTTTTCTGTGTGCTGAGTCAGTCCCTCCCGACGATCACTTCTCTTTCGATTTCTTCGCGTATTTTCTACGTCCAGTTTTCCTTGGCTTCCCTGTACATCGTATTTATTTCATTCATAACTGATTGACATTACTGTATTCCTGTCTTTTCCTGAACATTTTTGTACTTCTTTTTTTGTCGATCAGTTACAGCATTTCTTCTGTTACCCAAGGTTTATTCGCTCTACCTGTGTTTGCCTGTCTAGTTTCTGTGATTGTCCTTTGTAGAAATATCCAGTCGTCTTTAACTTAACTGCCTACTGTGGTATTCCTTTCCGAAGTATTCACAACCTTACCGAAATTCATATGCATTTAATCATTTCTCAGTACTTCAGCATCGCACTTTCTTCCACACATTCTTCCATGCGATTCTCTCTAACTTTAGTCTGCTGTTCATCATTACTGAAATATTTGCACATTGATACGTCTTACAATCGAACAGATCATTTTGAAATCTCTGTCTGAATACGATTTAATCCAAGTGGTATCTTCCTGTGTCTCTGGGTCTCTTCGAAGCGTAGCTCCTCCTCTTGTGATTCAACTGGGTGTTGTAATATATCATTCAAACTGGGCCCTCCTTTTATGGACACCCTGTGCAATGCGTGATGGGTTCCATTTCAAGTTCCTTCAACACATCTTCATTCCTTTTGTCAACTCAACTGCTGCAACCAAATGTTGGTATCAAGAATTTTGTGGAAAATGGAAGTCTGTGTCAGTTTCCAATAACTTCAGTTCGAAAATGTTTTAAGTTTTTACTAGTTTTTGATTATATGTCTACTTGATTTGATTTCACTTGCTGATTATTGGTGTGTTGCAGAGTAATAATGTAGCAAATAGACGACCAAATTCAGTAGTGACAAGATTCCCTCGATTGCAACGCGTTTAGATTTCAATAGAACATTTGTTCCTAGTTACATGAGCATATTTTCACATATGGAGAAACCTTAACTTTCCGGTGTCATTTTTTTTTAATTTCAGAAAAAGGACTGCAGCGCATAAAAAATGAATGTCATCATTTAAAAATGGGATAAGAAAATATATTAAACTCCTTTTACTGGGCTGGCTAGAAGCAATAGTATGAAAAGCGTTCGAAGGTGTAGCACTATCCCCTACATGCGGCAGAGAATGGTCGCACAAACAAGCCTGGAAAAATCAAGTTAAAGGTTCGCAACAAGTCGAAGGGCCTTGTATGATAATGATGATGATGACGGTGACCTGTACTGTTTCTATTTGGATCTTTCACTGTTCTGTCACATTCTTGTGGTAGTAACATGTCTCCCATATGATCTCGATGTATTTACTCTATACACTCCATAATATTGCGTTCAACAAGAGTTACTTCACTCAGTTTCTCTCACTGACAATTGCTTTTGTGGCACAAATAATACCATTGATCCATTTAAGAAAGCATAGTTGGTGCCTGCATCTCGGTGATTAATTAAGTTGCGAAAGCACGTTTCGTAAGGCCCTTGCCACTGTGATTACAGGTGAAGAGAGATTACGTACAGTGGTATCTTTATCGAGTCAAAAGTTATTTGAGGTGCATAGACTGCTGTGGCGGTACGGTATGAACATCTTCGATGCCGGGAGTCTGTAATTGAAGTCTAGTTAGCCTGTAATGGAATGTACTGCCGTGGCGTTTACAAAGAAACATTGCACATTCACCGACACCTGGAGGTGACCCGCGCCGACGGTGACAGAAAAGTCTTCCTAGACACCAAATTCCACCATTCTGACGTGTCTTCGCTGTACCACAACATATCTCACGGACCGGTCATACCGGATAGCAAGTCAGAGATATCCTGCTTCTTAAGGGACCACAGTGTGTGTAAACACGTAGCAGAGCTTGCTTCGGAAAAACACCGGTTTAAATGTTATCAAGGACGACCAGTGGGATCTCCAAGGCGTCAGCGCTTGCTGCCCAGTACAGAACATATTTACGGCCCTCTGAAATGAGGCTGGTTCTTTTCGTTCACGAGGCCCAGATTACGTCAGATAGCGGTAAGCAAGATGGAGGATTTCTTCAGTTCAGTACGGCGGCTATCTGTCTTCTTTGGAGGGGGGAATTCGGCTATTAAACAACTTGGTAAGAGTATCTCTACAGAGAAATCACAGTATACAGAGTTCTAACAACAATTTAAGGTTCTTTAATAGCTTCCACATAGACACAATACTTGTACTTAAATAATCTTCACGTTATATCTACTACAGACGAAATAGAAAAGGGAGCAAAGGAAACACATAACTGACTGCGCACCAAATTTTATAAGCACTCATTATTCCTGATTGGTGCCCGTTTATTCGGCACTTTCATTTCTTCCCTGTGTATCTTGTTTCTAGTAGATGATGATATTTGTTGTTGTTGTTGTCTTCAGTCCTGAGACTGGTTTGATGCAGCTCTCCATGCTACTCTATCCTGTGCAAGCTTCTTCATCTCCCAGTACTTACTACAACCTACATCCTTCTGAATCTGCTTAGTGTATTCATCTCTTGGTCTCCCTCTATGATTTTTACCCTCCACGCTGCCCTCCAGTACCAAATTGGTGATCCCTTGATGTCTCAGAATATGTCCTACCAACCGATCCCGTCTTCTTGTCAAGTTGTGCCACAAACTCCTCTTCTCCCCAATTCTATTCAATACCTCCTCATTAGTTATGTGATCTACCCATCTAATCTTCAGCATTCTTCTGTAGCACCACATTTCGAAAGCTTCTATTCTCTTCTTGTCCAAACTATTTATCGTCCATGTTTCACTTTCATACATGGCTACACTATATACAAATACTTTCAGACACGATGTTAACAAATTTCTCTTCTTCAGAAACTCTTTCCTTGCCATTGCCAGTCTACATTTTATATCCTCTCTACTTCGACCATCATCAGTTATTTTGCTCCCCAAATAGCAAAACTCCTTTACTACTTTAAGTGTCTCATTTCCTAGCCTAATTCCCTCAGCATCACCCGACTTAATTCGACTACATTCCATTATCCTCGTTTTGCTTTTGTTAATGTTCATCTTATATCCTCCTTTCAAGACAATGTCCATTCTGTTCAACTGCTCTTCCAAGTCCTTTGCTGTCTCTGACAGAATTACAATGTCATCGGCGACCCTCAACGTTTTTATTTCTTCTCCATGGATTTTAATACCTACTCCGAACTTTTCTTTTGTTTCCTTTACTGCTTGCTTGATATACAGATTGAATAACGTCGGGGACAGGCTACAACCCTGTCTCATTCCCTTCCCAACAACTGCTTCTCTTTCATGTACCTAGATTATTATAACTGCCATCTGGTTTCTGTAAAAATTGTAAATAGCCTTTCGCTTCCTGTATTTTACCCCTGCCACCTTTAGAATTTGAAAGAGAGTATTCCAGTCAACATTGTCAAAAGCTTTCTCCAAGTCTACAAATGCTAGAAACGTAGGTTTGCCTTTCCTTAATCTATTTTCTAAGATAAGTCGTAGGGTCAGTATTGCCTCACGTGTTCCAATATTTCTACGGAATCGAAACTGATCTTCCCCGAGGTCGGCTTCTACCAGTTTTTCCATTCGTCTGTAAAGAATTCGCGTTAGTATTTTGCAGCCGTGACTTATTAAACTGATAGTTCGGTAATTTTCACATCTGCCAACACCTGCTTTCTTTGGGATTGGAATTATTATATTCTTCTTGAAGTCTGAGGGTACTTCACCTGTTTCATACATCTTGCTCACCAGATGGTAGAGTTTTGTCAGGACTGGCTCTCCCAAGGACGTCAGTAGTTCCAATGGAATGTTATCTACTCCCGGGGCCTTGTTTCGACTTAGGTCTTTCAGTGCTCTGTGAAACTCTTCACGCAGTATCATATCTCCCGTTTTATCTTCATCTACCTCCTCTTCCATTTCCATAATATTGTCCTCAAGTACATCGCCCTTGTATAGACCCTCTATATACTCCTTCCACCTTTCTGCTTTCCCTTCTTTGCTTAGAACTGGGTTTCCATCTGAGCTCTTGATGTTCATACAAGTGGTTCTCTTTTCTCCAAAGGTCTCTTTAATTTTCCTGTAGGCAGTATCTATCTTACCCCTAGTGAGATAAGCCTCTACATCCTTACATTTGTCCTCTAGCCATCACTGTTTAGCCATTTTGCACTTCCTGTCGATCTCATTTTTGAGACGTTTGTATTCCTTTTTGCCTGCTTCATTTACTGCATTTTTATATTTTCTCCTTTCATCAATTAAATTCAATTTTTCTTCTGTTACCCAATGATTTCTACTAGCCCTCGTCTTTTTACCTACTTGATCCTCTTCTGCCTTCGTAATTTCATCCCTCAGAGCTACCCATTCTTCTTCTACTGTATTTCTTTCCCTCATTCCTGTCAATTGTTCCCTTCTGCTCTCCCTGAAGCTCTGTACAACCTCTGGTTTAGCCAGTTTATCCAGGTCCCGTCTCCTTAAATTCCCACTTTTTTGCAGTTTTTTCAGTTTTAATCTACAGTTCATAACCAATAGATTGTGGTCAGGGTCCTTTATTTATTTATTTATCTTTACTAAACTCTAAGCGAGTTTAGTGCGGTCAGAGTTGTTTAATCGATACAAGCTGTGTGGCCCGCTGCGGCAGTTTTAAGTCTTTGGAGTCAGTTTTTGCTTTCGACCAATCGGAGTTGTTCGCTTGAGGAGTATTCTGCATTATCACATTTCATACGCTGTTCGGATGTTGTTTTGTGAAGTCGAAGAGTCCGTTCCGTGGTGTGTTGAGGTTAGTTCAGCACTGCTCAGACAAGATCTTTCTACGAGTGGACCTCGTGTCGCAGTGAAACAGGAGCTCATAGCTTGCTTACACGTAACTAATTAGAAGCTAGTAATATCACTGTACTGTGTTTTCTTCCAGTCGCTAGATGTTACCCTGTCCTGAAGTATGAATACTAACCTTAAGCTCAATAACAGTTAAGAGTTATAAAAACGATGTTGCTTCCACTTTCAAATGTGAATATTGCAATTGTAGGTCGAAATAGCCCTACAGGGCTGTATAGTTGTTTTCTTATATTCTGTGTCAATATACTCCTTGATAATTCACTGTCGTTCGTTTCACTTTACCACGAATCTTATCATTCTTTGTACTTAGTTGCCTGCGTGCGCCACGTTGCTTGGGCGTGAGCCAACTACACGACTCAGAGAGCACGACATGCAGAGCTGACAGTAAGCAACATTAGTAACGGGTAACACTTGTCTGCATGCTATTATGTTGCATGTGCTAATAAAGGCAGTTCGGCGTGAGCTGCTGTGCTGATTGTTGTTGGTAAGGTATTCTGGTACGTATTCTTACTCACTATTAATGTGTTATCTAGGAATATCGCACAATACTAATTTGAGACCGCTCTGTCAGAAGGGAACGTAAAACTTCGGTTTAAAAATTATTTTGGTGTGTATATGTAGCCTGGAGCAAAGAACGAAAATTTCTATCAAGGCCGCCATTCGAAACCTGGTGACGTGGTCATTAGGCAGATGCACGAACGGTAGCCACCCTAAAAATGGCTCAAATCGCTCTGAGCACTATGGGAGTTAACATCTGTGGTCATCAGTCGCCTAGAACTTAGAACTACTTAAACCTAACTAACCTAAGGACACCACACACATGCATGCCCTAGGCAGGATTCGAACCTGCGACCGTAGCAGTGGCGCGGTTCCTGACTGAGCGCCTAGAACCGCTAGACCACCGCGGCCCCAAGAATCGCAGGGGCACTCTAACTGTGGCGAGGTAGTATCTCAACATGGAACGACAGTGAGGGACCCTGCTGAAACTTTTGTTCGATGCTCAGGTGCTGTCCCGTCACATCTGGATAGCCTCTACAGTGCTGAACACAAAGTGGGCTGAAGCTCGAATGGACATTTGAACGAGGAGGTAGGCGTGCTTGGGCACTCCACTCCGGCCAGTTGTGCAGAGCCGCTGTGGCGTAGTGCTTAAGGCGTGTGCCTGGTGAGCGGCAGACCCGCATTCCAGGTGTGGGTTTAGCACAAATTTTTATTCGTCGGTTCAGCCTGCAGATACGACATAGATGTGTGAGACTTGAAAAGGTCTGTAGATCCACACAGTTTTCATTTGAAATACAAGTTTATTTCTAACGGCAAACAGACCGATGCTTTCTGTCTACGCTGGGATTTGTTTGGACTCACTCCAGCTACGCATTGCAAAAACGAAATAGGAATTATCTGTCGGAACACCAGAGGAGGCGCGCCTGACGACTTTTAGGAGAGACACGAATTATGTGTTCTACAATGATACAATTTTGCAGATACATTCGGTGGTTCATGTGGATACTGTCTGCAAAAAGTCTACATCCCATGATTGTGCATTCATGAATGTAAGTCTGAAGGAAAGTTCCGTCGAACTCTGCAGGCATTGTAAAATACAGCCACTGCTCTACTGCATTTCATGCCAAAGCAAGGCAATCTGCCTAGCAAAATAATGTCTCTTCTTATATGAGAATCATACAGTTTGTGTGCGACCACTACGGGACGCGGAAAGTAGGACTTATGGAAGTTTGGGCCGATTCTGGAGGCGTGCTCGGACACGCCAGGCGCTTAAGGCACCCGCTCGAGTAATGCGGGAAATCTGACTTCGAGTCGCGATCAAAAAAAAAAAAAAAAAAAAAAAAAAAATTACTTTACTAGTAAATCGTATAGCCGTGTAAAATGTAAGTCCGTCATTTGTAGGTTCTGAAACGTCCCCTTAGAACAAATTATACAAGACTGTGCTTAAACTGACACACAATGTTTTTAGCGCAACGCAATCTGACTATCAAAGATCCCTGCAAAACAATGGCCCTGACTAACATTAACCTATACCTTTCACAAATCACTTCCCTCACAAAAATCTTCGTTACTCGAACTACTGCAATACAGCGAGCGCCACTATTGCCACCTAAATAAAAGATTCAAACTACAGAAGGCACTAACTACTGATAGGGATAGTTAGCAAATGAAAGATATTAATAGAGAACAAACAATGTATTTACCTTAATAGTCATAATATATATAGCAGTTAATGACAAATTACAAAACTCCGCCATCTCTCTCCTCACTTCCACCACTGCTGGCGGCTCACCTCCAACTGCGCAACGCTACGCGCTGTTCACATCCAGCTGCCGCTGCCCAACACTACAACGGCAGACAACAATGCAAACTAGCCACAGACTGCACACAGCACAGCCAGTGATTTTCATATAGAGCGCTACGTAACGTTGCCAATAAGAAAACATAAACAGCCTACTTACAGTTCTATTACTGATTTTACGAGTTAGTCACATTTTTATCCCTTAGCATTACTCATAAACACTTATACGATGAGCGCCAGATATTCACCATTAATCTAGTAATGGCATAGTACCAGGTTCCTTGTCTATGTGACGTTACTGTCACACATCGCTGTACAGTGCACTTCGTTTTTCGGCCACTATTTTGCGCTTACATTTCCGGCACTGGAAATGTGTCCTCGGAGAGGAAGCTTCGTACCCTCGTAGCACAGTTGAGGTGCGGCCCAGTGCGGTCTAGACAGAGGGGGCAGCCTGTGAATCTCGCTACGTCGAGCGCGGATGCCACGCCGTGGACGCTGAACGCCGCACCCACCTCGCTTTCCCTCGGGATGATTCGAGCGTCATATTTTTGCCTTTCTGCGCTCCAAAATCCCACACGCCACGGTGTCGGTCAGCTAGCGTGCTAGCGTCGGTTCCGTTTCGCTACGAAAGTTTGATTTATCCGTTGCGATTGTGTCGTGGCACCTAGTGTACGGTGCACGTGCGCCAACCAATCAACATAGCACTGTTTCAGCCCTGTGCCAACCTCTCGGTGGTAAAATGTGTGTCTTGCACACAAAACCTGGGAAGTTTGCTGTCCTTTTTGCGTGGTTTCTCGCCTGGCACATTGATAATAGCTAGAAGACGTCACTTCCACATCGAAATTTTGAGAGGTTGGAAGCTGGGCAGGAGGAATTGATTTTTTGTGCAGTTGGGAATGGACTACTCGATGAGTTAGGAGCTAACCGCCATCTCGGGCACTCTTTGCTCGTCGTGAGGGTGTGTCAGTTTTCACAGGTTGTAATAGTACAAGCCGTAATCTGAGCAGATCGCTCCTGTTATGTTTTCGATACGCAACCCGAATCCCTGATTTAATTACAATTTTTATTTTGTTTCCTTATGTTGCATGCTGCAAGCTGAACAGATAAAGATGTGTTGGTGCTTCATTTTCCAGGCAATCTTCCTATCATTTGGTACCTCCCACTTTTTGTTAACGCAATTCGTAACTCTATTATTCTTAGATATGTTAAATGTAGACTTGACCTTAATTTCAGTATTCCTCACTTGTTCTACAACTTTCCTGGTTATGTGACCCATTAAAAAACAAATATACTACCAAGTAGCGTCTTGCTGTGTCCGCGTTTTCCTTTCCGTTCAATGACAACATTAGACGATACGTTATTCATTATTTGATCCTGCAGCTGCAACGAGCATGGCACTCCGCTTGACGTCACTATGACATTTACTCCTGAACTATCTTCCTTTTATCTCCAGTTAAAGCGATGTCATTCATTACACCAAATGCAGTTTCGTCCGAGCCTTACTGCATTCCCTTACGATGATATAACGAGGACGATACTTCTGTGTAGACAACTGCAGCATCAGCCATCACTCCCATACTGCCACTGGTCCCGCCTTATAAATTATTTATGGGCAGGGTGATTATAATTCAAATTCCATTTTCAAAACACTGCAAAAGAATGAAGTCACGGAATATTATCGAAGAACGGTAAACATTATGGAAACAAAAAAAAAACAATTAACAAAAATTTCAGCATTAGATAGCGCTGTAAGGGTCACAGTATGCAAAATAAATGATGCGGGGTACACGTATGTTCCTCTCTTTGCGTATGACAGGGGAACCGTCGGACCAGTTAAATCACAGGTTCTGATGAGTCTTAGTTGTGTCGTAAAGTGACCTCTCCGGAGTACCTCGCTAGTGATGGCGCATACTTCCGAGGAAATCGATTTCGAAATTTGTTTTTGCTTAGATCCTTTACCTGTAACGCTAGTCTTGTTTCGACGTCGCGAGCTTTGGGCGTTCACGACTACCACGCTGAAGGTACGGTTTTCAGTCCTGTTTGTGTATCTTTTCACTCACACCTTTCAATTTTGTCGTACAGAATATCATTCAATATTGAAAAACAATTTTTGCCGTGGCAATTTGATTAATAAATCAATGGTTACAGCAAACTTCCTTCATATGTGTATCTAGTCTGCTGCAGAAGATATTACAGGATCGCTTGCATTGTATGCCCTGATAGGGTGTTTGTCTTAGTGGTAAATGAGACACAAATTCGTGGAGCACCAGCCAAGTGTAGTGAAAGCTACAGCGCTGCAGCCACGCGGATTTTCCACGACCGATTCCGGGAAGCACTGTTTTCCTCAATCAACGTCGACATGAACCACAGTTATTTCATCATTCCTGAGGGAACGGGGGCACAGAACTAATGTAGAATTAAAGAATGTATTGTTGTAGAATCTTTCCTGGAAGATATTTCTCTATTAATCTTCACCAATTTTGAAATTTTTTCTTGAAGAATTTAACATACCCGTAAAAATAAACATCAGAGTCACGTGCAGAGTGAAGCACCTTGCGGTCCGATAACTTTTATGGTCAAAGGTACAGGGCTCTTTTTTTTTCGTGAAGTGTCTGATGAGCCAGCCTTTCCAACGTAAATCAAAGCTGAAGAAAATTTTCTTTTCCTATGTTTGGAAGAGTTATATGTTTTAAAAACTTTTCGTACGAGACTTTTGTGAATCTCCCTGATTTCGTGGGTATTTTAATTTGTGAGCCAATGAGTCAAATAGTCATCTCTATTTTTTAGAAAATCCGACCAAATATTTCGAATGGTTCTTCCATACATTGTAAGACGTCACGGTCTCCTGACCTTCATTCCTTACATGTTCCGCCCTCACAATCATATTCCGCACATCAAGACGCTTCATTCGAACCCAAACTCGATAACACAAAGTGAATGTTGTATGAATTCATGTAAACGATATGCAATCGACAAGTGAACGCACCGTGGTTGAAATACTCGAGGCTGGTGTGCGCACATACATTCCAGACACGACGGTCACAGAGGCTTTTAGTTCGGGAGAGAGGCCGCGCAATGGGATGCCAGGCCCTTCGGAGGACGACCCAGCCCATGTCGGCCGGTGACCGCCCGTAGCGGACAGCGTGGGCCCGAGTGGAAAAGGGGGAACAACCGCGTGTTCGGCTTAAAAGCAAATTCCGCTACATTTTGTGGGAGCGCCCAGCCTACGCATTCTTTACACATAGCACGCAGTTTCAGAGATTTTCACAGGGAGACAGCAAACGCCAAACGCCAATGCTACAAGTTTCCGGATTGGTCGCCTTAAACGAAACGTCATTCTCCCGTTTTAGAAGAACAATGCTGATTGGCAGACGATATTTCTGACGCCTTGAGCTAAAGGAATAATGGAAGAGACCGAAAGATATACCCCTTCACGCCGTTCCGTTGTCGCTCTTGGACCGAGAATACATAACGAGAGCGTGCGCTCTCGTAGGTGCACTGGAAAGAGCGAGGAACAAGTCTCTCCTCAGTACTTCACTGGGAGAGCACCTCTGTCGAGAGCGAATCAAAGGGCGACTCTATATTGACTCCTTGCGATTAAGCGTTGTTAACTGTGTTGGCCGACACACTTATTGTGCGGTGTGAACGGACAGAGTTATAGTTAAACGCCTGCGAGCGAATTTTGAGTGGCATTGCGGTGGACTGGTTATCTGACCGGTGTACCACGCCAATAGTTACACTAGAGGCGAATAGGAATCCTTGACTTCATCAAAGCATAGGGAGAATTTGATTGGCGAAGGTCAATCCACATAGAACGAGAGTTATCTTATTTCTCAGCAGCGAGCGGCGCAGGCAGCAGTCATCGCAGCTTACGGTATTGTGCACTACAGATATTGCGAGCCCCATATTTCCTCCACAACAGTACACTTCACTGCATTTCAGACGTGACAGCCTCAACCGTACCTAGCAACATTCTAAAGGATAATTATTCAAGTTGAGTAGGCGCGCCTCTCAGCCATTCTGCCAAGGCAACAGCCATCTTAAACTTTGTATAGAAATTTTAGCGAATCCTATCCTTGAAAGGTAACTTCACAGTCCGAAAAAAAAACAGGATATAACTTGTTCAATTCATAACTAAAAGTGTCATTGTGATTTTTCAGAATTTTTGCAAAATAAATAATAACTTTCGTTAGTTTCATGTTTTTGTTACACTAACTAGCACTACTCCAGTACCCAAGTATCCCACTAGTTACGTAAGAAATATTGTGATTTTTTGTGTCATTTCCTTACAGCGGACGACTCCAGAAGATATTTATTGCTGAAAGTTTTTCAGGCATTTCTCTGTACAACGTTAGGAGCGTCTGTCTGACTTCTGTAGTAGTGTGGGGATGGAAATTGCCTCTTGCAGGAGCCTCAGGGTAAAGGGTACATGTCAGATTAATCGATTGCGCAGAATAACAGATCAACGCCACGCGCTCAGAACATAATTAAATTTACTAGAATATATTTTTGACGCAGTTGTGGTATACTGTGCTGTGAAAGACTAACTAATCTAGTTCATATGTTCTTTCTGCACAGAAGCGGTTTTCTCTCCTTGTTCCGCATCTGTTGTACGACGATTAGTACTGGCAGCCGGCTGGTCGCTACGAAGTACGTAATCGAGCGCAAGATTAGGAACGAGTCCTTTCATCTGTACCTGACATCCTCCGCAGCTGCATACACCATTTAATGATATTCTGTAATGTGAAACTGGAAAAAAAAGGAAAATGTAGATACGAAGGGCTGGAAACCGCACAGCCGGCGTCGTAGCAGTCGACGTTAGCAGCTGCGCCACACTTTCTCGATGACGTGTGAGTAACGTTAGAGGTACAGGAGATACGCGTAAAACGCCAACATCGGTTTTATCGGAAACCGGAGGACGTCGCACAAAGTCGCAAAGTATAACATACCCGTGACTCTTCAAAATCCGTGATTGACAGGTCTGATCCTCCCCTTGTGAGAGACTCAGCACGACTGTCTGAATGTAGGCTCGCCTCTCGCCGATGAACAGTACTTTAAATGAAATGTGTGGCTGGGGCCTCCCGTCGGGTGGACCGTTCGCCGGGTGCAGGTCTTTCGAGTTGACGCCCCTTCGGCGAACTGCGTGTCGATGGGGATGAAACGATGATGATTAGGACAACACAACACCCAGTCCCTGAGCCGGGAATCGGACCGGGGCCCTTAGGATTGACAGTCTGTCGCGCTGACCACTCAGCTACCGGGGGCGGACATGGGCAGTAGTGACTGTGTGCCAGTAGTTGTGCAATTGATAAGTGTACTGGTCCCATGTCTGCTAAGAGTCTGGAGAAAATGATTAAGGGGCTCCGGAAAGGCTCAAAATCATGAAAAGTTCAATTTTTACTTTTTTGAGTTTTCTGAATCTGCAGACTATTACCTTTTAATAGATATATAATTTATTCAATTCCGAAGACTACAACTATTTTTAATTTTTTTTTTAATGTGTTCTACATGGGCGTGACCCACTGTGGCGCTGTTAAACTGCTGTCAAATGGTGTTATTATTAACGTCCGTGTTCAGCAGGTACATTTTAGTGATGTGAGATAACGTATGTGTTGTGGCTAACCTGTGATGGTTCAATATATATCGCTGGTCTGATTGTCGATTGTTTCATGTTTATTTACTCTGTCGTTATCTCGAAAATATTCGTAATTAATTCTGTTTCTTGAGTCTCTGTTTTGTTGAAGTATAATAATGAGTAAAAGTAAAGTTGCTGTTGCGACTTTCAATGATGGCAACATTGTAAGGTGCAAGGTATTTAGAAATATGGGAATGAAGATAGGTTCTAACATGGTACGAGCGATGCTTGCTTTAGACAAGGAACGCCTTCGGGCTGCAGACAGGGCTGTAAAGAGTCTAGAAATACAAGCAAGAGTAAACAGGAGGAGGAACAAGAGCAAGCTGGAGGAGGAGTTTGCAGAGGATGAAGATAATCCATCCTATGGACCTGGAATGCACTGCAAAGTTAATCCAATCTTTGTCGCTCGATTCCCAAAACTTTTATTTTCTCATACTAATTACATGTTTTTTAAGGATCTTCCAAACATATTTGTTTCAAACTTTCAGTAAATGTTACACAGTACCTTCTGCATAATTTAACACAGCCGTTTTCCAAAAAACTGTATATTTTTGAATATATAAATAAAAAATTGCAAAAAAATGTTGTGAATTTTCATTACAATTGAAAAAAAATCATCTTTAATAACTGAACTAAAATTTTGTAAAATCCCTGTGTTAAGTTGTAGCCCATATTCCAATAAATAATCTGTAAAAAGTTCAACTTCCTACCTCAAATACTTTGTGAGGAAAGATGTAATTTATAAGCGTTATTTTAACATTGCAAGTATAGGGCGTTCCGGAGCCCCTTAAGAAATTCCAAAGGGCAGGTCCCTTTCAAGTGCAGTGTGGCCAACAAACAAACACCGTCCGAAAAGGCCTCGAAGGCCGGACGGTAGCGACCGGCTGCCGTTTCGTCCTGAGCCCGCAGGCGTGGCCAGCGCACCGCTGTCCCGGCACTTCTCAGTTAGTTAGCTCCTCAACTGGCGTCATAAGGGCTGAGTGCACGCTGCTCCCCAACAGACTGTGATCCAGCCAAGTGTTAGCCGAGCCCAACAGCGCTTAGCTTCGGTGATCTGGCGAGAGCCGGTGTAACGGCTGCGCCAAGGCCGTTGGAGCAGCGTGGAAGAGGGAAGAAAACAATTGACCCAATGCCAGTGGAAGACGTGGCCACATTGTTTCTGGGGGTATAGTGCTGTGGTGCGCAAACACGCGGTGGACGAGGCATTGCCCGAACTTTGGAATGCCCGTGAGCACGGTGCATAAAATTCTGCGAAATATCCAGCATTGCTATCCACACAAAAGACACGTGTTCGAGAATAACTTCCTCCTAACCTGGTAGTAAAGCAAACGTTTACTCTAGAACTTCTCGCACGGAAGTGGACAGTGGCCGACAATGGAACATTCTGGGGACAGATGAATGTCATTTCCATCTCCAAAGACATGTCAATACACATAACTGCAGAACACGAACAACGGAAAATGCACCCGCACATCAACAGGTAGTGCTTCATTCTGACGTCATCGCTTATCGTAGGACCGTAATGGCCGACGAGAAGGGTCGCGCTGGTCCTGTTGCCTGGTAAACGGTATGAGAGTCTTTTGGGCACCGACGTCATTCCAACAGTTGAGCAGCGTGGCTGTGCGGGTCGCACCGTCGGCCCTTCTGTACACACTGTACAACAAGTGAAGCGGCTGCTGCACAGGCGCTTCGGAAACGCTACGATCATCAGCCGTCATTTCCCTACAGCCCGGCCGTCCAAATTACCTGACCGTAATCCGTGCGCTTTTCGCTGTGGGGTTATCTGAAAGATGCTGCATTCAGTGCTCCGATTACAACGTAGCTGAAACGAAGGCATGCATTGCGCAACGCACTATGAATGTGAACTTTGAGACACTCCTACCCGTTCTGGAACATGCTGTTTCTCCGTTTCAATCTGTGGCAGGAAACGGTGGACGGCATATTGAGCATGTCATACTCCAGCCTCGTGGCAGTTAAAATCGATTTTATTGTTGCTTTTTATGCGGTCTTTGGCCTCAGAACAATTAAAAACTCGTGTCATTATTACTTTTATGCGGTTTTTTCACTCAGAACAATTAAAAACCGATTTTCTTACCAGATGACGTACGATCTCGCCGTGGTAGATGGGGCATATCTAACTAACAGTGCCACAGCTGTTGAATGCTAAACTTGTACGGTCATGCATATTACATAGTACTGTTGGTTTAATATGCAAGTCACCCCAAGGCCGTCGTATTCCGAGTCGTTTCTCACTTGTAGCCAAGCCAATTTACATTATGGACCTTACGAAGCCATCCAGCGGGAAAATTTTCGTTAAAACGGTTTACTGCCCGTAAAGTCTGCCGCTTCGTCGATAGTATTCCGTTCAAATTTGACGTCATTCTGAACTGAAGTCCTTTTCTACAGCGTTTTGAAACTGGAACTTTAATTAGGATCATCCTGTATGTCGAAAACATCAGCTCTCCTCTCGTGCTTGCTTCCGACTCAGCCGATGTTGCTTTCGTTTCGGTGGAGCAGTTCCGTCCAGTACGACATAGGGGAGAGCACAGCGAAGTGGCCTCGGTGGGCAAAGTGGGCCGTAAGGAACTGCCAGGGCGCGGGACGGTCCACTCACCCAACCAAGACTAACCTGTTTACTGTGCCGCCGCTCAAAGTTTCTGTAATTTTTGTGGTGTTTAGTTATCCTGGTGTAAGGTAAGCGCTCAGTTTGTGTATTTGTTGTAGAGAGGTAATGTGACGTACGTCTTTTTAATGACATTATGTTTTCTCATATCTTGACTCCATAATCCAATTTTAGTCGTAGAAGGTTTGGTCATGCTATTAGAGACTATACAGCTTACGTGTAACTCGGTCAACGCAGGGAAACTGGGCATCTAGGCAGTGGCTGCTGGGCACTTTGTGTGCGGGGAAAACGTGACAGCAGCTCCAGAAAGAAGGGCTCCACCGCGAAACTCAGAGCAAGTCCCTATAAGAGCTAGCAGCGGCAAGTACAGAAAGGGAAGCAAACGAAGGAAAAGCGGAAAACAGGCAGAGCGAACAGCACCATACCCAACCCTAGACAACGAGTATACGTACGGGGAAAACAAAATATTCAGATTTGAGGTCAGAAGAGCAGTGGATTTACCGCTAGTTGTGCTCCCTCTCGGCCCACGAAACTCGTACACTTGTCGAAGAACACAGTTCAACTTTCATTTGTGAAAAGTGTTAATAATGTTTCTCGAATCATGTTTTACAGTAACATATACTTAATTCGTTCTTTGGTACAACATTTTTTTATCCCTTACTTTTGAGTTTACACTAAGCGGATACTGTGTAAAAAGGAACTGTTTAAAGCACATAATTTGATCCTGCGGTAATTAAACTATTCAACATTGTACAGTGAGGTGGGCACTTCCGAATATCTTGCAGGACCTCCTTTTGCCCGGCATAGGACGCCGACTCGGTGTGGCATGGACTCAACAAGTTGTTGGAAGTGCGCTGCAGGAATATCGAGCCGTGCTGCTGCCTCTATCTCGTCCATAATTGCGAAAGAGTTGCCGGCGCAGGTTCTTGTGCACGAACTGGTCTCTCAATTACGTCCCACAGGTGTGCGATGGGATTCATGTCTGACCATCTGGTTGGCCAAATTATTCGCTCGATTTGCCGAGAATGTTCTTCCCACCAGTCATGAAGAACTGAGGCCCGGTGAACGACATGCTGCATTGTCATCCACAAAAATTCCATCGTTGTTTCGGAACGTGGAGTCCACGAATGGCTGCAGATGGTCTGCAAGTAGCCGAACACAATCGTATCCAGTTGAGTGGGACCAGTGTGCGCAGTCCGTCCCACGTAAACACAGCTCACCCCACTATGGAACCACCACCAGCTTGCACACTGCCTTGTTGACAACTTGGGTCCACGGCTTCGTGGGATCCGCGCCACACCCGAACCCTACCGTCAGTTCTTACGAACTGACATCAGACCAGGCCACGGTTCTCCAGTCGTCTAGGGCGGAACTAATACGGTTGTTAATAAAGGCACTCGCGTCGATCGTCTGCTGCTACAATCCATTAACGCCAAAGTTAGACGCGCTGTCCTAAGGAATGCGTTCGTCGTACGTCCCACATTCATTCCTACGGTTCTGTCGCTCACTGTTGCTTGTGTATCAGCTCTGACAGCTCTACGGCACTGCGTTGTCGATAGTGACAGGCAATTCCTGAAATTCAGTATTGTCGGCACGCTCTGGACACTGTGGACTTGGTAATAATGAATTCCCTGACGAGTTGCGAAGTGGAATGTTCCGCGCGTCTTACTCCACCTACCACTGCGCGTTCAAAGTCTGTTAATTCCCGCCGTGCGGACATAATTACGTGGGAAACCTTTTTACATGGATCACCCGAGTACAAATTTCAGTTCCGCAATGCGCGCTGCCCTTTTGTACCTTGTATAACCGATAATACCATCTCTATACGTGCATATCGGTGTCCCACGATTTTCGTCACCGCAGTGTACTTCAGTAGTTGCAGATCATAGGCACTGATTTCTATGCATTTCCCTGTGTTGCTATTCACTTTAAAAAACAAAAGTACCTTAGACTGGCCGTTTAGCCGGCCGCGGTGTTCGTGCGGTTCTAGGCGCTGCAGTCCGGAACCGCGGGACTGCTACGGTCGCAGGTTCGAATCCTGCCTCGGGCATGGATGTGTGTGATGTCCTTAGGTTAGTTAGGTTTAAGTAGTTCTAAGTTCTAGGGGACTGATGACGTAAGATGTTAGTCCCATAGTGCTCAGAGCCATTTGAACCATTTTTTGAACTGGCCGTTTATCTCGGCTGGATTCTGTCAGTCAAATATTCCCAGGGATAGTGACATATATGCGAAGTACTCAATATGATCGTATCTCGGTTAGTAGTTGACAATCTGGCGCAGTGTCTAAGCCTTCTGGGGATCTAGGAAGGCGGAAAGTTTGTGTTCTCCTGCACCTACTGTTCGTGAGGTGTCCTGTATTTGTAAAGAGAGTTGCGTTTCACACAGGTAGTTTATCTGAATCCTTGCGGATTGTTGGGGAGAATCTTACATTTCTCTAGGCCCATTATAATGTTTCAGCTCAGAATATGCCATGGGATCTGCTACAGCGGGTGTCAACGGCTTTGGTCTGTCATTCTGTTTATCCAGTCTTTTGCCCTTACTTTCAACAAGAGTCATATCTGCTAGCTTCCTGTCGCCACGAGTTACTATGCGCTGCGGAAGATAACCTCCATAAAACACTGACGGAAAAAAAAAATCGCAATCGCAATCGAAAAATTGCGCGACATAAACGAAAGTTGTTAGGCATGTTTCTACATCTAGAAAACGACATTTTCGCGCCATTCGCAGAAGAGTGATACTCGCACAATGAGGATGCAAATCAGGTTTGCTTTAAATAAACGCTGTAACGGTTCGTGAACATTAGTTACGTTTCAGATTGAACGTGGTGAGTTGATGTGAGCCAAGAATGCCTTTAAGGTGACAAAGAAGCCATTATCAACACTTGACCCTGAACGACGTTGTGCAGTAGCCTACAAGCAGCTGGATGTTCCTTCTGCGATATTCCAGAAAAACTTTGCAGGGATGCAGCCACAGTACACGACTGCTTAGCAGCGGTGGTCACGCGAATGGGCAGTGGCTAAGAAGTTGTAAGACCGGCTTCCGGACGGCCACGTGGCACTACCGACCGTCCATCGTGTGTGGCGTGTGCCTGTGGCGCATCGTATCGTGCGGCAGCAGTTTGAGCAGCATTTGCCACTACGGTGACACAACTGCTACAAATCGGTTACTTGAGGAAGCCCTGTAGCGTCTGTTCCACTGACGCCAAATCACCTCCAGTAGCGACTTTAGCGGTGTCGAGCGAGAAGTCGTTGGAGGGCACAGTGAAGGTCTGTCGTGTTTTATGATGAAAGCTGGATCTGCCTCGGCGCCAGTGACGGCCAGGTGAGGGCCTGCAACCAGTCTGCCTGCACTTACACTGAAACGTCCCCTTTGGAAAATTATTAATGACTGTGCTGGTAAACCCCTTACGTTGTTTGATTTTCAAACAGCTGAGCAAAACTGAACGTACTCAGACATTTCTCTGTTTACTTATTCTCATCAACACTAAACTGACACACAATATTTTTAGCGCAACGCAATCTGACTTTCGATAATCCCCACAAAAGAATGTCCCTGACTAACAGTAATCTATACCTTTCAAGAATCACGTACCTCACAAAAGTGTTCGTTAACTACTGATAGGCATAGTTAGCAAATGAAAGATTTTGATGGAGAAATGATAGGCATAGTTAGCAAATGAAAGACTTTCGTGGAGAACAAACAATGTGTTTACCTAACAGTGTTCAAAAGTCAATATATATATATATATATATATATATATATATATATATATATATATATATATATATATATATCAGTTCATGACATCCAGTCTTACAAATTTCCTTTTTCTGACGGACACACGTCCAGATCGTCCGCTCTCAAAATTCTGCCATCTCTCTCCCCACATCCACCACTGCTGTCTCTCTCCCAACATCCACCACTGCTGGCGGCTCACCTCCAACTGCGCAACGCTACAATAGCAAATATTCCAACAATGCAAATCAGCCACAGACTGCGCACTGCACAGTCAGTGATTTTCATACAGAGCGCTACGTGGCGTTACCAACATAAAAACCTAAACAGCCTGCTCACAACAGCGTAGCCGCGCTGGGTAGCCGCGCGGTCTAAGTGGTCATCTCACCGTCCGCGCGGTTCCCCCCGGCGGAGGTTCGAGTCTTCCCGAGGGCATGGGTGTGTGTGTGTGTTGCCCACAGCTTAAGTTAATTTAAGTTAGATTAAGTAGTGTGTAAGCGTAGGGATCGATGACCTCAGCAGTTTGGTCCCGTAAGATCTTACCACAAATTTCCATTACTTACTCCTGGAGTTATGGTCTGGGGTGCATTTCTTGTCACAGCAGGAGCATTCTTGTGGTTATTCCACACATCCTGACTCCAAATTTGTACGTCAGTCTGGTTATTCGACCTGTTGTACCATTCACAAACAGTTCAGTCTGGAACCGCGCGACCGCTACGGTCGCAGGTTCGAATCTTGTCTCGGGCATGGATGTGTCTGATGTCCTTAGGTTAGTTAGGTCTAAGAAGTTCTAGGGGACTGATGACCTCGGATGTTAAGTCCCATAGTGCTCAGAGCCATTTGAACCATTTGAACCACTCACGAACAGAATTCGAGGGGGCGTTTTCCAACAGAATAACGCGCGCCCACTTACTGCTGTTGTAACCCAACATGCTCTAAACAGTGTAGACATGTCGCCTCGGGCTCCTCGATGACCAGACGTGTCTCCAGTCGAGCACGTATGAGACTTCATCGGTCGACAGCTCCAACGTCATCCACAACCAGCATTATTCGAAGTTGTATTGACCGAGCAGCTGCAACAGGCATATAGCTCCATCCCACAGACCTGTACAGCACAATGCATGCACGTTTCCACTTAAAAAAATGGCTCCAAGCACTATGCGACCTAACATTTCAGGTCATCAGTCCCCTAGACTTAGAACTACTTAAATCTCTAACCTAAAGACATCACACACACCCATTCCCGAGGCAGGATTCCAAGCTGCGACCGTCAGCAGCGCGGATCCGGACTGAAGCGCCGAGAACCGCTCGTTCACATCGCTTCAGTTCCACGATCTGGCGGTTACACGGATTATTAACGAAAAAATATTTCACATTTTCAATGGCTTATCTCGCGCTTATGTTAACCTCCGATTTTTCAATGTTAATCACTTACATATATTACCTAGACAAACGTATTCTCAAAATTTGATTGTTCTACATTAATTTTTTTTTTAAGTTTCTCTGTCAGTGTGTGAGCTACGGAAGGAACTAATTGTACAGGTTTCTTAAGAGAAATTTCCCCTATTTCATTGTAAATTACTATTCGTTTATTTCACAAAATGATTGTTTCGGTATTATAACAATTCTCAAGTGCAAGTTGAACTGAAAATTATTGTAACATACAGATCATATAATGCAGGACATAGTATGAGGAACACGAGGTCATTACATAATGTAAGAACATGTTACGAACTATCCAAATTCTTAAATGACGTAACATCGTCGAAATAGCATTATCCGGTCTTACAAACCAGTCGTCCTATTACAGAGGAGTATATATCAAAGACCCATAATAAATGAGACATTGTGCTCCTGAATATGTTGCTAAAATTTCCTTATTAAAAAGGTAAGGATTGGAATTAGTACTGATTGACGAACATTGAGTGTTTTACAACTTCCGACTGTATGCAGGGAAAGCCCTGAACCTTGTATACATTTGCTTAAAATGAGTTGTAGCTACGGAAGACGAAGTCTTTTACACAGAGCCGGTGACTAACTGTTGTCGTTCCTTTTACTAAAGAAACGTGTCAGCACCAACTGCGGCTGCACCCACGACACGACACGGAGCAGTCCTCAGCTACCCAGCTACAACTCCATCTACTTTTCCGAATTATTGCGGGTAACTGTGCTCACCCCTGTTCGGCTAATAACTCCGGCTGTCCCTGACAGTGGTGCTGCCTGTCCACTTCCAGCAGGACCTCTGCTCTGACAACCGTCACTCCCTCTCCGGAGCGTCCGCATTTGCCAAAGCCCCCGCCCACCCCATCCCACCCCGCCCCTTCCCCCTTCCCAGTCTCTCGCTTGGCGTAGTGTCGAAGGGCTGTTTTTTTCAGAAATTGGGTCGAAGAACGGAGGCGTTCGTTGTAAATTCGTGTCCTGCATTTGCTACAGGTTCTTCACGACGTATGTGTCCCTTTCAGAGACTCTCTTCTTTGCCACTCTCTTACTCTCGCTCTGAAATTTCCGGCTTACAGTGTTATTTCTTAAGGGCACGTGGCGTCTCCACGGCGGCCTGGCTTACACGTGACTCGAAGCGAGTAAACCTGTTGCTGTGCTCTGGTGCTCAGCACTGCCTGCCTGGCTAGTAGCTTTATCCTAGTAACGCTCGTGAAACTTCTCCCTGTTATTAGTTGCTCAGACTTGTTTCTCATTTCCGTGGGTACAAGACAGTGTGAGCCAAATGATATTTCGATTGCAAAGGATATTACCGTCAAGGGAAACTATATTATTTATTTGGCTACATGCTTAACGTATCCTTATAACACATGCTCACAACAGTCCCTTACGAGACCCATCTCCGAAATATCACTTCTAGTATGATAAAAAAATTATTATTATTATTATTATTACGTTAAATATATTTCAATTCTATCAATTTAAATCTGTATTTCATACTAGAATGTCGTGTTTCCAGTCTGGCACAGCTTTGCCACAGGAGACACGAAAGCGGTCGAAGACGTCCGTCTTCTGGTCGGCTCCTGATCGTTGTCAGAAGGAGGCTAGGTTTTGATTACGCAAAGACTTCTATTATTTGGAAAAGAACAACCCGGTTTTCTTGACGTAATCAGTATGAATTTTATAATTACCTAAGGGACCTTTAACAATGAATAGTAAAAAAAAATTGCATTTGCAAATGAAATCATTAATAAATGGGGCAGCCATGAGTTGTATAGAAGACAAGGGGCGGCCTTCTGTCTACGACCAGGATGCCGCAGTATTCTCTGCTGTAGTAAAGGCTGCTTGACATTTATAAAAATAATATGGCATGGAGGATAAAAAAAACGTATAAAGGAAAAGAACAGAATAAGAAGTCTGGTAAACACTAAATATATTCAAACAATTCTCACTAGCAAAATTAGGGCTTATTTATAAACAATACAACTTACATAATTACTTTTCTAACAGTATGGTGCGATCAGATTTCAGCCTGTGCTGTGCTGTCTCCTTGGTTCACGTTTTTTTTTTTTTTTTTTTTTTTTTTGTCACAAATTATAGTCACTACTTTTCTCCTTTCGTTGAAGACAATTCTTGCACTGTTCAACACCTCCGATAACAATAACTTGCTGATTTACAGTTTCGAACATGAATTACTTTAATTTTATTAATTAATAATGTTGTCTGCACGCTAGCAAGACCGCTCACTTTTTTAACTTAAAGTCGACCTCCTTTACGTTTTCACATAACAAACAGAAGCACATTAAAATCGGAAGATCTACAAAAGTTTGTTACCGTCATCTTTTATTTAGATCGAAGCGGAACGACAGTTCAGCTTCTGTTAAAATGTTTCTTTGACTGCGCAATCGATGTATTAGCGTCCGCGCTAGATGCGCATCTTTACAGTTATGTAAATTATACAAAACAAATGTCTTTCAAAGGGTACTCAAAGCTTTCGTAGGACGGAAATACCAATAATATTACACACTTCTACGTCACGCTCACTCCTAAATGATCCTCCTGAGCACCATCCTTCCACCAAAACTCACCCGAACCCTTGCCACAATCTATCGCATGCTGCGCTTTCCTAACCTACATAGTATACATCTTTATCACGTACATAATTGCTGCCGACCTCAGCCTTCACTCCCACACACCTGCCGAAGAAAAACGGCGGCATCAGTTTACCAGCATCCTAAATGGCAATGATATCCACATCCCTGTCCACATCCACCCTGATGCCGTTATTTCTCCTGCACCACAGTACAAGTCTTAAATCCAACTTGGAGTGATCACTTACCTCTTCTTCTCCATATCTCACAATGTGTACTAAACCCAACTCACTGCGGTAGATTATGCCAGCCGAGCGGAATGCATGCTATGCCCAAGTCCGTACCAGAATCGGAATCCATATTTCTAACCTTCAAACTCCTAATGGTATCATTCAAAACAACATCTCAAACGCCGTTTACAGTCACACCCCACACCGAACTATCTTCCGTGACCGTCCTGTTCTCCCTCCAGGTGCTGTTGCCGTGTACCCTGTGTCTACAGGGAAGTCCTTCGTACCCCACAATGGGGACACACTCTCATGCCACCAACAGCTCCACAGACATGTCTGTAGTAACCTACAAGCTGCACGATGTTGCAAATGAACGAAACATGGATAAACTGTACAAAGTGTGGGAAAGCAGTCAAAAGTCTCTCCAGAAACAACAGACCACTTGCTAATAATCTCACCGAAGCGAAAGACTTCGCATCCCACCATCCCACATGATCCCAACTTTGATTACTCGAGGCATCCTTACGTTACTAATGCACCAACACAGTTCTCTCATTTCGAACTTCCAGTGTTTACACAGCACTCCACGAACAGGAGAAAACACGCCACTAACACACGCTAAAAAGCGAAACACTGCACTTGGTCACGATACCACTACCTCAAGGAATGTCCCAGCGCCTTACACGAAGCCTTTGCTGTGGTTTATAATATCAACCTCCACACAGATTGTGTATTACACAGAACAGTGGAAAACTTCCAAAGCCCTCCTCTTCCTGAAACATGACAAGTCACCCTCAACTCAGTTTTCAGAAAATTCTTTGAAACCATTCTTACCCCACCAATCCATCAGCACCGTGCATCTCACCTACCCATTCCCAACACCCAATGCGGCTTTGTTCCCAACTATTCTACTGACGACCAACTTTTTTACCTTACCCACCCAATCTCCTATCAACTCATAAACTAAATACACGCAAAGCTGCCATATTTGTCTCCCTTGATATCCAAAAAGCCTTTGACCGGGTATGAAAATCTGGATTTCTATTCAAGCTACAACCGTATCCACTCCTAGTTAACTATGTCCACCTTATAGCATTCTCCCTTCACCACCGTCCCACAATCAACCACACCTCCCCTCACACCTTTCACCAGACTGCAGGTGTGACCCGAGGCTCTGTCGTTTCAACCCTCCTTTACATCTTGTACAATGCAGACATTCCCAACCCGCCATCCCCAACCTATGCTCGACAATTCACTCAACCTTGGAGACGAATAGTCCAGTTGGATCACGTGCATATATAAGTCGTATTAATGTTTTAAGTTACATTTACTGCACTGACGATGACCACACATTCACTAAAATCTGGATGTGAAATAGTCATTGTTTGCGACTGATTGGTTTACCCTTTAATACTTCCAATTTTATTACAATACAATAAGAAAACTTTCCGCTATACTTTCCTGTCGTGGGAACATTTAAAGTTTAACACAGTATATTATTGATTTTTGGAAAAATCTGTTCCTTGTTACTGGTGATATCCTGTTGATCATCAAATTTTCGACAAATTATTCAATATAGTATTCCAAATTCCCCCATTTCTATTACAAGTGGGAAAAGGAACTGCATTGTTGATTCCATTCTCAAATTCGTCTTCGTCGTTTACAACGATGCGGTCTTCTGAGCTCTGGACGTTCTCTAAAATGTCTGTCATAATCGGCACAGTGCGTACATCATCATTAACTGCATCAAACTCAAGTATTCCGCTAACAGTAACGGGTTTCTTTTATTTGCATTTTACGCGACGCATTTCGTGAAATGATTCCCATTTTCTAGGACATTTTTCTCCGTATGATATTCCATTTTGGCGTAATGTGTTCGATGTGCAAAACGCCCATCCACTGTACGTCACTAATAACCTCCTTTGTGTCTGTGTCTCAAAAACTGTTTGCTGGAATATACAGCTTCTTGTAAACTGTTGGGTCCAGATGATACTCTTAGAGCTGCACAAATATTCAACTCTCTATCTGCAGCTTTTGAAGCAATTCTGACAGGATATACAACGAACATTTTATTGTCAACTTAGATATATTGTTGTCGTTGTTGTTGTTGCGGTCTTTAGTCCTGAGACTGGTCTGATGCAGCTCTTCATTCTACTCTATCCTGTACAAGCTGCTTCAATCTACCAGTACCTACTGCAGCCTACATCCTTCTGAATCTGCTTAGTGTATTCAACTCTTGGTCTCCCTCTACGATTTTTATCCTCCACACCGCCCTCCAATACTAAATTGGTGATCCCTTGATGCCTCAGAACATGTCCTACCAACCGATCCCTTCTTCTAGTCAAGTTGTGCCACAAACTCCTCCCCAATTCTATTCAAGACCTCCTCATTAGTTATGTGATATACCCATCTAATCTTCAGCATTCTTCTGTAGCACCACATTTCGAAAGCTTCTATTCTCTTCTTGTCCAAACTATTTACCGTCCATGTTTCACTTCCATACATGGCTACACTCCATACAAATACTTTCGGAAACGACTTCCTGAAACATAAATCTATGCTCGATGTTAACAAATTTCTCTTCTTCAGAAACGCTTTCCTTGCCATTGCCAGTCTACATTTTATATCCTCTCTACTTCGACCATCATCAATTATTTTGCTTCGCAAATAGCAAAACTCCTTTACTACTTTTAAGTGTCTCATTTCCTAATCTAATTCCCTTAGCATCACCCGATTTAATTTTACTACATTCCATTATCCTCGTTTTGGTTTTGTTGATGTTCATCTTATATCCTCCTTTCAAGACAATGTCCATTCCGTTCAACTGCTCTTCCAAGTCCTTTGCTGTCTCTGACAGAATTACAATGTCATCGGCGAACCTCAAAGTTTTTATTTCTTCTCCATGGATTTTAATACCTACTCCGAATTTTTCTTTTGTTTTCTTTCTGATTGCTCAATATCCAGATTGAATAACATTGGGGACAGGCTACAAACCTGTCTCACTCCCTTCCCAACCGCTGCTTCCCTTTCATGCCCCTCGACTCTTATAACTGCCATCTGGTTTCTGTACAAATTGTAAATAGCCTTTCGCTCCCTGTATTTTACCCCTGCCACCTTCAGAATTTGAAACAGAGTATTCCAGTCTACATTGTCAAAAGCTTTCTCTACGTCTACAAATGCTAGACATGTAGGTTTGCCTTTTCTTAATCTAGCTTCTAAGATGTAGGGTCAGTATTGCCTGACGTTGTTCCAATATTTCTACGGAATCCAAACTGATCTTTCCCGAGGTCGGCTTCTACCAGTTCTTCCATTCGTCTGTAAGGAATTCGCGTTAGTATTTTGCAGCCGTGACTTATCTGAGCTCTTGATATTCATACCAGTGGTTCTCTTTTCTCCAAAGGTCTCTTTAATTTTCCTGTAGGCAGTATCTATCTTACCCCTAGTGAGATAACCCTCTACATCCTCTAGCCACCCTGCTTAG
The DNA here is from genome assembly GCF_023864275.1 of Schistocerca cancellata. Classification (NCBI taxonomy): domain Eukaryota; kingdom Metazoa; phylum Arthropoda; class Insecta; order Orthoptera; family Acrididae; genus Schistocerca; species Schistocerca cancellata. The sequence continues at coordinate 213,818,520 of NC_064635.1, forward strand.
CCATTTTTTCACTTCCTGTCGATCTCATTTTTGAGACGTTTGTATTCCTTTCTGCCTATTTCGTTTCCTGCATTTTTATATTTTCTCCTTTTATATTTTCTCCTTCCTAAGATATATAACTATCAATATCTGCTGAATTGGAGTGGTGGTGGTAGTTAGTGTTTAACGTCCCGTCGACAACGAGGTCATTAGAGACGGAGCGCAAGCTCGGGTTAGGGAAGGATTGGGAAGGAAATCGGCCGTGCCCTTTCAAAGGAACCATCCCGGCATTTGCCTGAAACGATTTAGGGAAATCACGGAAAACCTAAATCAGGATGGCCGGAGACGGGATTGAACCGTCGTCCTCCCGAATGCGAGTCCAGTGTGCTAACCACTGCGCCACCTCGCTCGGTGCTGAATTGGAGGTATTGCAAATGTGTACTAGTAGTGTTACCAGTACGATTTTTACAGTATACTGTCACTAGGTATCCTGTGTTCCATTTTAGTGTCGTTTACTCGTTTTGGCATACTCTGATAGTAAATCTTGTTTTATGTCGAATGGGTCCTTTCTTAATCCTAGGTAACATCGTACCAGGCTATGATGAAAATAACGGCCTCTGTAGCTCAGTTGGTAGTGTGTCTGGCTGTTATGCGAAGGTGCTGGGCTGGATTCCCCTTACTATCTGGGATGTAGGGGAGGAGAGTGATCAGTCTTCTAAATGGTTTGATGCAGCCCGCAACGGATTTTTTTCCGATGACAACCTGTTCGTCTCAGAATAGCACTTGCTCCTTACGTCCACAATTGTTTGCTGGACGTAGTCCAATCTCTGTCTGCCTCTACAGTTCTTACCCTCTACAGCTCCTTGTATAACCATGAAAGTTATTTCCTGATGTCTTAACAGATTGCCCATCACCGTGTCGCTTCTTCTTATCTTTGTTTTCTGTACGTTCCTTTGTTCGCCGATTCTGTGGAGAACCTTCTCATTTCTTCCCTTATTAGTCCACCGAATTCTCAAGATTCTTATGTAGGGCCGCATCTCAGATGCTTCGATTCTCTTCTCTGCCGGTTTTCCAACAGTGCATATTTCAATACATGAAGTGCTGTCCTCCGAACGTACATTATCAGAAATTTCTTCCTCAGATTAAGACCTATGTTCGATACCAGTAGAGTTCTCTTCGCCAGGAATGCCCTATTTGCGTGTGGCTAGCTTGCCTTTATATCCTCCTTGCTTCATCAGTAATCGGCGATTTTGCAACCAAGGTAGCAGAATTGTTTAAGGGCGATCTAACGGAAAACGTAAATATTTCTTTAAAAAATAAAAAAAATAAATGGTTCAAATGGCTCTGAGCACTATGGGACTTAACTTCTGAGGTCATCAGTCCCCTAGAACTTAGAACTACTTAAACCTAACTAACCTAAGGACTTTACACACATTCATGCCCGAGGCAGGATTCGAACCTGCGACCGGAGCGGTCGCGCGGTTCCAGACTGTAGCGCCTAGAACCGCTCAGCCACCCCGCCCGGCTTAAAAAATCATTACTGCCATATTTATTAATGTACAAACCTAAAATTTTGCATGTGTAAAGCAAAAGAACTGTGTTTTAACAGAAGAATATAATAAAATATGCAGCATTAACATTTTCCAGAAATTTGTTTAATTTTTTATTGCCTTTTTTATAAAAAGATTTTACTCATATTCTAAACATGCAATTAATCTGAACATTATATAGTAGTGTCCTGAAAAGGTTATAAGATCACTGAACTACAGTTATTAATTTATGGTACAAATTCTATCATTAGCAGAGTTATCATTTTGTACATCCAAATAAACTTTTTTTCTACATACAATCATCTAAAAACCAGAATGTAATTGCAGGATCGTGTAGTTTTTAGTTCCAGGGAGACAGCAACACGTTGCGAACAGTTCCTGAAAATTTCATAGCATTAGCGCAAATACCTTTTGAGAAAAGGTTTCTAACAACGTAAAAAATGTAAAATAGAGAAAATGAAGTTCAAAGATTTTCTTCTCATACTTCTTCATGTAAGAAGCTTACCTCAGTTTTAAAACCCTCCATACTGATACTCCTCATCCTCCAGGTTTCTCTTCTCTCCTCTTCGAATCTGCCTGGTCTGTATTTGCAGGTAAGACACTGATCTATTAGCTTTCTTGATCCTGCTTTTCTTCTAAACGGACCAAGATATATACCAACTCTCTTCAGCACTTCTATCATTATTTCCATTATTGTAACATAAAACTGCATCATAGAGGCCTATTTTGAGTACTTTAAGTCCACAGAATGTCCTTTTTGAGCATCTAATCCAAATTAAATTATTGAGGCTTTCATTTTCATTTTGTGTCGTTCTTTGATTTCATAGGTACCAGTGTCAATTATTTTAGAGGAGGAAAATGAAAATTCATAGCCACACGAATTATAAATTAATTTAAAATCACAAGCTATTCCCACTCTTCTTTCTTCAACTACAATAATGCATTCCGTATTTCTACAGCTAACACATGAACATGAAAGCTTTATAGCCTGGCAAAGAAGCTCTAAGTCAATAAGTCTGAATCCAGTGGAATCCATATCAACATCATTCACGCTCCTGTACGATGCTCCTCTCCCAAGTTTTGATGCTGAAGCTAAGAGTTTATGTTCTTCATTCCGAGCTGAGCTATTTCCTATTTTTTGTTGGTAAACCGATTTCCATGTAACCTCCGTTTCCTAAACCCAGTTTTTCCACCACCCATTATGCATAAATCTTGACTTCCACGTAAAGGTTTGCGAATTCAACTTTCCAACTACTAATATGTTAATAAACCACATGCAAGAAAGTTTTCAGGCAAAGATATAGATGTCAGCTAGAGATATAGATGTCAGTCAAAGATATCGAAAGAAAATAGCCTTCAGACACAAAAATTCCGCAGAAGCAAGCAGTTTCCCACATGTCGGAAAAAGTGGGAGTGACCGCCAGGGCAGAGTTAATCAGCTTAACAATTTAAAGGCATCTCTAAAGCTGCTATCACGATAAAATTCACACACAACATAGAGTAAACCGTGTAGATCAAGAAAATAGTATTTTTTTAAAAATCCATTTTTTGGACCAAAATCGATTACATCCCTCTTAACTTCGTCTACTACGTGATCTCCAAGTTTGATGTTATGTTTCTCGCTCTTCTCATTTGTGCTACGTCTCATTACTTTTGTCTTTTTCCGGATTACTCTCAATCCGTATTCTTTACTCATTACTTCATCCCCTACCACTGATCCTGTAATTCTTCTTCGCATTCAATGAGGATAGCAATGTAATCAGCGAATCTTGTCATTGATATCCATTCACCCTGATTGTTAATCCCACCTCTGAACCTTCTTTTTATTAGCATCATTTCTTCTTCAATGTACAGATTGAACAGCAGGAACAAAAGACTACATTCCTGTCTTTCGCCCTTCTCTATTCAAGCACTTAGTTTTTGATCTTCAAGTCTTATCGTTCCCTCTTGACTTTTGTACATATCGTATATTACCCGCCTTTCCTATAGCTTACTCCCGTCTTTCTCAGGATATCGAACAATTTGCTCATATTACACTGTCGAACGCTTTTTCTCGGTAGACGAATGCTATGAACATGTTATGATTTTTTTTTTTTCAGCCTTGCTTCCACTATCAAACGCAACGTGAGAATTGCCTCTGTGGTGCCTTTACCTTTCCTAAAGCCAAACTGATGGTCCTCAGTTTCCTTTTCCATTCTTCTGTATATTATTCTTGTCAGCAACTTGGACGCATGTGCTGTTAAGCTGACTGTGCGATGGTTTTCGCTCTTACCCGCCCCAGCTACGTACGGAATTGTGTGGATGATATTGTCCAGAAAGTCTGATTTTGCGTCGCCAGTCTGATAGATTCTACAGAAGTATTTGAATTGTTCTCTGGTCGCAACTTCCCCCCCCCCCCCCCCTCCCAATGCTTTTAGAAATTCCGATGCAATGTTACGTATGCGTTCTACCACATTTGAACTCAGGTCGAGTCATTTTTCTTCAGTTCGTCAGTAACTGATGTGCTAGGGTGCCCAGGGAGGTCGTCGTCTTCAACGTCTTCTCGACCCTCTTTGGAGCCACTCATGAATTCTTGTCTTACTCATAGTAGATTCACCAAAAGCTCCAGTCAACATTTGGAGTACGGTGCAGCACTTTCTTCTATTTTTCGAGCAAAATCTAATGCAAATCCTTTGACCGAGCTTTTTCGAAAGTAAAAACTCGCCAACCACTCGAAAACACGTGTAATCTTTTCGACTGCCAACAATAAAAATAAACGTTCAAAACAGCTGTTAACGCAAACGTCCATCAGGTATACGTGTACCAACGAGAAAAAAGTTGGAAATCCAGGTGAAATTACAAAAGAAATTCCTTACTTTTAAATCACACTTTGCATATTATGAAGAAAGTCGAAGCGCCTTAGTGCGTAAAAATTCCCTTGTAAAATGGAGCTTCCGCATCGTGTGGTTTGTTGAGGAGTCAAGCCTGACGTATGCTTGCTCATGAAAGGCGTGCGGCCGTGAGCGCTCACACACACACACACACACACACACACACACACACACGTACACAGAGGCGCTGGTGCGAATACAGCCGCAGCGCAGCAGTACAACAGAGCAGTTCTTCGCGCGCCAAGTCTCCGGGAGTTAGTGTGTTGTCTCCTCATCCCTCCCCCCCCCCCCTTCCCCAGCCCATCCTAGACACGGATACAGTCCTGCCGGCTACACACAGCCGCCCGCCGACGCCGCCACGGCCTCCAAGCGCGCTCCACCCCCACCACGCCGTCTCCGGATTACATCACTGCTCGCCGGGCGGCCAATGGGCGCGCTCGGAGTGACGTTATGCGGCTATTTTTAGCCGGTATATAAGACCCGGTTCGGGCGCGCGCGTGCCCCGTTCGCGCCAGTCCGCCGCTCCGTACACGTCGCTCCGACAGAGAGGAAAAACAAGCGAGGATCGCGCGTCGCGCCGAGGCTGCTGTGTGTTTACCGTCGGCCGCGTTTGTTTACGAGTGAGCGTGTTTCCGCACCGTTCCCGCACCGCACCCGCGGTGCCAAACACCCCCTCGCTCCGCGCCTGGAATGATGCCTGCCTGCCCCTGCGCCGCCGGGTTCCATTGTTGCTGCCAGTGCTGCTTCCGCAACCGACGCCGACGCATCGACAGGCGACCCTAGCCTACCGCCGCCATTTTCGGGAGGTCGCCCAGTTGTGCCGCAACAGCCCGCCTCCCTCCGTAGCACGCACTTCCGCTGCCTCCCCCACCCTCCAGCCCCCTACCCTGCCTGAGCGTGCGCGACGCCTGACGTCCCGAGGCGCCGCCCGTTGCCGCCGTCGCTGGCTGTCCATTGCCGACCGCTTGCTGCCAGCGCCTACGCGAAGACAACAGGTGGTCGGAGAGAGACACTGGGACACCGCACCCTAGGCTTACCGCCTTCCTCCTCTGCATTCCTGACGGCCTGGACTGAGTTGGTTGTGTGGACTTCTTGCGGTTCCAGTTCCGACCACGGCCCTATCCGGCTGATTCGACAATCGCGCCAACAATCGGACTATAGCGAGGACCGCTGTTTCGTGCCCAGCTGCGTACAAATAAAAGGTGAGTACACACAGCGTTTTTCGTCTCTCTTTCTTCCGTTCTCTCGCTCTTTGTCAGACACTTTCTGTATTTCACTCTCCCACTATACATCTACTTCTCTCATTTTCGTGTCCAACTGTCTTGATTTTTTTGTTGTTGCTGTAAAACTACAATCAGATAAATTTATAGCGTAAGTTCCCCTTGTTAATAATCCGATCGAGTAAAATATAATTAAAGCACAGATAAGCTGCCGTGGGTAGCGTATTATTTGGTTAAAAAAGTGGCGAGCAGTATTTTAAGCCTCTGAATTTTAATTACAACGGCCACTGTGTCACAAGCAAACGATGCCTTCTACTTGATAATTTTTGGTTTTGGATTTCTAATTTTAATTTGGTACATGTCTCGATATTGTGACGTCCTCGTCAGAAAATTACGATGCATATTTTTCAGACGTATTTCATTTTTAATATCATCGTCAGTGATCTGAATATATTACACCTATAAACATTTGTATGTGATTAAATTAAAAAAAAACCTTCGTAAGTCTGTAAAAGTTGCATTAGGAACATGTACGAGTTGTTAATTTGTCTAATAGTCTGGATTTGTGGTGAATATTTCTTTGACATTACAGTAATTGCATTGGCGCTGTCGTCAGCCCCCTACGTTGATAACTGGTCCGTATTTGAGCAACGCATATCATCACAATATTTTACTCAAATTCAAACTTTCTTGCAAATTCACCGGTCATACGAACTGCCATATCAGAAGGATGTAAAAAAATAACGACCAACAGATGTTTGCAAGTGTAATATCAATTTTTTTTCTTTCAGGACAGTGATGCGCCTTGAGTACCAAGAGTGAAACTTGTCTATCGTAAATACGCTTCGCAATTTTCAATCACCCAAGTGCTGATGTAAATTAACGTAGTGTATGTTAACACGCAGGCAATTGTCATGCAGCCAGAACGGCATTAATTTCATTTTTTATTACAATGTCATCGTGTACATTTCAAGAACATTGTAAACCAATATAGGTTATCAATTATTTGACAATATACGGATACATTCCGAGCTAGATAATTTCTCTCCCCAAATTTTACTGTACACAGAATATATTTTACATGACTAGTGACGTTTTTTAAAATAAAATTATGTTTTGATCTTTTTGAGGTCTACGTTTTGTCAAAATTATCTGAGCCAAATCTATTACGCATTCTACTTCAGCATTTCCTAATTTCTAAAACGAGAATTTCAAATCTTTTGTAAGAAAATTCATCTTTGACATTTCAAAAATAATGCTACGTGTGTACGTTAGACGATGTTACCTTTGTAGCACGTGGTGTATCACGTCATTAAGTCCAATTCTGGGCATATGAACCCTCGAACACTAAACGAAGGAAAATTTTACATTGTTACTAAATCATCGTAATTTTACTACACCTTGTTTTATTCAAAGAAAGTCATAATCTATAGTTTATGCACTAGTTAATTACGATGATAAGGTCTCCAGTGGTAGGTCACATACAAAATAAGTAAAAAAAAAGTCCTGTTTTACACCACATATTGACAATATCACAATGGCGGATACCACGAGTTGGTACCAGCAGCAATCGTAAATGTTTAGTACTCTAGGGTTATGGTACGATATGGCTTCAGAAGGCGCTGAATGTTTGTCAACACGGCCTGATCGATATGCACTCATGCGGCCAGATTGCCACCTAGCGCTTATATCTGATTTCCCGTACATGATACGAAGGCTGAACCATTTACTAGCGACATGCCGTCCCAACTCGCTACATCCTTATTGCCTGTTGGATGTCTGACACGTTTAGAAGTTGAAACTCCACTTTTAAGAACCACAGTCACAGCTTTTTTTTTTTTTTTTTTTTTTTTTGCGGTACGTTTGCGTCAGCTTATCACCGTCTAACAAATGTCACCTACATCAGTGGGAAGCTTAAGCATTTTTCTATCTGAAAACGTCAGATGGTACAGGAATGACCACGTATGGACACAAAACACGATACAACATATGTCGCCGTTTCTGGTTGCTTACTTTGTTCAACAGCGCCTTTCCGATTGTGCAGGATATTATCTTATTCAACAGTATTGTATTATTACTCGGAGTGCCTTTCATCTGGTCACAGCGTAGTAGCGAAATTTCGTGAAGTACAGATGTAGCATTACTTAGACGTTTTCTTTAAAAGCAATACTAATAGACTTCTTTGACAAGGTGTGCTTCCTTTGCCTTTACTAGTTTGCCCTGTCCGTCTTGCGTTATTTCGCTTCTAACCCAGCAATATTCCTGTACTACATTTATTACTTGCTCCCCTATTTTCATGTTAAGTTTATATTTTACGTCTCTTCCTCCTCATTAATTCCGTCTTTTTTTGGTTTACTCTCAGTCCATATTCAGTAGTCATTAAATTGTTCGTTCAGAGTCGTCTTTCACCGTGGATTTTAATCAAATACTTTTATTTCTTCAATTAAGCTTTTATTTCTTGGCAGGGCTTTGAATGAAAGCGTGAGTAAAGGGGTTGTCAAATAATAGGAGAAATAAAAAGTAAGGCATTGCTACGTAAGTCTACGGCTGTGTAGTTTCAGGTGTCGCTAAGACAAACTTAATGCATTTTTAATCCAAATTTTCCGTTCCGTACTTGTGCCTACTCCTTAAGTTTTTATTTTACTGTTTGTTTTTATGTTGTGCGAAGGAGCACCTTGGTGTCGTATTTTGATTTGTTGGCTTGGTTGAATCGCGTTTTCCATGCAACGTCGTACTCTGTAAATCGGTTAACTATCCCAGCTGATTGCGTATTCATAGCGAGTTCATGGTATATCGGTGGAACTGAGAATACTGCTGCAAGTGTGCGCGGTACGACCTCTATTACAAAGGGTCAACAGAAAATATCCGCCACCTGCTACGCAACTGCGTAGAAGCGCCATTACAGTTCGCTCTAAGCACGCAACATTTTCTACATGTTTTTTGTTCGTTTGTTATGCAAACAATCGTTTAAACAGAGCAGAGGCGTACTTCTGCATTCAGCAGTAACGAACAGGACGTGCGAGAATGCTCTGGATGCCGCACCTAATTGAATCGACCTTGCGGAAACCGCACCCAAGAATTTGAGAGATTTTCTCCTTTCGGCGTGCGCAATGTGGCCTTAACGAAAGGATTTTCGGTTACTTACGTCAGTGTCTTCCGAAATATTGCAACCCTTTGTTTTGGGCATTGTGTCTAATGTTCACTTCATATGAAATTGCAATTTATTCCGTATTTATTCAAGAAACATCTGTAAGAATCCTGGGAATCCTTGGAAAAAAAACGCTATCGAGTTCCCGTTAGCGCTCGTGGTCGGGTTTGCATAATAACTTTCCTTCAGATTTGTGAATTTATTGAATCTGCCTTCAAACTGCAGAAACGTGGTAGTTTTAGGTAACCGCCACACCCGTGACGCTAAATTGATGTGTCCCATTTACCAAACATTCTTAGCAGGCACCGATTTTGCGGTCTTATATTATCTTATTCTGTACCTTATTATACCATGGCAGAACATGTCGCAACATTAAATATGAATCAGAAGAGAAACAATTATAATAACAATAATGCTGATTTTTTGTTGTTGTTGTCTTTAGTTTGAAGTCTGAAATCATGAAACAATTGAAGGTAGTCTACGCTGGGCAAATCTCTTCGCCTCTTCATAACGACTGCCCTTATGCACAATAATATCACTTCGAACAGATATAACAAAACAGTCACGAACCGGATGTGAAACGAACACATTATTGCACTGCAACAAATCTTGTAATATATAACGGTTGTGCACACAAGACAGATTGATAATGAAAAATATGGAAAAGTAAGATAGAAAAAGTCCAATAATTTTTGTGTTTTCTACAGAAAGACTATATATTTAAAGGAAAACCGGGAACTTCATCATCAATGTGAAGAAAAAAATATCGAACACTTTCAGCAAGAGGCGACTAAAATTTTATGACCACAATACGAGAATGAACAGTTGCAATTAGAACAGTAGTCATCAATTGAAGACATAAAGTCTAAGAATTAGTCTATGATCAAATTTTGGCATTTATTTTACAGGTCCGTCTTGATAACACAAACTTGTACACTTCATACTGGTGTCAGCTACTGCCATCTTCATAGCATAAAATATATTCTGATGTTGGCATCAACGTCAATCATACATGTAGGTACAAAGTAATATTCGCTGTCAACGAATCTCGTGAACTGGCCTAAAGAAATTGAAGGAGATTTTCTGGTAAATGGCATCGCAGTGGGCTTTAGACAGGACAGAAACAAATTAAAAACTAATACATTACCTTCGGTTTACACAGAAACCAAATACTAGATTTGGAAGAGACGTCTACAAGATGCAGGAAATTCTTTTTTTTTTTTTTTTTTTGGAGGGGGGGGGGGAGGGGGCCTTCAGTTAGGAGAGGAAACATATCAGTTATTTGTTTTAACTTACTATACTCTTTCACTACCAAAATTTTTTCAAGCTGAATGATTTTGAAAATTGAGGAAGTGTCCCATGGTTTCATGTGAACCTAGGATTTTCAGAGTCAAATATTTAATTTTAGAATGATTTTATCAGGATGGCAATTATGGAAAAAGTTTAACAAATCAGTATCAAAACGCATTTATTCTTCTGGCAATGAAGAACAAGAAATATCCCACACAAGCCTTCTACATAACATTTGACAATGGCATTGAGATATCACACAGAAATGTTTTCTACGTTCTATGAAGTTTTTGGGGCATATACGTCCGCCTACGCACAAATTATGTACAAAGCGGCAGAATTACTGAGTGTATAGTACTGTTTAAAAGCAATACCTATGATGTATGAGAAAACAGAATTAGTTACTTCAGTCATTCTTCGAATGGAGGAGATGGTAATACGATCTGATTTTCGTGAAAGAGACACACCATTAGCACACGCTGCCCTATTTGATCGCTCTCAGACCTGTATACAGTAAAACTTCGTGAACACAAATCCGAAGGGACCGAAAATTCAGGAGTTCGTGTTAAAAAAATTCATGTTAAAAAAGTGAAAAACACAGATTTTAATAAGTATACATGTACAGCAGTACACTATCAATCACGTTATTGTAGACTTATAACACTATAAAGTGATTGCAAAATTTCAAGTACTCACAAATTATGTACGTTACTTTCTTGGAAAAAATTCGGTCATGGTCCGCTGACGTTAATGGGAACGATAATATTTTGTAATTTCACAACTAATTGTAATGATAGAGTACGTAAAACCAGCAGTGACGTCGGATGTTGAAGCGAACCGTTCTAAACAGTCCATGGCTGTAAACATCTCCTGACGGGTAGGTGGAATGGTATCTGTACTCTCTTCCTCTTCACTTTCTTCTGACGGCCCTTCTTGCACCTCGTTCACAGCTTTTGGCACATCCGATTCCACAGAAGCACATACGGCATCATCGTCGTCTACACTAATGGATTCTTCGAAACTAATCCCAGGGTTCGCAACGTCCTGCAGCACTTCATCACATGAAGTGGCATCTTCTAACTCGCGGATATCTGCAGTGTTGCTGTGTCTCCAAGCTCTGTTAATATGATGTGGCGATACTGAGTTCCAGACTGCTGCGATGGCTTTTATTGCGTCAAGCAGATTCCAATTTGGGGTTGCACTGTTGTTTTAAGCAGCACGAATTGCAGCTTTTACAAGTCGCTTACGACAAGCTCTCTTTATGAGTGAGATTATGCCTTGTTCCAAAGGCTGAAGGCGGCTTCTGGCGTTGGGTGGAAAAAACTGAACCTTTATGTTGGATAGGTTCCGATCATGAACGTTATGGGCAGTACATCTGTCCAGTGTTAGAAGAACATGTCTATTTTGAGCAACCATTCGACTGTTGAAACGAAGAAGCTACTTGCGAAATGAGGTGCCATCGATCCAAGCTTTCTTGTGGTGAGAGTAGATGCAAGGTAAAGTGTCCATATTTATGATTTTAAAACAACGTGGTTTCTCGGATTTACCGGTAACCCAGGGACAAAACTTCTCACTGCCGTCAGCATTACAGCACAGTACAACAATCATACGTTGTTTACTTCGTGCTTCACCGTGACACTTATCATCTTTTATCCCCAGGGTGTGATTTGGAAAAATATTGTAGAAAAATCCAGTTTCATCCGTGTTAAACACATCACACGAGGCATACTTTTCCTTCACTCGGCTGAATTCATGCAACCAGCTGTTCGCACTTTCTTCATCAACTTTATTTGCTTCGCCACAAATCTGTACAGATGAAACTGAATGTTTCTTTTGGAATCGATACAACCACCAGTAGAACAACGGAAGTCTTCGATGCCCATATCTTTAGCAATATCATTTGCTTTTGACTGAATCACAGGGCCAGTTAAAGGTATGTTAGATGCACGCATATGATTGAACCGTTCTAGCAGTAATGCCTCGATGTCTTCATACTTGGCAGTACGAAGTCGTTTAGATTTGTTTCCAGAACCTGATGCCGCAGCATTAAAGATTTTCTCTCGATTCTTAATAATCGTAGATAAAGTAGATTTAGGTATTCCAAACTGCTCTGCAATGCTGTTTTCTTGGTACCACGGTCCACTTCATCTAGAATCTTAAGCTTTAACTGTACATTTCGAGCTGTCTGTTTCCTCTTTGCCATTTTCGCGTGCTACGGTACCGGTTGTAACTATAGTTTATATTCAGTATTCCAACTCGATACGGCTACGACTAACAGAACACCTGTCAAATCCGGCACTAAGTATGTTCCTAAAAGTGCTGCTTACAATGTACAGCATCGCTGATTGTTGAGGTGATAATCGCGGCTACCGACCTACAATACGTTAAAAACGAGTCAACAATAAGTATAATTAGCTTTGTAGTTACATTTCCTACATTCATTTCGGAAAAAAATACGCTTTGGAATATTCTAAGGTCGGAAGTTTGTGTTACAGTGAAATTTAATTACGCTAGGAACTGAAACAGAGTTCGTAATTCGCCTTAACCGAAATTCTTGTTAACCGATAAAACATACCATAAGAACTAATGTATTCCTGGTGGGACCAATATTTTTTTCGCGGTAACCGCGAGTTCGTCTTATGCGAGTTCGCGCTAACGAGGTTATTCTGTATATATATATTCAATCCATGGTCCGTAGATTTTTTCTCCAGGTTTCGAAATCATTTCGCAACATTAGATAGATGTGAGAGGTAGACTCACGCAGTGTATTACGTTAATGGCGCATAGGTATCCCATCAACCACGTAAGACTTAATGACGAAGTATTGTTTACTTTTATCACAATCATTTTTATGACACAATCGTAACTGGTTTCAGCGTATTACGGTCACTTGGTGATGCATCTTGACGTCGCCGGAACATATAAAAATTGGTGGGTATTCCCTCATTGCCCAGGAGTACATCATTTCATAATCTGAATGTTTAACACTGCCGTTATATTCCCTTAAGCCGCCTTCCCTGGGCTTTACTCCGGGATAGTGACGCATAGAAAACAGTACTGCTTTGTAATAGCAGTCTGCGAGGTTACCGGGGGAGAGTGAATTACCATTGCACAAAAAGCATATAGTAATTTCATTACTAGCAATCCTGGATCGTTCCCATGTGGCGTTAGGAAACCAACACACAAGAACTGACATTCCCTGACACCGACAACGACGTTACCACATATGAGAAAGTCATCTCCCTACCAGAAAATTGGTTAGATAGTTCCACGGATGATTTTCACGAGGCGAATGTTTTCTGGCTGCAGTGTCTATGGCTGCTTCGTTGTCGTTTACGCAGTACCAAATAAAAGAGTGACTTATATTTAATAAAAATGAACGTGTTAGTCTTTCTCACTATTTGTGTTGCAAGTGAAATAAAAAATCATTTGTTTTTAATTTGTGGTAAGTTCCTATGGGATCAAACTGCTGAGGTCATCGGTCCCTAGGCTTACACACTACTTAATCTAACTTAAACTGACTTACGCTAAGGACAACACACACACACACACACCCATGCCCGAGGAAGGACTCGAACCTCCGACGGAGGGAGCGCGCGGACCGTGGCAACGTGGCCAAGACCGCGCGGCTAAACAAGGTAAATTTGTCTGCTGTTAAACTAGCGTCAGAATCAGTATTTAATTCAGTATTTGTCAAAGGAAGAAAAAAAGTTGTACGAAAGAAATGATCGAGTGAATGATCATAGTCACTGGCAACTTCAGTAACGAGTTACTAAATGTCAGTTTTTCTGTGGATGTTACTGTTCTTCTCATATTACGATGGATTATTTATGACAAATTTCATCAGAGAATAGACTTATTGTGATGCTCCAGTTATAACACGCAACGCGTTGAAGAAACAACTACATTTGTTAAATCAGTACCTTTTTACTAACCTATGAGAATATAGTAAATAGCAAGGTTTCTTCAGTCTCAATAAACGTTTCGTACTTTTTGCATAATCTTCAGGAACGGAAATGTGTTTTGTATTTAGTAACTTAAGGCGATTGAGCGCCCTTTAAATGGTTTTTGAGTGATGCCAATTATCCACATTGTTGCAATAAGTGCTTCTCTCGTCATTACAGAATCGTAATTACAACAGATTTTTTTAAAAAAAAACAAGTACAGTCAGATTATAAATTGTTCTCCCTCGCATGTTGGTTATCAGATGTATCTCATTGAGGTGAAAAATTTCTTGTAGCTGGATTTTAGTGTCGGGAATATGGCTATTAGGCGTGTAGTTCAACGTCTAATAAAAATTATATCGCATTCATCTGGTAATAGTATGACTCAGGACTCCCTCTTAGATGCAATTTGGAAAGCGATGCACAAGAAATAGTTTACTACGGAAAAATTTGCGGTACTGCGTCAACTGGAGAAAAAAATCGGTATAATCAGGCACAGCAACCTGTCCAAATTAATAGAGTACCGTTTACATACATGTCTTGCTCTAGAAGAAGTCACCGAACTAGGTGGAACACGCTTGTCAGTGAAATCGTTGTTGTCTCCCTTGTGAAACCCACATGCTGCGTTCTGCACAAAGATGTAGGCGGAAGGGAATCCGTGGCTGTAGATCACCTTCATAAATAATTCACGGTATGAATTGTTTCTAGGACTCGCCAGTGGTAATAGGTAAAGCAGTGTGCGATCGATAGAGAAACAGTCTCAAAATACTTGCTCTATACTGGGTGTCGCGAAGTGCATCGAGTAGGAAAAATATTTCCTTTTAAGTGTTTGGTGACGTCCTTCGTCTTTTCCTATCTTCTGCTAATCTCTCCGTCCCTACGTAATTCTTTTTAAATTTATTTTTTTGGATCTTCAGTCTTCTGATCGGTTTGATGCGGCGCGCCATGAATTTCACTCCTGTGCCGACTTGTTCATCTCACAGGAGCTCTTGCACCCAAGATCCTCCATTATTTGCTGGATCTACGCCAGCCGATTTCGCGGAGAACATCCTCATTCCTTACCTTATTAGCCCACCTAATCTGGTTTTTATGTCCGCCTTGCTCTGTCCATCATGTGTCATATTTTGCTCCGAGGTTAGCAGAATTCTTTTAACTTTGTCTACTTCGTGGTCCCCAATTTTGATGTAAGGTTTATCGCTGAAATCATTTCTGTTACTCCTCTTTACTTTCCCCCTTTTCTTATTTGATTATCAATCCACATTCTGTAGCCATTAAACTCTTCACTCCATTCAACACGCCCTGTGATTCTTCTTCACTTTCATCGAGGATAGCAATGTCATCAGTGAATCATATCGTTGATATCCTTTCACCCTAAAATTTAATCTCACTTTTGAACTTTTCGTCGCCGGCCGTTGTGGCCGTGCGGTTCTAGGTGCTTCAGTCTGGAACCGCGTGACCGCTGCGGTCGCAGGTTCGAATCCTGCCTCGGGCACGGATGTGTGTGATGTCCTTAGTTTAGTTAGGCTTAAGTAGTTCTAAGTTCTAGGGGACTGATGATCACAGATGTTAAGTCTCATAGTGCTCAGAGCCATTTGAACCATTTTTTTAACTTTTCGTGCATTTCCGTCATTGCTTTTTTGAAGTATAAAGTGAAAGAGTAATTCCGTTTCTTAACGCTTTTTAATGGAAGCACTTCATTCTTGGTAGCCCATTCTTATTATTCGCTCTTGGTTCTTGTAGAGATTTTATAAGCCCATTACCCGTCTTTCCCTGTAGCATACATTTCGAATGTCTTGCACTATTTTGCATTTTCGAACGAATTTTCCAGGTCGACAACCTCTGTGAAAGTGTCTCGGTTTTTCTTGAGCCTTGCTTCCGTTGCCAATCGGAACGTCGGCACTGCCTACCTTTCCAAAAGCCGCACTGGCCATCATCTACAACTCCTCAATTTTCTTTCCCGTTCTCCTGTGTGCTACTCTTGTCAACAATTTTGATGCATGGGATGCTAAACTGATTGTGCGTTAATTCTCGCACTTAACGGCTCTCGCTAACTTCGAGACTGTGTGGAAAATATTATTTGGTAAGTCTGATGGTGAGTCTCCAGACTCTTAGATTCTACACACCGACTCGAACAGCGCCTCGGTTGCCATTTCTCCCAACGATTTCAGACATTCCGAAGAAATATTTTCTATCCTTTCTGCATTATTTGACTGCAAGTCTCCGAAAGCTCTGTTATACTCTATGTAAGTGCTGTATCATATTTTCTGCCTAACGTGTGTGCACCTGCAGCTTTGCAGCCACGTCAGCCACCCACCTGTGCTGCAGTTGATGTCCGCATAGCTTGACCCTTCTGGCTGGGGTAAATCATAGACTCCATTCCTCACCAACTCTTTTTAGTGCTTCTTCAGTCTTTACTGTATTTGTTCACTTAATTTTTTACTTTCTTCGATAGCACCAGGTTTCAAAATGGTTCAAATGGCTTTGAGCACTATGGGACTTAACATCTGAGGTCATCAGTCCCCTAGACTTAGAACTACTTAAACCTAACTAAGGACATCACACACATTCATGCCCGAGGCAGGATTCGAACCTGCGACCGTAGCGTTCGCGCGGTTCCAGACTGAAGCGCCTAGAACCGCTCGGTCACATCGGCCGGCTACCAGATTTCAGATGTTCCTAATTTCTAATGATCCACACATTGGCGTCCACAGGAATTTATCCAAGAGGGGGCAAGATTTTTAAGTTGACACTCTTATATAAGTGATTCTGTGTGTCTCAGAACGTTTTGTGCCCTAAGAACTTTAGTGGGCAGTAAGAACATAAAACGTATCTCATATTGTGGCAGTTATCCATTCATCATATTTTTGAAGAGTCATGTCATATCTAAAAAGTAAGCATATTCCATAAGTACCTCTTTTTATATTACATCCACTGGTTTACGAAATAAAGGTCGACAATTTTTGCAAAATACATACTTAATCATGCGTCAATAATGTTACGTGAATAGAATTTTAAAAAAATCTGAAACAGAAAAAGGAATCAGATCCGTTGAGAAATCCTCTTGGATATCACCAAAAAGAACCAGCAAAAAATGTCCTGTTGATACTCCTCTAAGTGCAGAAACAGAAGGTAAACTTAAAGGCAAACGCTTATTCAACACTGACATCATCTCCCGTCATGGCAGCAAGTTCATTTCATTATTTTCATGAGTTTTATATTTTTTAATATTGATTGTCACTCTAAAAGTTCAACAAATGTTTCTAAAGAAATTTTCTTATATCCAAGATAGCTTTCAAAACTATTTTTTACTGGAAATGGAGAGCGTATTGTAAATTCTACACAGGTTTGCCAAAAATAAAGTTAAAACAAGTTTGTCACAAGTAAAATATAGTCAGCTGAAATGCACGCTGTGTATATTTGACGTGTGGCAAACTTGTTTGTAACTTTATTTCTGACAAATCTGTTCCGGAATGTGCATTATACTCTACACTAAAATGTTAACGTGGAACGAGTAACGAACGCACGATGGAACATGACGAACAACCAAAAAAGGTTTTTGAAGATCTGGATGTGACAGTAACACCTGTCGAAAAAAAAAAAAAAAGAATAATACTTTTGAACGCGATCTTGGCTATAAAAGATTTGTTTAAAGTACATAGACACTTCTTTTAATATCTCGTTATGAGAAGCTTCAATCAACAAAATGTGTTTTGAAGGATACATTTTTGTATTGTTTGGCTACGATGTAACCCAGGGCCAGTATCCGACCAGATGAACGTGAGACCCTCCAATGTACCGGTAGAACCGACGCTTTAACGTCCTAGGACTGAATCAAATGCAGTCCTCGTCTCCTCAGCATCGATACACTGTGGCGCAGCCATGTCAGATCAACTGCACAGTTGGTAACACGTCGCCTGCATGTTGCACTCTGTCGAAATGGTCGTGAGCCGTATTTCGGTACTGTTCTGCAAAGGTCCGCATCCGCTGTGGTTTACCTGGGACATCCAGACAACCGAGCTTGCTAAAGACACACGTTGTTTCCCCGTTGCACTCGTCACTGCTGCATCTGCTGTTTAATCACATCGCAGCCACTCATTTCTAGAAAAGTGTGAGTATTATGATGCGAGTCGGCAACCGAAATGTTCCCAGGAGCCCAGATGTTGCATCGTCGTTGCTAATGACAAATGGGTGGAAGGTGACCAAAGGGATCTGTCGTCGTAGCAATCAGATTAGTTGACACAAGTGCACTGTAAATGAAAGAACTGACAACGTGGGGCATCCGTGGCTGGCTGTAAGCAGAGGTCCGTCTATGTACACTGAGTGTAGCTGTCAACAGCACCAATTAGCGACACCGAACTAATCTCGAACTAGAAGACTAGGTCAAAATTTCTGGAGAAATTTTAGGGGGAACACGATCTTGTAAGCTATACAAAATTAGTGAAAAACAGTCTAGATCGGAATGGTTATTTTATTTAAAAGCAGCTAGAGTAGTTTCAGCGATTGAGGTCTCCTGACTGTTCTGGCCATTGTCAACTTCAGCTGATGGTGCTATTCTGCAGATGTCCCAAGACCAGGCAGAAACCGGTCACTATAAATAACATAACCATTGCGATCTGCACTGTTTTTCACTAATTCTGTATAGAAGAGCGGTGCACAGGTGCCCGCCGCTTACAACGTCGTCCTGGCGGTCTTCCATTAGTTGGCAGCCTGGAGGTTGTTCATTGGTACGGGAAATTCTACGAAAAATAAACACGCTACAGTTAATCTACTAAATATCTACAAATAGTACAAATTAGAAATCCGGTTTTCTAAATTGTGCCACTGAGTGCATAAATTGTACCACCCTTATTTCTCTGTTTTACGAATTAGTTTTTCTGGTGACTTCCGTGCAACTGATTTTCTGGATTTCTTCTTTCTTTCCCCCCTCCGCTGCTTCGATAGGCCTTGGAGATTTTGTTTCGGAGACGATATATCTCGGATGGACACCTTCAGTCGACGTTCTGCTTGTCATGGCCTCTTCTGCTGTGATCCTACGGAACAGTCCGTTTCATTTTCCAATATTGAAGTTTCTTTACGGCCGACATGAAAACCATCGTTTCAGATGTAAGAACGTGCTCTTCATTTCGTTTTCAACGTCGCAGGAAAACACTTTTCCCCGGCCAAAAATGTTAATATCTCCGTTTGCATTTTCGTTTTCATTTTAAGCATGCGGCTAAACTGCTAGCTGAGGCACTTTTGATATATGTGCACATTCATTTAATCCATGATCGCCATTTTAGATCTGTTACAGCCAAATGCGATACATCTGCGACCCACTTTCCATAACGCGTTTCTATCTCCATTGTTTAATTCAAAATAGATATTTAATTACTAAATTATGATAAAGAAAACATTATAAAATTCCCCTCACCACTTGTGAACATAATACTGCACTAATAATGCTAAACAAAATTTTTTAAAACTCATTATACGAGCAAGTTTCTCACACTGTGCCGGTACAGTATCGAACACCTACAGCGGTAGATTTTAGGCAAAGTCGCCACTGTCCTTGCTACAAACGAACCACAACGAATACAAATACATTAATGTCCGAAAACTAAGATTATTTCATGTATATTCACCCATAAATGAATCATTAATTCTCTTCGCCACGTACTCCAAAATGTAGAGGAAAACTACAACAAAATCAGCGCTGTCTTCAGTTGATATGTTCAACACACAGAGTGTATAGTCGGCAGCATAGCTCCGAGAAGCAAGCAGTTCGCGCTGACCTCACTAAATGCCTGTACGATTTTCACAGCAGTGGTACAAATGGAATGTCGTGTGGCTCGGACCTGCAATCTTTTTCGTTGACGCCACATTGGGCGACTTGCGTATCGGTGCGCACGAACTGGTGATGTGGACAACACAACACTCAGTCACCGAACGGAGAAGATGTCCCACCCGGCCGAGAATAAAATCCGGGACCCTCGCATGGCATTCTGCCACGCTGGCCACTTTTCTTTATCCAGTTTTTTCGTTATTGCTCGTTGCATTTGTTCGGGGCGGACATCCTACGACACCAAGTTTATCGTTGACCCGTTCTTTCAGTTTCTTATTACATAGAGGAGCTCACCCTCTGACCGAACACGCTTTTTTATTTTTTATTTTTTTTCAGTGTCAAGTTTGTTTGTTTGTCACCACAGAGCACAAACTAATGGCACGTATTACAAAACTTTCAGTAGTGCGGAACATAGATATAAACTGTATCGTGGCCAGAATGTAACTCATTACAGTATTAATATTCAGTCGTGTCTCTATGAACATTCGTAATCGTGTGACGTCACGCCAAGGCTTCGGGCTCCTGCTTCCGGTAATGACCGTCGCCCAGGTGAAGATTCAATCCGGCGAAGGAGAATTCCCGAGCCGCGCGGAGGACAACCGCCAGCTGCTGTGTCTGTTGTCCTTCCGGGCTGCAGCTATGGAAATGTTTCCTCCGGGGCGGCTTCGAATATGACGTGTGTATCTTTGTTTGGTTACCGTCTTTGTTATCACTTGCTACACGATACTGACAGGGTCCATATCAGCCAGTAACAGTGAAGAAACTTTCATCAGGGTTTCTTTGTGAAGTGATTTACATGGTAGCTTAGCGACGGAGCGGACCGTGAGGAGAATTTACCCGGTCTCTAGTACGGAAGCGAAAAGCGACAGGAGTAACTTTCAATAAAACAAGAAGGGCGGCAATAATTTCTCCGTTGGACCTTAACGAAAAAAAAAGAGAAACCCATTTCTGGAAAAGGTTTTTGCTGACATGGGCATTGTGAACTAACACGTCGTGTCGTAATCAATTACCCGTTTTGTACATTTCATATTTACGAACCAGGCTTTTGAGCGAACACCGTAAGATCCGGTTATCTGATATGAACAAATTTCTGGCTTCTCTGTATCACTGAACTACATACTGCAGGCAGCCAAAAAATCATTCAGGACTCTCATTTTCCTAAATTTATAATTCATAGGCTGTGGCATAGAAATATTTCAGTTTCGCCATTATCTTTACTTTATTACGGCCTAGGCTGGAGAAAACTGGTTCAGGACGCGTTAAATTATCGTATAACATGGAAAGTCGCGTGTTTAAATTCTAATTAAAACGTGCTCTAACACGCACCCATGAAACATAGTACTCTTGTTATGTGCCAACTGCACTCATCGGTTGTTCCTGCTCTTCGTAGTCCAGTTGATGAATGTTTTTCTATGTAATGACCTATGTTCATCTCGCTAGCTTATTTATTAACAGCCTGTTCTAATTTTTATTTTCAGAATGTCATTATCGTACGGAGGATAGTTTTCTGTTATTTCTTGCACTTTTTATCGCCTATGAATTGCGGAACAATCTTTTTCCGTCTGGAAATATCACTTATATAGAAGCTAGAATGTGTAAAACACATGTCAGAGTTTACAAAATAGCTTTTCCCGACAGATCCATGAACTATAGATTTTGTAGAAAGCCGTAGAAATAATTATAGACAAACAACATAACTAGCCAAAAAATTTAATTTCTTTATTGCTATATATTTCTGAAGTTCTGCTGTATCGATAAGTGACCCTCCTGTGACTCGTTTGTTTCTCAGTGAAACATACAGTCACGAAAGCAGCCTGTAAAAGATATTTATCCACTAACCGAAGGAGGTTGTTCGGAGTTATAGTAGTATTCCAGATCAGCCATAGTCCAAACCTGTAAGATAATTTTGCTACGAGAATGTAAACGGGAAAGAGTGAACGACAGATAACTAATTTTAATCTCGTTTCAAGCACTGAGAGCATATACTGCTTTTATTCACGAAATTACGGTGCCTTTTCTTCCAAGTATTTTGTCTTTCTTTCATTTTGCTTGAGACATCCATCCCACACTCCACTGATCAGACAGGTTATTCTTCATAGGCTGACAATAGCTACCTTTATTATTTTATCCGCCGTCCGTAATACGGGAGAGACAATTTATCCAATTATATCCACTTGAGTTACCTTCCCGTTTCAAATCATGATATTTCGTCTACATGTACATAGATACTCCGCAAGCCACCGTACGGTGTGTGGCGGAGGGTACCCTGTGCTACTTCGTGTCATTTCCTCTTCTGTTCAACTCGCAAATACAGCGAGCGAAAAACGGCTGTCTGTACGCCTCCGTATGAGCCCTAATTTCTCGTATCTTCGTGGTCCTTACGCGCAAAGTATGTTGGCGGCAGTAGAATCGTTCGACATTCAGTAGTGTGTCTCCAGGCATTCCCATTTGTGTTCCCGAAGCATCCCCGTTAACACTTGTTGTTCGGAGCTAGCGCTAACAAATCTAGCAGCCCACCTCTGAATTGTTTCGATGTCTTCGTTCAGTCCGACCTGCTAGGAATCCCAAACACTCGACTAGTACTCAAGAATAGGTCGCATCAGCGTCCTATGTGCGGCCGATCCTAAATTATCCCAATAAAACCGAAGTCGACCATTTGCCCTCTCTACCATAGCTTTGACATGCTCCCTGCACCTCACATCGCTTTGCAACGTTACGCCCAGATATTTAAACGGCTTGACTGTGTCAGTCAGGACCCTAGTAATACCGTATCCGAACGTTACAAGTTTGATTTTCCTACTCATCGGCATTAACCTACACTTTTCTACATTTACGGGTAGATACCATTCAGCATACCAACTGGAAATTTTGTGTAAGTCTTTTGCCTCTTCCTGCAGTCACTCAACTTCCAACACCTTAGCGTACACTATGGCATCATTAACAAACAACCAACCGCAGTTTGATAGCCACCCTGCGCTGTAGATCATTTATGTACGGGGTGTTCAAAAAGTCTCTCCGCACTGCCGTATGATTGTTAGCCGCGCGTGCCGTATGTTTGTTCGCCTGCCTGGGTTACTTCCCTTCGAGTGGACTCTCCCAACATTCCACTGTTTCGTTTATCTTAGCCAGCGTCAGTAGTATCGTTGGTGTGTGTCGTTACATGCTGACGTGAACGTTTAAGTTTAGTTCATTTGTTCGTTTGTTTCGTTTTTGTCACTGTTGAAATGGTAACCATTAAAGAACGTGTGTTTTCAGTCGAACAAGTGTTCAAAGCTGACGGTAAATGCACAGTTTCAGTGCGTCAAACATTTCATTCAGTTTTCCCGGAGAGAACACTCCCACATCGAGATACTGTGCGAGATTTGAATAACAAATTTCGAAGTGCAGGTTCAGTGACAGATGCACCTCGAAGTGGTAGTCCTAGCGTTTTGTCTGAGGATAAACTGCTCGATATTTCCGATACAGTGTCCACGAGTCCGAACAAGTCAGTAAGAAAACTTGCCCAGGAAATCGATGTTAGTGTCGGAAAGACCCACACAGCTGTAAGGAAACATTTAGAACTTTTCCCGTACAAAGTGACAGTCGTGCAAGAACTGAAAAATACTGATCACGGTAAGAGACTGCATTATTGTTAATGGTTCAAAAATTTCGTACTACAAAATGGAAGGGATATTCTCAATGAAACGTTTTTCACGATGAGGCGTTGTTTCATTTATCCGGGTACATGGACTCGCAAAATTCTCGTATGTGGAGTACTACAAATCTATTGTGTATTCATGGGGAACCACTTCATTCTGTGAAAATAGGAGTTTGGATTGCAGTTTCTAGACGTCGGATTGTGGGTCCCATATATTTCAACGAAACAATAAACGGACAACGAGACTGTGGTGATATTCTGAGCCCATTCACAGGAAAACTTCTGAAAGTGAAATACTGAACGGTTATTTTCAACAAGATGGTGCAACCGCGCATACAGCTCGCGTTTCAATGTCACTGCTTGCTGATGGTTTTGGTGATCCACAGGGACTTTGGCCTCCACGATCGCCTGACCTAACACCACCTACCTTTTTCTTCTGGGGTGCAGCGAATGCAACAGTCTATAAAAAGCGTCCGAAATCCATCGATGAATTGAAAACTGTGATATCCACTTTCACTGCTTCTGTTACAGAAGAAATGTTACAGCTTGTGAAACGTGATTAGACGAATTGAACTGTGTATTCAACAACAGGGGGGGGGGGGGGGGGGGGGGACACTTTCAACATTTAATGTGAAAATTTGTAACAAAAAATGAATATTCAATAAATTAATAACTTGTATGTCACTGCGTTTCATTTCGGTATATTCACTACGGCATACAGCACGCGCGGAGAGACTTTTTGAACAGCCCGTCTATAGGCAACAACAGCGCTCCATCACACTTCCCTGGGCCCTCCTGACGATTCCTTTGTGCTATTTTCCTTCTCTTGTTTAACTGCCTACACCAAAGGAAAAAAATCTCGTACTAACATTTGTATTCCCTGTTCATTTTCTGCTAATGCTATACTGATGACACTGTAATTAGTAAAAAGAGCATTTTAATTGTCTTACAAAGTGTTGCGTATGTTCTTTTTTTCCATCAAAGTTCTGTTACACAGTGTTTGAACATGCCTCGCACGTTTCCGCTCCTTGCTACTGACGCGGAAAACACATGACGTATGCGGCTGCTTAAAATCATTTTGATATCTATGTAGAAGGGATGCGTTGCTAGTAAAAATCTTATGTTCGTTTGTTCAAAATCTTAAATCTCCGAAAGTTCTTCATCGATTCCTCGAATTTTTGACGTGCGTGTTCTTCAATACCTACTGGGACGCCATATGGTACATATATTACATGCACGATAAATAAGTATGTAACTATTGTATTGTATATACCATATGGCGCTCCAGTATTCGAATGCAACGTTGGAATCATCCCGTTGCACGGCAGCGCCTGCACGCACGCGGCCATTCGGGCGAACGTTACGATTCAGCGATTTGGTTGGGAAACACTGCAAGATCCTCGTCTTTGGCGACCTGGAGAAAGACCTGCTCGGACGTCGGTTTGGAATCACAAGGTGGATTGGTCAGCGGCCGACCGCCTTCTACGAGACAGAAAGTGATCTCGTCTCCCAGGGGGATAACCGTGTGTGTGGTGGCTACTTTTGGATGGAACCATTCGATAGTCCTCTTGTTGCGTGTGTTCGGTTTTCATCTTTCTGCCCTTCATAGTAAGAAACGACTAATTTTGATTTTCCTCTATATTTAATAGTTTAAATTCTTAAATTTCAGTTCCGTTTGTGTATTTACCAACCACGGTTCCGTATTTTAATAATTGTATAGTTTATATGTCCACCTTCTTCATTCAGTTTAGGGGTTGCAATTCCTGTGTTCGATGCTGGTAATAAAAAAGCTACTTGATACCACTGTGAATAATTTTTTAGTCAAGTAAACGTAAAATTTTGTGAGCATGTTTCTTAACACCCGTGCAACAGTTTTGCGACTTGACAAACATGTCCGTGTTGTAGCTGAGCGTGGGATAATGCCTCTTACGGTTCACTCAGTTCACACCTTCGTGGTGGTGGCAAAACAGAGTTCCAGTTTTGTTTGGAATTTTTGTGATTGTTAGAAACGATCATCCGAATGATATATGTCAAATTTCTGTTCATGATACGTCACATTACTTTTGGTCCACGTAAGTAAGGTGTTCAGATATTTGCGTTCATTTCTCGAACTATATCATTATTTCCTGTTTTCACCTTGAAAGACAACAATTGCGAAAAATAAACACTTACCACTCTCTTTATCATTGTCACACGGTCTGTATTAGTATTAAAGATGATTACGAAACGACAAAACGGTGAAGGATCGGCGTGTTGGACGCCGAGCGATGTCAACCGTTGTTCATGTTTTATTCTTTATACATTTTTTTTTACCTGCAAAGCATTTTATTTTTTCTAACTGCGTAATTAGAACAAATAATATGCGACCTACACAGAAAAATGTTTTGTGTAGAAGTTGGTCACGGTCTGCCTGTCTCGAGTTACGAAATTTATTATTTTATTTTTTAATACTCAGTTTGTCACGAAACGTACTACAATAATGGACGAGAATACCTTGTCACGTTAAATGCGAGGTGACAAGAAGAATCAGTTTATACCTGGATCATTCCTGCGACTACCAAAAAATAACAGGAAAGATTACAGTCTCTAGAGAAAAATTTTTGGCAGTGTAATTTTAATCGGTATTTATTGAATAACAAATATGACGTTAGATGTATTTGTACGCCGCTTTTTACGTCGTTCCATATTTTCATCACTTTATACAAAAATATCGATATTCGGTGGGCGATCATTATCTGCTATCGATATTAGGACGACGGTGATGAAATCAAAATCAATGTCTATGTTTTGCCGCTATCGTACATCCTAGTAAAGGACGCAGCTTGCATATAATACCTAGAAAACTAGCACGTTCTCAAGATGAAGAACTGCACGTGAAAATACGAGACAGCTTTAGTGATCGTTGAGAATTAATCCGCCATTTGGATGAGGTGGTGCCTCGCAGTTTTAGCTCGTCCGAGGAATGGGAACGGCCCCCTTGGAAACAGTTATACTCTCCCGCTACGCAGGCTTTCTTTGCGACCTACACTGGTTTGCCATCAGGAGCGCAATAAATCGCGATTGGCAATAAAGGCGTGCGGTGAAGATTGGAAAGCAATGCGGAGCTGTTGCTGTGATGGGAAACTCTCTGTATTTAAATGCGCGGCCCTACTCGGCTACAAAATGGCGTCGGCGGCGAGGCCTTGACGCTCTCACCCGGTGGCCGCTAGTACACGTCGCCTTCAGCACGCACTTCCAACTAACGAGCCACAGTTATAGGTTCCAGCAGAGAAAAAAGAAAATAGCTTATGTATCCTACGAACAATGAGTGTTTTGTGACCTGAATGTTTTTCCCCTCAAGTTCCATTTGCTCTGATACGCATGTTACGTGTTATAGGTACTACGCAGATTTCTATACGGTGCAGACCTATAAAATATTTATATGTGAGCAGGTTTTGTCAGGTGCAAACATCACCGAACCGTCAGTTTAATAAATTATGATTGCAAAATACTAGCACGTATTGTTTACGCAGCAATGGAAAGATTACTCGGGGGAGATTAGTTCTGGTTTCTGGGTAGATGATGGAAGATGTTGCAAGAAATATATGTAGTGAAAG
Organism: Schistocerca cancellata; assembly: GCF_023864275.1. Lineage (NCBI taxonomy): Eukaryota > Metazoa > Arthropoda > Insecta > Orthoptera > Acrididae > Schistocerca > Schistocerca cancellata. The sequence goes on from NC_064635.1 coordinate 213,845,575, forward strand.
AAGACAATCGTACGTGTAGAAGATTTGTAGATTTACAGAAAGCTTTTGACAATGTTGACTGGAAGGCAGGTTTGGAAACTCTAAAGGTAGCAGGGATAACTTGTACTAAAAGCAGAGCGCAGTTATAAGAGTCAAAGGACATGAAACAGGAGCAGTAGTTCGGAAGAGAGGCAGGATTGTACGTGATCCCAGATGTTACTCAAGTGCACTAAGCAAGTAACAAAGTCTGCCAATTACTGGACGAATTCTGAAACAGTACTACACATTTGATAAATCATACTCACCTGAGAACACAAGGGAATTAGCAACTAAAATTAACAACATAAATATTCCTGCAGGTGGTAGGTTTGTCTCTTTTGATGTAACTAACCTATTTACAAATATACCAACTGAAGAAACAATAGACATAATTTTTGAAAACTTAATAAAACATAAAAAATTGTCAATTGCAGAAATATCTGAAGTCAAGGACGTGTTGCAGCTAATATTGTCTCACAATTACTTTACATTCAATGGAAAAGTTTACCAACAGAATAAGTGTCTTGCCATGGGCAATATCAATCAAGTTTTCTGGCAGATGTATTTCTCAATCATCTGGAAAGTAAGTTCTTTAATGAAAACAACAGATTCAAAAGTAAAATAATGTATTACTGGAAATATGTTGATGATATCTTGCTTCTATTTGATGGAACAAAAGATGAGATCGAAGAACTACTAGCAGTATTCAATTCTTTCCACAAAAACATAATATTCACAATAGAACATGAGGACAACATAAGCATAACTTTCCTGGACCTTAAAATCACCAACCATCAACAAAAACATAAGTTCAGAATACACAGAAAACACACATACACAGACATAACACTGGACAACTCATCATGCCATCCCATCACACAGAAACATGTTGCATTTATGTCCATGCTACACAGAGTACACTCTCTTGATCTGGAAGAAAACACCCTCAAGAATGAGATAGATACAATAAAGAGCATTGCCATAACCAATGGCGACACAGCCAAAACAACTGACAATTTAGGCAGACAAATACACAAAAGCAATATAACGAATGGCAACACTATGAAAGAAGAGAAATCATTCGCCAGCATCGCATACCTGGGCCCCTTCTTTTAGTGTTCAACCCTGAGGCTGGTTTGCAGCAGAGCGCCATTCCTCTCTTCTGTCTGCCTTCCTCTTCATTTCCACGTACGTCTTACATCCGACGTCATTCATGATCTGTTGCATGTACGGTATCCTCGGTCGCCCCCGCCGATTCTTTCCCTCAATACCTCCTTCTGCTATTGTTCCAATGATGTTGTTGTGTCGTAGGATGTGCCCTACAAGTCTGTCTCTTCTTGTTCGGATGTGCCTCCACAGAGAGCTGGTTTCCTGTACTCTTCTAGGCACCTCTTCATTTGTTACTTTGTGTCTCCAGCTGATCTTCATCATCCTTCTATAGCACCACATCTCCAGGGCCTCTAGCCATCTCCTCTCTTCTTTTCCAATCGTCCAAGTTTCACATCCGTATAGGGCAACACCCCAAACGAAACCTTTCATGATATGTTTCCTTATTTTCAGACTGATGTATGAGAAACGAAGCTAACGTACCGAAACTGGTGAGTAAGTTCCTTCTCCGATTAAATGCAATTTTGGCCTTTTGTATTCTGGTCGCAATTTCTTTCCTGCTTCTTCCATCTCTTGTGGTTTTGCTTCCCAGGTAAGTAAATTCCTCTATCACTTCCAGCTGCTCTCTTCCAGTTCTCATTCTCAGAGGTTCATATTCTGCTCCTGTACTGCATACCACCACTTTAGTCTTTTTCTTGTTTATTCTCATTCCATACTGATTGCATAGAATTTTTTCCATTGTTCTGAGGACTTCCTCTAGATCTTCTTTTGTTTCCGTGACTATAGCAATATCATCTGCATAACGTCGCATGTCTATCTTCTGACCATTAATTTTGATCCCCACCTCAGTAGTTTCTCGAACTTGGTGTAGAGCTTCCTGGATGTAAGCATTGAATATAAGAGGAGAGAGAGCACATCCTTGCCTTACCCCTTTTCTAATATTTGCCTCTTGTTCCTGGTGACACCTCACTCTTATAGAAACCGAGTATCACACGGATGTCTTTGTACTTTATTCCACTTTTCCTCAGCACTCTGAACATCTCTTGCCAGGTAACGATATCAAATGCCTTTTCCATGTCTACAAAGGCAATATAAGATGGTTTATTTTTCTGTAACTGCTTTTCGATAACGAGTCTCAGTGCCAGAACCGCCTCTCTTGTTCCCAATCCCCTTCTGAAGCCAAACTGATCTTCACTCAGCATATCCTCCACCTTCTCTTCACTTCTCTTCAGAACCATTTTTATGAGAATTTTTGATGGATGTGATATTAGGCTTAGAGTTCGGTACTGTTCGCATTTTGTAGCTGCTGCCCAATTTTGGTACAGGAACAATTATACATTTCTGGAAGACTGTCGGTATCTCTCCTGTGCTATAGATGGAACTAATAAGTTTAAGCAGCATCATTTTCATGCTGTCATCAGCATTCTTTATTAGTTCTGCAGGCATGTCATCAATACCCGTTGCTTTGTTATCCCGTAGTTCTTTTAGAGCTCTGTCAAATTCTTCTTGCAGAATGTCAGCTCCCTTGTTATCTTCTTCTACTTGCTCTTCTCTTCCTGTGACTTCCTCCGAAAGAGGTGTTCCGGCATACAACTCCTCTATGTATTCTTTCCATCTCTTCACCAAACAGCATATTCCCCTCTTTATTTTCTATTGTGCTTGACAGTGTCGTTTTACGTTTGTTAAAAAATTGATTTGCTCTTCTGTAGGCTAAATCAGTTCTTCCGTTTTGCATATTTTCTTCAACTTCACTGCACATTTCTTCAAGAAAATTTTCTTTTGCTTTCCTAGCTTCTCTATTAACTAAATTCCTTGGTCTTCTGTATTCAGCTTTTTCTTTTTCATCAGTTGCATTTTTGTATAATCTCCTGTTTTCTGTAAGCTCAATAATATCTGCTGTAATCCATTTCCTCTTGTTTTTGGGTTCAGTTCTTCCAACTATCTTTTCTGCTGCTTTGTATATACCAGATTTAATTTGATCCCAGTCTACATTTACTCCAGCATGTTGAAAATTCTTAGTTAGGTTATCTGTTTCATGAGCATAGCGCTTTGCCAGTCCCTCAGTTTTTAGTTTTTCTAGTTCCCATTTAAGTTTTACTGGCTTCTTCTTCAAACGTTTGAATCTCAGTGAACTTTACATCAGGACCAGGTTATGATCACTGCCTATGTCTGCAGATGGATAGCTCCTGCAATCTTTTATCTGGTTCCTAAAACGTGCTTTCACTAGAATGTAATCAATCTGTTGTCTCCTCATATCTCCAGGGGCCTTCCATGTTTATCTTCTTCGTTTGTGATATTGGAAAAGTGTGTTTGCAACAGCTTATTGGTTCCTCGAGCAGAACTCGATAAGCCGATATCCTCTTTCATTTCTTCTTCCAAGTCCATGTTTGCCAACAATTCCTTCCTCCGGTTCTTCACCCACAGTTGCGTTCCAGTCCCCCATGGCAATCAGGTTTTCATCTCCCTTAACATTTCTCATCGCATTAATTATTTCTTCGTATATTTCGTCAATGACTGCATCTTTTTCTTTGGATGTTGGCATGTATATTTGTATTATCACAGTGTCCTTTGGTTTAGTTTCAAGTTTGACTAGTATTATTCGAGAGCTATATTGCATATATCCCTTGACACGTGAACCATAGTTTTTCCTCAAAATTATTCCAACTCCTCCCATTCCTGGTGTATCTTGGTCAGTTCCGGTGTGAATGACTCTGTATTCTCCAGACCAGAAATCACCTGGCTGGGGCCATCTCATATCCGATATGCCTAGGATATCGATTTCCAGTCGTTCCATTTCAACTTTTACCTGGGTCCCATATCACAAAAAATAGCTAACCTTAAAAAAAAGTAACAGTTTCTTTCTGAACTAATAATAAAGTAGGAAACTTACTCATCCATAACATAAAATCAAATACGAAATGGCTCTGAAGACTATGGGACTTAACATCTGTGGTCATCAGTCCCCTAGAACTTAGAACTACTTAAACCTAATTAACCTAAGGACATCACACACATCCATGCCCGAGGCAGGATTCGAACCTGCGGCCGTAGGGGTCACGCGGTTCCAGACTGAAGCGCCTAGAACCGCACGGCCACACCGGCCGGCAAAATCAAATACGTACACATACAACAATAGTGTAGTGTACAAAGTATCATGGCCCAGTTGTCCCGCCTACTATGTAGGGAAACCAGTCAGAAACTTCAAAACCCGTTTTCAAGAACATGTAAATGCTTTCAGGCTCAACCACTTTGTAAAATCTGTCATTGCACAACATATGTTGGAAACCAAACATGTTATCAAAATTGTAGAAAACAATTTGGTAGTGTTACATAATGAAGCCAATGGTAAGACCGTAAATGTCTTAGAACAACTGGAGATATACCTCCACAAAATCAAAAAAATTAGTATCGATGTTAAATGAACAAACAGATTTCGCAAGCCACAGCTAATTCAGTAATTTTAAAGACCTATTCTAAAGTTATTTCCTGCATATGTCAATTGTTTCTCGTGGTCGTGTGGTAGCGTTCTCGCTTCCCACGCCCGGGTTCCCGGGTTCGATTCCCGGCGGGGTCAGGGATTTTCTCTGCCTCGTGATGGCTGGGTGTTGTGTGCTGTCCTTAGGTTAGTTAGGTTTAAGTAGTTCTAAGTTCAAGGGGACTTATGACCACAGCAGTTGAGTCCCATAGTGCTCAGAGCCATTTTTTTTTGTCAATTGTTTTCTGCTTATGTCAGTTGTTTAATAATTATATCTTTAGCACTATGAAAAATTCATCTTTAACCACACCATGTACAACATCTGTGGAGTGTTTACAAACAATTATTTGCGAATGTATCTCTTGACTGACGTGATATGTTTGAAAACGATGGGGAAAAAAACGTACGCTATAGCTAAAATGTTCAAAACGCTTTTCTTGGATTATTTGGTAAGTTTATACTAATTTATCTTTTCCACTATTTCGTACATATTTACCGCGTTTGACTTACGAAGTTCGTAACCTAACGTCTAACCTTTTCGTGATAGGAATATGCTTTGCACCTCATTCAAGAAAAAAAATGGAGTATGTATTAAGACACACCTGAAGATGGATACACAGGGTCGAAATGCATCGTGTACTGAATGAAACACGAAAAATTGTGACTGAAGGCATTTTTAATCGATACCTCGAGTGTAAAAACTTTGATGCATGACCTGTCAGCGGTGGTTTGGATGAGTGAATATGAGGACATGCTGAAAAGTAATGTCTCCGAATTTTTAATGTGAAAACTCTTAAAGCTTTTTCAATAAAACAAACGTTATTAATATTCTACATCTTTATTCATCATGTCTACATATTTGCAGTCCTTTACTGCTCGAGAACTCCGAATTGTAGTGTGCAACTATGTGAGAAACAACGTGCTTTAATCGAGTTTCGAATTCGAAGAGTTGGTCCACACATGAGAACGCCAGACCGCTGCCACGTCTGCAGCAATCCGACGCCTTCGGTCCACTGTCTGTCATCGATCGTCCTCCATACAGTCCCGACTTGGCCACATCCGATTTACAAAACTTAAAATAAACCCTCGAGGACACCCTGAGAGTGATAAAGCTGTGCTAGCAGAGGTGAGGCAGTGGTTCTCTCAACAAAGTCAAACATTCCACAGGGGCGCTAGCAAGCAACCGGTCTCTCGATGGGAAAAATCTGTTCGTCGCCAGAGTAACTATGTTGAGAAATAAATGTGTAGGTATGAAGAGCAAAGACGTAGATTGTTAATAACGTTTGCTGTAATGTAATAACTTTATGAGTTTTCACATAAGTAATTCGGAGGCATTATTTTAAGCGCGCTTTCGTAGAATGGAATGTAGAGTGTCTCGAAAAGGGGCTATAATTTGAATCTCGATAGTATAGAGGGGTAATGAATGTTGGAGAATTAAACGACGCGATGGTGAGGATATGAGACACACGGTGTTGTACATGGGGTTTGCTATTTGGATAGTAAAATAACTGACAGTGGTTGGAGTAGAGGCGATCCAAAATTCAAACCGACGCCGGCATCTCGTGGTCGTGCGGTAGCGTTCTCGCTTCCCACGCCCGGGTTCCCGGGTTCGATTCCCGGCGGGGTCAGGGATTTTCTCTGCCTCGTGATGGCTGGGTGTTGTGTGCTGTCCTTAGGTTAGTTAGGTTTAAGTAGTTCTAAGTTCTAGGGGACTGATGACCGTAGGTGTTAAGTCCGATAGTGCTCAGAGCCATTTGAACCATTTCAAACCGACAATAACAAGAAAAGTGTTTCTAAAAAAGAGACATGGACGATAAACAGTTCAGGAAAGAAGAAAATAGAAGCTTTTGAAATGTGGTGCAATAATAGGTCGTTGAAAATTAAACGGGTAGTTCGGACAACCCAACAAGTCGTATCAGAACTAATCGGGGACGAAAGAAATTCGTGCCACTTCTTGACTATAAGAAGATATGGGTTGATAGGAAACATCCTGAGACGTAAACGAGTTTGGTAGTCGGGCGCGAAGGCGTTACTACAGTAAGAAAGTTCAAACTGGTGTAGTTCGCAGTAGTCACGGAAAGGTGAGAAGGCTTGTACGGGACTGACTTGCGTGGAACGTTTCATGAACCCGTCTTCACGCCGAGATCGGAAAAACAATGCAAAAAATTTAAGAAACCGCAGAGAAACATTTTTTTCTGCAGGAAATTGCAGCGGATGATTACCGTTATATCAGCAGTAGATAACGACGATAATCCCGGAATAGTGGGTTGTTTCGTGAATAATATTGTTCCATATCACTAGTGGTCTAACTAGCACACGTAAATGAAGTTTCAACGTGAATACCCCAGCAAACAATGCGCAAGTGTCAGCTTTCGGAGGAACATAAGCGTAGTTTTGGAGGTTTCGACGGTTTACTGCCCTCTCTTTTATCGTTTGACCTAAGGGAACAAGAAGAAGGCGTTGGCCGAAAAATCAAATGAATATCCGGATTGAGATAGTAATTCGATGTGTTTCTTCGACAATTACACAATTTTTTCCCATTGTCATGCTCCAGAATGATGCGACGTTTTCAGCTGATTTTCATAATTTCATAGGTGATTTGTAGCACACGAATTGCTCTGTACCATTTAGCACTGCCGGTTTCTCCATTCTCTAGAGGATGGTCACGACGTATCCGCTGTAAGAACCGAGCGTTAATTTTCTAAGAATTGCTTCTACAACGAAACTCTTTTATTGGCATCGAACTGTTTATTGCTGCTTAGGTACCGACCCACAAGAATGTATCACAATTTCGTCTCCTGTTTCGATGTTATGTACGAGCCTAAGTTTTTGAGCATTTGCTTACACCACTGGACACAGCCAGTTTTTCAGCTTCGATCATTTTCTGCCGTCGTGAAGATCAGAAATCGTTAGATTGGAGGAAAAGACAGAATAGGTAGTGGAGCCGAAAACGACATACCGGTATTATGTCTGTATTTTGGAAAAAATCATGCCAACATAAATATACCAAAGGTTTCGGCCTGACAGTCTTTTGTAACGAGTATATAAATATTCGTTGTATCAATTAAACGCCTTTATCTTGCTGGAAAAGTAACATTTGATGTATTGTTCTCCTCTCGTAATATAGAGTTCGCCTCTCATAGGAAGAACACTTTTTTCTCAAACTCGTCATGATATCGATGTCTGGTTTACGCAACATCGTCTCTCCCCAATTTCAGTTGCTGCAGCTAATTTTTCCACCTTTTCTCAGGACGCTCAAGTCTCTATTCCCTTGGGGTGTATATTTGTATATTAGTTTATGTATTCGTTCATCTGACTTCCTTTGAAAGTGTTCATGCCATTTCTTTTATATGTTTTCTAATTTCAGTATTCTTTTTCCGATCTGTGAGTTTGGAATACATCTCCGCTGCCTCAACCCACCTCCTTTGAATGGCGGTTAGGGCACGAGTTTCTGACCCGTACATTAGAACTCCTAGTGTCACAACATAAAACCAGGAATTTGGAAGTATTTGTCTGTTCTAGTAGCTTATCATCAGTTATAACTTTTGCTCTTAAATATTCCTTACCGTGGAATGCAGTTATCCTACCTTATACAATATTCTAACAAGGCTGTCTCCATAAAATTACTTGAAATACGTGGACTTACAACGTCCGTCAAAAGGTTCCGATAGTGATTTTATTACTGGCGTATAAACATTAGCGCAGTATGTACGGTGGCAGCTTGAACAAACAACTGCAAAAAATAGATATGCATTCGACCAGTTGTTTGTGAGCAGGCAGTGTTAAGTAATGGACGTGCGGCAATCGTTTGTCAATATGCGTGCGTCACAAACCGCAGTAGAGCTAATCTGTAACTCAAGTGTTAAAGACGCTTTACAGAGTGTTTGCAGGAAGAGGAGAATATGTGCAAAGTAGCTCCCGCACACCTTGACTCCCAAAGGAAACCGTCGGTGCGTGGGCGCCCCAAGCGACGTGTTTGAAATGCAAACCGCGGACAAATCTTTTCTGGAAAAAATCATCGCGGGTGACGAGACTTGGTGTTGTCAGTACGAACCTACCGCTAAACGACACAGTGTAGAAATTCACATGAAGGGTCAACGCTTTGACGACATAACCGACATTCAAACCAATGTGACGCGACAGTTGAACAACATCCCAAAGGACTTTTCTGATAGAACGCTGTTCGCAGTTGCACTGATGTGTGTGTGTGGCGGAGGGGGGGGGGCGGAGTCTATGTATTGTACAACACCACCTTAAAGTTTTTCTACTTTTATTGATTCAGTCTGGAAACTTTTTGGCTGACAGGCCATAGTGACAAGTTTAAATCCGTATACTTATTATTGCAATAAGATGAAGCTCCTTAGTTTAGAAAATGAACTGTTGTATTAATAGATTCGATTTATGTTCGCATAGTTTTCAAATACATGCATACTAGTACTATGCAGCATACGAATCCACTCACTTTAAAGATTTTTATCGTTTGTATAACAATTCTGTTACTATAAAATACCACACTTTCCAGGAGCCGTGCTCCCGCAGAAACCAATTACGACCGAAGCTTTCACATCGTAACGCTGCGTGCTAATACATTTCAGAATCAACTTGCAACTGGAAACGATGCATTTGGATTGAAATTGCGAATGGAACCGATATTTTGCTTTTGCTTCCATTTCGATGTTACCGCAGGTAATAAATTTAATTTCCGGTTGCGAAGAATGAAGACTCATGCACATGTTGGTTAATGATAATTTCACTAATATTGTTACTTATTGGAATTACGCTTTAACAGAGCACGTCAAATCAATGTTTCAGTTTTTGCTGCATGCTTTGTTCTTCGCCTTGACCCACCTTCGTTTTTATATCTTCTTATCTCTGCTTCCGGAGCAGTTAGATGTTATGAGGCTGTGCCTGAAGATAACTCTCCGGATTTTGTTCTAAATAAATTCCTGTTGTGTGTGTCAATCATGCTGAATATTGCTTCATTGAGGTTATTTAGAGTCTCTGTAAACTGTGCTAGTTGTCCTTTCAGCTTCATAATTCAGTAAACATTAGATTCGTCAGTCTGTTATCATCCATTCTAGCCAAATAGCCGAAGAACATTATTCTTCCTTTCCGCGTGGTGTGTATTATGTTCGCTACATGTTCATTTCTTTTTTAGGTCGCCGCCTGTTATATTCTGTTTCTGTTATCCTTGGGTCAAGTATGCTTCTAACCACCTTCTCTCTACTTTCATGATTTTGTTGATTCCGCTCTATTTTGTGTGTTTCGGCACCGTAAAGAGCTTAAGAGCTCACTGCTGTATTGTAGTACTTAACTTTAGCGTCCCTCGATGAAGCTTTCTTCTTTTGTATGTTTCTGGTGCTCAGGAATGCAATTTTCACTTCTCTACACTGCCCTTCACATAGTTATTTATCCTTGGCCGCTCACCTAAATATTTGAATGAGCTCACTTTTTTGATTTTTTCATGTTCTATGAGTAATTTATGTCGATAGTTTTTTTATAAATTCTGCCATTGGAAAAGAGTTTTTTCTTGCCTGCACAATTAGGTTTTCTACTTGGATTTTGGAATTTCGTGGCTTGTCTGTTGCCAAGGCAGTGTCATCTGTGAATGCCAGGCAGTCCACATGGATGTTCCAGTTTTCGTTTCCCCATTTTACGCATTTCACTTCGGACTTCTCACCTCTCGAATTACCTTTCCCAGGGCACAGCTGAAAAGAAAAAATGACAGTGCATCCCATTCGTCCTTTTTTTATCTTAAAATGTTTCGAGGATTCTCCACAGAACCTGAATTTAGGTGAAGCATTCGTCGATGTGTGTTGGATAATATTCCTACTTTTTGGATCCAACTTGAATTCTTTCATGATATTGATGAGAAATCTCCTGTGTCTGGTTTCATGCGCTATTCTTGAAATATACATATGTAGCTCTTGTGTCATAGTTTCTCTGGCGTCTCATCTGCAGAACAGTTTTTAGGTCCCAGATCGGTTCGTTGCGTGATCGCTAGCATTGTACTTTATTCCGTCTCAATATTTTGTACTTCTGTGTACGTGCAACACGTTTCGAAGGTATAACTCTATATTAAAGGACTACCTCACTTTTTTTTAAAAAAGTTTAAGTGCAACCTTGAAAGCACCTCACCAGCTCAGAAGACGAACATTCTGTGGCCAAATGAAGGTCGTAAATAATATTTTTATTTTTTTTATTTTTGGCGGTTCGGCCATCTAGGGACCACACTATTCAAACGTGCTTTTTTTCGTGGCTGGACTTCAAACCCAGCATTGTGCATTGTATTTCTGTGGTGTTCTTTCCTCGCTTCAGTCCGCGTTTTTCGAGTTTTTGTTATTTTGGAAACCAACGTATCAATGTGGTGTTAGAGTTTCTGAATATCCTCCTGTGTTATGTCCACTTCCTGCAGATCTTTTTCTACCTCTTTCAACTATTCCTCCTTGGTTTTCTTGTTGAGGAAGTGGTGCAGGATCAAATTTCTCAACCCTGCGGGACTCCTACGAGTAGTGCTGCCATGGAAAACAATTTTTTTGTACGAAGGGCGTCCGTGGTCTTTCTTACGCGTATTTGGAAATCATCGTTGTGTCATCTTTAAATTCACCATTTTCTTTGACTGGATCTAGGATTTTCCTCAGAATCTATTTTTACTTACCCCTTATTTCTCGCTTTATTCATAGCATGGCCTTCTATGACGTATAGCACCTCTGACACTACTGCCGTACCTTAGGGAAATGAATACTGATTTTTTCTTGTAGACCTTTTTGATGAGTAGACGTATAATCTTCAATTCACTGACTCATAATGCAAAGGCTTCTTTCTCGGAGAAGTTAGAATCTATCAACTCCTATAGGCAATTCACATTTCTGCGTGTGTTTGATTCCCCCTCCTCCTACTTGACAAGTGGTGGCCAGATATTTTTTTTTATAAATTCTGTTTCTCTAAAGTCCCCAGTCACACCGAAGCGAACAACGAACAAGCAATCTCTGGTGTAAACTTAATGCGTGCGTCAGTAAACGCATTCGGTCGCTTTCGGTTCGAATTCGTTAGTGTTGGCTCGTGTGCCGCTGGTTTTCGGTCCTTTAGCCAAATGTCAAAGCATATTCGCGCCTTCACTTCGGCGCTAGCAGTGCCGGTACTTTTGGTCTGCTATCCTGTCTACTTCTGTTTTTTGACATAGGTTGCGTGAACGATGGAGTAGGCCGAAGGAAAAGAAATGTAATTAGGAGGAAGAAAGCACTCAAATGGCCTACTGTGGACGAAAGATCACGGCGAATTAATTACATGCTTGCATTTCTCTTTATATATACGCTATACTACTCTATAAAGACAAGTCGTTAAACGCTGTGACCAAAAATCTCGAAAAGTACGCCACTGATCTACTCCAGCAGCGCGAGGAAAGCAGCGCAATGTTCGTGGGCTAGGTTCCTCACGACTTTGGCTCGCTGCCTGGACACAGGTTCATCAGTCCACCATCTCGTTCTCTTATAGGTTGATCTTTAGTCTTCCATGTTTGTTTCCGTTTCTTAGTTCACAAAAACTGGCTTCAGCTCATTGTTCAAAATGGCTCTGAGCACTATGGGACTTAACATCTGAGGTCATCAGTCACCTAGAACTTAGAACTACTTAAACCAAACTAACCTAAGGACATCACACACATCTATGCACGAGGCAGGATTCGAACCTGCGACCGTAGCGTTCGCGCGGTTCCAGAATGTAGCGCCTAGAACCGCTCGGCCATCCCAGCTAGCCAGCTCATTGTGCTTCTGATTACGACTCCTCGTGTGCATTGCACTCTTCGAACTGCATCGTGAATATTTAGCTCACATTCTGAGTTCTGCTCCCAACTTTAATATTGGGTGAGGTAAATAATTTCGTATTTGGTCTTGTTTCATACAAAACAGGAACTGGCTTCGTCACTTTGTGTCCTGTGGACTTTTGTGTATTTGTTACTGCTTACGAATCTGCGTGTGAACTGCTCTATTCAAATGCATGTTAAGTCCATTGTTTTTGTTATACTTTATTTTCGTCTGCATCTGTTTTCCGTACTTTCTCACGTGGAGAACTCTACGTTAGCAGGTTTTGTCCGTATTTGTATTTAGCTGTATTGCAGATTGTCACGAAATGAGTATGTAATTCTGTGTCTAACTGTTTTGCTTCTTGCCAATAAGTGCCATGCATTTTACAGTGACTTGCACAGTACAGATGTAGATGTAGACGAGTGTGCTTTGTAGTCCTGGTAGCCATGCAAATGTCTGCACACGTTATTAACAGGTACTACAAACAGGACATTTCAGTAGAAGTTAATAAAAACTTTGGTGGCCTCTGTTAAATGCGAGAGTACGAAACACAGATGGAAACAAAAATGCGATATGTTGGGAGTGCATTTAAATGTTATGGGTTAGATCGGAAAAGATGATTGTTGGCAACCAGAATAAAATAATAATTGGATCCTTTTACCGACCTCCCATTTGAGATGATACAATCGCTGAAAGAAAACTTGAGTTTAATATCAAACACGTATCCGACTCATACAATTATAATTGGTGGTGACTTTAATTTACCATCGATATGATGGCGAAAATACATGTTTAATTCCGGAGGGACACATAAAACATCATCCGAAATTGTGCTAAACGCATTCTCTGAAAATTATTTCGAGCAGTTAGTTCATGAGCCCACGCGAATAGTAAACGGCTGTGAAAACACACTTGACCTCTTAGCAACAAATAATCCTGAGTTAATAACGTGCATCAAAACGGATACAGAGATTAGTGAACACAGGTTTGTCGTAGCGAGACTGAATATTGTAACCCCCAAACACTCCAGACATAAACGAAAAATGAACTATTCAAGAAAGAAGATAAAAATTCACTTGACGCCTTCCTGAGAGACAATCTACACTCCTTCCAAATTAACAACGAAGTGCAGACCAGATGTAGCTTGATGTCAAAGAAATACTATCGGAAACAATTGAGAGATTTATACCAAATAAAATGGACAACGGAGCTGATCCTCCTTGGTACACAAAACGGGTCTGAACACTGTTGGCAGAAACAACGAAAAAAACATGCCCAATTTAAACAGATGCAAACTCTCCAAGATTGGTGATCTTTTACTGCGGGATTCGTATAATAGTTTCCACAACGAAACTTTGTCTCGAAAACTGACAGAAAATCCAAAGAGATTGTGGTCGTATGTGAAGTATGCTAGCGAAAGACAGAATCAATGCCTTCTCTACGCGATAGCAATGGAGATGCTATCGAAGACAGTGCTATCAAAGGAGAGTTACTAAACATACTTTTTTACTTTTTACTTTACTTTACACGTGGCTAAGGCCTTATCGACCATACACCTGCTCTACGAGCCTCTTCCAATTATTTCTATCCAGGGAAATTGTTGTCCAATCAGAGTTGATGCCCATCCTAGCTGCATCTTCCCGGATATTCTCCATCCACCTAATTCGAGGTCTTCCTCTTCTTCTCTTTCCTTCTAATTTCTTAGTGGATGCTATTTTGGGTAGTCTGTTCTCCGGCATCCTTGCTACATGACCAGCCCAGTTCAGTCTTCTCTTCTTTAACATTTCCACAATGGTACTATGTTTGTACAGCTCCCGTGGTTCTTCATTTTTCCTTATCCTCCACTCCATGACATTTTCATCGAAGATTGGTCCAACTATTTTTCTTAATATTTTTCTTTCAAATATCAACAGTTTTTCTTCATCTTTTTTCCTGAATGTAATAGCTTCACATCCATATAATGCTACTGGTACAATAGTTGACTGATAAAAACGGATTTTGAATTCAGTACTAAGTGATCTCATCCTTAAAATTTTGATACAGCTGTAAAAAGTTCTATTAGCTGCTGCTAGACGGGCGTCTATTTCTATTTCTGCTCTATTGTCTCTGCTAAAAAGACTCCCTAAGTACTTGAAGTGGTCAACTGCCTTGAAAGTGAGACCATTTACGGTCAGTGGTGTATTCTTTTGGAGTTTTTTACTTATGACTAGATATTCTGTCTTTTCTTCATTCACATGAAGTCCAGCTTTCTCAGCTATTTTGTAATAATTTTGCATCATCCTGATTAATTCAGCTTTTGAAGTGCTTATTAAGGCTACATCATCTGCATAAGCAAGTCTAGTAATGTTCTGTCCCTGCAGTTGGATCCCTTGTGGATTAGTTTTGGGGAATTCTCTATCAATCTTCTCTAAGATAATATTAAATAGAATAGGTGAGATGGCATCCCCTTGTCTCAGTCCAGTGTACACCTTAAAATTTTCAGTCTCTCCTGCAGGTGTCTTAACTTTGCATATGGTTTCTTCCAAACACATTTTAACTAATTTGATTAATTTTAATGGTATTTCAAATTCTTTCATGGTGTTTAAGAGTGTCTGTCGGTGTATGCTATCATAGGCCTTCTTGAAGTCTATAAAGAGAATATGGATATCTACATTAAATTCCCATGCCTTCTCAGTTATTTGTCTCAATGTGAATAAGTGATCCAAAGTGGATCTGTTAGTGCGGAAACCACATTGGTAGTCCCCAATCAGTTCTTCGGTTATGGGAATCAGTCTGTGTAGTATACACATCGACAAAATTTTATACGTGACATCGAGTAGGGCAATTCCTCTGTAGTTATCACAGACAAGGGGATCATTCTTCTTAAAGATGGGGCATATAATTGCAGTTTTCCAATCGGCCGGTATGTTTTCTGTCTCCCAAATTGTTTCAATTAAGGAATGTAGTTCTATTTCCAATTGTGGTCCTCCATTTTTTAAAAGCTCAGCATATACCTGGTCTTCCCCACAGGCCTTGTTGTTCTTTAATTTCTTTATTGTTTGTCTTATTTCATTTACTGAGTTACTAAACATAACCTTCCGAAATGCCCTAACAAGAGAAGACTGAGTAAATATTCCTGAATTCCAATCAAGAACAGCTGCCAACGTGAGTAACGTAGAAGTAGATATCCTCGGAGTACTGAAGCAACTTAAATCAATTAATAAAAGCAAGTCTTCTGGTCCAGACTGTATACCAATTTGGTTCCTTTCAGAGTATGCTGAAGCATTAGCTCCATACTTGACAATCATATACAACCGTTCGCTCGACGAAAGATCTGTACCCAAAGACTGGAAAGTTGCACAGGTCACACCAATATTCAAGAAAGGTAGTAGGAGTAATCCACTAAATTTGCAGCAGGATTTTCTAACATATATTGTGTTCGAACATTATGATTTACCTCAAAGAAAACTGTCTATTGATGCACAGTCAACACGGATTAAGAAAACATCGTGCTTGTGAAACACAGCTAGTTCTCCACACAGAGGAAGTGTTGAGTGCTGTTGATAAGGGATTTCAAATTGATTCCGTTTTTCTGGAGTTCGAAAATGCTGTTGTCACTGTACCACACAAGCGAATTGTAGTGAAATTGTATGCTTATGGAATATCGTCTCATTTATGTGACTATCTTTGTGATTTCCCGTCAGAGAGGTCACAGTTCGTCATAACTGCCGCAAATTCATCACGTAAAACAGAAGGGATTTCAGGCGTTCCCCAAGAGAGTGTTGTAGGCCTTCTGCTGTTCCTTATCTACGAAAACGATTTACGTGACAATCTGGGTAGCCGTCTTAGGTTGTTTGCAGATGACGCTGACGTTTATCGACTAGTAAAGTCATCAGAGAATTAAAAAAATTCAAAACTATTTAGAAAAGATACATGTATGGTTCGAAAATTGGCAGTTGACCCTAAATAACGAAAAGTGTGAGGTGATCCACACGAATGCTAAAAGGAATCCGTTGAACTTCGATTGCACTATAAATCAGTAAATCTAAAGGTCGTAAATTCAACTAAACACCTAGGAATTAAAATTACGAACAACTTAAATTGGAAGGAACACGTCCAAAATGTTTGGGGAAGGCTAACCAAAATCTGGGTTTTATTGAGGGGACACTTAGGAAATGTAACAGATCTACTAAGGAGACTGCCTACACTAAACTTGTCCTCTTTTGGAATACTGCTGCGCCGTATGGGGTCCTTACCAGGTAGGACTGCGGAGTACACCGAAAAAGTTCAAAGAGGGGCAGCACGTTTTGTATTATCGCAAAATAGGGGAGACAGTGTCACTGAAATGATACAGGATTTCGGATGGACATCATTAAAACAAAGCCGTTTTTCAATGTGAAGGAATTTTCTCACGAAATTCCAATCACCAACTTTCCCCTCCGAATGCGAAATTGTTTTGTTGACGCCGACCTACATAGCGAGAAACGATCACCATGATAAATAAGGGAAATCATAACTCGTACTAAAAGATATAGTAATTTGTTCTTCCCGCGCGCTATAAGAGATTGGAATAATACAGAATTGTAAAGGTGGTTCGATGAACCCTCTGCCAGGCACTTAAAAATGATTTGCAGAGTATCCATGTAGATGTAGATGTAGAAATTTCTCTTCTCCCAATTCATTTTAGTACCTCCTCATTAGTTTCGTGATCTACCCATCTAATCTTCGGCATTCTTCCGTAGCACCACATTTCGAAAGCTCCTATACTCTTCACGCACAGATTAGTAAGCTGTAACAAATAGACACGACTCCACAGAATACCATGAGAAAAAACCAGCTTCTGTTTCGTTTGAAACAAAAGCAAACTCACTGCCCGCCCCAACCCCTATATTACAATGAGAGCAAGGATGATGCAGAATACGAGCAACGTATTGACAATGCAGTTCAAAGAGTGCAACATGCACGAGAAGTTTGTAATCTGGACGATAACTTCCAGTTGGTAACATCCACACGATCGAAAATGCAATATTGGCTTTACAAATAAATACACTTTACCACCAGACTACCAATCTCACCCGTAAAGAATAAATGATAAATATTATCGTCTAGCACTCGTACGTAGCAAAGCAAGAATGTAGATTATCGCGCCATATTTTCCCGAACTGTCCGTTTGTGTTTACATACCGTAACACGGGCCTTGCACTTCCGTTATTTTGGTGTTATGTGATTTTCGGTACCACCTCTTCCGGTCCCTCTTGTGCAAACGCTTTTTCACTTATACCAACGACTGGTACCGAACACTGGTGAATTGTTAGCGAATGCGCAGTGGCTTGTGTTCTTTTCCATTCGCTCCGGTGTAAAGGGCGGTCAGCAGGATGTGGAGTGGCGCCTTTGCTGCTCGTGTCTTCGTTTCATTGATTTGTTCTGCAGCTGCGTCTAGCTCGAGAATCAGAAAAGAATACCATTTCCCTAGTTGGCACATCCCATCTGTCGTAAAACCGACGAATATGGCATTCCTTGACTGCTGGGTGGTAAATTTAAGCAGATATTACTAACTACCTATAACGTTACTGTAGTTAAAATATCCCTAAGCTATAAGCTACAGCTATTCAGAAATTGCACCGACATTTTCTCTCAATAACGTATAACACATGTTGTTCTTAAAAGATAGTGATTAGCCATTCAGGGTCTCAGATACCAGAACGGGGCGAAATGTTTTAAACTTTGCTACGCTAAGAAGCAAACGAGGGAAAGTACCCCCTACTGAAATTAGCGTTCTCGTCTCTACTGACCCCAATATCGACTGTACCTGGACTCTGCCCTTCCTTCCTTTTCGTTCAGAACGAACTTTCCGTGTCGCAATGCGGAGAAAACTCTTGCCGCTGCAAGCGCATACTTCTTTAGACTCTCCTTGACCTCATTCGCAACATAGAGCTATGAAATACGGAGCCCGGTCGAACATCTAAATACTTTCATCGGGACGTGTGGGAGCTAGAAAAGTGCCTCGAAGTAGAACAGTAAAGCAAGGTGCGAACTGACGTAGCAGGAAAACCCGACCTCCCGTCACACCACAAACGCGCAAATTAGTTTGGATTCCAGGTCTTGAAGGAAAAGTATCGGAAACAAATACGCAGAATTAACGTCATTGCACTTTAAAATACATAATAGGAATGATGGTACAAAAGTAATCAAACGATAATAATTTATTACTATTGGATTATTATTACTAGTATTACTATTATTCATGTTTGGGCCCTACTGGACCATGCAATGTGCAACATGGGACGTTCCCACGTAGCATTTCTGTGTCCAAATTACTTTCATTCTCTGAGAATTTTCCACTCTTCAAAGCAAGTTGTTTTTCTGCGAGGCGAACTCTGCTGTTGCAAATTTTCAGATTAAGTATTTTCCTCTCTTGTATATCACGCTTTGTTATTCCAGCTTGTTTCAGGACTTCTTTTACTGAACCGATTATTGTTTCAATTTTTGTTTTACTGTGATTTTGGTGGAGTTCTACAACCTTTCTACATAATCTGGTTGGTTTTCAGTATGCCCATATAACTTTAGCCTGCGGTTTTTCACACCCGGTTACATTAATGACACACGTTTCAATTTCGTTATTTTCTCTTATTCTGTATGTTCCTTTTGCAATATAATTTAGACGTAAAACGTCCTCCCTATTTTCCGTTCTCTCTTCTGGGTTTCTTCAGTGTCTCTCTGTCGGCTTAAAATGAGTGTATCAGGACCATAAATACGTTGATGACTGTGTTGTGTAGGCTAAGTTTGGGGCAGAGGATGATTCAGAAAGGTAGAACACTTTCATTTTTATTACAGGAAAACGATGAAAGACAGAAACACATTGAGCACGTCACTGGAAAGAGAAAGGTTCCAAATTTTATGACTGCAAAGGTCATTTTACCATATATTCACCATGAGCATCATGCGTTGCTCGAGAAGCATCGGAAGTGTAGCCCATTTCATTCCAAAACCCTTTTTACTGAATGGAAAGTTTCAACAGTTAGTTTCCCAGCTGTTGAAGAGTAGCTGCCATAGGTGGGACAAAGACTCCGTCTTTTATGTACTCCACAAAACAAAATTCGCTAGGTGTGAGGTGTGGTTTCCTCGGCGCTCAAGATCTTGTCCACCTCTTCCAACCCGTGTTGCTACAAACAAAAAACAGTGCACCTGTGTCAAAACTTTCAACTTTCTTCTATCCAGGGCACGCGCCATGTTTTCCGATCTTTTATGTCTATAACAAGTAGTTGAAATCTGTTCTTTCTTTTTGAATCAGCTAGTATTTTGAGATATATTTTTTACGATATCTGTTCTCTTTTCGGCGTGAAAGTTGTTTCAATTATGTGACAGCGAATTTCGTAACAATTTTTTCCAGGCCAGTTTCGTCTAAATATTTGAACTGAGAATCTCTCTCGATTTTTCCCATATTTAGTGTTCAGAATTCTGAGTGCCATGTTCTTTTTGGATATGTAATTTCTTAACGATATTTATCTCTACTGTTTCTGCTGTTTCTTTAAGAATTTCCGTTTGTTTTTGCGCTGTTTCAGGTTTCTCACATAGAATTGGCAGGTCGCCGCAAAAGTTAAGCGGTCTGTCCTAATAGTGGTTCACCCTATATCGATTAGTTCGTCAGTTCTTTGCTCCGAATTTAGCTTGCGCCATTCTTGCATGACTTTTCCTGAGACACCGTTGGAAAGCCACGAGAGTGTCCGTCGTCTTGCCTCTCCCCTCTTTTAATTTCAAAATGTTCCAAAAATTTCTCCTCTGCATTTTGATTGAGATTTTGCACCATTTAGTGTTTATGGCATAACTAGACCAAAAGAAGGGCCGGTTAATCGGACACATTGTGCGACGTGAAGGAATCCTCAATTTTGTTTTGGATGTTAGCATAGGGTTAAAACCGCAGAAGGAGACCTGCAGACATATTTAGTAAGCAGGTTCGAATGGATGTGGCTTGCTGTAGCTATTCGGTGACAGAGTAGCGGGGACCTGAAGTCATATGTATTCCTTGTACTTAATATTGTTTTTCACTACTTGCGGTACTGAAAAATGTTCTGGTTCATGTGACAAGAATGCCTTAAGGTATGTAGTACCTTATCTAACAACAGAGGGGTCCAGAAAAATGTAGACACTCTTTGATAGTTAATATCTTTGAAATATACTGACATATCGCTAAATTTTGCGCTGTAGCGTAGTCCATCGTTCACTCGACAGATCTTGGCGCGCGTTTTCCAGCAGATGACACTGCTGCAATAAATGACGTAAGATTGTCGTTTGAGCAACGCAAGGCCTTGTTGGTACTGGAAGTGCGAAAACATGGTGGTGTTGCAACGGCAATGGCGTAAAGTGTACAGAACTCAGCCACTAAGACGTAAAACAATTTATCGTATTCGGGATCGACTGGAAGCCGACGGTATTGTTCATGATGTGAATAAGGAAAGGTCTGATTTACTAAAAAGTTAACAAATCCAGCTTGCAGCGCTGCCGGGTTGCGACATTTTACTAGTTCATCTCAAAAATCTGTGAAGCGTGTTACACGTGAAAGCGGGGTAAGCCGATCAAGGGTACGACGAACCCTGAAGGCTGCGAGGTGGAAAGTGTGCACGCTATGAACGAGGGCGACCCGGATCGAAGGACGGAGTACTGCGAGTCGTTTGAAGGCGTGCTTAGCGAGGATGAACGGTTTGCAGGGACGGTTATCTGATCTTGACGATGCGCAGTTCTCAGTGAGGACCACATCTGCGTGCACGAGGCTCCTGAAAGTGTGGACAAACATTTTAATCTGCCGGATGTTAATGTGTGGTGTGGTCTGTCTACGCGCGGATCGATTGGTCGACTCTTCTTTGAAGGTATCGTTAAGTGGTGAGCGTATCTTCATATGCTGCAAATACCGATTTGACCTGCCATCCCACAAGTGGCTGGAAACGAAAAATTTTACCTACAACTAAATGGCGCTTCTCCTCACTACACAGTTATATCAGAGTCTACCTGGAAGAAAATAGACCTGGACAATGGATAGGTGGATGAGAAGCTGTTGAGTACGCACCATGTCTTCATATCTTACATCTCTTGACTTCCATCTATGGGGGCTACAGTGCACGAGCTACGAGAAACCATCGAGGCGTCCTGTACAGCTATCTCACAGACAACACTGACAGCCGCAGTTCGGTCAACAGTTCAGCGGCATCGACGTTGTTGGCTGTCACTTTGAACACATAAACTAAACTTCCCGGTATGTCATTTTCTTCCATTAATACTGCCTGTCAGAGTGTCTACACTCTTCTGGACCCGTATGTACGAAAGAACATCACCTGAGAACGACTTGACCGATTGGGCTGATTTGTTTTTGTGTTCGTTATTGGCAGGACAAGGTTTGTATGAAAGAAAATTTTTGGAAAACCCACCAGAAAAGTCGGAAATTAAAATCGGTTGGGAAAAACCATCACTTGAGGACGGCTCGACAGAATTGGTTCTTTTGTTTCGTAATTGTGAGCAGTAATGGTATTTTTGATTTGAAAATGAAAATAAAAAAAACTGTGTTCAGTTTGACAGTTTGAAGAATATGTACAGTGTGATTGACGAAGATAAGCAAATATTTTAATATGTTATTCTACAAGTAAAAAAGTGTTTTCGTAAAATTTTTAATTTATTAACCACTTGGCCCAATTTGTTTTCCTTAAATAAACACAATATCGGCGTATTCTTCTCTCGTAAATTTGAAAGGCATCCCTATTTCATAAATAATCTACAAACTACAACAGTGACTATGTGATTTCACTTAAATACTCTGTTGTTATTATGTTCTTTAACGGAACGATGTAGAAAACTAGCTCGTTTCAAGATTAGGAAATGACTGAACCAACTCACTAACGGTTTCCGACAATGACATAAGCGTTTATACATTCTGGAGAACTACTGCAAATCCACGTCTGGGACATGTTTTATTAGATTCACCGGACAAATAACAACGAAATAAATGGAATTCGTGCTTTACTTTAATCTTGTACAGGTTTGCGATGTCGTGAATCACCCTATATACATACATATACAAGAGGAAACGTTGTTACCAACAATCTCGAAAAGGCCTTGATGGATTTACTTCACATTTTTACGCGATACTCTGGTGAACTTTCTCACAGAAATGGACATAGGAATGGTGGAGGAGTAGATAGACAGAGAGAGGGGAGGAGGTTATGCACAGAGAGATTAGGGAGGAAGAGAGGGGGGAATGAGGAGATGGGCACACACAGGCGGAGCAACGAATTTAGGATGTAGAAGCAATTCCCATACATATTTAACAGTTGGGTAGCATTACCGGTTTCCCTAGTAAAACAATAAACAAATCTGTTACGTCCATCACCTGGACCTTCTTTTGGACATTCACACGTCTCTCGTGTGAAATGTACTCAATGAGTCTTATCATTATCTGAATCTGAGCGCCTCATTTTATCTGGTGTGTGAAATGTTTACATCTGTAAAATGTGTTATTTTGATTCGCTCTTTTCTTAAGAGCGGCACTATAAAAAATCGTTCAGCAGTGACGCTCATAGAAAAATTATTTGAATAGTTAATCTGTCAGAGACTGCCTTGTGTCGTCACTTCCGCAAAGAAACTCGACAAATGCCGACAGCTCCCTGTCAAACCGAACGTCACAAGGTGTTACTTAATTTTTACATTTGTGTAGCTGATCTGTGAAAGTTTGCACTGAATTCTTCTGTACAATGAAATATTTTCGTCTTTTCGTAGGTCCAATAAGATTATTTGTCATCACCGATTGAAAATCAAACAATAAAATTTGTTTAAAATACACATAGAACTTTGGGAGTGGTGCAACCTTCGAACATGAGTATTGCTCTTTTAAATGCTGCTATTTGCAAGCATAGTTTGAAACAAACACGATGGTAATTGTAACCGATCACGGAGGAACATCAGATAAAGGTGATCGAGAAGGATTAAACTAGAAAGTAACATTCCGATGCTCCAGTGACACAATGTTTTCCAGTTTTTAGTATCAGAATCAGAAATACCAGAATCGAAACATTTTTGAGGTAACGTAAAAGTGTCGTTAGATCGAATCAGCGTATTTTCGTAGCACGCAATGTGAAAACCATTATCTATGGCGCCGTAGGTTCACAAAGATGTAATCCAGTGTGTACAATGTTGTGTTCGCTAATGACAGGCAACCACAGCGCAGAACACATGACTACATCCATCATACAATAATTTATTTCACGCTCCACGACAACAACAGACTGTGCCACATCACACTCGTCATGTATAGTCTATGTTACGGATCAGTATTCAAAACTTCAGTCTATAAAATAGTGAAAATAGTCTTTCATGGGGTTTCAGGATTGCAGCCACATGACGTCGAAACTTTCCACGATTTTTTGTACGTCCGTCCTGGTGACTGAAGGTTAGATGTTTCTGCTGAAAATCATTCAGCGATCTTCAAATGAGTGTTACATTGGATGATTATATTGACCGCTGAATTTCAACTCTGTAGGCCCGCAATTCGGCAGAGGATGTACATGCAATATCACCATTCCGCATGCACCTTCTCGCATTAATAGAGAGCTAATATATACACGTGCGCGTCCGTATTAGTTTTTAGTACAAACTTAGCGACGTACACCAGCAGTTTCCGGTGTAAGACAAACCTGAAGATGGCTGAGTAAGAGCCGAAATATCGTGGCAAGATGTCGACTTGATCCGGCAACAATCCCGAACATCTTGGAATACTCATTATGCCAGAAAAAACGTAAGAAATAAAAAAATAACATTGAAAAAATTGAAATTTTTTACCGCCAGAACAAGGAGAGTCCTCGTTGTGTTGGCCGATGGAAGCAAACCAAGAAGACGTCATTACAACTCTGCGAAGCTTAAACTGCCGTATACGATGGTTTTCCACATGTCAATTTGTGTGCTTCGAGAATATGCGATTTCGATGCAACGACACACGAAGGTCTCTGAAAAACGCATCGCTTTTTTTCGATTTGTTGTGCGAAAATGTCGAGAATGTGGCAACGGCACTTGTTTTTTCATAAAACCCCTGAACCTGCTAATGTGATGAGAGGCTTTTGCTTTTTTTCCTCATCATGGTGCTGTTCCGGAATTACTGACCGTAAAATTCACCTGCCGCATGAAATGTTTTTCTCCATAAAATCTCTTTTTTTTCTTTTTTTACTTGGTTACCCGATAAAGGTCTCGATTTTTCTTCAGACGCGCCTGAACGAAGCTGAGATAGCGGGGCGGAATGTTATAGGGAAAAAAATAAAACTTCAGCAAGAACTGGCAAACTGCAGACGCTATGATTTCCAGGTCGTCATAACGCAACTCTTTCGGCACGTGTGTGTGTGTGTGTGTGTGTGTGTGAATAAGTAAGAAGCGCGCATGAATTTGCTGGTGCTAAGCTGACTAGCCACGGCTTCCTGTAGCTTCTCAAAATGGCGGATGTGCGCGCGCAGCCGTTACGGGTTGCAATATGTCTGCCACAGTACGCACCGTCAATACGTTACTGTCTCAGACCATAGAACATAAATATTTATGGAGTGAACATACGGATTGAAAATTCTGTCCGCAACAACTCCTGCAGTTGAAATCACTTGATTACGGGACGGCGCATTTTTGCCTGTATAGCGCTTAGCGTATTTTCAATGCCATTATTTGGCTGCTACAAATAGTCACCTTCAGAAGTACCGTGAAGCTTTGTATATGCGTTTTATCGACATCTTAAAAATTTGATACCAGGAACTGAAATTAGCTTGAAGATGCGAAAAGCAATAGTATTGTGCTTTTCGCCACACTATCTTAGCTCAGATTCGACTTTATTTACGTTTTTTTTTTCGGTTACGGGATAAGAAGTGAAAGCTGGTGACATTTTTTAAAATATTTTCTACTGCATCTGTTCATATTGTCGAATCTTTGTTCTAATAAAATACGTCACAGTGACTGTTGAAGGCGTCGAAGTGTCACGAAAAGACAACGCACTTGGAAGCATGAATTTGCTGCTGTAAATACGGTAAGTGATCTGCACCTCCTGCTTGTCCATTATTATTTTCCGTTTTTCTTTAATTGCCCATCTGCTTTTTACAGACAAATAAAATATCTATTTTTTCGTCATCAGAAAAATGTAACCGTACACTAAGCACAAAAAAGGAAAAAATACATCAATGCTCAAATTTTAGGGTAATAAAAGAAGTGACAGCCAATAATATTTCCTTTACGGCATAAATAGGAGGATATTAATCTGATTGTTATGTATAAATTTTATCTGCAAATGAACACGGCACAAATATGCATATTGTCTAGCACTTGTAAACATATGGCCATAAAATCACAGAAATGATCTCTACAACACTTTATAATACCGTGTCTCGATATTTATCAACATATAAAGTGCCTCGTGTTCATAGTATACATTTGTGGTACATACCTATGAAAAGTATCTGGTCTTCCTTTGGGATACTTCTCTTTACGTCCACAGCAACGACAGTACTGCGCCATAGCTGTTACATGCAGAAACGTATATAAAACAAGGCGAAACCGTGTAATATTCAAGTTTCGCTGTTAGTACACATTGTAGACAAGCAACGTCGTCCTAAAATCACATGAATAGCCAGGTGTGATGTTACCGTGGACTACGGTCGCTCCATAGATAGCCTATACCCACTCTATGGCCATAGATACAGATTGACCGCTCACGCCCATACCTCTGCTTTGTTAGTTTCTTCCAAACATCTAAGTAAAGTCCCCTTTATATCGGAACGAATGAATGCTAACATAAACGAATGCACAGTTTGCTTTTATCTGTGAACAAGCGTTATACTGCACAGAACGGGAGAGAATATGAGGTAATGAACATGGCGTATGGAAGGTGCGTTATTGTTTTTTGGCGCTAATAAAAGGCACAACATACTTAAAGCCACGGTACAAACTTTGCTATACAGAAAGGATAATTTTGCACGGCGAGCGCACGGTTCCTAACGAAGTAAGCAAAATTAAGGAAGAACTGAGGTGAAGCAGTTTGTATGTAAACGTGAAATGCGTGCAGGTTGTGCACTTAATACTGCAACCGCATCTCCATTAGTCCAAATCTGTGCACAAACGTCGGTTCACGCTTTTCGTTGGCTTCTCATTACAACTGAGGAGCAAATCTAAAAGTAGAACACTAATTACCGACGACTGACATAACCTGACGAAAGGATAGCATTTACACGCTGGTTATTAGCAATCTGATACATTTGCTATAGTGATTGTTCCACATTTTAACAGCTGCTGTATACCTGATTACAGAATATCAGTTTATATTTTGGCTCTTACTTACTCCAGTACAGCTGGATAAGTCTCTATGTGTCCACCTTTTCAGTGGTGGTTGCGGGACTCGCCTGTTCGCTACATGATGTCAAATTTCCAAACTTATTTTATTTGGCTACCACATCTGCTGGTCACGGTTGAAGAGACCACTGTAGCACTAGCAAGAAGAAATCTATAGATACGAGTATTTGAACCGGGGTTGGAATCTTCCTACATGGTGGTTAGGGGTCTCAAGATGGCATAGTGTATCGCCGAAACTGGTAGCCAAATAAAATGATTCTAGAAATTAGACGGCTGAAAGGTGTTTGATTTGACATAGGATAAGGGGCATAATATATCGTAAATCAGTTATAGAGAAAACTCTTGAAGTGATTAGGCACGTTGCCCCAAAATCTTCGTCATGCTTGTTTTAGATATGATATAGACGTTCAACTCGTGGAAATACACTCCTGGAAATTGAAATAAGAACACCGTGAATTCATTGTCCCAGGAAGGGGAAACTTTATTGACACATTCCTGGGGTCAGATACATCACATGATCACACTGACAGAACCACAGGCACATAGACACAGGCAACAGAGCATGCACAATGTCGGCACTAGTACAGTGTATATCCACCTTTCGCAGCAATGCAGGCTGCTATTCTCCCATGGAGACGATCGTACAGATGCTGGATGTAGTCCTGTGGAACGGCTTACCATGCCATTTCCACCTGGCGCCTCAGTTGGACCAGCGTTCGTGCTGGACGTACAGACCGCGTGAGACGACGCTTCATCCAGTCCCAAACATGCTCAATGGGGGACTGATCCGGAGATCTTGCTGGCCAGGGTAGTTGACTTACACCTTCTAGAGCACGTCGGGTGGCACGGGATACATGCGGACGTGCATTGTCCTGTTGGAACAGCAAGTTCCCTTGCCGGTCTAGGAATGGTAGAACGATGGGTTCGATGACGGTTTGGATGTACCGTGCACTATTCAGTGTCCCCTCGACGATCACCAGTGGTGTACGGCCAGTGTAGGAGATCGCTCCCCACACCATGATGCCGGGTGTTGGCCCTGTGTGCCTCGGTCGTATGCAGTCCTGATTGTGGCGCTCACCTGCACGGCGCCAAACACGCATACGACCATCATTGGCACCAAGGCAGAAGCGACTCTCATCGCTGAAGACGACACGTCTCCATTCGTCCCTCCATTCACGCCTGTCGCGACACCACTGGAGGCGGGCTGCACGATGTTGGGGCGTGAGCGGAAGACGGCCTAACGGTGTGCGGGACCGTAGCCCAGCTTCACGGAGACGGTTGCGAATGGTCCTCGCCGATACCCCAGGAGCAACAGTGTCCCTAATTTGCTGGGAAGTGGCGGTGCGGTCCCCTACGGCACTGCGTAGGATCCTACGGTCTTGGCGTGCATCCGTGCGTCGCTGCGGTCCGGTCCCAGGTCGACGGGCACGTGCACCTTCCGCCGACCACTGGCGACAACATCGATGTACTGTGGAGACCTCACGCCCCACGTGTTGAGCATTTCGGCGGTACGTCCACCCGGCCTCCCGCATGCCCACTATACGCCCTCGCTCAAAGTCCGTCAACTGCACATACGGTTCACGTCCACGCTGTCGCGGCATGCTACCAGTGTTAAAGACTGCGATGGAGCTCCGTATGCCACGGCAAACTGGCTGACACTGACGGCGGCGGTGCACAAATGCTGCGCAGCTAGCGCCATTCGACGGCCAACACCGCGGTTCCTGGTGTGTCCGCTGTGCCGTGCGTGTGATCATTGCTTGTACAGCCCTCTCGCAGTGTCCGGAGCAAGTATGGTGGGTCTGACACACCGGTGTCAATGTGTTCTTTTTTCCATTTCCAGGAGTGTATATTTACGGCATTGGTCTGTGCAAGGTCGAAACATTCCTTTGTAACTCATCAGTGCTGGTTGAAATTACACGAAAACAAATCATGAAAAAACGGGGAAGAAAGACCTAGACATGCACATTTCATAAATTTCCACACTTACCTATTAGGTACACTAAGTGATATAAAGTAACCGGACACCTGGATGAAAATGACTTACAAGTTCGTGGCGCTCTCCATCGGTAATGCTGGAATTCAGCATGGTGTTGGTCCACCCTTAGCCTTGATGACAGCTTCCA
This sequence comes from Schistocerca cancellata, assembly GCF_023864275.1. Classification (NCBI taxonomy): domain Eukaryota; kingdom Metazoa; phylum Arthropoda; class Insecta; order Orthoptera; family Acrididae; genus Schistocerca; species Schistocerca cancellata. The sequence continues at coordinate 213,874,431 of NC_064635.1, forward strand.
ATCTCGCAGGCATATGTTCAGTCAGGTGCTGGAAGGTTTCTTGGAGAATGGCAGCCCATTCTTCACGGAGTGCTCCACTGAGGACAGGTATCGATGTCGGTCGGTGAGGCCCGGCACGAAGTCGGCGTTCCAAAACCTCCCAGAGGTGTTCTACAGGATTCTGGTCAGGACTCTGCGCAGGCCAGTCCATTACAACGATGTTATTGACATGTAACGACTCCGCCACAGGCCGTGCATTATGAACAGGTCCTCGATGGTGTTAAAAGATGCAATCGCCATCCATGAATTGCTCTACAACAGTGGGAAGCAAAGAGGTGCTCGAAACATACGTGTAGGCCTCTGCTATTATAGTGCCACGCAAAACAACAAGGGGTGCAAGCCCCTCCATGAGAAACACGACCACACCCTAACACCATCGCCTCCGAATTTTACTGTTAGAACTATACACGCTGGCAGATGACGTTCACCGGGCATTCGCCGTACCCACACCCTGCCATCGGATCGCCACATTGTGTACCATGATTCGTCACTCCACACAACGTTTTTCCACTGTTCAATCGTCCAATTTTTACGGTCTTTACACGAAGCGAGGCATTTACCGGCGTGATGTGTGGCCTATGAGCAGCCGCTCAACCATATAATCCAAGTTTTCTCACCTCCCGCCTAACTATCATAGTACTTGCTGTGGATCCTAATTCAGTTTGGAATTCCTGTGTGATGATCTGGATAGATGTCTGCCTATTACACATTACGACCCTCTTCAACTGTCGGCGGTCTCTGTCAGTCAACAGACGAGGTCGGCCTGTACGCTTTTGTGTTGTACGTGTCCCTTCAGGTTTCCACTTCACTATTACATCGGAAGCAGTGGACCTAGGAATGTTTAGGAGTGTGGAAATCTCGCGTACAGACGTATGACTCAAGTGACACCCAATCAGCTGACCACGTTCGTGAGTTCCGCGGAGAGCCCCATTCTGCTCTCTCACGATGTCTAATGACTACTGAGGTAGCTGATGTGGAGTACCTGGCAGTAGGTGGCAGCACAATGTACCTAATAAGAAAAACGTATGTTTTTTGGGGTGTCCGAATATTTTTGATGACATAGTGTATATCATTCAGTTGGTATTTATAAAATAAAAAATCCACTTCAGTTGCCAGTTAAATTATTCTATAAATATGTTCCTCACTTGCGGATGTTCACCTGATCAAATATTTTACATCAATTCGTAATATTTAGACACAAATAAATACTCTCGGACTGAAGACCAGTCTCATATCCTTAGTAAATATATCTGTCCTTATCTTCTACCTGTAAATTCGCTGGCTTAATCTCGCAAAATGTGTTCGCAAATTAGTCTGTATATTGAGTACAAATTTACCCGTGGAAGTAAATATTACATCTTTTCACATATCTTTTGTTGCAACCAGTCACGGCAAACTTTTCACCAGTTTAGTAAAGTAACTTTTATTGAAAATACTGCAACTGAGATAAAAGTATACCGAACAGTATTAACAGTATTCCTGCAGGCGGCTGCAAATGAATTCCGCCACCAGAGAACCGATATCGATGTCACTTTCGATATTGCAACGTCATACGCGGACTACACCATCAATACCAGTGGTTTCTGACATTTCTGAGACCATTACCCTTCAGTGCAATCAGTTATTAGCCAGTATCCGCTCCCCAGCATTATCGACATTAGAGCCTTACTAAACTTTATAAAGAAAAAGAATTTTTTTTGAACACTTTTAATTTTAATTTTAGAACGACCAAAGATAAATGATATTTTATTTTTGTAGGCGTTTCTTTAAACCAAAGACTAATGAGTCACTGACATAATTGGTATTTCTTATTTGTAACAATCATTTTTATACATTGGTGAAGGAATTACCAGAGCACTGTAACGCCTTCTCGGGGAAGATAGTCACTTGTTAACAAAACGGCCTTCTTCTTCTGCACCGCTCATCCCCCTGGTGACACGTGCTCCGCCCACGCCCTTCTTCCCGACTTAAAATCAACCTGGTTAAAATGCGTGCAAAATACTGTAAATCAGTTGATTGCTGGATTCCGTACTTCTGAACTGGCAAAGATTGAGACTTCACATAGAACTGCTTTGTGTCCGACAACTGCCACTAATAATAATAATAATAATAATAATAATAATAATAGTGTGTACGCCTTACAGCAGTAAAGTCGCCATTACATGGTTAGTGTTGGTTGGTTGGTTTGGGGAAGGAGACCAGACAGCGTGGTCATCGGTCTCATCGGATTAGGGAAGGATTGGGAAGGAAATCGGCCGTGCCCTTTCAGAGGAACCATCCCGGCATTTGCCTGGAGTGATTTAGGGAAATCACGGAAAACCTAAATCAGGATGGCCGGACGCGGGATTGAACCGTCGTCCTCCCGAATGCGAGTCCAGTGTCTAAGGTTAGTGTTGTGTTGAAACTACCAATTAATTTGTTTGTAGTTGTTGTACAGCGAATAATAAAGCAATTTCTGGTGTGTTTCGGGAACTACCTACAACTCGGAGAAGGCATTTTTATGAGATGTTAAAGCGTATGTGGTGTATATGTACGTGACGTATATATATATATATATATATATATATATATATATATATATATATATATATATATATATACTAAAAATTATGCTGTTTTGAGAATCAGCCTCATCCAAACACAATTAGTTAATTTTTATATTTACCCAGACATGTTTCGACAACTATGTGTCGTCTTCCGTGGGTCAAATTTTTATTTATTTTTATTTCTGTAAAATACAATACCAAATTTATAATAATTTGTCTACTTTAGGCCTAAGGATTACAAGATATGAATTTTGCTTTTGTTTTGTTTAGACGCTCACCTTAAAATTACATCGCTAAATGAACTGCCTTTTTTTTCCATCCTGTTGCGTATCTCTGGTTGATGTCCCGATCAGCTGCTACTCAGTGCACCGTTTCGGCAGTTTTTCACAAAAGTTTCGCTTACTGGTTCACCTCACCTGTTCTTCCACAAAATGTAGCGAAATGTGATCTGGGCAGACACTTCTGACTCCATACTCAGTGACAAGTGTTATGTTATTGTCGCTGTTCACTTGTTTATCGTTGGTCTTGTGATTGTTGTGGCGCAAATTTTGAATGTTTCGTCAGAAGAAGTGTGGTGTGGCTACTGGGAGAGGGCATAATGTACCGGGTGATCAAAAAGTCAGTATAAATTTGAAAACTTAATAAACCACGGAATAATGTAGATAGACAGGTAAAAATTGACACACATGCTTGTAATGACATGGGGTTTTATTAGAACTACCCCATATCGCTAGACGCGTGAAAGATCTCTTGCGCGCGTCGTTTGGTGATGATCGTGTGGTCAGCCGCCACTTTCGTCGTGCTTGGCCTCCCAGGTTACCAGACCTCAGTCCGTGCGATTATTGGCTTTCGGGTCACCTGAAGTCGCAAGTGTATCGTGATCGACCGACATCTCTAGGGATGCTGAAAGACAACATCCGACGCCAATGCCTCACCATAACGCCGGACTTGCTTTACAGTACTGTTCACAACATTATTCTTCGAATACAGCTATTGTTGAGGAATGATGGTGCACATATTGAACATTTCCTGTAAAGAACATCATCTTTGCTTAGTCTTACTTTTTTATGCTAATTATTGCTATTCTGATCAGATGAAGCGCCATCTGTCGGACTTTTTTTTTACTTTTGTATTTTTTTTCTTCTAATAAAACCCCATGTCGTTCCAAGCATGTGTGTCAATTTGTACCACCCTATCTACATTATTCCGTGACTTATTCAGTTTTCAAATTTACACTGACTTTTTGATCACCAGGTATGAAATGTGTGTGTGTGTGTGTATGTGTGTGTGTGTTTGTGTATGTGTGTGTGGGCAGAAGATGTCACATAGGTGTCGAAACGTGTTTGGGTTAATATATAAAAAAAAAAACCAGTCGTGTTTGCATCAGGCTGATTCTTAAAACAACCCAATTTTTAAATCTCTAACACGCAAAAACATCAAGAGGAGCTTCAAACCTTTGTAAAATGAATAAATTTTACTATCGTAACTCTGAGATACAAAGTTCAAAGTATGTTCGTATAGGTTCGACTACTTCACGAACATGATGTTTGACAAACTGCAGACTCGACCACATTTTGACGTGCATTAATGCTAGTAGAGTGTATGAAAAAAGGGAATTATTGATGACTTCTGTAATCAGAATTACAATCTTATGAAATAGTGATACTAGTAATAACCTTTTAAAAGTATTAGAGGTTAGCGACTGAAACACAATCGACTCCGTTTGTTTTTATCCCTTATAAAATTCAGTTTGACCCCTCAGGGGGTCATTATCCCCAGAATGAGAACCACTGATCCGTATTTTAAGGTCAAGACATTAAACCGTGTGCTGCCAGTTTTGGTTGCAGCTTGCTCTAGAGGCAGAAGAGCCAAAATGACGTAACGCGACGATCAAGAGATTCCGGTATAAGGAAGTCGAACACGTAGTCTGGGATACAAAATTGCACGTGGCACCATTTTATTAGTAAAATATTTTCTGTAAACTTTTTTGTAGGGTGTACAGTACATTTCATCCCAATTTCGGTCGGGGGAAGGCAATGGCAAGGCACCTCCACTAGGACCTTGCCTAGTCGGCGGTGCGGATCTCCCGCATTTGTGCCCCTACGCTCCTCGGAGTATGGGAGGTCATCATCATCATCATCACATTACATATGATTGGCGAAAGCACGCGACTATAAAAGCAATGGATTTGTGTTTAAAATACGTTTCTCTGCTGCCATTCGCCACTGTTCTTGCACGACGCGTTTCGGTAAACGATTCTCATTTTAAAGTACGTACTTTCCTTTATTATGGCATTAATGCGTAATGTTTTCGATGTGTGAGGCGCTGTATTATTCTGTTGCCTTTACTGTTATGTAAAAAAGCGCAATTTGGTAATTAATCGTGGTCTATTGAATAGAGCTGATGAAGCATGTAGGTCCGAGGGAACATTGATTTGTACTTTTTAATATCACAGACACTAATATCTCTTATTTATTTGCCAATAGCAGCACCTCGACGCCCAATAAAAATATCCTTCGTGGGCAGAAATATACAGAGTGTACGAGTGCAGGTTGTGGATGTTTGTGTGCGGCAGGCCGGCCGGTGTGGCCGTGCGGTTCTAGGCGCTTCAGTCTGGAACCGCGTGACCGCTACGGTCGCAGGTTCGAATCCTGCCTCGGGCATGGATGTGTGTGATGTCCTTAGGTTAGTCAGGTTGATGTCGTTCAAAGTTCTAAGGGACTGATGACCACATGACCACAGATGGTAAGTCCCATAGTGCTCAGAGCCATTTTGTGTGTGTGTGTGTGTGTGTGTGTGTGTGTGTGTGTGTGTGGCAGTGAGTCGTGTACGGGTAGTCGAAGCGGTTACCGCGACCCCTCGCGTAAAGCCGAGAAATCCTCGTTCGAGTCCCGGTCCGGCACAAATTTCCATTGTCATCATTCCAGTATAAGTCGATGCTGACTCATTTTCGCAGCTGCGAACACATTTACTCAAATTTTACGGTAGCTGATTTGATAGGCAAGCTTTGCCCAGTAAATATCACTAAAATTTCGCGTCTGTTGTGAACAGCTGTGGATATAAGTTTGAAGTCTCCCTTGCTCTGACTGCCGAGCTGAAATAATGACCTTCAGCTAATTTAATTAGCAACTGCGCAGTTGTTTAACATAACGCGTATTACCAGGGGCAAATTAGTTTAAATGCTCGCACTTGCACGCCCCCTTCTCCTATTAGCTGCTGTTCTACGGCAGTAGTTACGCGACGGTGCATTTCCGACTCGTAATTTTCTGGAAAATTTGCCTTACTAGTTTGTTTTTCCCCACCGTGTAGTTTCGGCCTCTTGTTTTTCCTAGGAGTCTGTGCACAGCTCGTCCGATTCATTATCCTTCGGTCCGCTGTACTTTTGTATCAAGTCGTCTGCCGACACTTAAAAGTGTTTCTCATCGCCGTAGTTGCTGTTTGGCCATACTATCTGCCGTTCCGCATGCTTTTATCATACAGTGACCTTTTCATCGAAAACATTTTCATTAGACGTTTAGTGTCTTGTATTTCTCTTAAGACGTTCACTGTTCTACGTGTTACTGTGTCATTCACGTTGTTGACGACGCCAAATTCTAGATTCGGTCATAAAGAACTGAATTTCTGATGGTAAGAAGGCTTCGTCATATCGCTATGAGGCTAAAACGTTTCCCAGAAAATGCTCTTGGGTGTACAACACAAGTTATTCGAGAGCGAAACAGAAATTCGAACATCAGCCACAGTCGGGCACTGATATAAACTGAATGGCTGCTAGTGAAAATTTGTGGCGGTCCGCGACTCGAATCCCATATTTCCCGCGTTATCCGAACAGGCTTCCTGTCCAACCCAAGTTACCGCCGTGTCGCACTATTTTCGTAGCGTCTCTTGTCCATCATCCCCATTGCTCACAGCGTCACGCTTATTCCCACATGAGATCGGAAGAAGAGCACGTCTGCACTGAATGACCATTACTTGCAGTCGACATATATATGTGCGTTGTGTGTTCTTTCTGACGTGTCCAAAAGAACAGACACTAACACAAACGCATTATTTCACTTATCATTCCAAACCACTCGGTTATTTTACAATCACTGTTACGAACTGCTGAGATTTGGACGTACAGAGTGATAGAAAACTATCTAGTCTATTTTTGTATTTTACGTTTTGACGAATAAAGTACTTCCAACGGCAGCACAAAATTATTTTTTATACGTAAACATTTGGATTTTACATGACGACTAATAATAACAATGGCTTGTGACGAGGGCCTCCCGTCGGGTAGACCGCTCGCCTGGTGCAAGTTTTTCGATTTGTCGCCACTTCGGCGGCTTCCGCGTCGATGGGGATGAAATGATGATGATTACGACAACACAACACCCAGTCCCGGAGCGGAGAAATTCTCCGACCCAACCGGGAATCGAACCCGGGCCCTTGGGATTGACAGTCCGTCGCGCTGACCACATTTTTTTTTAATTTTTTTAATAATTACAGAGGCCAACCAGCTCTCTGACCGAACACGCTGAGCTACCGTGCCGGCACCACTCGGCTACCGGGGGCGGACATTACGACTAATGCCGCACTTTTACCATAGGAGATGGTTCGATAAGGAAAAGAACAGTCAGCTCGACTGAAACGGAAAAATAAAGAAATTAAAAAAAAAAACAGTTGCTGATTGTTCTGCCTAGGCAGTGTTGAAGTTCCACGAAGATATATGTTTTTCATCACAGCTTGTATTTTAGCCTGCAAGAGTAAATGAAGCCGTGATTTACTGTCAGGAAACAGCTTCTCCTGAGGAAAGGCGCGCTGTCGACTAAATTAACACGGCAATTGTGAAAGACTATTGGCAAAAACTGGTGTAAAGGAGAGGAGAGTGCGATTCGATATTGAGTCATAAAATAGGCAGAGCGTTGGGAGGGGGGTGACGGTGTGTTGTGTAACGGGAGCCGCTTTGAAGTGAAGCCGCAGAAAACGTGGCGAGGCGAACGCAAGGTGTAGGCCACGCCCACTCAGTTAACGGCGCAGTCATTAATTAAGAGTGCGCAGTAAACGTAAGGGAGGTTGCGAAGCACACTCGGCCACTTCACTGCTCAGCGTTGTGAGGTCAGCATGGCTGCTTGCTACACGTGGCGCCACTGTGTGTGTGTGCATCAGAGAGAGTATGCGTCTACGTCGCCTGCGAGCAGCACGCAAAGAGTGGGCACATAGTGCTACTTGTCACATATAATAACGCTAGCAGAACTGCACGAAGAACAAATGAGCTTTTGCTAAGAGTGCTGCACGGCATACTTTACAGGAAATAACACAAAAACGCAGAAATGTCAGAAATTGCTTCTATCGAATTTAAAAAAAGCTTCCGACAACGTCCGTAGACATAAAATGTGGAAAATGACGACAAATTGCGCACAAATTAGTGCGATAGAAAGTTTATATCAGGACCGACTGTCACTTTCGATCTGAACGGAGAAATGACCAGTGAGGTACCAATCAACGGAGCAGTACGGTAAGACTGCTTCCCAAGTTTGTTCAAGATTTACATACCTGAATTTCGGAAAGATATATACCTAGACAGGGGAACTCCTTTACATGACTTGCTATATGATGACGATGAAGTAATCCTAACAGATAAAGAAAAGGACCTCCAGAAGCGAAGTACCTTACCGAAACAAATAAGTGCGAAACTTGATATGGGGACCACAGCAGATTTAAGACAGTGGCATTCATGAGGAAATACCACGTTACGAATGAACCAAAACTGTGACAGAAGATTTTAGAACAAATAAACTACCTTAACTACCTAGGATGTGAGGTGACATACGGCTGCAGCAAAGATGTAGAAATCAAGCTCAGTAAATTCAGCTGGATATTTGGACCAACTTACAAAAAATTTAAAAACAAAAGTCGGAAATTTTTACATTGGTCTAGATTGACAGCTGTTCGAAACTAGATCGAAATAAATTCGCTGAATGGGAATAACCTGGCGTTAGCTGTATTAGGTACAGATGTTCTGCCTGTTTCTGACATACGAGTATTTGTACCGCACCGGGACCAGAGATTGGGATTGCCGCTTATGGCGAGCAGTTTATTTACCGTATTGCCTCCCGAACAAGATAGAGATAGAGCAAGACCGCGGCTGCGTTTTATTGCCAGGACACCAGACAGGATTGGCGGAGTACGTCGAGAAAGTTCAAAGAAGGGCAGCACGTTCTGTATTATCGGGAAATAAGGGAGAGAGTGTCACTGAAATGGTACAGGATTTGGGGTGGATATCATTAAAACAAAGGCGTTATTCGTTGCGGCAGAACCTTCTCACGAAATTCCGATCACCAATTTTCTCCTCCGAATGCGAAAATATTTTTAGTTGCCGACCTACATAGGGAGAAACGGTCATCAAAATAGAATAAGGGAAATCAGAGCTCGCACAAAAAGATGTAGGTGTTCCTTTTTTCCGCGCGCTTCACAAGACTGAAATAATGGAGAATTATTGTGAAGGTAGTTCAATGAACCCTCTGCCAGGCACGTAAATGTGATTTGCAGAGTATCCATGTAGATGTAGATTTTTTTTGCGTGTTGTGTCCAAAGAGTGATCGCCTTTGGCGAGTTTTTCTTTCGGGATGCAAAGTATGGAAAATAATTTCGCTTTATTGTGTGTTCGCTTTCAAAGGGACATGGGCTCTCTGTGGATCCTTGAGTTCTTTGAGAACGTTGGTTATGTGCTCGTACTAGCGATTGACAGTAACTATTTACATGTGGGACACTGAATAACTGAACATTGCGTAATCTTTGCTGGTCCTATGGGGGTACAATAATGGCTCGAGGCAGCTTGCATTTGTCCGAGTGTCGTGGTAGGGTCTTGCCTACATTCGCAAGTTGACGGACACTCCTCGGATATTCGTCTAATTTGTGAAAAAGACGGGTTGCCTGGTCTTTTATCTTCTCAGCGACGTATTTATCTCCAGTCAGCTCGTGCATTTCTCTCGTCCTGGCCCACCTCGGGGAGCCTAGGGTCCACGTCAGGCCCCTCTTTTGCAGTGGTTGCAAACTGCGTATATACGTCATACGTTGTTCACCAAAACATCAAGCCGCACGGCAGGGAGGTTGTAGATGTAGAAGATGGGTCCTCTAACAGGCTAGTTTACCTAATATCTGAAGAGAAGAAGAAGAAGATGATGATGTAATGATGATGAGGATGAGGATGACGATGACTTGGAAAAACCTCAATCTGCGATTATGAAAGTTGGTTTGGTGCCAGCCTTTTTCTCCGTATTCACCCTTAAGCACGACACATTTTTCCCAACGGCGGATGACTTGGAGGACACCTTGGGTGTAGGAAGTTTGCATTTTGGGTGACCAGGAAACATTCCACGTTGACCACCTCCGAAGGGCTTCCACGCAATGCTTTCTCCACCTGAGGAAAGATAAAGAAGTCACTGGGTCTGATGTCAGGGGAATGCAGAGGACGAGGTAAAGTTTACTGCACGTGTTGACTTTGTACTGCGTCGACACGGAGCAGAAACACCCCGCTGGACACTTCTGCGCTCTTTCGTAACCTCGTCAGGAGGTTGCTGTAGTTTGCCCGTCACGAGTGTAGTGTGTCAGCAGCTCACCGCGGCAGGCGCGAAGACCACCCAGCGTCGCCACCTGGACGCACGATGGTTCCCCACCCGACTTTAAGGAGACTACTCTGCGGCACGGCTCCTTGCTTAGCCTGCACTTACCTCGAATCTCTCGCCCAGCCAAGAGTCTCAAATGAATGGCAAAAAAGCTCAGGGGGCTCCTGTATACAAGAAAAGAATATAATTACAGACCAGTATCCAGGGCCGGCCTTAGGCATCCAGGTGCCCCGGGCGAGTCGTCCAGTTGCGCCCTTTATTGTATAAATAGCGAACCTGGCAGTGCTTTGCAACACGGTATTTGACTGTTTTCTAGAAATCGTCTTAAGTGGTTAATGGCGTCATCTTATGATCATAACATGGTTTTTTCCATCGTAAATTTGAGTATTTTATTTTTTTAAATGGAAATGAAATCCAAATAATCTGAAAGCCCGCTAAGACGCTCCATGTGAGTCTTGTGTAGCCTGTGACGTCAGTCCAGCATGCTGCTGTCGCTGCCGTAACAGTCAGTATAGCAGTGATATATTGTTTGGGCATTCACGTTTTGGGAAATTGTCTAAAAATATTGCGCCTGCATGGGCTCTTCCTTGTTGCAGTTCTTGAAACAAATAAGAGAGGCGCTTTGGTAGAGCCCGTGCTAGTCCGCGTCAAACATGGATGGTTGCAGACAATACGAAGATTGCATTCAGCATGATTTCTCTTCTGCTACACCGAATTCATCGCGCATTCGTTAGATTAGTGACGTATGTTGAATGAGACTGAATAATATTTTAGTTTCGCGAAATGGGTGATTGTAAATTGTAATTTTTTTTTTACATGCGTTTAGTACGTGGCGCCCCTTGGGCCCCGGCGCCCTGGGCGACCGCCCGGGTCGCCCCACCCTAAAGCCGGCGCTGCCAGTATCCGGGAACGTAGGTTTGCCGCATAGGTGCTTCACACATTCTGAATTCGAATATAATAAATATCCTTGCGAAAGAAGAGCTTCTTCTGTCCACAAACCAGCACGTATTTATAAAGCGTCGCTCGTGCGAGAATCAGCTTGCCCTTTTCTCAACTATTATTCTACAAACCGTGCTTGGAGAGCTGCAGCCAGATTCCATATTTCCAGATTTCCAAAAACTATTTGACACGGTCCCGCACAGCAGATTCTTGACAAAGGTCCGAGCATACGGTTCAGGGTCCGACATACGTGAGCGGCTGAAACAATGTGTGAGTAATAGAAACCGACGCACGGTCCTCGGCGGCGAGTGTTCATCGTGGACGGAAGGTATCGCCTGAAGGGCGCCAGGGCCGCTGTACACGCAAATGACGTGCCACACAGGGTGAGCAGTAATTTACAGCTGTTTGCCGATGACGCTGTCGTGTTCGGAATGACTGTAGACGCATAAGAGATGACGCAGGCAAAATTTCTAGTTGGTGTGACGAATGGCAGCTTGCTCTTTAAAAAAAAGCGGATGAGTGGATAAACAGTCAGGTAACGTTCGAATACGGCATTAAAAGGGTGGAGCTTGACACAGTCACTTCGATCGGACTTGCTTTTCTAGGGAGAATTTCGGCAAAGTGTAAGTCTTCCATAGAGGAGATCAACCATAGAATGCCAGTATGATCAATTCTTGAGTACTGTACGAATCTTTCGGATCCGTACCAGGTCGCATCGAAGGAAGATATCGAGTAAATCAGAGGCGGACTGCTAGATTTGCTAGCGGTAATTCGATCAGTACGCAAGTATCGGCGCTTTGCGAACTCGAATGGGGAATCGCTGGAGAAGATGGGGCTCTTCCCCAGCAGACAGTACTGCGCAAATTCATTGAACCACTATTCGAGGCCGACTGCAGACTGACTGTCGCCAAAGTACATTTCACGTGAGGAGCCCGAGGACAAGGTGCGAGAAATGAAGGCTTGTATGGAGGTATACAGTCAGTCGTTTTTCCCTCGCCCTATTTGCGAGCAGAAGAGTAGTGGTGCACGGCACCCTCCGCTACGCACCGCACGCTGGCTTGCGGTGTACGTACCTAGATACAGGGTTATTACAAATGATTGAAGCGATTTCACAGCTCTGCAATAACTTTATTATTTGAGATATTTTCACAATGCTTTCCACACACATATAAAAACTCAAAAAGTTTTTAAGGCATTCACAAATGTTCGATATGTGCCCTTTTAGTGATTCGGCAGACATCAAGCCGATAATCAAGTTCCTCCCACACTCGGCGCAGCATGTCCCCATCAATGACTTCGAAAGCATCGTTGATGCGAGCTCGCAGTTCTGGCACGTTTCTTGGTAGAGGAGGTTTAAACACTGAATCTTTCACATAACCCCACAGAAAGAAATCGCATGGGGTTAAGTCGGGAGAGCGTGGACGCCATGACATGAATTGCTGATCACGATCTCCACCACGACCGATCCATCGGTTTTCCAATCTCCTGTTTAAGAAATGCCGAACACCATGATGGAAGTGCGGTGGAGCACCATCCTGTTAAAAGATGAAGTCGGCGCTGTCGGTCTCCAGTTCTGGCATGAGCCAATTTTCCGCGGGCTACGCGTGAAACTTGCCCGCACGCGTTCAACCGTTTCTTCGCTCACTGCAGGCCGACCCGTTGATTTCCCCTTACAGAGGCATCCAGAAGCTTTAAACTGCGCATACCATCGCCGAATGGAGTTAGCAGTTGTTGGTGGATCTTTGTTGAACTTCGTCCTGAAGTGTCGTTGCACTGTTATGACTGACTGATGTGAGTGCATTTCGAGCACGACATACGCTTTCTCGGCTCCTGTCGCCATTTTGTCTCACTGCGCTCTCGAGCGCTCTGGCGGCAGAAACCTGAAGTGCGGCTTCAGCCGAACAAAACTTTGAGTTTTTCTACGTATCTGTAGTGTGTCGTCACCATATGTCAATGAATGGAGCTACAGTGAATTTATGAAATCGCTTCAATCATTTGTAATAGCCCTGTATTGTCCCACGAGTGCAGTGTGTTAGCATCAGACCGTGGCAGTCGCAGAAAGCACTCGCTATCACCTTTCCCCATGGCGGTTGCGCTTTCGTCTTTTGCTTGCTTTCCTCCTTTGTGGGTATCGCAGTGATAAACCGAACACTAGCCCTGCTAACGACGATGGAACACACAAATTGCGTCCCGATTCAATACATCGTCCTCCAGCCGACTTGTCACCATGGGTCTATTGCTGCCTCGGTCACCTTATGGTCGTTCTCCTGTGAGTCTAGATTATCGAATCCGACGCAAAACTGATAGTTGATTGTAAAGTTCAGGGCCTCCTAATGACGATGGAACACTCAAATTGCGTCGAGATTCAATACATCGTCCTCCAGCCGACTTGTCTCCAAGGGTCTATTGCTGCCTCGGGCACCTTATGTTCGTTCTCCTGTGAGACTAGATTTTCGAATCCGACGCAAAACTGATAGTTAATTGTAACGTTCAGAGCCTCCTAATGACGATGGAACACTCAAATTGCGTCGAGATTCAATACATCGTCCTCCAGCCGACTTGTCTCCAAGGGTCTATTGCTGCCTCGGGCACCTTATGGTCGTTCTCCTGTGAGTCTAGATTTTCGAATCGGACGGCTGCAACTTTTCCGCCGCTGCCTGTATTCGTCAGACCAGCCAGTAGCCGCCTGCCCCAACGGCCGCCGACGTTCCTGGCGTTCGGAATGTACTGCAGGGTGGCGAAAATCAACCCGTGACTGATTTTCACTTTTTGCACTGTTCCTTCGATTCTGCTGCTACGGCGTTCGTGCCCCAGATTCACCACGTCTCTCGCTGCTCCCGAGAGGAGATGGTCTGAGAGATGGCCTGCCTTTGGGTTCTTCGTCGTTCAGACTTGTTTAACCACGCTGGAAGCGTCTCCGCCATGTAATCGGTGTGTCGAATGATGGTGCATCAACTGAACTGCAGCGTTGCTCCCCTGGATATGTGGAAAACGATTTACCTCGCGGTACTCTCTCATTCTGCTTGGGTTGCTCTAGCGGCGTGTTCCGGTACTGCGTCGCGGGGGTTTCACTGTGTGAACCACGGCTGCGGACATGCGTATGGTGGTCTAGCGGAAGGTCCGAGGCATCACACCCTGCAGCCATCCGTCCTGACGGACCCTCGTTTGCGAGTAATCGACACAAACAGTTCCGGCTTTCGCGTCATGCTCTACAGCTTTCAGAATAGTAAAATCAACCAGACTGTTGCCGCAGCATAATGGTTATCGTGGGTTCCTGACACCGATAAAGTTGTGGATTCGAATCTTGTGAGGTGCTTTGAAACGATCTTTTTTCTTTAAATCTTTAACAAAATGACTTTGATCATGTATTATTCAGTTAACTGGTTTAAATGTAAATTTTATTTCTACTCCTCTGTTACGTCATTTTTACACTTCGTCCTTCCATCTTTTTGCTTGTCTTCCATTGCGTCTTTAACCTTGCCCAAATTCGCAACACGTGTGGTATCCATTTTTGTCCATTCTCGTCGACCTTTTTGTTTTGATCAGGTTTTTAATTCCTTCTTATACTTAAATTTCTTTTTATAATCTAACTTCCTGTATCCTGGTATATTCCCGAGGAACTACGTTTCGTTGACCTATACTCTTATTTTTCTTTTTATTCTTATTATTCAAGATTTATTCCCGTAGAGCAGCGTTCATATCGACATAACTTGATAAACTTCAAGATAAGTTTCTGTTATCACTTCCTTTTCGGGAGATCTTCCCATGGTACCGACTAGCAACTTCGCAGTTCTCTCTTATTGCTCTAGGTCTTGTCTGTACGTTAGCTCGGCCATTAAAAGTTTCAGTTATCTAGTAGACGAAAACATTACAAAGATATGCGGAGTGCTTAACATACCCGCCAGGATAGCAGCACGTGACAGCACACCGCTTCCGGTATTTGGTAAGGGGTTCCCCCCCCCCCCCCCCGCCTCGCTGTCGTCTTTGGGTGGTTCCTCACGTCCCATTACGTGAATATCGGGCTGGCACCCGTGTCCCACCTCACTTGCACGATTCGCGAACGTTTAGATAACGTTCGCATCATTTCACATGGATGTCACTAGAAGTAGGCAGCTGTGGTACACAAATTCCGTTCCGGACAATAGGCCTGGCCAGACAGAATGCGGCCTGGCCGTCCGGCCTGTGGCCTTGAGCCGCAGCCGGCAGGCCGCACTGTTGAATCGCTCGTTACTGTATGGCTGCGGTCACACAGAGTGCGGCTTTGCCGCACCGGCATACGGCCTGCCGCACCGGCCGCCGCCGGGTTGTCACAGATTACAGATTCGCCGCAAGCCGGAGCGGCTGCTTGCCTCTGTTGGCGCATTCAACCGCTCTGCTGTCACACTGGAGGCAGCGGCGTGAGGCGGTTTTTGTCTTGTAGCTCGTAGTGCATGCATCATGGACACAGAAAGACTTACAGAGGAGGTGGGAGAATACAACTTTTTGTATGATACACGCGATCCTGATTTGGAGGTAGAATACTTTTGCCCTCGATATACTCTTGATAGAAAGCTGAATTCTCAGAAATAGTGTTGTCGCTGTGACGTCCATAACTTCCAATATCAACTACTGTAAACTCCGTAGTATGGATCAACGATCGCCAGGAGAACTAGCTAAAAGAACTGTTCGTAACAGAAGAACTGGGATCCACTATCCTTCGGGCATTTTAACCTGATACGCTTTCCGTCTATGCTTCCAAGGCATACTCCGTAGCATGGATCAACGATCGCCAGGAGCACTAGCTAAAAGAACTGTTCGTAACAGAAGAACTGGGATCCACTATCCTTCGGGCATTTTAACCTGATACGCTTTCCGTCTATGCTTCCAAGGCAGTTTGGAAACCCCCAAAGTTCTAGAAATCCTCCTTCAGATTTCTTCCACATCTCTGTTGTAGAAGTATGTAAATACTTGGGCTGTACAACAGTCCATATTGCCTGGCACACTTATTTCACAATATCTGAGACTGTTGAACATCCTATCCGAAAAGTAAAAGCTATGGTCTGGTGACTATCGCCTGTAGTCAAGTATCTGGAAAAGATTAAAATCTGTTATGCCGATAGATCGAATGGATAAGTTAACGACCAAAGATATGTTTAAATTCAGTGACAGTGGTATGAATACAATGAAAGAAAACAATCTATTAAGTAGAAAGTTCTCTCTAGCGGGACATACGGAACTAGATGTTACTATCGTTTGCTGTATTCGTAAACACTGCAAATAAATTTATCACTCCACTCGTAACTACGTTGTGGGATAGCACTTTCTTCCGCCGAATCTCTCATATGATACAGCAAAACTGAAATGGAATAATTTATATGACTTCTATTTCAAGCACAGTGAGGCCACAAACGGTAAAACGTACCTCAAACAAACGTCTGGTCTGTGCCTTGTATCAACTGGCTTTCTCCGGTTCGTTGTGCAGTTCTCGGTGCTACCTTTTTTATCAGCCGATGCATTTCCTCGAAACATTTTCGCGACATACGAAAAGATTTGAAGAACCTATCTTCGTCAGACTTTAGATCAATACACAGACGACGGTATTCTCCTAAGCTTTCTTTCATGCTATCAATGTCGTGCACCCAACATCTCTTCTTGGTGCCATTTCGTATTGCTAGTGCAAGCTTCTCATTTCTGCAATTCAAAAAAGAGAGAGAGAGAGAGAGAACTCGCACAAAGATAACGTGTCCCGCGTGAATATTCCAAATCGTCTAACGCAAGACAATCGCGATATGCAAGCAAGCTTAATAATGGATTTCGGCCCCTTCCACAGTGTAACAGCTGACGCATCAAGAGTCGCTGCGGCCGGCCGGCCGTCGCCTGTGTGGCGTCCCTGGCCGCTGACGGGCCCGGCCCACCGCTGCGCCGTCCGTCGCTGCGGCAGGCCGGATTCTGTCTGGCCAGGCCTTAAAGGGCTAACGGTAGAAATTGCAAACGGCTACCCTCTATCGTAAACAATGATAATTTCGATGATTAAAATGCCGACCCCTTGTAAATGCGGCGTAGAGGCAAAAGAAAAAGAAGATGGGGAGCATGTAACTACCTAACTAAGCAAGTAGAAAACATAACGCAGCCTTTTCTCTTCTTTTTTTTCACATTAGATCCAAAGCGTCTGTAACGCGAGAGGAAATTGGACGCTGTTATTTAACGCAATATTCAGCATATGAGAGCTTCATAAATAAATAAAATGTACTCGCCATAAGGAGAGACTGCTACCGTACCGGGAGTGGCTTCAGCTTTACTTTTAACGTCGTCCACTTCCTGGTGCAGTAGCAGCTGGTCACGTAAGCACCACGTCCATCCAGTTTGCGTACTATCTCCGTTTCCTGCTAACTTGCTTCATAGGTTGCAAAATTCTATTAACGCCACCTGTTTATATAAGCGCCTCTAGTCTGTACACCAGCACTCTACTGCTTTTTGTCCCGCTTCCTGCAATTCAATTAACGAGCAATTTTATGTCTACATTTATAGCCCCTCTTCATGTTTATCTGGAATAGTTTCTTCACTGTGTCTGTGTGTGTGTGTGTGTGTGTGTGTGTTGGGGAAGGGGGGATGAAACAGGAAGAGGAGAGACAGAGAAGGAAAGAGAGAGAGAGAGAGAGGGAGAGAGAGAAGAGGGGCTGTGAGAAAGGAAAGGACACATACACAGACGGGCGCGCGCTGCGTTACTTTGAAAGGGTCGTCCTTTTAAAACGATTACAAAAGGCCAGTAGATGGCGCTACCGAGATGTAACGTAGCTGTTATTCTTCTTGCCGGCCTATGTGGCCGAGCGGTTCTAGGCGCTTCAGTCTGGAACCGAGAGACTGCTACGGTCGCAGGTTCGAATCCTGCCTCGGGCATGGATGTGCGTGATGTCCTTAGGTTAGTTAGGTTTAAGTAGTTCTAAGTTCTAGGGGACTGATGACCTCTGATGACCTCAGATGTTAAGTCCCATAGTGCTCAGAGCCATTTGAACCATTTGTTATTCTTATTGTTGTTGTTGTCTTCAGGCAGAAGAATTTTGCACCTCTCCGTGCTAGTCCATTCTGTGCATGACTCTTCTACACAACAGGAAATGTATTCGCAGTTGCGAAAATGAACCATCTTCGGCTGATATTACTTTAGCGGTCGCGTCAACCGCTTCGGCCATCCGAGCTCGAACCACGGCCACACGCCAACTCCCACATCTCGTCTTCCCTGTGTCGCAACCTGCAGTCGTACGTTACGTATATTCCCGTCCAGGAAAGACATATTGATTGAAACTCGAGGGTTCGGTATTGACGGATAAATACGAAACAGCAGCGCGTTTATTATTGAGAAGTACGACTCAGTGTTCCTTCGGACATACATGAATGCCTCACTGTGTGTCCTGCCAACCGATCCTTTCTTTCAGTCAAGTTGTGCTATGAATTTCTTTTTCCCCAAATATATTCAGTACCTCCTCATTACCAACTTTACCCCATCTATCTTCAACATCATTTTGCAGCGCTGCTCTCTTCTTGTCTGCCACTTTTCACTTCACAAAAGACTTCCTAACATTTAAGTTTTTCTTAGATGTTAATATATTCCTCTTTGTTAGAAATGATTTTTTTTATATTGCCACTTTACTCTACTTCAACAGTTGTCAGTTATTTTAGGGCCAATATAGCAAAATTTTTGTGTCTCTCTTTGTTGAATCCTGCCTAGTAGTCGAATGTGTGGTATCTAGGAAACCTGCTTTCTCGGATCGCTAGACAACATTCAAACAAATCGTATTAAAGAATATATATATTTTTGAAAGGGGTCTGCCTTTAGCAAAACAGAATTTTGCATTTTATCCCAAACACGTTTCTCTGCTCTCTGCAATGGAACTGTGTCCTCTGACCTCACGGAATTATTAGAAAACACCAACCTATAGAACGCCCTCCTACACACACAATAATAATAATATTAATAACAATAATAATAATGATAAATCTTCAGAGTTACTCTCTCTCTCTCTCTCTCTCTCTCTCTCTCTCTCTCTCTCTCCTGTTTCACACACACACACACGCACAAAATGCACAGACACCTCTGAAATATTTAAAACAACCGCCAGGAACATCTTCAACTGTTCCAATGTCAGCCATCTTGTGTATACACCTTCAACTGTTCCAATGTCAGCCATCTTGTTTATACACCTTCAACTGTTCTACTGTCCGCCATCTTGTTTTTACAATTGGTAAACAATGAAACAGTGACAGCTCAGTACATAGAACAGTGAAGAAGATGAGGAAAAAAGAAAACGTAAGTGAAACATAATGTGAATAGACACACACACACACACATACACACAAAACCTTTCACATAGAATTAATTAATTTCAGGCATAGCCAGAACAGCTTCCAAATCGTAATTTTTGCTCAAATAATTTGTCTACATTAAGTTGTATATGGTTGCACACGACAAACTGTAAAAGAAAACAGTCACTGTAAAAACATAATACATCAGCAAAGCCACACCACGTGGTAAAAAGGTATGAATTTATAATTTTATGTTTTCTTCAAAAATCTGTAATTACGATTTTAAAAATTAATAGTTGCATGTATGCAAACAGTAAAGAACATTCTTTATGTTTAACAGCCATAAAGTAAAAGCCCACTGATGATGTGACTGCAGTGAAACGTGTATGGGATAAAAAACAAAATTGTGTTTTGCTAAAGGTGGACGCCTTCCAAAATCATATGTATTATTAAAGCAAACGTGGACAAAAGAGCTTCAACCCCAAGATGAGTTTTATTACGAAATGAACTATGACAGTACTTTGACAATAACACAGAAGTGTCTCGAGCAAAGGGCGACATGCGAATGAGAAATCTCTTCAGTATATACAATTCGTAACACAAGTGAAGTAAAACAGTTGACTCTTGTGCTCAGGTCGCTAGTCGTGAAGCTTCTGTAGAACTGGGTGGCGGCCAGTTCTCTTCACATATGGGCCTCTGCCGTCGCGTTGTCGTCCTGGAGAGGGGTCGGCCAGCGTGCGATTGGCCGACGTCTTCTCCACAGCCCTCTCTGCTCCCTCGTTCTCGACCGGCGTGCCGGCGCCTCACTTCGTGCCACAACACTGTTCGTAACCAATTCTGTCAGCATTATTGTGGAGTGCGTACTGTAAGACCTTCGGTACACACACCATCAGATAATTTGACTTGTCGCTCTAACGAAGTAGGCGAGTGTCAGCAATACGTCTCGTGGTCTTATCGTGGCGTGTTTATCTTCTGCCATTAGGTCAGACGATAGAAAGGCCACTTGCACGCTTAGAGTAGCAGATTGGCGGTGACCAACTTTAAACAGAACTTGATTAATTTTCACACACATTTATTAAAATAATAACAATCATAAACCTTACTTAACTTGGTTCTGGATGCTATTTACAATTGACAATCTGAAGTTCCCTTGGTCTTGGTATGTGAATCTTATTCTCTCATATCTCTGATACTTGACAAAGTGTCTATTCATTTATCTTCATGGCTATGTACAGGAATATGATAATCTTATTAGATGCAGACTGAAACTTGACTATAGACTGGTACAGACAAATGCAGATAATGCAGACTGACTAATCGGAGGTCTGCTCACTCGTTATAATATCTCGAGCGTTCAGGTAGCACTGCGCGAGTGTGATCCACGAGGAGAAAAGGTTCTACGTTAGTAGCAATCTCATTGGCTGCGTTACATGTTAATACGCGGATCGGCGGAAGCAGAATTTGGTCCGTCTCTAAGGCAGCGCCATCTCGTAGTGCGGAGACGGACGAGCGCTGCGCCTGCGCTGTTGTGCTTAGCGGGGCGCGCTCTAGTGGGGAAGTTGTGTACGCGCTGACTACGCGGAACTATGTACACAACAATCAACTTTATTAATTCGTCTACCCTTGTTTTCTTTTCTCGATATTCATAACCTGCTGTGTCTTCGGAACAAGACACAGCCAGGGCGAATGCAGCACAGGAACAAAGATGCGAGCTGGTGACGGTGCCATAGACACTCGCCACGGGCGGCGCTGAGGGTGAAGATAGCGACGTCGCCGGCCGAGTGCAGTCCGCCAACGAGCGGACGACAACGGACAGAAGCCTATCCGGAATGTAGAAAAGCAGCTCTCGCCCACTTGCTTATACATCATCGTCCAGGCCTGATTCGTACAGGGAACGTCGTTTGGTGAACTCATAGAAGTGAAGCGACAGTTGTAAATTGCATTTGATATATACTGTGAAGTTTACCTCCGATTATCTGCATTTATCCATTGATGGCCTTTTTTATATTACATGCAGTGTTGCAGACATCAATACTCAACTATCCAGAAACATAAGTAAACCTTTTAACTCATTAGTGACTTTGTTACTAATTTGGTGGAGAGTTGTAGAACATTCGTTCTCCTACCCTGTTACGTGACCCTGGAACATACTGTAGTTCCGTTTTTTTCTAAAACTGTAATAATTTATTTGTTTGTACATGTACGTAACAGTTACCAATTCGGAGAATTCGTTCGTTGTGCGTGTTCTTTTTTGTTTTTTTTTTTTGTGCAAACAGTCATTTTTTTCCTCACTCTCTTTGCTCTTGAACCAGGAAGTGGATTAACTAGTGGTGGTTCAAGGTACCCTCTGCCATGCACCGTATGGTGACTTGGACGGAATGTGTGAAGACGTAGCTATAGAGGTGAAGTTAGAGGCAGATGTTGATGTTAGGTAACCACTAGTAAGGGTTAGCTCGTCACATTAAATTGTGCTGACAGTGATTACAGGATCCCAGAGCCGAGGAAGCGTACCAGACCGCCAGAGCACTGTGATTTGCGGACGTAAAACGGCCGCCGGCGCAGTTCGCTAATTGGCGGCAATCGTTCTGCACGTATCTTCGCGTCGTTAGCCCGGTATTTCTTGCTGCCGCGGCGTGTTTGCTCCTTCCGCTTTGCCCACTGCGGCGTACGAATGAACCCTCTCACGACCAAATTAAAATGTATATACATGTCTCTGCGATATTGCGATATTGAATTCACAGTAAATAAACCAATGTTTATAATTTTCCTACTATTATAGTTTACCATTTCATGTGGTCCATGTAGACGTTGCTTCGAGTTCGGGAGGGAGCGCTGGGTAGCGACTGAAGGACGGGAAAGGAATAAAATAAAACACGAACCGTTTTCGCAAACTGCGAGTACGGTACCACAACAGATATACAACTCACTTGACATGAAGATTTGTGCCGACCAGGACTCGAAACCCGACTTGCCATTTGTCGCGAGCAGTCGCCTTAACCGGGACGGCTGTACGAGCACGCTTCCAGAACAGACCCAAATCTCCGTGTGTCCCAGTGTTTGCTTTCGACAGTGCTCGCACAATTATGTGATACCTGCATAGGGAGAGACTTACTCATTTTTCTCTTCGCCTATCCATGGTTTTGGCATAAAATACGTTAGTGCAATATCTGTATTTGACAGTGACAATATAGTTCGATGCAACATTCTGTCGGACACGAATGCTTTGCTGCGGTATTTCACACCACAGGCGAGACAACCAGACGACATAAACAAATAAGTCTCTCTCTGCGTGGGAATCGTACAACATGGGAAGCAGACACTGGGACCTGTGGAGGTTTGGGTTGGTCTGGCAGTGTGCTCGGATAGCCCAATGGTTAGGTCGACCACTCGCGACAAGTGGCAAATGCGGGTTCGTGTCCCGGCCCGGCGCAAATTCTATTATGTTTCTAGCGAATCGTACAGCTGTTGTGGTGACTTATTCGCAGTTTACGAATACACTGCATAATTTAATACCGCTATCGATAGTCAGCAGTGTCTGTTCCTTCTGTCTTGCGACCACAGAACTATACAGACACTGTCAAATACAGGCACTGCACTAAAAATAAAATAGAACACCAATTGCTACCTTTGAGAGATGCAATAGAGAAGGCAACAAAGAACCAAACAGGTAAAAATAGGAAAGCCCTAGAAGAAATCTTTGGATAACATTCGAGCTACTGAATTTAATTCGTGAAAGAAGTAAATATAAAAATGTAGTAAATAAAGTAGCAAAAGGAATATAGTCGTCTAAGAAATGAGAGTAACAGAAGGTGCAAGATGGCTAAGCAGGAGTGCAAGACTGAACTAGGTGAAAGATGTATGACGGCCTATAGGAAAGTTAAAGAGACCTTCAGAGAAATGAGAAGTAACTGTATGAATATGAACAGTTTAGATGCAAGCCAGTATTAAGCAAAGAAATCTGATAGGTGGAAGGAATGTATAGAACGTCTATGCAAGGAAAACGCAGTATTACAGAAGAGGTAGTAGATGCATGGGGGATATGATATTGCAAGATGAATTTGACGGAGCACTGAAAAACCTAAGTGGAATTAAGACCCCTGAATTATCTTTTAGAATCACTCAGATTATTGGGGGACGAGTCTTGACAAAATATTCCATTTGTAGTGCGAGATGTATAAGAAAGACGAAATATTCTCAAGAAGTCCAGAGGAACGTAATATTAAAAACTTGAACACATAGCGTTGACGTTCCACAATAACATTTATTCTTCATGAACCTGATATCGGCTTCTTAGGCCATAACTTAATACTACACAGATAACCTACCAAATTGAAGCGAGAATTCGTAGGTGCCGGCCACGGTGGCCGAGCGGTTCTAGGTGCTTCAGTCTGGAACCGAGAGACTGCTACGGTCGCAGGTTCGAATCCTGCCTCGGGCAGATGTTAATTCCCATAGTGCTCAGAGCTATTTGAGCCAATTCGTAGAGATACAAAATTGTTTTTCGAAAACGTGACATTTTACGACAATATCGATACAGAAATACCCAAACAGACTCTTACCAAGTAAATCTTACATTACAGTACAGTGAAAGATTAAGAGTATACGGATGTACAAGCCAAATATGTTGTACAGGTGAGTAATGGCGCAGACTACCGTGTTATACAGACAAACGGGTGAATGTGATTAACAGGCCAACAAAGAGGAGGGGGCAGAAGGGCAGAATAGATTCTGTGGAATGTGGTTGTGGGACAGTTCCAACAAGTATACTATCTAATTTAATGTTATCCACTGCTGTCAGTGGTTCTTCCGTGACTGCGTTACCTTCGTAAAATAAAGAACAATCGACTACAGTCACAATCGAGATTTTATTTCAACGCACGATGCATTTAGAGCTCTGGGGGATCATCTTCAGTTGCTTTGGCAGTGTACATCGAATTTTTATCTTTGTCTAACTTTAATTCTAATTGTTTTAGATGGAAATAATGTTACACAAAGAAAAACCTTCTGAAAACATATTGAATTAACAAACAGAGTTTAGCAGTCACAATTTCTCCAGTAATTATAAAGCTTATTTTTTCCTAAAGACACAAGTAGTTAATAGTGCAATCGTTTGATACCATAATCGACATTTGTCATATTTACAAATATTTGTTTTGTAAATGATATCCTGTATAACTAATAATGTAATACTTTGTATCTTCTTTGAATTAATAACACCTGTTTATTGTAGCATTTTTACATTTGAAATTCTTTGACTTATTTTGACCTGCGTTTACAAAACGTGCTATGGAATGAAAAGTGTATACGTGTACATAAATATGTTCACTCACTATGTGTTTCAAAACCATGTATCCATCACTTGAAACAGTAAACTATTTTTCGATCTAAGTTAAATTTGTAAATTTATATTCACAACGTGCCATTTTGTAATGTGCCATTTTAATCTTACCAGGTCCACAGTTAACCTAAATCTGAAAAAAGTATCAATGTAAACTGTAAAATAACCTGAAGATGAATTCCCTGGGTTCGAAATCCATCGTGCCTTGAAATAAAATCACGATTGTGACTGAAGGCGGTTGTTCTTTATTTGAGGATATTATCTGATGTCGAGGGAAGGTGAGAGTAGCAGCAGACACCATTGGATAATAGGCTTGTTGCAACTCCTGCACACTCACACTCCACAGAACCCCTCTCCCCTCTGCCCCCCCACCCCCCACCTTTTCTTTGTCTGTTAATCACATTCACCAGTTTGTCTCTTCAACACAGTAGTTGGTGCCGTTACTCGCCTATACGACGTACTTGGCTTCTACATTCATACAATTTTAATCTTTGAATATACTGATATATGAGACTTATTTGTTCAGAGCCTCAATGGATATTACATTGAGCCTGCATTTTTGTAGCGATACAGTCGTAAAATGCCACATATATTTGAAAAACAATCTTTTTACAGCTATGAACTTCCGCTGAAATTCTGTGGGCTATTTGTTTGGTGTTAGTTATCTGTTTAGTATTAACTAAAATGACTAGGAAGCAGAAATCCGGTTCATAATGGACCATAACATAAATATTGACGTGGAATATTAATATCGTATATTCAAGTTCTTAATACGTCTACAGGGCTCCAAGAACCGACTGAATACTCCATAAATATGAAAGAATGTAATAATGCCTATTCCAAAGAAATCTGTTGGTCACAGGCATGAATACTGTACCATTATTTTAATAACTCGTGGATGAAGAAAACTTACGCAAATCGTTTACAGAAAAATGGAGGAACAGATACAGGCAGATTTTGGGGAAGATTAGCTTGGCTTCCGGAGAAATGTAGGAACACGCGAGGCAACAAGGACTCTGTGACTTATCTCCGAGGAACAGTTAAAGAAAGGCAGACTTACGTTTATAAAATTTGTATATTTAGAGAAAGCTTTTGACAATGTTGACTGGAATACATTCTTTGAAATTCTGAAGGTAGCAAGCATAAAATACAGGGACCGAACGATTATTTACGACTTGTACAAAAAGCAGACGGTAGTTGTAAGAATCGGAGAACATGAAAGTGAAGCAATATCTGGAAGTGAGATATATTGTAGCTTATCCCCCGATGCTTCTTTACTCCTCCATTGAGCAAGCTGTGTAGAAAACCTAATCAGAACTTTAGAAGATGAATTAAGGTTCAGGTAAAAGGAATAGAAACATGACATTGCAATTCTCTCAGAGACAGAAAGTGGCTTCGAAGAGCACTCCAAGAGGATGGACAGTGTTTTCAAAAGGCGTTGTTTTGTAAACCCTCGTCGCCAGTTTCGTAAAGCCCTCATCGCTAATGCTGTGGAGACCCTATTTGTGAGTTCGTGATACAGCTTCTGGTGCAGTATACCGCTAAGACAATTTCTCCCTGCCACTATTACACAGCTACAGGGTGTTTCAAAAATGACCGGTATATTTGAAACGGCAATAAAAACTAAACGAGCAGCGATAGAAATACACCGTTTGTTGCAATATGCTTGGGACAACAGTACATTTTCAGGCGGACAAACTTTCGAAATTACAGTAGTTACAATTTTCAACAACAGATATGCGCTGGAAGTGATGTGAAACATATAGAAGACAACGCAGTCTGTGGGTGCGCCATTCTGTACGTCGTCTTTCTGCTGTAAGCGTGTGCTGTTCACAACGTGCAAGTGTGCTGTAGACAACATGGTTTATTCCTTAGAACAGAGGATTTTTCTGGTGTTGGAATTCCACCGCCTAGAATACAGTGTAGTTGCAACAAGACGAAGTTTTCAACGGAGGTTTAATGTAACCAAAGGACCGAAAAGCGATACAATAAAGGATCTGTTTGAAAACTTTCAACGGACTGGGAACGTGCCGGATGAACGTGCCGGAAAGGTAGGGCGACCGCGTACGGCAACCACAGAGGGCAACGCGCAGCTAGTGCAGCAGGTGATCAGACAGCGGCCTCGGGTTTCCGTTCGCCGTGTTGCAGCAGCAGTCCAAATGACGCCAACGTCCACGTATCGTCTCATGCGCCAGAGTTTACACCTCTATCCATACAAAATTCAAACGTGGCAACCCCTCAGCGCCGCTACCATTGCTGCACGAGAGACATTCGCTAACGATGTAGTGCACAGGATTGATGACGGCGATATGCATGTGGGCAGCATTTGGTTTACTGACGAAGCTTATTTTTACCTGGACGGCTTCGTCAATAAACAGAACTGGCGCATATGGGGAACCGAAAAGCCCCATGTTGCAGTCCCATCGTCCCTGCATCCTCAAAAAGTACTGGTCTGGGCCGCCATTTCTTCCAAAGGAATCATTGGCCCATTTTTCAGATCCGAAACGATTACTGCATCACGCTATCTGGACATTCTTCGTGAATTTGTGGCGGTACAAACTGCCTTAGACGACACTGCGAACACCTCGTGGTTTATGCAAGATGGTGCCTGGCCACATCGCACGGCCGCAATAAGGATTTTGGGCGCTGCGGCAGTATTCTACAAACGGTGTTTCCTTTCCTTCGTCATTTGTGCTGTGGATCTCTCGGATGCCTGACGTAGATATGACATCTATGTATCGTTCAGCCAATTCTCTCGTGTGCGCTCTACGGAACACGGGACCCATGTTAACAGGAGATTCATACAAGTTACTGGAGGGAAGCTTTGTGTACTGCTAGCGCCTAAGAGGAGAGCGCGCAGACTCGGTTTGAAGGTTTGTTATAAGAACGGCAATTACTTTCCAGCTGCCAGGCACTAGGCCAGTGAAGCCCGACGAACGACAGCCGGGGGATCGGACCGAGCGCTTTGGCGTTAGGAGTTCAGACCGAGGGATTCGGCCACACGAAACCGCAGTTGTCTCAGACAACTTGTCAAACCTGCTCCCATTTTGTTAAAGTTACAAAACAGTGTTTAATTACAGTGTTGGGGGAGGGACCAAACAGTGAGGTCATCGATCCCATCGGATTAGGGAAGAATGGAGAAGGGTCGCCCGAGGCCTTTGAAAGGAACCGTCCCGTCATTTGCCTGAAGCGATTTAGCGAAATCACGGAAACCCCAATCAGGCGGCTTTGAACCGACGTCCTCCCGAATGCAAGCCCAGTGTGCCAACGACTGCGCCACTTGGCTCGGTGGGCCGCGCTGTGGATGAGGAACAGAGACTGCGAACAGTCGTGGCACGAGCAGCGTCTGTTGCACTGCAAGGAGCCAAGGAGAATGGAGCCGTGTGGTGGGACAAAATTAATGTCTCACCTAAAAGCTAAATTGGGAATCGGCTTTTTCGTAATTTTTTTCGAATGAAAGCTATAGATTTCGGTTTGTTATTGACCTGTATAGGCCCTAAAATTTCCGGATATGCCACTTCGTTTCCGAGAGCTGTACCTACAGCAAACACAGGCCAATAAAGACTCAGTTTTCTTTTTCACATCCTGCTCATTGTTTTGTAACATCTCACTTCTTTCCTTCCAAGCACGTGATCGCAGTTCGAGAGAATCCAGAAATATTCTCGCTCAGGATAAAAAAACTATCTATATTCCACCGAATACTCAAATATTTTTGAACACAATAAGTACAAACCTGTTCGACAGACGCAGCAAATTGCTACTGGACGAACTAACATTCGACCCAGCGTCCAGACAAGGAGAGGGATCCGAAGCCCGACCCACAGTGAACTCTTTGATGTTTACCGCCGGCAGTCCGAACCGCAACCACAGCCAACCGCTTCGTTGCCTACGATTTCCCGTCCGCTCGCACCAAAGAAATCTTGTCCAGCGAACCAGTTGGTTATCTGTCGATGGCCTTCGTTGGTCTGACGTGTACGCACCTGAGCGAACATGGCCGAATGCCGTTTACTAAGGCGCGCCTTGCGTTCACACCAGAGAGAATTCTCGTAGGTCGTTGCATTTTTGGTTGTGTTCAAAATGGTTCAAATGGCTCTGAGCACTATGGCACTTAACATCTTAGGTCATCAGTCCCCTAGAACTTAGAACTACTTAAACCTAACTAACCTAAGGACAGCACACAACACCCAGCCATCACGAGGCAGAGAAAATCCCTGACCCCGCCGGGAATCGAACCCGGGAACCCGAGCGTGGGAAGCGAGAACGCTACCGCACGACCACGAGATGCGGGCTTGGTTGTGTTCCCTTCGGCCTAGACGGTGCTGAAGAAATCAGCAGCACGCCAGCAATATCTGATAAACAAGATTTTAAACATGGCTGCAACAGCAACTGTTGAAATTCTTCACGATAAAGGATGACAGCCAAAAACAGTTGCAGGATAAAAATTTATTAAAATTCTTGACCAAGGTTTCGGTACATATAAATATACCTTCATACTTCTGATGAAGGTATATTTATATGTACCGAAAAAAACCTTGGTCAAGAATTTTAATAAATGTTTATCCTGCAGCTGTTTTTGGCTGTCATCCTTCATCGTCAATCTGATAAACAGGTGTGATACCCGACCACAATATTACTGCACTTGGTGTCGCGTCACCATTAACGGAAATACAGTGAGAAGTTGCACTAAACAAATACAGGGGTGGCTAAGGAAAACACATCGCACTGTGCGTGATTTTAAGACAGTTGTGTATATTCGAGTAATTTCTCGGGTTCTTGTGAAATGTCGCTATAAAAAATCACAATAACCCGACCCTCACTCCCAGGTACGAGGGTCATTCAATAATTAAATAAATGAAATAAATAACAATTGGTCTGGAGGAAAAAAACCGTTTATTTTTGCAAAACAATACTTGTTCTACTTTTCAACATAACCCCCTTGAACATTTATGCACTTGTTCCAATGGGCTACAATTTTATTTTTAATTCTGGTTCTTGTTTGTACCAATTTCCCACAAACTTTTTCACGTCCTCGTTGTCCTGGAACCTCTTCCCACATGATGTCTCCTTCAGTCCACCAAACAAATGGAAATCACCAGGACTGTAAGGGGGATGAGGCATACTTCTGACCACATTTTGTCGATGGTTTCAAGGGTTAGTTCAGCAATATGAGGACGTGCGTTGTCTTGCTGGAGAATCACACCTCTCCTCTGAGACGTTTCTCTACCACGACTGGCATCACCGTGTTTAAAAGTAAATCCGAGTAGTACTGGCTGTTCATTGTACGCTCCTTTTCGAGATAATCACAAAAAACGGGACCTTCAGCACCCCAAAACACCGTCAACGTCACTTTTCCTGCTAATGTTGGGGTTTTGAATTTTTTCTTCACAGGTGAGTTTGTGTGCTTCCACTCCGTGCTTTGTCTTTTTGATTCTGTCTCCTAATAGTGAACCGAAGTTTCACCTCAATTGAAAATTTTGTTGAGGAAGTGCTCACCTTCTCCTTCATAACGTCCCTTTAGCTCTCTGCACTCTCTCAACCACGTTTCCGTCGACTCCTTTGGGACGCATCTCGCACATGTTTTGTGGTACTTCAGGCTGTTACAGATAACGTTGTGAACTGTACTTGTACTCATTTGAACCTTATCAGCTATGATTCCCACAGTCACACGACGGTCAGCACGAATAATGTCATCAATTCGACTTTCAAGTGAGAGAGTTGAGACTTTCAAGTGACAAAGTTGAAACTGCAACTGGTCGGCCAGAACGGCGTTCGTCAGTCACTGAATTGCGACCATTATTGAATTGCTCTACCCGCTCGTAAAAATTTGCACTATTTATACAACCTTCACCATAAGCTTTAGACTTTCCACATTATATATTCACTGGTTTCTCGCCCTCAGCAAGTAAAAAAACTAATTACAGAACGTTGTTCAACTAATGTGGACGTTTCAAGCGGACTCGCCATCTTGAAAAGTATTTTTGAGGTTATAAACAAAAGAATGTTGATACATGAGCTTATCAGGCCTCATCCCAGTGATGCCAACTTAAAGCAATGAAAGTACCAAACTTGCCCTGCTAACAGTTTTTTTGCGCGGATCAATTTGTCTCTTTAATTATTGAACGGCCCTCGTACAATAATATTACACGGTAGACTAGTGAATGCCGCGTGTCGTGTGCTGTGCGGCAGACGGTGGAAGCTGGAGAGAGCGGCGAAGCAGCAGCCGGCAGCGGCGGCGGCGGCGGCGGCGCGCGCTCGCCGTGTGTTTACCCAGCGCGCACATCTGCGAGCCATAACAAAGCATCCGGCGCTCCGCGTGTGCGTGTGTGTGCGTGCAGCAACGAGCTCCATTCAAAAAGCCTCCACTGGCAGCTAGCTCACCACTCACAACGCCAATGTCCCATGAAGGATACCTTCTAATATCTCCACCACTACTCTGCAATTTACGCTTAACTGTTTGGAAGAGACTTCACGAGAACCACATTCACACTACTACTCTGCCGTTCAATCTCGAATGGCAATTGGGAAAAATTAACACCTAAATTTTCCCTCGAATGCTCTGATTTCTGTATTCTACTACACATTTTGCTCGAACATTACAAATTATTTCGAATAAAACGTTTTATTAATACACGGTCAGCACGGATTCAGAAAACATCATTCTTCTGAGACGCAACTAGTTCTTTCCTCGCACGAAGTGCTGAGTGCTATTGACAAAAGATTTCAGATTGATTCCGTTTTTCTAGATTTCCAGAAGGCTTTTGACACCGTACCACACAAGCGGGTTGTAATCAAATTGCGTACTTACGGAATATCGTCTCAGTTATGCGACCGGATACGTGATTTCCTGTCAGGGAAGTGATAGTTCTTAGTAACTGTATCGAGTAAAGCAGAAGAGATATCTGGCATTGCCCGAGGTGCTGTTATAGGCCCTCTGCTGCTCCATATCTATATAAACGATTTAAGAGACAATAAGAACAGACATCTTCGATTATTTGCAAATGATGCTGTCGTTTATCGTTTAGTAAACTCATCTGGGGATCAAAACAAATTGCAGAATGGCTTAGAAATGGTACCTGTAGTAGTAGCAGTGGTAGTAGTATTACTGCCGGGTCTGGGTACTGACGAGTCCTCTCCCTTTCGTTCGGCCCTCCCACCACTTGCTGCCAGGTCACACCTTCCCACAGATACTATTGATTGCTACCTCTAGACCACGGGTTTTTTTCTTTCATTAGGGTAAAGGCACCGTGTTCGTCACCAGTAACGAAACAGGATAGGAATGGTCAGTGTTGTCGACGAGCAAGGGGAGAGGCACATACGGCACTCGTTGATTTTTGTGATTTTAGCTTAGAGCATGTGGTAGCCGTACACCCGATTTTTGAACCTTCCCCATTGCATGCGAATGTCGCACCACGGTGGAATGATCACAGTTCGTCATATTTGACAATTCTCTAGTTCACTGACGTGGATCATTGTGGATTAATCGGTTTAAGCGATATTCATTAAACCCCGAACATCTTCCTAAACGTGGAGAGTCACTGATGTCAAAACTGCCCCGTGGCGCCATCTGCACACAGGGCGCGCCGCGCGCAGTCTGCTGCTGCATCTGCTGCTGTCACCGTTCTACTGAATCAAACGGAAGAATATGACGGGAACGTTCCGATTTCTCTACTTGGCTGTCCATTTTCAAGCGTCCTCAGCTCCAGTCACCATCTCCAAATGACAAAATGACGGTCTGTTAACTGAAATAGTAACAGAGAGCTACAGATAAAAAAATTATAGTGATAGATAAACCGAAAGCAGTCAGAAAACCAACGTCGCAGACCAAAATGCAACGGCCTTATGCACCAATGTAATACAATTAGTAACAATTGCACGTCATTTCTAAAAATGAGCGCCGGCCACACGGTACATTATGTCGTCAAGTTGACGTCACCGCAAAACTTTGAGGGGAATACCTTAATTTCATTCGAGCTGGTCGTGATAAGCCAGTCTGACGAATATGTAACGAAAATTATTTCTGGTGAGACACTGAACCGTAAAAAATGAGATTACCCAGTAGCCCCGTTAGCTAAACATCGCCAGTTCAGTACTTACAGAAGGGTAACTTTTTAAAATCCTTATCGAAATGATTGTGGTGTTCATTTTTAATTTAAAATAATGGCATTTTCTTAACATTGACTACAGGCCTCGCGCTGCTTTAATGCGCCACTCCATCGCTCCCTATGGTCGTGCGCGTCAGTAAAATATTCTCGCGTTAGGAGGAGAAAGTTGATGGTTTTAATTTCGTTACAAGATCTGACCGCAGCGAAAAACGCCCTCGATTTAGTGGTTGTTACCCAGCCAGCCCCTGTATCTTCTCCGCGGCACTCTCTCCCCCGTTTCGCCATAACACAAAACGAGCTGCCCTTCTTAGAACTTCTTCGACGTGCTCCACGACTCCTATCTGGTAAGCTTCCCACACCGACCAGGAATACTCTTGAAGAGCACGGACGGGCGTAGTGTAGACAGTCTCATTAATAGATTTATTGTGTCTTCTAAGTGTTCTGCCACTGAAACGCTGTCCTTGGTTCGCCTTTCTCAAGTTATTTTCTGTGTGATGGTTATGATTTAAGATGTTTCCAACAGTAATGCGTAGGTATTTAACTGAATCGACACTGTTTAAATATTTGTGATTTTCTCGTGCAACAGAAATTTAACAACTTTTTTTGTGCTAAATCAGTGTGCAATGCGTTTTGATCTTCTGATGACCTTCACTAGATTGTAAACACCACCATCATCTGCAAACTACCTAACAGAGTTGCTCACACTGCCTCCTAAATCGTTTATATGGATCAGGAACAACAGAGCGCCTATAGCACGTTGTTGGGCAACCTGAGATATCGCTCTCTTGCAGTAGATCACTTCCCGTCAGTTACTACGAACTGCGACCCTTCTGACAGGAAAATCCATTCACGTAAGTGACACGATGCTCCGCAGGTACGCAATCTGATTAAAAGTCTTTTGTGAGGAACAGTGCTAAAAGCCTTCTGGAAACCTAAAAAAAATGGAGTCAACTAGAGATTTTCTCCCGACAAAACTCATTGCTTGTGCGAATAAAGAGCTACCTGCGTCTCACAAGATCGTTATTTTCTGCATTCATGATGATTAAGTCTCAATACTCGTTTCCTCCGAGCTATTTTATAATGTATGAATACTGTGCATGTTGCAATACCCTACTACAAAATGGCGTTAGTAATACGGGTCTGTAATTCAGCGAATTACTCCTGTGTGATCTATGCGACTTTCCAGTCTTTAGTTACGAATCTTTCATTGGGAGTTATTATATCAGCATACTCCGAAAGGCCCCCCCCCCCCCCCATGACCCATGGACCTTGCCGTTGGTGGGGAGGCTTGCGTGCCTCAGCGATACAGATGGCCGTACCGTAGGTGCAACCACAACGGAGGGGTATCTGTTGAGGGGCCAGACAAACGTGTGGTTCCTGAGGAGGGGCAGCAGCCTTTTCAGTAGCTGCAAGGGCAACAGTCTGGATGATTGACTGATCTGGCCTTGTAACAATAACCAAAACGGCCTTGCTGTGCTGCTACTGCGAACGGCTGAAAGCAAGGGGAAACTACGGCCGTAATTTTTCCCGAGGGCATGCAGCTTTACTGTATGATTAAATGATGATGGCGTCCTCTTGGGTAAAATATTCCGGAGGTAAAATAGTCCCCCATTCGGATCTCCGGGCGGGGACTACTCAAGACGACGTCATTATCAGGAGAAAGAAAACTGGCGTTCTACGGATCGGAGCGTGGAATGTCAGATCCCTTAATCGGGCAGGCAGGTTAGAAAATTTAAAAAGGAAAATGGATAGGTTAAAGTTAGATATAGTGGGAATTAGTGAAGTTCGGTGGCAGGAGGAACAAGACTTCTGGTCAGGTGAGTACAGCGTTATAAACACAAAATCAAATAGCGGTAATGCAGGAGTAGGTTTAATAATCAATAGGAAAATAGGAATGCGGGTAAGCCTACAGGAAAATTAAAGAGACCTTTGGAGAAAAGAGAACCACTTGTATGAACATCAAGAGCTCAGATGAAAACCCAGTTCTAAGCAAAGAAGGGAAAGCAGAAAGGTGGAAGGAGTATATAGAGGGTCTATACAAGGGCGATGTACTTCAGGACAATATTGTGGAAATGGAAGAGGATGTAGATGAAGATGAAATGGGAGATACTATACTGCGTCAAGAGTTTGACAGAGCACTGAAAGACCTGAGTCGAAACTAGGCCCCCGGAGTAGAAACATTCCATTGGAACTACTGACAGCCGTGGGAGAGCCAGTCCTGACAAAACTCTACCATCTGGTGAGCAAGATATATGAAACAGTCGAAATACCCTGAGACTTCAAGAAGAATATAATAATTCCAATCCCAAAGAAAGCAGGTGTTGACAGATGTGAAAATTACCGAACAATCAGTTTAATAAGCCACAGCTGCAATATACTAACACAGATTCTCTACACACGAATGGAAAAACTAGTAGAAGCCGACCTCGGGGAAGTTCAGTTTGGATTCCGTGGAAATACTGGAACACGTGAGGCAATACTGACCTTACGCCTTATCTTAGAAGAAAGATTAAGGAAAGGCAAACCTACGTTTCCAGCATTTGTAGACTTAGAGAAAGCTTTTGACAATGTTGACTGGAATACTCTCTTTCAAATTCTAAAGGTGACAGGGGTAAAATACAGGGAGCGAAAGGCTATTTACAATTTGTACAGAAACCAGATGGCAGTTATAAGAGTCGAGGGGCATGAAAGGGAAGCAGTGGTTGGGAAGGGAGTGAGACAGGGTTGTAGCCTGTCCCCAATGTTATTCAATCTGTATATTGAGCAAGCAGAAAGAAACAAAAGAAAAATTCGGAGTAGGTATTAAAGTCCATGGAGAAGAAATAAAAACTTTGAGGTTCACCGATGACATTGTAATTCTGTCAGAGACAGCAAAGGACCTGGAAGAACAGCTGAACGGAATAGACAATGTCTTGAAAGGAAGATATACGATGAACATCAACAAAAGCAAAACGAGGATAATGGGATGTAGTCGAATTTACCCGGGTGATACTGAGGGAATTAGATTAGGAAATGAGACACTTAAAGTAGTAAAGGAGTTTTGCTATTTGGGGAGCAAAATAAGTGATGATGGTCGAAGTAGAGAGGATATAAAATGTAGACTGGCAATGGCAAGGAAAGCGTTTCTGAAGAAGAGAAATTTGTTAACATCGAATATAGATTTAAATGTCAGGAAGTCATTTCTGAAAGTATTTGTATGTTGTGTAGCCATGTATGGAAGTGAAACATGGACGATAAATAGTTTGGACAAGAAGAGAATAGAAGCTTTCGAAATTTGGTGCTACAGAAGAATGCTGAAGATTATATGGGTTGATCACATAACTAATGAGGAAGTATTGAATAGGATTGGGGAGAAGAGAAGTTTGTGGCACAACGTGACTAGAAGAAGGGATCGGTTGGTATCACATGTTCTGAGGCATCAAGGGATCACCAATTTATTATTGGAGGGCAGCGTGGAGGGTAAAAATCGTAGAGGGAGACCAAGAGATGAATACACTAAGCAGATTCAGAGGGATGTAGGTTGCAGTAGGTACTGGGAGATGAAGGAGCTTGCACAGGATAGAGTAGCATGGAGAGGTGCATCAAACGAGTCTCAGGACTGAAGACTACAACAACAACAACTCCGAAAGGAACCTAATGGCACTTAATCGGGACCGGAAGACTTGCTCTTATTAACTGACTTAAGTTGCTTCGGTACTCCGACGTTGTCTACTTCTAAATTACACTTTATTTATTCATAAAGGAAATTAATTCATGCAGCGAGTCCGCGATTGTGATGGTCTCTCTCTTCGTTGTGGGGACACAGTAGCCGGTAAATGTCGGCTCCTCGAATGTATGCTGTGTTCCTTGACATATAGAAGGCGCTCGATACAGTTCGCCGAAATATCGTGGACATTCGACGATTGGAAGTGGTTTATATGCCGAGAAAATTATTGTCATATATCACTGGATGTGCCTGGGAAATGGTATCGTTGTACGATACGTGGGGGCAGGGGATATGACGTCATAAACGCTGACGTTTCTTAAAACAGAGCGCAAAGGACCCATATTGTGCTCATACAGTGCCTAATCCGAAGCTAATAAAACCAACATAATTAGGGTTTTCTGTCTTCAACCGTAAAGGTTCTACATGCTTAGCGTCAAATATTTTTCACATTGGTTCATTTGTAACGTAATCTGACGCCCGAAGCCGTTTTGTACATGGCGGTCCGACTCTTTGTTGACTGGGCCTATTTCGGCTTTCAACGGAGTGTGCAGTTTTCTGGCGTATCCTGGCAGATCAGAACTGTGTGCCGCGCCGGCACGCGGACACGGGACCTCGCTTCTGGGTGGCAGAAGTGAAGCAGAGAGAGCTGGGTAGCTCAACTGGCGAAACGCCACATTCCGGGTCCCATTAACGATCTGGCGCACAGTGTTGCTCTGGGATGACGTTTCGGTCTGCAAACAGTTTTGTACCGTCTGATGTACAGCATTTCCGTCATCAAATGATTCAAATGGCTCTGAGCACTATGGGACTTAACATCTGAGGTCATCAGTCCCCTAGAACTTAGAACTACTTAAACCTAACTAACCTAAGGACATCACACACACCCATGCCCGAGGCAGGATTCGAACCTGCGACCGTAGCGGTCGCGCGGTTCCAAACTGAAGCGCCTAGAACCGCTCGGTCACACTGGCCGGCCATCTTCAACATTTAGGTTTGAAATACCGTCACATCCTTGAGTGTACACTTACTTCATATCACGGATGAGTTCTACGGTAGATGCACTGTCAGGCACTGCCTCTAGAAGCGACGTTGGATATTACCCTTTTTTTTTTTGACCTTTGTTGGGCGTCTCCTGAAGGTGCTGTCTCCTTCTGCAAGTGTTTTATGAAGCGACTGCCGACAGAGCGTGTAAACCTACACGGCTAGGGTCCCACACTGTTTGCCCCCCGCGTAAACACATTTCCTCAATGGACGGTGTTTTTACGTAGTATTTCCGCGCTTTCATGCTGTGTGTTTGTACCAAACATGAGGATGCGTGTTTCATCACCTGTGACAACACCATAGTTATGTTCAAAACGGAATAACTGGTGAGATGTTAGGTACTGGGTTTTTAAGTGTTATGCTATTTTTATAGTAAACTGCATGGTTACAAGGAACTATGGCTGTTACATCGGTGATTTTTATAGTTATTAGGCTTGCTACGGACGTTTTCTCTCGTCGAGAAAATTTCAGAGGCCGTAAAGACTCCAATAGTTGATTTTCCAATTCTAACCTTCACAAACATTCCAAGGACCATCTCAGGTAGAAAAGAAGAGTAATTAATCAATCGATTGAGTAGGCTAAAAGAATTTGTGAGCCGCTAGTACTTAGAAGACAAGCTGGATCATTTAAGAAATACTTTCAGAAGAATTTATTACTCTGAAAAGAGAATAAGTACGGCAGGCTTAAGGAACACAACAGCAATTCTAGTCTGGACAACAGGGATAAATCGGAAGTAGTAGAGCATATCCTGGGACCAGGAATCCGCCATATTTGATTATCTTGTGCAGTAGTTTTATCAAGATCACTTTATCACTCTGCTATAATGCAAAGAAGGGGTCACGGGAATTTGACTTGCTGACCATACAGAGGGACTAACCTAAAACAGATTGCCCGAAAGAAAGCCACGACGATACTGTTTGGAGGTTTTATATATATAGAGGCGTAGGTTATGCCAAATTATGCTGGGAAATGTTGTGAATTTTCTGAAGGATGGAAGTAAACTGCTGCTTTATTTTTACGGAACTTCATATATCAGAAAGGGCATTCGAAGACGAATTGCTTGCATTTGGTACAGTGAAGTGACACTTGTGAGTCCTCTTCTTCTAACAGCTGAACCGTGGTATCCAGCTGTGTTATTGTTTTATTTCATTTATATATGTTTTCGTATGAGACACTATTGATTACTTTTATTCCAATTGTTTCTTCTTTTTATTCCTTCTAATTTGTCTCATCATTTCTCGATGTTTCTCTTCTTTTGTCTGTCCTGGTGCTTCCAGACCTCTTCTTGGGATTTTCGTAGAAACCTTAAAGCGAAAACCGTCCATGAAAAGTACAACTTCTTTCTTAGTGGTAATCGTACCATTAGGAGCAATTCCGAGTTGGTCTTTGCCCCACTGATTTCTTTGCACCGTATGTTATCCATTTTTAATTTCGGCAGGATCAATGAACAGTCTTTTTGTCAGTCTGTTGGGATTCATTCTGTGGATGTTCCGAAGGAAATCTGTCCTTCTTTTCTTAATCATGTCATTAATTTTTTCAGTATGTATATAAATTTTATTGTTATAACGTCGTCTGTGTTGTGTTTACTGCTTTAAGTGGTCCAAAAGTTTTCTTTAGTAATTTTCTTTCACTGTTTCCAGTATCTCTACCACTGCTTTTCTGTTTACAGTTAAACATTCTGTTGTATGAAGTTAAACATTCTGGTATGTAAAGTGCTTCTACGCAACTACTGTAGAGTAGTCCCTACGTTTAGAATTGAGAAGGTTATTGAGTTCTAATTGTATACGCCCCTTAGTGAGGCAGTACGCTGTTTTCATCTTATTAAGTCTTGCTTTGATGACTTCTTTCTCCGTAACGCCTTGTTCAGTTAATTCTGTTGCGCTGTTACCTTGTTGTTATTTCATTAAGTTCCGTATATGTTATGTCCAAGTCCTCTTCGAAGGCTATTTCCAATGCTACAGGAAAAAAGAATGAACGTTAGTCCATAAAAGAAAGAAAATTGGTGACATTCGGCACCTACTAGTATAAATGTTCAAAATGTGCACGTCAGAAAATTCGTTGTATTTTGTGTTACAATTTAGGGAAAATCGTACCTCTATCTGTTTACCCATTGCGGATATATGTGGGAGTGCCTGTCTTAGCTGTCTCAGGCTGTATTTGTAGACGGTAGATGCAGATGTAGATGTCGGTTACAGCTGCACTTCAGTCAGGGCTACGTTACTAGATTAAATTATACTGACAGTAATTACACGATAGCTAACAGTGGTTAGAGCTGGAAGAACGTACCAGACAGCCAAAGCACTGTGATTTGCCGACGTAAAACGGCTGTTAGCGCAACACGCTAACTGCCGATAGTCGGCGTGCAGGTGTTCTCGTGCGCCATTCGGGTATCCCTCGCTCTCGTGGTGCTTGCTTCCTCCGCCTTGCCAGTGGCGGCGTACTTGTCAGCTCTTTCACAACAAGTTCACTCCTATACCCCACACGCCTGTCAGACCCTCGAACTCATATTGCGCATTACTGGGTGAACCGAACCTATTCGTTCAAATCAATACAGAAGGTAGAGACCCTGAACACAAATATGCTTACGTGTGCTTCCCGAACGCAAGTTCTGATCTTACGGACGATTTACACAGGAGGTAACTCGGCAGTGGCGTTCACAGGGACCGCTCGAATGCGCGATCATCGGCCTCCACCCACGCAGCACGTAGTCGGACCATTTTGACTGCCGTGTCCGTCAGAGATTCGTGGCACCTGTAATCGGATAACGAATCGCGTTTCTTGGACTGAAGATGACTGGCAACGCTGTAATGACTCAGGGGAAAGATGTGTAGAATGTCTCGAAATGTACTCTGAAACCGCATCTGAACAGACACGCTACATGTACACTGAGGTGACGGCAGCTGGCGGTAGTATCGCGTACACAGGGCATAAAAGGGCAGAGGATTGGCTGAGCTGTCATTTGTTCTCAGGAGATTCAAGTGAAGCGGTTTCCGACGTGATCACGGCTGCACAGTGGGAGTGGACAGACTTCGAACGCGGCAGGGCGGGCAAACGCTGCACGCGGCTCATGAGAGCACAGCGCTGCACGTGTGCTGCTCGCGTGCAGGAGTCGAATGGGATAGTGACGACAGCCTGCAGGTTGCGGCAGTGTAGTGCCAGGCTAAGCTGCGGACGTTGAAGCGAAGCGACCACTACGTAGTGAACGTTGTATTTCAACAACCGGAACATGCAGAGTGAATCAAGGAAACGGAGAATTGGAGATCTGCTATCTTTTAAAAAGGAATGGGAGAATCATTTGTTCTCTGTGGATAAACGTGAAAATTGGAAATGTATAATATGTGACAGTATTGTCGCTGGTGAGCGGAAGTTTAATATTGAACGCCATTATAATAAATTTCAGTACGTTGCCGTTCTTAGTGCAATAAAAGAGGAATTTCTCAAGCGATTTGGGGATATATCTTACTTATCCCAAGGTTTTGAATAGTTCTCGAGAGAATCTGGTTTCTGTAGATGATATTCTTCTCAGTTTGCAAATGGAATTAATAGATCTACAGTGTAATTCTCGTCTGAGAGACAAGTTCCTTTTGACAAGACCTGTAATAGATTTTTATCACGACTTTCCACAGCAAGGGTTTCCTCGTCTCCATCGTGAAGCCATGAAGATAGTCAATGTTGGGCTTGACATACTTTTGTGAGAGATTTTTTTCTGTTATGAAAATTAATAAGTCTCGGTTAAGAGCCAACATCAGTAATGAAAATTTACGTAACTGTTTGCGTTTGTCTATATGTAGAAATTTTGTTCCAGACATTAAACATATTGTAAACTCCACCTGTGATAATTAAATAAAACGTATCGTAGGTAATAGGTACTCTTTCAAACCATGATTTCTGTCAAGCACTCCTACTAACCTTATTCCTTCATTTAATAAAGCAGGCCAGGAAACAAAACGCATTACAGAGGAAGAAGCGGAGAGACGGTATGGTGGGGAGGGGTGAGAAGCGGGTGGCCAGCTTGCCCCTGTGTGCACACAGAACACCTGTTAACTGCACACGTGCATGTGCAGAATTCCTGCCCGCCCCTGAGCTAGACGCATGGGGCATTCCATTTCGGAAATCGTTTCGTAACTCAGTATTCCGAGATCCAGAGTGTCACGCTTTGTATTATCGCGAAATATTGGAGAGAGTGTCACAGAAATTATAGAACATTTGGGCAGGAAATCATTCAAAGCAAGGCATGTTTCGTTGCTACGGAGTCTTCTCACTTAATTGCAATCACCAACTTTCTCCTCCGAATGCGAAAATATTTTGCTGACACCAACCTACATAGGGAGGAACGATCAACACGATAAAATAAGGGAAATCAGAGCTCGTAAAGATATAGGTGTTCATTCTTTCCACGCACTATACGAGATTGGAATAATAGAGAATTGTGAAATCGTTCGGTGAACCCTCTGCTAGGCACTTAAATGTGATTTGCAGAGTATGCGTGTAGATGTCGAGAGTGTGCCGAGAATACCAAATTTCGAGCATTACCTCTCGACACGGAGAAAGCAGTGGCCGGCGGCGGCCTTCACTCTGAAGGACCGAGAGCGGCGGCGTCAGTGCTAACAGACAAGCAACAATGCCTGATATAATAGCAGAAATCGTGGCCATTTCGGCAGGACCCTAGACGACTGAGTCGCGATCTCAGTCGTTGGTAGGGTTCGAGTGCAGCGGAGACCCCACATTTTGATGGACGGAAGTTGTCAACAAGATACCGTACAACAGTGGTGTGCGCTGTCTGTGTTTACATGCAATAGGCTGAGTCCTGTCGTCCATCTGAACTGATATAAATAGAAAATGGTTGTATTCGGCTACTTGGAGACCAATTCCAGCCATTCGTATGATTTGGCCTCTCCGATCGCCGGACGTGAATCCCGCCGAACACTTATGGGGCGCAATCGCGAGGTCAGTTCTTGCACAAAATCCTGCACTGGCAGCACTTTCGAGCGACGGCTATAGAATCAGCACGGCTCAGTACTTCTGCAGAGGCCTTCCGACCACTTGCTGAGTCCCTGCCACGCCGTGACGCCGCACTACGTCGAGCAGAGGGACGTGCGACCGGCACCAGCAGGTGTACCACTGCTTTCGTCGTGTGGCGATTAAAGTACGGAAATCATAAACTTCGGTGTATTCAGTAAGTCACTAATAAATTGTGCCGCTGAAGTGTAATATTATTCTCTTTTGGGAATACATTTCTTGTAGTTTATACAGCTGTAGATCGTAGCAGTGTCTCGAATAGCAGTGCATAGCACACAGTAAAACACAGACACTGCAAAATACAGCAAGTTCCGAAACTGTTCGTTCAGATTAATACAAGAGATAAAGAACATAAAAAAAATACAGGTGTAAAAAATAAAGTAGAGGTGTACACAAACAAATGCTCGTAATGAAAGAACTCGACATTCTATACTGTTGCGTACATACGCGATCGTTTGAGACTGTCTCCAAGATGTGACCCTCACAATTTCATGAACAGCGCTGAGTCGCACGGCGCATGCGCGCCGGTGACATACTTATCTCGAAATGCTGGTGAACTTTGTAGCCAGACACCTGCCGCCAGACGTCATTTTCCAGCAGGATGGTGCCACAGCCCACTATCGAGCGGATGTTACCACATTTCTCCGCGAGACTTTTCCTGAACTTTGGATCGGAAAGTGGGTGGGTGGGTGGGGATCGCATTGCCTGGCTCCCTAAGTCTCCTTCCGGATCTGACTCCGTCGGATTTCACTGCACGGGGGTTTATCGAGGACATTGTTTACAGAATAAGCGTTCGAGACCTGTTAGATATGAGACAACGGATCTACGCCGCAGTCGAGGCCGTAACACTTGTGCTTATCGAACATTTGGCGAGATGTGCAGTATCTGTCGACCTACGAACTGTGGCCACCTCGAATTGTACCAACATGCGTGGAAATGTTTGAGCTCCTGTGTACACTGTTGCACAAATAATGTTGTAAACCTCAGTACTTACTGAAACACAAATAAATGTTTTTGTATACCTCTAGCCCGGACATCTTCTATATTTAGATAAGAAACACAGGGCCTCCGAAACCAACTCGTGATATTAGGGAACATTCTGTTTCTGGTGCTGCCGTAAGTTGCGTCGGTGCAGCTGACTGGGACCGTATACTGACATTCAGATGTCCACAATTGGCGAGTTTATTCACGTGTGAATTCACGAGGAATTCGACCTCGTACTCACCAACAGCGACTCGGTGTTAATGTGTGGGACGTCATCCCGCTTACACGGACAGAGATGTCGTGTATTAGTGGAACATGTGTTGCCACAACTGCTGGAGGGTGTGCCTCTGAGTGTTAGACAAAGGATGTACTTGTAGCATTGCTGTGAGGAAACATCCGAGGGCCACTTTTGGGGATCGACGGTTCGGCCAAGGTGGCCCTGTGCCCACCTGACCTCACGTCCCTGGGTTTCTTCCTCTCTGGACACAGCAAGCAGGCGGTGTATGAGGCCGCTGCGGAAACACACACACACACACACACACACACCTGCTTTTTTTTTGTTCGGCATTTTTCGTTTCGTTTGGTCTGGGCGGACGTCACACAACATCTGTTCAAATTCATCGTTGATTCCTTGACTCATTTTTTTTTTATTACAGGGGACAATCGGGTGACTGGAATTCGTCAGTAGGAAAAGAGAGAGAAGGAAACATAGTAGGTGAATATGGATTGGGGCTAAGAAATGAAAGAGGAAGCCGCCTGGTAGAATTTTGCACAGAGCATAACTTAATCATAGCTAATACTTGGTTTAAGAATCATCAAAGAAGGTTGTATACATGGAAAAACCCTGGAGATACTAAAAGGTATCAGATAGATTATATAATGGTAAGGCAGAGATTTAGGAACCAGGTTTTAAATTGTAAGACATTTACAGGGGCAGATATGGACTCTGACCACAATCTATTGGCTATTAACTGTAGATTAAAACTGAAGAAACTGCAAAAAGGTGGGAATTTAAGGAGATGGGACCTGGATAAACTGACTAAACGGGAGGTTGTACAGAGTTTCAGGGAGAGCGTAAGAGAAAAAATGGCAGGAATGGGGGAA
The DNA here is from genome assembly GCF_023864275.1 of Schistocerca cancellata. NCBI lineage: Eukaryota > Metazoa > Arthropoda > Insecta > Orthoptera > Acrididae > Schistocerca > Schistocerca cancellata. The sequence goes on from NC_064635.1 coordinate 213,919,133, forward strand.
AGAAATACAGTATAAGAAGAATGGGTAGCTTTGAGGGATGAAATAGTGAAGGCAGCAGAGGATCAAGTAGGTAAAAAGACGAGGGCTAGTAGAAATCCTTGGGTAACAGAAGAAATATTAAATTTAATTGATGAAATGCAGTAAATGAAGCAGGCAAAAAGGAATACAAACGTCTCAAAAATGAGATTGACAGGAAGTGCAAAATGGCTAAGCAGGGATGGCTAGAGGACAAATGTAAGGATGTAGAGGCTTATCTCACTAGGGGTAAGATAGATACTGCCTAAAGGAAAATTAAAGAGACCTTTGGAGAAACGAGAACCACTTGCAGGAATATCAAGGGCTTTGATGGAAACCCAGTTCTAAGCAAAGAAGGGAAAGCAGAAAGGTAGAAGGAGTATATAGAGGACCTATACAAGGGCGATGTGCTTGAGGGCAGTGTTATGGTAATGGAAGAGGATGTAGGTGAAGATGAAATGGGAGATACGATACTGCGTGAAGAGTTTGACAGAGCACTGAAAGACCTGAGTCGAAACAAGGCCCCTGGAGTAGACAAAATTCCATTAGAACTACTGACAACCTTGGGAGAGCCAGTCCTGACAAAACTCTACCATCTGGTGAGAAAGATGTATGAGACAGGCGAAATACCCTGAGACTTCAAGAAGAATATAATAATTCCAATCCCAAAGAAAGCAGGTGTTGACAGACGTGAAAATTACCGAACTATCAGTTAAATAAGTCACAACTACAAAATACTAACGCGAATTCTTTACAGACGAATGTAAAAACTGATAGAAGCCAACCTCTGGGAAGATCAGTTTGGATTCCGTAGAAATATCGGAACACGTGAGGCAATACTGACCCTACGACTTATCTTAGAAGCTAGATTAAGGAAAGGCAAACCTACGTTCCTAGCATTTGTAGACTTAGAGAAAGCTTTTGACAATGTTGACTGGAATACTCTCTTTCAAATTCTAAAGCTGGCAGGGGTAAAATACAGGGAGCGAAAAGCTATTTACAATTTGTACAGAAACCAGATGGCAGTTATAAGAGTCGAGGGACATGAAAGGGAAGCAGTGGTTGGGAAGGGAGTGAGACACGGTTGTAGCCTGTCCCCAATGTTATTCAATCTGTATATTGAGCAAGCAGAAAGAAACAAAAGAAAAATTCGGAGTAGGTATTAAAATCCATGGAGAAGAAATAAAAACTTTGAGGTTCACCGATGACATTGTAATTCTGTCAGAGACAGCAAAGGACCTGGAAGAGCAGTTGAACGGAATGGACAGTGTCTTGAAAGGAGGGTATAAGATGAACATCAACAAAAGCAAAACGAGGATAATGGAATGTAGTCGAATTAAGTCGGGTGATGCTGAGGGAATTAGATTAGGAAATGACACACTTAAAGTAGTAAAGGAGTTTCCTATTTGGGGAGCAAAATAATTGATGATGGTCGAAGTAGAGAGGATATAAAATGTAGACTGGCAATGGCAAGGAAATCGTTTCTGAAGAAGAGAAATTTGTTAACATCGAGTATAGATTTAAGTGTCAGGAAGTCGTTTCTGAAAGTATTTGTATGGAGTGTAGCCATGTATGGAAGTGAAACATGGACGATAAAGAGTTTGGACAAGAAGAGAATAGAAGCTTTCGAAATGTGGTGCTACAGAAGAATGCTGAAGATTAGATGGGTAGATCACATAACTAATGAGTAGGTATTGAACAGAATTGGGGAGAAGAGGAGCTTGTGGCACAACGTGACTAGAAGAAGGGATCGGTTGGTAGGACATGTTCTGAGACATCGAGGGATCACCAATTTAGTATTGGAGGGCAGCGTGGAGGGTAAAAATCGTAGAGGGAGACCAAGAGGTGAATACACTAAACAGATTCAGAAGGTTGTAGGTTGCAGTAGATACTGGGAGATGAAGAAGCTTGCACAGGATAGAGTAGCATGGAGAGCTGCATCAAACCAGTCTCAGGACTGAAGACCACAACAACAATCGGCTCTCTGACCGAACACGCTGAGCTACCGTGCCGTCGCCGCTGCTAGCATTGAGGACGTGTCATCATGTATTTAACATAGAAGCACGTCACAGGTGATTGAGAGCAACTATACTGCTCTGTGAGCGCGAAACCAGCGTGCAATGAACGGTCCGGCACACAGTTTTAATCTGCCAGGAAGTTTCGTATCAGCGCACACTCCGCTGTAGAGTGAAAATTTCATTCATGATACGTTTTGTGTTTGCGTCTTCTCTCCAACTGCTTTCGTGCGTCAACTGTCCTAAAGCGGTAGTGAACAAGACGCACCTTCTCATTCCGGTGTAAACATTCCCGAGTAGCATTAAACACGCCACACGCCATTATGATTAGCCTATCTATCGTTTGCTTTATTCGGCTTCTCACTAATTCCTTTGTATTGTATAACAATACCGCACTGTGTTCGTGAAATTTCAAACTCATGGCTCGGCTAGTCGGTAAAAAAATTCCCTCCTGAAACTTGCGATATGCTCGCTATTTCTACCGATTTTGCAACGCACTGCCCTCTGCGACTACTAACTCGTTACCGACAGACTGGTGCTGCCACGTACCGGCAAGTGTGATAACGAAAACTACATCTTCTCTCCCACGCGCGTCAGCTGTACTAGCTGTACGCTGTACGTCAAATGTAATCTTGACAGCGAAATGTGTAATACTGGGGACGTTACGGCTACAACGCAGTCATTACAGCCAGAGTACGTGCTCGGTATGGAGGAGGAAATCAGCGATGCCATTTTAAAGCAACCATCCCAGCATTCACGTAACGGAATATTTAAAACTGGTTACGATGGTTATTTATTAGAAAAGCTCCCCCTACAAATGTCACGGCTTCACTAGCCTCATATGTACTGACACTGCCGCCCACGTGGAGTTCGCAGTTGGACCTTCACGCATCGAGAAAGATCGCAAAGCTCTGTGTAAAGACTGCAAAGGTCTGCAGAAGCTATACACCTGGCGTCTTCAAACACTCTACCCCAGCGCCGTGACTGTCGAGGCTTCGGTTCTTGATCAGGCGCCGGCCGCGGTGGTCTAGCGGTTCTGGCGCTGCAGTCCGGAACCGTGGGACTGCTACGGTCGCAGGTTCGAATCCTGCCTCGGACATGGGTGTGTGTGATGTCCTTAGGTTAGTTAGGTTTCAGTAGTTCTAAGTTCTAGGGGACTTATGACCTAAGATGTTGAGTCCCATAGTGCTCAGAGCCATTTTTTTCTTGATCAGGCACTCCAGACTGAGATGGGTTGCTACTGATTGCGTATTCAGGCTCAGGTCTGCGTCTGCACCGCTAGGTGCGTGGCAGTGGGTACCAGTTATTAGGGTTCCTTCCTGTTCAGTTCACGTATGGAGCGCGGGAAGAATGGTTGTCTGAACGGCTCTGTGCGTGCATTTATTATTCTAATATTATCCTCACGATCGCTGTACGAACGATACGTATGGGGCTGTAGTATATCCCCAGAGTAATCATTTAATACTGGTTCTTGAAACTTTGTTTATAGATTTTCGCAGGATGGTTTACGTCCGTCTTCAGGAGTCTGCCATTCAAGTTCCTTCAGTATCTCTGTGATACTCTCGCACGGATTAAACTAACCTGTGACCATTCGTGCTGCCCTTCTCTGTATACGTTCAATATCCCCGTCAAATAGAGTACTAAACGACGTAGTCGAAACTCCAAAACGGATGCCAGTCATTTTATTCGCGATGCTGGCGTCGGCAAGACCATAATCACAAAATCGTGTACTAATAACAGTGAACGATGTACAGTCACCACACAGGGCAATGCACGCCTGCTGCACGTATACAGAGTATAACGAATATTAGTGCATATATTTTTATATTTTGTGCCGTAATATGTACACACATAAGTGTTTTCACGGCGTCTTCCCATAAACAAGTCAAATGGCTCTGAGCACTATCGGACATAAACAAGTAACATAATTAACTACGTTATGTTCTCTGCTCGGTCGAGCTGTACCACTCAGTGGATTACACACAAAAGTGTGGGCTAATCGTTTTGAGTCCGCGTGCGTCTGACCGCTGCCAAGGGGAAAATAAACAGTAACGGCTTGCTCTTACCACGTCTACTTGGAGGTACAACTCAACCGAAAATATGCGACTTGTAATAGCCATAATTATTAGGCTGCAAATGACATAAATACTGATGTAATATTGTTCAGTAAACCGTCCTCTATCATCAAGACAAAAATATGCACTTATACCCGTTGCATCTTGTGCACTGAACCATCAAAGAAACTGGCATAGGCGTGCGCATTCAAATACAGAGATGTGTGAACAGGCAGAATACGGCGCTGCGGTCGGCAACGCCTACATAACACAAGTGTCTGGCGCAGTTGTCAGATCGATTCCTGCTGCTACAGTGGCACGTTATCAGGATGTGAGTGAGTCTGACGTGGTGTTAGAGTCGGCCCTCGAGCGATGGGACACAGCATCTCCGAGGTAGGGGTGAAGCGGGGATTTTCCCGTACGAGTATTTGACGAGAGTACCGTGAATAGCAGGAATCCTGTACAACAACAACTCTCCGACATCGCTGCGGCCGGGAGAAGATTCTGCGAGAACGGGACCGACGACGACTCAGGAGAATCTTTCAACGTGGCAGAAGTGCAACTCTTCCGCAAATTGCTGCAGACTTCAATACTGGGCCGTCAACAAGTGTCAGCGTGCGAACCACATCCGTCCCAGGATGAGGAATGTACGAGGGGCAGCACGAATGCTGAAAATGACCGCCAAGTTCCACGGTGATTGCGATTCGCCACAAGGCGCCAGTCGGTCTGGGAGGCCAGCCTCATCCATTCGAGGAGCTTATTGTCTCCGTCAAAGGGGTACTGTACCGCGCTATGCCGGACAAGTTACGGCACGTAAGTTCAGGCGAAACGTCCGTGAAAACGGCGACGAGGGGCGCTTCTGCCTCATCGTGACACACGTCCCCGTATCGGAAATGCAACGCAGAACTTGACGCCAACTCAGGTGGGAGAGAGTGGAGCACCCGCCCGTCTCATGTCTTCCCGTGCGACTACCGTGCCTTGGGTCCCTTAAGGGGCTCCGGAACGCCCTATACTTGCACTGTTAAAATAACGCTTATAAATTACATCTTTCCTCACAAAGTATTTGAGGTAGGAAGTTGAACTTTTTACAGATTATTTATTGGAATATGGGCTACAACTTAACACAGGGATTTTACAAAATTTTAGTTCAGTTATTAAAGATGATTTTTTTTCAATTGTAATGAAAATTCACAACATTTTTTTTGCAATTTTTTATTTATATATTCAAAAATATACAGTTTTTTGGAAAAAGGCTGTGTTAAATTATGCAGAAGGTACTGTGTAACATTTACTGAAAGTTTGAAACAAATATGTTTGGAAGATCCTTAGAAAACATGTAATTAGTATGATAAAATAAAAGTTTTGGTAATCGAGCGACAAAGATTGGATTAACTTTTTAGTGCATTCCAGGTCCATAGGATGGATTATCTTCATCCTCTGCAAACTCCTCCTCCAGCTTCCTCTTGTTCCTCCTCCTGTTTACTCTTGCTTGTATTTCTAGACTCTTTACAGCCCTGTCTGCAGCCCGAAGCCGTTCCTTGCCTAAAGCAAGCATCGCTCGTACCATGTTAGAACCTATCTTCATTCCCATATTTCTAAATACCTTGCACCTTACAATGTTGCCATCATTGAAAGTCGCAACAGCATCATACACACCAAACTGAAGTGTTTCTATTCCAACAAATACAGTCTTGGGGATTCTCGACCATATAACACTATTTACACTTTCATTGGGGTTTTGAGTTTTTCCGTGAATACACTTTTTCAACAGTTCAGGTGCTGCTAAGTCTCCGAAAATAGGTTAGCCACAACACACACTTTATCTCACATCACTAAAATGTACCTGATGAACACGGACGTTAATACTAACACCATTTGACAGCAGTTTAACAGCGCCACAGTGGGTCACGCCCATGTAGAACACATTTCAAAAAAAATTTAAAAATAGTTGTAGTCTTCGGAATTGAATAAATTATATATCTATTAAAAGGTAATAGTCTGCAGACTCAGAAAACGCAAAAAAGTAAAAATTGAACTTTTCATGATTTTGAGCCTTTCCGGAGCCCCTTAAAACCGGCCTTCGAGGATCGACTATTCCTGTAGCACGAGGCGGTTACGGACCTCTGCACGCCGTGTTCCACCAGGCGGTGCCGACATCTCCTCAGTGCTCACGGCGTTTCTGCCTGACTGGCATATCGATTCTGCACTGTGCGCCCTTCGAATGGAAACTGATCACCTCTTATTCTTTTCGGGCAGAGTTAGCAATAAATAACGTTCCTGATTTGCAAATGGTTCGTGTCTCTTACAGACTCGCACCGACACGCAACCTCGCAGTTGCCAACAAAGGGCCCACCAAACTGCTTGCTGGGGAACCTTCAACATCGCAGCGCGTCAGCAATCGTTGGGTAATATATTCGCCTCGATTGCGAAAAAAGCACCTAGTGTTAACCTAGGTTTCGGCGTAGATAACAACACCTTCTTCAGAACAATAAAACGCAAAGTGTAAGTGAGCGACCATTTGTAGCTGCAGTTTATGGCGGGTCATGGCCCATGGAACATAGGCCGGTGTGAGGTGGAGCGTACACCATTAAGTTAAGTAGTGGTTTAGACTTTGTACATATGTACTGTTTGTGTTTTCCTTTTCTTTGTTTATAAATGTATAGCTACGGTGTTCTTTTAATCATTGACAAAGGTCTTCTTAGGCACTTGTGGGTTTTATTGTTCTGAAAAAGGTGTAGTTATCTACGCCGAAACCTATGTTAACACTAGCTGCTTTTTTCGCAATCGAGGCGGGTTTCTAGTTTTTAGTATGCTTGTTGCGGATCACTCCTCGGGCCATTCGCGACACCGCACAAAGTGATTCGAAGCCGGAAACTTCTTCCGACCAGTTACGAAGTGTTACGGGCGCCCACTCTTCGTGTGAAGGTTGATGTGTACCAGTTAGAAAACGTGTAGGGGTGAGAAAAATTTTTCGCAGTGCTAATGAGGCGAAAGAGGAATACGCCCAGCAGTACGGCCGATATCGCCGCCCGTCCCTTTTTACTACTTTCACCGTATCAGCTGCGCCCCCTACAGCACTCGCTAATGGCTCTCCATTCTGTCAGACTTTTACTGTCATACCAGGACAAATGGCGGGTGTAACTTAGAAAACTGTTCTAGTGAGCGGCACGCTAATGACGTACTACAGATTTGAAACCCGACTCACATTCCTTTATTTTCTCTCTTGTTGAGACTCTTAAGACCTTCAGTCGCATGTTTAGTCGGTGTTTTTCGTTTGAAATTGCGGCGGCTTGTTCTGCTATCTGCCACCAGTAAAAAAACAAAGTTGACAACTAAATTTACGAGCGCTACGAGGGCTGCTATCTTCGGAGTGCAGACTTTTTTCTCGGCATTTTCCTACTTCGAGAGACCTACAACGAATGAGGAGTTATCTTCTTCAGGAACAGGGTCACAGCCTGTATAAACTGACTCGACCGAGCCCACTTATGACTCTCTACATTTTATGCGCCTCCCGCGAACCGTGAAGCTAGCCGCGGTGGATGCTCGAGTGGCTCAGCGATACAGGTAGCCAATCGTTCCGTGCGTATAACCTCAGCGGAGCTGTGCGCTCGTGCTCGACGCCGTATTGAAACGGAGTAAACGCCAAACGATAGACAGCTGCTCACTATTACGGCTCGGAATGGACAGTCTTACGAAACGGAACTAATCTAACTCCCTAAATGAGAACTTTCACGAAAGGAGACACTAATGAAACAGGTTGTGATAAAGTTTTAGTTAAAAACTTATCATATAAGCTTTTTTCTTTTTTTTTTAATAGCACTTGGGACTTAACATCTGAGGTCATCAGTCCCCTAGAACTTAGAACTACTTAAACCTAACTAACCTAAGGACATCACACACACCCATCCCCGACGCAGGATTCGAACCTGCGACCGTAGCAGTCCCGCGGTTCCGGACTGAAGCGCCTAGAACCGCTCGGTGCCGGCCGGAGTGGCCGTGCGGTTCTGGGCGCTACAGTCTGGAGCCGAGCGACCGCTACGGTCGCAGGTTCGAATCCTGCCTCGGGCATGGATGTATGCGATGTCCTTAGGTTAGTTAGGTTTAAGTAGTTCTAAATTCTAGGCGACTGATGACCTCAGAAGTTAAGTCGCATACTGCTCAGAGCCATTTGAACCATTTTGTACCGCTCGGCCACCGCGGCCGGCATAAGCTTTAAAATTCATTACCGTTCACGTGTGTGTGCGCGATGAACTGCCATTGATTTTAGCTTCAGATGGCGACGAAAATACTGTGTTTTGTAAGTACCGGTTTTTTTCTTGCAGCAATTTTATTTTACTTCCTAGTTTTTTCTTTTCTGGGACTGTGACATGGAGAATCAAATTCACTTCAAACAGAAACAGTTACAGAATTTTCAGCGTTTGTATCAGTGCTGGAATTCTCGCTCATGTTTTCAACCCGAAAAGTAACGCACAGGTATTCCTTACTTGCATCCCTGGATTGCCATTGTTGACGATTGACAGCCGTCCTATATTAACTCGAAATACATTGGCGTGCACGGAGAGCCAAAGCAGTTAAGGCGACCGCTCGCAGTAAGCGGGAAATCCGGGTTCGAGTCCCGCTCCGGCACAAATCCTGATACGTCACTGATGAGCAGTATATCTACACCTAACACGGCTGGCGCCAAGAAATTCGGCGTCATAAAATTTATTTCAAATTATTTAGTATTATTTTGAATGAAAACATTAGGTTGCACTAAAATTTAATTTATACAAATGTTTTGAATTACGCCCATACCTATAATTTCACCCTAATATATGAGTCGTACTCATTTAACACATGACGTCTGATAGTTGTCGCAAAGAAACTTTTGTCAAACTTTGTCCTAAATGTGACACGTGTTCAATCTTTTCGATTATGTGACTGTCGGTGTGCAATGTCTTCTCCTTCTTGATTTTCTTCCAACCTTAACTACAACAATAAATCGCGAGCACTAATTTGAGAAACGTGCGTCTACGTGGAGCAACTGTTCTCGAGTGAGGTGTAGATTACTTGCAAGTGGTGCGTTAAAAGAAAATATTTCAACTTTTCTTTTCTCCACGTTGTAGTAGCTTTCCTCCCACCTTCAAAAACAATTTCGATATGATGAATTCTTCTCGGGTTATCAGCCGAGTCAAGACGTCGTTCTGCGGCAACAACGTTTCGACAACTTTCGTGCTCTTTATCTTCAGGCGAAGTGTCGGGTTCATGTCCATTTCGTATCTCTACAGACTCTGGACGGCCGGCTCCTCTGCCCTGTTTGCAACGGCTGGGCCACTGGTGCGCCTCCGGAAGGAGAGTCGAGGAGTGGGAAGGCGGGGGGGGGGGGGGGGGGGGTGCAGACCCTCCCAGTGCTGGAGGGTCCTGGCTTCGCGTCCTCGTGCTGCCTGTCTGTTCCGACCACTGCCTTCGCCGCTCTGACATCAGAACGCTCTTGGCGTATTCCTACTATCGCTATAACCCATGCAGAACGCAGATGGAAACCGCTATCCCGGTTGACAAGTCACGAACCGATACCATCATTGCCTCGTCGACAATCGAGTCCCAGAACCCGTTCGTCCGGCACAACACCTCCGTCTCTTCAAACATATGGCCTTCGTTGAGGCTGTACTCTGCCAGTGCAGATTTGTCCGTTTGGCCGAGGCGATCGTTTCTAACGTATTCTGAATGGCGTTGCGAAACACACCTTTTGTGTCTGGCCGATATATGGCATGCCGCCTTCGTAGCTGATGCTGCAGACTCCAGGTGTCCGTAGTCCTAGTTCGTCTTTCATTGAGGCGGTTGTTGGGTCTTTTTCCCGTTCCATTCACGGGTGGGCCGCGGGAAGAACGACTGTTTCAATTTCTCTGTGCGTGCCGTAATTAATCTAATCTGCCCTCACGATCCGTTCGGGAATGATACGTATGGTGTTCTAGAATATTCCCACATTCAGCCTCTGAAGTTGTTTCTCGAACCTTTTTAAGTAGGCTTCGTCGTGACAGTTTGCGTCGTTCTTTAAGTTTGTAATGTGGCTGCGTGGTCAGCGACCGTTTAAAAATTGAAAGTAAAGCTAGTACACACCTCGGTCTCAAAAATTAAGTCTTTTGACCTGGTTTTGGCACAACTATGAGTGCCTTCATCAGAAGTAAGAAATTCAAGGTGGCCTATAACATAAGTACAAAAATTACGGGAAATTTCTTTTACACAAGTACTGACTAACAGTACAAGAAAGAAACAGTACTTACATGTCACATATGAAATAAATATCAAGCGATAAAGCTTTAGTCAGAAAATTTTTAAGAAAGAATACATGGAAGGCAAGCCACTATGGGCTTATCGCGTGATATTTATTTTATATGGACATGTAAGTACTGTTTCTTTCTTGTACTGTTAGTCAGCACTTACACTTACAGAAAAAAATTCCCGTAATTTTTGTCTTATGTTATAGGCCACTTTTAATTTCTTACTTCTGATGAAGGCACTCATAGTAGTCCCGAAACCAGGTCAAACGACTTCATCTTCAAGTGGTGACTCTTTGCCACGGGTCAGATAAACCTGTGATCATTTGTGCTGCCCTTCTCTGTATACATTTGATATTCCCTTTTCTATTTGGTACACTCGAGCAGTATTCTACGGCAGGTAATTTGTAAACAATCTCCTTGGTAGACTGGTTCCATTTCGCCATTATTCTACCAGTAAACCGAAAACTACTACGTGCTTTACCCACAGCTGTGTGTGTGATCACTCCATTGCATATCCCTACAAAGTGTTACGCCCAGGTATGTGTTCGAATTGACCGACTGCAACTGTGACTCGTTTATATTGTAGTCACAAAACGAAGTTCCTCCTCGTGGCACCCCTGTCGCGAGAGGCACGCCGCTCTCCCGGCAGAGTTTCCACGCCGTCGATCAGTTACTGTTCGGTCAACCAGGGGTTCCATCTACGCCGACCACTCAGCTACGGAGGCGAACATTGCCGCCATGTGAACCAGTACTCTTTCTTCTTTTTCACAACTACACCTTTATACGAGGGCAGTTCAATAAGTAATGCAACACATTTTTTTTTCTCGGCCAATTTTGGTTGAAAAAAACCGGAAATTTCTTGTGCAATATTTTCAAACATTCCTGCTTCGTCTCGTATAGTTTCATTGACTTCCGACAGGTGGCAGCGCTGTACGGAGCTGTTAAAATGGCGTCTGTAACGGACGTGCGTTGCAAACAACGGGCAGTGATCGAGTTTCTTTTGGCGGAAAACCAGGGCATCTCAGATATTCGTAGACGCTTGCAGAATGTCTACGGTGATCTGGCAGTGGACAAAAGCACGGTGAGTCGTTGGGCAAAGCGTGTGTCATCATCGCCGCAAGGTCAAGCGAGACTGTCTGATCTCCCGCGTTCGGGCCGGCCGTGCACAGCTGTGACTCCTGCAATGGCGGAGCGTGCGAACACACTCGTTCGAGATGATCGACGGATCACCATCAAACAACTCAGTGCTCAACTTGACATCTCTGTTGGTAGTGCTGTCACAATTGTTCACAAAAATCTGAACGAACGTCTCCTTCTTCATGACAACGCAAGACCTCACACAACTCTTCGCACCCGAGAGGAGCTCACAAAACTTCAGTGGACTGTTCTTTCTCATGCACCCTACAGCCCCGATCTCGCACCGTCGGATTTCCATATGTTTGGCCCAATGAAGGACGCAATCCATGGGAGGCACTACGCGGATGATGAAGAAGTTATTGATGCAGTACGACGTTGGCTCCGACATCTCCCAGTGGAATGGTACCGTCCAGGCATACAGGCCCTCATTTCAAGGTGGCGTAAGGCCGTAGCATTGAATGGAGATTACGTAGAAAAATAGTGTTGTGTAGCTAAAAGATTGGGGAATAACCTGGTGTATTTCAATGTCGAATAAAACAACCCCTGTTTCAGAAAAAAAATGTGTTGCATTACTTATTGAAGTGCCCTCGTACATTTCAGAACATTTAAAGCACCTCTTCGAAATCTTTCGGAAATGTTACGGAACTCAATGTTCCGAGATCCACAGTGTGAGTCATTACCTCTCACCACGACTGAACTTCTCAGCAATTTTTTTCAAACGGTACCTCATTATAGATAACTGCATCATCTGTGTAAAATCTGACGTTAATATTTATATTCTCTGCGAGGTGATTATTACACAACATGAACAGCAAGGTCCCCACACGCTTCCCTGGGGCACATCAGAAGTTACTTCTACATCTGTCGATGACTCTCCATCGGAGAAGACACGCTGCGTGCTCGCTATGAAGACCTCATTAATTCCGTCAGAGATGTCGCTAGATACGCCTTCCGATACTGATGGTCACTATAAGCGTATCTGTGGTAGTGAGTCAATGCTTTTCGCAAATCGACAAGTATTGTGTTTATGTAATAAATTTATTTCAGTCCGGGGAGGTTCTGTCCACGAGTCAGCTTGCGTGCAACTCATCTTGCTCTTTTCTCACACGATATAGTACTAACTGCGGATGAAGGCGCAACAGGCAGATTCCATACTTCTAGATTTCCGAAAAGCATTTGACTCGGTATCTCACTGCAGCCAGTTAACGCCGGTACGAGCATATGGAATAGTTTCCCAGATATGTGAGTGGCTGAAAGACTTCTCAAGTAACAGAACCCACTGTGTTGTCCTCGACGGCGAGAGTCCATCAGGGACAAGGAAACCGTAAGGAGTGTCCCAGGGAGGTGTGAAACCGAGAAACCATTCCCGTCGACAGTGTCGCTGGATACCCCATCCGATGCTATGTTTCACAATACAAGTAGGTGTGACACTGTGTGAAATGATTTTCTGAAATCGAGAAATACTGCATTTCTACAAGAAATTTCGTTCAGGCCGAAAAGATTCTGCACACGAATCAGCACGGTTTTGGAAAGCATCGTCCGTACGAAACTCAGCTAGCCCGTGTTTCACATGATACACAGCGAACTGTGGATGAAGCACAGCACAGCAGGCAGATTCCATATTTCAGGACTTCAGAAAGCATATGGTGTAGGTTCACAGATGTGCGAGAGGCTCTAAGAGTACGTAAGTAACAAAACCGACGGCAAGTGTTCCACCAGAGACAAGGAGTACGCCAGGGATGTGACAGGAGCGTAAATGATCTGGCGGACAAGGTGGGCAGCATCTGATGATATCGTGGTATATGGGGAGGTGTCGGCGTTGAGTAACTGTAGGAGGATACAAGATAACTTCTGTTTGGTTTGATGAATGGCAGCTAGTTCTAAATGTAAGTTAATGCGGATGAGTAGGAATAACAAACCTGTGACGTTGGAATTCAGCAGTAGTGGTACCCTCCTTGGCACAGCCATGTCGTTCCCACAGCCATGTGGGATGAGCTTTGGATTGTGGTACACAAGGCGAATGGTCGACTGCGGGTCATTAGTAGAATTTTGGGAAAGTGTGGCTCACCTGTAAAGGAGACAGCACATAAGACGCTGGTGCGACCTATTCTTGACTACCGCTCGAGTGTTTGGGATCGACGCGAGATCGTATTAAGGGCAGACATCGAAGCAGTTCAAAGGCGTGCTGCTAGATTTGTTACCGGTAGGTTCCAGGAACACTCATGTGGAAAGTCGATGTTCTTTTCGAGCAACACTACTGGCTAAATTTAGAGAACCGGCATTCGAAACTGACCAGAGAATGGCTACAGCCGCTAACGTACGTTTCGCGTAAGGACCACGAAGATAAGAGAAATTAGGCTCATGCAGAAGCGTAGAGATAGTCGTGTTTCCCTACCTGCTAGTGGAACAGGAAAGGAAATGCCTAGCAGTGGTATAGAGTACCCTCCGCAACGCACCAAGCGGTGAATTGCGGAGTATGTATGTAAATGTACAGTAGGTGTACCTGATAACCTTGAACCACGGATTTCAAGATCGCAGCAAGAACGCAGCATGTCATTCTCGGTGCAGAGAAGTCTTCCGAAGTAAGAGTGATTTCAGGTGTGCCGCAGGGGAGTGTCGTAGGACCGTTGCTATTCACAATATATATGAATGACCTTGGGGATAATATCGGAAGTTCACTGAGGCTTTTTGCGGATGATGCTGTGGTATATCGAGAGGTTGTAACAATGGAAAATTGCACTGAAACGCAGGAGGATCTGCAACGAATTAACGCAGGGTGCAGGGAATGCCAATTGAATCTCAATGTAGACAAGTGTAATGTGCTGCGAATACATAGAAAGAAAGATCCTTTATCATTTAGCTACAAAATAGCAGGTCACCAACTGGAAGCAGTTAATTCCATAAATTATCTGGGAGTAGGGATTAGGAGTGATTTAAAATGTAATGACCATATAAAATTAATCGTCGGTAAAGCAGATACCAGACTGAGATTCATTGGAAGAATCCTGAGGAAATGCAGTCCGAAAACAAAGGAAGTAGGTTACAGTACGCTTGTTCGCCCACTGCTTGAATACTGCTCAGCAGTGTGGGATCCGTACCTGATAGGGTTGATACAAGACATAGAGAAGATCCAACGGAGAGGAGCGCGCATCGTTACAGGATCATTTAGTAATCGCGAAAGCGTTACGGAGATGATAGATAAACTCCAGTGGAAGACTCTGCAGGAGAGACGCTCAGTAGCTCGGTACGGGCTTTTGCTGAAGTTTCGAGAACATACCTTCACCGAGGAGTCGAGCAGTATATTGCTCCCCCCTACGTATATCTCGCGAAGGGACCGTGAGGATAAAACCAGAGAGATTAGAGCCCACACAGAGGCATACCGACAATCCTTCTTTCCACGATCAATACGAGATTGGAACAGAAGGGAGAACCGATAGAGGTACTCAAAGTATCCTCCGCCACACACCGTCAGGTGGCTTGCGGAGTATCGATGTAGATGTCATGTGAGAATAATGCGAAATGGGTATTCACATGATCAAAGTTTTCGGAATCCAAGCCGGTCGTCATTTTGCTCGAGACACCTTCCGAAGCTGTAACTGACAGAGGAATGCCCCGGCTGCTGCGCCGTGCAGAACACACCTCGGCGGCGGCGCTGATTGGGGCAGCCATTGTCATTCAGGCCGCGTGGCGCGTTTCTGCAGGCCGAGCGCCCACTTGCTGCGCCGAGGTACCGGCCTGCTCTGCCCTCACACACTGCGTCGCACTGCAGTACCTTCAGTGTGTTGCTCGATACACGGTATCGAGTATTGTAACATCTTGTGACCGCGCTTCACATTTGTTGTTCATTATTTCACGTTGTACGGAATGAGTGCAGATTACATAGCTTTTTTTTTTTTTTTTGGGTCATCAGTCTACTGACTGGTTTGGTGCGGCCCGCCACGCATTCCTTTCCTGTGCTAACCTCTTCATCTCAGAGTAGCACTTGCAACCTACGTCCTCAATTATTTGCTTGACGTATTCCAATCTCTGTCTTCCTCTACAGTTTTTGCCCTCTACAGCTCCCTCTAGTACCATGGAAGTCATTCCCTCATGTCTTAGCAGATGTCCTATCATCCTGTCCCTTCTCCTTATCAGTGTTTTCCACATATTCCTTTCCTCTCTGATTCTGCGTAGAACCTCCTCATTCCTTACCTTATCAGTCCACCTAATTTTCAACATTCGTCTATAGCACCACGTCTCAAATGCTTCGATTCTCTTCTGTTCCGGTTTTCCCACAGTCCATGTTTCACTACCATACAATGTTGTACTCCAGACGTACATCCTCAGAAATTTCTTCCTCAAATTAAGGCCGGTATTTGATATTAGTAGACTTCTCTTGGCCAGAAATGCCTTTTTTGTCATAGCGAGTCTGCTTTTGATGTCCTCCTTGCTCCGTCCGTCATTGGTTATTTTACTGCCTAGGTAGCAGAATTCCTTAACTTCACTGACTTGATGACCATCAATCCCCATGTTAAGTTTCTCGCTGTTCTCATTTCTACTACTTCTCATTACCTTCGTCTTTCTCCGATTTACATACCTACTGACGATAAACACACCGTGGCCTCTACAAATAACGTACACCGAGGTGAGAGAAAGCCGTGGGACGCTGTCACGCACACGTGCAGCGTCGCTTACACGTGGTACAAAAGGGCGGTGCATTGGCGGAGCTGACATTCGTAGCCAGGTGATTCGTGTGGAAAGGTGTCCCACGTGATTATAGCCGCGCGGTGGGAATTAACAGACTGTGAATGGGTAATGGTAATTGCAGCTAGACGCATAGGACATTTCGGAAATGTTACGGAATTCACTGTTCCGAGATCCACAGTGTGAGTCATTAGCTCTCACCACGGAACGACGTCGTGGCCAGCGGCCTTCACTTAACGACCTACAGCAGTGCTGTCTGTGTAGGATTGTTCGTGCTAATAGACAAGCAACACTCCCTCAGATAACCGAAGAAATCAACGTGGGACGTACGACGAACGTATCCGTTACAACAGTGCGGCGAAATGATCATACAATGTAAGCTTTCACGGCCGGTATTGTCTTCACTTAAAACTTCCGGGCTGATAGGCCGTGGTCGAAGTATAAAACACTCTCCTGACGTTTCGTCTCCGTCTGCGGGAGACATCCTCGGAGGTAAAGCGGCGAACTGCGAAGAGAACTCGACGAAGCGCTGATTATATAGGCAGTACAGAGGGCGCCACAGTCGATCACGTGGCGTCGGCTATGAGATTGTCTCTGGTAATGCCAACATTCTCGATTGAAAGTAATCGATCGTCACGCTTGCGGTGCAACGCTGACATCCAAATTTTATCCAGTTTTACACCTTCGTCTTTCCTGTTAAAATTATTACGATGTTTATCAATCTCGATAGCCTCATCGTAATAATTTTAACAGGAAAGACGAAGGTGTTAAGCTGGATAAAATTTGGATGTCAACGTTGCACCGCAAGCGTGACGATCGATTACTTTCAATCGAGAATGTTGGCATTACCAGAGACAATCTCATAGCCGACGCCACGTGATCGACTGTGGCGCCCTCTGTACTGCCTATATAATCAGCGCTTCGTCGAGTTCTCTTCGCAGTTCGCCGCTTTACCTCCGAGGATGTCTCCCGCAGACGGAGACGAAACGTCAGGAGAGTGTTTTATACTTCGACCACGGCCTATCAGCCCGGAAGTTTTAAGTGAAGAGTGCGGCGAAACTTTGCTTTAGTGGACTATGGCAGCAGACAACGGACTCGAATGTCTCGGCTAACACATCTCCTGGGCTCGTCACCGTATCGGTTCAATCCTAGGCGACTGGAAAACCGCGTCCTGGTCAGACGAGTCCCAATTTCAGTTGGTAAGACCTGACGGCAGGGTTAGACCCCACGTAGTCGATTTGTCAAGCTCCATAATGGTGGCAGCTGCGTTTACATCGAATGCTGGGTCCTCTGGTCCAGCTGAACCGATTATTGACTGGAAAAGGTTAGGTTCGGCTACTTGGATATCATTTGCAGGCAACTCCAAAGAACGATGGAATTTTATGGGTGACAATGTGCCGTGTCACTGGGCCACAATTGTTCGCGAGCGGTTTCGAGAACATTCTGGACAGACTGAGCGTGTGATTCGGCCATCCGGATCGCAAGAAATGAATCCCACCGGACTTTTGTGGGACATAACCGAGAGGTCAATTTGTGCACAAAATCCTACGCTGGCAACACTTTTGCAATTGTGGACGGCTATAGAGGCAGCGCGGCATAATATTTCTGCAGGGCACTTGCACCGGCATGTCGATTTACTGCGGTACGCCAGGCAAAAAGAGCTTCGGTACGACATTAGGAATAATTCCGTGAGCTTTGTCACGAAAGCGTATTTGCGAGAGTATATTTAGCTAAAACAAAATTGTCAAATATATAAGAATATGTACTTGATTTGTAGTCAACGTAAAATTATCATTTTGAAGATTCCTAAATACTGGATGAAAATCACAACGCTGCTTATTGACGTACCACTAATGCCCCGATTTTTTACAGTGTCGAACTCCCATGTATAAAAGAGCTCCAAAGTTTCGATTACTTCACAAATGATTTGGTGTCTTGAACATATTTGACGTTAAAGATGTAATCGAGGAAAAGTTCAGAAAAGCTTTGAAATGACGCGTAAACTGCGTTCGAGGTCACAATCTGGTCTCCGGATGAGTACAGTCTGAGTCATTTGCGCTCCAGGTTAAGCAGAAGCTAGTGCCTCACGCATCTCTTTTTATGGCGTCCTGTTTCCTGAATTATGTGTCGTACAATGTCATAATTTTGCAGATGCACTCAGTGGTTATGTGGGTATTGACTGCAAATTTTGTTGCAAAGGAGTAGTACATTAAAACTTTATTCCTGATGCAGAATTTTTACAGCATAATCATCGAAAATGTAGTAAGTGATAAAAATTTTCCTTTTCATTATTTCAAGGGGCGTTATCAGCGATAAATAGTTTCCTAAAGGTTTGAAAATGGGCGTAAAGCGTGTTGGAAGTCGCCAAGTGCTCTGATTCTCCACTGCTGCACGAATATACTCCGAGTAATTTGCGCGCTGTGAGTTCCACTGTCTGTAGACGTAACACAGTTTCTAACTGTGATACTTTATTTATTGTGTTAAACCTTTAACATAAGGTCGTGCCTCATAACTCTTTGAGTCCGAACAATATAAAAAAGTAATTTTAAATTTTTTTTCACCAAATTGAATATTATCGTCATAGAATTGCAAAAAAGTAAACAACCAGTTATTATAAGGAGGTGGTTTCACCTTGGAAATAATTTTAAAAAATTTCACAAAGTTAACCTGTATTATCACAGTAGGCAACGAACACAAGAACAAATTGGCAAAAAATAAACAATCAGTTACAAATGAAATGACACAATCTCAGACACTTCACTGGTCTCATGCAGATATGATTGTATGTACGAGGGCAGTTCAATAAGTAATGCAACACATTTTTTTTCTGAAACAGGGGTTGTTTTATTCAGCATTGAAATACACCAGGTTATTCCCCAATCTTTTAGCTACACAACACTATTTTTCAACGTAATCTCCATTCAATGCTACGGCCTTACGCCACCTTGAAATGAGGGCCTGTATGCCTGCACGGTACCATTCCACTGGTCGATGTCGGAGCCAACGTCGTACTGCATCAATAACTTCATCATCATCCGCGTAGTGCCTCCCACGGATTGCGTCCTTCATTGGGCCAAACATATGGAAATCCGACGGTGCGAGATCGGGGCTGTAGGGTGCATGAGGAAGAACAGTCCACTGAAGTTTTGTGAGCTCCTCTCGGGTGCGAAGACTTGTGTGAGGTCTTGCGTTGTCATGAAGAAGGAGAAGTTCGTTCAGATTTTTAGGCCTACGAACACGCTGAAGTCGTTTCTTCAATTTCTGAAGAGTAGCACAATACACTTCAGAGTTGATCGTTTGACCATGGGGAAGGACATCGAACAGAATAACCCCTTCAGCGTCCCAGAAGACTGTAACCGTGACTTTACCGGCTGAGGGTATGGCTTTAAACTTTTTCTTGGTAGGGGAGTGGGTGTGGCGCCACTCCATTGATTGCCGTTTTGTTTCAGGTTGGAAGTGATGAACCCATGTTTCATCGCCTGTAACAATCTTTGACAAGAAATTGTCACCCTCAGCCACATGACGAGCAAGCAATTCCGCACAGATGGTTCTCCTTTGCTCTTTATGGTGTTCGGTTAGACAACGAGGGACCCAGGGGGAACAAACCTTTGAATATCCCAACTGGTGAACAATTGTGACAGCACTACCACCAGAGATGTCAAGTTGAGCACTGAGTTGTTTGATGGTGATCCGTCGATCATCTCGAACGAGTGTGTTCGCACGCTCCGCCATTGCAGGAGTCACAGCTGTGCACGGCCGGCCCGCACGCGGGAGATCAGACAGTCTTGCTCGACCTTGCGGCGATGATGACACACGCTTTGCCCAACGACTCACCGTGCTTTTGTCCACTGCCAGATCACCGTAGACATTCTGCAAGCGCCTACGAATATCTGAGATGCCCTGGTTTTCCGCCAAAAGAAACTCGATCACTGCCCGTTGTTTGCAACGCACATCCGTTACAGACGCCATTTTAACAGCTCCGTACAGCGCTGCCACCTGTCGGAAGTCAATGAAACTATACGAGACGAAGCGGGAATGTTTGAAAATATTGCACAAGAAATTTCCGGTTTTTTCAACCAAAATTGGCCGAGAAAAAAAATGTGTTGCATTACTTATTGAACTGCCCTCGTATATAGACTGAAGTGGCGAGAGAAAATGTGTACCGAGGACAGGAACCGAACCCGGGTCTCGTACTCGGTGGGCAGGCGCGCCGGCCCCCAGCTGCGCGGACCACCCCGGCACGCGCCCCTCCTCGATCGACGTGCTGCCACCCGCCCCAGTCTACTTTAAAATCCCCCTTACGCACGAACAGAGTTGCCGAGGCTCTCCGTCTTCTGGAACAGCACCTCGGCATCGAACGCGAATGGGGGATCCAGCCTGAAACCCAGGTACAGGTACTCGTTGTTGTTGTTGTGGTCTTCAGTCCTGAGACTGGTTTGATGCAGCTCTCCATGCTACCCTATCCTGGGCAAGCTTCTTCAACTCCCAGTACTTACTGCAACCTACATTTTAAATCCTCTCTACCTCGACCGTCATCAGTTATTTTGCTCCCCAAACAGCAAAACTCCTTTATTACTTTAAGTGTCTCATTTCCTAATCTAATTCCCTGAGCATCACCCGACTACATTCCATTATCCTCGTTTTGCTTTTGTTGATGTTCATCTTATATTCTCCTTTCAAGACACTGTCCATTCTGTTCAACTGCTCTTCCAAGTCCTTTGCTGTCTCTCACAGAATTACAATGTCATCGGCGAACCTCAAAGTTTTTATTTCTTCTCCATGGATTTTAATACCTTCTCCGAATTGTTCTTTTGTTTCCTTCACTGCTTGCTCAATATACAGATTGAATAACGTCTGGGAGAGCCTGTCTCACTCCCTTCCCAACCACTGCTTCCCTTTCATGCTCCTCGACTCTTATAACTGCCATCTGGTTTCTGTACAAATTGTAAATAGCCCCTCAGAATTTGAAAGAGAGTATTCCAGTCTACATTGTCAAAAGCTTTCTCTAAATCTACAAATGCTAGAAACGTAGATTTGCCTTTCCTCAATATTTCGTCTAACATAACTCGTAAGGTCAGTATTGTTTCACGTGTTCCAATATTTCTACGGAATCCAAACTGATCTTCCCCCAGATCGGCTTCTACCAGTTTTTCCATTACAAATAAAAATGTAAATTTCGTGTGACTAGGGCCTCCCGTCGGGTAGACCGTTCGCCGGGTGCAAGACTTTCGATTTGACAGCACTTCGGCGACTTGCGCGTCGATGGGGATGAAATGATAATGATTAGGACAACACAACACCCAGTCCCTAAGCGGAGAAAATCCCCGACCCAGGCGGGAATCGAACCCGAGCCCTTAGGACTGACATTCTGTCGCGCTGACCTCTCAGCTACAAGGGACGGACCTCGTATAAGTGAAGTGACATGATTCCAGATAATTTGCTGGTCTCATACAGGTATGGTTTGGAGTCAATTCATTTGCATAAATACTGTACGACGACAATAATGAAGTTTTCATCAGCTCGAAAATATCAGACTGAAACTTGCTGTTACTCCTTCTCCACATCTTTACTCTCCAATGCACCATATTTTTGACTATGATATGTGGATTTGTGAAGACCTCGGTGATGCATTTTGGCTGTTCAAGGAACGTTCTACCTCGAATCTCACCTCGTTGTTCTTCTGGAAATTCTACCAAGCAGTGGGTTCCTGATTCGAGGAAAGAGGAATAAATCATTGTCTTCCATGTGATGAATTAGCGGAAGTGAGGCAAAATCTGGTAACCTAAAGAGGCAGCATCTGGGGCCACGTCCTGTGCTGCATCAAGTGTGGGTGAAATTCTTGTATGATGTACTAAAATAAACACTGTCGTGGAGGAAAACGTGCCCCTGGACGGCTTGCCGCCACCCATCGTCTTGATAACTCTCCGTGCCTCGTCACTAAATTTCTGTGGTACGCTCCTGTGACGGATTGCCCTTTACTGTCGGTTATCACTGCACCAGTCCCGCTTTTGTTGCACTTATGGTCACAGCATCCGGAAGCGCAGTAGTTTTGGCCTTGTTGCTAGGGATATATTAGTGCAGTTAGTGACAGTTTTTACAGTGCTATTGCAATGACTTATATGTTACAAGCATTACCCCCTTATGGTTCTACTAACAATGGAACATCCCCATCGCACCCCCCTCAGATTTAGTTATAAGTTGGCACAGTGGATAGGCCTTGAAAAACTGAACACAGATCGATCGAGAAAACAGGAAGAAGTTGTGTGGAACTATGAAAAAATAAGCAAAATATACAAACTGGGTCGTCCATGCGTAAGATAGGCAATATTAAGGTCAATGTGAGGCGAGGAGCTCCGTGGTCCCGTGGTTAGCGTGAACAGCTGCGGAACGAGAGGTCCTTGGTTCAGATCTTCCCTCGACCAAAAATGTGAACTTTTTATTTTCAGTTTATGTGAAAAACTCTTATGTTTTCATCACTTTTTTTGGAGTGATTATTACATCCACAAGAAAACCTAAATCGGGCAAGGTAGAAGAAACTTTTCACCCATTCGCCAAGTGTACTAGTTGGGTGGGTCAACAACATATTCCTGTCATGTGACGCACATGCTGTTACCAGTGTTGTATACAAAATATCAGACGTGTTTTCCTGTGGAGGAATCGGTTGACCTATGACCTTGCGATCAAATGTTTTCGGTTCCCATTGGAGAGGCATCTCCTTTCGTCAACTAATCACACGGTTTTGCGGTGCGGTCGCAAAACACAGACACTAAACTTATTACAGTGAACAGAGACGTCAATGAACGAACGGACAGATCATAACTTTGCGAAAATAAAGAAAGCAAAATTTTCAGTGGAGGGCAGATTTGAACCAAGGACCTCTCGTTCCGCAGCTGTTCACACTAACCATGGGACCAGGGCGCTCCTCGCCTCACATTGACCTTAATATTGCCTATCTTACGCATGGACGACCCAGTTTGTATATTTTGCTTATTTTTTCATAGTTCCACACAACTTCTTCCTGTTTTCTCGATTGATCTGTGTTCAGTTTTTCAAGTTCTATCCATTGTGCCAACTTATAACTAAATCTGAGGGGGGTGCGATGGGGATGTTCCCTTGTAAGTACCTCGGTTCCCTCCCCTCCATACTTAAAGATTTACGTTTATTGAGCTATTTGTAACGTTGATGTACCATGTAAAACTGCTTTTAACATTCAGTGGTTTGAGCTACTTTGATTTGCCAATTCCTGTGTTCAAAATCTAGCATCTTCGAATGTGACAGCTGCGGCCTTGTTACAATGTGGTACCTTTACTAAAATTAATTCATGTACTTTTTTAATAAGCGCTGCAATATAACTGCTTCGGAATTAATACTCTGACTGCGAATCCGTAGACATCAGCTGTATTGCTAGCCAATAGTGACATACGAAAATATTATTGGTTCGTATGTCATTACTGCGTAGTACATTTATACCTAATATAGCTGCTGTCAAAGGATTGTGTAGAAGGTCGAATATATAATGATGTTTTGTTCTGTGCTTGATTTCAGAAAGAGAAACGTATAGTTTGTTAACATACCTGGTCCTCAATTATTACAATTTTTGAAAGGTTGAGATATAATGTGATGACATAACCAGTTCTCAAATGAAATGAAATGATTGTATCGCATTGTTGGCCGGGAGCCGTATTGCAAGTCCTTTTTAGTTGACGCCACTTTCGGCGACTTGCGAGTCAATGATGATGAAGAACACAGAACACCCAGTCATCACGAGGCAGAGAAAATCCCTGAGCCCGCTGGGAATCGAACCCGGGACCTCGTGCGCAAGAAGCGAGAACGCTACCGCAAGACCACGAGCTGCAGACAGCAGTCCTCAGTTGAATATGGCAGACTTCCAAAGTCATGTTTCTCTAATCCTTTTGAGCAGTGTATGAGAAAGAGAAATGGAAATTAAGAAGTGTTTGAAAAAATAAAACAAAACCCGGACACTATGACAAAGAAAAGATGTATTTTATGTGGACACCTTAAACGGCTAGATGAAAAAAGAATAGAAAAAAGTTCTTATTAACTTTTTTGGTACAAACCCAAAAACATACAAGGAGCGGGTTAAAGTAGTTAAAGCAGAAGTGAAGAAATTGTGAATAACGGAAGAAGCAAAAGTCAAAAGTTACAAGGGCTTCCAGGAAAATCAAAAAGGAGAGAGAAGAAATAAGAGAAAGACGTAGGGAAAGAATGGAAAACGGCTGGAAAGAAAGAAAGGATAAGAGAAAGAAGACAAGTTATTTCATGTGGTCCTTAGTAGACGGAACGCAAAATAAAGTAAATCAACTGTGTCGGTATACCAATCTAACGTACACAGGCTCTGCTTAATATTAGACAGCATAAAATCCAGTGCGCTTTCTGAAATGTCTTTCATTGGTTGATCACGTGGCATGTGAAGAAGTCTTGCTGCGTCAGTGTGAACAGAGGTGTTGCTTAACTTGGCTCGTCTCTGTGTCTCTCTCTACCCCTGCCCCTACCCCTCCCCCTCCCCCTGCACTCGGCTCCTCCTTGTTAGCGGTTAGTCTTGTCCTCTCTGCGTCCACACGCTGCCACTTAGCACAGGCGGGGTTCCGGCCACGTGTGCCCGCAAACAAAAACCGTGACTCTACTTTCAGCTACACAACTCCCACATATCGAGAGAGTCAGGCGCTCCTGCTTACCGGAACGAGCCTTTATTAAGGTTTTATTAAGGCACTGGACCTGCACAGCAAAGGTGCGATGTTGTCACCACCTGGCAGTCAGCTCGATTTAAGTCTTCCGCGGCCTTTTGAACACATTTACGTGGAATGCCGGTGTGGCTGTGCAACATTTCTGGATCTTGGAGCCATAGCTTTTTCCCGTGTTTCGCTTCTCATTGACCGAAGATACAAGGAAGGAAGGAAGATTAGGGTTTAAAGTGCCGCTGACATAGGAGTCATTAGAGACGGACCACAAGCTCGGATTGTTTCAAGGTAATCGACCGTGTCCTTTTCAGAGGAACCGTCGCGGCATTTGCCTGGAGCGTTTAGGAGAGATCACGGAAAACCTGATTCGGGATTTGAACCGTGGTCCTCCAGAATGCCGGATTCGAGATTTGAACCGTCGTCCTCCCGAATGCGAGTCCAGTGTGGCAACCGGTGCGCCACCTCGCTCGGTAGCGAAGCTGCGGGGTCTGACGCATGACGTCGTAAAGCGAAGGGGGCAGCAACGACAAGGGCTGCTGCTGCCGTCTGAAGCTGTGCCCCTCAGTCGACTTGTGTTCTGATTGGCTGCTGTTACCAAAGATGGAGGGATTAACCTATTGTCTGCCCGCCGAAATTCTTGTTTCATTATCACTCAATCATCATTCATTATAATAATACGACACAACCACTTAATACTGCGATATCACTGTATATTCCTTGCTTCATTTTATTATCAAATCTTAAGAACTGATTTGCAGGTGTCGCATATTTCAACGAACACGACATTCGCACAGTTCTTCTCGAATGGCTGTACTACCAGGGAACGGATTTCTATCGTCGAGGAAATGGACAACTGGTAGAACTTCCCAATCGTTGTTTGTACATATTCGGCGACTACGTTGAAAACTAGTATCATATGTTTCACTTTGATCTGTAGTACAGAATTCAGTTAAAGTTACCTGGCCTTACGTAATAATGTGGAACTGACTTCTGCAAGTCCCCTATGGGTGAAAAAGTAAAGTTGGAACGCTGTACAGCGTCCATTTCAAACTCTAGTTCCCCCTGTAAGTAGCTTCTTAAGTCAGTGAAAAGTCCCGCTTCTGGTCGGGCCGTGGCTGCTAAAGCAGTGAGACGTTCAGGACGACCTTCGCTTGTGTCATGAGAAGAGCTTCACTTATGTAGATGGAAAAGGCATCTCGCATGCCCCAGGACGTAGTAAATAACTGAGTACATCACTCTGCAGCAGATAATCATCGTCATCATCACTATAGCTAAAGTACACTAAGTATCCGGACACCTCGCCCAAAATGAATTACAAGTTCGTGGCGCCCTCCATCGGTAATGCTGGATTTCAGTTTGGTGTTGGCCCACCTGTAGCCTTGATGGCAGCGTCCACTCTCGCAGGCCTACGTCCAATCAGGTGCTGGAAGGTATCTTGGGGAATGGCAGCCCACGGAGTGCTACACTGAGGAGAGGTAGCGATTTCGGTCGGTGAGGCCTGGCACGAGTCGGCCTTCCAGAACATTCCAAAGGTGTTCCATAGGATTCAGGTCAGGTCACGACTCTCTGCAGGCCAGTCCATTACAGGGATGTTATTTTCGTCCAACCATGCGCCACAGGCCGTGCATTAAGAACAGGTGCTCGATCGTGTTGAAATATGCAGTCGCCATCCCCGAATTGCTCTTCAACAGTGGGAAGCAAAAATATGCTTAAAATATCGATGTAAGCCTGTGCTGCGATAGTGCCACGCAAAACAACAAGGGGTGCAAGCCCCCTCCATGAAAAACACGACCACACCGTAACACCACCGCGTCCGAATTTTACTGTTAGTACTACACACACTGTCAGATGAGGTTCACCGGGCATTCGCCATACCTACACCCTGCCATCGGATCGCCACATTGTATACCGCGATTCGTCACTCCACACAACGTTTTCTCAATGTTCAGTTGTCCTTACACCAAGCGAGGGGTCGTTTGGCAGTTACCGGCGTGATGTGTGACTTATGAGCAGCCGCTCGACCATGAAATACAAGGTTCCTCACCTACCACCTAACTGTCGTAGTACTTGCAGTGGATCCTGATGCAGTTTTGAATTCCTGTGTGACGGTCTGGATAAATGTCTGGCTATTACACATTACGATGCTCTTCAACTGTCGGCGGTCTCTGTCAGTCAACAGATGAGGTCGGCCTGTGTACGGTTTGTGCTGTACGTGTCCCTTCACGTTTCCACTTCACTGTCACATCGGGATCAGTGGACCTAGAGACGTCTAGGAGTGTGCAAATTTCGATTACAGACATATGAGACAAGCGACGCCCAATCACCTGACCACGCTCTAAGTCCGTGAGTTCCGCAGAGCGTCCCATTCTGCTCTCTCACGATGTCTAATGACTACTGGGGATACGGAGTTCCCGGCATAGTGCACATAACGTTGTTGCTTTATTTGTGGTGTAAGCGGTGGTGATAGACAATAAAAGCGGTTTAAAAGCTGTGAGCTGTCTGGGGAAGTTAACCTTGCATTACTGCGCAACTGTTTCACCAGGTATCCAGTCTAGCTTACCAAATTCCCAACCAGACTAACATTAATTATTGTCTTTTAATAGTCATACGACAACCGGTGATATATATATATATATATATATATAAGAGAATTTAAATAAAAAGAAATAAATCAGTTTATATTTGGAAATTTATTTTAACATTAATCATTGAAATTTCAGCATATTAAATTTGATTCATAAATAAACTGGTGTCTTATTTAGCATTGTGAAAATGTGAGATTGTAATCTTACAGAACACATCAAATATGGAGCCAAGATTGGGAAACTGCATACAACACTGCATTCATAAAACAACACACAAAGAACGTTGAAACATATGCAAGAGGAAATTAACCACAACCAACCGATTCAATTTTCACCCAAAGAAGTTACGTTCGTAGTGAAATCCTGTCCGTCATGTAATTACCACACGCTGGTATACTAAATACATACTAACTATGTGTGAAATCTTCCCGAAAAGAATAGCTGAGGGCTACTTTGATGATTACACCACATGCTTCACGTGGTCAACTTGGTTTACAGAAAGAGTGTAACTCCACAATAATTTTGGTAATTAAAATAAATTAGATCGAAAAGCAATTTACAAAAGAAAAACCTCGAACTGGTTACTAACGTCTTACTATTAACCTGATGGGTCAAACATAAGAACGTGGTACTGGTTTCACCAAGTACACCTCACGTGGGTTGAACATAAAGAAAAGTTGCTATATTGAAAAATATTGTCAAGACGAGACGTTATAATCTCACGCACATTCGCGTTTAAGATTGCTGAACTTAGAGTTACTGATCAACACGTGGTTCCACTTTACTCACAAAGTAGTGACAAAGCAACTACCGGAATATATTCTGAACTTCACACGAGAATTACACTGCGCTGCAATTTAAGATAACATTAGACATTTTAGAGCTAAACCTGAAATAAAGGTGATTAAATTTTCAGTTAGGCTGAACTTAAGAAATCCATTGTCCTACGGACTTAGCAGACACGCGCTTAGCCGGAGATCTTACCACTTCAGACGCTCGCCACGGACAGACTGACCTGGTCCCTTTCTGAGGGTGGCTCACAAATACAAACGGAAGTGGCCAGAGGGGCAGCTTCCTATACCAACATGACAACGGACGGACAGGACCATTCTAAGGATAGAAAACTCTTTGCTTTTAGAAAGCGTAGCTACCTGTTCCGACGTTGGTCCTACTGTTCTCTAGCAGACAGGCTTGTCTGCTACCCTCAAGCATGCAACTAGAAATACATTTGCTCATTCACCCTCTCACACAGAAGGGAAGGGGGATGACAGTATCTTATCTTATACAGTATATAAAACAAAGCGGATGTAGGTTCCCTATGAGACTGTGTGACATGAATTACATATAAACTGTGTTTTAAAGTGCAGCAGTGTGACAGATCGTTCTTGTTTATGTGTAAAAGTAACACGTTCCACTACTCAGTCTCCTCCCAGATAGTCAGAAACGGCACAGTAAATTTAGAAGTGGAATTTATGCCGTAAATGATAACAGATTTTAGAAATTAACATGAAAGGAATCCAACAGAGACCTTTCAACCTAATATGAAAAACGTATGTTTCTGGGGGTGTCCTGATACTTTTGATCACAGTGTATGTACTTTGTCGTTGCAATCATTCACTTTTAGTCTGCCGCTCGTGGTCGTGCGGTAGCGTTCTCGCTTCCCACGCCCGGCTCCCCGGGTTCGATTCCCGGCGGGGTCAGGGATTTTCTCTGCCTCGTGATGACTGGGTGTTGTGTGATGCCCTTAGGTTAGTTAGGTTTAAGCAGTTCTAAGTTCTAGGGGACTGATGACCATAACTGTTAAGTCCCATAGTGCTCAGAGCCATTTCAACCATTTCATTCACTTTTGTTCTTGTTGTTTGCATAGAACTGGATCACAGTTTTTCGTTTCTGTAGGCCCTGCTCATCCTAATTAATGAATGCACAGGGTATTACGACAAAACCGTTAAAAAGTAAGCTTACGTCGTATGACGTTATTCCAGAATGAATTTTCACTCCACAGCAGAGGGTGAGCTGATTTGAACTTCCCACAAGATTAAAACTGTATACAGGACGCGAACGTGAACGTGAGACCTTTAACTTAGTCTGGCAAGTGGAACCAACAACTTAGGTATCCAACCACGACCCACAGTTTTGAAATCAGCCCCCACGCTGCCACAGAATAAAAATACATTCCGGAAACAAACCCCTAGGCTGTGGCTACGCCATGTCACCGCATTGTCCATTCTTCCAGGAGTGCCAGTGCTGCAAGTTTCGCAGGTGGGCTTCCGTAAAGTTTGGTAGGTAGGAGATGAGGAAAACTGTGGGGACGCGTCGTGAGGCTCGCTCGGCTAGCTCAGCTGTTAGTAAACTTGCCCACGAAAGGCACAGCGCCCCCTCCGCTATAGAGGGAAAATACTTTCTGGAAACGATACCCAGGCTGCCTTCACATTATGCGCTCTTCCAGAAGTATAACAGTGCAGTATGGCTGTCTACTGTGGTTTCGGAGATCAGTGAATGAGGAGTATAATGGGTTACTGCAATCAGTTACGATGATTCATATCCCCTACGTATGGGCTTTTATGCAACCCACAACGCCTTAAAAATCCACGTGCATGAATTGCCATATTCTCTCTCACACTATATGCAAACTATTAGTCCCAGAGAAAAAATAAACGGGACATTTTTGTATAAAATTTACTGTCGGTAAGTTTTGTACTGTAAGTTAAGTTTTCGCAGCATGCCACGATTTTCGAGTTGCACAGAAAATCGCGTTTGAAGGTCTGTTTTGTACGTTTCATTTGAAGAATGAATATGGATCCTAGAACATAATTTAACTGCACTAAATTGCGTACAAAAAGATCCTGTTCATTTTTCCTGTAGGACAGATAGTTTGCACGTATCGAGTGAGAGAATATGAAAATCTTGCAAGCGGTACTGGAAAGCGTTGTGGGTTGCATAAAACCCGTAGGTGTTGCAGCTGAATCACCCCCTACAGACAGGGTCTCTCTCCTAAGACTCATCAGGCGCATATTCTGTGGAGGTATTTGCAAATCCTTTTTGGCACTGTGTGGGTTTCATCCCAGAGAAACGCTGCTCAGCACGCCTTTGATGTGACGCCCTTTACGGACAAGAAACGTCGGTTTCCATACCGTTGCAAAGAAAATGATTTTTTTTAAAAAAGAGCAATACGATATTAATCTATTGCACTATTCTTTTTGTCGTCTTGTGTTAAGGGCGGATACGACGTCAAGCGGGCCGACTTGGACCAAGACAGACGCCACAGGACATTTTAATTTCCACTGTCTGTACTTTTACAACTAAATTCATAAAACTTTGTCAACATGACCAGGAAGGATTCATGAATTTTGCACAGCATACAAACCACACTTACGGGTCTATGAAACTCTAGAATTTATTTAATTTATGAAAAAATGAAGGAGCTGTTACATTTTAAATTTAATGTTTAGAAAAACTCAAATTTTATAGTTAATTATCTCAATTTTTACCATAGTTATTAATAGATTTCGTATGCTGTGGAAAATTCATCCAAGAATCTGTGTTACTTATGAAGAAAAGCGTACCTATAGCAACAAATACAGCCAATAGTAAGTGAAAAAAATGATGAAATTTCACATGCAAAAAAATTTAATTTGTTATGTTTTTGAACTTCCACTTCCTGAATCCTTCCTGGTCATGCTGACAACGTTTTATGAATTTATTTGTAAAAGTAGAGACAGTGGAAATTAAAATGTCCTGTGGTGCCTCTCCTGCCCGTTTGACGTCCAACCCCCCTAACAGGGGCAGTAAACCACGAAGTGTAAGGAGTACTTCAGCGGCAACAACCTCTGCCCCGGCCGCCAGCGCCAACTATGCAGCGCTAGTTAGTCGCTGTTGGATTACTTTTTATTCTTCGTGTTTGTCTGTCCGTTTTAACAGACAGCGAGAAAACGGGTATCGGGCTAATTTGGGAGCGCTGTATCGAATGGGCACGTAAAATTCCGATTAATAAATACTTTTGTTTGTGATGGGAAACAAATCGAAGCATTCTCTTGAGACTGGGCAATGCAGAAAGACGCGACCAGCAGTAATTTTGGAGGTTTACTCCAAGTACACACTGCATACAGGGAGAGAGTTGCGGCGTCGGTAGGGGAGCATTACGTGCCCAATTCGAATGGTGCAGATTGTCTCGTCGAGCTTATGTACCGTTTGATGCACGAAACATCACCAGCAATGAGTTACTTGTAGAAGTCTCCCTCGTCGCAAGTGACAGGCATTGGCGAACAGATCTGCATAAGAATTTGTAGTCCATATTTCGCCTGTACCCCGTACGAATTGAATAGTGGGAGAACGCGTGATGCATCTGGAAGCGGTGGTAGGGCCGCATATCCGCGCCTAAAACACACGCTGTTCTCCCTTTAATTCATTCGGTTGAGAGGAGAGAAGACAGACGATCTCGTCAGTTAGACCCGGAGGAAGCGGAAGGCTCATTTGGACGCGTTCCCAGGCCGTTAAAAGCTGGCGAGAGGAAGGAGAGAGGGAGAGAAAGACGGAGAGAGAAAGAGCTTTATCTTTGTGGGCCGAGCCGGTTCGACTGGGCTGCGCTAAATGGGCCGCCCGGGGCCACTCGCCAGCACTGGCAGATCGCTCTCTCTCTCTGTCTGTCTGTCTCTCTCTGTCTGTCTCTCCCTCCGCGAGCAGCGTCCTTCCTGTGGCGGCGCAGTATGTTCGAAGCGTAGCGATTTTCTAGTTCAGGTGTGTTAGTCCACAATCTGCCGTGTTCGCAGCGTCAGACAGCAAATAATAGTGGATGCCCCACGGAGATGCGTCCTAGGACCGGCGTTTCTCTCTGAACCTATTATGCTCAGCATCGAGCACACCCATTATCACCATCGTCATCATCAAGGAGGAAAACAATTACTCGAAAGGAATCGGTATTCGTCAGACAGCATTAATAGTAATTTTCCACAGGGATGCATTCTGGGACCAGCCATTTTTTTTTTTTTTTTTTTTTTTTTACTGAAACGATTACACCCAGCAACAAGTACACACTTCATAATCATCGTTGTCATCGACATGATTGAGGAAAACAACTACTCTAAAAGAATCAGCATGTGACAGACGGCAAACAATAAATTTGACTCTCAATTAGTTTCACCTTAGTATATTGTAATTTTTTTTTTTTTTTTGAGTCTTCCTTTCAGGATGCATATTTATTTTAGCTGTGGACGCCCTACTTACAAGATTGTTCTGAAATCCAGCTTATAACGTGATCTGTGCATCTTATGTTTGCCCTGAAGGCTGCACGTTCTACACGGGCGCATGCTGGGTGCAGCCAGTAAACTGTACTCCTCCTCCAGAACACTGGGCACATCCTTCCTGCTAAAGTCAATACCCACTGCATGTTCTGGCTCGCTTCAAACCGATATCGGATAGGCCTGCCAGGAACGGATGCGAGTCAGATTTCTCAAGACTCTTTTTCCTCAAGAGGTAACCCGTTTACTATCATGTATTTGTCAGTGGCGTTGATTAAAGCATTTCCTCCCCCCCCCCCCCCCCCCCCCCCCCGAAATCTTGCAATAATCTGTAATCGCTGTGTGAAGTTATTTTGTGTACAGCTATCCTGCGTAACTCACGAGTGACACTTAATAATGGTTTCATTGTTTGTCTGTTGTTACAGGTGAGTCGTACAGTACGTGTTGGAAAGTCTGTGAAGCTGAAATCCTAGTGAATCTTGGCCGTTTGCAAAAGTTGCTGACGTTCGTGCTGCAGTACGTGAGTAAACTTGTAATTAAATTTGGACTCGTGTCTTGATATACGTGGTGTTTGAGGAGTAGCAGTAAATAAACTGTGCATCACAGTTAGAGGCTAGCTTTTTAGAAACCCCGTAACTGTCTCCCATTGCGGCGGTACACATTTCATATTTGGGTGGAAGATGCCTGTATGGTGCAGAACCAGATGACCAGATGAGGCTCCGAACAGGGAGGTGTCGACTCTTGCGGAGAAGAGGCCACAGGTCAGAGGTCGGTGTGATGTGTCACGTGGGCACCCCAGTGCTGGCCAGCGCCGTCACGCCGCCTCGCACCCCCACGTCACCCCGTCTTCTGACTCCCCACGACCGCGAAGCTCAGCGCTGAAATCACGCGCTTTTCTTACGGATGGTCGAGGGAAACATTTTGGACAGACCGTCGCTCAGAATCGACACCAAAAGGTCTCAGGGGTTGCATAAACAAGGCAATGAAACACCCCATCCGTCGGGGCGTTGATTCCCGTACATTTCACGGTCGAAAACGAGGGAGGGTATAACGTTGTTACTTTAATTTGCTATGATGAAAGCGGTACTGATGGACAATAAAAGCGGGTTAAAAGCTGTGAGCTGTCTGGGGAAGTTAACCTTGCATTACTGCGCAACTGTTTCACCAGGTATCCTGTCTAGCTTACCAAATTCCCAACCAGACGAACATTAATTATAATCTTTTAATAGTCATACGACAACCGGTGATATATATATAAAAGAGAGAATTTAAATAAAAAGGAATAAATCAGTTTATATTTGCAAATTTATTTTAAGATTGATCATTGAAATTTCAGCATATTAAAATTGATTCCTAACTAAACTGGTGCCTTATTTAGAACTGTGAAAATGTGAAAATGTGAGATTGCAATCTTACGGAACACATCAATTATGGAGCCAAGATTGGGAGACTGCATACAACACTGCATTCATAAAACAACACACAAAGAACGTTGAAACGTATGCAAGAGAAAGTTAACCACTACCAACAGATTCAAATTTTCACCCAAAGAAATTACGTTCGTAGCACAATCCTGTCCGTCATGTAATTACCACACACTGGTATACTAAATTCATATTAACTCTTTATGAAATCTTCGCGAAAAGAATAGCTGAGGGCTACTTTGATGATTACACCACATGCTTCACGTGATCAACTTGGTTTACACAAAGCGTGTAACTCCACAGTAATTTTGATAATTAAAATAGATCGAAAAGCAATTTACAAAAGAAAAACCTCCAACTGGTTACTAACGTTTTACTATTAACCTGATGGGTCAAACAATTATATAAGCACGTGGTAGTGGTCTCACAAAGTACACCCCACGTGGGTTGAACATAAAGAAAAGTTGCTATATTGAAAAATATTGTCAAGACGAGATGTTATAATCTCATGCACACTCGCATTTAAGATTGATGATCTTAGTTAGAGTTACTGATCAACACGTGGTTCCACTTTACTCACAAAGTAGTGACAAAGCAGCTACCGGAATATATTCTGAACTTCACACGCGAATTACACTGCGTTGCAATTTAAGGTAACATTAGATATTTTAGAGCTAAACCTGAAATAAAGGTGATTAAATTTTCAGTTAGGCTGAACTTAAGAAATCCATTGTGCTACGGACTTAGCAGACACGCGCTTAGCCGGAGATCTTACCACTTCAGACGCTCGCCACGGACAGACTGACCTGGTCCCTTCCTGAGGGTGGCTCACAAATACAAACGGAAGTGGCCAGAGGGGCAGCTTCCTATACCAACATGACAAGGGACGGACAGGACCATACTAAGGATAGAAACCTCTTTGCTTTTAGAAAGCGTAGCTACCTGTTCCGACGTTGGTCCTACTGTTCTCTAGCAGACAGGCTTGTCTGCTACCCTCAAGCATGCAACTAGAAATACATTTGCTCATTCATCCTCTCACACAGAAGGGAAGGGGGATGACAGTATCTTATCGTATACAGTATATAAAAGAAAGCGGATGTAGGTTCCGTATGAGACTGTGTGACATGAATTACATATAAACTGTGTTTTAAAGTGTAGTAGTGTGACAGATCGTTCTTGTTTATGTGTAGAAGTTACACGTTCCACTACTCAGTCTCCTCCCAGATAGTCAGAAACGCCACAGTAAATTTCAAAGAGGAATTTATGCCGTAAATGACAATAGATTTAAGAAATTAAACATGAAAGGAATCCAACAGAGACCTTTCAAGGGGGAGGGTGCGACATTGCCACGTGCACGAATAAAATGGGGCAAAGTGTCCCTGTAAGTTTCACCGTTTCGGCAAGTGGCTCGGTGCCAGCCGGCTTCCTTTACTGAGAATTTTAAAAATGCGCCCTTATAGAGGCAACCTGCGAAGCAGTCCTGGCACGCAGACAGCCCTGCCTGTAGGCGTCTGGGAGTACTCGGCAGTGTGTCTCTGTGGAGGCACATTTTCGAAACTCTCAACGAAGATGGGCGGGTGCCAACGAGCGTGTTGCCGAACTGCGTCACCTTAGAGGCTCCCTTTGCCGCTTTGTTCACGGACGTGTCAGTGTCACGCACCCCAGTGGTCACGCCATAGGACGGCCTTCACATTTCGTTCAACGGCTGTGAACGGCCCTTAGTCGTTTCAGTGTGTACATAAAAGTGCAAATTCCAGTCACCCTGCGCTCCAAAGACGAGCGATCACATTCAACGGGGATCCAGCAGTCTCCTTAGAGATGGGTTGAAACGTGTGGGGGGCATGAGCAGTGTCAAAGGTCACCAAACAGTTGGCATACATTCCGGGTGTTCAAAACATTTTAGATTCAGATAAATATGAGAGTGCGATATTAATAGCATCTGCTGTACAGCAACTATGCTTATCAATATATTTATACAACTACAACCACTGACAATAATAATAATAATAATAATAATAATAACGGTAGTAACTTGTCTGTTTTGGGGAAATTGTTGTTTTGTACATAATTAAGTACAGTTTAGGTCGAGAACGAAATAACGTTTAAGTTTTCCTTATTCTCCGTTTCGCATTTTTGTGTATGTGAGAGTTTTCGTGCTTTTTTATTTTTCCGGACAAATGTACAATACCTCTTAACACTCAAATTAGTTAAGGAACTAACTTACCGGCTGTAAATCAGACATTCTTACGTTGCACCCACTCAGCAATTTACGGTTATTACAAAGTTATTCGTTCGCTTGTCGTCACGCTTATCTGACTTCTTCACTCTGTCAGTCAGTGGATTGGTCTGGGAAGACCTAATTCTTTTGCTGCTAACTTTTCCTGCCACTTTTCTTTTCTGTCGACACTACACACGAAAGCAGATTGGTGCACAGTAAACAACCAACTCCAAACACAAACTTCCGTTTGTGTAAATGATTAAATTCAAGTTTTGCCGTCTACCAACACGATCACTCGACTGCAATAGAAGTGAGGCGCTGAGAACAGTAAGAGGCCAAAGTGCGCCATCGTCGGCCCCACATTTAAGTGAATATCAGACAAACCAGTTAGACAAACTTTTCGTTAATGTTCACAGATACAATGTAAGCCTACAGCACATATAAATGTGACCCATCATAAGATCGACAGACATCGGAAGCACGAGGAAATGCTGCAGTCTCACAGTCGACGTTGATAGGCTTTATTCTTCTCAGGACCTCAAATGGATTACTGTATGATAAAATCCAAAAATTATACTGTTGTTGTTGTTGTGGTCTTCAGTCCTGAGACTGGTTTGATGCAGCTCTCCATGCTACTCTATCCTGTGCAAGCTTCTTCATCTCCCAGTACCTACTGCAACCTACATCCTTCTGAATCTGCTTAGTGTATTCATCTCTTGGTCTCCCCCTACGATTTTTACCCTCTACGCTGCCCTCTAATACTAAATTGATGATCCCTTGATGCCTCAGAACATGTCCTACTAACCGATACCTTCTTCTGGTCAAGTTGTGCCACAAACTTCTCTTCTCCCCAATCCTATTCAATACTTCCTCATTAGTTATGTGATCTACCCATCTAATCTTCAGCATTCTTCTGTAGCACCACATTTCGAAAGCTTCTATTCTCTTCTTGTCCAAACTATTTACCGTCCACGTTTCACTTCCATACATGGCTACACTCCATACAAATACTTTCAGAAACGACTTCCTGACACTTAAATCTATACTCGATGTTAACAAATTTCTCTTCTTCAGAAACGCTTTCCTTGCCATTGCCAGTCTACATTTTATATCCTCTCTACTTCGACCATCATCAGTTATTTTGCTCCCCAAATAGCAAAACTCCTTTACTACTTTAAGTGTCTCATTTCCTACTGTAATTCCCTCAGTATCACCCGACTTAATTCGACTACATTCCATTATCCTCGTTTTGCTTTTGTTGATGTTCATCTTATATACTCCTTTCAAGACACTGTCCATTCCGTTCAACTGCTCTTCCAGGTCTCTGACAGAATTACAATGTCATCGGCAAACCTCAAGGTTTTTATTTCTTCTCCATGGATTTTAATACCTACTCCGAATTTTTCTTTTGTTTCCTTTACTGCTTGCTCGATATACAGATTGAATAACATCGGGGAGAGGCTACAACCCTGTCTTACTCCCTTCCCAACCACTGCTTCCCTTTCATGTCCCTCGACTCTTATAACTGCCATCTGGTTTCTGTACAAATTGTAAATAGCCTTTCGCTCCCTGTATTTTACCCCTGCCACCTTTAGAATTTGAAAGAGAGTATTCCAGTCAACATTGTCAAAAGCTTTCTCTAAGTCTACAGATGCTAGAAATTTAGGTTTGCCTTTCCTTAATCTTTCTTCTAAGATAAGTCGTAAGGTCAGTATTGCCTCACGTGTTCCAGTATTTCTACGGAATCCAAACTGATCTTCCCCGAGGTCGGCTTCTACTAGTTTTTCCATTCGTCTGTAAAGAATTCGTGTTAGTATTTTGCAGCTGTGACTTATTAAACTGATTGTTCGGTAATTTTCACATCTGTCAACACCTGCTTTCTTTGGCATTGCAATTGTTATATTGTTCTTGAAGTCTGAGGGTATTTCGCCTGTTTCATACATCTTGCTCACCAGATGGTAGAGTTTTGTCAGGACTGGCTGTCCCAAGGCCGTCAGTAGTTCCAATGGAATGTTGTCTACTCCGGGGGCCTTGTTTCGACTCAGGTCTTTCAGTGCTCTGTCAAACTCTTCACGCAGTATCGTATCTCCCATTTCATCTTCATCTACATACTCTTCCATGTCCACATCTTATATTATATCTTATACTGTATCTCATTCATAATCTCACAAAATGGGTTTCTCTGTCAGTACAACATACATTGCGCTCGGTCTAGTGAGTGAATTGTCAATCTGAGGAATGTGCTGCCGTCTAGCAGGATCTACGCCAAGCCTCAGTCTGCTGGAGTGTGCTGCCACACGGTGGCGCTGACGTAAAACTTGTGGTCGAATAGGGAGGGCTAGCTGTGCACGCCGTGAACCGTGCACGTCGTCTATCAAATCCGCGCGCATTTGGCCCGGAAGACAATCGCATCACGCCAGTTGCGCATCCGCAAAAAGCTCCTTAAAACGTGCACAAGTTGAAGGTGTGCTCGCGAGCCAGAGGACAAGTTTCACGGAGCACTGTAGCACAGCGCGGTAGATTTAGTGCCGCGTATTTCAGATTACCGCAGTTAAATTACGTTTAACAGCATTCTAGGAGAAATAAATAGTAAATCTGAAAGGTGGTAGAGGTGCTCTTGTGCTCGTACACCACAGCCTCCACTGGTCGCCAAGAACTTCTCCCTGCTGCTCATCGTACTGCGAACTGTCGTTTCCGACCGCGAAAGGTGTGGGAATCGACGCCCTAAAGAAAGGATTGGTTTCATTGACGATGTTTGTACGTCACCACCCACTGAGACCTGTGGTTGTCGATGCCGAGGGACGCTACGGTCGCAGGTTCGAATCCTGCCTCGGGCACGGATGTGTGTGATTTCCTTAGGTTAGTTAGGTTTAAGTAGTTCTGAGTTCTAGGGGACTGATGACCTCAGAAGTTAAGTCCCATAGTGCTCAGAGCCATTTTTTTTTTAATAAGTGGCGTTCGTCACAATTGTGGTGAAATTCGGTGCGCATGTGATGTTGTTAACTGACCTTACGGTCCACGGGGTGTGTTCTTTCTCTTCATCCACGTGTCCACACCGCTGTGGCAGCGGCGCGCCGCGCTTCTGCCACACCACACGGGAAACGTGTAGGGTGGGACCTTCGAGCGAAATTTCGAACTTCTGCTTCGCAGTTGGAGACAGTTCCGGGGTTTCGAAAACAAGATCCTTTAATTGTGTTGAGCAGTGTGTTTTAGAATAGTAGTGCACACTAATCCGAATGAAACATCCCACGTAACACCTGTGTAGTTATTATTGTTTCAAGAGACACGGCTGGTTACAGAGATAGATTTTCAATTCATGTGTTGGTACTCCAGTTGCTACGAGTTAATTCTTCGATTGCCACTTTCGATTTCAATTTGTGCAGATTTTGTTAATTTCGCATAATTGAATTTTTCGCCTGTGACTGTCATTGTGATTAGCGGTGATTTCTCTGTATTGTTTAAGAACGCCGCATATATTTGCAAATAATGAATACGCCGATGTGGTATTTATCGATGAAAACGCTACTGCCTGTTGTAGAGAATGCCGCACACGAGTTCCCTACCTCAGAATTCCAGATCTTAGTGTACTGACTTACGTTGTCGCCACAC
Organism: Schistocerca cancellata; assembly: GCF_023864275.1. Classification (NCBI taxonomy): domain Eukaryota; kingdom Metazoa; phylum Arthropoda; class Insecta; order Orthoptera; family Acrididae; genus Schistocerca; species Schistocerca cancellata. The sequence goes on from NC_064635.1 coordinate 213,959,063, forward strand.
TCGCTATGGGAAGACGACGAGGGTATAGATGATGAAATTTTTTACATCGATTCTATAATCGACATGTCTAACGAAAGCTTTCTAAATTACTGAAGTTATCGCTGTCTTGAAAATGAATAAACCTTCATACTAAGTAGAAACTTGTCGTCGAGTAGCACTTCGCTGTTGTTGTTAAAAATCTTACGAGAGACTTCCACTGAGCAGGGAAGACACAAGTGTCCCTCTAGAACAAGCAGATTTCATACCAAACACAAGCTGCACGGACCACGTTCTAAGCTGGATTTCGGAACAATCTTATAAGCAGAGCACCCACAGCTAAAATAATTATGCACCACGAAAGGAATACAGTATACTGAGGTGTTAAAATGCAGGTAAAACTAATTGAGAGTCAAATTTGCCATCTGTTTTTATCGTAATCGCTTAGAGACTGGTACAGCCGGTTTCGTAGCATGGAGGTACATCCTCGGTCTAATGAGGCACTACCTTAATTCCCTGTTGCAATGAGGAGCACTACCGACGCAACTACAGACTACAGACTACAGAAGTCACACTTAATAAAACTAGTTTTCACTGAAATTTTACGTTTGCATAGCGCTTAACGTCCTTGTAGCAACGTGAAACCGTCTACACAGTTGAACATGGGAATAATGAGATGACGTCGGAGAGCACACCGGTGTCCACTGCTCCCATTTTGACTATACCTAAAATGGCGTCTTGCATGCTTACGATGTGTGTGTGAGTGTGTGTGTGCGAAATGAGGCTTCATACCACATAGCAGTAAAGGCCCCAGAATTGTCTTCCTGGGCTGAAGGACTGCTTATCCTCCGTGACAAACGTGCAGAGTCCAGCTAACAGCATTACGTTCTGCTTCTGCATCACCCTCCATATGAAATACCTTTTCAAGATATTCTTCAGTACTCTTCCTTCCGTTAATTTTATTACGATTGTCAGTTTAATTTAAATTGCTGAGTACGCTTTTCATTGTTGTACTGCACGTAAATCCGCTCTTATGCTGAGCGTAATTCTATGCTAATGCTGTCCACCGTTCCACCTCATATTCTCGCGTGCGGCAGTGTTCTTTGTCTTCTTCTTTCAGTACATCTGTGCTCAGACATGTCCTGAGCGTCTTCCTTCATTTGTTTGTAACTTCCTCCCCTCTCCACATCTATTAGCGTTCCAAACCTTCTCCCTCTAACTCTTTTTCGGCGTATTTTTCTCCTCACGAATCTCCTTCGTACGAAATCCCTACGTAATATGTTTCGTAAACACTCGCCGTCGGTTATATAAAGTAATCTGTGACGACTGTTCCTTGAGAATCCCAGAAAACTGTGGTCGTGACCTTACGAGCTAACAAAATGGCGTTTCTCTTCTTCGGTGTGTATTCACCAGTCTCTTTCCACTGTTCTGCATCAGTGATTTCCTTAGTGGTTACCTCGGATGGGCGGAGCGCGCTCCGTCTTGGGTTTCCGTCCGACCACATTTAAATTAATTGCTCCAAAAGTAAATGGTCTTCAGTGATGGCGGAGAGTCCGCCTGAACACCATCTAATTCTGTTTCGATTTGTGCGGCAGCGCAATCCTCCAAATGAAGGAGTTTAGTTATGCGTTGTTTTCTCCATTTTGAAATGCAGCCGATACACGGAACAACTAAGACATGTATGAAGAATGAACTCTACACTGTATATTGTTGAAATTCCTTACACGATTCTCGAAGTAAGCAAGGTAACCAACCGTGAAGTCGCAACAAAAGTGTTCCATTCTCTCATGGAAATTTACCAGACTTATCAGACAACCATGGTAGTCCCGTGAACCTCGCGGCGATTAATCTTCGCTCCGCCTTATGGACGCGCGGCGTCAGGGCAGCGCGACAAATGGAGGGCGGCGCTGTTGTTGTCTGCCCGCCGGCGACACAATCCGCAGAGATAAGGCAGCCGGCCTTGCCCATTCAGCTGCGCTCCGTCGATAACGACGGGCACTGTGCAGCCAGCGCGGCGCCCCACGCCTGCCAACTTTACGGCCACCGCAAGCGGGTTAACTGCCGGCCCTTTTCATTCGCTTTCCGAGAAGCGTCGAATGGCAGCGCCGAGTCCTCTTTGTGAAATGTCGCCTCTTTACTGGGATTACGTGGGCCTCTTAGGAGCCGGCACTGTAAACCGCAATTGACTCCCTCCTCCACCACACTCGATCTTTCGCGACTCCCCCTCTTGCGTTATCGTATTTTCCACTGTAGTAGAAGCGCCAGCCGTCCCATTCAGCTGACGTAGCGAAGAGAAACTGTTTTATTTTTAATGAGGAGAAATCTGACTTTGTTGTTACTTCGAAGATCAATAAAGTAGCCTCAGTTAGGCAGGACAACGAAAATTTTTTTTAAATTAAACTCGTTTATTGTTGTTGTTGCAGTGTGGGTTCGGTTGTTGGGGAAGGAGACCAGTCAGCGAGGTCATCGGTCTCATCGGATTAGGGAAGAACGGGGAAGGAAGTCGGCCGTGCCCTTTCAAAGGAACCATGCCGGCATTTGCTTGGAGCAATTTAGGGAAATCACGGAAAACCCAAATCAGGATGGCCGGACGCGGGATTGAACCGTCGTCCTCGCGAATGCGAGTCCATTGTCTAACCACTGCGCTACCTAGCTCGGTCGTAGTTGCAGTGTGCTGATACCGAATACGATAACAGAAAAGTTGTACGAGGGCCGTTCAGTGCGTAATTTCGACTGAAAAAATGCGGAGTTTGTTGTGGGACATCGTGCAATATTCGCAGTTCAGCCGCTGTAGTCTTACGAATTTGTGATAGGTCGCGGCGCTGTACATTGCCTTCAGAATGGCCTCTGTAACGGAGGTACGATCCAATCAGAGAGCTGTCACTGCGTTTCTTTTGGGTGAAAATCAGACTCGCAGACGCTTGCAGAATGTCTACGGTGACCTGGCAATGAAATAAAGAAAGGTGATTCTTTGTGCGAGACGTCTGTCGATTGAAACCTGTACCGTGTCCCGCGAACCGGCCGGCCGCAGACCGCTGTGACTGCCGCAGTGTCGGAACGTGCGGACACTCTCACTGGAGGTGACGGACACAACAGAGAGGCGAACACCTCGCCGCTCAGCTGGACGCCCCTGTCGGTAGCGCTGACACTCTCGTCCACCAGTTGGGGTCCTCCAAGCAGTGTGCTCGCTGGGTTGCTCACTGCCTGTCACAAGAACATAAAGAGCAACGAGGGACCAAAAATGCAAACCAACTTCTCCGTCCCTGTGACAACGCAAGGCACCGCAGGTGACAAAACTTGATTGGACTGTGCTTCCTCGTGCATCCTGCAGCCCGGATCTCGCACCTCGCGACTTCCATCTGTTTCGCCCAATGAGGGGAGCGGTGCGTGGGTGGCGCAGGGCGGCGCCGGCCCCGACCCCGACCAGCGGAGCCTCCCAGTAAGGTGGCGATTCTAAGGTCCCTCCCTTTGCCACTAGTAACAACAAACAGGCAGTCAGCCTCGAATCTTCCCGCTGCAAAATTGTGACTACTGTTCCCTACTCTAAATCTACATTCTACATTTATACTCCGCAAGCCACCCAACGGTGTGTGGCGGAGGGCACTTTACCTGCCACTGTCATTACCTCCCTTTCCTGTTCCAGTCGCGTATGGTTCGCGGGAAGAACGACTGTCTGAAAGCCTCCGTGCGCGCTCTAATCTCTCTAATTTTACATTTGTGATCTCCTCGGGAGGTATAAGTAGGGGGAAGCAATATATTCGATACCTCATCCAGAAACGCACCCTCTCGAAACCTGGCGAGCAAGCTACACCGCGATGCAGAGCGCCTCTCTTGCAGAGTCTGCCCCTTGAGTTTGTTAAACATCTCCGTAACGCTATCACGGTTACCAAATAACCCTGTGACGAAACGCGCTAATCTTCTTTGGATCTTCTCTATCTCCTCCGTCAACCCGATCTCGTACGGATCCCACACTGATCAGCAATACTCAAGTATAGGTCGAACGAGTGTTTTGTAAGCCACCTCCTTTGTTGATGGACTACATTTTCTAAGGACTCTCCCAATGAATCTCAGCCTGGTACCCGCCTTACCAACAATTAATTTTATATCATCATTCCACTTCAAATCGTTCCGCACGCATACTCCCAGATATTTTACAGAAGTAACTGCTACCAGTGTTTGTTCCGCTATCATATAATCATACAATAAAGGATCCTTCTTTCTGTGTATTCGCAATACATTACATTTGTCTCTGTTAAGGGTCAGTTGCCACTCCCTGCACCAAGTGCCTATCTGCTACAGATCTTCCTGCATTTCGCTACAATTTTCTAATGCTGCAACTTCTCTGTATACTACAGCATCATCCGCGAAAAGCCGCATGGGACTTCCGACACTATCTACTAGGTCATTTATATATATATTGTGAAAAGCAATGGTCCCATAACACTCCCCTGTGGCACGCCAGAGGTTACTTTAACGTCTGTAGACGTCTCTCCATTGGTAACAACATGATGTGTTCTGTTTGCTAAAAACTCTTCAATCCAGCCACACAGCTGGTCTGATATTCCGTAGGCTCTTACTTTGTTTATCAGGCGACAGTGCGGAACTGTATCGAACGCCTTCCGGAAGTCAAGAAAAATAGCATCAGTGTTAAATGATTTACATGATCTGTTCTTTGGTGTTACTTTTGAATATGAAAATTGAAATTGACTTTTTTATCAAAAATGTTCAAATGTGTGTGAAATCTTATGGGACTTAACTGCTAAGGTCATCAGTCCCCTAAGCTTACACACTACTTAACCTAAATTATCCTAAGGACTGACAAACACACACACACACACACACACACCCATGCCCGAGGGAGGACTCGGACCTCCTCGGGGACCAGCCGCACAGTCCGCGACTGCAGCGCCTTACACCGCTCGGCTAATCCCGCGCGGCTTTTTCAAAAATAAAATATTTAGTGCTGTGGATCTTAATTAGTCTTCTTGGCTGAAAAAGAGTAATTATTAATTTTGCAATAATGCGTGGCTTCTCCGAAGTGCAATCGAGCGCACCCGAGGTTAAGGTTGTTAGCAGCCAGCGTAAAAAAACCGCTTTTCAAGATCTGCGTCGTATTGTAGCTCTGAATGATTCTTGACGCTGTTGGATACGATTTTCAACAACTATGATAGTCTGCGTCGGTAGCGCAAGCTTCACAAATTTTCGCTTTTCAAAAAAGAGAATCTTTCATTCCAAAACACAGTGTTATTAAACAGTACTAGATAGCATTAAAATCCTAAGTCTTCTGCTTGCTTACACTTTATATTGTAATTACTAGGAGAGGAAAGGTGAGCATAATATTCACTTCAGAAATGAGAAAAATTTTACAGCATCTGTTGACAAAAATTAATATTTTCTGATATCTCGTAGCAGTGGTGGCTGCCGTTTACTTTTTAAGAACAGAAGTACACCTCCTTCGAAAACACCTCCTTCCGCAGTCAAGTCTACTATCAGCGAAAAAAATCATTAGTGAAGTCACGAAATACACAAGTTTGTTAAAAACCACGGAACTCTTAAGAAGCCGACGATGTTATTTACAACGCTGCGCCCTCGAAGGCAAGCGATAATTCAGGTTATTTATAACCGAGAGTTATTCCGTGTTTGTAAATAATCGAAAAGTCTTCTTCTACCAAATACTGTCTTTTAAAGTCTATTGTTCGAGCAGTCGCAGCACACAGTATTTAGATTTATCTAAGACTGCATTAAAGGTTATGAAGTGATATTATAAGATTATGTTGCAAAATACGGTTTTTGTATCCATAATAGTGCGGAATAATGTGGTGTATTGGAATCCTGAATGAAACCAACCTGCTTTCAGAAAAAATGTGTTGTATTACATATTGAACGCCGCTCATATCATTCACGTTTGTCTTACAACAGATGGAGCAATAATTGAAGTCCATAATGAATGCAGCGGAGTGTGCGCTGATCTGAAAGTTCCGGGCACGTTAAAAAAAAAAAATATTTGTACCCGTACGTGACTGGAGCCCAGAAGCTTGCATTTCGCGGGATAATGCATTACCGACTTTTTCAGTTTTATTTTTTATTTTATTCTTATTTTTTTATTTGCTTTCCTTCCGCTGCTTTTTTACCTTTTCGTGGTGTGTTTTTATTTATTTATTTATTTTTTTTTTTCGTGTGGGAAGAGGGCGGGGCGGTGTCTCATATCTTCCGTTACAGCCCATGTAGCGGCTGCTTGCTGCTACACACCGATGGCGGAAGTACTATAAATAATTGTTTATGCAGACGATTGCTCTGTTTCCCTCCAGTTAGTGAGGTTTGTCATTCACCTTCCTGTTGAGTGCTGTCGGACCGTGGCTGGCATCGAACTAATTCACTTCTAGTAGGGGTTTGACAATGTATCTGTTCTGGAAAAATCTACTATATTGTTCCTCCAACAACACATATTAAATTCGTAAGATAGCCCGATAGACGAGTCTAAAAAAATGGTTCAAATGGCTCTGACAAGGGAACATCCCCATCGCACCCCCCTCAGATTTAGTTTTAAGTTGGCACAGTGGATAGGCCTTGAAAAACTGAACACAGATCAATCGAGAAAACAGGAAGAAGTTGTGTGGAACTATGAAAAAATAAGCAAAATATACAAACTGGGTTGTCCATGTGTAAGATAGGCAATATTAAGGGCCTTGTGAGGCGAGGAGCGCCATGGTCCCGTGGTTAGCGTGAACAGCTGCGGAACGAGAGGTCCTTGGTTCAAATCTGCCCTCCATTGAAAATTTTGCTTTCTTTATTTTCGCAAAGTTATGATCTGTCCGTTCGTTCATTGACGTCTCTGTTCACTGTAATAAGTTTAGTGTCTGTGTTTTGCGACCGCACCGCAAAACCGTGTGATTAGTTGACGAAAGGACGTGCCTCTCCAATGGGAACCGAAAACATTTGATCGCAAGGTCATAGGTCAACCGATTCCTCCACAGGAAAACACGTCTGATATTTTGTATACGACACTGGTGACAGCATGTGCGTCACATGACAGGAATATTTTGTCGACCCATCTAACTAGTACACTTGGCGAATGGGACCACGGAGCTCCTCGCCTCACAGTGCCCTTAATATTGCCTATCTTATGCATGGACGACCCAGTTTGTATATTTTGCTTATTTTTTCATAGTTCCACGCAACTTCTTCCTGTTTTCTCGATCGTTTTTCAAGGCCTATCCACTGTGCCAACTTATAACTAAATCTGAGGGGGGTGCGATGGGGATGTTCCCTTGTGAGCACTATGGGACTTAACTTCTGAGGTCATCAGTCCCCTAGAATTTAGAACTACTTAAACCTAACTAACTTAAGGACATCACACACATCCATGCCCGAGGCAGGATTCAAACCTGCGACCGTATCGGTCGCGCAGTTCCACACTGTAGCGCCTAGAACCGCTCGGCCACATCGGACGGCTTAGACGAGAATAAATGTAAATTAATAAAGGCCACGTCCTACTGCTCCTTGGCAGCAAAAGAATATAAAATATAAAACATTCAGTTGTATGAAAAACATTAAATTAAAAAGGTCCAGCCCTTGAACCACGAGAGAGTACGAGCAGAGAAAAGCTGGAGGTGACGGAAGGCCTGGCAGGCGACTGCCCACCGACGCTACGGTGCTGCTCCCCTCATATTTTCTACCTTCCAATATTGCGGAGTTAATCCAGTTGGGGCCCGGAAAATTCGTCCGCCCCCACGAGTCCGTCGTCAGCTGGTTAGGCACGGGGCGAATAAGACGGAAATCGGTAGAGGTGATGTATAGGGGCAGACAAACAAATGATTACAGTTGCAGGAAAGGTGGATCACTTATTCAAGAGAAAGAGCTTCACAAATTGTGCAAGTCAATAACGCGTGGGTCCACAACTGGCCCTTATTCAGCCAGTTATTCGGCTTGACACTGAATGAAGTTAGGTGTCCTCCTTGGGGATAAAAACTAAACTAAGCTCCGTCCGAAAAGGCTACGAAGGTCCAACGGTACCGACCAGCCGCCGTGTCTTCCTCAGACCACAGACACCGTTAGATGCTGAGATGGAGGGGCAAGTGGCCAACACACCGCTCTCCCGCTCGTTAAGTCTGTTTACGACACCAGAGCCGCTACTTCTCAGCCGAGTAGCTCCTCAGTTTGCCTCACAAGGGCTGAGTGCACCCCGCTTGCCAACAGTGCTCGGCAGACCGGATAGTGACCCATCTATGTGCTGGCCCAGCCCGACAGCGCTTAACTCACTTCGGTGATCTGACGCGAACCCGTGTTACTTGTGCAGCAAGGCCGTTGGCCCCTCCTGGATCCTGCCAAATTCTGCGCAACCGGCGCGTCAGTTCATCAAAATCCCGAGATGGTTGTTGGAGAATCCTGCCCATAGTGCTCCAAGCGTTCTCACTTGGGAGCAGATCCGGCGACCCAGCTGACCAACGTCATCACCATTATCCTGATTTCGACAAGATGTGGTTCATACAAAGTCTATAGCAAATTTCATCTTTTTATTTGAAATATTCTAGAATAAATGTTCCTTATACACTGAAACATGAAACTTCTGGAAAATGCAGAAGAATTATTTTATCAGCATTTATACCAGAAACAAGTACCTTAATGTTGGTGACAATCATCATTTGGTCTTCATGTAGATCATTGCTTCTAGCCTGACCCTTGTGGTGTTCCCTTTTGGCAATATCGTTCACTGACTTTCACTACACATACCATCAACCTTCTTCAGTAGGTTTTCAGTGAAGCTACCTCCATCAAACCCTAGTCTGACATGGGTCCAGAATCAGCCACTGTTACCATCACTGGATACCGGACAAGCATCATCAAGCAAATTTTAACAATACTAGGTGAGTAGGCCTAAAATGTGACCCCAAAGTCGCTCCTAAACGAGGTTATTACAGCTTTCGTTCGGGTTTTGTGTTCCGTTATACGTGCATTTATTTAATATTTAATCGCATCTTTAATGTGAGCGGCGGGTGGGTGCTATTCTGTCATTCTGTGCAACGGATTAATCTGAGATGTACCCTTTACCCTGTGGCTCCTGCAAGATGCAATTTCCACCCCCACACTACTACAGAAGTCAGATAGACGCTCCTAACGTTCTAAAGAGAAATCAGCAATAAATATCTTCTGGAGTCGTCCGCTGTAAGGAAATGACACAAGAATTCACAAAAATTTCTTACGTAACTAGTGGGATACTTGGGTACTGGAGTAGTGCTAGTTAGTGTCAGAAAAACATGAAACTAACGAAAATTATTATTTATTTTGTTAAAATTCTGAGAAATCACATTGGCACTTTTAGTTATGAACTGAACAAGTTATTTCCGGGTTCTTTTCGGAATGTGATAGGATAGGATAGGATTCGTTAATGAAATTTCTATACAAGGTTTAAGATTGTTATTGACTTGGCAGAATGGCTGAGAGCCGCACCTATTCAACTTGAATAATTATCTGTTAGAATGTTGCTAGATACGGTCGAGGCTGTTGCGTGTGCAATGCAGTGAAGTGTACTGTTGTGGAGGAAATATGGGGCTCGCAAGATCTGTAGCGCACAATACCGTAAGCTGCGATGACTGCTGTCTCCGCTGCTCACGTTCTATCTCGATTGATCTTCGCCAATCAAATTCTCCCTACACCTTGATGAAGTCAAGGACTCCTATTCGCCCCTAGTCTAACTATTGGCGTGGTACACCGGTCAGATAACCAGACCATCGTGACGCCACTCAAAATTCGCTCGCAGGCATTTAACTATAACTCTGTCAGTCACACAGCACAATAAGTGTGGCGGCCAACACAGTGAACAACGCTTAATCGCAACAACTCAATATAGAGTTGCGCTTCGATTCACTCTCGACAGAGGTGCTCTCTCAGTGAAGTACTGAGGAGAGAGTTGGTCCTCGTATGAGCGCGAACGCCTTCGTTATGTGTTCTCGCTCCAAGAGCGACAATGGAATGGCCCCTCTCCACGCCAGACGTGAAGGGGTATATCTTTCGGTCTCTTCCATTACTCCTTCAGCTCAAGGCGTCAGAAATATCGTCTGCCAATCAGCATTGCTCTTCTAAAACGGTTGAATGACGTTTCGTTTAAGGCGACCAATGCGGAAATCTGTAGTATCGGCGTTTGCTGTCTCCCTGTGAAAATCTCTGAAACAGCGTGACAAGTATTGAACTATATTAAATAAAACTGTCATAAGTTCTGAACAGTTTGCATTAGGGCGTTCAATCTGCACCGTTGGCCGCGGGACACGATGGGAATCAGTACGGGCATTATTGTTTAGCGATGAAGCCCACTATTATTTGGATGGGCTCGTCAATAAGCGAAACTGGCGCATTTCGGGGAATGAGAATCCGCATTTCGCGATAGAGAAGGCTCTTCACCCTCAACGGGTGAACGGGTGACTGTGTGGTGTGCGGTGTCCGGCCTCGGAATACTCGGTGCGACGTTCCTTAATGGCACGGTGGCTACCGAACGGTACGTGCAGGTTTAGGAAGATGATTTCATCACCACTATCCCGATTTCGACAAGATGTGGTTCGTGCGAGACGGATCTCGACCTCATCGAATAAGGAGAGTGTTTGATGCGATGCAGGAGCGCTTTAGGGAGCGCAATGTGGCTCTGGTGTACCCAGAGGCCACTGGTACAGGCCTCCATTGGCCGCCATATTCTCCGGATCTGCACACATGTCACTCCTTTTTTGTGGGGCTGTATTAAAGACAAGGTGTACAGCAGTAGGCCGAAAAGAATTGCTGAACTGAAAAGAAATATTTAGGAGGTCATCGACAGTATCGATGTTTCGACACTTCAGCGTGTCATGCAGAATTTCGCTATTCAAATGGTTCAAATGCCTCTGAGCACTATGGGACTTAAACTTCTGAGGTCATCAGTCGCCTAGAACTTAGAACTAATTAAACCTAACTAACCTAAGGACATCACACGCATCCATGCCCGAGGCAGCATTCGAACCTGCGACCGTAGCGGTCCCTCGGCCCCAGACTGTAGCGCCTAGAACCGCACGGCCACTGCAGTCGGCTTTCGCTATTCATCTGTGCCACATCGTGGCTAATGTTGACAGGCATATCGAACATGTTGTAAGCTAAATAGGAATGTCTGTAGTGACGTTTACACGTTGAATGACACGTATGTACGCCGTAGTTTGTAACTAATTAACGTATTCTTTCATGTAGTTGAATAACCGCGACGCTGTACATTCCCGCTTAGTAACTAATCACTCGTAAACTTAACTGGTTGAGACTTGCTCCGTGCAGGCTCGCTTTCAGTTTGACCATTCGGACACGAGGTGTGGTTGAAGCTCGAGTAGTTGTCTGCCAGCGTCTAAGAGAGTAACCAGGGGGAGGGGGGGAGGGGCAAGTGCTGCGGCCGAGCACGGGAAGTGTGCGAGCAGGGGAGCTGGCGGCCGTGGAGGCGGCGGCCAAGATCTGCAAGCGTGGGCGGCGGGGCTTCCGCGGGGGGCGCTGCGGGCGGCCTCTGAGGTGGCGCCAGCGGACACGCCGCCTGCTCGCCGGCCTCTGGGCTGCCGTCTGCACCAGGCGGCGCACAGTTGGAAGAACGAGCAGGCAACCTCCGTAGTAGTAGTCGAAATCTAAGTACATGCTCCGTAGTCACTATTAGGTGCGTGCCGGAGGCTACCTTCTACCACTGCTAGTCACTCCCTTTCCCGATTCACTCGGAAACTGGGCGAAGCCAAAATGACTCTCTAAATGCTCCGGAACGAGCCTTAATTTCTGCGCACTTTCGCGGAATGTACTTCAGCAGCAGTTTATCGTTCGGCCGCACTTGTCGGTTCTCTAAACTTCCGAGTATCGCGAGAAGAAGGACGTCTTCCCTTCAGGGGTTCCCATTTGAGTTCACGCGGCGTTTCCATAATACTCGCATATTGATCGAAACTACCTGTAACCCGCCTGTGAGTTGCTTCGACGTCTTCCTCTGATACCACCCTGTGGTGAACCCAAACACTGGAGCGATACTCACGAACAGGTCGCACTATTGTTCTGTTCGCGTCTTCTTTACAGATGAGCTGCGTTTCCTGGAATTCTCTCAACCGACGCAAAGTGGCCGTTCGCCTTCCCCACACCCGACCGTAAGTGCTCTTTCTATTTCGTATCGGCTGGATATACAGGGTGCGTCACAAAAGTGTATACACACTTTGAAGCGTCATACAAAATTTACTTTCCCGTTCTACAATGTTAAATTTCTGGAAATAGAAAGCTTAAAGTCCAATTGGAAAAATAAATGTACTTTGCAAATGTGGTTAATGTTCAAACTGGTCAGCTCGTGGTCGTGCGGTAGCGTTCTCGCTTCCCGCGCCCGGGTTCCCGGGTTCGATTCCCGGCGGGGTCAGGGATTTTCTCTGCCTCGTGATGACTGGGTGTTGTGTGCTGTCCTTAGGTTAGGTGTAAGTAGTTCTAAGTTCTAGGAGACTAATGACCATACATGTTAAGTCCCATAGTGCTCAAGCCATTTGAACCATTTTTTTTTTTTTTTTTCAGACTAGTGGCCTTCAGCATCAATACATTTCTGAGTACGAGTCACCACTGATTCCGTACATCGTACCAAAGTGTCCAATGAGATTTCTGCGTACACCGCCTAAATCTCATTCCAAAGTGTGTCCAGGTTACGTGGTTTACGTTTGTACACCTCATCTTTTACTGTGCCCCATAAGAAGAAATCCAGCGGCGTGAGGTCTGGAGAGCGTGCAGGAAACTCGATCGGTTCCGTGCGTCCTATCCACTGGCCTGGCACATTGTGATCCAGGTATGCTCCCACGTCCCTATGATAGTGCGGCGGGGCGCCATATCGTTGGAAATAAAACTCATCATTACCGTATAATGCACGAATGGCAGGGAATATGGAGTCAGCAAGCATTATTAGGTACGTTTCTCCAGTAACAGTACCTTCAAAGCGGAAAGGCCCAATGTGTCCCCTTGCAGACAAACCACGCCACACATTTAGACCAGGCCTTTTCAACTGTAATGTGAGGATTATCTTCAGCCCAGTACACACAATTGTGCCTATTGACAGTTCCATTCAGTTTGAATTGGGCTTCATCCGACCAAATTATGCTACCCATAAATCCCGGTTCACGTCTCACCATCTCCTGAACCCAACCACAAAATGTTACCCTCGATCTGGATCGTGGTCACTGAGCTGTTGCACCGGCCTTGCAATGCACACACAAAACTTGCCTTTCTTCAGAATGCGTAGCAGACTACCAGCACTTACATTACTCTCACGTGCCGCTTGCCTTGAAGATTTTTGAGGCGAACGCTGAAACAGTTCCGAGACCGCAGTTGTGGAATCATCACTTGTAGCTGTACGAGGTCGCCCTGATCGATCTTTATGAACATCACACACTGTTCTACGAATTTCGAATTTGTCTCGTAGACGTGTAATTGTTAACCTTGAAAGTGGTTCTCTACCATACTCACTTCTCCACTGTCTTCGAACCGCAGCTACATTCTCAAACTTCCAGTACCACTTAATTAACTGCTTCCGCGCTTCAAAGCTGAAACGCACGTCCGCCATGTTGCAGTTACTTCCTTGCCACTGCTGCCACCTGTTGAAGAAACATAACATTACTTTCTCACAGATATTTAACCTTGTAGAACGGGAAATAAATTGTCTATGAGAGTTGAAAGTGTGTGTACATTTTTTTGACGCACCCTGTATGATCGACGTGACTGTGTTAAGTAGCAAACAAGTAATACTGTATTCGAGCATCACGGGATTGTTTTTGTTACCAGTATGCATTAGTATACGTTTATGAGAAAACGAAGAGGCCAGCTAATGACAAATGTTCAAATCTGTGTGACATCTTATGGGACTCGAGTGTTAAGGTCATCAGTCCCTAAGCTTACACACTACTTAACCTAAATTATCCTAAGCACAAACACACTCACTCATGCCCGAGGGTGGACTCGAACTGGACTCGAACCTCCGCCGGGACCAGCTGCACAGTCCACGACTGCAGAGCCGCAGACCGCTCAGCTAATCCCGCGCGGCACCTAATGACAGGTTTTCATGGAGAGGTACATGTGAACACCTTCACTAGGGCGGAACACTGGTGTGTGTTTGTACATTGAAAGCCAACTGCCATTCATAACGGCTATTTCAAACCTTGTCTCAATAATCGTGTAGACTTGGTCAGTAGTTGCGTGACGCTTTCCCGCTCGCTGCAGCGTCATCAGCAAACAGTCGCAAACTAGAGATGGGGGATCCGCTCTTGAACTAATTCATAGAGTTCAATCTTTCAAAGGAGTGAACAATCAGTGATTCAGAAAAAAAGAACGGTAGCTCCAAATGTTTCCCACGGCAGAAAGAGAGAGAGAGAGAGAGAGAGAGAGAGAGAGAGAGAGAGAGACGGAGCATATCAGCAGCGCCTCTGCTGGTCAGAGCACAGTGCACGCCACACAACACAGCCAGCGCCGGCCTCTGCCCTGCTTCTACCTTGGCTGCCTGCATTGTGCAGTGCCCCATTGGATTTTGTGTTTCACATATGCCGTGCCGTCTCTGTGCGTCGTCTGCTGTGTGCACTGTGCAGTGTCTGGCACAGCTTAACTTCGCATCGCACTCTGTCGGCGATCGTTTCAGTCGCACGTCCTGCCCTCTGGGCAGTTGATGCGAGCAACAGGACAGAGAGCCACCTAGCGGATAACATAGGAACTACTTGCAAAAACCTGCTCGCAAGGGAATGGACGATTTGTCTCGGAGCGGGTGAGTTCACCGATCCCCCCCACCCTAGGAACTCGCCCGCTCAACGCTCACCCCACCGTCTCGACTCTAGCCAGAGCGTCGAGCAAAGCGACTCAGGTGTCCCTCTGGTCTCTGCGGTCTCAGCTCACGCAGTAATACAGCTCGCGGCTCGACCTGCTCGACTCAGCGCCTCTGCATCGGAGTTCGTCTCTACTGGATATTTTTCTTCGTAGTAATAGCGCTATGTATATTACATTATTATGTTATGTATACATCAATTGTTTTTATTTTATTTTTATTTGTTTAAACTGATTAGATTAGGTTCCTGATGACTCCTCTTACTATAGGATTTTTATTATGGACACTCGAATTTACGCTTTAATTACGAGCGAACCGATAAACGTATCGCAAAATGTGATACACCAATATTTTCCTTGTTTTATTCTGCGTAAGGCTATATGCAGCACTTTCGTTTTACAGCCAAATTTATATTTTTTTTTCTTATTCTGGTACGGATTTTGCGATTTTAGGCGTCTTTGAAAGGAAACGTTCACTTTAAAAATATATGGCTTGCGATGTATTTGTATGAGGTTAATGAAATTTTAATACATTATAGCCAAATATATTGTTAATGTAAATCTCAAGTTACAACATTTGCCGATCACCCAAAAAACCACGATAGTGCAAAATAAATCAATAATCAAAAACTTTGTCATATCGTGGAAATTTCAATAAACAATACAAAATTCTTACTCATTATCTGTGTTACTTCAAAATAGGATCAAATAAGATCAAAATACAGGTATAGTACTGGAATAAACCAAGTTTAAAGGGCAATGTGCCTTCCATTTATTTTCTATTGTAAATGAGTGGTGAGTCATGGAAAAGAGCTAATTCATTTCAGGGAGTGAACAGTTCTGATCCAATCTCTGAAAAGAACAGTTTTGCCCATCTCTATCGCAAACTGCCGTCCACTTTACCCGTCAGATCGTTTATGCATACACAGGACAAGGGCGATGCTGTCACACTTATCTGCGACAGTCGACAGAGTACTGGATAATGCGAGGTGTAAGAACTTCTTCACAATACTTTAAAAACTGCGGGTGCTGTAACAAGGCGGGCGAAGAACCTATACGATTTCTATCGCGTGAACCGAAACAGTAACCACAAAAGTTTGAGCTTATTCACTGATATTTGGTGTGAAGAATACATTATTTTCGCTGATCCGTTACAGAATAACAGTGTAACTGTGGTTTACCCGATTCGTTACCACAGTTTAATAACAAAATTCGGAAGATGCTGAGGAAGCAAAGGCAGTTCCACTGTCGGGTCAGAAGAAAAACCGCAAATGACAACAGGCAAAGGTTGCTCGAGATTTCTGCGTCTGTGGAAAGGTGTTTGAGCGAAGCATACGCCACCGACCGCCATTATACGGGCATAGTGACGGAAACGCTCCCCAGACCGCGACTCTCCCTCGCCCTCCTCCTCAGGGATGCTTAGTGCCAGACGCCTCGCGCCCTCGGCCACTCGCCTGTCGCGTCCAGGCTGCAGCCTCCGTCGCCGCTGCGCCCCCGCACACCCCCGCAGCCGCCGCTCGCCCCTGTGGTGCACCACTGCGCCGTTTTGCCGCGCACGGCGCTCTTTTAAACACGGCGGCAGGCCAACAGTTTACAGACGTGGCCTTTTCCGAAATGCTTCCACCACTGGCCCGAAAGCCAACGGTCGTGCCTGTTTCGATGGACGTCAGGTAAATCGCTCCGTTTCCGCACCCGACAGCGACTTCACTGTTTCCGGCGTCGCCCCGACCCGCGTTCTTATACAGGAAATGTATTCGCAATTGCGAGTACGAATGATCGTCGGGTGTACATTTCAATGACGACGATGAAGGCTTCGGCGGACAGGAACTCGAACCCGGATATCCCGCTCTGCGGGTGCCGTCACCTTAACCGCTTCGAATATCCGTGCACGAACCACGGCCAGACCCAAATTTCCAAATGTCGTCCTCTGTGTTTCACAAACTGCTCTCGTGCGGTACGTATATACCATTGCAAGAAAAACACATTTATTTAGACTCTGGCCGAGCGGTTCTAGGCGCTTCAGTCCGGAACCGCGCTGCTGCTGCGCTCGCAGGTTAGAATCCTGCCTCGAGCACGGATGTGTGTGATGTCCTTAGGTTAGTTAGGTTTAAATAGTTCCAGATCTAGGGGACTCGTGACCTCAGATGTTAAGCCCCATAGTGCTTACAAGGGAATGGTCACACTCGTCATGTCGAAACCTGTGTTGCTTTTTTTACCACTGTGAGTTAACATTCCAAGTAGTCTGTATGCAGAATTTTAGCTGCTGACATGAACTGGAAGTCTGTAAACAATTTTATGAAGCAAGACGTTATTGTCGCATGGTTTCCGCGCTTATAACTGCCTCTTGTACAACCCTGACCTCTCTCGCTACGTTATACCAACGCCATGTAGGGACCAGGTGGCGTTAGCTACGCGCCGCTCTCTTGCACAGCAGTGAGAGAGCTGATTTCTCCAGTGAAAAGGATGGTATTATAATTAAACATTCGTTGACAAATATGGCTGATATGTTATCTGCAACATTCTTTCCAAATAGCTATGAAATAGACACAAATAAATATACGATTTAGAACACGTCCAAATTTTATTTCTTGTAATTACCTCAAAATGGGAAATATTGATACAATGTTCAAAACATAGGTTTTTTGTGCACCAAGAACCTACAACCAAAGACGACATATGACAGCCCTGCGAATCACAGACGTTGTTAGATGTCCGTAGACAAAACTGGGCTGGTGTTAGGAATGAATCAGGCCTAGTATCAGTATATTTCGAGGAGTGCCACGCATATTTAATCAAATTCTGAAACCGTGGGGAGGAAAATTGATAATGTACTACTGATTGCAGCTTGAGAATATTATCACGGTGATACACAGGAAATTGCAGTGATCTGCACACAATAATTTCTCTGTTAGTTTTCTGTAAAATGCCTTCCACTGACGGAAAAATTCTCTGTCCAAAGGTTGAATTACGTTCGTCGTGCCGGGTGGAATCTGAAGTGTCTCTGCTTCTTTGTCAGGGTGGGCTCGAAATACAGCTTTTAATGAATCAGACCTTTTATGACCTAACGACGAATCTAGAAGGAGAAGAGATTTGTTCCCGCAGAACGGAAGAAAAGCATGACGCATGAAAAGTGTAACGTTTTCATTTCCCATTTTTCCACACTTCGATGCGTCTACCACAAGATTGTTTGCGTAGAACATTGTTCTTTTGACACGTGGTCCAAAACGTCCAGTTGGTTCTTGAAGACACACATATAGCCTAGTTTAGGCAGAAATGAACCATCCATTATAGTGTATGAATGGGCGAGTGCAGTCGTGGACTGCGCAATCGCCTCAATGTGTTTTTCCCCTTTGAATGTCAGTGTTCTTTTCGCACGCATTTCTTTTTGAAAACCTGACTGATCTGCATTGTAGACGTACGATTCACTAAAACTAGCGATCTTATTTTTTGCATTCGTAAGAAAAGCTTCTATCATTTCGATTTGTGACACTTCATTTTCCGACCTGTTTCTCGATACAAATTTTATTATTTTCATTGCCACAATTTTATGTGATCTTTTGAAGCGATTAATCCAACTTTGAGAAGCTGTACATTCTTTAGCGCCTATCGCGTTGGCAATCTCTAACGCCCAATCACGCAAAGTTGTATCGCTGACATTAAATGACTGTTGTCTGGCATCGGTAAATACCTCAAAAAGTCGCGCATTTATCTCCGTCGCAATTTCCAGTCGACTCTTACGTCGTCCACCGACTTCCTTTTTCCACCTAGACAATTCACGTTCAGAACGGACAAACCGATACTTATTTTGAACAGTACTTACACATAGACGTTTCTTACCACTTTCGTTCAACCAATACGTCACCGCTTTTTCTTTGTCTGATAAGGTAATTGTAGTTGCTGGTGTTACTTTCGGAGATAATTGATGATGGTACGTGGCACTATCACTCGAAGAGTCTTGATGAGTGCAACTTTCGTCGGTGTCTTCGCCGTCTGTAGATTCACAGTCTGCAATATCGAGTGTTTCAGTTGTTTCTAGCCACATGTCTGCGCCATTTACATGCTCGTCTAGAAGTTTAACAACCCTGTCGCACAACACATAGTCTTCACGCGTGTTTTCTGTTGATTGCTTCATTTGGCGTCTGCGGTATATCTCCATGGCAAGCAGCAAAACATTTACAGGGTTCGCCATCACCTGTGAGGGGAGATTGAATGTTCACCGTAAAGTGGCTTGCGGAGTATAGATGAACATGTACAGAACATCTTTCACATCTCTAACCAGTTTCAGGACGGTATGTTTCGAAATAAGTACCAGAAATTAAAAGGACGTGGATGCCACAGAAACGAATATTCGTTTCCCCTTTCCACCAAAACCGTGCAGCGACATTCCTCTTTAGTGAACGCCGCGATAAGACGGCCGCACTTGCCGACCATGCGCACAACGCTCGCGACTCGCCACTTCCAGGGGTGGCCAGCTGTCACTGCAAGCGCCAAGCAGGAAACACAGCCATGTTCGTGATTTTTTTTAGGTGACTTCCAGTTCATGTCAGCAGCTACAATTCTGCATACGGACCTTTTGCGCAGTTAAATAACAGTGCTAAAAAAAGCAATACATGTTTCGGCATGACAAGTCTGACCATTCCCTTGTTAGAGCCATTTCAACCATTTTCTTATCGAGACTCTCAGGCCTGATATTTGCGAATAAATTTGAAACAGCAGTGTCTGCGTTCTTTAGAAGCGCGATGCATGTCCTGAGGAACGTTGTACGGTACTTCTCAATGACACCGGCGCCTCTATGTGGGGATATTGCTTATGATAGCGTCCACTGCTTGTGCTGTTATCTGCCGTGTGTGTGAGTGGTTGTTGCGCACTGACGAACATAGGCGGTGGCCACGTCGATACGACTGTACCGTGTAGACAGAAGCAGCAGATGACGCGAATGACTGATGAGTGAATGATATTAACAAGAGTAACTAGGAGAGAGGATAACAGCACACGTGTTCAGTGTGAGGTGTAACAGGTAGACGTGGGCAGCCTAGTTACTCGATCTAGAGATGGGTCGAACTCGTTCATTCCCGTGAACTACTTCATTCATTTCACTCTTTGCCGTGAAGCGTTCAAATGAAGTAGTTCATTCATGAAGTACGGAAGCCTGGCGAAGTTGCCCAGTTCGCCGCTCAGCCGCGGCTACGCTAGCTTCGCCTCGCTCGTACAATGAAGCTTCGTAATACTTCATAATTTTACCAACAGATGGCCGCACTATGCAGTAACGTGCACGCAACGTTTTACGCTCTTACAGCGTCTGAGTTAACTTAATAGAGCATGGTTGAGGGGACAAAGGAAAGATAAACAGAGAAGCCTGTCACATATAAAGAAGGTATTACATTTAATCTTGCTCGACATTTTCCCACGAAGCGCCCAAAAAAGTCTTTATCTGCCTAATTAAACTTTATTTGTTGTATTCATGGACAGAAAACTAGGGCTACCAGCGAAATGCAGTCCAATTTTATGTTCCTTTTAAAATTTAATCCAAAATAGAATGAGTACGTTTACCACCATCACATAGTCTATATACCTACGTTAAGTAATTATTCAGAAGTTTTCCTGTAGATTTTATTTTTGTTGAGAATAATAACCCTCCAGATTCAAAACGTAAATTGTCACCTGTAGTCATTGGTACGATTTCAGGTAAAATCCCTCTTTCAGTGTTATTAACAAACCTCTTATTTTCATGCGTGCTCACACAGCGAGCCTCTTCGTTTGTATCTTTAATTTTCATTTGTCTGCAAGCGCTGCCAACGGTAGGCTACCCGTACACGCGAAGTTTAACTGCACAAATAGTCACGGGTAATGATGTCAGCACTGCAGGAAGCAGCTGACGCTGCATTCCCCTCGCCCCTCACCTCACAAACCCTCGTTAACCTATCGTTCCCAACAAACACCGTTCGATTCGTCGACAGGCAGTAGAGGGAGGACTGAAGTGAAGTGACGTAGCGCCGATGTAGTGGGAGAGGGGAAGAGAGTGAGTGAACTAGAAAAAAGTGTGGTGTGTGCTGTCTGTGAAGAGTTTGAAGTACCAGTTAATTGAAATTGAATGGTTAGTGCACACTTCACTGGAGTGAAGCGTTCATTTGAACGACTCATTCACGAGCTCCCCATCACTAGCTCGATCACTTTGAGCGAGTTGACGTCGGAGTAGCGAGACGTGAGCCTCGCGCAGCGGCACAGTGGCCGTGTTGTGCGAGACCCAGAGCCGGCACGTGCGCGTGAGTCACCCTCTGCAGACGTGCGACGTGTCTCCTCTGAGGAGCCAGGGGCTTCACCTGTCTGTCTCACCGTCTCTGCGCTCACAACTCGCGTGGCGGGCCTCTTCGTCGTGTCGGTGTGCGTGCGACAGCGTGGGTAGCTAATAAGTTGCAAAACACCGCACATAAAAACGGGATTTTCCAGTCCTCGTGCCTCGCCTTCTGTCGGGTCAATTTTTCTGGGACCGTTTGCACAGCGAACAGTCTTCGTGTCACTACCTTACAGTAAAGGGTCACGTTATGAATTCTGCACACTTCTTCCTGCGTCTTTCCATTTGGTCTGTTCTATGGTGGATTTGAAAGAAATTATGAAGGCGCCATTAATTCCTGGGCGGTTTTTCGGAAAACCTCATAAAACTGTTTTTTAACTATATTTTCGCCGTCACCAGCGAACCAAAACCCATCCGAGGATTCCGAGATTCTTATGCACAGGCAATGGCTGAAATTTCACGCTATGTTCCAAAGATCCCGATCCTGAACAGCCTTAAAATTGTTTTCGATACCTTTATTCGTTTCCGAGAAACAGACGTACAATGTTAACCCACTTGTACACGTAAAATAAAGTATGAGGCGAAATTTAAATAATAAATAACCGCAGAAAATTGCTCAACTTTTAACGGTATATTCTCTAAGTATTTATCTGGAAGAAACATCTCCCAGTTTTAAAAATCTTTATCCATTATCGAGAAACGCCCCAAAAACTTTTTTTTGTACCTACACCCGGCCGCGGATTCCCAGGAGACAGTCCGTCCTCGAAGTGACTCGGTGAGCCGCCACGTGGGAACTCTTGCTGCCTGTAAGGTGGAGATGCTCTCGCAGAGTTATGACCCGACGCAGAGCCGTCGGTTTCAGAAAGTGCAATACTATTGTTTGGTTTTCACATAATGGAGCGGGAAGAATTTTCTTGTGCAAATAATTTTTACATGGAATGCTGTTATGGTGTGTTTATTTGAGATACACCGTAAAATGAACTTGTTGACATTGATTATAAGCTAACTACTGACGGTACGAGAGCGCGATCCACCACGTGACCAGATAGATGGAAAGGCGCCCTATCGACTGCAGCCAGCTATGGGGCACAGCATACAATTGGTGTAGTCCGTATAACATCGTACGTCTTCGGTTAGGACAAAGCTATTCATTTATTTATTAATATCAATGTTTCCTGGCATTGTAAAATTACTGAAAGATAGTGTTTATCACATGTAGACTACTCCTATCGTCTGGCTGGCACAAGACAACTTTTGTTAGCAAATATTTGTTAATATCTGTTACTTCATTCGCCCCAGAATAAGTGTACTTTCCCTTCCTACCTCTTTGCTGACGTCACGAGCGATTTCTGCATCGGCACCTGACGCCGCTGGCTCTGAAAGCGCCAGATGGCCAGCCGCCGTCTCTGGTAGAGATGGGGGATCCGCTCTTGAACTAATTCATAGAGTTGAATCTTTCAAAGGAGTGAACAATCAGTGATTCAGAAAAAAAGAACGGTAGCTCCAAACTTTTCCCACGGCAGAGAGAGAGAGAGAGAGAGAGAGAGAGAGAGAGAGAGAGAGAGAGAGAGAGAGAGGGAGAGAGAGAGAGAGAGAGAGAGATGGAGCATATCAGCAGCGCCTCTGCTGCTCAGAGCACAGTGCACGCCACACAACACAGCCAGCGCCGGCCTCTGCCCTGCTTCTACCTTGGCTGCCTGCATTGTGCAGTGCCCCATTGGATTTTGTGTTTCACATATGCCGTGCCGTCTCTGTGCGTCGTCTGCCGCGTGCAGTGTCTGGCGCAGCTTAACTTCGCATCGCACTCTGTCGGCGATCGTTTCAGTCGCATGTCCTACCCTCTGGGCAGTTGATGCGAGCAACAGGACAGAGAGCCACCTAGTGGATAACATAGGAACTACTTGCAAAAACCTGCTCGCAAGGGAACGGACGATTTGTCTCGGAGCGGATGAGTTCACCGCTCCCCCCCCCCCCTCGGAACTCGCCCACTCAACGCTCACCCCACCGTCCTCGACTCTAGCCAGAGCGTTGAGCAAAGCGACTCAGGTGTCACTCTGGTCTCTGCGGTCTCAGCTCACGCAGTAATACAACTCGCGGCTCGACCTGCTCGACTCAGGGCCTCTGCATCGGAGTTCGTCCCCCCAGGATATTGTTCTTCGTAGTAATACCGCTATGTATATTACATTATTATGTTATGTATACATCAATTGTTTTCATTTTATTTTTATTTGTTTAAACTGATTAGATTAGGTTCCTGATGACTCCTCTTACTATAGGACTTTTATTATGGACACTCGAATTTACGCTTTAATTACGAGCGAACCGATAAACGTATCGCAAAATGTGATACACCAATATATTCCTTGTTTTATTCTGCGTAAGGCTATATGCAGCACTTTCGTTTTACAGTCAAATTTATATTTTTTTTCTTATTCTGGCACGGATTTTGCGATTTTAGGCGTCTTCGGAAGGAAACGTTCACTTTAAAAATATATGGCTTGCGATGTATTTGTATGAGGTTAATGAAATTTTAATACATTATAGCCAAATATATTGTTAATGTAAATCTCAAGTTACAACATTTTCCGATCACCCAAAAAACTACGATAATGCAAAAAAATCAATAATCAAAAACTTTGTCATATCGTGGAAATTTCAATAAACAATACAAAATTCTTACTCATTATCTGTGTTACTTCAAAATAGGATCAAATAAGATCAAAATACAGGTATAGTACTGGAATAAACCAAGTTTAAAGGGCAATGTGCCTTCCATTTATTGTCTATTGTAAATGAGTGGTGAGTCATGAAAAAGAGCTAATTCATTTCAGGGAGTGAACAGTTCTGATCCAATCTCTGAAAAGAACAGTTTTGCCCATCTCTAGTCTCTGGTGGGCAGCGTGGCAGCCTCACGCTGCACGTACTGCAGCGTTGCTTCACGTATGTGAAACAGCAAAACTGGAAATAACGGAAAATGCGCCCTTACCTGCAAATAAGGGGTACCTTATAAGCTGCGATGTGCAAATGGGGTCACCCAAACTGGTGTTCTGTGAATGTTACATTCCAGTTCTTTTAATTCTCTCCGTGCTTCGCTTCATCAACACATTCGTGGCAATGGCTTTTACAGTTTTCCGAAATGTGCTGTAACTCTGTCGGTATTCGATTTCTACCTTCCTTTACTTCCTTACTAACGCTGAGAATCAAATCAACTTATCTTCAGTGGCAAAGCTGCATTCATAATTCAGAACTTAACA
Organism: Schistocerca cancellata; assembly: GCF_023864275.1. Lineage (NCBI taxonomy): Eukaryota > Metazoa > Arthropoda > Insecta > Orthoptera > Acrididae > Schistocerca > Schistocerca cancellata. The sequence goes on from NC_064635.1 coordinate 213,983,390, forward strand.
CTCGAAAAACATCGTTGCTGATACAAGCATCATAATGCCAACGTACACAGAACGATTCAAGAATGACAGTTGCGGAGTTGTTCTACATATTCACCAGGACATACTCTCAAACACGCAACATTGCGCCGTGTACAGCGTACATACGGTATACTTCTGCAATTCCATTTTGTAACGTGTATAATCATCAGAGAATCAACGACACTAAACTGTAAGAGAATGGCACTACTACAGGTTAGCATATATTCGGCAATTTTTTTAAACTTTCATTCCTTCACTAGATAGGTGTAGGCGGGCTCATGGAGGACTTAATGTCCTTTGGAGCCTTAGCTTAGACTTAAATTTTGCTGTTGTGACCCTCTTTATTTGTTAGGTTGGGTAGGGAACTTCCTATTTTCTGAATCTACTTTTCTACTTGCGCGCCGCGCGCAATTAGCCGTGCGGTCTAGGGCTGGTCCTGGTCCCAGCGGAGGTTCGAATCCTCCCTCGGGCATCGGTGTGTGTGTTCGTCCTTAGGATGATTAAGGTTAAGTAGTGTGTAACCTTAGGGACTGATGACCTTAGCAGTTAAGTCCCATAAGATTTCACACACATTTGAACTTTTTTTTTCTACTTGCGCTATTTCTTTTCCTGGATGGGGGTAATACACGTCCCTGGCATTCGCCTTGCAGCTGAGGGAAACCCCCTAAAACCTCAGCCAGGGTCGGGTGTTGTTCCTATTTAGTTTTACTTCTTTATATCCTTTTATTTCATATTTAGTTACTTTGTAGGTGTTGTGGTAGCTGTTTTCCTCTTATAATTTGTTCTAGTTCATTCTGTTTTTTGTAGATTTTCTCTGTTGCTATTGCTGTTAGTTCTGGTGGAAATGGATACTTGTATTTTGGTAGGTTCAGCTGGGATGGTGTTTTTATGATCAGATTTTTGATGTTTTCGTTTGTCTGTGTTCTGTTGCCGCCGTATGAGGCGAGCTGTTTTATTATTCTCTCTTCCATGGAGTCGGTTGCAAGTGTGGTGTGCAGCGTCGATATCCGTTCGTAGGGTATGTTTGATATTGTTCTTAGCATTCTTCTGTCCGTTGATTTAATTCTGTTGCACTGTGTGGTGTTTCCGCTCCACGCTATTGCTGCGTACTCTAGAATTGGCCTTACGAACATTTACTTTCCCGGTTTGGCAGTTCTCAACCTCCAATTTCCACTCGGCTCTCGTTCGGCTGAGCTCACCTGCTGCGGTAGACAGCAAGCTGAATTGTTCTCTCTCCTCGGACGTGCGGTATCGGCGGTTTTCGTTGGGGTTGGCAAAACAGAATAAAATGGTTAAGATGATGTTGCTGAGTTCACGTTCCGAATTTACAGGAGGAATGGAAAGAGTCTCGGGGTCCATGTTTACTTCTGATTCTGCGGTAACAGAACGGTGCTCATCATTCAGGAGTCTGGACGAAGGGAAGAATTTGTGTGACGGTATTTTGTTGGGAGTGAAGGTGAAATATAAGGTCATCAGTCGCCTAGAACTTAGAACTAATTAAACCTAACTAACCTAAGGACATCACACACATCCATGCCCGAGGCAGGATTCAAACCTGCGACCATAGCGGTCGCTCGGCTCCAGACTGTAGCACCTAGAACCGCACGGCCACTCCGGCCGGCAAAATTCATATACGGTGACATCAGTCTCATAATGATTAACAATTCTAAAGGTCAAGCATCAAAATGGCAGAGTGGAGAACAGTAATTTACGGAAGGATGCCAAAAAACTCAGTGTAAAAACGGTTTAAAACAGAGCTAGGTTATTCTGTTTAAGCAGTCGAACTTTGCTTAATGTTGCGATGACACAACTGAAGTTGCCCATTGAGGGTATGCATTGGGAAACGCTTTTTGCGTCTTAATATCTCGACCTCTCCGAGATATTGAGATTACGTTCCGTTCTTGTGAAGAATTTTTAAATTATATTGCAAGTGTGGTTACTTAGGGCTGATCTGGAGTTAGCTAGATTAAGACGTTCTGTACATTTAGTACAGAAGCTTCTGCTCGTTTGTCCCAGAGTATCTCATAGGACAGCTGCGGCACTTAATGCATTGCGTCACAGTACTGTTGTGGCTGTGGGTAACGTGAAGTACCGGTTCAGCTCTTCGGCTGGGACAACGGGGTGATTAACCTATTCCGTGGCCACGCTGGTTCTTCCACAGGACAGCTGATGTATATCTGTTGTCATTTAGTGTATGGGCATGCCTCAGATTCGCGTTTCCTTCAGCTTGACTGACTGTGGCCCGTTTCCACTTTCATGTGCGACGGATTGGTCGAAGAGGTCTGGTAGCAATGCATCGCTGTCACCGGAGATGGCGCAGTTGTATTTCTGGCCACGGGGCATTTAAAGGCATTGATGTATGCCCAACGCACGCGTTATAGGAAAGTGTGACCAGTGCGTGGGACGCAGTCCCAGTAGAGTCAGGTGCATTTCAAAAAGTGCGTGCTTCGCCGTGAAGAAGGCGTGAAGGATGTGCGAGGACGCGTGGCAGCCACTTACAGCCACTGCCTCTAGTGTCGGCTGTTGTGGCTGAACTTAGGATATAACCGAGAACACAACACTTTTAGGAATAGTGATCTTCTCCCTTTAATATCTAAAAGATACAGCAACTACAAAAACTTCATTGAGTAAAAGCGTGGAAAATAAAAGAAACTGTTAGGAGCAAAGAAATTCACAACACAGGAGCAAGCAACACCGTAGCAGAATGGAGGAAACACAGTTCTGATTTCTTTACTTTAACATCGAGCTGTTCGTAACAGACGAGTGGGAATAAGAGGACAGGTTGGCCCTTATCTCAGCAGTATTGGTTTCCGGACATAACGTTATGGGAACTTTTCTTCTGGTTTTGCGCAGTGCTACCTTCTGCAGGAATATGTGGTGCATTTTTAAACCCCTATGGATAAATTTAAACCTGCCACACTACATACGTGACATAAGTGAAAATAAAGTCGTGAATCGAAGAAAAATCTATCACAGTGTTTATAAATATAGCAAACTGATGCGGCGTTTCGAAGATTTTATTTACGGATAGAATATTTCTTACAAACTCGGGGAAAATCAGCCATCGCAATATGCGCGAATGATCAGTTCAAAATTCACACTGGCTGAGGGAAGTAGATAAACACCGATCGTGGTCTGTGCTTCGCTAAATGAAGTACACGGCTGCTATAAACGATTCATTAGTTTTCAAATCTCGACATTTTCCAAGGTATTTGTTAGCGTCCGCAGACGGAAATGTAAACCGTGGATGTTAGCGGAGGTCCACGAATGTAGGAGCACTGTATATTGGTTCGGATCCATTCCGGTTGTAATGAATGTCGACCTGTTATTGAATCACTTACTATTCACATTAAGTTCAGCTTCGTATACCAGAAGGTACACATTTGATGGTTACCGTACGTGGCGCACGGCCACGAGCTTAGAATAGCCGCTGGACAGAGATTCCGTTCAGGAAACTGTTGTCTGTCTGGCAGGGCGTCCGTGGAGAGATCGCCTACTGACCGTGTAAGTACCTCTAGAGAGGGCAGCACCCTCCACTCGCCTGGTCGAACATATTAATTTCTTTACAAAATTATACAAGTACAGACTTAAGTTACTGAAAAGAACACAAGGTAAATACACATCTAACTGCGTCCTCCAACCAGGTATGCTGTCCGTAGGGGGCGCCGCAAGACTCATAAAGTAAAATTAGAGTAGGGTCGCACACTGAGGGTTCCGTACAATCTTTACTGTGTTTGTATATATATATATATATATACAGACAGTTCGTCCATGCTGCGAATCGAGAATTTCGATTGCTTTTGCCCGTTATCGACACAGATACTGGCAAGACATCGGTCCCACGGATTACAAGACTTTCGCGGATGTTTCGCGGCACGGTTCAGTATAAAACAACCAAAAACACCTTAAATCGTATATATTTCAACTTCTAATTTACTAACGCGGCCAGTTTCGGCGATACACTACGCCATGTTCAGGCCCCTGACCGACGTGTAGGAAGAATCCAGTGTCATGTGCAATCGAAATAAGGGCGAGCATTCAGTACCCGGTATCTGTAGAGTACTTTTTTGAACAGCTGGATCGCCTCGTTCATCAATTCTAGACTGCTGTTGAACGGTTCAGAAGTTGGGATGATAATTTGGCAGACAATTTACCACATGAATCTTTCCGGCAGATCAGAACGTTGTGCCGGACCGAGATTCGAACTCGGGACTTTGGCTTTCGCAGGCAAGTGCTCTAGCCGCGGATCTACTGAAGTACACTCCTGGAAATTGAAATAAGAACACCGTGAATTCATTGTCCCAGGAAGGGGAAACTTTATTGACACATTCCTGGGGTCAGATACATCACATGATCACACTGACAGAACCACAGGCACATAGACACAGGCAACAGAGCATGCACAATGTCGGCACTAGTACAGTGTATACCCACCTTTCGCAGCAATGCAGGCTGCTATTCTCCCATGGAGACGATCGTAGAGATGCTGGATGTAGTCCTGTGGAATGGCTTGCCATGCCATTTCCACCTGGCGCCTCAGTTGGACTAGCGTTCGTGCTGGACGTGCAGACCGCGTGAGACGACGCTTCATCCAGTCCCAAACATGCTCAATGGGGGACAGATCCGGAGATCTTGCTGGCCAGGGTAGTTGACTTACACCTTCTAGAGCACGTTGGGTGGCACGGGATACATGCGGACGTGCATTGTCCTGTTGGAACAGCAAGTTCCCTTGCCGGTCTAGGAATGGTAGAACGATGGGTTCGATGACGGTTTGGATGTACCGTGCACTATTCAGTGTCCCCTCGACGATCACCAGTGGTGTACGGCCAGTGTAGGAGATCGCTCCCCACACCATGATGCCGGGTGTTGGTCCTGTGTGCCTCGGTCATATGCAGTCCTGATTGTGGCGCTCACCTGCACGGCGCCAAACACGCATACGACCATCATTGGCACCAAGGCAGAAGCGACTCTCATCGCTGAAGACGACACGTCTCCATTCGTCCCTCCATTCACGCCTGTTGCGACACCACTGGAGGCGGGCTGCACGATATTGGGGCATGAGCGCAAGACGGCCTAACGGTGTGTGGGACCGTAGCCCAGCTTCATGGAGACGGTTGCGAATGGTCCTCGCCGATACCCCAGGAGCAACAGTGTCCCTAATTTGCTGGGAAGTGGCGGTGCGGTCCCCTACAGCACTGCGTAGGATCCTATGGTCTTGGCGTGCATCTGTGCGTCGCTGCGGTCCGGTCCCAGGTCGACGGGCACGTGCACCTTCCGCCGACCACTGGCGACAACATCGATGTACTGTGGAGACCTCACGCCCCACGTGTTGAGCAATTCGGCGGTACGTCCACCCGGCCTCCCGCATGCCCACTATACGCCCTCACTCAAAGTCCTTCAACTGCACATACGGTTCACGTCCACGCTGTCGCGGCATGCTACCAGTGTTAAAGACTGCGATGGAGCTCCATATGCCACGGAAAACTGGCTGACACTGACGGCAGCGGTGCACAAATGCTGCGCAGCTAGCGCCATTCGACGGCCAACACCGCGGTTCCTGGTGTGTCCACTGTGCCGTGCGTGTGATCATTGCTTGTACAGCCCTCTCGCAGTGTCCGGAGCAAGTATGGTGGGTCTGACACACTGGTGTCAATGTGTTCTTTTTTCCATTTCCAGGAGTGTAGAATGAAAATTTCATTCTGGAAACATCCCCCAGGCTACGGTCAAGCCTCGTTTCAGCAATATCCTTTCTTCCAGGACTGCTAGCCCTGCACGTTTCGCAGGAGAACTTGTGTCAAGTTCGAAAGGTAGGAGATGAGGTACTGGCGGAAGTAGAGCTCTAAGCACGGGTCGTGTTTGGTTAGCTCAGTCGGCAGAGCACTTGCCTACGAAAGGCAAAGGTGCCGGGTTCGAGTCTCCGACAGGCACACAGTTTTGATCTTCCAGAAAGTTTTATATAAGGGCGCACTCCGCTGCAGAGTGAAAATTTCATTCAGTCCCGTCGACAACTAGGTCATTAGAGAGGGAGCACAAGCTCGGTTTGGGACAGGATAGGGAAGGAAATGGGCCGTGCCCTTTCAAAGGAACCATCACGGCATTTGCCTGAAACGATATAGGTAAATCAGGGAAAACCTAAATCAGGATGGCCAGAGACGGGTTCGAACCGGCGTCCTCCCGAATGCGAGTCCCGCGTGTGCTGAGCACTGCGCCAGCCCGCTCGGTTTCATTCTGTAATTTGCTTCGTAGCCCACTATGAGTTAGTGGAAACCGTGTGTCGGTACCCCCATTCGTTCGGGTTATATTTTGGGCAGACCACCGAAAGTACGCTGGTGTGCAAAACTCAGCGAGGAAAGTAACTTTCACATAATGCAGGGGCGGGCAGGAATTCTGCACGTGTGCGGTGCACATGCACTTGTGCAGTTAACAGGTGTTCTGCGTGCACACAGGGGCAAGCTGGCCACCCGCTTCTCACCCCTCCCCTCCATACCGTCGCTCCGTTTCTTCCCCTGTAATGCGTTTTGTTTCCTGGCCTGATTTATTAAATGAAGGAATAAGATTAGTAGGAGTGCTTGAAAGTAATCATGGTTTGAAAGAGTACCTATTACCTACGATACGTTTTATTTAATTGTTACAGGTGGAGTTTACAATACGTTTAATGACTGGAACAAAATTTCTACATACAGACAAACGCAAACAGTTACGTACATTTTCATTACTGATGTTTGCTCTTAACCGAGACTTATTAATTTTCATAACAGAAAAAAATCTCTCACAAAAGTATATCGAGCCCAACACTGACTATCTTCATGGCTTCACGATGGAGACGAGGAAACTCTTGCTGTGGAAAGTCGTGATAAAAATCTATTACACGTCTTGCCAAAAGGAACTTGTCTCTCAGACGAGAATTACACTGTAGATCTATTAATTCCATTGGCAAACTGAGATGAATATCATCTACACAAACCAGATACTCTCGAGAACTATTCAAAACCTTGGGATAAGTAAGATATATCCCCAAATCGCTTGAGAAATTCCTCTTTTATTGCACTAAGAACGGCAACATACTGAAATTTATTATAATGGCGTTCAATATTAAACTTCCGCTCACCTGCGAGAATACTGTCACATATTATACTTTTCTAATTTTCACGTTTTTTCCACAGAGAACAAATGATTCTCCCATTCCTTTTTAAAAGATAGCAAATCACCAATTCTCCGTTTCCTTGATTCACTCTGCATTTTCCGGTTATTGAAATACAACGTTCACTACGTAGTGGTCGCTTCGCTTCAACGTCCGCAGCTTAGCCTGGTACTACACTGCCGCAACCTGCCGGCTGTCGGCACTGCCCCATTCGACGACTGCACGCGAGCAGCACACGTGCAGAGCCGTGTGCTCATGAGCCGCGTGCAACGTTTGCCCGTCGCTGACATAATGTGTCACTGCCGAGTAACAGGCAACTGAGAGAAATAATGATCCCTTTGTCATTACAGAAGACAGTACGGGACTGTTACCAGGGTGCGTGCTCTGCAAAGTGCTCCCACGAGCTCGGTGAGGGCTTTTTGAGGTGGGTGGTTCTGTTCCTCGGTCGTCGGTGGAGGTGAATGCTGCATCCCACACGTGCTCAATGGGACTCAAGTCGGGGAAATAAGCAGGACAGTTCATTCCCCGAACATCGTCTTGTTTCCAGAGTCTTCCAACAGCGCAATTCGATGAGACTACGCATTATCGTCCACAAGGATAAAGTGTACGCCGAATGCGGAGCTGAAAAGACGCACACGAGGTAGGAGCACAGTATCACAATAGTGCCGCATTCAAAGATACTGAGGCCTCCGCGCCGAAGCGACGCTATTTCTCTCCACAACAGGCGGACCACCAGAACGATCAGGTTCAACCACGTTCCTGGACGCGTTATATGTTCGAGCCGTACGATGGGTGAAACGTGATCGTTTTGGTGGCTCGTGTGTTGCGGTGTGGGGAGGCTGAATGTTGCGTGGACGTACAGACCAGATCTTTAGAAACGACACACTCACTGGTCTGCCACTCTACTCCTTCCCCAAGTGCGTTTTTTAAAAGGGTACATTCCGCCCTGACTGCATTTTTCCGGATGACAATGCGCAACCGCACCGAACAGCGCACGGTGGCGCCCTGCCACGGTTCGCGCGGCTACCCCCGTCGGAAGTTCGATGATGATGATGATGATGATGATTCGTTTGTTGGGCGCTCAACAGCGCGGGCATCAGCGCCCGAACCCGAGTCCCAATCTTTACACAGTCTAATCTAGCTACTTTCACGAATGACGATGAAATGATGAGGACAACACAAACACCCAGTCCGCGGGCAGAGAAAATCCCCAAACCGGTCGGCAACGGAGCAGGGGACCCCGTGATCCAGACGCAGCAACTCAAGCCACTAGACCACGAGCTTCGGACTCGGGGATTCGCGTCCTCCCTCGGACATGAGTGTGTGTGTGTTGTCCGTAGCGTAAATTAATTGAAGTTAGATTAAGTAGCGTGTAAGCCTCGGGACAGATGATCTCAGCAGTTTGGAATTACAGTGAAATGAACACCTTTAGCTGGTTACAGGCGTTGGCATACGTCAACGGGGACAGATGAAAATGTGTGCCCCGAACGGGACTCGAACCCGGGATCTCCTGCTTACATGGCAGACGCTGTATCTATCTGAGACACCGAGGACACAGGGGATAGCGCGACTGCAGGGTTTTATCTCTGGCACGCCTCCCGCGAAACCCACATTCTCAACGCATTGTCCCGCACTACATTCGTAGTGCCCCCGCTCATTACTCGCGGCGCGTTGCCGACCCCCGTAAGAGTTCGGGCTCTGTTTGCGCATTCGCACAGAAGAAGAAGATGGTCAAGTGGCCGGTGAGCCTTAACTATATACAGGGCTATTACAAATGGCTGAAGCGATTTCATAAATTCACTGTAGCTCCATTCATTGACATATGGTCACGACACACTACAGATACGTAGAAAAACTCATAAAGTTTTGTTCGGCTATAGCCGCACTTCAGGTTTCTGCCGCCAGAGCGCTCGAGAGCGCAGTGAGACAAAATGCCGACAGGAGCCGAGAAAGCGTATGTCGTGCTTGAAATGCACTCACATCAGTCAGTCATAACAGTGCAACGACACTTCAGGACGAAGTTCAACAAACATCCATCACCTGCTAACTCCATTCGGCGATAGTATGCGCAGTTTAAAGCTTCTGGATGCCTCTGTAAGGGGAAATCAACGGGTCGGCCTGCAGTGAGCGAAGAAACGGTTGAACGCGTGCGGCAAATTTCACGCGTAGCCCGCGGAAGTCGACGAATAAAGCAAGCAGGGAGCTAAACGTACCACAGCCTACGGTTTGGAAAATCTTACGGAAAAGGCTAAAGCAGAAGCATTTCTTAAACAGGAGATAGGAAAACCGATGGATCGGTCGTGGTGGAGATCATGATCAGCAATTCATGTCATGACCTCCACGGTCTCCCGACTTAACCCCATGCGATTTCTTTCTGTGGGGTTATGTGAAAGATTCAGTGTTTAAACCTCCTCTACCAAGAAACGTGCCAGAACTGCGAGCTCGCATCAACGATGCTTTCGAACTCATTGATGGGGACATGCTGCGCCGAGTGTGGGAGGAACTTGATTATCGGCTTGATGTCTGCCGAATCACTAAAGGGGCACATATCGAACATTTGCGAATACCTAAAAAAACTTTTTGAGTTTTTGTATGTGTGTGCAAAGCATTGTGAAAATTTCTCAAATAATAAAGTTATTGTAGAGCTGTGAAATCGCTTCAATCATTTGTAATAACCGTGTATATACTAAGATGGTATCTGTTCTTTCTGATGGGAGAGTTCACTACGAATGTAGTGCGGGACAATGCGTTGAGAATGTGGGTTTCGCGGGAGGCGAGCCAGAGATAAATCCCTGCAGTCACGCTATCGTCTGTGTCCTCGGTGGCTCAGATGGATACAGCGTCTGCCATGTAAGCAGGTGATCCCGGGTTCGAGTCCCGGTCGGCGCACACATTTTCATCTGTCCCCGTTGACGTATGTCAACGCCTGTAAGCAGCTAAGGGTGTTCATTTCATTGTAATTTAATTCTAACGAGCTGCATGGTCACCGATGGTATCTGTTCTTTCGTACATGTCCGAAATAACAGATACCATCTTAGTATATATAAAGTATTGTTAATGCCTATGGTTACATCTATTTCGAAACACCGAAAATGAGACGTCGAGTGATAAATTGCACTCCATTGATTTTATCATTAATTCCTGATACCTAAGTAGCGGGAAACAGAGTTTCGACAGCAAGGGTATCGACGGTGGACCGCCAGTACCCGACATGAACCCGCAGCATGTTTATGTGTAAAGGATATTTGAGAGCTTTGGTGTCTTCTTGCCCTGATGATGGCGTCAATGAACTTTCTAGCGTCAATAAAATCGTGAGACGCAATGTGGATTAGAAGAACTGTATTCGCATTTGCGAATATATTGGAACATCAGCTGCAGTCTTTCTCGGTGACAGTGAAAACTTTGTGCCGGACCGGGGTTCGGAGCCTGACTTGCAGTGTTGCGCGTGTGGTCGGCTCAGCAGCCTGTGGCCAGCGGAGCACGCTCTCTGCGCAGGCGCCGACTCCCCTGTGAATCCACTGCAGGGAGAGGCGTATCATTACAGTCTCAGTCTCGCTTATAGGCACTCATCTCAGAAGGACATTGCAGGCTTTGCAACATAATATTTCATGTCCATAAACAAAGCCGTGACTTTAATCGTACATTTCTGCATATACGGAATTTACAGTATACGTGCCAGTATAGGATGTAAACTATAGGGTGACATATCAAAGTTCGGGGCTGTCTGGGAAGCGTGCTCGGCTAGCCGAAGCAGTTAAGATGACCGTCTGCGTAAAGCGCGAATTCCGGTTTTGACTCACGGTCCCGTACAAATTTTCAATGTCAGCGATAAAAAGTGAAGCGGGAGTTTCGTCATATTCGCAAATGCGAATACAATCCTCGTATTTCGTACCGCTACCAACTGCTCCGGTGCCTTCAGACAAGCGTGCATTGCAGAGTACGTCAGACCAACTCAGGGACGCCAATATAATATAATGTCCGTTGCGGATTCTTGTCACTGCGTTCGGAATACCCCTGGAAATTTTGAGCGGGAACGCTGAGTGCTGTCTTCACATGACCGGTGACCGTGGGGAACAATTGTTGCAATATTTTAATCTTAAAGGGTATGTGTGTGCAGTGTAGAGCCGAGTGGTCACGTACTCAGTCACAATACGTGGAATCAGGGAAACCATTGGTTTCCTGGCCTATGGGGGACTGTCTGGAGCTCGAGTGCCTGACACCTGAGCTAGCGCAACTCGTGCGTGACGGTGTCTACCGGTGCCTGTCGCCCGGCAGTCGAGAAAACAGCAACAGACAGTTGGTCCTGCTTGGACGCATTAGGTAACGATGCCTGCACAGTTCACGTTGTATTTGCCGTACAAAAGTCGGAAAGACACGAAAACCACGCTAATGCCTCGCACAAACGTCGGTACTTACAGCGTGTGTAACGGGAACAGGTGCAGATATTTTTGTATGTGGCACTCTAATATGTGGACACATCTCGTCGTCGAACAGGCTTCCCACAAACACGTCACAACCTTCAGGACATAATGTTTCCCGCATTCTGATACTGCACCAGCAAGTGGCTTATGCTTGTCAGTATAGACTAACCGTTTTGCGTCCGCGCTTCAGCACCTGACGTGTTGCCCAGGGGAAAATCAGCATTAATGACTTGCTCTTGCCACGTGTAGTTAGAGGTACTAACCAATCTAAAAACATTTCCATCTGTAAAATCTATAACTGTCAGTCTTCAAACGACGTAAATACTGGTGTTACGTTGTCCACAACGCCGTCCTCAGTCACCAATAGAGATACCTGCAGTGGTACCCGTTGCGCCCTCTGTGTCCGTGTTGGAGTCGCCCTACGTTGCATACACGCTGCAGAAGCAAACGCCCTCGAACGGAAACTTTTGTTCGCTATTATAGTGCATTTCGTGCCAATTTAACGTTTCTTGTGTTCCGTTTTGCCGTCATCTGCGTATCTATCTCCACTGCTGATGGAAATATAGTCTCCTGAAATCAAGCCGGCCGGTGTGGTCGAGCCGTTACAATTTTTTTAAAAATACAGTAATGTGAAACTTATTTAAGTTTTTGTGGCCGGCGGGGGTGGCCGAGCGGTTCCAGGCGCTACAGTTTGGAACCGCGCGACCGCTACGGTCGCAGGTTCGAATCCTGCCTAGGGCATGGACGTGTGTGATGCCCTTAGGTTACTTAGGTTTAAGTAGTTCTAAGTTCTAGGGGACTGATGACCTCAGATGTTAAGTCCCATAGTGCTCAGAGCCATTTGAACCATTTGAACCTACTGAAATCTTCCAGTAATCTGTAATCCCTTTGTGGACGTTGTGCACATTAATTCGTTATTTTGGCTTTAGCATCTGGTTTCGACAGAAATTTGGGAAAACGTTGTTTCACAGGCTAGGTGCCTCGCCTGTGTACGGCACGTAGTAACGCCTTGCTGTTTGTTTCCTTTCACAGGTGAGTCGTGCAGTTCCTATAACACGTGCCAGACGCTGCCCGAAGCTGAAGCGTGCACGGGCTGCGCCTGCCTCGACAGCTGCAATAGTACGTGAGTAAACGTTCAATAAAAGCTGTTGCGTGCCGATTCCTGGCCAGGTTGCTGTGTGTACGCGGCACTCGAAACCACTCTTACGAGGGAAAATGGCAGCTCCTGAGGGCTTTACGGCCGTGGTTCCCCCTGTCTGCTGGCTTCCGTCGTAATTCTCGGCTGTTTACGTGCCGCTCGTGGACGCGGCCAGTCCGTCAATTGTCCCCCATCAGCCGCACGGCCGGCTCCAATAAAGCGGCGGCGCGGATGGCGCTGCTAATGACAGCGGTGCGCCGGTAGCCGAGCTCTGTGCAAAGTGGTGCGTAATAAATACCTGCCTGTACTCGTTCTTATAGGTGGAGGTGGCCGGTACGAATCCATACATATTATAAAAATGGATGCACAGGTATGTATGTAGGTGTATGTACAGGGTGTATACGGCCCGGGAGATCCGGGAAAAACCCGGGAATTTTTTCAACCTGGACAAATCCGGGAAAAACCCGGGAATTTTTTAGAATTCCGGGATTTTTCATTGTTTTAGATTTCAGTTAGTTTTGTAGGTTTGACGTGTAAGATCAGATACGCTTACAAAGAACTTTAGTCCACAACTGCTGAATAATACTGCAGCAATGAAACATAAATCAGAGAATAACACCAAAATAAAAGTTTAGTTGGATGGAAAATGGGTAATTTACACAATGCACAGACCAGTTTGCCGACACCGAAAAGTGTCAAAGGCTTTAGGTCGAAGATTATGCAGTACGTCCGTAACAACTAACGTGCATTCGATGTGCGTGACGGCACAATTGTTTAAATTTCTAACAGGTCACCAGAAAATATTACGAATAGGGGCTTGAGATGCGTTACTTTCAAACTAAATTTCCATGCAAGATGATTTATGTTACGTGTGAGAATGTGCAGTGAATTTCTTAAATCACAGGGCGTTATAACTCTCATTCAAAACGTAACTCCCATGCCCGGGTTCCCGGGTTCGATTCCCGGCGGGGTCAGGGATTTTCTCTGCCTCGTGATGACTGGGTGTTGTGTGATGTCCTTAGGTTAGTTAGGTTTAAGTAGTTCTAAGGTCTAGGGGACTGATGACCATAGATGTTAAGTCCCATAGTGCTCAGAGCCATTTGAACCATTTTTGAACCAAAACGTAACACTTTGAGGATCAGCCATTTGAAAACTGTCGGGCCCAGAAGATAAGTCATTTATGCCACTATTTAAAATTTTACCGGCACATTTGTATTTGATATGACTTAACATGTAACACACGCTAAAAAAAGACTGAGCTTCAGGTTAGTTTTCATATTTAATGTTGTTCTTTCATAGATAAAAAATTATGTAATCGATGCCAAAAAGTGTAATTGACCTTCAAAAACATGCGCATAATGTGTTAACTGAGCAATTTCACAAGTCTCTTCATGCCAGAACACTTCGACTTTTCTACGCAACTGATAATCATTTTGTCACGATTTTAATTGCCAAATTAGAGCCTGTTACTAGGCCTACGGACTTCCTATCATTGTAGGACTAATAACAGTGGATGCCAATAGACGATGCAATTCTCGTTCGTACATACACATCTGCTTACGAGTTAACCGGTGTAGAAACGCACTTAGCTGAGTTGAGCGAGCTCGGCGTAACTTCGTAACGTAGGCGCCGCGGCCTGTCTTTCTCGTAGGCCTCGTGCTCTGAATAACTGCCGTCATTCGCTAGCGAGGTCACGTGACATGAGCTATGACTGGCTGACAAAAGTGCATCGCTCAACGCAATCTCTATTTTAGAGTTTCGGAAGCTACCATGCTGTAATTTGTGGAATTTGTGTAAATACTTTCGCAATACGAAAATAGTTGTCTCACATTGTTTTTCCAGGATTTCGTTTCCTAAAGTGGTGGGACGTCCTCCGCCGGTATAAGACCTTTACGATTCAAAGGACTGATACGTTTTATAGCTCCGAGGGAAAGTATACTGTTACTTAACCCGGATGTATTTTCACCCGCTTTATACGCAATTTCATCCGGGAGAAATTGTGTTTTTAAGCGGGAAATCCGCGAATTTTTTTTTCTTGTCCACGTAGACACCCTGATGTACGTCCCAAACCACTGGACGTAATTCAAACAGTCTGAAAGTAATCGCCGTGAGGGTAAGTACTGCCCACGTATCACGTGGGTGGAAGTGCGGCTGAAGAAGCAGGTAGCCGACGACGCGCGAATATTCATTCATCCAGTATTTGAGAATAAGGACACTTAGAGACTTGCCACAAACTTTGCAAATAATTTCAAATCTTCACGAAACCTTTTCTCGCTGACAACCGCCACAAAATGCTGAATGTCGCTTACTATGTTTTCGCTGTTCAGGCAGTAAAACTGCCAGATGAAGCACGTCGTTTTAATTTATTACTTCTTTACTACTAACAATATTCGCGACACATTTTTCCGACAGTATTCACTTATACCACCGAAATAAAATTATACCGTTGCACGCACGCAGTTCAGGAGCTATGACGTCTCAAACACTGTGATACGTTAAAAATTGCCGCATCACGCACGAGGTCTCAATTTATGATTTCTTCGCGACTAACTCTATTCGCAAAACATTACGCAGACAGTAGCTACGTATGCTGCTGGGTGTACCTGCAAAATTATAACATCGTGTACGATACATTGTTTAAGAGAAAAATTGAGCTACCTGAAACCGTGGCGGAATTCGCTAGAGATGTGTGCAAACATGTGTGATGTACGTTAAATGGATTTGACAAGTGCGTACGTGTGCAAAGGGACGGGCAAAAAACTCATACCAAACCTCCTTGAAAGATTTCAACCAAATTTGGTATACGTTCGTTACGATCTGGAAAGAAATACTGTCGCAGTAACAACCACCAGGCATCCATTGAGTTATGGGTGGTGAAAGAACTGGGGAGGAGGTGGTGAACAGAGAGGGAAGGAGGGTAAGTGGGGTGGAGAGGGATGGTCAGAGAGGTCAGGAAAATATGGAATTAGATGGAGGGAGGAGACGCTCAGATGGGGGAGGGGCAGATGGACAGAGAGATAGCAGGGAGACAGGCAGGAGGATATGGACAGAAAGTGGGAGGTAGATGAAGTGGACAAAGGCAGGGGTGGAGGGGATCGACAGAGAGGAGGGAAGATGGGAGGAGGAGACGCACAGAGAGGGAGAGGGGCAGATGGACCGAGGTATGGGCAGGAGGAGACAGGTAGTGAGTGGGCAGTGGAGGAGATGGACGGAGAGGGGGGAGGAGATGGAGCGAGGTGACGCATGTGGAGGGAGTGAGGGGTAGCTGTAGATGGATGGGGAGAGAGGCAGCACGGTATCGACAACGAGTCCGGGATGGGGGAGATGTACAAAGGGAGGGAGTTGGAGTAGTAGCTGACTGCAATAGATTGATACGTGGGCGGCGCGCTCGTCCTCGCAGGAAACGCGCCGCATCCAAGCGGCAGTGCAGTCGCACTGCGTACGAGTTGGTTTTGTATTTCACATTTCGCAACAACATAAATCACAAAGAGAACAAATTTTCGGCATTATTCGATTATTTTTGTCGCGTTGAAGACGTAATATAATTTTTATCTGGTACAAACGGTCGGGCTACGAATAGAAGCAGACAATTTCAAAGATTTTCGCTCTCACGTCGCCACGCAATCGTGGCTTAGTTTCATAATCGATAAAAGATCTTTCACGCAAATATGTCGAGCGAAATACTGTAGCACTTTTGCAACCTCATTTTGGAAAGAAACCCCACGTATCTGAGGGAAAAGTAAAAGGCTTTGCCATCGAGACTTGAACTTCCTTGCTGGTCAATCAGTTATATCTGCACATGCACAGGGCGCTTTCAGCTGAAACTGGACTCGGCCTCCAAAACCGCTCGAAAAAAGACATAAGATTGGCAGTGTCCTCAAAACGTTTAGGAAACTACCCTCGTAATTCTCTCAAGACGACAATGAATTCCACACATCTCGCGTTTTCATTAACGCCAGTGAGTTAGAGAATTGGACTCTGTCAGAATGTGTCCCTTCTATGACGCGATTTTCTTTTTGAATGCATCCCCATCGTTTCAGAAAGAAGTTGTTCCTCACCTAGCACTGTGCAGTCAGCTCCATGTAAAATCTAAGGTCTGCGGTCCATTCCGGGTTCACGATGTTCTAATTTTTGTCCCTTCATTCCTTTTTTCCTCACAAATTCATTCCAGGGGTGCTTCTTGGCTTAACCCTCCGGCTTCCCATTAACAAATAGAGTCATCATACTCTGGTTCAGTTCTATCGAAAGCTGTTGCAACTGACAGTGGAATGCTGCGTGTGACTTCAGAAATTTTACTGCTCATGCTGCCAATTTCTTCACGTTCTGCATGCCCGCAAATTTAGAGTTAAGTGCTTCTTGATGGGCGGAACAATGAATGTTCTCCGTCAATGGCTGTAATTTTTTTTCTGTTTCATTATCAAATAATCCTTTAAGTTCTTTCTGTATGTTACTGTAATATCGTTTCGTAGCGAATTTACTGTACCTGTCGCTTATGCGACTGCATAATATACGAGGTGCATTCAAGTTCAAAGGCCTCCGATTTTTTTTCTCCGGACTGGAAAGAGATAGAAACACGCGCATTGTTTTAAAATGAAGCCGCGTTCATTGTCAATACGTCCCAGAGATGGCAGCACCGTACGACAGATGGAATTTTACCGCCAGCGGCGAGAATGAGAACTGTTTTAAATACTGAAAATGGCGACGTTTTCCTTACTTGAACAGCGTGCAATCATTCGTTTTCTGAATTTGCGTGGTGTGAAACCAATTGAAATTCATCGACAGTTGAAGGAGACATGTGGTGATGGAGTTATGGATGTGTCGAAAGTGCGTTCGTGGGTGCAAAAGTTTAATGAAGGCAGAACATCGCGTGACAACAAACCGAAACAACCTCGGGCTCGCACAAGCCGGTCTGACGACATGATCGAGAAAGTGGAGAGAATTGTTTTGGGGGATCGCCGAATGACTGTTGAACAGATCGCCTCCAGAGTTGGCATTTCTGTGGGTTCTGTGCACACAATCCTGCATGACAACCTGAAAATGCGAAAGGTGGGTGCCACGAATGCTGACGGGCGACCACATGGCTGTCCGTGTGGCATGTTGCCGAGCAATGTTGACGCGCAACGACAGCACGAATGGGACTTTCTTTTCGTCGGTTGTGACAATGGATGAGACGTGGATGCCATTTTTCAATCCAGAAACAAAGCGCCAGTCAGCTCAATGGAAGCACACAGATTCACCGCCACCAAAAAAATTTCGGGTAACCGCCAGTGCTGAAAAAATGATGGTGTCCATGTTCTGGGACAGCGAGGGCGTAATCCTTACCCATTGCGTTCCAAAGGGCACTACGGTAACAGGTGCATCCTACGAAAATGTTTTGAAGAACAAATTCCTTCCTGCACTGCAACAAAAACGTCCGGGAAGGGCTGCGCGTGTGCTGTTTCACCAAGACAACGCACCCGCACATCGAGCTAACGTTACGCAACAGTTTCTTCGTGATAACAACTTTGAAGTGATTTCTCATGCTCCCTACTCACCTGACCTGGCTCCTACCGACTTTAAGCTTTTTCCAACAATGAAAGACACTCTCCGTGGCCGCACATTCACCAGCCGTGCTGCTATTGCCTCAGCGATTTTCCAGTGGTCAAAACAGACTCCTAAAGAAGCCTTCGCCGCTGTCATGAAATCATGGCGTCAGCGTTGTGAAAAATGTGTACGTCTGCAGGGCGATTACGTCGAGAAGTAACGCCAGTTTCAACGATTTCGGGTGAGTAGTTAATTAGAAAAAAAAATCGGAGGCCTTAGAACTTGAATGCACCTCGTATATTGAGAATTGTCATCCCTCTCCTGTGTCATCCGCATTCACTTTTACAGTCTTGTGACGAAAGTCGCGAGGTGGCCTCTTTGTGTGCGAATAGCCACTGGACGTGTGGGCATCCTTCGTAGCACGAACAAGCAGCGGAGGGTAAACAGCGATTACGCCACGATTCTGCCGATCGAAGGACGCCGCAGCGCAGTAGCGAGCCAGACGTCGCGCTGTGCCGAGGAAGGATGGAGCAGACCCGGGGTAGGCCGAGCGTCTGTCCCGAACCTAACACTGCCCACAAGACGGACCTGCTGAGGTGGTCACGTTTCTTAGCCACCGAGCTTCTCACACCTTGGGGACGATTGAAAGGCCAAGTCTACGAACAAAGTGTAAACGTGACCGAAATATCGTGCAAGTACGACGCTGATATCCGGCAGAACACCTGACAACCCAAGATGTCAAAGTGTAAACTCATGAGACGAACTGATCGTTCGAATTATGAAGAGAACTGCCTCATTAAAAGAACGCCGACACTACTTCAGTGGAGTTCATTGTGGTGTTTTCGAGAGAATTTGGAACTTAATCAGAGCTGAAGGCGAAACTTATCAAAAATCAACTTTGATGCTAAGGATTTGCCTATCCTCACAACCTTCTGTGCGTATTTGTCTGCGATCGAGACTATTTTACTGAATTTAAATACCTCATTAAGCCTGAAGTAATACGAGAACTATAATGTCATTAAACTCTGGCACGTACCGGCCGCATTTACGGCCGCTAAGAGACGAAAGTCTAAAATTCATAACTGTTTACTGAAATAAATTTAAAATGATGCAGTAAAATTACAAAATGAAATTATAAGAGCTCCTTTTACAAGAGTTAATACATTTCGTATGTGTGCAAAACGTTATTCGTGTCAGATGGTAAATAAACGTCGATTAAACGTACCAGTCAGACATAGTGAAATGATTCCTCTTACGTGTCTCGTTCATTGGAGTTCAGTATACAGAAAGGAAGGTATTTGCATCATTATATTTGGTACACAGACGTTTTCTCGTGTACACATATTTCAAATTACATAAAACATTCTTATTGAAGCAAGTCGGTAAATAGTAGAATCATTCATCTCGTTAACTTGGTAAACAAGCGCTGCTTTTACTGCCATGAACACACGCGTCTAAAATTCACAACCGCTTCTGAAATACTTTTAAAATACCATAGAAAAAATTAAACTTCTAATTTCACTATATTTTAAACAGTTTGCGAATCTTTGATTAACATTGTCATGCGCATAAAAGCGACGGCCGTCACCACGTCTCACTGTTACGTGCCCGCTGTAAACAATTGACGGGCAGAGAGCGGCGTTCTTCATATCTCTCCTGTGTCGTCGCCTTCTACGTAAGTGGCGACGTCTCCGTACCGAAGACAGTATATCCGAGTAGTGACGATGCACAACAATCTCGAAAAGACTGATGAATTATCTACAAGTAGTTCGTTTACGCGTCTAAACTAACGAAGTGGGATGGACCTTCCATATTTACAGCATTTGAAACTTAGTGTCCCGACGTCAGTTTCCTAAATCAGTACCATGTAGGTGAAAAAAATTGCGTTTGAATATTATAATATTTGTAAGTGTTGTTAGGTAAAACAAGTAACTTATTTACATACTCGGAGCTTTCGTTACTGAGTGAATAAGAATTTCTGAAAGAGAAATTACTTTAAACTTTAAAGCAAAGAAACGTGTAGTCTCAAAACGCACTTCTCTTCCACGAAATGAAAAACTTTCCTTATTATTTCATTTTCTGTTAAGAAGAAGCTCGTTTTTTCATTGTTTATTTTAATAAACTTGGGGTGTACAGTAACATAATTTTGGAGAGTAGTAGTGGGCCTTGTTACATCACATGATGGTACATTAGATTAGATAAAAAAAAATGGCTCTCAGCACTATGGGACTTAACTTCTGAGGTCATCAGTCCGCTAGAACTTAGAACTACTTAAACCTAACTAACCTAAGGACATCACACACATCCGTGCCCGAGGCAGGATTCGAACCTGCGACCGTAGCAGCAGCGCGGTTCCAGACTGTAGCGCCTAAACCGCTCGGTCACAGCGGCCGGCCTGTCAACAAGGCACTGTGCAGGCTGTGGTGGCTCCATAGTGGTGTGGAGTGCGCTTACATGAAATGGACAGGGTCCTCTGGTACACCTGAACCGATCATCGATTGGAAATGGTTATCTTCGACTACTTGCAGACCATTTGCAGCCACTCCTAGACATCATGTTCCCAAATAATAACGTAATGTCAGCGGTCCACAGTTGCTCGCGATTGGCTTAAAGAACATTCTGGACAATTCGAGCGAGTGATTTGGCCACGTAGATCGCTCCATCGAACGTTTGTGGTACGTAATGTAGAGGTCAGTTTGTGCACAACATGCAGCACCGGCTAGACGCAGCAGGGCTCAGGACTTCCGCGGGACGACGTGTTGAGCGCGCGACACATTCAGCTGATGGACCACAGCGGGCACAAGGAGGCCCGGCACCAGAGTACGGGCTGTCCCGTGACTTTTGTCAGCTCAGTGTGTATCACAATGCGGCACATAATTCTGAAAATAGGACGTTACGAACAGCGGAATGCGCGAAAAACTGCCACATGTTGCATGACGTTGTAATTTATTACTTTTTTACCAGTAACTCTATTCACAACACGTTTCGTAGACAGTAGCCACATACAGCAATGGATGTACCTATAAAATTACGTCTTCGCAGCACGTACTTCAGAAGCTGCGATGTCATAAGTATAGAGCTGCAGGGCGAAATTTGCTATTCGTACAGCTGAAATATATGTAAAAATTAAAACTAACCCCCCCCCCCCCGAACAAGCCACAAAGGCCCCACGGCGCCGACCGGCCGCCGTGTCTTCCTCAGCCCGTAGGCTTCTCTGGAGGCTGATACGGAGGGCCTCGTGGCGAGCACAGCTCTCTCCCGGCCGTAGGTCGGTTTACGAGACCGGAGCCGCCACTTCTCACTCAGGTAGCTCCTCAGTTTGCCTCACGAGGGCTGAGTGCACCCCGCTTGCCAACAGCGGTCGGCAGACCGGAGGGTCACACAGCACGACAGCGCTTAACTTCGGTGACGTGACGGGAACCGCTGTTACCACTGCGGCAAGGCAAATGTGTAAAATACGTCCGATATACTGTAGATGCGTAGCAAATAAATTTGATATGTGCGTAAGTGGACAAAGCCACTGTTAAAGTGCTAAACCTAAAGCACTGGAAGGATTTCAACTGAATTTGGTTCTTACAGGGTGTTTCAAAAATGACCGGTATATTTGAAACGGCAATAAAAACTAAACGAGCAGCGATAGAAATACACCGTTCGTTGCAATATGCTTGGGACAACAGTACATTTTCGGGCAGACAAACTTTCGAAATTACAGTAGTTACAATTTTCAACAACAGATGGCGCTGCGGTCTGGGAAACTCTATAGTACGATATTTTCCACATATCCACCATGCGTAGCAATAATATGGCGTAGTCTCTGAATGAAATTACCCGAAACCTTTGACAACGTGTCTGGCGGAATGGCTTCACATGCAGATGAGATGTACTGCTTCAGCTGTTCAATTGTTTCTGGATTCTGGCGGTACACCTGGTCTTTCAAGTGTCCCCACAGAAAAAAGTCACAGGGGTTCATGTCTGGCGAATAGGGAGGCCAATCCATGCCGCCTCCTGTCTGTTTCGGATAGCCCAAAGCAATCACACTATCATCGAAATATTCATTCAGGAAATTAAAGACGTCGGCCGTGCGATGTGGCCGGGCACCATCTTGCATAAGCCACGAGGTGTTCGCAGTGTCGTCTAAGGCAGTTTGTACCGCCACAAATTCACGAAGAATTTCCAGATAGCGTGATGCAGTAATCGTTTCGGATCTGAAAAATGGGCCAATGATTCCCCATATGCGCCAGTTCTGTTTATTGACGAAGCCGTGCAGGTAAAAATAAGCTTCATCAGTAAACCAAATGCTGCCCACATGCATATCGCCGTCATCAATCCTGTGCACTATATCGTTAGCGAATGTCTCTCGTGCAGCAATGGTAGCGGCGCTGAGGGGTTGCCGCTTTTGAATTTTGTACGGATAGAGGTGTAAACTCTGGCGCAGGAGACGATACGTGGACGTTGGCGTCATTTCGACCGCAGCTGCAACACGGCGAACGGAAAGCCGAGGCCGCTGTCGGATCACCTACTGCACTAGCTGCGCGTCGCCCTCTGTGGTTGCCGTACGCGGTCGCCCTACCTTTCCGGCACGTTCGTCCGTCACGTTCCCAGTCCGTTGAAATTTTTCAAACATATCCTTTATTGTATCGCTTTTCGGTCCTTTGGTTACATTAAACCTCCGTTGAAAACTTCGTCTTGTTGCAACAACACTGTGTCCTACAGAAAAATGCTCTGTTCTGAGGAATAAACCATGTTGTCTACAGCACACTTGCACGTTGTGAACAGCACACGCTTACAGCAGAAAGACGACGTACAGAATGGCGCACCCACAGACTGCGTTGTCTTCTATATCTTTCACATCACTTGCAGCGCCATCTGTTGTTGAAAAGTGTCATTACCGTAATTTCGAAAGTTTGTCCGCCTGGAAATGTACTGTTGTCCCAAGCATATTGCAACAAACGGTGTATTTCTATCGCTGCTCGTTTAGTTTTTATTGCCGTTTCAAATATACCGGTCATTTTTGAAACACCCTGTATATTAGTTACAGTCGGGGAGGAACGCCTCTTTTTGGGTTGGGCGTGATTAAGTGGAGAGAGAAGGGGGGAGTAGCAGCTGGACAGACCGCGAGGGGAAGGGGCAGTGGGCACAGGTAGCGGCAGGAGGGACAAGAATAAAGTAAGTACGTACACGTGCAACGCTGGCTACTCAGCTAGTGAAGCATAAATTAAAACACTATGCTTCATGCTGAAATGTTATTTCATAATCAGTGAAACTGTAGTAAGCGATGAACTTTCTTCCTTCCGTTTTTTTCTTTTTGGGAGGGGGGTCGTAGAGGGGGGGGGGAGGCGACAGCGCGAAAAAGTTACGGAAAGGTTTGAAATTATGTGTGTAAAGTCTGTTGGAAGTCGCTAAGTACCCTCGTTCTCGAATACTGGACAAGTGTGATCTCGGTGGTCTGTGCGTGGTGAGTTACGCTGCCCGAAGACAGCTACACAGTCGCCAACTTCTCCTGCTGGGTCAGCCTTTCAACGCACGATTACAGGTCCTAGAGAGTCGATTATGACGGTTTTAAATTTTTAAGTTAGGCGAATCACTCTATGAAATACTGAAAATCAAATTTTTGTAGCCCACGGAAGCCGTTAAGGTAGGCAACCTGCCAAGACTAGGTGGGCACTGTCTCACTGCCTCCACGATGTCGGTGCCGTAGACTTGACAAGGTGTGTAAATATTGTGATACCCAGTTGTTATGTCGTGTTTCTACTTGTGTAAAGGTCGCATAGTTGCGGATTCTCATGGTAATGTTATTTTTCACCTGATAATTATAGGCCCGAAGATAACAAATACACTGTGTCGAAACCGGCCATTTATTAAATAAAATAGATATAAAAATATTACAACACGTCATCTAGGCTGTCAAATACTCTTATTTATCAAATAATATCGTATCGCTCCCACCAACACGTGCAACTTATATTGTAGTAAAATGATTCGACGAACACCTTCGAGCTCGGAATTCAGGAATAATTCACAACCTGCCGCGTGTCGCATCCGTGGGAATCGCTAACGCGAGATGACACTATTAACGATGCGCACGAAGCCGCTTAAGCAGCCGTTCACCCTCACCGCGGTCCGTACGCTAATGGAAATTCCGATAAGTGCCACACCGGGAAGTACCGACAGCCACGCAACACACACTGGTCCGCAGAGCAGAGATGTAGATGTGGCGACGGCGGCGCCTCGCTGGCTGCTGCGGCGCTTCTGGCAACTAGCGATCCCGGGAAGACGTGCCGGGCAAGGCCGCAGACCAGAGAGAGAGAGAGAGAGAGAGAGAGAGAGAGAGAGAGGCAGGCGGCCGCTGGTTCCTGGAACTCCAGCTGCCGCCTGGCCTGGTGGTTCCCATTGCTTCCTGCACGTGCGCCTCTCCGGCGTCCCATTGCGCTGCGCCGGGCAGACCGCAGAAACGCAGAGCAGCAGCCGGCGTGCCTTGTGTGTGGCCAGCTGCCAGGCGCGGGTGTGGCCATTAAAACCGCAAGTCGGGGAGGATGGAAATAACCGAGTGTTTCTCGTCATACTGTGTAGTTCGTAGAGTACGTGGTTCAGTGTTGTCGCTGATTTCGGTCTTTACAGGACAGCAAGAACGTCTGTAACCCTCTTGGACATGGAGTGCAACTGTGCTTGAGTGACAGACATACTAAAATCCAGTAAATCAATCTCGAACGAAAAAACTGTTTCATTTGGTTAGGAACCGGCTTCGGTGTATAATTTAGACCATCTTTAGGCCGTAAGCTCCGCAGTATAATAGTATTACACATTCAGACGGTTTCTATAAAAAGAGATGGTAGTGGGGCTGAAAACATCTAAAATAAAAGATACAGTAATAAGAAAAGATGATGTTATAGAGATGATGGTGGCTGGCGGCAGTGGACGGCCCAGGATCTGTAACTGCCGAATAAGGCGGCATTACTAGGGAATACGTACTGTAAACCCCACCTACTGGATACGACATTATATCATTGACAGACGATCATTATGTGAGGTATGTCACGTCAACTGGTGTGTTTGAAATGTACAAGAAAAATATATCTGATAACATTTACAAATCGTGATGATTGCGTGTTGTGTGACGTCCTTAGGTTAGTTAGGTTTAAGTAGTTCTAAGTTCTAGGGGACTGATGACCATAGACGTTAAGTCCCATAGTGCTCAGAGCCATTTTGAACATGTACAAAAATTACATACCTAATGCTTCATAACAAATATTGATAATCCGAGCGAGGTGGCGCAGTGGTTAGCACACTGCTCTCGCATTCGGGAAGACGACGGCTCAAAGCCGCGGCCGGCCATCCCGGTTTAGATTTTCCGTGATTTCCCTCAGTCACTTCAGGCAAATGCCGGGATGGTTCGTCTGAAAAGGCACGGCCGACTTCCTTCCCGTTCCTTCCCTCATGCGTAGGGACCGATGACCTCGTTGCTTGATCATCTCTCCATACTCGACCAACCAACCAACTGCTGTTCATCGGCGAGGAGGGTTGGAATTGTTGTTGCTGCCGTCGTGGTTTTCAGTCCTGAGACTGGTTTGATGCAGCTCTCCATGCTGCTCTATACTGTACAAGTTTCTCGATCTCCCAGTACCTACTGCAACCTACATCCTTCTGAATCTGCTTAGTGTATTCATCTCTTGGTCTCCATCTACGATTTTTAACCTCCACGCTGCCCTCCAATACTACGTTGGTGATCCCTTGATGCCTCAGAACATGTCCTACCAACCGATCCCTTCTTCTAGTCAAGTTGTGCCACAAATTTCTCGTCTCCCCAATCCTGTTCAATACTTCCTCATTAGTTATGTGATCTACCCATCTAATCTTCACCATTCTTCTGTAGCACCACATTTCGAAAGCTTCTATTCTCTTCCTGTCCAAACTATTGATCGTACATGTTTCACTTCCATACATGGCTACACTCCATACAAATACTTTCAGAAACGACTTCCTGACACTTAAATCTATACTCGATGTTGACAAATTTTTCTTCATCAGAAATGCTTTCCTTGACGTTGCCAGTCTACATTTTAAATCCTCTCTACTTCGACCATCATCAGTTATTTTTCTCCCTAAATAGAAAAACTCCTGTACTACTTTAAGTGTCTCATTTCCTAATCTAATTCCCTTAGCATCACCTGACTTAATTCGACTACATTCCATTATCCTCGTTTTGCTTATGTTGATGTTCATCTTATATCCTCCTTTCAAGACACTGTCCATTCCGTTCAACTGCTCTTCCTAGTCCTTTGCTGTCTCTGACAGAATTACAATGTCATCGGCGAACCTCAAAGTTTTTATTTCTTCTCCATGGACTTTAATACCTACTCCGAATTTTTCTTTTGTTTCCTTTACTGCTTGCTCAATATACAGATTGAATAATATCGGGAAGAGGCTACAACCCTGTCTCACTCCCTTCCCAATCACTGATTCTCTCTCATGTCCCTCGACACTTATAATTGCCATCTGGTTTCTGTACAAATTGTAAATAGCTTTTCGCTCCCTGTATTTTACCCCTGCCACCTTCAGAATTTGAAAGAGAGTATTCCAGTCAACATTGTCAAAAGCTGTCTCTATACAAATGCTAGAAATTGGAATTGGAAATTGGAATAAGCACGCCCATTTCGCAATTGGACGGTCACTGAGGGCTGACAAGTGGCGTTTCCAGATCAATGACGTGTCATGTCCCATCGTACGGGCACAGCTTGTACGGCCCTGCAACAACCGTCGGAAGGGTCCAGGCCGGAAAAGACCTCATTACGCTCTGCGGAATGTTTTCGTGGCATTCACTGCATCAATACAAGTTGTCGTCTAACCTTGGGAAGCAGGTCCGCCCCTAAATGAAGTTTGCATCTACCAGCCGGATAATACAAAGTGTCACACAACTCTTAGCGTACGTTGGCCGTTCGAGGAGGAGCAGGATGAGTTTAGCGTAACCCCCGGATGTAGACCCAGTCGAGAACCTGTGGTGCCACCTCGACAGGGCTGTCCACGCCGTGCGTCCTGAACCGAGCAATGCAGCGCAGCTGGCCAGGCCTCTACAGTCGGCGTGGCTGCACACCCCCGTCGGTCCGCTGTAGGACGCCACCGACCCTCTCTCTGCACTTTCCGCAGCGGTTGGCGCTGCGAAAAGCTGTTATTCAGGTTTAAGTGTGCCGCCATCGTGGCGATGCAGTTTCAGTGACCAGAAATGTGAGTTCAAAGCAACTGCAACTGGAGCATACACAAATCCTGTAACGACCAAATTGTTCAACTTCGCTTGCCGGAATTGTGCCCAAAAAGAGGGGGGGGGGGGGGGGAATAACGAAAAGAAACATTAGGATCTAAGGCTCAATCGACTACGTGGTTATTGTAGTACAGACTCGGTTAAAGGAAGTAATTCATTAGCATAATTTTCCGTAGGTTGGTGCATAGCGTGAGGGTCTGGTAATTTCACTAGCAGCAATTTATCTTTTACGTTGTTACTTTTATTCCAGGCTATCATCACAGAAAAATTGTCCTGAAACTATCGATTTCGGTAAATGGTGACCATCTTCAGATGAGGTCAAAACGTGTCCTAATACAGTACAGCCAGGGCGGCATTGCCAAGTCGTACAAACAAAATCAGCTAGACAACTTCGACTGTAATCATATTTTTACGATACTGGCCATTAAAACTGCTACACCACGATGATGACGTGCTACAGAAGCGAAATTTAACAGACAGGAAGAAGATGCTGTGATATGCAAATGATTAGCTTTTCAAAGCGTTCACACAAGGTTGGCGCCGGTGGCGACACCTACAATGTGCTGACGTAAGGAAAGTTTCCAACCGATTTCTCATATACAAACAGCAGTTGATCGGCGTTGCCTGGTGAAACGTTGTTGTGATGCCTCGTGTAAGGAGAAGAAATACGTACCATCACGTTTCCGACTTCGGTAAAGGTCGGATTGTAGCCTACCGCGATTGCGGTTTATCGTATCGCGACATTGCTGCTCGCGTTAGTCGAGGTCCAATGACTGTTAGCAGAATATGGAATGGATTAGTTCAGGCGGGTAATACGGATCGCCGTGCTGGATCCCAACGGCCTCGTATCACTAGCTGTCGAGATGACAGGCATCTTATCCACATGGCTGTAACGGATCGCGCAGCCACGTATCGATCCCTGAGTCAACAGATGGGGACGTTTGCGAGACAACAACCATCTGCACGAACAGTTGCAGCAGCATGGAGTATCAGCTCGGAGACCATGGCTGCGGTTACCCTTGACGCTGCATCACAGACAGGAGCGCCTGTGATGGTGTAATCAACGACGAACCTGGGTGCACGAATGGCAAAACGTCATTTTTTCGGTTTAATCCAGGTTCTGTTTACAGCAATGATTGTCGCATCCGTGTTTGGCGACATCGCGGTGAACGCACATTGGAAGCGTGTATTCGTTATCGCCATACTGGCATATCACTCGGCGTGACGGTATGGGGTGCCATTGGTTACACGTCTCGGTCACCTCTTGTTCGCATTGACGGTACTTTGAACAGTGGACGTTACATTTCAGATGTGTTACGAACCTTGGTGCACGAATGACAAAACGTCATTTTTTCGGTTGAATCCAGGTTCTGTTTACAGCATAATGATGGTCGCATCCGTGTTTGGCGACATCGCGGTGAACGCACATTGGAAGCGTGTATCCGTCATCGCCATACTGGCATATCACTCGGCGTGACGGTATGGGGTGCCATTGGTTACACGTCTCGGTCACCTCTTGTTCGCATTGACGGTACTTTGAACAGTGGACGTTACATTTCAGATGTGTTACGACCCGTGGCTCTACGCTTCATTCGATCCCTCCGAAACCCTACATTTCAACAGGATAATGCTCGACCGCACGTTGCAGGTCCTGTACGGGTCTTTATGGATACAGAAAATGTTCGACTGCTGCCCTGGCCAGCACATTCTCCAGATCTCTCACCAATTGAAAACGTCTGGTCAATGGTGGCCGAGCAACTGGCTCGTCACAATACGCCAGTCAGTACTCTTGGTGAACTGTGGTATCGTGTTGAAGCTGCATGGGCAGCTGTACCTGTACACCCCATCCAAGCTGTGTTTGACTCAATGCCCAGGCGTATCAAGGCTGTTATTACGGACAGAGGTGGTTGTTCTGGGTACTGTTTTCTCAGCATCTATGCACCCAAATAGCGTGAAAATGCAATCACATGTCAGTTCTAGTATAATATATTTGTCCAATGAATACCCGTTTATCATCTGCATTTCTTCTTGGTGTAGCAATTTTAATGGCCAGTAGTGTAGTTATGGTCCACGACGCCTAGCTGATTTTGTTTACACATTATGACGATGCCACACTGGCATGTTAGGACAATTTTTTTAAACAGATTGAATATCGTTACCACTGAGAAAGGTGGTATTCTGAGGAATTTTTTTTTGTGATGATAGACTAAAAGACTAAAAAAAATATTCTACGCTTCCGAAATCACTGTTTTTATTCGTGACTGTGGTCCACCTTCCGATTTTTTTACTTCCCCTTCTTCTACTACTTCTTCTTCGGTCGAAGGGGTAGGCTTACAGGCTGTTCCGTCTTCACAAAATCCCACTTTACCTTGGTCTTCCTTTATCTTTCTATCCTACTGGTCAATAGTCGTTTGTATGCCTGACTGTTCTTTCTTTGTCCGTTTTTCAATATGCTTCTTGCACTTTATTATCCCGTTTCATATTCTTTCATTCATGAAAATGTATTTCATTATTTCAGGTTTTTTTTTATTTGGCCCCTCGGAGTACATTCTTGTACCTTCTTTAAAAATTTCATTTCATCCTGCTTTCATCATTTTTTTTCGTTTAAGAGAATCCCTTATTTTCTAACAAATGTAGATATGTTCAGAAACACTGAATCTTTATTGAAAAAAAAATTGGTGCCTAACTGCAAAACGTCAGATGGGAAATTAAATTCATTTCTATGATGGATATCATTATTTTCCGTTTAACAACAAGGTTTTTCGCACGTGTGTATCAAATTTTAATTTGTTTTCATACAAGCAGAAATTAAAAAGAGAAAAATATTATTTTATTTTAAAATATGTGATCCATTGTTGGGTAAATAACATTTCAATTTATTATTAAATATGGAATTTAAATAAAAGCAAAATGGCGCTGATAGTAGGAGATTCAAACCACAAGCCACACAAGTACCAAACATTTATGCTGTGCAATGTTTATGTTCAAATTAACAATTGTTTCGCACTTAAAAGCTCTGCAATTTTTTTTTATTTTGAAGAAGCGGGTCCTTTTCTATTTTTTTTTTAGAAATGCGTTTGCTGCGACCAATCCTTCAACGGTTGGGATACCGAAACTGCGCCTGCCAGTAGGCAACCCACAGCGCTATAATTCTGCTCCGTCCCTCAGTAAATGCTTTGACACGCGTTCAACTGGAATCCTGCGTTAAGCAGCACCCTCTCTGCGTGTGATACTTCTCTTAAACCTTTCTTCCTTGCAGACAGGACTACTGGATTGTCTGTCTACAGTTTCCTGCTGTTAACTGTATTTCCACTACCTTCGTTGCGTCGTCCACAAACGTACTGTTGAGCCGGCCAGTGTGGCCGAGCGGTTCTAGGCGCTTCAGTCTGGAACCGCGCGACCGCTACGGTCGCAGGTTCGAATCCTGCCTCGGGCATGGATGTGTGTGATGTCCTTAGGTTAGTTAGGTTTAAGGGGACTGATGACCTCAGATGTTAAGTCCCATAGTGCTCAGAGCCATTTGAATCAAACGTACTGTTGTAGGCAATTTCATGCTATTCCCCAACTGCAAGCTGTTTTACATGAAGCGGTGAAGATGCGCACTTTGTAAGTTATTTAAGTGGCGACGTATTTTTTCCGTTATTCAGCTTGAGAAACTAATTTATATTAATTCCATTTGCGAAATACAAAAATTGCACTTGATTGCTAGATTTGCAGTAAATATCGAATAAAATTATTAGGACCGATACGTACTGGAGTTCAATTCAAGTAAACAATATCGAATAAAATTATTAGTTACGATACATACTGGAATTTAATAGAAGCAATTATTTTAATTTTCACAATGTATTTCATTACAGTACGAGGCAACTGGAAAGTATACTCACATTTGTCAAATTTTTAAAAAAATTCGGGATACAATTTTATGTGCATATCAAAAGAATGGAACCAATCAGAGCAAATGGAGGACTTTACAAATCCAGGAATTGATACAATAAAGGAGATTGCTGCGGTAAAAGCAGACCTGAAAGGAACTGTGACAACACACTATGCAATGCAAAGAGATTGCTGCGGTAAAAGCAGACCTGAAAGGAACTGTGACAACACACTAGGCAATGAACTTTATTAAAATTTTTAATCAAAAAAACTCACGACTGGGCTGTTGACCACTCAGATAAACCTGAGAAGATTTAAAACACTTGGTTGGAGGACAGGAAAGTCGCCAGTGTTATGAAATGAAAGTAATACGGGCACAGGGAAATACCGAAAGAAAAATTTGGCCATGTAATGTGTCCACTAAAATCCAAACTTGAATAATAGTGATTATCTCGGAGCCGTAATTATTTTGAGGCACTTAATTGAGGCTGGTGTTTACATTTTCCAAATTTATAGGGTGATCTGTCTATTGCATTATATGAGTAAACTGACAGTGTTTACAGCAAACAGTTTCATTTTAATTCATTTGACCACAGGTTCATTCCGTTTGAGAGATGTCAAACTATGTGTAATGAGATCTGTAAAAAGTGATGACTCTTTTTTTTTTGTCTTAACCAGCTTCCGATGCATTCAAATACATACTTCATTAGGTGTCATTTTACTAGGAAGACCAGTAATATCTTTTATGCCTCTAATTAGCTTGTGTTCTACAAAACGGACAGCGTTTAACTTGTGAACAGTTTTTAACTCGTCAAAGTTTAACAAGCGAATGACCATTAATACAGGTTGTCCTAAGACCAATGCTGAGTATGCAGGGATATGACAAGAAGCAGCCGGCCGGAGTGGCCGAGTGGTTCTAGGCGCTACAGTCTGGAACCGCGCGACCGCTACGGTCGCAGGTTCGAATCCTGCCTCGGGCATGGATGTGTGTGATGTCCTTAGGTTAGTTAGGTTTAAGTAGTTCTAAGTTCTAGGGAATTGATGACCTCAGAAGTTAAGTGCCATAATTTTCAGAGCCATTTGAACCATTTTTGACAAGAAGCATCATTTACAGCAAAACGCCTCACATGGGCATATCCCCTATTCCGAATGGTTTCCGAGATAGTAGACATTTAATGTACATCGTTATTTATTTTCTGTATTATTCGATATATCGTCAGGTTTACACATGTACAAAAGGTAATAAACATTACAAGGTTGAAAGGAGGATACTGGGGCACATTTGTTTGTGGCACCCGAATATGATTTTATAAACGATGTATGTCTTTGATAGGCTTTATATTGTAGACCGAGAGACACTGCTTCCGGTCTGAATTGTAGGTAGGTGTCTGTGAGGGAAAGACGATGGAGTAGGCAGTTTTGATAGTGTGCTGTGGAAGCCACCAAGAGTTAGATTAATTTAGGTATGTCAATATTGTTGACCATGGAAGCATAAGTCTTCATGCAACCAATGTAAAGATGTTAAATAATTATGATTTCTATTTTTTCCAGCGCTTTAGTATATATGAGTTGGATGATAATTTGTAATTGTTGAATAACCCCATAATGTGCGAAAACCGTTCTGATAAAAATGCTATTTAGATATTTTACTTTGTAATGTTTCTAAGAGCTATATGTTATTTGATGGTTTGGAATTATAACGTTAGATAACACTTGCTGTTTTTGTAAGTCAGTTGTGAGCAATGTAACTTCAAATGTCAGATGTTTTTGTAAAGTTGCAAAATAATTTTGCTAAAAAAAGTCAGTGTTAATAATTTACCAAAATCACTACCGCCTCCCTATCCAGGTCACATGTTTTTTAAAGAAGTTGGATTTTCTTGAATGTTATCGTTTATCAGCCAAAAGAATTTCAGTTATGGCCATCATGGCACAGTGCTGAGCCTGTAGCTAGGATTTTTTTTTATGAGAGACAGGAATATATCGCCGTCCACTGGTGCGCTCTAGAGATGAGGCAATTTAATTTATTTGTTATGTGCACAGGCACCAAAGTTATCAGTTTTGAACAGGACCAGATGATTCAGTGCCTAAGGAGATGAATGTATTTTGGAGTGACTGTATTTATTTATTG
Source organism: Schistocerca cancellata (assembly GCF_023864275.1). Lineage (NCBI taxonomy): Eukaryota > Metazoa > Arthropoda > Insecta > Orthoptera > Acrididae > Schistocerca > Schistocerca cancellata. The sequence goes on from NC_064635.1 coordinate 214,016,888, forward strand.
GTATTGGGAGTTGCATTGCGCAGTCAATTCGTGTAAAGTTTTGCTGACAGTAACACAGAGTAAGCACACCACTCGCAGTCACAACGCGCCTCGTAGTAACTCCAGGTTTGTATCCATTCCACACGTCAGACACTCACTGAAAGTAATCGTAAAGTTCATTATTTCATTTATTTAAACAACTTTACAAGGTGCATTTTACAAAGTATGAACTGAAAAATACGTATTTTCATCGCACTTATTCCCCTTTCGTTTGTACATCACGGATTTCATCGAATCCCTTAAACAAAAATCTGATGGCATAAGGTCTGGCGATCTCTGTGCCCATTAATATTGCTACTGTGACCAATCCAGCGGTTAGAGGTAAGTGCGGTTGAGATTTTCCCACACAAGTCTGGTAAAATGTATCTCGGAGACCACACGCAATAGGACATATGTCCATACGAAGTTTCTTGCTCCAAACGAATTTTTTGTAATAGCACTGAATGATGGCCATTCCTCTTGGGACAACAATGGGCCCGAGTTGAATCCGTGTGGTACTTTAAGACTGATTATTTATTTAGAATTAAGAATGCCTTTCGCTGTATGATGCAAGTGGATCATATACAGACTGTCTGACTAGCTAGAAAGTATAGCAGCGTTGAATATGAGTTAATGCGACACACATACGCAATGGAACAAATGAACAGTGGATTGTCGTGGACTTGCAGTCGCACGTAATACTGGATCAAAAGTTCTGGCTGTGAAAGCCAGGTCACAGCGCAGCCACATACCGTGTGACGCTAAGATGTGAGCGACTGAACAGAGTTGGACTTTAAATCACTTGCCGAGATCGTTCAGGAACAAGTTGGTTCCTAGCCCGCGCAACTTTGAACGTTCGGCGCGTGGAAAGGCGGGCGCTAAAAGATTTAGGGCCGACGTGTTTACAACGGGCCGAGGCGCGCCTGGTTGGGAACACAGGCGGCCAGCCGGTTGTTGTTAAAGTCGGACACGAGGCGGACGACACGCGTTTGCACGCGGCGGATGACGTCACCAGGACACGCGCCCGCGTCGTCTGCCGCTCGGTACGGAGCACTTATCCGTGTCAGCTGACACAAGCCACGGGCGAAGATACGAATACGCAAGGATTTTCAACTTTCCCCGTTGATGTACACCCCTGGAAATTGAAATAAGAACACCGTGAATTCATTGTCCCAGGACGGGGAAACTTTATTGACACATTCCTGGGGTCAGATACATCACATGATCACACTGACAGAACCACAGGCACATAGTCACAGGCAACAGAGCATGCACAATGTCGGCACTAGTACAGTGTATATCCACCTTTCGCAGCAATGCAGGCTGCTATTCTCCCATGGAGACGATCGTAGAGATGCTGGATGTAGTCCTGTGGAACAACTTGCCATGCCATTTCCACCTGGCGCCTCAGTTGGACCAGCGTTCGTGCTGGACGTGCAGACCGCGTGAGACGACGCTTCATCCAGTCCCAAACATGCTCAATGGGGGACAGATCCGGAGATCTTGCTGGCCAGGGTAGTTGACTTACACCTTCTAGAGCACGTTGGGTGGCACGGGATACATGCGGACGTGCATTGTCCTGTTGGAACAGCAAGTTCCCTTGCCGGTCTAGGAATGGTAGAACGATGGGTTCGATGACGGTTTGGATGTACCGTGCACTATTCAGTGTCCCCTCGACTAATTGTGGCGCTCACCTGCACGGCGCCAAACACGCATACGACCATCATTGGCACCAAGGCAGAAGCGACTCTCATCGCTGAAGACGACACGTCTCCATTCGTCCCTCCATTCACGCCTGTCGCGACACCACTGGAGGCGGGCTGCACGATGTTGGGGCGTGAGCGGAAGACGGCCTAACGGTGTGCGGGACCGTAGCCCAGCTTCATGGAGACGGTTGCGAATGGTCCTCGCCGATACCCCAGGAGCAACAGTGTCCCTAATTTGCTGGGAAGTGGCGGTGCGGTCCCCTACGGCACTGCGTAGGATCCTACGGTCTTGGCGTGCATCCGTGCGTCGCTGCGGTCCGGTCCCAGGTCGACGGGCACGTGCACCTTCCGCCGACCACTGGCGACAACATCGATGTACTGTGGAGACCTCACGCCCCACGTGTTGAGCAATTCGGCGGTACGTCCACCCGGCCTCCCGCATGCCCACTATACGCCCTCGCTCAAAGTCCGTCAACTGCACATACGGTTCACGTCCACGCTGTCGCGGCATGCTACCAGTGTTAAAGACTGCGATGGAGCTCCGTATGCCACGGCAAACTGGCTGACACTGACGGCGGCGGTGCACAAATGCTGCGCAGCTAGCGCCATTCGACGGCCAACACCGCGGTTCCTGGTGTGTCCGCTGTGCCGTGCGTGTGATCATTGCTTGTACAGCCCTCTCGCAGTGTCCGGAGCAAGTATGGTGGGTCTGACACACCGGTGTCAATGTGTTCTTTTTTCCGTTTCCAGGAGTGTATATCAACACCTGTCGGCAGCTTAGGGTCTTGATTTAATTATCGTGTCATAATAAAAATTAGTTGATCACGTGACTTATGTTTTTATGTAACCAAAACAACTGCTTCTCATGCAAGTACACTTTACGTGGACAAACGTAAAGAAATCAATACAATTATTGTCGTTATTTTGTACTCAGTAGTAAGTTCTTCATGCTGATCAGAGGCAAGAGTTTCCTGTCACTGTCGGTAAATGCGAAAGTTGTCGGCAATGACGGAAACATGTTTTATGTAAGGTCTACGAAGTATTGAAGCGATGTTTGTTATGTGTTTGTTTTGTGTTTTTTAATTTTACTTTCTTTTCAGAAAATTGCGTTTTCAATAAATACTTATTTTTTAAATGTTTTGCAACACCCGTAAATTGTACGCAACAAATCAACAATGTTCTAGTAAAACCTGAATCGAACATTGGCAGTTTCAATTCTGCTGTAAATACTGTTAATTTTTAGGAAGATAACTTTGTGGAACAACAATGTTCCGTTGGTTATGCGGCCCTTTCTACTTCCTCAGCCAGTATGTAGACGGTTCCCTGCATGTGGTTACTAGGGGAGCGTAGTAACACACTGATCGCATACGCAGATGAAAAGATCGAACACACGTAATGCCCAATAGGTGTGCAACACACATACCGCACCGATAACGCGGTTATGATGTTAACTGACCCATGCTAATGAGAAAACTACCGTGATTTCCTTCACTTATGACAGTCTACGGTAGCCTATAGCATTTTTACAACTCTATGTACACATCGAAACACGTAATTGGAATATTCATCACACAACCTTCACATCACTTCAAGAACCTTCGTCAAGAGACGGGCTCTACGTGTACGGTATACGTGGTCTTTCAGAGTCTCTGCATCAAACGCGAATTAGTGATAGATCACGTGACGGCGAACACGTTTTCTTAGAGACAAACTGCTCGCTGACTCTCCCCAGTAACGCTAAGCGCCCTTTAGTATTCTCCGGTCCGGTGTCGACGAAATTTCATCAAATTAAGAGGATCTGCTAAGCAGGTGCGCTGCGTTGTTCCTCCCTACCCTAGCTAGAGGGATTTTCAGCAAGTAAACCTCAAGAATGTCTCGAAGCGAACAAAGATACTTGAAAGAAACTTTCATTTTGCTAGGCCTATCCCCTATCATACGGAGCAGATTCCTGGATTACGGGCGACACATAAGGCATTCGCACGCCGAAGATTGCCTACAGCCTGCAGCCTCACTTGGGCATAACTATGGGAGGTGACTGCATCGCCACCGCAGGTCACGGTCAGTCTGCAGGCACTGTGTAGTCCACTCCCAGTAATCGTCATAACTGGCGGAAGCACCAATACCAGTGTATAAGGGGCGATCAAAAGGTTTCCCATTGGTGGGGTTATTGTAGCGTATGTGGAACGTACAGCGACTGCGATGCACACACATGTAGGCAAGGCATTATTGTGCCAACCCCAACTACGGCGACGTGAATACCAAACGCGTCCAAACGGGAGCAACTAGCTGTTCTTCTTTTCTTGGCCGCCCGAGTATAAACACCGGCAGCTGTTCATCGCAGAATGGAGAATCTGTATCGGACAGCTGAAAGCACACCAGCTCGAGTGCGGAGCGACCGCCCTATAGTCCTGGTCTGTCGCAGTGCGGTCACCGCGCATTCCGTCCCTTTAACAAGGCCTTTCAGGGCCGAGAGGTCCAGAAGGAGGAAGATGCGCAGCACCCAGTTGCGGACTTCTTCACGCAGAACACCGCGCCCCCTTTTTTTTAGTCACCAGTCTTCCTCTCCTCTCACAAGTTTTTCATCTCAGAGTAGCCCTTGCAATCTACGTCCTCACCTTTTTGCTGAATGTTTTCCAGTCTCTATCTTCCTCTACCTCGATTCTCTTCACTTCTAGTTTTCCGACAGTCCATGTTTCGTTACCATACAATGCTTCAAACGTAAATTCTAGAAATTTGTTCCTCTCATTAAAGCCTTTGTTTGATACTAGTAGACTTCTCTCGGCCAGGATTCACTGTTTGCCTCTACTAGTCTGCTTTCTATGTCTTTATTAATTCGTCCGTCGTGGGTTATTTTGCATTCAGTGTAGCAGAGTTCCTTAACTTCGTCTATTGATTACAAATTTTGATGTTAAGGTTCTCGTTTCATTTCTCCCACTTCTGATTACTTCGCTCTTTTTCCGGTTTATTCGCAGTCCATTCTCTGTACTCATCAGACTGTTCATTCTATTCAACAGATCCTATAATTCTTCTCCACTTTCACTGAGAATAGTAATGTTATCAGCGAATCTTATTATTAATATCCTTTGACCCCGACTTTTAATTCCACTCTTGTACCTTTCTTTTGTTTCCATCATTGCTTCTTTGATGTACGGATTCAACAAATGGGGCGAAAGACTACGTCCCTCTCTTATGCCCTTTTTAATCCCAGCAGTTCCTTCTTGGCTTCCCACTCTTATTTTTCTCTATTGGTTCTCGTACCAATTCTATACTACCCGTCTGTCCCTGCAGCTTACCCCTATTTTTCTCAGAATTTCGAACATCTTGCACCATTTTACATTTACGCTTTTTCCAGAGGGATAAATCTAATGAGGAGGAGGGGGACACCGCCTTAACGTAGCACTGTCCGTGCGGGCGAGGAGGTTTGCGTGCTCCGGATCCGGAGGGCTACGCCGGCGATAGCGTAGCTACCAGCAGGGTCACCCACGCCGCAGGCCGAAGGGGAGGAGCCAGACAAAGTGTGTCCCACAACGATCTATCGCCCCTCTTTCCTATCCCAAACCTGTCCTCACCATTTCCTTTTCCTGTCATTCCATGGTATATGCACAAAAGGGCAGAAAGACCTCTATAGGCGTGGAGAAGCCAATCTTTCTACGGGAGAAAACCCCGAATGAAAAATCCTGGTCCTCCAGGTTGGGGGTTGGCGACGGGCTACCAACCCGTCGTGGAAAAAATAATCATCGGTACTAGCATCACAGAAGAGCCTCGGATAGGACTGATCTCTGTAAAACGACCTAAGCAAGAACAAGGACAACGGAATGAAATACAACTAGGGACCTGTGGAATGTCAGAAGCCTATACCAGCCTGGGGCAGCAAAATGTGTAGTAAGGGAGGCAGATAAGTATCAAATTGATCTATTGGCCCTGCAGGAAACAAGGTGGACAGAAACCGGAGCTACAGAAATGGAAAACTATGTCATATTCCATGGAGCCTCAGAAACATACCACTCACTAGGAACTGGTTTTGCAGTGAAGAAATCACTCTGTACCACTCTCATAGATTTTAAATCAATCAACCCCAGAATCTCACTCCTAACCATAGACACGGGAAAACACAAACTCACATATATAAATTGTCATGCCCCAACCGAAGAAAGCGATGACATCAAAAAAGATATTTTCTACGAGGAATTAGAAACGGTTTTAGACAATGTACCAAGTGAACATTACAAAATTGTCCTTGGAGATTTTAATGCGAAAATAGGGAAAGAAGCAGCCTTCACGGGGACCATCGGAAAGCACAGTTTACATGATGTGAGCAGTGATAACGGCACTAGGCTGGTTAGCTTTGCGACTGCAAAAGGCTTGTTTATAAGTAGTACTGATTTCGACAGGAAGAGAATATATAAAGGAACCTGGGTGTCTCCAGATGGGAAAACAGTGAACCAAATTGACGACCTAATTATAGAGAAGAGAATAAAGAAGTGGATACAAAATGTTAGAACGGCAAGAGGTGCGGAATGTGGATCAGACCACTTCCTTGTCAGAGGAAGGATGAAAACAATATGGAGAGCCAGGAAGCACAAAAGAATGCAAAGAGTCACTCGATATGACCATGAGAGTCTGACTGAAGATACTATAAGAAGAACTTTCAAGATAGCACTAACAAACCGTTTTGAGGCTTTGAATGAAGAGGAAGGAGATACTGTGGTAGATCAGAACTGGAAGGCGATTGCAGAGACCATTAAAGAAACAGCCCAAGAAGTAATCCCAAAGCGAACTAGGCGAAAAAGAGCGTGGTTCAATGAGGAGTGTGAGGGAGCTATCAGGGAGGGACAACGGGCCAAACTACTGTGGATACAGAGCAATATGCAAGAAGAAGAAAAGTCGAAGTTTGAAGAAACACGACGGCAGACCCAAGCCACATTGAGGAAAGCAAAGAGAAAATATGTTAAAAGTATCATGGAGGAAGCTGAACAAGACTTTCATGGAAATAGGTATAAAGAACTTTATAGAAAAGTGAAAAGTTTTAAAGGAGGGACATACCATCCACACAGATTCATAAAAGATGCCAATGGAAGAATGTTAACAGAAGATCAAAAAATTGGAAGAAGATGGATGGAATACTTCAGAGAATTACTAAACTCTGATGAACCAACCGAACTACTTGAGTTTGATGAACCAGTAACAGTAGACCCAGAATATCCTCCACCCACCATTGAAGAGATAAGGAACCAGATTAAAAACCTTAAGAATGGTAAAAGTCCAGGTGAGGACGGTATTCCTGCTGAACTTCTCAAGGCTGGGGACGAAATCCTCTGTTTCAAAATCCACAAGCTAATCGAGCAAATTTGGGTAAAACATGAAATACCAGAGGAATGGAAGGTAGCTGTGATATGCCCCATATATAAAAAGAAAGACAAATCCGTATGTGACAACTACAGGGACATAGCGCTACTCAACACTTGTTATAAGATCTTCTCCAACTGCCTATTAGAACGAATGAAACCTATAGCAACAGACATAATTGGAGAATACCATGGAGGTTTCCAGGCAGGGCGATCAACCACGGACCAGATTTTTGTCCTAAAACAGGTCTGTGAAAAAATGCACGAATACGGACGAGAGATACATCTCCTGTTTGTAGACTTCAAGAAGGCTTAGGACAGTATACATAGACCTAGCCTGATTAGAACTATGACAGAGTTTGGTATACCAAAGAAGTTGGTCAAACTGGTAGAGGTATGCCTAAATGACACAAAACTTGAGGTTAAGGTAGGCAATTAAATGACAGAAAGCTTCCAAGTTGTAACAGGATTACGCTAAGGAGATGGGCTATCACCTGTCCTCTTCAACCTGGCACTTGAGAAGGTAATGCGGGATTTCGACAAAGAAAACATCAAGGACATTCAAATTGGTAATGAACAAATTACATATCTGGCCTATGCAGACGACATTGCACTATTAGCATGCACACAAGAAGATCTGAAGAGAAGTATCCAGACCTTGGAGTTATTGGCAGCTAGGATCGGTCTACAAATTAGCTCTGAAAAGACAGAGTATATGACCATAGGAAGAAAGATCCAGAACTCTCAAGATTTAATTGTGAACAACACCAGGTATAAACATGTGAAAGAGTTCAAATACCTTGGATCATTTTTTACAGAAGTAACGTCAACTGAAGCAGAGATAAAAGCACGACTGCAGGCGGGAAACAGATAGTATCACTCTCTAGACCCTATATTAAAATGTAGAAGTGTCTCGCAACAACTAAAGCTACGGTTTTGTAAGACATTAATAATGCCAGTAGTACATTATGGTTCTCAAACCCGGAGCACTCGAAAACGAGACCTTAAGCGACTGCTAACATTTGAAAGGAAAGTCCTCAGGAAAATATTTGGACCAGTCAGAGATCAGACTACTGGAGAATGGAGAAGACGCCATAACACTGAATTAGAAGAGCTGTACAAGGAGCCTAACATCTTGGGAGTGATGAGAAGCAAAAGGCTGCAATGGGCTGGACATGTTGTTAGAATGGAGGCAACAAGATGGCCCAAAATCACAATGGACTGGATCCCGTCAGACGGCAGACCAGTGGGAGGACCTAGAAAGAGGTGGATCGATGGAGTGAGAGAAGACCTGTCGCAGCTGGGAGTCACGGAAAACTGGAGACAGATAGCAGAAGGCAGAGACGGATGGAGAGCTCTAACTGTGGTGGCGCGCGGTCCGCTGGGCCTGATCGCGTGAAGAATGAAGAAGAAGAAGAAGAAGGAGGGGGAGGAGGAGGAAACTAGTATTTAACGTCCCGTCCACCTCGAGGTCGTTAGAAACAGAGCACAAACTCGGATAGGGCAAGGGTGGAGAAGGAAAGCGGCCGCGCCCTTTCGAAGGAACCGTCCCGGCATTTCCCTTAAGCTATTTAGGAAAATCACGGAAAGCCTAAATCAGGATGGCCGGACGCGGATTTGAGCCGTCGTCCTCCCAAATCAGAGTCTAGTGTGCTAGCCACTGCGCTATCCCGCTCGACACAAACCGTATGAATGCGTCTTGATCTTTTTTTCTTTAGTCTTGCTTTCATTATCAACCACAATGTCAGAAACGCCTCTCTGCTGCCTTTGCCTTTCGTACAGCCAAACTGGTCGTTATCTGACACACCCTCAGTTTTCTGTTCCGTCCTTCTGTATATTGTTCTTGTCAGCAACTTTGATACAGGAGCTGCTCAGCTGATTGTGCGACAACTGTCGCACTTGACGGTTCTTGTAATCTTCGGAAATGTGTGGACGATGTTTTCCGTAGGCTACGTCTGACGGTATATCGCCAACGTCAATGGTCTTTTGTTGCCACTTACCCCAATCATTTTAGAATTTATTCGATCTTATCGAGCCTTCAGTTGACTCTTGCGGCCTATCCGCTCTGTCCCTGGCATTAACAGTCGAATTATCATCGCATGCCTATTGTTACCGCCCTTGCTTTTAATTTCACCGAAGATCGTTTTGACTTTCTTATATGCTGAGTGAGTTCTTCCGACAGTCATTTCTGTTTCGATATCTTTACGTGTTTCATGGAGCCATTTTGCCTTAGCTTCCATGCACTTCCCACTTGTTTCATTCCTATGTGACTTATATTCTTGTATTCCTGAGTTTCCTTGGGCAGTGTTGTACTTCATTCTTTCGTCGATTAACTGGAGTATCTTTTGTTACCTATGGCTTCTTCGCTGTTATCTTCCGTGTGCCAGTGGTTTTTTTTTTCAGCTTCTGTGAAGGCCCTGTTTAGAGACGTACACTTAAAATACGTACTCTGCTACTCTTTATCGCAGTATTCGAATCCTTAGCCAATTGCAAACTCGTCTCACTGTTTGTCAGTATTTTTGTATCCCACTTCCTTCTACACTGAATCTTCTGGACAACTCTGTTAACTTGTCTATTCCTTGTCGTAATAAATTGTGACCTGAACCTAAGTCTGCTCCTCGGTATGCCTCACAATGAAATATCTGTTTTCGCAATTTCTGCCTGACCATTATGTACTCCGACTGAAATCTTCCCGTATCAGCACGCCTTTCCCAAGCATATCCCTTCGTCTTGCGATTCTTTAAGAGGGTATTCCGTATCACTAGCTGAAATATATTGCAGAACTCAGCTAGTTTTACCAAACGGGTGACTTCAACTTGGTGCATCGGTGGTATGATTGCCTCAGTCCTGACGACAATTTTGCTGACTGTCATATCGATTCTGTACCGTGCGGCCTTCGAGTGGAAGCTTTTTGATCGCCCCTTATACTACAAAAGAACATCTAGTCTTGGCACGAAGTGTCAGCGAACATTTTCACTGCAGCAGTGCCTGTTACCCTATGATATGGTCTATCAACTCTATACGTTTGATGGAAAAACTTTGAAACAAGCGTAAATACGGGCCGCGTTTATTGGGAGCCGGAGCTTCTGTGGACATTGTAGTGCTAACTAACAATGTGAAGTGCTTGGATTCGAGAGCGCTTCCTTAATATTATCCACAGTCGACTATCGATAATTGAAAGATCGGGTGACCTCAGAAAATGTTCGAATAACTGAGAGTTCGAATCAGCGAAAGCTTAACTGATCAAGGTGTGATCGAGAAACAGTCAAAACCAGAAACTCCCCACAACTCACGATTCTTTAACGAATAGAGCACCCCTATATAAATCAGTATCTCAGTATTTATGACGTCATGTCTCCAGAACTATAAAGGTTACAATGATATAATTTTGCAGGTACATTCAGTGGTAAATGTGGATACTGCCTGCAAAATATGTGGGTACTTAAGGGATAATAAACTGAAAAAATATGTCATGCCTGGAGCTGAAGTTTTGCTGCGTGGACGGCGGGAGTGTAGTAAGGGATCGACTTTTTCCCTTGCGCCATTTAGTAGACGGTGTCTTCCGAACAAATTTGAAATTACATGTAACGTTTGGTTTGAAGTCGATGGCTGCTCTCAGTACATGCACAGTTTGTAACTAAAATGCTTCTTAATACGTAAAATAAGGAAACGCGGTTCTGCCTCGAGTAAGCACAATTTTTCTTCTTTTACCACCCACACATGTTTTGGAGTAATTGCTCCATCTTCAGTGGGTTTTATTTATTACCTGTCGAACAATATACAAGGAATTTATGCAATATGATGTTTATCAGGTTTTTGAGATTGAAGTATTTACGTTAATATAACAATTGACAGAAATATTAACATGAACAATAAATATATACCTTATCACTGCGAACTGTTGATCACAAGCATGTTTGATATCTGCAGCACACCTAAGCTATTACTTTCCAGTACGTTATCTCCAATTAATGAGCGTTTATCATTGTTTTGTTACGTAATTTCTCACAACTTTTAAGGCAAGTATGATGTTATCCCTTTTTTTCTTCTTTCTGTAGCACTACTGTCGTTATATTATGCTGTATTGTAAAAAAAGGTTCACAATTTCACTCTTTGACTAGCAGTTCGTAAGATACAGTACTATTTTTTTCAAAAATTTGTGTTGAAATCTATGCTGCTTGTGAATAGGCTTTATCAAATGGTAATTGGGTTGGGGGAGCAGACTACATACGTAAATTTGTGTGTATTTACTTTTTGTAGACCTCACGTTTTCGTTCATCGACAGGATGTTTGAGTGGAGCTTGCTAACGCACACGGTTTCACAGTTTCTGTGATGTTCACTTGCTCTGCCATCTTGTAGTCTGACTGGGAACGTGTGTGTGTGTGTGTGTGTGTGTGTGTGTGTGTGTGTGTGTGTGTGTGTGTGTCTGTTTGTTAGTGTGTCTTGATTTCCTAATAATTCCTTTAGAGCTGAGAACAGGGACCCATTGCATATTACTGTGTATTCCTTCATCACTTCTTTCCCGTCCACTATGGCTCTTTGTAAGTGGTAATTTCCTCCTGTTATAAGTTTCTGTGGAGGGCTATTGCTGCATTTAAGAATTTTTAAGTCTGTTGGCTTGTGTTTCTTGCCCATGAGATGATCTTCAGATATTGTTGTTGTGGTCTTCAGTCTGTGTGTGTCTGTTTGTTAGTGTGTCTTGATTTCCTAATAATTCCTTTAGAGCTGAGAACAGGGAACCATTGCATATTACTGTGTATTCCTTCATCACTTCTTTCCCGTCCACTATGGCTCTTTGTAAGTGGTAATTTCCTCCTGTTATAAGTTTCTGTGGAGGGCTATTGCTGCATTTAAGAATTTTTAAGTCTGTTGGCTTGTGTTTCTTGCCCATGAGATGATCTTCAGATATTGTTGTTGTGGTCTTCAGTCCAGAGACTGGCTTCATGCAGCTCTCCATGCGACTCTATCCTGTGAAAGCTTCTTCATCACCCAGTACCTACTGCAACCTACAGCCTTCTGAATCTGTTTAGTGTATTCATCTCTTGTTCTCCCTCTACGATTTTTGCCCTCCACTCTGCCCTCCAGTTTCAAATTGGTGATCCCTTGATGCCTCACAATATGCCCTACCAACTGATCCCTTCTTCTAGTTAAGTTGTGCCACAAATTTCCCATCTCTTCAATTCTGTTCAATACCTCCTCATGTGATCTACCCATCTAATCTAAAGCATTCTTCTGTAGCATCACATTTCGAACGTTTCTATTCTCTTCTTGCCTAAACTATTTATCGTCCACGTTTCACTTCCATACGTGGCTACACTCCATTCAAATACTTTCAGAAACGACTTCCTGACACTTAAATCTATACTCGATGTTAACAAATTTCTCTTCTTCAGAAACCCTTCCCTTGCCATTGCCAGTCTACATTTTATATCCTCTCTACTTCGACCATCATCAGTTATTTTGCTCCCTAAATAGCAAAACTACTTTACTACTTTAAGTGTCTCATTTCATAATCTAATTCCCGCAGCGTCACCCGACATAATTCGACTACATTCCATTATCCTCGTTTTGCTTTTTTTGATGTTCATCTTATATCTTCCTTTCAAGACACTGTCTATGCCGTTCAGCTGCTCTTCCAGGTCCTTTGCTGTCTGTGACAGAATTACAATGTCATCGGCAAACCTCAAAGTTTTTATTTCTTCTCCATGGATTTTAATTACAACTCTGAATTTTTCTTTGGTTTCCTTTACTGCTTGCTCAATATACAGATTGAATAACATCGGGAATAGGCTACAACCCTGTCTCACTCCCTACCCAACCACTGCTTGCCTTACATGTCCCTGGATTCTTATAATTGCCATCTGGTCTCTGAACAATTTGTAAATAGCCTTTCGCTCCCTGTATTTTACCCCTGCGACCTTCAGAATTTGAAAGAGAGTATTCCAGTCAACATTGTCAAAAGCTTTCTCTAAGTCTACAAATGCTAGAAACGTAGGTTTGCCTTTCCTTAATCTTTCTTCTAAGATAAGTCGTAGGGTCAGTATTGCTTCACGTGTTCCAACATTTCTACGGAATTCCAACCTGATCTTCCCCGAGGTCGGCTTCTACCAGTTTTTCCATTCGTCTGTAAAGAATTCGTGTTAGTTATTTGCAGCTGTGACTTATTAAACTGATAGTTCGGTAATTTTCACATCTGTCAACACCTGCTTTCTTTGGGATTGGAATTATTATATTCTTCTTGAAGTCAGAGGGTATTTCGCCTGTCTCATACATCTTGCTCACCAGATGGTAGAGTTTTGTTAGGTCTGGCTCTCCCAAGGCTGTCAGTAGTTCTAATGGAATGTTGTCTACTTCCGGGGCCTTGTTTCGACTTAGGTCTTTCAGTGCTCTGTCAAACTCTTCACGCAGTATCATATCTCCTATTCCATCTTCATCTACATTCTCTTCCATTTCTGTAATATTGTCCTCAAGAACATCGCCCTTGTATAGACCCTCTATATACTCCTTCCACCTTTCTGCTTTCCCTTCTTTGCTTAGAACTGGGTTTCCATCTGAGCTCTTGATATTTATGCAAGTGGTTCTCTTTTCTCCTGTAGGCAGTATCTATCTTACCCCCTAGTGATATGTGGCTCTACATCCTTACATTTGTCTTCCAGCCATCCCTGCTTAGCCATTTTGCACTTCCTGTCGATCTCATTTTTGAGACGTTTCTATTCCTTTTTGCCTGCTTCATTTACTGCATTTTTGTATTTTATCCTTTCATCAATTAAATTCAGTATCTCTTCTGTTACCCAAGGATTTCTACTAGCCCTCGCCTTTTTATCTACTTGATCCTCTGCTTCCTTCACTACTTCATTCCTCAAAGCTACCCATTCTTCTTCTACTGTATTTCTTTCCCCCATTCTTGTCAATCGTTCCCTAATGCTCTCCCTGAAGCTCTCTACAACCTCTGGTTCTTTCAGTTTATCCAGGTCCCATGTCCTTAAATTCTCACCCTTTTGCAGTTTCTTCAGTTTTAATCTACAGTTTATAACCAACAGATTGTGGTCAGAGTCCACATCTGTCCCTGGAAATGTCTTACAATTTAAAACCTGGTTCCTGAATCTCTGCCTTACTATTATATAATCTATCTGATACCTTCTAGTATCTCCAGGCTTCTTCCTTCTTTCATGGTTCTTGAACCAAGTGTTAGCTATGATTAAGTTATGCTCTGCAAAATTCTACCAGGCGGCTTCCTCTTTCATTTCTTCCCCCCCAATCCATATTCACCTACTACGTTTCCTTCTCTCCCTTTTCCTACTATCGAGTTCCAGTCACCCATGACTATTAAATTTTCTTCTCCCTTCACTATCTGAATAATTTCTTTTATCTCATCATACATTTCATCAATCTCTTCGTCATCTGCGGAGCTAGTTGTCACATAAATTTATACTGCTGTGGTAGGTGTGGGCTTCGTATCTGTCTTGGCCACAATAATGGGTTCACTATGCTGTTTGTAGTAGCTTATCCGCATTCCTATTTTCCTATTCATTATTAAACCTACTCCTGCATTACCCCTATTTGATTTTGTATTTATAACCCTGTATTCACCTGACCAGAAGTCTTGTTCCTTCTGCCACCGAACTTCACTAATTCCCGCTATATCTAATTTTAACCTATCCATTTCCCTTTTTAAATTTTCTAACCTACCTGCCCGATTAAAGGATCTGACATTCCATGCTCCGATCCGTAGAACGCCAGTTTTCTTTCTCCTGAGTAGACCCCACCCGGAGATCCGAATGGGGGACTATTTTACCTCCGGAATATTTTACCCAAGAGGACGCCATCGTCATTTAACCATACTGTAAAGCTGCATGCCCTCGGGAAAAAATATGGCTGTAGTTTCCCCTTGCTTTCAGCGATATCTTCAGATAAGGACGTACAATTCGCAAAACAAGAACTATGCCTTCTAGAAAGAGGACTCAAATACAGTGTCAACACAGAGGCTACACAGAAGACAACAGGTAACTTAATAACGGAAAGTGAGACAAGAAGAGAAGTACAACATCTCTAATTTGAATACAGGGCTAACAATACAGCTAATAGCTGAGAAAATAGGGCGCATAATAAAGGAAAACAAAAATAACATACTCACAGGAACAAAAAACATCCGGAAAAATAATAAATAAATTTATAAACAAGAGAGGTCTCATCACAAGTTCAGACAAGAGCGACTCCATGATAGTAATAAAACAGGAACAGTTCACAAATGAAAGCCTAGAATTATACACGAGAACAACGTAATAAAACTAACCAGTGACCTAACACATAGGTACCAGAAAGATACACAGACACTTTTAAAAAACATTTCACACGTAATCTCAAAACGGGAAGTAAAATGGCTGAAACAAAAGAACCCAAGGACGCCCACTCTAAACGGCCTATCAAAGATCTATAAACAGGATACACCAGTACAGCCACTCATAAATTACAGAACTACATCCACATATCACTCTCTCTTACGGAAACATTGTACGTACACAAATGGCAGAAGTATACACACACTGAAGAGCTTATGGAAAATGTCAAATACATCAACATAGTAACAAAAGCCAAACTCATATCATTTGACATCGCATCCACCACAGAAACCATCAACATCATCAAATAAATTAGAACAACAAAAAGACAATCCCAAATCCCACATAAAAGAAATATCAAACATTCTAAAATTAATCACAGAACATGACTATGCCACTTTGACAACCAGTTCCTCTCACAACGGAACAGGCTCCCCATGGGATCATCTTCAGTGTAACATCTTCGTAAATCACACTGAAAACAAAATATTTGAAATCCTAGCAATACCCAAACAATACAGAATAATATGCTGGTATCGTTGTGTAGACGACGTCATACACCCTTATAGGTGAAACAGATAAAATTCACCTTACACTCAGAAAAGGACAAAAAACTAAATTTGTTAGCTATCACAACACAGACATATTACCCAATACCAATTTTTCAAATTCCGAAACCCACAAGTTGTAGCGCAATAATATATTAACAAATAATCCCATTATCCACAAGGAATGTAAGTTCCGACACATACTACACAGACGAAAAATAATTCCACTCGATTAGGACTACAAAAATGAGCTACAAATACTCAGACAAATAGCAGATACAAAACAAACGTAACAGGCAAACTAAACCAAATATTAAAACAAAAATGAAAGGCACATCCCACACAAAGCAGCAAACCGATCGACAACGGTATACAACCACAGGTCACACAGAACACAAACACACGGAGCATATATGAAAAATAAGCATCCACAACGACACACAAACCAAACAAATAGCAGTTTACAATGGATACAAAACAAACACGATAGACAGACTAAACCAAAGGATTGAAACAAAAATAAAAAGCACATCCAGCACAAAGCAGCAAACCTATCGACAACGGTATACAACCACAGGTCACACAGAACGCAAACACACGGATAATATCTGAAAAATAAGCATCCACAACAACACATAAAACGGCACGCACCCTCACTTACAGCAACAAATCAGTTAACAGAATAGGCAATATATTAAAAAAAACAAAGACTGAAAATTGCGTACAGAACACAGACAACTCTATACAAATGGAACTCAAATGCTAACACAGACAAACACAACACATATAGTATGTCCCATCTCTTGTATCAAGACCGCAACTCAGTTTATATTTGACAAACAAGCAGAAATTTCAGTTTTGGGTACACAGAACACAGAAGGGCACGTAAGAGTCATAGCAGTCATTACGCATTTGCAGACCATTTCATGGACAAGAAACACAGATCAACAGACATTAACACAGACTTAACAATTCCTAAAGAACTCTACAGAAATTAATAAGAGAAGAAAATTACAATCTACTAAGAGCACTAGCGGAATGAAAAGAAGTGAAGAATGAAAATAGCGGTATGCATTGAAACGCTGTTCTCAGCTCTAAAGGAATTATCAGAAAACTAAAGACACACACACACACACACACACACACAAAACAAACACACAACCAAACAACATTGACACACACACCCACAGCCTAATGTCGCTGCAAAATTTAAAATTCTGACCCAGAACACCCAGCACAAGATGGCAGGACAAGTGAACTTCATACAAACAATGTGTGCTAGGAAGCTCCACTTAGACATCTTTAGCAACTCGAAAACACGAGGACTACAAAGAGTACACAGATTTACTGACGTAGTGCGCTCCCCCATTTCATAAAGCCTATTCACAATCAGCGTACATTCCAACACATTTTTCGAGAACTAGCGCTGTAACATAAAAAATGCTTGTTACAGAGTAAAACAGCGAATCTTTGTTTACAAAACAACACGATGTAACGGCAGTAGTGTTATAGAAAGAATAAAAAAGCGGACAGGGTCCTATTATACCTTAAAAAGTTGTGAGAAATGCGTAACAGAACCATGATAAACCTTTCTAATTGCAGATGACATACTGCAAGGAAATAATTAAAACTGTCATAATTGTCAACGCCACCACGTAATAATAAGTTATACACTCCTGGAAATGGAAAAAAGAACACATTGACACCGGTGTGTCAGACCCACCATACTTGCTCCGGACACTGCGAGAGGGCTGTACAAGCAATGATCACACGCACGGCACAGCGGACACACCAGGAACCGCGGTGTTGGCCGTCGAATGGCGCTAGCTGCGCAGCATTTGTGCACCGCCGCCGTCAGTGTCAGCCAGTTTGCCGTGGCATACGGAGCTCCATCGCAGTCTTTAACACTGGTAGCATGCCGCGACAGCGTGGACGTGAACCGTATGTGCAGTTGACGGACTTTGAGCGAGGGCGTATAGTGGGCATGCGGGAGGCCGGGTGGACGTACCGCCGAATTGCTCAACACGTGGGGCGTGAGGTCTCCACAGTACATCGATGTTGTCGCCAGTGGTCGGCGGAAGGTGCACGTGCCCGTCGACCTGGGACCGGACCGCAGCGACGCACGGATGCACGCCAAGACCGTAGGATCCTACGCAGTGCCGTAGGGGACCGCACCACCACTTCCCAGCAAATTAGGGACACTGTTGCTCCTGGGGTATCGGCGAGGACCATTCGCAACCGTCTCCATGAAGCTGGGCTACGGTCCCGCACACCGTTAGGCCGTCTTCCGCTCACGCCCCAACATCGTGCAGCCCGCCTCCAGTGGTGTCGCGGCAGGCGTGAATGGAGGGACGAATGGAGACGTGTCGTCTTCAGCGATGAGAGTCGCTTCTGCCTTGGTGCCAATGATGGTCGTATGCGTGTTTGGCGCCGTGCAGGTGAGCGCCACAATCAGGACTGCATACGACCGAGGCACACAGGGCCAACACCCGGCATCATGGTGTGGGGAGCGATCTCCTACACTGGCCGTACACCACTGGTGATCGTCGAGGGGACACTGAATAGTGCACGGTACATCCAAACCGTCATCGAACCCATCGTTCTACCATTCCTAGACCGGTAAGGGAACTTGCTGTTCCAACAGGACAATGCACGTCCGCATGTATCCCGTGCCACCCAACGTGCTCTAGAAGGTGTAAGTCAACTACCCTGGCCAGGAAGATCTCCGGATCTGTCCCCCGTTGATCATGTTTGGGACTGGATGAAGCGTCGTCTCACGCGGTCTGCACGTCCAGCACGAACGCTGGTCCAACTGAGGCGCCAGGTGGAAATGGCATGGCAAGCCGTTCCACAGGACTACATCCAGCATCTCTACGATCGTCTCCATGGGAGAATAGCAGCCTGCATTGCTGCGAAAGGTGGATATACACTGTACTAATGCCGACATTGTGCATGCTCTGTTGCCTGTGTCTATGTGCCTGTGGTTCTGTCAGTGTGATCATGTGATGTATCTGACCCCAGGAATGTGTCAATAAAGTTTCCCCTTCCTGGGACAATGAATTCACGGTGTTCTTATTTCAATTTCCAGGAGTGTATATTTATTGTCGATGTTAATATTTCTATCAATACTTACGGTAATATAAATACTGTAATCTCAAAAACTGATAAATATCATTATGCATAAATTCTTTGTATGCTGTTCAATAGATAATAAAGAAAACCCACTGAAGATGGAGAACCTTCTCCAAAACATTCATGGGTAGTAAAACAAGATAAACTGTGTTTGCTCAAGGTATAACTATATTTCCTTATTACGTATAATACTTGTATTTTGTAAAACCGTTAACGTAAGATTATACCTGTTCACGAGTACATTATGCCAAGACGTTATTTTTAGTTCGGGCAATGTATACATAAAATTTTGAAAATGAAATTTTTGTTGCCTATCAAGCAGGAGAAGTCAGGACATACATGGTACGATAACAACATATATAGAAAAAGTCAAAGATATTGAAAAGACAATCAGGTAAGTGAGTTAGAATGGTTCAGGACCAACATAGTACAGTAGATGATAGACTGAAAGCTTTAGTGGCGAAACAGGGATGTGGCCATGAAACCTGATTTAGGAAGTAATTAGTTTCTTCTTTATTTTTCTTAATTTTTTGAAAACATTCAGGTAAGGATAGGAAACAGTTTTACAGTCACGTCAAAAATGTTTAGATAGCCATATTATGCTTTCAAGTAAAGATAAGTTGTTACATCTAGTGTGGAAGTATACAGAGCAACTGAAAATAAAGCATCTGTTCAGTAAGACTAAAGGGAAAGCGTTTAAAGAGTTTTACTTTATTATGTGAAAAGATGTGAAGACTTTAGTCTGGGGACAGCAGAATCAATGAGGTTGCAGCTAGCAGCGGGTTCATCAAGAAACGAGTTGACGGACTCTGTGACATTCAAGTTTATAACCATCCAATTAAAATATTTTGCAACAAAAATGACTTTTTTGCTCATTACAATTTGATATCCGATACAACCCTCTAAAAATTTGAGCTACTCGAATCCAAAGATTGGAAACTACCGTCGAACGCTCGTCCTTACGACATTGCGTTTTATGATCGTATTGAGTATCGTATTATTTAATACTGTTTAGTGTGGAAAATGTTACAACATAATCTTCAGAAAAAAAATGTCGAAAAAGCGTACGTGTTCGATGCTACGCGATTTCCATTTTTGCTTTGTGTACCTGAGTTCCTGTATCGGAGGATTAGCTCATCTCGCAGTGTTGCTATAAATAGCGGTATCGTCAGCGTGCGCTAGCAGGGCTTTATCTGTGGGCTCCCGCTGTCTTTTACAGACGGCACTCGGTTGCTAAGCGGCTGCCGGATGAAACATTAAATCGGTGTCGGCCAATCAGCAACGTGCACAATCGAGAGCCCTCTGCATCTCTTGGAAAATTTGACACTGGGGCTATAACCGAGTTAGGTCACCTCACCTCTATTTTGCATCAGAGATAGGGATGATAAAATGCAAAAGCGAGGGCGTGTACGTTGAGTGATGTTTTTCTGTCCACCAATGGAAACTAATAGCTTCAGAACTGCACGAAAATGTGCCTTCTAGTGTTCTCCACTGTGCGACAGTGCTCTGCCAGAAAACAGTCCGGACGCAGCAGTAACCGGGCGGAAAATGCATGCGGAAGGCTTCCGCTTGCCTCGGTGTCCTCCAGAAATTTCAGAACATACAGTGACAGGAAAAAAAAGACAACGCCAGAAAATAATTAATGTAATGAAATTTGGGGAATACATTCGTCTAGGTAACATGTATAAGTGATGAAGATTGCAAGACCACACGTTGACGTAAGCGCGAGGTACGCCATTGATAATGTGTAATGCTGGTACATTAATAACCGGTGTAACATCCAGGATGTCGAATACAATCGTGCAGATGTGCGTGCATTGTGCTGTACAGGCGGTAGATGTCAGTTTGTGGGATGCAGTTCCGTGCCTGTTGCGCTCGGTCGGTCAATACAGGGACGGTTAGTGCTGTTGGTGGATGACGCTGGAGTTCTAATCCGACGATTTCCATGTGTACTCGATTCGAGACAGATTTGGCGATCGAGTAGGTCAAGGCTACACGTCGACACGCTCTGTGGAGCACGTTGGGTTACAGCAGCGAGCGTTATCCTGTTGGAAAACATCCCCAGGAATGCTCTTCGTGAATGGCAGCACAGTAGGTCGAATCACCAGACTGACCTACAAATTTGCAGTCAGGGTGCGTGGGGTAACCGCGGCAGCGCTCCTGCTGTCATAACCGTGAAGGCTCGCGTGCAACATCCGCCAGTGTGACCACATCAGTGCACGTACGCCCAACGTGGTTGGTCGCGGCCACGTGACTGCCGTGCGCTGTGTGCACTGAGGGAACGACGGAGGTCAAGTACCCGTCATCTCGTCCTACTCGATGATGATGATGATGATGATGATGATGATTAGTGTTTCAGGGCGCACAACAGCGAGGTTATCAGCGCCCGTTCCCAAAAGTTCAATCCAGAGCCGAATTGTGAGAGAATTGGTATTGTTCAAATTGCAAGATTGGACACAGCACATCAAAACAGGGAGATAAAACTAAAAATAAAATAGCAGTACAAACAGGTAAAAATAATTAATTAACGGTGGCTGAGTGACCACTTACAAATAATGGGTGACCAACCCACTGGACAGCACATTAAGACTTCAATCCCAAGATTTTGGGAAGAAGGCCAGACGTCACACAAAAACGTAAAACTCTAGCGACACTCGCCTCATTATTAGTTAAAAGAGAGGGTAGGTCTGGTGAGAGACTGAAATCTTCCCTCAAACCCGCATATAAAACACACTCAGTTAAAATATGTCGTATCGACAGCTGTGTCCCACATGTCTGACACGTTGGTGGCTCCTCACGACGTAACAGAAAACCATGTGTCAAAGGACAATGTCCTATTCTAAGCCGTGTAAGGGTACTTCCTCAGCGCGTCGTTGTCGGAAGGAGGTGAGCCACGGTCGGACAGAATCCTTCACCGCTCGCAACTTATTATCCCTCACGTCCAGCCACTGAGCCTCCCACCAACGCATGACCTTCCGAGTCACGAAAGACGTAACGGCCTGCAGGGGGACGGAACAGCGAGCAGGAGGTGGGATGGAGCAAGCCTCCTTGGCAGCCGCATCTGCAAGTTCATTGCCAGGAATCCCTATGTGCCCTGGAACCCAGCAGAAAATTACATCCTTACCCTGCTGTTGCAAGAGCAGGAGTGCGTCCTGCACCTCTTGCACCATCCGATCTGCTGGGTACATCTGTTCAAGAGCGTGTAGAGCACTTTGGGAATCGGAGCAGATGATTAATTTCGTGCCACGATGTCGGCGCATATGCTCTAATGCTTGCACAATGGCAAACAGTTCTGCATAGTAAACTGAGAACTGCTCTGGGAGCCCTATCCGATGGACAGTATCGGGAAACACAGCAGAGCAGCCCATACAATCCCCCTGTTTAGACCCATCCGTGTAAACAGTAATAAAATCGGAATGGCATTCTAAAATCTCAGTAAGTTTAATTTTAAAAAGATGGTCCGGGGTACAACACTTCCTGTAAGCAGCCAGATCAAGAAGTAATCTTGGCCTTTGTAGTCGCCAGGGAGATCCCCTACATCCCTGGTGGAGTACCTTAATGCCCTCCAGGTGTACTGACTCGAGACTGCACGGATGCCAAACGGCTTTGTTGCCGCCGGACGGTGGCGGAAGAGACGTGCCAGTGCCGGCTGGGAAAAAGTGTCGGACGCCAATGAAAGAGGAGTGGACTTGGCCCTGTATGCGTGCCGTACCACGAGGAGAAGACGCCGAATGGACAGCGGAGGCTCTCCCGCCTCGACACACAGACTAACAACTGGACTCGTGCGATAAGCCCCCGTTGAAAGCCTAATGCCCTCATGGTGAATCACATCCAACATTTTGAGGTAGGAAGGTCTTGCAGAGCCATAAGCTTGACATCCGTATTCCAGTCGAGGTCGCACAAAGGCCTTATAAAGTTGGAGCAGACGTGCCCTGTCAGCGCCCCAGGATCTATGACTGACGCATTTAAGGACGTTTAAAGCCTTGAAACAGCGGACTTTTAGATCCTTTAAGTGTGGCAACCATGTGAGCTTCTCATCAAAAATAAGCCCGAGATACTTCACTTTTTCCATAAAGGGGAGAACAGTGTCTCCTAGTTTTAAAACAGGGAGAAACACGAGGTCTCACTTACCTAGTACCCTAGTTCTGCCCCCTCATAAAAGTACCAAAAATAATCAGAAATTACTCGTTTGCTGCCGATGTCCCCCACTGGAACAAGGTCCCCTGCACTGTGCGCACAATTCGACACGCTGTTGCTTTCAACAAGAAGTTGTTGTGGCAATTCGGTCTGTCAGCCGCATAGCTTTCCTCCAAAAATTAACTTATACGGCCAGTTTTGCCGCTGTCAAAGAGTAAAGCAAATTTCGTGATGACTGAAAACCACCTCAGCTGTATAATCGGTACGCATGCGACAGCATGCGTTTCCTAACACGTTTCAAAAAGCTGCGCATAAAAACGGGACTTTGCGGGTGCCCATACATCGGGTTCTGTTCGTGACAGAAAGTTAAGGTCAAGTGTTTTCGATATCCCGTATATGTAAATCTGTATATCCAACAGAAGGATCGTCTTACTGTTGCTATCCTACAGTATAGAGTCAGTTTCAGTACTACCGGCTGATTCATTGTGCTTTACATGTGATCTACTGTGTGCCTTAACGGGCTTATGGAGGCACAATTTAATTCGTGGGTGGTCCCTGAGAAAAACCAAAAAAACACTTGGTTTTTGAGTACCAAAACCGAACCGCGGATTCTAAGACGGCTATACACAGCAAATCGCTGAAATTTTGCAGTGTATTCGTAAGATACCGATCTCGAAGAGTCTTGAAAATTTTCGTGATATCTTAATCCGTTTCCGAGGTACGGAGGTTCAAAGTTATCCTACTTGTTTATGTAAACTGCGGACGTAAAATCCGGTGTGAAACGAACGAATAATGAATAATTTCACCAAATTGGCCAAATTATAACGGTGAATTATTTAGCCTTTTATCTAGAAGTCCTTTCAGTTTGCAAAAATCTTTAACCATTATCGAGAAACATCCCAAAAACGTGGTTTTTGGGTACCAAAACCGGGCAGCGGATTCCAAGACGGCTGTGCTCAGATACTGGCAGAAATTTTTACGACATATTCCTAAGATCCCGATATCGAACTTCGAAAGTTTTCATGTTAACTTCATTCGTTTCCGAGATCCACAGTGTCAATGTTGTGGAAGTAAAATTCGATGTGACGCGAAAACGTAGTTTATAAAGTGATGTAGCACGGAGAAATCCGTATCTCCATTATCATCAGAAGGATTTCCGCAATTCCACGGTGTTGTAGTACTGAAGCACATGCAGAATTTTTGTGCACATAAAATTCAGTCTGAGGTATAAAATTCTATAGTTTTCGTCACTACAGTTTCACTTAAGCAGACTAGCAAAATTTTGCTGACCCATAATTCCTTTCGTAACAGTCACGTGAGGTGCTTTAGCGGGTAAGAGAAGGGAACCAGCGGAAAAATGCTCCTGTCGGAGCGCTAAATATGCGAATGTGTTCCTGTTTATTTAAAAGACACTGAGTAAAAAGTGTGGTACCTTCCTCAGCAGCTTTTAGAAATTTTCCGAAAACGTGTGTCATGCAAACATATTCACGCTTTTTTTATCCTGAGAGAGAATGAGGGAGTGGCCGGAGAAGCAGACGAAAAAGTTAGAAATACTGTAAAGTAATAGAGAATGGTTGTGGTATGGAAAGAGCCAGAGACACAGTGGCAGTGTGAGGGAAAGAGAGGGACACGGTGGCAGCGGAACATAGTTGACAGTGCCAGAACAGTGCTAGGAAACGAGTGGAGGAGACAATGACAGTGGCAGAGGAATAAAGAGAAGTTGTAGGTGAAATTGTGTGGGAGCCAGTGATAATGAGAGATAGAGTCTAGCACAACAAGGGAGAGAGATATCGCGACTCTGAAGAGAGACAGCAGCAGTGGAAAGGAATGAATCAGATATTGCAGTAGCAATAAGAGAGAGCAGGAGAGAAAGAATGGCTTTGAGGGGAGATAGCGGCACCAGGACAGAACGAAAGAGGGTGTGGCTGTGGGACAGGAGACTGTGACAGTGACAGCGGGTTGGGATGAATGAATGAATGAATGAGTGAGTGGAATGGGTGAATGTGAGCGACTTACGTCGACAGACAAGTGGCTGTGAGCAAATTACAGTTAAGACAGTTTGTCGGAGTGAAAGATGGGTTGCGCGTTAGAGAGAGCACGAGTATATTCGCATACCGAAATTTTTGGGTAAAATTTGAAAGGTGCTGAGGAAGGAATAATTAGGCAGCTGGTACCCAACTTTTCAGTCAGTCTTTTAAACAGGAGCATATTCGTCTTTTTCCTCTGGTTACACATTTATTGTCCTACGACGTGTTTCGTTCTTAGAACATCTTCAGATTGTCGCGTTGTGTTAGCCTGAAGATGTCCTGAAAACGAAACAGGTCGTAGCACAATAAATATGTAATAATACAGCTGATTTCGCCTCCTAAATCATTAAAATTAGTCAGTGTAATCCAGATTATTAGTAAAGCAAATGTTCCGTTTTCTCCCATTTACGCTTCTTTCTCTTGTTATTTCTCGATCAGTCTCCTACCTAAATTGCAAATGTTCAAATGTGCGTGAAATCTTACGGGACTTAACTGCTAAGGTCATCAGTCCCTAAACGTACACACTACTTAACCTAACTTATCCTAATGACAAACACACACACCCATGCCCGAGGGAGGACTCGAACCTCCGCCGACCTAAATTGCATATGTTTTTAATGTTCCATACTCCAGTCGGTCCGACTGTTAAAAACCCTTTTCCCGGGAAATAGTTGAAGTATCAAGTTGAAATTTACGCCACCCTGGCGGTGTAAAAGAGTTTAAGCTTCTAAGGCAATGAAATAAAAAAAATTATGTCACATATTTTGTTACTCGTAAACTTACTCATTCAAACCAGTAAGGTACTTACAGTTGACTGAAATTTGGAGGTAGGGAAGATTTCAAAGTACAAGTAAAGGGAAAAGAACAGGAAATTCTTAATTTGTAATTATATCACACACAAAATATCTATTTTGTCACTTTTTATCCAACTTGAAACTTAAAATTAGAAACTTGGAATTCCCGGGACTGTCATCTTCCCAGTATCGATACCAATAAGAAGCAAAAATCGTCGACTTGCTCGATTTCCAGGATGGATAAACTGTCAGCGTTCATAATTAACTTTGTACTCGCATCTGGCCATTTTTTATTTTTATTGTTGCACTTGTCACGAACATATGTAAAATCTCTTTATTTCAGTTCGATTTGTAACATAGTGATATCCAAATGTTACCTTCTACGTTAGGTGTAGCTAATAACATGGTCGCCATAATGAATATAATGTAAAAATCTAGAATTCCTGGTAAAATGCGGGAGGGAGGACTATGGCCCTAAAGTTTCGTGGTTAAATAACTCAGTAAGGATGTAATTAAAAAGCGTTCTTCCCAACTGACAATCCATATCGTAGGAGCTGCAGTTTCATGTAGAAGTAGAATATCTCTGGACAAAATTTGACAGGGGAAATATTTGGTGACAACGAAAATAATTTCGGTAGAGCGAAGATCCGCAACGAGTTTCATTCGGAATGTGCTTGTTATACGGCAGGAAATCAGGAACAGTGAAAAAGAAAGAGGAAACAGTGGTGGTTATATTTGAAATGTGGTTGTGGAGAAAAATACTTGAAATGTGAATGACTGTATTGGGAACGAGAAATTACTTAGAAATTACTTCAAACATTGGGACAGGAAAGAAGATATCTTCGGTTGGTCGTGCATTTGGAAGAAATTGCTTGCGAAGAAGGACAACGAAGGAAAAATTGCAGACGAGAGAGGACGACGAGAAGAAATGGGACAGTGATGGATGACATTAGAAATGGAAGAAGTTGGTAGTAGATTAAGGAAGAGGGAGAAACACAGAAGAAAGCGGAGGCTACTCAGTCGACTCTTGTTATAAGTCAAAACTACCAGAGACAAAGAAGAATTTTCATTTCGTTTGCAATAATTAATGACCCATGGTACAGCGTGCACGAAACAAAATTGCTTCGGAAATTATTTCACGCGCCTTAAATAAGGCGACGCAGCGTATTTCATTTTGCTCGGGTACGGATGATGTAACAATGTTTGCCTATGTTAAGGAGCATCAAATGTTTTCTGAGGCAGTTTCATATTGCGCAACCTTTATATGCGCCACGTTTATTGCCTCTGTGAGACAAGTAGACTGTCTGTGTTTGTTGTGACGCCGCACGTGCGCATCCCGACTTCAGTGGCACGGAATCGTGTGCGGCTGGCACCGGTGCTTGCTGAACAAAGCCGCGGTCGCCGTCCAGTTACGTGCCTTGACAGTCGCCGGGAAACAGTGAAGCGGACGAGAACACAGATACTGTTTTTGTGGCTTGTTTGACACATTACAGCGCAGTTGTCAGGGTAAAATATGACGGGAGCGGTAAAGAAGGTATGTTTAGTGACTTTTTAACCGATGAAATGAGCTGTGTCTACTTAAAACCAAACAACTACCGATATTATCCGCAATCGTTGGCTACAAAATTTTCTCCGCGCGGCTCCGCTTTTGTAAATGACTCACCTGCTACCTTAATAGTACAGTTAACGATTTCAAACGTATTTGCTTGCGCTTATTTGCGCGTTTCTAGTGGACGGTCATTTATGACCCTGCGATTGTGACACACGGTAGACATTTATTGTGCAATACTGCAAAACACTCTGTAATCGTGCGCAATATTGTGGAAATTATGATAATGCTCGGTAACTATTAAATTAATTAATAGCGAATTAAACAACTGCTTCATTATTGAAATGAAAACTAATCAACAGACAATGTACTGTGGATAATTCATTAATGAACATTTTTAATGATTTCTTTTTCAAGTTCGCGGCTGTACAGCCAAATTTGTCTGACGAAAGTCTGTTTTAGCTCACTACTGCTAGTGAAAAATACTTGCGATTGAAATTACAATGAAATGAACACCTTTAGCTGCTTACAGGCGTTGGCATACGTCAACGGGGACAGATGAAAATGTGTGCCCCGACCGGGACTCGAACCCGGAACCCGAGATCTCCTGCTTACATGGCAGACGCTCTATCCA
Organism: Schistocerca cancellata; assembly: GCF_023864275.1. NCBI lineage: Eukaryota > Metazoa > Arthropoda > Insecta > Orthoptera > Acrididae > Schistocerca > Schistocerca cancellata. The sequence goes on from NC_064635.1 coordinate 214,045,118, forward strand.
TCTGAGACACCGAGGACACAGAGGATAGCGCGACTGCAGGGATTTATCTCTGGCACGCCTCCCGCGAAACCCACATTCTCAACGTATTGTCCCGCACTACATTCGTAGTTCCCCCGCCCATTATACTCATTACTCGCGGCGCGTTACCGATTCCCGTAAGAGTTCGGGCACTGTTTGTGCATTCGCACAGAAGAAGAAGATGGTCAAGTGGCCGGTGAAATGGTTCAAATGGCTCTGAGCACTATGGGACTCAACTTCTGCGGTCATCAGTCCACTAGAACTTAGAACTACTTAAACCTAGCTAACCTAAGGACAACACACGCATCCATGCCCGAGGCAGGATTCGAACCTGCGACCGTAGCGGTCTCGCGTTTCCAGACTGTAGCGCCTAGAACCGCACGGCCACTCCGGCCGGCCATGTCCGAAAGAACAGATACCATCTTCGTATATATATATACTTGCGATTAATTTTCTCGAAATTTTGGACACGGTGAAACCGAGCTCAACAGAGGAACGACCGCTTGACGTTGCCAGTAAACAGTTCGTTATTAGCGAGCACACGATACATTATATCGGAAGTTTTTCAAGAATCTGCCGAGTTTGGAGCTTTATGATGCATCATGTTGGATCCAACATTTTTAATTTTGTGATTTTGACTCGGATTCTTGATCAGCGATCCCAAAAATCTAAAAGGAATAGAACTTTGTAGTTTTTTAATATCCACTTTTGCAGTCGCTCCAGGTTCTGAAGCGACTTGGCCCACTGTTCGGCCGTGCTAGAGGCAGCAATGAGGAGGTTCGGCCGTAGCCCAGCACTGCGTGAGCAGGTAACGGCGGCGCCTCGGAGGGCAACCCGCCGCGCCCGGGAGGGAAGCCGACCCAGCCTGTGCCGAGCGATGGCGCCCGTAGTGACCGAGACCGGTCGCTGCAACCACCGCTTCCTTTGGCACGCTTCAAACGCCTCCGAGCACTATGGGATTTTACATCTGAGGTCATCAGCCCCTAGACTTAGAACTACTCAAACCTAACTAATCTAAGGACTTCACACACATCTGTGCCCGACGCAGGATTCGTACCTGCGACCGTAGCAGCAGCGCCGTTTCCGACTGAAGCGCCTAGAACCGCTCGGCCACAACGGCCGGCTCCTTTGGCATGTTACGGTACGATGTACATTCATTGACGTATTTTATTTTGCATGATATTGAAAGTGTCTGTGTCATTATATCTCGGTGAATAAACTACATCTGAAGATGTGCCGAAACCGCTGCTAGGACTATAACATATTTTTAAGCGAGCGTGACGTATGAAATTTTTATACAGTCGGCCTACCGCTTTACGGAAAATAATTTAATTTCATTGTTAGGATTTCACAGATGTCCTATTGTTTCAGATTCTTTATAACAGTGGTGGCGTATGGTAGGATTATGTAAACTGTTTTTATGTGAGCGTTTATTAATGCGTAACTTTGCAGTTAACGTACTGCAACTCCGGAGCGCTAGGGCAGAGTGCGTTGTAAACATAACGACGACATCTGGCTGTTGGTTGATTTGGGGGAGCGGACCGAGCCGCGAGGTCATCGCTCCCATCGGATTGGGGACGGAAGCCGGCCGTGGCCTTCTCAGAGGAGCCAGCCCGGCATTTGCCTGAAGAGATTTAGGGACATCACGGAAAACGTAACTCGGGATGGCCGGACGCGGCTTTGAACCGTCGTCCTCCCGAATACGAGTCCAGTGTGCCGACCACCGCGCCACCTAGCTCGGTATATTTGTTTCTTATCACATGTGAGTTTATAGAATGTGTCTAATGTTGGCGTGCAAAGTGGCATGTTACGCATCAGTATTTTCCTGTGTTCTTCCAGTTTCTATCTGATATTGCCACAGTAAATATTATTTCATTTTGATAGGTCTGATGAAGCAAACAGCAAAAATAGTAACGTGCTAAAAAAATAGTAAAAAGATTACTTTTCCTGACAGAAATCAATTTCCTAGAGCGTTTTGCCATCGCAAGTTATCAAATTATCTGTAAATCAGGCAAGTTTTCTGGAAATGAGTGGTTCGAAAGCGTTATTTGTGATATCACAGTCAATACCTTGCACTGAAACTTGCAGATTGGATATTTAAGGCGCGAACAAAATGATTTTTGATATTTTTCATAAATGTAGCCATTGATCGAATTCGAAATTTTGCTCATTAAGACGTATAATTTGACTTTAAGGGGGTAGCACGTCAAACGGGCCGACTTGGAGCAGAAGAGTCACCACAGGACATTTTAATTTCTACTGTCTATACTTTTACAAGCAAATTCATAAAACTTTGTCACCATGGCCAGGAAGGATTGAGGACTCACACTCATCGCAGTGGAAGTTCAAAACCGTAGCAAAATACCTTTTTTTTACATGTGAAATTTAATCATTTTTTCACTTGTTACTGGCTGCATTTGTTGCTATAGGTACACTTTTCTTCCTAAGTAAGAGAGATTCTGCGATGAATTTTTCATAGCACACAAACACTAGTTACAGGTGTATGAAACTGTAGAATTTTCCAAATCTATTAAAAACTGTGGAAAAAATTGAGTTAATTAACTATAAAACTTGAATTTTTTCTAAACATGAAGTTTAAAATGTAACACTTCATTCATTTTTTCATAAATTAAATAACTCCTACAGTTTCATACACCTGTAACTATGGCTTGTATGCTGTGCAAAAGTCTACGAAGAATCTCTCTTACTTAGGAAGAAAAGTGTACCTATAGCAACAAATGCAGCCAGTAGTAAGTGAAAAAATGATGGAATTTCACATGTAAAAAAAAGTGTTTTGTTACGTTTTTGAGCTTCCACTGCTGTGAGCATGAATCCTGAATGCTTCCTGGTCATGCTGTTAAAGTTTTATGACTTTATTTGTAAAAGTATAGACAGTGGAAATTAAAATGTCCTGTGGTGCCTCTCCTGCTCCAAGTCGGCCCGTTTGACGTCCGACCCACCTTAAACGTGTAGCACAAACAGTCTAGAATTAAAGTCAGAAACTGAGTATACGTCTCGAGTCAGCGCAACTCGTCGGGCGCAAATTACCCAGAACATGTTCATCGAGTATTTGAGAATGAGGGCACTTGCCAACTTCCAATAAACCTTACCAATAATGTGAAACTGGCACATCCTGGCAGATTAACACTGAGTGCCGGACACGGACTCGAACCCAGGATATTTGCCTTTGGCGTGCAAGTGCTCTAGTGACTGAGTTACCGGAGCTCTCCCACCTGCACCTCACCTGCCACCGTCCAGACGAGACAGGAAGTCTGCCGCGGCACCAGCGCTCCCGCACCCGTGGCAGGAAGCAGCCTACACAGTGGAGACGCCTAGCCGCTTAGCCGCAGCCTCGCTGACTCGGCAGCCAAGTGTGCGCTGGTGTGGCACATTAACACTGTGTGTATTTCCAAACTTTGTGCCGCTGGTACTCTCATAAAATGGTTAAAGGAGAAAAAAATACCTCTTACTATACAGGGTGAATCAAAAAGAATACCACAACTTTAGGAATTTAAAACTCTGCAACGACAAAAGGCAGAGCTAAGCACTATCGGTCGGCGAATTAAGGGAGCTATAAAGTTTCATTTAGTTGTACATTTGTTCGCTCGAGGCGCTGTTGACTAGGCGTCAGCGTCAGTTGATGCTAAGATGGCGACCGCTCTACAGAAAGCTTTTTGTGTTATTGAGTACGGCAGAAGTGAATCGACGACAGTTGTTCAGCGTGCATTTCGAACGAAGTATGGTGTTAAACCTCCTGATAGGTGGTGTATTAAACGTTGGTATAAACAGTGTACAGAGAATGGGTGTTTGTGCAAAGGGAAAAGTTCTGGACGGCCGAGAACGAGTGATGAAAATGTAGCACGCATCCGGCAAGCATTTGTTCGCAGCCCAGGAAAATCGACTCGCAGAGCTAGCAGACAGCTGCAAATTCCACAATCAACTGTATGGAGAGTCCTGCGAAAAAGGTTAGTTATGAAACCTTATCGTCTGAAATTGGTTCAAGCACTACCTGAACGTCAACTACCCGAGGCGATGGATCGGCCGCCAGGCAGCCCGTGACAGAGCACTTCATCACTGCCCTCCAAGAAGCCCTGATCTTACCCCCTGCCATTTTTTCGTATGGGGGTATGTTAAGGATATGGTGTTTGGGCCACCTCTCCCAGCCACCATTGATGATTTGAAACGAGAAATAACAGCAGCTATCCAAACTGTTACGCCTGATATGCTACAGAGAGTGTGGAACGAGTTGGAGTATCGAGTTGATATTGCTCGAGTGTCTGGAGGGGGCCATATTGAACATCTCTGAACTTGTTTTTGAGTGAAAAAAAACCTTTTTAAATACTCTTTGTAATGATGTATAACAGAAGGTTATATTATGTTTCTTTCATTAAATACACATTTTTAAAGTTGTGGTATTCTTTTTGAATCACCCTGTATTTTCGCATCTCAACTAGTAAGACGCGAGCATCAGACACGAGGCTTTAATTTAGTACTGCTTTACTACTGACTCTCTTCACAGTACATTTCGCGGACACTAACCACATATAACACTGAATGTACGTACAAAATTATATCATTGCGCGACACACAGTTCAGAAGATGTGACATCTTGATATGCTTGAAATACTAGCTTCTCTTACAGCGAAACGCACGTCACCCGGACTATACTCAGCCAGTGTATGAGAAAGGCAGCGCTTAACGACTTCTAATAAAGTTCAGAGATAATTTCAAATTTTCGCTGCACTTTTTCTCGTTTACAGCCCCACAAAATAGTGGAAGGAAAACAGTTTGTGATTTACTAAATGTGTAAAACTTGGGCATCAAACGAGTTTCATACTGGAGAGTTCGAATCTTTACTCGCGGGTGGGCGGAAGACCTGGTGTCGTAACTGAGTGATCTTCGATACTGCAATAGGATGCTGCTTAGCACCGAACAATTTTAAATCCATCCATACAGAAAAGCGAAAGCTTTTCGTTCTTTCAGTCTTGTGTGATTTCTTCCCGTCTAAGTTTTTCAAGTAGCGAAGTTTTCACCCACTTTGAGCGTTGATGGACTTAGAGCTGAGGTGTCTACTGCGCGGTGCGGTGAATTGGAGTAAGCATCCGCAGAACCGGCCCACCTCCCCGCCCCACCTCTACCCCCCAAAAAGCATATATGGCTGGTGCAAATGTAAACTAACCAAATCGTCGAATCATTTCGTAATCGCTTTGTATATCCTGCCAATCGAGGATGCATCACACAGCAGTCGGAGATACGAAACATAAAGCCTGTCGTAAGATTCGACAAAAATGTGACGTTATCTGTCATCTTAAGTCGGCGTCAGAAGCGTACGCCTTTTTTTTTGTAGGAGACCTAACGTACCGCCTCGCACCCGTTCGAACTACTCACGTTAGTTCCTTATCTGCTGTCTATAAGCGGACGAGGAAATTATTAGTATTCTACAGAACAATACTACTACGACATCATCAAGGTAAGGCAGCCGAGACGGAGCGAGGTCAGAAGACGCACAGCTTCTGAGAGGCCGCAATCTCGAGAGCAGGCAATCTGGGATAAGATAGTTGTGCGTGCTTCCCTCGCCAAGGACGAGCGGGCACGGATGCAGGCTAAGCCAGCGAGAGCGGAGAGACTGCAGCGGGCGCAAGCGTGTCTCTTAGTGCGTACCGTCAAAGTTCTGTTGGTTGTGAGGTTGCGATTCTTTGAAGCTGATGCGTACATCTGATTAGCAACACTTCCCGTTTTACTTGGTGAAAATGTCGGACTCATTTCACCCACTCACACACACACACACACACACACACACACACACACACACACACACATATATATATATATATATATATATATATATATATATGTGTGTGTGTGTGTGTGTGTGTGTGTGTGTGTGTGTGTGTGATGAATCCGATATTTACACAAAGAAATGTACGGGTGGATCACCATTTTGGTTTTGAATACGTTGAATACATACTTTACTGCCAAGACAAACTCAAAGGAACATATTCTTCCGTGTAAGACACTCTGCGGAGAATTTATTCTGACGCATTATGTGCTCAGTACGTGCACATGAACACTGATGTTGGCGACAACCCTACGGCGCATGTCTTCTGCGACTTCGGTGCAAGCCTGAAGAATAAGGCGCCTGAGCTTCATTAAATCGTGTGGGTGTTTCGGAAAAATTGTTTCCTTCTGGCATCCCCAAAGGCGAAAGTCCCACGAGTTGAGGTCCAGATTATTGAGGAGCCTATATTGTATGTCGTCGAAACGACCTGGAAATTCAATGAAATGACCCACAAGTCCAAAGGCTCGTGTTTTTGCATTGTGGCCTTCCTCCATCATACATGAAGGCCGGCGTGTTGAAGAGCAATAGAGTAACAAGAAACTGTGGAGCGAAGTTATTGGGATTCATACTTAAACAACGCCCACTGTTCACAGTTCCTTCAAAGGAAAATGATTCGACAAATAAGTGATTTGGAACTGGACACACACAGTACTCCTAGGAGCGTTACATTTTCGTTCACGAAGCACTTGCGGATTCTCGGTATCCCAAAAGCATACATTTTGTTTGTTAAGCACACTGTCCTAGCGAAAATGCACTTGGACTGAAAACCAGACGCTGTTGCCTATCCTCTCCCCGGCGGACAAACAGCAGTGTTCCGCCGTGGGCTTCTGCGCAGAGGTGCATCCGGAGGCCGCTTTCAAGAATCCGCTGAACGGAGCTCCTCGATACGCTGGCTGCACTGCCGCCTCTGTGCGCGTTTTGCGCGGGCTTCTGTGTCGAGCAGCTCGTACCGCTTCAGCATTGTCCGGGGAGCGAGCAGGCTTCGGCAGAGCTCGCTTCGCTGTCAGTATTGATCAGTTGCGAGTGGAAATAGTAAAAGGACAGGACTAGTAGTGGTACAAGGTACCCTCCGCCAAGCACCATCTTGGTAAAGTCAGGAAAATCTTGCATTCCGCGACTTCTCCGCACAGATGATTTAGCGATACCAAATATTGGCGTCGAAGACACGTGACAAGTACGTAGAGCGATTCACCCCAGATTGTGAGGACGTGCACATTCCCGCGACTGCACCCTTTAACAGGCCAGCCCTTTTCTTTCTTCGCTTGCTCGCCACGCGGTACTTCGAGGTCACCGATGAAATGGAGAGTTAAAACACCTAGCGGAATTTCTCACTTACGTATAGTTTGTTTCTCGATACTGTATTAGCCTGCGATAATTACAGTCTATATTCAATAAAAGTACTGTATAACTAATAACAAATGATTTATTCTTCCACCTTCGTTTAGATAATACCCGGGAGTAATGAGCTGCTGACTAGTCGATACCTTCGTATCGATCTTTCGAGACTTCAGAAAAAACACAAAGTATTTTGTAAATGTTCGTTACAATATTAGCTGTCACGTTACAAACACCAAGAACGAAGTGCTTAGACCAAAACGGTGGTAAGACCGGGGTGCAGTCTAGCACCCGTACTGTTCAATCTGTGCGTGGAAGAAACAATGACGGAAATAAAAGAAAAGTTCGAAAGTGGGATTAAAATTCGTGGTGGAAGGATGTCAGTGGTAATATTAGCTGACGCCATTGATATCGCTAGTTAGGGTAAAGAATAATTAGAGGATCTGTTAAATGGAATAAACAATGTAATGAGTACAGAATATGGATTGACAGTAAACTGCAGAAGGACGAAAGTAATGAGGAGTAGCAGAAATGAGATTACAGCTAAACATAACACCAAAATTGATGGCCGCGAAGTAGGCGAAATCAACGAATCCAGATGCTTTATAAGCAAAATAACAGGTGACGGACGAAGCAAGGAAGCCATAAAAACCAGAATATCACAGCAAAGACTGCATTTCTGACAAAAATAATCTAATATCGGCCTTGTCTCAGGCAGAAATTTCTGAGCATGTCCACTTGGTGCACAGTACTATATGGTAGTGAATGATGGACTGTGGGAAATAGGAAGACGCTGGAAGCATTTGAGATGTGATGCTGCACAAGGAATTTGAAAATTAGATCGACTGATAAGGTCAAGAAAGAGGTGAAGAAAGGCTCATACGGAAAACTCTGAGAACAAGAAGGAACCGTTTGATAGGCCATGGTTTAAGACACCAGGGAATAACTTACATAATACTAGAGAGACCTGCAGGATGCCGGCCCCGAAGTGGCCGTGCGGTTAAAGGCGCTGCAGTCTGGAACCGCAAGACCGCTCCGGTCGCAGGTTCGAATCCTGCCTCGGGCATGGATGTTTGTGATGTCCTTAGGTTAGTTAGGTTTAACTAGTTCTAAGTTCTAGGGGACTAATGACCTTAGCAGTTGAGTCCCATAGTGCTCAGACCCATTTGAACATGCAGGATGTAAAAACTGTAGGGGAAGATAGAGATTGGAATACAAGCAACAAATAATTGAGAAAGTAGTGTGCATATAATGAGCAATTATATAGCGAGTTTCTTTTCCGGAAACCGCATTTGAATGTTGGTTATTTGTGAGAAAATCTTTTACCCTGCAGAACCTAGTTAACCTCTTTCACTCTACTCTGTAATGAATGTCGTATTGTCCTGCATCTTCCTAAATTCCTTCGGATCATAAATGGTCTCGTCCGAAGTCGACCTCTGCCAGTTATCACAGAATTCTGTAGATAATTCGTGTCTGCACTTTGGTAATATCACACTCGTCAGCACCTGACTTCAACGCGATTATAAATCCACACTGTGGTTCGCGTGGCAAGCGAGCGCTAGACAAAACAGAACTCAACGCTCAGGAGACGCGTACGTAACAAAGGGACAAGCGCTTTCGCTTGTCGCGAAACGTCACGCCAGAGATAACGCTCCCGTCGCCTTAAATGGCGAGCGGGTGGCGCTGACGTCGCAGGGTTATCTCTGGCACCCGCCCACATAGCTAACCCCTCTGGCCAGCATTCGTTTTCGCTGCCGCTGGCCGGAGAGTAGACCAACAATGCATAACTCTTCCATATATAGTTGCTGACCGTCTCATCACGTTTCCTGAGCTTATCAGGAGGATTCCAAAAGTCGAAATTTATGAGTTATGAAAACAAATCAATGACGGAAGTGTTCAACATAAAATCTTGTATAAAACTGAGGTAATTACTGTCCAGTATAGCGTTATAAAATACCTACAGGGTGACAATTATTGAACTATATAAAAAAACGTAACTTAGATAAAACTACGGCGTGCACACACTTTATTCAACGCCTAAACGTCACTACAGATATTCGAATTTGGATTATGAGATGTTCGATATGCCTTCCTTCGTATGCGATGATGTGGCGCAGACGAATAACAGAAATTCTGCATGACCGCTGAAGTGTCGGAATATTCATGCTGTGCTGTCGATGACCTCTTGAATGGCTGAAAGTGGGCTTCGTCGCTAAACCAAACCATACGGCGCATCCTAATTCCCGTCATCTCCCGCGGCCAACCGTACAGTTTGAACGTCCTAACGCAAACCGTTCACAAATTATGACGATTTTATTTCGTATAGTTCAGTAATTGTCACCGTGTAGCTGTAACGCTATATGTTGTTACAGACGACTGTGTTAGATCTAGGATCAGACCTCAGCGGAGTCCACTGTACCAAAGAAGAACAAAAACACATATAATGAAGTGTGTAACATTACAGTATGCAGCTGTTAAGTGAAACAACTTTAAACGCATCACATCTTACATCAGCATTTATCCTCATAAGCGTATCTGTGTAGAATACTTATGCACTGAATAAAGTAGCTCAAAGAATATTTAATGAAGCAGTTACGGCAATGCAAAGATGTCCCAGCCGCTGGATAGCTCGGCTATCGCTGTAGTTAACATTACACACAATAACAAACTCAGAATGCAAATCTTTCAACATTAATATCCAATTACAAGTCATTTGCAGTTTATGGTTGCTGTATAACATTAGTAGAAATAGAGACAGACACACTTCAGTCTAACCAACTCTCAAAGTAATTTAGGCACTAGTCACAGAGATTACGTCATCGTGACATTCAGTGCCAACTAAAACTTAATATTTTTCCCCTTCCTTAGGTACATATCCAGATATGACACATAGTTTGATAATCAATACATAGTTTGATAATCAATACATAGTTTGATAATAATTACTAGTGATTAACATCATTAGATCTGATTATTATTCTAGTACATTTTCTGTTAATATAGGATTTGTTTATATTACTGAAGAGGATGTCTGTGTGCTACCATACCAGTTGTATGCTGAGAATTTACAAACCACCGTATTTTACAGTATACCTCTAAAGTACTATTGTGTGTCAACAGTTTAGGGGACACTAATATTTTATTAATAATGGTCTATTTACTGTCATAATTTATTCATCTCTGTTATATGCCATAGTTTGATATGCTCCTGTACATATCATCAGACTAATAGGAGTGGTTAAGAATCACATATCACCAATCATGCATTTAAGGTCATCTAATTGCCTACTATTACATCACTGTGGTTTGTAGATAAAGGTATTTAATTTATATAAAATTGTTATGAGCAGAAAAGTATCTATTAGGTAGATGATCCCACAAATTTTCTAATGGCGATATCTATCACTACTGATTACCTCTGTCAGGCTGATAATTCTGGTACACTCAATTATTTACTAATCATCCATAGTTACATAACTTTTCATCAGGAAAACCAGTAAAAAATAAAAAGGTTACTATACGACTTATATACAATACATATTTTTATTACAGGCAGAGTCTTTCTGTATCTTTTCACAGTGTTAAAATGACCATAAAGTCAAACTTGGTAGTTGTTCTCACACTATAACATTTATTAAACAAAAAGTCAAACTTCAGTAGTTCTTGACACACCGTAACATTCTTATGAAGAATTTATCTCAAAGCCATAGAGACGTAGCACAGTGACACCCTGACCTGTCTATTTTTATTGTGGACTCTTTATAGCAAGATCAGGTGCAACATCATGACCACGGAGCTAGTGTCGACGTCCAGGCGGTACCAGCGCCAGCTGGCGCGCAATGGCTACCAGTCAGACACGGACGGTGCGTGTAGACTCTGTGAGTGCACAGGGTGTATACGGCCCGGGACATCCGGGAGATCCGGGAAAAACCCGGGAATTTTTTCATCCGGGACAAATCCGGGAAAAACCCGGGAATTTTTTAGAATTCCGGGATTTTTCATTGTTTTAGATTTCAGTTAATTTTGTAGGTTTGACGTGTAAGATCAGATACGCTGACAAAGAACTTTAGTCCACTACTGCTGAATAATACTGCAGCAATGAAACATAAATCAGAGAATAACACCAAAATAAAAGTTTAGTTGCATAGAAAATGGGTAATTTACACAATGCACAGACCAGTTTGCCGACACCGAAAAGTGTCAAAGGCTTTAGGTCGAAGATTATGCAGTACGTCCGTAACAACTAACGTGCATTCGATGTGCGTGACGTCACAATTGTTTAAATTTCTAACAGATCACCAGAAAATATTACGAATAGTGGCTTGAGATGCGTTACTTTCAAAGTAAATTTCCATGCAAGATGATTTATGTTAAGTGTGAGAATGTGCAGTGAATTTCTTAAATCACAGGGCGTTATAACTCTCATTCAAAACGTAACACTTTGCGGATCAGCCATTTGAAAACTGTCGGGCCCAGAAGATAAGTCATTTATGCCACTATTTAAAATTTTACCGGTACATTTGTATTTGATATGACTTAACATGTAACACACGCTAAAAAAAGACCGAGCTTGAGGTTAGTTTTCATATTTAATGTTGTTCTTTCATAGATAAAAAATTATGCAATCGATGCCAAAAAGTGTAATTGACCTTCAAAAAAAATGTGCATAATGTGTTACTGAGCAATGTCACAAGTGTCTTCATGCCAGAACACTTCGACTTTTCTACGCAACTGATAATCATTTTGGCACGATTTTAATTGCCAAATTAGAGACTGTTAGTAGGCCTACGGACTTCCTATCATTGTAGGACTAATAACAGTGGATGCCAATAGACGATGCAATTCTCGTTCGTACATACACATCTGATTACGAGTTAACCGGTGTAGAAACGCACTTAACTGAGTTGAGCGAGCTCGGCGTAACTTCGTAACGTACGCGCTGCGGCCTGTCTTTCTCGTAGGCCTCGTGCTCTGAATAACTGCCGTCATCCGCTAGCGAGGTCACGTGACATGAGCTATGACTGGCTGACAAAAGTGCATCGCTCAACGCAATCTCTATTTTAGAGTTTCGGAAGCTACCGTGCTGCAATTTTTGGAATTTGTGTAAATACTTTCGCAATACGAAAATAATTGTCTCGCATCAAACAACTTTCCAAACGCATTGTTTTTCCAGGATTTCGTTTCCTAAAGTGCTGGGACGTCCTCCGCCGGTATAAGACCTTTACGATTCAAAGGACTGATACGTTTTATAGCTCCGAGGGAAAGTATACTGTTACTTAACCCGGATGTATTTTCACCCGCTTTATACGCAATTTCATCCGGGAGAAATTGTGTTTTTAACCGGGAAATCCGGGAAAAATCCGGGAATTTTTTTTTCTTGTCCACGTAGACACCCTGGTGCAGAACGGGGAAGGCACGCGGCCGAGGGCGGGCTGTGGTGGCCCAGAGGCTGGGCACCAACGTTTCGGAACCTGCGCGACTCGTCGAGTGTTCGAGGAGTGCTGGGGCGATGGGGAGGGTCCTCGACACGTCGCGAAACCACGTCCAGAAGTCGTGGGGTTGGCGCAGGCTTGTGAAACAGGACTGTCGGCGAACTGCGGCGGAATTAACGTCAGACTTTAATGCTGGGCAAAGTACAAGCGTGTCTGAACACACCGTGCACGGAACACTCCTCTGTTACCGACGAGCCACACGTGTGTCAATGTTAACGTGACGACATCGACAACTGCGACTGAAATGGGAACGTGACCACCGGCGGTGGACGTTGGCACAGTGGCAGAGCGTTACGTGTTCTCGTGAACCCCCATACCTTCTTCATCGTGGGGATGGGAGGGAGCGTATCTGCCGTCCTCCGAGGCAGCAGATCCTGCCATCTGTACTGAAGGCAGCGGCTCCACGATTCTCCGGGGATTATCCACGTGGAGCTCGTGGACGGCGCCTTAATGGCCAACGAGTATGGTACACTGACTGCAGACTACATACACCGCTTCGTGGCGATCATGTTTCCCGACGGCAGTGGCATTTTTCAACAAGATAATGCGCCATGTCTGAAGGCCAGTAGTGTGTCGGAGTGGTTCGAGGAACACAGTGTCCAGCTCCAATTTATGTGCTGACCTCCATTCCACCAGATCTGAAACCAATCGAACACATGTGGGATTTAATTGAACCTGGCGTCGGAATTCTGGGTGCAGATATGGGGCCATGTCCCTCCAGCCACCCACCAGGCTGTCCTTGGTTCCGTGCTATGGCGCTTGGTCGCTGTTATCCGTGCCATAGGTGGATACACCAGTTCTTAGACGGTTGATCAGAAGGCCTCGCTGATCACAGTATGTTAAGCAGATACACTACACGTTACTGATTTGTGCTATATTGAATATCATGTCATTGCCTAAGCTGCCCCTTCTTAATTTAATTACGTCTTGACACACACAGTGGTTACGGTTACTACAAGCCACACCACAACTTGGGAAACGGGGTGCAATTTCTAGTGGTTTACTGTCGAGTTGAGATTTTCACAAATGTTTTATTCGTATCTTACAGAAACTAGCAGTACGGCAATAAACAGCCTTTTAAACACGCCGCTAACGGCAATCAAGTAATTTATAGCAATACAACAATTTTAAAAAATTAAAAAAACACAGAAGCTAACAGTACGGCAATAAACAACCTTTTAAAACACGCCGCTAACGCCAATCAAAGTAATTTATAGCAATACGACAATTTAAAAAAACTTGAAGAACATTAGTAAACAGGCTAGTAAAGTAAATGCAGAACTTCGTTAATACGGTACGGTGAGGTAGTGAAGTTACCAACACCGCCATTAAAAAAATTAAACAGGTCTCAGCAAACACACGATTAATGGCAATAAAAGGAATTTCCAAACAAGGAGGAATTTAAAAAAATTTTAAACAAAAGTGTCCTGAAACATCATTAGAACATAACAGTTATGACAGACCCGTGTAAGGTGGCCACAAATCACCCACTCAGGGATGCTCAGGCTAGGCAGAATGTTGACCAATTTAAATACGCCCGTAAAGACAGTTGCCACTCTCAGGCTGGTCACTACACCGACTTTTAGCCCGCGAAAACCTGTTATAAGATGGCTTAACTTGCTTACAGAATTAGAGCTAACCTCGTGCAAAGAAACATTACACCACGCAGCCCTGAATGAGCGACCACGTGGTCAACCAACAAGAAGCATGAATTTACTCATAACCCACGACAGAACAGCGAAACAATTAAACTGTCAAAACTACACCTCCCATCGGACAGTAACGACAGGAGGAGGAAAGATCACTGTCTTCAATTACACCGGTGCCGGGGGCAGGAAAGCCGGTCGCTGGAGCCGGCCGGAGTGGCCGAGCGGTTCTAGGCGCTACAGTCTGGATCCGTCGCAGGTTCGAATCCTGCCTCGGGCATGGATGTGCGTGATGTCCTTAGGTTTAAGTAGATTCTAAGTTCTAGGGGACTGATGACCTTAGAAGTTAAGTCCCATAGTGCTCAGAGCCATTTGAACAAGCCGGTCGGTGGAGGCCTCAAGACAGAAGAGAAGCTGGTTACACAAAATTATTACTTAATGATTAAACCTTCCACGAACTTAACTTGCAATTATGCTCGAACAGTCAGTACACGACCTCCGATGGCAAGGATCCACACATCCGACCGCGCACGCGTCGCCAGCGTACCCAACACGCCACGGTCACGCGACAACACGCTCCGTCAACGGAGTTCACGACTTCTCTCAACGTTGACAGGTAGTGACCTCTCATTCATGTTAGGTGTCTCCTTTTAAACTCCAGTGTTGAATCGGAGGATTTAAAGAAGCTTGTTAACGCCCCACCGAGGCGAAATGAACAGCAACTACTCGTGGGGCGATTCTGTATACAACCAACACGCGGGGAGCTCTTCCGTCAGCTAGACCCGCTCGTTACACACAGCCGACATACATCACGTGGCGACTCGGTACAACCGACCACCTGCTTCGCGCTGGAGAGCCACACTGCCCTCCCGTGTCCACCACTCTCTCTGCGCGCGACGCCGCTACTTCCGCGCCACCACACGAGGTTACAACCGGTCAAAGATCTCACTTCCTCCCTGGCAGTTTCCCGGAAGCAAAAACGCAGATATCGATAGCAGAGGGAAAAGACAACCAAGCAGCCAATTAATGACAGACAACATATCAAACAAACATGTCAGGGGAGAAAAGGGAAACCAATGCAACCTAAACACAAGGTGTAGCACGAATCGATACACGGTTCAAGTCTACTTTAGTACCGAGGTCGCTAATGCGCTCTTGTGCGGTGACGATCGAGTCGGAGGTATGCCAGTTCGATTCCTAGTGAGGGATGAAATTTTGACTGCTAGTGTTTGTCCGGCAAGCTGTGACGCAAAGTTCCTGATCAGCAGTGTTTGTGCGAGTAACACGGACTAAATTCCAGTCCTCCCGCAGTCTCTTACGAAGTGAGAACACGAGCCGTGATCCGGCCGTCAGATGGGGCCGAGCAGCTATTCGACAGGAGCAGACCCGCTTGCAGCCTGTCCACACACATCTGGCCGGAGGAAGGCAGTGCTAAACGACGTCCAGCAGGATTGCTGGAGCTGCTCCCAGCGCTCATTCCCTCAGTATGGGACGACTTCGACTTACTATGGGACTACCTCAGCTAACTACGAACAGGACAGCAACTACTGGTTTAAGACAGGAATCGATATTGGCTGTGCTGTTGGTTTTGTTGTACTCGTGTACCACAGGAAATGTTGCCGAGTCTACTCTTGTTCCAGCTAGGTAGGATATCCCATTCACTCGCACTAACTTTTTGCGCAAACGAAAGAAGAAATACATCAGGCAACTGTTGCATAACTACCAGCATGACTGCCTTTCTTGTAAGTTTGTGCGTTACGAATTATCAACAGCGGTACGTCTTTTTTAAATGGCATCCTGTACTTTTTATTCGGTATTTCGCTTCCTCTCCTCCGTACCTGTTCAGAAACGCATTACAGAGTACGATTTACGTAAACGTGACGTTATTAGAAACTTAAACATAAAATTAATTGAGACTCTCCTTTCGAGTAGTGGGAATCGGTATAAAGGCATGGATATTTGTAGGGATGAACATTGTCGATTGGAATACTTGTGCACACCATAGATGCAGTAATATGAGGTCCAGTATCCGACAAATAGTCAAATGGTGTTGCATTTGGTGTCAGTAGTACAGTATATAACGAGACATGAACGATTCAATGGGTACAGGGTGGAACTCAGTATGAAGGCAGACGGCTGTGTTCGGTGTTAGCGTGTACGTACGTGCCTTTCCTGCCCATAAGAAACAGGCGTGTTGTGTACATAAACCACGACTGTTACAGTCACACGCGGAAAGCAGTTATAGTGTGACAAAAAAGAACAGAATCGGCACGTAGAAGGAAATCGGGGTCTCAAATCGCCGAGAAGCTAAACCGGTCAAAACCAGTGACATATAATTTGGTTACACTGGCAGCACGATGTGCACAGAACTGAAAATACTGGCAGACTAGAAAATTATCTGAGGCATCGCAAGGCGAGGGCCACGGACCGTTACCCCTCTCAGATTGTCGCCAATTTACACCTGCCACACGTCTACGCAAATATTGTCACACGATAAACGTCTTGCAGTCAAGAAACCTGCTCCAACACTCGAACATAAGGCTAGACTGGAGTTCGCTGAAAACCATATGTCATGGACTTGACAGTGGGATAAAGTCATCTTAGGGGATGAGAATAAATTTAATTTAGGTAGCCCTGATGCATTTCATTATGATTGGCATGATCTGAGAACAGAGCGCCAGGTAAGAAGTTATGGTGGCGGAAGTGTTACGAAGTTGGCAGCGTTCTGGGTTACAGGTGAACCAAGCACTGCTTGAGTGGATACCAGAAAGAACTCTGATAGGGAAAGAACTCTAATATCTACACTGAGAAGCCAGAAACAGAACGGATTTGAATGTATGAGGAGCGTCTCATGTTCCAACAAGATAATCGGTCTTGCCCTGGTCAGCACGTTGCGCTGATTCGAACCCCGCGGAAAACCTTCGTAGAATACATTTAAGGCGTGTTTACTGCAATGGAGGGCTATTTGAGGTGGAAAGTGAGCAGAAAAGAGCGATAACAGAAGACTGGGCGACAATATTACTGCCAGAACCAGAAAGCAGTCGACTAGATCCAGTCGAGTGGTCGCAGCATGTTAGTCTCCATGACCCCCCAGTCGCCGTCCCGTGTCTTTTGCAGCTGGCCAACACTCGGTGCCGTAGAGGGCGACAGTCGGGTAGACTTTTTGATTGTAAATCATCCCAAACCCGACGATCGCAGTTGACGCCTTTGAGGTTCGCCACTTCATCCAGACTGCCTGCGTCCTTTCGTCGTAAGCTGGCCATCGCTAGAGATTATAGAACCGATAAATTTATCTACCCTCGGTAGATCTCCGGGGACGTTGATGCTTCCAACTTCTCGTGGGCCTGATGCGGCCGGTCGGAGTGGCCTTGCGGTTCTAGGCGCTACAGTCTGGAGCCGAGCGACCGCTACGGTCGCAGGTTCGAATCCTGCCTCGGGCGTGGATGTGTGTGATGTCCTTAGATTAGTTAGGTTTAATTAGTTCTAAGTTCTAGGCGACTGATGACCTCAGACGTTAAGTCGCATAGTGCTCAGAGGCATTTGAGCCAGCCTGATGCGATGTACTCAGTTTTGTGTTCTTTGAGCCGCAGGCTTTATCGCGCAACTCTTTATGAGTTTGGGGCTGGACTTGTCCTCTGCAGCCAACATTACAGCATCAGTGCAGGTAAGTGGTATACTCTGGCGTGACGTCGCAGTATCCATCACAAGAATAAACAGCAGAGGTGACTAGGCCGAATGCTGTTCGACTCTTACTGTGATGCGAAAATCATTTGACGCTCCGGCAGCCGCTTGGACGTAGCTCCTCCGTTCTATGTACAGAAGCTGTACCCAGTTGCAAGGTACTCCAGAATGACACGGTCGCGAAGCGCTAACATATTAACCTTTTCGAGCTCTAGACAGTAAGAGAAGCAAGTAACTTTTCGTTCCCTGTGTTTAAAACCTTTTGTGAAGGTAGAGGAGTGTGAAGATAGCAGGATTTAAACATAGGGAGCGAGAAATTACTTGTAAGTTGTACATAAAGCAGAGTAGAAGGACATGTAAGGGAAGCAGCGGTTTAGAAGGTAATGTTACAGGGTCGTAGCCTACCCCCATGTTATTCAGTCTGTACACTGGGCAAACAGCAAAGGACGCGAAGGAGAAACACGGAATTATGGTTTGGGGAGAAGAAATAAAAATATTGCAATCCGTCGTTGAGATTGTAATTCTGTCGTTGACTGTAAAGGAGTTGGAAGAGCAATTGAACGGAATCGGTAGTATCTTGAGAAGAGATTATGAGATGAACATCAGTTCAAGCAAAACAATGGTACTGCAATGTAGTCGAATTAAATCAGATGATGCTGACGGAACTACGTTAGGAAATGAGACACTAAACGTAGTAGAGGAGTTTTGCTATTTGCAAAACGATTGATGACGATCGAAATAGACGGGATGAAAAACGCAGACTGACTATTGGAAGAAAAGCTCCATGACCAGGAATTAAAATTAAAAACATCGTGTCTAAGAAATTAATTGTAACTCATTACATGTTTATTAACACATTTGATTAATATAGATATGTAATTTAAATAAAAGTAAAAATATTCTTCTAGTGAGATTCGAATCAATGACTATGCATAGTGGGTACAGCATCGCTACACTCGGCTACTGGCGATTACGCTTATCAGGAGGCATTTCTTTGCGTTTAACGCAGCTTATAAACGTGACAGTCATCTTCAAAGCCGATTTATCGAGTTTTTTTAGAACTGCATCGTACAGCATAAGGAAATTGATGTCTTGGGCACTGAGATTCATAAATATCCATAAATGTAAAGAAAACGGAAGAGGGCCGGTCTGTTAGATAAATATAGTACATACGTCAGACTCAAGCGGGATCCGAAATTTTCGTAATTGAACGAGGTCTCGGCTTGAGCAAACAAAATAGATTAGCATGGGTTCCAAGTTGTCTGACTGCCCTTTAATCGCTTCACAGGGTTACCAACTGTGCGCCAGAAGCTCAGAACTGAAAATGAGTTTTATTTTTTAACAAGACAGAATTATACATACCCGAACTTATATATATATATCCATTGATAAATATTGGTTCTAAATTCGAATATGAGAAATTTTTGGCACTTTTCTTTATTATTTTCTTTATTTTTACAGAGGGAAACAGGAAACGAGTTGCGGCGAATCGGTATTTCTTGTGTTGATCGCAATATATGAGTGTAATAAAGTTACAAATTACCGTTCGTGGATGCTGAACTAGAAGTTAGGATTTAGAGAATGGTTTGAAACTGAACAAAAACGGGCGACCGCAACAAATGAAACGATCTTTCACTGGACGAGGAACTAGTGACGAGCCGAAGAAGTGCACGGCTGCCTAGGCGCGAACGAGGGACGGGGGACGGCGGGGCGACTGTTGCTCTCGCTCAGTTTGGTGAACCGTTCCTCTGGATCTGTTCCTTTGGGAACCACCTGCCTCTGGTTCAGGGTTCACATTAACTGTAGCTCCGCCTACAACTGGTTTGGTTTGTCGGAGGAAGGCAGCGGTAGCCGCCACTATCAGGATGCACGCCTAGTAAATCGGTGTGGCGTTCAAACCAGCCCTGCGGGAAAAGGACAGCTTTGCCTTGCAAAACATTGATCCGAAAAAGACAAACTGAACGATTTTTCCGAATAAATAAATTACTGTTTTATGCATTGCGGGTTGGGCTTATAACAGAGTATTAAGGTAGGCCAGTGCTGCCATTAACAGCAGTATGTCGTGAAAATATATTCCCGCATATTATCTGGGGAGCGATAAGCGGCGCCCCGACAAACAGACGGCGTCGCCTTATCGTCGACACCAGAAAGCCGGCCCTGAGAGGTTGTTGTGGTCAGATAAGCGCACTTCAGTCCTGCACGCTGCTCCGATATGATCTGATGCACTCACCACAGGTCGTGGGAAGCTTCCTTATGTTTTCAAAGCCACGCACTTATTACGTAGATGTTTGACACCAGAAGGAGAGGACGATGTAGCTACTCGGTCAAGATACCCACTTCATTTAAGAGTTCTTCCTCGTTTAGTTTTCTAGTTTCTCTGCTGGTTCGGCACTGTTATACCGGCTGTGCCAGTACGCGCGGCCCACCTGCCTGCGTCCAGTGTTCACGTGTGAGAACGTTCTCCAAGTGTGTGCCTGGCGTGCAACAGAAGCGGGACTCGGCTACCAGCCAGATATTCACCTGGTCGGGTGTGAGAAATCGCCTAAAAACCGCATCCGCCCTTGCCGGCTCACCGGCGCTGTTCGTTACTCCGAGAGGCGGATTCGATACGGGGCAAGATCGCCTCCCCAAATCCACGAAACGCGACGTTAAGGTGCTCGGTTATCTGGGCGGAGACCATTTAATTAAGATGAGATATTTTGTTCTGCGAATATATTAATAATCATTGTACGGCCCATCCACATTAAATGTGACGACCAGTGGTGCAATAACTGTTGACAAACGCCAGATGGAAGCACTTGCCACCATCTTACCTGCGTCCCTCGCCTCCCCCTCCCCCTCCCCCTCCTCCTGCTCACTCGCCGCCCGACCCGCAGTACAGGTACTTACTGAGGCTTTCCGCTGGTTTTCTTAACATACGACCAGAACCTCCATGGATTTTTCGCCACATTTCTAGAGAGGGTTTCGTTGTGGAAACTATTAAATGCATCTCGCATTGAAATCCGCACCAAATTTCGAGCCACAGTAAAACTTCACCAATCTTGGAGTTTCACGTTCGTCTAAATTATACGTGCCTTTTTCGGTGCTCCTGCAGCAGCTTTCTGTCGTGTTTTGTGTACCATGGGGGTCGTTATGAATCTCTCGAGTGCTGTTGATACTATTTCTTCACTTACATAGTTTGGAAGGATTGGAGACTGTCTCTTAGAAAGACATCAACCGAATTTTTAGTTGCTTTTAGAAATATATACATTTCGCGTTTTGTTTTGGTGAATTTCTTTGTTACGGAATTGAGCGTCGCTACGGCTGTGTGTTCACTAATTCCTGCACCCGTCGTGATGCTCAGGATTATTTGTGGCTAAGAGGTCTAGTGTGTTTTCGTAACCATTTACAATTTTCATGGCCTCGTGAACCACTTGTTCAAAATTATTTTATAAATTATGGAAGTTGTTTTCCATCTATAGTAGGGTCCGAAAACGTATTTTTGTCATCATACTGAAGGTAGATTGAAGTGACTGCCAACTATAATTGTGTGAGCAGGGTACCTATTTGTGATGAAACTCAAGTTTTCTTTGAAATGTACAGCAACTGTTTTATCTGAGACCGGGGGTCGATAAAAGGAGCCGGTTATTAATTTATTCCGGTTGTCGAATATAACCTCTAGCCCATACTAAGTCACAGGAACTATCTGCTTCAATGTCGCTTGTGAGCTGGAACACACATTACATTATTTTTCCTAAAGTTGTGCTTCTTCTTTCTGTTGTAGTGAAGATCATTACAATTACGGCTTTTCCCTCCAAAACCTAGGATGCTTTCTCTGTGACCCTGTTAATACCAGAGCTAAACAATGTAGAACAGCAACGTACGTTACAACCATAGCATTCTGTATTACTTCATTTCCTTCTTTTTAACATTTTCAAATTGTACGTCGACATTAGATGACATGTCGATCATAGATGTTCTTATCTCTGTTTATGAACGTACTTTCAATTATATTTTGAACATTGTCCCGCTACACTTTATTAACTAATGTTTCGCCGGAAGGGATATCGGATTTTAGAGAGTAAATTAGTATGAAGTATGTCGTTCTGCTTTTCAAACATTCACATACCCATTTCTTCTTTCCTTATTGTCTTTTGGGCATGCAGTTGTAGTAATTAAAGTAGGCACGAATTCAGCGATCAAAAAGCAATGATGAGTGCGCATTCGCATTCTCATTACAACATTCCTTTCTTGTTGCTCCCATGGCGATGGACTGTTTCTACTGCAATCAGTAAGCGTGAAAGGAAGCTATCGTACAGACAGAGGAATCTATATTTGTACTTGGCAGAACTAATTACATAATGACATAATAGTCGGTATTGCTTTCGTTTCCCAAAAGATATAAATATTTCGATTTCGGAAAAGAAGCTCTGTATTTCGCCAAGATGTGGAGACGGCGGTTTGAAAGCGGACAGAAGTAGTTCGAGGAAGGGCGTCCCTTACCTGAGGGATCGCTACCTGGCGAAGGGGAAAGTGTGGCAAATGTCCGGCGTGGCAAATGTCCGGCATTCGGCAGCACTAGCAGTGGAGAATACATAATACTTGTTGGGGGGGGGGGGGGGGGGGGACGTGGAAAACTGTGCAGTTGCTGTCGTAATGCGGAAACGGAGCCATTTATCTCAGGTCCAAAAGGTCCGATCATTGGCTTTTGGGTTAACGATGGACAGATTTTCGAAGCGGCTAAGTTTGTAAATTGTACGCGTGCCGCCGTGCGTGACAAAACTGCGCTATCCAAAACCGGCGTCGATTCGAGTACGGTGCATCGTCGGCCGTAGACGACAGGTGTGCGGATATGTTTACAACTGGCCGCCCAGGTGAACCGGTGCCTCCCCAGCGACCGTTGCCTCCGCAGCCGGGCGCCCCCTCCGTGCACCCGTGCCGACTGCTGCTCATCTGTCTGGGCGCTCCCCGGAGTTCACCACTCTGGGGTTAAGTAGAGTACCTCGTGTACTCAACACCGATACGAACAGTACCGACATAGTTACGCTATACGCCGCCGTCCACACGCTACAGTTCGGAACCTTGTTGCGGTAGAGGGCTGCAAATAAAGGCGCACAATGTTAAGGGGGCTAGGACGCCAAACGGGCCGTCTTGGAGCAGGAGAGGCACCACAGGACATTTTAATTTCCACTGTCTATACTTTTACGAATAAATTCATAAAACTTTGTCACCGTGACCAGGAAGATTTCAGGTTTCACAATCATAGCAGTGCAAGTTCAAAAACGTAACATAATAATTTTTTTTACGTGCGGAAGTTCATCATTTTTCCACTTCTATTGGCTGCGTTTGTTGCTATAGGTACACATTTCTTCATAAGTAAGAGAGATTCATCGATGAATTTTGCACAGCATACAAACCATACATACAGGTGTATGAAACTCTTGAAATTATTTAATTTATGAAAAAATGAATGTGCTGTTATATTTTAAACTTAATGTTTAGAAAAAACCTCAAATTTTATAGTTAATTATCTCAATTTTTACCACAGTTTTTAATAGATTTCGAAAATTCTAGAGTTTCATACACCTGTAAGTATGGCTTGTATGCTGTGCAAAATTCATCAAAGAATCTCCCTTACTTATGGAGAAAAGTGTGCCTATAGCAACAAATGCAGCCAATGGTAAGTGAAAAAAGGTGAAATACAAATGTAAAAAAATTAATTATTTTCTTATATTTTTGAACTTCCACCACTATAAGTGTAAATCCTGAATCCGTTCTGGGCATTCTGACAAAGTTTTATGAATTTATTTCTAAAAGTATAGACAGTGAAAATTAAAATGTCCTGTGGTGTCCCTCCTACTCCAAGTCGTCCCGTTTGACGTCCTACCACCCTTAATGACGTTTGGTTCAAATGGCTCTGAGCACTATGGGACTCAACTGCTGTGGTCATCAGTCCCCTAGAACTTAGAACTAGTTAAACCTAACTAACCTAAGGACATCAGACACATCCATGCCCGATGCAGGATTCGAACCTGCGACCGTAGCGGTCACGCGGTTCCAGACTGTAGCGCCCAGAAGCGCACGGCCACTCCGGCCGGCTAATAACGTTTGTTTTACGTAAAAAGCTTCAAGACTTTCACATTAAAAATTCCGAGGCATTAGATTTCACCACGCCCTCCTATTAGCGTTCCATTTTTTACAGAAACCTCTCTGTTATCCGACTAATCCCTCTACAGTGTAGATACATTGTTTACCAGGTACTTTTAAGTGATTTCTTAAACAAGTTTCTTAAATAGCCCCTTTATCCTCTACACTTAATGTATTGTGCAGTTTTATTCCCTGATGGGAAAAAAACTGGCCAAAAATGTTGTTGCGAGATTTTAATTTCGTAAATGTACTTTAAGTCTCGATATTGTTCCATTGCATACCAGATTTGTAAAAGTACTCCCACGGTATAGGTAAAATCTTTCTATTTGTACTGTTCAAGTATTTCCTCTCAGAAAGCTGCATTCAATTTTCTTTTACTGTTATTTTTTTGGCAAATAGACTGATGACAAAATAATGTCTGGTAGACGGGAGAATAAATCGAAACACTGAAAGGAGACAGCAGTCGTAGTAATGATGGCGTTTTTAAAGATGCCGAAACATTTATACTACGACATATGCCGTGGTAACCGAGGGCAACCCTCATATTACTGCAATTTATTACTGGATAATAGTACATCGAGATCACAGAACCAGTTTTAAGGGATCTCGAGATGCCCGTGAGTGACGAAAGCGGTAATCAAAGAACATGTTTTTTCAAGGAGTGGCACTGTTATACCGTAATAAACCAAACGTATTTGCTGAAAATATAGCCATTTTTCAGTTGCAAAACGAGTCATAACTAAGATTACATCCTCTGCGGCGATATCAAATGGTGTTCACGAAAAGCCCACTTACGCTGCTCCTCTACCCGCAGTGAAGGCCAGTTGTGCGGCGTAGCGTGGCTCGCAGGGGCCACTGCGTTCTGTGATCGAAGTGTCGCCTGCCATGACGCTTACAGCACGTGACCGCAGCCCAGAGCTGACTGCTGTACTGTGTACCACGCTTGCATAATCCATGGTCACTGTTGCTGTTTACAGGACATTCCGACCTTCCGAAAGACTGTCGTATAGGTGCTGCAGGTTCTCTGTAGAAATTACACACTCCTGATAGTTCGAGATAGATATCGGTAGTACTCGCAAATCTTAATCAGCTGCCTCGTAGATGTAAAATTAACGGAACATCTTACCGCAAAAGCCGACAAAAGCTGCAAGTGATGGGCCGCTGGGTTTCGTCTTTCTTATTTTTTGCTAATAGTCGCTTTTCTCCAGTCACTATAGTACATACTTCGCAATGAGCTCTCTCTGTTTTTGAATACGCTACGTTTCTGCATAGGAAACAGTAACTCATCTCTTGTTAGTGTAGATAGTCTTGGCCAGCTTTTTGTCTGATGTTCCAGAAGATACTTCAGCAGAAGAAAGAGCACTCTTCAAACGTGCTCACATGGCGCAGTCGTTACAGGCACAGACGAAAGTGGCGAGTAGAGGGTAACGGAATAAGCAAATACTACAAATAAACATAGGTTCGTAAAGCAATGATGTCCCCAGTACGACGTATTACGACGAGCAACTAGTGACAGAGTCCTCGAGGATCCGAACTGCAGATACGCACCACTCGTGTTCCAGGTGGTTACTGTCCGTGTGAAGCCGGGCCTTACCATATCTCCTCATTGTTGCCTGCACCCATTCAGAACCCCCGGGAGTGTTCTGAATGCACTGACAGCCATCCGTCATGCGCTCCCATAGTCCAGCGACACTACGAATAGGATTGAGGTACACCGGAACATTTAAATGCCCACACAGAAAAAAACAGAGATTGACGTCGGGAGAGAAGAGACCGACACAGATACGTGCTTCGTATTCTCTTCGTATTCTCGAAGAGACACACCAACATGTGCTGATGCTCCTACGTCTCCTTTGACCGAACGGAGTCTCATCCACACGTAACCTTCGACATTCACAGTTTTGTAAGAGTGGCGTGACTGCACTCATCGGAGAAGCCATTGGTTTGTTGATCTTTGTTTGTTAGGATTATTTACTTGTTTCACTGCCCTTTATTGACCCCTGTAATAGTCAAACGCCCTGAATTAGCTATATAGCTAGTTCAGTGTTACGTAGATTAAATTCACATTAAACATTATCGTGTGGAATGTGTCGATACATGTGTCGACAGGGGTTGGCGAAAAATATGGAAACACGAAATACACATTAGCGTGCCTAAATCGGTGTAGGAAAACCGCAATGGATAAATATAGGTTTTGTGTGTTTTTCAAGGGAGTAGTACACCATATTTTCTGCATGACAGTGGAAAGTTCAGGTAACGATGGCGGAGATGGTGATCGTGCACCCTTCTCTCGAAACTAGATCACGAAGGGCCAGTAACACTGAGGCGTGGCCGACAACTCATGCCGGTGGTCGCGTGATCAGCGAGCTGCGTGGGCGGCGGCCGCGCGTCCCAACTGGTCGCACAGTGCTCGCCAGCAATGCGACCTTGCAAAGCAGCAGTCGGCCGTATTGAATACCACGATGTTGTTGCCCAAATTATCACGCAACCCTCGCCATGCTTCACTTTTCGGACGTAAACTTGTGTGCAACAGAACGTATCCCACCACATGTCTTTCTTCTATTGTTCTGTAGTCCAGCTTTCTTGCCATCGGCACTGCGTATTCCTGCTACTGGCGTTTTCATCACTGTCGACTGCTTTTGGAATTCCATCCCGCCTTACGATTCCCGGCTCCCGGAGCACTCTTCGTGTTGTTTCGGTACTGACGGGGTTCGCGAGTGACTTTTCCAGCTGTCATCCTTTTATTTTCCGTCAAAATCCATCACGATCACTCAACACACCCTTCCGTCTGCGTTGTGACTTAGCGGATGATGTTTTTCCCCATTCCTTGTGTGCTGCACAAATATTCGACACAGAGCCTCTCGAAACATCTGACACTTGTGCTTCCTTCGTTACGGAAGCGCCATCGTAATGGCCTCATCATCTTGCCCACGTTTATACACGGTATTGAGACGGGCCCTACCGCTGCCGATTTATGCAACCTGCAATGTTATACATACCCTTCATAAACCACGCTCGAGTTTGTCGTAGTCTCACTCACGCTAAGCGCAACTATTAGTCCTACAGAAAAAATGAATAGGACCTTTTTTGTAGGAAAATTTTGTATTGGGATATATTTGTTCTGGAGGGCACGGTTTTCGAGTTATTCACGAAAACCGTAGAAAAGTGAGTTTCAAACGCACCTCCATCCGACAATGATCTCTCATCAGTCAATATTTCTAGTATTTTGTTCGTGGCACTCCCCAATACCACTGCAGAAAAATTTCCGACCTGCGCGTATTATTCCAGGTATCCGACCATATTTGGTCTCTATTGATTGGGCTGTTCTCCTCAGGGAGTCACACCTCGTGACTACTTGGCTGGCGACCACAGGGCCCCGAGCTGGGTCCTGGCATTGCTTCCACTTACTTATACCAGGCTCCTCACTTTTCTCTTTCCTATCTGGCCACCCTCCGCCAGCTCTTGTTCTTTTCCGACCCTGACGCTATTAGGTTTCGAGGGCTAGGGGTCTTTCATTTTCCAAGCTATACCTCTCATGCAGCGTCTGAGCCGAAGCGGGCGGCTGCAAAAGGCGTCTGTATCCCATATTAGAGGCGGCCTCCAGAACTGCGGAAGGCAACGGGAATACCACCGCAGATTATCTCCCCTGCATAATGCAGTCTCCATTTTATGGCTTCATCTCATGGTAAATCAAGTGTCCGGAGGTAAAATAGTCACCCATTCGGATCTCCGGGGGAGGGGGGGGGGGACAACTTGAAAGGAGGCAAAAAATCAAAACGAGAATAGGTACCTGGAATGTTAGAACTCTCCTACAAGCAGGAAAACTAGAAAACCTTAAGAGAGAGATGGAAAAGAATCATATGGACCTCGTAGGAGTTGCTGAGGTAAGATGGAATGACATGGAGAGTTGCAGTCAGATGAATATGTGTTGTACTACTCAGGAGGAGAAGTAAGAGCAGTGAATGGAGTAGGAATGATTATGACAAAGGAATTGGCTAAATGTGTGGAATATGTAGACTATGCAAATGATCGGGTTATCGGTGTAAGGCTGAAAGTGCAGGAAGTGCTACTAAGGAAATTTTGAGTAAAGACGAAGAGGTAGTGTACAAAGATCGTGACGATGTCCTCCAGAGATGGGACGAATATCTAAAAGAGCTATACGACACAAATAGCAAACCACAAACTCTGGAACTTGAATCACACAACAGTGTAAGTGATGACGAGAAAGGACCAACCATCATAATGGAAGAAGTAAAGTCTGCCATAGCTGCAATGAAAATTGGCAAAGCGGTAGGTACAGAGACGATACCGGGAAAAAATAAAAATTCTAGAACCAAGATGGAATAAGAGAAATATTGAGATTATGTAATAAAATATATGGTAGTGGTGAATGGTCTGAGGACTTTCTGACAACAGTAATGATTCCATTACCGAAAAAACAAGGAACCAAGAAATGCAGCGAGCACAGGACAATCAGCCTCATTTCACATGCAGCCAAAGTGATGTTAAGAATAATTAATGAAAGACTTGAAAAAGTAATAGAGGAGAATCTCGGCGAGGAGCTGTTTGGCTTTAGACGGAATACCGGCACCAGAGATGCAACAGGGCTCCTACGAATCTTGGGAGAAAGGTTTATTGAAAAAGGAAGAGACCTATATTTGTGCTTCATCGATTTAGAAAAGGCATGTGGTTTGGGACAAGCTGGCGACTATTATGAGGGAAAAGAGAGTGGACTGGAAAACCAGAAGACTTATAAACTCATTATACCTCAATCAAAAAGTTTCAGTTAAAGTGAGAGGAGAAAGTACAAAATGGATCGGACTAGGAAAAGGAGTAAGACAAGGATGCTGTCTATCACCTACTCTTTTCAACCTCTACTTGGAAAATATGGTTGACCAATGTTCATTAGATGACAAAGGCGTAGAAATTGGAGGAAGAAGAGTAGGGTCTTTGAGGTTTGCTGATGACATGGTCCTTCTAGCCACAGGGGAAAAGAACTATAGGATTTGGTGGACACCATTGAAACTAACGGAAAAAATATGGAATGAAAATTAACACAAATAAAACAAAAGAATTGGCACTGGGAGGAAATAAAGAAATAAAAATTATGCTGAATGGAGAAATACTAGAACAGGTGCAAAATTTTAAGTATCTTGGAAGCAAGATAGACACCGACTGGAAGTGCACCACAGAAATTAAAACAATTATAGCAATGGCAAAAGAGACGTTTTATAAGAAAAGGAGAATTTTCTGCAGCGGTCTGGGCAGAGAACTCAGGTAAAGACTCATAAAATGTCTTGTATGGAGTGTTCTTCTATATGGCGCTGAAACATGGACTATGAGGAAGAAACAAGGCTGGAGGCTTTTGAGATCTGGACATGGCGGAGGATGGAAAGAATAATTGGATGGACAGAGTAAAAAATGAAGAGGTAATGAGAAGAGTGGGAGAAAAAAGACAGTTACTAGATGTAATAAAAACAAGAAAAAGAAATTGGATAGGGAATATATTAAGAAAGAATGACGGACTGAAAAAACAGTTTTAGAAGGTTATGTAGAAGGGAAAAGGAGGCGAGGAAGGAAGAAATTCCAGATACTGGGTGACATGATGGACGGTACAACATACAGCAGCCTTAAGAAGGGAGCAATGGATCTCAGAAAATGGAGAGGCAAAGGACCTGCTAATGTAGCGGATAACTGATGATGATGATCGGGCTATTGTGCCGCCAGCGTAGTGGGCTACTTCGTTCCCATGATGGTAATGTAAGAAAAACGACTTTTGTAAATGTTCGATAAAACTGTGTTCACAATTCGATTTAATCTTAACCAGTAGAAACACTGTGGTTTCGTAGTCAGAAGGCCAGACAAATACGACTATCTAATTGTTTATTTTATGCTGTTAAAGTTCACAAAACTGTTAAGTTAAATTTACAAACGTCAATTTTACAACTTGTAAGAGCCCGACTAGGCCGGTGGCCCAATAATGCCAGTCAATGAAGACCAAAGAGGGTCGAATGTCGGAAATACTGGCGCAGTCACAAATATTTTCACAGTCGTAGGAGAAAGTGCCACGAACAACATTTTAGAAATCCTGACCGGTGAGGGCCGAGTGGGGAAGGAGGGATGCGTTTGAAGGTCACATTCGCACGTTTTTCATGAATAACTCGAAAACTATGGCCTTAGTACAAAACAAGTCTGCATTAAATTTCCTAGAAAAACGTCTTATTTTCTCTGTAGGACTAATTGTTTGCGCGGGAGAATATGAAAATCTCGCGCTACGTATATACGAGTGCCAAATATAACACTGCAGGTAGCACAAGATGGCAGCGGTAGGGGCAGCTGAATCAGCCTGCCTATGCAAACGAAACGTGCGCGTGGCCGGGGTCGGCAGCCAGGTCGGTCGGCTGGTCAAGTTCTTCTTTATTAGTTCACCACTTCAGCGGCTTGTGCGTCACTGACGTGGGACTGAAATGATGAAGACAATACCCAGACCCCGAGGGAGAAAATCTCCGGTGCGGCCGGAAATCGAACCCGGGCCCCTCCCATGGCACTCTGCAGCTCTCGCCACTCGACTATATATGAATTAGATAAAGAGAGAGATGAGACGTCTAGGGGTGATAGAGCTCGTCACAGGGAATAACTTTTGTCAGAGGCAAAGGAGGCTTTTACTGTTGGTTATGCCTACGACAGGCGACAGCGCGTAGACACTGCGGCGAGCGAGTTCCGGTTTCTCTTATTTTATTACGATGGTCGTTTCTCCTTTTGCAGGTGGGAGTCATCAAAATATACTCGCATTCGGAGGAAAAAGTTGCTGGTTGAAATTTCGTGGAAAGATCTTGCTACAACGAAAAACGCCTTTGTGTTAATGATAGCCACCTCAACTTGCATATCACTTCCGTCACGATCCTTTCAGAATTTCGTAATAGTACAAAACGAACTGCCCTTCTTTGGACTGTTTCGACGTCCTCAGTCAGTCCAATCTGGAAAGGATCCCGCACCGCGCAGCAATATTCCACAAGAGTACGGACAAGCGTAGTGTAGGCAGTCTCTTTAATACAGTAACTATAATTGCGATAGCGTACTTTTCAGAAGAGTCGATCAATCCTCTTCCTACTACGTATATTTCACGAAAAGACACGAAGGCAAAATGAAAGATTTCAGCTCACGTGGAGGCTCGTTCTTTCCGTGAACCACTCGCGACTGGAACGGGAACTTAAGTAACAGTGGAATACACAGTACCGTAATGTGGCTTGCACAGTATAGACGTAAATGTACAGGGTCATTCCGTGATGGTGTTACAAACCTTCAGGGATGATGGAGCAGGTAACTGTATCAATATGAGTACGGAGACAAGCGAGTCGAAAGTTATAAGCGAAAATTCTTCTGATGCCTCTGACAGTGGGCCTCTTCTGCGCGCTCCTTGCTTTATACATTTTGAGAGGTGGTTGTGAAGTAAACATCGGCTATAAAATGCATACCTTAAGAGCTGTGAGGACTTGTTTAGTAGGAGAGATGCGAATCACACTAGGAAGGTGAACAGGCGGTCGCACCTCCAGTGATTTCCAATCTTTCTTGGGCGATTACGCCTGAGTGCAATCAGACATTCTTATGGAACAATTCTGTTTTTGAAATGACGAAAGATGAGTGATAATTAGTTTGTGTGTGTGTGTGTGTGTGTGTGTGTGTGTGTGTGTGTGTGTGTGTGGAAGTAATACGTGGTGCACTGCAAATGCTACCCACAACTCCTTCTCAGGAAAGAAAACTGACTATCGACAAATGAGGGTAGACACTTGTTACAAGCCGGCCGCGGTGGTCTAGCGGTTCTGGCGCTGCAGTCCGGAACCGCGGGACTGCTACGGTCGCAGGTTCGAATCCTGCCTCGGGCATGGGTGTGTGTGATGTCCTTAGGGTTAGTTAGGTTTAAGTAGTTCTAAGTTCTAGGGGACTTATGACCTAAGATGTTGAGTCCCATAGCGCTCAGAGCCATTTGAACCATTTTGAACTTGTTACAAAACATACTTCCCCTGCATTACTCCTCTCCATTGTGGCACTTGCTTGACCCGCGCACGGCAACCCCATTTAAAATGAGCCAAGTTGGTATGCGTTCCCTGTATTTACTGCTCGTAAATCACTTCATTGCTGCACTCCTGGCAAAAACTGGACGACTTCAGGTTGCTAATGCGTTTGTATCCAACCACTTAATAACAGAACTTGTATAGCAGTACAGTAGTCAATTTTTAGACAACATAATTGTGTGGAGATAGTAGCGATTGATTTACTTATAATCAATTATTGAAAATGACAGTCATAATCGCATTATTTATTTTGCCGCCAACCGGTTTCAACCCGCGATGGGGTCATCGCCTGTGCAGAGCCAGTGTGACGACTCCAACGAGCTACCAAATGGTGTAAATTGCAAAATAAATAATGCGATTGTGACTGTCATTTTTAATACACTACTGGCCCCTAAAATTGCTACACCAAGAAGAAATGCAGATGATAAACGGGTATTCGTTGAACAAAAACATTATACTAGAACTGACATGTGATTACATTTTCACGCAATTTGGGTGCATAGAACCTGAGAAATCAGTACCCAGAAAAACCACCTCTGGCCGTAATAACGGCCTTGATACGCGTGGGCATTGAGTCAAACAGAGCTTGGATGGCGTGTAGAGGTACAACTGCCCATACAGCTTCAACATAATAACACAGTTCATCAAGAGTAGTGACTGGCGTAACTGGGGTATCCGCAGCCATGGTCTCCGAGCTGATAGTCCATGCTGCTGCAAACGTCGTCGAACTGTTCGTGCAGATGGTTGTTGCCTTGCAAACGTCCCCATCTGTTGACTCAGGGATCGAGACGTGGCTGCGCGATCCGTTACAGACATGCGGATAAGATGCGTGTCATCTCGACTGCTTAGTGATACGAGGCCGTTGGGATCCAGCACGGCGTTCCGTATTACCCTCCTGAACCCACCGATTCCATATTCTGCTGCTAACAGTCATTGGATCTCGACCAACGCGAGCAGTAATGTCGCGATACGATAAACCGCAATCGCGATCGGCTACAATCCGACCTTTATTAAAGTCGGAAACGTGATGGTACGCATTTCTCCTCCTTACACGAGGCATCACAACAACGTTTCATCAGGCAACGCCGGTCAACTGCTGTTTGTGTATCAGAAATCGGTTGTAAACTTTCCTCATTTTGCCCGTTGTAGGTGTCGCTACCGGCGCCAACTTTGTGTGAATGCCCTGTAAAGCTAATCATTTGCATGTCACAGCATCTCTTTCCTGTCAGTTAAATTTCGCGTCTGTAGCACGTCATCTTCGTGGTGTAGCAATTTCAATATCCAGTAGTGTAATTGACTACTACCTGCTTGTCGTGCTGTCAAATAATTCATTCAAAAATGGATCAAATGGCTCTGAGCACTATGGGACTTAACAGCTATGGTCTTCAGTCCCCTAGAACTTAGAACTACTTAAACCTAACTAACCTAAGGACATCACACACATCCATGCCCGAGGCAGGATTCGAACCTGCGACCGTAGCAGTCACGCGGTTCCGGACTACGCGCCTAGAACCGCGAGACCACCGCGGCCGGCAAATTCATTCATCTATTTCGAAGGGAGTAATGAAGCAATTTCTGGACTTCTGCAGGTACTATCTACAACTTGGAGAAGACGTACTATCTACAAGTTGGAGAAGACATTTTCTTGTGATATTTAGCATTTGTTATGTATAAGTTTCACTTTTATCATGAACATTGTACAGACGTACAGACCAAAGCACAATGTACTTATGTAGTGGGTGAACTACTTGAAGAACATGTAACCTCAATCACACTAAACTACTAATTCAGAAAATTGTGATAATAGTAATGAGTTTTTGAAAATAATTTAGATTCATGATTGAAACAGAATCTAATCGTTTAGTTTTTACCTCTCAGAAAATTCCGTTTTATGCCTCGCGGGGTAATTACCCCCAGGTTGCGAACTAAGTTACGCGCTTTAGATCCCACGTTTCTTCTCATTTTGTAGTTCCATAGTACATCCTGCCAAAACACGGAAAGCAAAGAGCTTGCAGTAGAAGAGGTTCGCTGTCAGAGGTATCAGACAGATTTTGACTTATAACTTCCGACTCAGTCGTTTCCGGACCGGGGTCTCTTTGCTCAAATTCATACATTTGCTCCTCTGCATCACTCCTAAAGGTTTTTTAACAACGTCGCGGAATCACCTTGTATATTTGCTGACCCTTCTGTTCACGGAAGAAAGACTGTCCTTGATTCACCTTTCCCAGGGAATTTTCTCTCCAATAATTCGAGTTTGTGCCGGCCGATGTCACCGAGCGGTTCTAGGCGCCTCAGTCTGGAACCGCGCGACCGCTGCGGTCGCAGGTTCGAATCCTGCCTCGGGCATGGATGTGTGTGATATCCTTAGGTTAGTTAGGTTTAAGTAGTTCTAAGTTCTAGGGGACTGATGACCTCAGATGTTAAGTCCCATAGTGCTCAGAGCCATTTGAACCAATTCGAGTTTGTGTTCCATCATGTTTCGGGCGTGCACTCGGGACAGCGACAATTCTTCTTGCGATATTTCGGCTAGAAACCTCCCAGCCATCTTCCCAGCCGAAATATCGCAAGAAGAATTGTCGCTGTCCCGAGTGCACGACCGAAAGATGATGGAACATAATGTCCGCCGGGAAAACTTCGAGTTTGTGTTGTTCGTAATCGCAATCCCTATCGTCTAAGTAGCGGAGCCCTGTGCCAGAATCCTGTTGCGGCACAAAGCTTCTTTTATCTCAGTGCGCTAAAGCATGACAGACTCATTCTCGATTTTGAAGAAAGCAGTCAGATCGCTTCCCCTCTATCTCTTGTCTCCGTCTCGACAAGTGTTGTTAGTCGGAGAAATGTGTATCTGCAGCGTGGAACGTAAATCGTGTACCGTGCAGTAATTTCCGCACACCTGTTGCTGTAGTTATTGCTGCAGCGGGCCCCCCGCTGAACGTTTCCGCTCTGCGTTTCTTTTCTTGTCCTCCTTTTTATCTAGCAGCCGAGCCCACAGCGGGTGTACCCCTGCCCGCTGTGCTGTCAGATAGTGGGGTCGGAGAGGGGGGGGAGGCGAGGGAGGGGGAGATAGGAGCAAAACAGTGGAGCTGTAAATTCACTTAGCGGCTGGGCGGTCGGCCTTGGCTGTAATGGCCCGGCCGGGACGCGGCAGGAAGCTGTTCGCCGTGCCTCTGCTTCTGCCCGCGCCGCTTCTTTTTCCTCTCTCCTCCGCCGCTAATGGACGCCTTGTGATGGACAGGCCGCTGTTTACTCGACGCGTCGCTCCAGAGCACCTGCGTGGGTAGTCAGGAGAGGAAGAACAGAAGAGACGGCAACAAAGTGCACCATCGCTGAAAGCCCCTGGTAACTATCAAACTTGTTTGTCAAATCCTCAGTTTCCAACCCAGGGTTCAAATGGCTCCAAGTACTATGGGACTTAACATCTGAGGTCATCAGTCCCGTAGACTTACAACTACTGAAACCTAACTAACCTAAGGACATCACCCACATCCGTGCCCGAGGCAGGATTCGAACCTGCGACCGTAGCAGTCGCGTGCTTCCGAACTGTAGCGTCTAGAACCGATCGGCCACCACGGCCGGCTCCAACCCAGGGGTTTGTTAAAGAAGCACGAGGCGAATCAACGAAATCTGTCAAATTTAACCTCATTTTGAAGCAGCTGTCACACGGTACGTTCTTGTCGCGAAGTATTTATACACTAGCTGGAACGCTACCAATGTACACAAAAGATTTCTTGCATTCACTTTAACATTACAACATGAAGAAAAGAGAAGAAGACGATGGTCCAACTGATCCTAGTCACATTAATGTGACCACCTGTCAAAAGCCGGAACAACCACCTTTCGCAGGTCAAGACATACGGGAAGGGAGTCAAGGAGGTTGGGATCTCGAAGGGACCGACAGGCCGACAGGGGTGTCGAGCCATGCTGACTGCGCTGCCGTGACAAGCTGTGCCAGGTTCCCCGTGGCGCGAACAGCCCGATCTAGGTGGTCCAACAGGTTATCGACTGGTTTTAAAATGGAAGTAGTTCGGTGGCCAGAGCACTATGTAATCTCGTCCTGGTGCTCTTTGAACTACGCACGTACACTGTGTGACACGTTGTATTGTCCTGCTGGTAGATGTCGTTGTTGTTGTTGTTGTTGTGGTCTTCAGTCCAGAGACTGGTTTGATGCAGCTCTCCATGCTACTCTATCCCTGCAAGCTTCTTCATCTCCCAGTACCTACTGCGACCTACATACTTCTCAATATGCTTAGTGTATTGGTCTCCCTATACGATTTTTACCCTCCACGCTGCTCTCCAGTACTCAATTAGTGAACCCTCGATGCCTCAGAACGTCATACCAACCGATCTCTTCTTCTAGTCAAGTTGTGCCACAAACTCCTCCCCATTTCTATTCAGTGCCTCCTCATTAGTTATGTGATCTACCCATCTAATCTTCAGCATTCTTCTGGTGCACCACATTTCGAAAGCTTCTATTCTCTTCTTGTCCAAACTATTTATCGTCCATGTTTCATTTCCATACATAGCTACATTCTACACAAATACTTTCAGAAACGGCTTCCTGACCCTTAAATCTATACTCGATCTTAACAAATTTCTCTTCTTCAGAAACGCTTTCCTTGCCATTGCCATTTATATCCTCTCTACTTCGGCCATCATCAGTTATTTTGCTCCCCAAATAGAAAATTCCTTTAGTACTTTAAGGGTCTCATTTCCTAATGTAATTCGCTCAGCATCACCCGATTTAATTCGACTACATTCCATTACCCTCGTTTTGCTTTTGTTGATGTTCATCTTATATCTTCCTTTCAAGACACCATCTATTTCATTCAGCTGCTCTTCCAGGTCCTTTGCTGTCTCTGACAGAATTACGATGTCATCGGCGAACCTCAAAGTTTTTATTTCTTCTCCATGGATTTTAATTCCAAGTCTGAATTTTTGTTTTGTTTCCTTAACTGCTTGCTCAATAACAGATTGAATAACATCGGGGATAGGCTACAACCCTGTCTCACTCGTTTCCCAACCACTGCTTCCCTTTGATGCCCCTCGACTCTTATAACTGCCATTTGGTTTGTGTGCGAATTGAAAATAGCCTTTCGCTCCCTGTATTTGACCACTGCAACCTTCAGAATTTGAAAAAGCGTATTCCAGTCACCATTGTCAAAAGCTTTCTCTAAGTCTACAAATGGTAGAAACGTAGGTTTGGCTTTCCTTAATATATCTTCTACGATAAGTCGAAGGCCATAATGAAATTTTCACTTTACAGTGGAGTGTGTGCCGATATGATACTTCCTGACAGATTAAAACTGTGTGCCGGACCGAGACTCGAACTCGGAACCTTTGGCTTTCGCGGACTTGTGCTCTACCAACTTTTTATCATACTAATTTTTTTATTTATTTCACGTATATTTGTTGAGATCACATAGGACGCCCTCCAGGCGAAAAACAATTATGTGTAATTACCATCAGTAACAAACAAAATAAAAAGGAAATTATAGAAAATAAAGAAGACGCCCTCGTGACAGAACAGACAAAATCGCATCCGCGTCCCGCCAACTTGTGAGTAGATGCACACTGAATCCCAAGGCAGTCAGGCATGTTCCAGGCACGTCTTGACGGAACCGCGCGACTGCTAGGGTCGCAGGTTCGAATCCTGCCTCGGGCATGGATGTTTGTGAAGTCCTGAGGTTAGTGAGGTTTAAGTAGTTCTAAGTTCTAGGGGACTGATGACCACAGATGCCCGTAGTGCTCAGAGCCATTTGAACGTGTTCACGAAGAACATTGCATTTTGCCGGTACATTGGATCGAGTTCTGGTATTACAGATTCTCACTGAAATCACCTTCTCATACGTGGGACACCCCAGCTGCAGGGGGTATCGAAGAAGGCGCACGAGAACAGCAAAGCGATCTGGCAGGAACGTCCAAAAATCCAGAACACTCTTATCACCTTCATGGAACAAATACGACATCGAGAGGCCTTTCACCCAGATCGCAGCATTGTTCTTCGTACGTGGGAAGTGTGTCTCATCTGGGAACAGAAGAGATTGCGGTGTAATGGCGTGGGGCGCCGTACTTAGAAGAAAGGCAAGCATCTCCTGAATCACCTACCACACCCCTGCAAATGATCCACACATCAGTTAATGTTCGTATGTACAGGGTGTTTCAAAAATGACCGGTATATTTGAAACGGCAATAAAAACTAAACGAGCAGCGATAGAAATACACCGTTTGTTGCAATATGCTTGGGACAACAGTACATTTTCAGGCGGACAAACTTTCCAAATTGCAGTAGTTACAATTTTCAACAACAGATGGCGCTGCAAGTGATGTGAAAGAGATAGAAGACAACGCAGTCTGTGGGTGCGCCATTCTGTACGTCGTCCTTCTGCTGTAAGCGTGTGCTGTTC
Source organism: Schistocerca cancellata (assembly GCF_023864275.1). Lineage (NCBI taxonomy): Eukaryota > Metazoa > Arthropoda > Insecta > Orthoptera > Acrididae > Schistocerca > Schistocerca cancellata. Next base: position 214,083,728 of record NC_064635.1, read on the forward strand.
ACAACGTGCAAGTGTGCTGTGGACAACATGGTTTATTCCTTAGAACAGAGGATTTTTCTGGTGTTGGAATTCCACCGCCTAGAACACAGTGTTGTTGCAACAAGACGAAGTTTTCAACGGAGGTTTAATGTAACCAAAGGACCGAAAAGCGATACAATAAAGGATCTGTTTGAAAAATTTCAACGGACTGGGAACGTGAGGGATGAACGTGCCGGAAAGATAGGGTGACCGCGTACGGCAACCGCAGAGGGCAACGCGCAGCTAGTGCAGCAGGTGATCCGACAGCGGCCTCGGGTTTCCGTTCGCCGTGTTGCAGCTGCGGTCCAAATGACGCCAACGTCCACGTATCGTCTCGTGCGCCAGAGTTTACACCTCTATCCATACAAAATTCAAACGCGGCAACCCCTCAGCGCTGCTACCATTGCTGCACGAGAGACATTCGCTAACGATATAGTGCAGAGGATTGATGACGGCGATATGCATGTGGGCAGCATTTGGTTTACTGACGAAGCGTATTTTTACCTGGACAGCTTCGTCAATAAACAGAACAGGCGCATATGGGGAACCGAAAGGCCCCATGTTCCAGTCCCATCGTCCCTGCATCCTCAAAAAGTACTGGTCTGGGCCGCCATTTCTTCCAAAGGAATCATTGGCCCATTTTTCAGACCCGAAACGATTACTGCATCACGCTATCTGGACATTCTTCGTGAATTTGTGGCGGTACAAACTGCCTTAGACGACACTGCGAACACCTGGTGGTTTATGCAAGATGGTGCCCGGCCACATCGCACGGCCGACGTCTTTAATTTCCTGAATGAATATTTCGATGATCGTGTGATTGCTTTGGGCTATCCGAAACATACAGGAGGCGGCGTGGATTGGCCTCCGTATTCGCCAGACATGAACCCCTGTGACTTCTTTTTGTGGGGACACTCGAAAGACCAGGTGTACCGCCAGAATCCAGAAACAATTGAACAGCTGAAGCAATACATCTCATCTGCATGTGAAGCCATTCCGCCAGACACGTTGTCAAAGGTTTCGGGTAATTTCATTCAGAGACTACGCCATATTATTGCTACGCATGGTGGATATGTGGAAAATATCGTACTATAGAGTTTCCCAGGCCGCAGCGCCATTTGTTGTTGAAAATTGTAACTACTGTAATTTCGAAAGTTTGTCTGCCTGAAAATGTACTGTTGTCCCAGGCATATTGCAATAAACGGTGTATTTCTATCGCTGCTCGTTTAGTTTTTATTGCCGTTTCAAATATACCGGTCATTTTTGAAACACCCTGTATCACGCGTGTGGCAACGAGGACACAGCGGCGGATCTGTCATTTTTATGGCACGTAGAGGAAGTGTGCCCGCTCGAGCACGACGTCCGCAAGTGACAGCTGCCACCCGCGCACCTCAGTAGAAAACCCTGGGACACCGGTATCCGAGCACCCACCTGACACTGTAATGCGTGACAGCCAACAGGTGGCGAGTGACTGCAAAGGTCTCGAGGCACGGAATAAGCTCACAGGTACCGCGTGTACCAAAACATGTTTGGCATACCGGACGTCGACGCTCGTGCTCCCCTAATTCTTCTGAACAGTGTATAGGCTTCCGTTCCGGCGAGTAGTTTTTATGTGTTCCGCCCGCTGCTGCCATCCTAATGGACGTCTTCCGACGGACAGTACGCTGTACGCTCGAGGCGTCGCGCTGCTGCACCTCTGCTCAGCAAGTAGAGAATAAGATTTGAGTCCGCGTGACGCGAACAGCGTGAGTGCGGTCTGTGTTTGGTGGTAGTGGTGCAGCTAAGCGGGAAGGAAGCTGGGGGCTCCCCACAAAGATACGTGTTCGGCCCAGTCCGTATGACGACGCTGCTGGTTCGTTTACGCGAGCTCCAGAGTCTGCTTCTCCGCAATGCACGTCTCTCGGCCGACACGCCGTTGTGTACGGACATCGGTCGCCAGTGAAGAGCAGCTCCGCCCCGCTGCTTGGCGAGAAAGAAAAAGTGAGAATGAGGAACGGGGCTCGTAATTACGTGCACGTGTCCGTGTGGCGAATCGATCAGGCAGTTTAGAGTCCGTCGGTCATCTGACTACTTCGGACACGACAGTGGCGCGCACGGCGGCACGGTCGTACGTGGCGGGGCTTCGCCTCTGCCCTCGCGGGTGGTCGGCTGTTTGCCTGTCACTCATCTCCCGTCTTCCTCTCAAGCGGGCCTACCGCCGTGCTGGAACCGAGCCAACTGCTATTGTCTCGAAGCGTCGGTAGGCATGCTGAGGAAGTGTGAAGAAACAGCGAAACCTTCAACTGACTGTGGCGTCGTGTCATCGAGAGTGGGCACTCGGAAACTGTAACATTCGTACATTATGCGGCTATCATAACTGGGCCGACTTTTTCGTCTTCCCGAGCGTGACGCTCAAGTGCCGGATTCAGAAAAACAAAGATGTAGCTCCAGGCAACTTTTTTACAATTTATTCACGAAATGCTGTATTTTGTTGCTTGGCTCTCGTAAAATCCTTCTAATTATCTGACTATAACGGAATATGCAAAAGAATCAGTGTTATATACGCAGTCCAAAGGAACATTAACTAAACAATGCTTTTCTTTGTGCTTTCAGGTAGGCGACATCAACTGTTGACCGTCTCCTGTACTCGCAAGCTGCTCGTTCTAAGCTAACGGTAAGCTCTGCCTCCAATTTTATTCTTGTATTCTCTCCGTCTTCGTCGTCCTACATATATGTATAAAAATCTCGCCTTCTGCGACCAAAAGTCTGGTAAACTAGCAGCAGTGCTTGCAAACCACTGTTCTGTCTGTATCTAGCCACTGTGTGAGAAGTGCATCCATTTTGTGTTCTGAAGCCGTTCCCCAGACCTGTTTACAACATCTAGCGTAAGACTTACCATCAGTATCCGTACTACAGATATTCACCCCATATTGAACCGGCACGTTCCAAATCTATATTTCGATATCCTGCATTGTTCAGCAATTACTTAATATCCGTATACGTCAGGCCGTCCGTCTTTCCCTATCTCCCTCGAATTAAAGAAAAGATACATCCAATCAAAGATTGCGTCAGGTTTTTTTGATATTTTCGATTTAGAAACAGCCAAAGCTGCTAGATTCATTTTTTATTTAATGGATGTCTAATTTCGTGTTACCTGAACCAGTTTTCAAATTATCCCGCGTGACAGAAAGTCAAATTACAAGTTATCGAATAAAATGTTAGAAAAATTATTGTGTGCGTGTAACGAGATACAGAACGTATCGTCGAAGATACATGTACGAAATAGGTAAAGCGGTTTTCTACGAAATAGCATTAAATCATGTCATTATTATACATATACGTATAACAAAGTCAACTTTAACCCTGAATGGTACGAGAACCAACATATAACTGCTTCGCTGCTACAAGGAAATGTCAGATAGGGATCACCGTTTCAGGATGTAGGGAATGTCTTTATTACAACTTCCAACCGTCCAGGATAAAACGATAAATACAATAAAAGTGCAAGTCAACTGCCATACATAAAGACTTCAATTTTTTTAAATTTTTATTTCCAAACAGTAGCAGCGCCAGATACGGCGTATACAAACAAAAGTACTCATCGTTCATTCTGGACCATAAAATAGTACGGAAACCAGCCACATCAGTACGACACTGATATCTTACTTCGAACTGCTACGATTGTACAGATCCATACCTATTGGTCTTCCTTACACTCTATCCACTCCCATGGGAATACAGTAGAACGTCGATTGTCGGAACGTCGGTCAACCGAACGACCGCTTAACCGAACTGTGTGCTCGCTCGCGCCTGTTACTCTCCCACCCTACCGTCCACATCCCCCTCACTCCCAAACCAAGTTTCCCACAGTAGTCGCCGCACTGGGCCACCGCTGGCGGAACATTGCTTCTAATGGGGCCTTCACAAGGCGCTGCTGACCGGCCGAGCCGCCAGTCGCTGTGTTTCAGCAATCAGCACACTTCTGTCGGCTCGGCACTGGCGGTAAAAGTAGCGGCAGTGTCAAAGCTGTTCACAGCAACAGCTGCGCCAGCTTGGAGTTGAGGCGTGCCGCTCCGCGCAGTTAGAAGGATTGCGCGCCCCCAAGAAGAGCTTCTCACGGTGCGAACAGTCACCTTCTGTTCTCTGTTACGACCACTTGTGTGCTGCTGCGTATGTAATATGTATATATATATTTGTTTAATAAACTGTGCCACATACTATATATTCCTACTGAAGTTGCCTTTGTATGTTACTTTGTAATACTAAAAGAGATGCCTGTTTTTATGAATAAAGTTACTGTACAGTACTTCTTTTTGGCAAATAAACATGTACAGTTTGATTATCCGAACAAACCAGTTTTCTGAACACCCATGTCCCCCAATTACTTCGGATAGTCGACGCTCTACTGTATTATCAACTGTACTACCATGTGTGCAACGGTTTAATGCCTCTAACCTATATTTCAGTTTTTCGTATATCTTAATCCGACTTCTGAAATAGAGCAACATGTGAACGTCTAATGTAAATTCTTGCTGGAGTTCTTTGTGTGTACTGTAGGCTTGTATGGAGGTGCAACGCGCATGATAATCGATTCAGAAAAAAAGAGAGCAGATGCTTTTCAAATGTGGTGCAACAGAACACTGCCGGAAATTGAGTGGGTATGTGAAGGAGTGACGAACAGGATGAAGGGGGAGAGGAATGTAGTGCACAACTTGACTAGCGGAAGGGATCGAGTGATGGGACGTATCCAGAGACATTAAGGAAATGTTGATTTGGTGCTGGAGGTAAAAATCGAGGGGGGGGGGAGAGTGCAGAGGAAGGCCAACGGTTGTGCACAGGGCAAATGGATGTCGGTTGCAGTAGTTATGCGACAGACTAGATGAGTAGAGTTGATTAGCGCGGAAAGCTGCATCATACCAATGTCCGGAAGACAACAACAACAACAAAACAGGTATCTGACGATCGTTCAGCACTAAGGCAGAAATTGATGTAAAGAAAAGTTTGCTGTGCTGGTCACGGATTATGTATCCATATCACAGATATGGATCACCGACTGCAAAACTTAGCATTGTGTAATCTCTCTCTCTCTCTCTCTCTCTCTCTCTCTCTCTCTCACACACACACACACACACACACACACACACGTAGTAAAAGGAAATGTAGAGAGTGGGACGCGTTATTTATAGCGAAGCCTGTGCATGAATATGCATTCAACAGTTGATGCTGTACGGTGTTTAGCAAAAACTTTTGTGGAGTCGATCCGTGTGGTACGGCAACATATCGGCAAGGCATCTTCTGAGCGTTTACTATAGCGGACGAGCAGGTGGGCGGCTCGAAGCCTGTCAGTGTGTCACTTCTGTGGCAACTTCTGTCAAAAAGTGTCATCTCGCGATTTTTTAAGACCGCTCAAGGTGGATATGCTACGCTGTACACGAAAGCACGTGTTCGTAGGTGGACCACCTGACCGCAAGAGTGGCGAAAAGGAAGAGACGGGCGTGTGACTCCCACGCAGCCGCTACCGGTGCAGCCGCTACCGGTGCACGTGTCTCTGGCAGAAGGATCTCACTTCAGTTCGATCAGGCCGGCTTGCCTGCTGCCCACTTGAGCCGGGAGTTGGTCGGTGTAGGCAGCGTGTCGGTAGCGTCAGCAACGGAGTCACGTTCTCCGACGAATCCCGGTTCACTGTGGCAGCAGATTCTGGCCACCAGTTACTGTGGAGACAGACAGAGAGGGGGGGACACAGAATGTTCATCACCATCGCCGGTATAGCCTAGGTGTTATGGTGTGGGCAAGCATAATGCACAGTGCCCGAACACTGTTGCATCCTTTGGACGAAGTACCGCTACAGCACAGTCATCCTGCAAGGAGATCACACGCATCTGTTGAGCGCTGGGTTGTGCCCCACTGGCTGTTTATCGACGACAGCGGCCGTCCAAACAGGACTGCTGGACACACTGGAAAGTGAAGGTATTTGACGTGCGGAGTGGCCTGCGTGTTATCCACACCTGAACCCTATTGCTAGCGCCTGCCTGGGATGCTCTTGGCCGACCTGTTCCTCAACAGACACCTCTCTCCCTGACCCGTGCTATAACTCGTAATCGCCAAGGCAGAGAAGTAGGACAATATCCCCCAAGGACTTCTTGTTCAGTAGCCAGCATGAATAACTCATTAGTGACCTAGGACGGCAAATCCGTCACCGAGAATTCGACCTTACGTTGGGAGTCTGACCTGTGTCAAACACGAACGTTATTTACGTCCGTTATGCCACTTTCCCCTGTCGTGAAATCTGTACCATTTTTCGTTATAAATATGCCGCTCCACCTCTGTTACGTGTGTACTGTGTTTCATGTCATCCGTCGTTGTCGAGCAGTGTATGCAGTCTTATAAATGTGACAAACAAAGTAGTTGTCGTGGAGCCCGAGGACAGCGTACGGAAATAGCTGGAGCGACTACGCGTGTGGTCGCGTGCCGAATATTAACGCCGCTATTGTCGACCACCCGTCTGTCAGCGAGGGAGGACGCACGTGGGGGAAAACAAATGAAGCACCGTAAACAAGCTCCGCAAATATTCTGGCATTTCAGAAATGGGCGCAATGGAACGCTGCCTGTGTTACGTAAGCGACCTGAGCACCTAATTCTGTTATTTGTGGTCACTTTCGTATCAACTTTCGTGGTGTGCGGCGACTGGCGGTTGATACTTGAAACGTCCCCTTAGAACAATTATACATGACTGTGCTTAAACTGACACACAATATTTTTAGCGCAACGCAATCTGACTTTCAAAAATCCCTACAAAAATCTCACCAAAAATCTTCGTTACTCGAACTACTGCAATACAGCGAGCGCCACTACTGCCAGCTAAATAAAAGATTCAAACTACTGAAGGCACGTTAGCAAATGAAACGTTTTGATAGAGGACAAACAATGTATTTACCTTAATAGTGTTCAAAAGTCATAATATATATAGCAGTTCATGACATCCAGTCTTAAAATTTCAAAACCGCCATCTCTCTCCCCACATCCACCGCTGCTGGCGGCTCACCTCCAACTGCACAACGCTACGCGCTGTTAACAGCCAACTGCCCAACACTACAATAGCAATACTGCAACAATGCAGACCAGCCACAGACTTCACACAGCACAGCCAGTGATTTTCATACAGAGCGCTACGTGGCGTTACCAATATAAAAAGCTAAGCAGCATACTTACATACTGAACGTAAAAGAAACTGGCGTATTGAGTACAAATAGACGAAGATATATGCCACTTATCTACTGCATTATTGGCGGTAAATCGTAGTAAAAAGTAACAACCGTAAAGTACGTATGACAGTCACCCTCGCAGCAACCTTATGAACACTGACTTCATGAAACAAATAGTAGAAAAAGCAGATATCGGAGTCAGTTTCATAGGAAGGATCTTACGGACACTTAATTCATCCACAATGGAAGTGGCTCTCGAAACACGTGTTCGTCCGACTCTGTGAGTACTGCACCGTCGGCGCGTTGGATTAACAAAAGGGAGAGAGAGGGCCAAGCGGCGACGACCGCCACGGCGTCGTTCACGAAACAGCAGGGCGTCGCGGAGGCGTCACGTATCACGACGACAAGACGATTCGGGCGACGTATTACTGCCTCCCTCAAGCGTATCACGGAATGACAAGAGCGAGAACCAGCAGAGAAATACGAGCTCATAAGGAGGTATCTCAACAGTCGCACTTGCTATATATCTTCATATCTTCCGTGAATGGCATTATGGAGGGAGCAGTTGTGGAGGTGGCGGGAGGGGGGGGGCGTGAAGATAGTGGCATCAAATGTACCTTCTGCCACACACCGTAAGGTAGTTGGCGGTGAACAAATGAAGATGTAGATGTTGCCGTAGGTGTTGGTCTGTTCCCCGTAATTGTTCTTTGCCGGCGAAAAAGGGGAGAAGAGCGTTCACACGAAAAGGGGGCTTCTGAAAAGGCAACCACACTGCAAGCCAATACGTATTGTAAGAATGGAGATACAGGGTGAGTCAGGAGGAAAGGTACACGGTTCGAGGAGTGAAAGTATTAGTGATTCCGAACAAAATGGCTAAATGGCTCTGAGCACTATGGGACTCAACATCTGAGGTCATCAGTCCCCTATAACTTAGAACTACTTAAACCTAACTAATCTAAGGAAATCACACACATCCATGCCCGAGGCAGGATTCGAACCTGCGACCGTAGCAGCAGCGCGGTTCCGGACTGAAGCGCCTAGAACCGCTCGGCCACCGCGGCCGGCGTAAAAAAAAAAAAAGCTTCATATGGACATATATACTATTCCGAATGGTTTCCTAGATAGAACACATTTAATGTACACTGTAGTTTATTTTGGGTATTACTCTAATATTTTCATTCTTTGCAGCGTACCACAGTAGTGTAGAGGAAGTTGGCACGAACGATTTAATACAGGGAACTTGTGTGTATCAAGTCGTCAAACTACCTCAATTTGGCCTACTTAAATTGCCTCCGCTACAGCGCCTGCGCGTCGCGCGAGATTGTCAACATTCTCGCGCTCTCTTCGCGGAATCTGTTACCCCTAGAGAAAAAATGATCAGCATATTTTTGTAGGGAACTCGATGTAGTTTAATTTTGTATTCCGACCCGGTTTCGCTGGAGGATGCCCTTTTCGAGTTATTCGAGGAAAACGTAGAAAACTGATATTAAATGCGTTGCATCTCGGAAACTATTCGGAACAGGACATACATCCGTGTGAAGTTCTTTGTGCAGAATTACTAATACTATCACCTCTCAAAGCATGCAACTTTCCTGCTGACTCACCCTGTATACCACATCTCCTCCTAAACTAATGGGCCGATTTCAGCCAGAATTGGTACACACACATCACTTACAATCTGGAAAGAATCGCTGTGGGGGGGGGGGGGGGGGGGTTAAGAACCACCTACCTATCAGATGCATGCGTGTAACGGCGAAGACAAGTGTAGCCCATGACGTGCGAATTACTGACGTTATTCATCTAGTATTTGAGAAAGAGACCACTTGGCGACCTACAACACGTTTTACGCGTAATTTCAATCCTCCACAAAACTTTTTCTTGCTGACAACCCCTACAAGGTAATGAGAATAAAAAGATTTTCGCTTACTACATTTTCGCTGTTCGTGCAGTAAAACTGCCCCATGAGGCAAGGCGTTTTAATTTTTATTCGCGACACATTTTACAGATTGTAATCGCACATACCGTTGCATTTACCTACAAAAATGTAACACCGTACGACATGGGACTTCAGAATTTAATTTTTTTTACCGACTTCGACTTTAAGAAACGCCACATAGTACAGGAGGATCAAAGCTAATTCTGTGTTATGTTTCTGATTTTCACCTGAATGGTACACTGTAAGAAAATTTTGAACAGTGTTTAGGAGAGTAAGATGGTAATTGAATCAATACATGACTACATGTTATAAATATTTATGTATGCATGTATGTTTATATATGTGTGTTTGTATGCATCTTCCACTTCTCCTCCTAAATCATTGGACCAGTCTCAACTAAACTTGGGAACATATCAGTTTTTGGAAAGAGACGATTCCGGGTTAAGAACCACCTTCCTGTCAAAGGGGTGGTGGTGGTGTGGAAAAGAAACGTACATCACTAGACGCAAGTAGACACAATATATTCATCTCGTATTTGAGAACGAGACTACTTACTGACTTACGACAAGCCTTTACGCAACTCTGACAACCCCACAAAATAACGAGTGGAAAAAAGTATATCGCTTATTATATTTTTGCTGTTCTTGCAGTAAAACTGCCGCATCAGGCATACCGTTTTAATTTATTATTTTCTTACTGCGAACTGTATTCGCAATTCATTTTTTAGACAGCATTCACATCTACCACTGAACTTACCAGCAAAATTATGACTTTGTTCAGCAGATATATGACTTCATTAAAACTGAAACGCGTGCAAAACTACTACATCATGCACTTACTGCTTCATTACAACTTACTCTATTCGCATCACAATTCACAGACAGTATCCAAATGTACCGCTGGATGTCCCTGCAAAATTATATCACCATACGACGTACAGTTCAGGAGATATGACGTCATAAACATTTAGCTGCGTGAAAACGGAACTGCAGGGCGAAATTCGACACAGATACAGGTGGAATATACGTACAAATATGTTAAATATTTGTGTAATATATGTGACACGTGCGTATGCGAGCAAAGTCACGGGTAAAAAGCTTCTTCTAAACCCCCGGATCGCCTTTAACCAAGTTTGGCATACATATTACTTACTGTCTAAAAAGAAATGCTATGGAGCTAAGAACCAGTACTTTCCTGTCCGGTGTGGAGGTAATACGCTGGAGGGAGAAGCGAGGAGGAGGAGATTGAGAGAGGGGGGGGAGGAGACGGACACAGAAGTGGAGGAGGTGAGGGAGGGAGAAATGGCCAGAAATCGGTGAGAGGAGGAGGTGGGCAGAGAGATGAACAAAGAAAGGGGCAAGCAGGAGATGGACTGGAACAAGTACATACCTGGGCTACGCCTGGTACCCAGGTAGTACAAAATATAGGGTACTACTCTTATCTTCATATTGGGTAAAGTTACAAGTAAGGGAATCGTACTGGTTAGTGTCCTCATGGTAGTTAACATTTGCTTTAGATACGTATTAACTTTTGTTCTGCACGAAAAGGTTTTTGGGTGTTACCGTAGTTTAGTCAACGTGCAATGTAAATCAGAAGATGTAACAGACGACCTGATGCGGCACACGCAGAAAGTGTCTGTCATACACCAACCTCTGTAAACACCCCCCCCCCCCTCCCCACTCCCCACGCGTGCTCTTACGCTAACGTGCCGTGTGACACCTGAGCAGCCAGAGATTACGCAGGCAGCACAGATGACGTCTGGCAGAATTTTGATGGCAGCGTGATTTGCAGTCGGGGCGGTGGGTACGTCGAGTTCTTTGCTGAGGCTTCTGTCTCTCTCTCTCTCTCTGGAGTGAGTGTCATTAGCGGCTCGCGGAGCGCCAAGGCCGCTCTCCAGGGACTCCTGCGCCTCTTCCCTGCACGTCACGGCTGCCGAGGTCGCGGCAAAACACACCTGCCCCATCAGAGGAGCCCTATTAAACAGCTCCCACAGGGTCGCCGCAGACTGCGCTCTGCGAGAAGTCGTGGCTCGCCTAACAAACACCAGCTACATTTGCCGCTGCTAGACGAGCGACCCAATGCGGTTCCAGGTATGCGATTGGCTTCAAAAACTTTCGTCAAATATTTGAGCGGAGCGAAAATAAAGACTCTACACAGTGGGGATTTTGTCCGAATTTTCGTAGCTAAGCGAATAGTTGGAAATGGGTAAACGCTGTTAGCTACGAGGGTTGACTGAAAAGTAATAGTCCGCAGCTCGTGGTCGTGCGGTAGCGTTCTCGCTTCCCACGCCCGGGTTCCCGGGTTCGATTCCCGGCGGGGTCAGGGATTTTCTCTGCCTCGTGATGACTGGGTGTTGTGTGATGTCCTTAGGTTAGTTAGGTTTAAGTAGTTCTAAGTTGTAGGGGACTGATGACCATAGATGTTAAGTCCCATAGTGCTTTTTAAAAGTAATGCATCCACCTTCGTAACTCTTCAACAGTTGGCAGCATTGATATGCGACAGGTACTGGCTTGTTCCGTAGTCTCTTTTCTACAGCTCCAGTTGGCGGGAAGCCTTAGCATTGAACGCTTGTGTTGTTACAGTGTAAAGTATGGAACCCTGCGCAGACGGTCGGTCAATGCGATTTAAGCAGCATGAAGTCCTTGACTTCTTGTCAGCAGAAGGTGTCACACCAAAGGAGATTCATCAGAGAATGGAAGCAGTTTATGGTGATTGTGTTGATGTGAGTACTGTGCATCGTTGGGTGAGTAACTTTGAAGATATTCAGGCAGGAACATCTGACCTGCGTGACAAACAAATAATTGGACGTCCTGTGGCACCAACCACGGAATTTGGAAATTTGTGGTAAGAGCTATGGGACCAAACTACAGAGGTCATCGGTTCCTAGGCTTACACGCTACTTAATCTAATTAAAACTAACTTACGCTACAGACAACACACACACACGCACCCATGCCCAAGGGAGGCCTCGGGCCTCGAACTTCCGACGGGGGCAGCCGCGCGAACCGTGGCAACGCGCCCAAGACCGCACGGCTACCCCGCTCGGCCCACCGAGTTTCACAAGCAAAATGTTGCCAGATTGATTCAGGACGATCGTCGTATCACTCAGAGAGAAACTGCAAGCACAATCGGCATTTCACAAGAACGTGTGGGTCACATTATTGCTTTGCTTGGCTGTCAGATCTGTGCACCACGGGTACCCCAGATGCTGACTCCTGAAATGAAAGCGCACACACTTGAAATTTGCCGGCAACGTGCGCACAGTACCCACATCAACACAATCACCATAAACTGCTGTCATTCTCTGACGAATCTCCTTTCGGGTGACACCTTCTGCTGTCAAAAATTCGAGGGCTGCACGTTGCTTAAATCGCATTGACCGATCGTCTGCGCAGGGTTGCATACTTTACACTGTAACAACACAGCCGTTCTACACTAAGGCTTCCCGACAACTGGAGCTGTAGAGAAGAGGCTACGGAACACGCCAGTACCTGCCGCATATCAATGCTGCCAACTGTTGAAGAATTACGAAGGTGGGCGCATTATTTTCAGTCGATCCTCGTGTATACAGGAGATGTTGACGAGATGAACTTTACACTGAGGTGACCTCGGGGACCCACGAGAAACACAGACCGCAGCGCTAGCGTCGCCTTGGCCACGTATTACACTATCAAATGTCTTTGTCAAAGATTTGAACAAAGATATGATCGAATATTCGTCACATTTATTTGACAAACATCTTTGACGTGGCGCTATAAAAGGGTATTACACTGTCATCATGTTTTTCGTCAACGTTCAAGATGGCTGACACCGACAACCTGTTCTTAACCGCATCAGCTGCATGTACAACAATTGCACTGTGTGCACGTGTGGAAGAGAAGCGGGGGAAAGCCGTGGGTTTTACGACGAGACGATAAAAGCATTCAACAAAACCTGTTACGTGAGTTTGTAGTGGAGGACGACAAGTCGTACATAAATTACTCAAGAATGGATGAGCACACATTTCAGTGTGTCCTCATATCACAAAGGACAATACTCACGTAAGAACTGCTATATCTGCAGAAGACCGGCTCACTGTAACGCTCCGATTCCTTGCTGCAGGGGAGAGTTACTCTAGCTCACAGTACAGCACTCGAACACCGCAGTGCACATTAGCGAAAACAATACCTCAAACGTGTGCAGCTATTTATGGAGCACTAAACGACCAACATCTGAAGGTAAATAAATATTCAATACACTTTATGTGCATTAAGAACTATGTTTATTTCATAAACAAATCAATTACATTTTGCGTCCGTAAACTACGAAATTAATAGAAATGTATGAAGCTGATGAGGTGTTTTACGACGTGACGCATCTTGAGTACAAAAATAGATTAAGAAGACTGGAGAGCTATATACACTCCTGGAAATGGAAAAAAGAACACATTGACACCGGTGTGTCAGACCCACCATACTTGCTCCGGACACTGCGAGAGGGCTGTACAAGCAATGATCACACGCACGGCACAGCGGACACACCAGGAACCGCGGTGTTGGCCGTCGAATGGCGCTAGCTGCGCAGCATTTGTGCACCGCCGCCGTCAGTGTCAGCCAGTTTGCCGTGGCATACGGAGCTCCATCGCAGTCTTTAACACTGGTAGCATGCCGCGACAGCGTGGACGTGAACCGTATGTGCAGTTGACGGACTTTGAGCGAGGGCGTATAGTGGGCATGCGGGAGGCCGGGTGGACGTACCGCCGAATTGCTCAACACGTGGGGCGTGAGGTCTCCACAGTACATCGATGTTGTCGCCAGTGGTCGGCGGAAGGTGCACGTGCCCGTCGACCTGGGACCGGACCGCAGCGACGCACGGATGCACGCCAAGACCGTAGGATCCTACGCAATGCCGTAGGGGACCGCACCGCCACTTCCCAGCAAATTAGGGACACTTTTGCTCCTGGGGTATCGGCGAGGACCATTCGCAACCGTCTCCATGAAGCTGGGCTACGGTCCCGCACACCGTTAGGCCGCCTTCCGCTCACGCCCCAACATCGTGCAGCCCGCCTCCAGTGGTGTCGCGACAGGCGTAAATGGAGGAACGAATGGAGACGTGTCGTCTTCAGCGATGAGAGTCGCATCTGCCTTGGTGGCAATGATGGTCGTATGCGTGTTTGGCGCCGCGCAGGTGAGCGCCACAATCAGGACTGCATACGACCGAGGCACACAGGGCCAACACCCGGCATCATGGTGTGGGGAGCGATCTCCTACACTGGCCGTACACCACTGGTGATCGTCGAGGGGACACTGAATAGTGCACGGTACATCCAAACCGTCATCGAACCCATCGTTCTACCATTCCTAGACCGGCAAGGGAACTTGCTGTTCCAACAGGACAATGCACGTCCGCATGTATCCCGTGCCACCCAACGTGCTCTAGAAGGTGTAAGTCAACTACCCTGGCCAGCAAGATCTCCGGATCTGTCCCCCATTGAGCATGTTTGGGACTGGATGAACCGTCGTCTCACGCGGTCTGCACGTCCAGCACGAACGCTGGTCCAACTGAGGCGCCAGGTGGAAATGGCATGGCAAGCCGTTCCACAGGACTACATCCAGCATCTCTACGATCGTCTCCATGGGAGAATAGCAGCCTGCATTGCTGCGAAAGGTGGATATACACTGTACTAGTGCCGACATTGTGCATGCTCTGTTGGCTGTGTCTATGTGCCTGTGGTTCTGTCAGTGTGATCATGTGATGTATGTGACCCCAGGAATGTGTCAATAAAGTTTCCCCTTCCTGGGACAATGAATTCACGGTGTTCTTATTTCAATTTCCAGGAGTATATATATATATATATATATACAGGGTGTTACAAACGTGGATACATGCATCCACCCTCCGTCGCATGGAATCCCTGATGCGCTGATGCAGCCCTGGAGAATGGCGTATTGTATCACAGCCGTCCACAATACGTGCACGAAGAGTCTCTACATTTGGTACCGGGGTTGCGTAGACAAGAGCTTTCAAATGCCCCCAAAAAATGAAAGTCAAGAGGGTTGACGTCAGGAGAGCGTGGAGGCCATGGAATTGGTCCGCCTCTACCAATCCATCGGTCACCGAATCTGTTGTTGAGAAGCGTACGAACACTTCGACTGAAATGTGCAGGAACTCCATCGTGCATGAACCACATGTTGTGTCGTACTTGTAAAGGCACATGTTCTAGCAGCACAGGTAGAGTATCCCGTATGAAATCACGATAACGTACTCCATTGAGCGTAGGTGGAAGAACGTGGGGCCCAATCGAGACATCACCAACAATGCCTGCCCAAACGTTCACAGAAAATCTGTGTTGATGACTTGATTGCAGAATTGTGTGCGGATTCTCGTCAGCCCACACATGACCACATAACATCTTTTCTTTACTTGTGTGTGAGGAATCTTTCCTGAAAGTTTGGCCGTACTTTTGTAACATCCTGTATACACCACCTTGCTGCTAGGCAGCCTGGATATATCCAGAGGTAGACGGTTGTGGATGTCGAGATGTCGCATACAGCAGATCCCACCTGTCCATCAAATACCGCTGCAACCCACGAACAGTGCCCGTTGTAAACTCCTTACCATCCACATCCTCCAGCTCTCGCAGTCCAGCTGCGATGCGGGTGGCTAGGGCGCTGTATCGGTCTTCTCGGACAGTCTGTGGCTGGTGCTGAGGCTGATTTGTGGCCGTACCAGCCACAGCCTTCAACCTTCTGGTGGCCTCCACAGTCACGTCGGTTGCGCCTCCCCTCCTCTCTGTGGGAGGCCGCTCTTGACGCTATGGCTGTGGCTCACTCCATGCGACAACAGGCTCTTCTCGAGCCTGCATTTCTTGCTATAAAATTGAAATGAAACCCACTAGTTACATACTCCCTTGCACATACATAAACCTTATTTACAGGTACCCACAAGCAGAGAAGAGTGGGAGCAAATTGCAAAGGATTTCGAGGACAAGTGCAACTGTTATAACACTAGAGGAGCAATGGCGGAAAGCATATTCGTATTAAATGCCCACAAGGTAGTGGATGTCACTTTTTGAAATATGAATACCTTAACAGTATCATTTTATTTGCCACGGTAGATACTAAATACAAAGTTTTATATGTTGATGTAGGAACTAATGCGCGCGTTGGTGATGCTGGAGTGTTTTCAAAAAGCAAACTACGGGAGTGTCTCATTGAGGGTTCTGTTCTGAACATTCCTGAAGGCAGGAAGGTTGGGAACACAGACATTACAACTCCAATGGTTGTACTGGCAGATAATGTTTTTCTCTGAGTTACAACATTATGAAGCCGTACCCGTTAAAGGGAATCACTGAGGAAGAAAAGGTTTCAGCTACAGACTGTCACGAGGAAGAAGATTAGTCGAAAGCAGCTTTGGCATTGTTGCCAGTCGTTTCAGGATTTTCCTTACTACCATTAATCTGCCTCGAGAAAAAGTTACCATAATTACACTGGCTGCCTGCACACTGCACAACTCGTTAACTGAAAGAAGAAAACACTTGTTCACCCGTCAGGAAACAGTGTCTGCCGTAATAGGACACTGCACTTGTCTCGAGTCTCAAAGCACTGAGGACCTACAGCGAATGGAACTAATAGCTTGCCAAGCTG
Source organism: Schistocerca cancellata (assembly GCF_023864275.1). Taxonomy (NCBI): domain Eukaryota; kingdom Metazoa; phylum Arthropoda; class Insecta; order Orthoptera; family Acrididae; genus Schistocerca; species Schistocerca cancellata. The sequence goes on from NC_064635.1 coordinate 214,100,488, forward strand.
CTTGTAGATGTCCAGTACACGGGAGAGCAGTCAGAGAATGCTTCAAAACGTTTTACAATGGCGCTGGGAAAGTGCCCTGCAAGATAATCACATTTCGTTATGTAAAATGTTAACAAACGTACGTACCTCAAACATTTCTTCGAGCGTTGGTGTACCACGTTCACTGCCACTTCCCGTACTCTCCACATTGCTAACACTTTCGTCCGCCTCTGTGGCCTGATAGAGGAACTCGAGCATGTGGAACCACTACACTCGCGGAGTACAAACCGCCCGTGCACTGGCTACACTTTGGCTTTTAAGCATCTGCAATAATAGTAATGAAAATAATGTAAACTACTTGTAGGTTATCTAAACAATATTGTGTGCTTCAAGTAGCTGCAGTGAACAAATTTATGTAAATCATTTGTATGTCATGTAAACTTTATTTGTATAAATAAAAAGATATAAACGTGTCGATACGTACTTTTGCTTTCTCGTGGAACTAGTTTGTGAGGAGGTCATTAATTTTCTTCTGTCATGTCCGCTGCCGTGCAACCACGCCGTATCTCGCGGCTGATTACCTCCGCAATATTTTTATAGCTCTCCAATCTTCGTAATCTGTTTTTTTATTCAGGGCGCCTCATCAGCTTCATACATCTCTATTAATTTTGTACTTGACGGTACACACCAATTGTACTTACCGGCCACGTTTACAAACACACTACAGGTGGCATAACGCTGCAGCGATGTTAGCGCTCCACGTGGTGACAAGTCACATTGCAGTGAACAGAAGACAAGCGACTTTTATGATAAAATCTACCGCGAGGCCCTTAGCTTTGATCAAATTTATTTGATCAGAGACGAGATTTGACAAAGTGCCCTATTACACTATAGAACTCCTTCGACATAAATATCTGACGTATCAACTTTGACAAAGAATACTGTTTGTTTACTTTACCAATGAGTTAAAGTGTTAAACACTTCGCTTTAACGAGGTAAAATCTTTAAAGGGAGGAAAAGGTTAGAAAAGATTTGAAATTATGTTTAAAGCTGGTTTCCAGTCCATAAATTCTGCCCTTAAAGCACGCCGCAAAATCCCGGCCTCTAGTGAAAATGTATGCCAGTACAAAAGTAAATTACATTAAATTTCCTAGAAAAAAGGTGTTGTGACCAGGCGAAACTGCTTTCGTTCGGCCACAACTGCCCGTGCTGTTGATCGAGTGCTCTGGGGGATGGTTCGTTGTTAACTACAACAGTTGAAATATTAGTTCACTTTATTACGTAAATGAGTAAAAGATTTACTTAACTTTGTCACACTTCTTCGCCACAGGAATACTGGATAATTTACTACTATCATTGACAAGCAAAACATCACTTGATGCACTAGTTAACAAATTATTTCCTTGAAAAAACCATGACAAAAGCATACGTCCATCTGAAACGTCACAAACACTGCCCTACTAGATGTTGCTGACTGCTGAAGGTGAGGTCTCGAACTAGGGCTGAGCTGTTGCGGCCTCAGGCTAATGGCACACCAGGCGATTTTCTCCTCTCGATAATAATCGTGGCTGAAATAGTCGCCTAGGGTGTCACACATCAAACGATTATAATGGCGGCAGGTGAAGTCGCGCCGACGAAACTGGGTGCCGCACTAGCGACAAAAATCGGCCTCTCCTGCAGTTGTGTTGGAACCAGCCACGAGAAACACCATGCATGATGACCTGTCATTCAAAACTGAAATATTTAGCTGCACTAGCATTGTATGTAGATCGACGTCGCAGAAGGCGTAACTGCTAACGAAAGTGGTATATTCATGCAACTATTATGAATCGTCCAAGTGAAGGAAAGTTTGTGTTGTTGCTCAAGAAACTTAGGAGTTATCGGGAGAAATTCTTTAATTATTTCCACGTGTCCGTAGCATCTTTCGCGTTACTGCTCTCGAATATAGAAAGTAACTTACAAAAGATGGATACCAAGTTACGTGACTGTCTTGGTGCGGAATAAAAACTCGCAGTAACATTGAGGTATATTTTTAATTAAATTGAGTAAGTAATTTATGGACACGAACACACACTTAACATATCGTTAACATAAAGTAGGTTACCACGAAAGAGTTTACATTACAAGTTGATGTCAGCTGCCTAATCACTTGTAATATTCTTCAAACGACAAGATTGAGCCTCCATCCGGCAGTCCCAGTGACTGTTGAAAAATAAGTTGTTGTCGATGTCGACGTACCTGACGGCGCAGTATTTACGAAGGAGTCAGTTGTAGGGCTGCTCTCTACAGCCTTTCGGCAGTAAGGTTTTGTTAGTTGTAATGTTTTTATTTGAAAGTCTAGTTTATCGTCGGTAGTCATTTCTTTTAAGTAATGCAAAAGAGATGTCAAAAACAACTCATCGGGATCCTTTTGTGGTTCAGCACAAGTTGAACTATGTGTCAAAACTCTTATCAACTCTCTTTCAGACGGGTCCTGAAGTTTCCTTTTATTTGCTTCAGCAGTGGAAGGCTTAGCAGCAGTGTTAGGTGGCGGCGCACTGTCTTCGTGATGTTTTCCGCTTCATCATTCTCAAGAATAGAGTCATCATTCGTATCTCCTGAGGTCCTGAAATTAAAAGAAACATTTTGGAAAAACCCACATTCCACTTGGTACTGTCCAAATGTGTGTGAGTCGGCATCCTCGTAACTGATTTTTTAACCTTAGGTGATATTGGATTAAGATATTAGTAAGAAAAATTAGTAAAAATTCAGAGTATTTATTTTTATGACTTTTTTAAAATATTGAAAATAGTCTGAAAATACCTCTAAAAACATTATATTAAATGATGCAAAGTTTCAACTCAATTAATTAAATGCTTTTGGAGCAAAAGGTTTATATGCACGTCAAACTATTAGAGGAAGAAGAAAAAATTAAAATTAAATTACTGTTTTAGTAGTTATCTAGGCGAAAGTTACGCCGATTCTCGTACATGAAACTTTGCATGCACCTGTATATACAAGTATGTACGTACGTCATCTTACCTGTTGCATTTTGTGCATCCAGCGATCACGCGTTCCAGTTCTCAGTCCCAACGACATCTGCACACACCTTCTTCCATGCGTCTTCAGCAGACGATCTTTATAATTTTGCGGTTTTATGTTGTAGAGATGTTATATATATCACCACCTCAATTATTATCAGCTCACTGTCCAAATGATCCATTGGAACGACATTCACAGAGTTTCAGGACAATGGGACACACAGACGAAACATAACTGGGTGCTGTGTATCCTTGTGGCAGCTGCGCGACTGGCGACAACACCAGTCTAATGTGGCAGGAGTGCCGACGATTGTCCACCGTCATCAGGATTTCCTTACAGCGAGCCGGGTAGGAACTTTGTGATCGATGTGCCTCCATTGGTTTCTGTCCTGGTATAGCTTTTCCCTGTCCACTACATCCCGTGTTACACCTCTCCTCTTGAGGTCTTCCTTAACCTGGTCTGTCCATCTCTTTCTGTTGTTGTTGTTGTGGTCTTCAGTCCTGAGACTGGTTTGATGCAGCTCTCCATGCTACTCTATCCTGTGCAAGCTTCTTCATCTCCCAGTATCTACTGCAACCTACATCCTTCTGAATCTGCTTAGTGTATTCATCTCTTGGTCTCCCTCTACGATTTTTACCCTCCACACTGCCCTCCAAAGCTAAATTTGTGATCCCTTGATGCCTCAAAACATGTCCTACCAACCGATCCCTTCTTCTAGTCAAGTTGTGCCACAAACTTCTCTTCTCCCCAATCCTATTCAATACCTCCTCATCTCTTTCTAGGCCGCCGATTTCTTCTTCTTCCCGGTACCTCCATCTGGCGTGGAATTCGAGTCCGGTGCATTCACTTCAAATGACCGAACCACTTCGATCTCAAAGCACTCATTCTTTCCTCTGTAGTCAATGCTACCTGCAGGTCTCTCCTTACCCAATACTTCCTGACTCTGTCTCTCCTAGTTTTTTGTAGAACTGACCTTAGAAACTTCATTTCACATGCTTGTATTTGCTCTCTTCCCTCTTATTTATGACACAGGCCTCTAGACTATACGTAACGATTCGCAGGAGATACATGGTCTGTTTGGCTCTTTGAGGGACTTCCTTGTCCTAGATTAGATTTGGTACTTGGTGGAAGAAGATAGGTCCTTTTGTTATTCTGTTTAAGACTTCTACTTTGGAACTTCCATCGCGTGATATGATGCTACCCAGATAATTGAAGCTTTTCACACATTCAACTTTCTCCCCCTCCAGTATGATGTGACAAGGTGTTGGTGTCTGCTCATCTTCATTGCCTCTATCTTGTTCCTACTCACAGTTAACTTGAATTTTTTTAAATTATTGCCCCCTCCAAAAATAGGGCCGGACCCATTCGACAGCGACAGTCGCGCGCAGAAACGTAACGGAGCGACAATTACAGCCCAGTGTAGCTCCTACCGTTTGCAACAAGGAGTCCCATTTCGGGCGCGACAAAAATCGCTGACCTTCAGCGGAGAGAGTCGCCTTGTGTGGCATTAGCCTCAGTGTGAGGGCGCTGCTGTGCTGAGAGGCGAGGAGTGCTCTTCAGGGGCGCTTCCCGTACGTCGCTGCGGACTGCAGCGAGAGCCCTAGCTAACGCGTGTGGTATCGATTCGCGTTGCCGACTGTGGTGTGGCAACGCGAACTCTGTACGATACCACAAAAGGTCGTATTCGTTTTTCTCTAGAACGAATAGTAGCACGCAAAGAAAAATAATATTGAAGATCTCACGCACCGCGCATGCACTGTAGCTTTGGCAGCTTTTGTAGGCCAGTTTGAAGTTTGTTTCCCGTCACGATTGGCAGCAAGTGTCCTATATAAAACTGTTCGTCTCGTCTTCCTATTAAAGCTATTTCTAAAATATCGACATACCGATGTATCGATTGTTCTCAAGAAGTATCGTTGTATATTTGGGAAATATGATTCCCACAGCTACATCGATATTAAAATGCAAGCCCGATTACACCGGGCGGTCGCGGACTGAATTTTGTAACGCAACTAGTGTGCTTTTTCTTAACATCGGCATCTTCGAAAATAGTTGCTGAAAATGAAGAACAAAAATCTAAACGACAAGATTGGTCTTTGCGGTGGACAGAAACGTGTGAGATATGCTGACGTAATCGGCGCTCAGAGCTACCAACACAGAAACTGCAACGTTTAGCTTCGGCACGTAATTTTGACGCTGTAACTCCTAGGTCGCTGGCGTTGGTAGAAATGAAAAAAAAAGAAAAAAGAACGGCTAGTGCGACATGAAGTGTTCCGGACAAATCCGATATATAACGAAACTGAACAACAGATTCATCGGAAACCTTTTATTGTCGGGAGGACGACGGTTCAATCCCGCGTACGACCATCCTGATTTAGGTTCTCCGTGATGTCCCTAAATCGCTCCAGGCACGGCCGATTTCCTTGCCCGTCCCTCCCTAATCCGATGAGACCGATGACCTCGCTTTCTGGTCTCCTCCCCCAAACTATCCAGTCCAAATCCTTTTATTGTGTCACTAATGCGCCGTCACCGTTATTAGCAAAGTGGTTACTGCCAAGCGTTAACATGCATCGTTTTTCTTTCAATCCTTGCCGTAAGGGGGGTAGGCAGGCTGTTATCTTGTTAATGCACGTGAATATCTGATAAAAATCAATCCTTAAATACACAGCTCTAAAAGCGGCACTATATATTTACAATGTGCAGCCAATATTTTTATAATCAGGTTCGTCGGTATTTTTTTTTTCCGTCTGTATATCGCTATATCCTTGCAGACGAAGAAAGCATTTGAATATTGGTATATAGGATTTCCAATATTTATCAAAAATGGCTCTGAACATTATGGGACTTCACTTCTAAGGTCAACAGTCCCCTAGATTTAGAACTACTTAAACCTAACTAACCTAAGGACATCACACACATCCATGCCCAATGCAGGACTCGAGCCTGCGACCGTAGCGGTCCCGCGGTTCCAGACTGTAGCGCCTAGAACCAATCGGTCAGCTTTGAAATTATCAACAGTCCCACTCACTACTTTAGTACGTTGCAATTAATTTCGTTTACATCGTATATACACTAACCTCCCTTGTACGTTAGTCTGTATCAAATGGTTCAAATGGCTCTGAGCACTATGGAACTTAACTTCAAAGGTCATCAGTCCCCTAGAACTTAGAACTACTTAAACGTAACTAACCTAAGGACATCACACACATCCATGGCCGAGGCAGGATTCGAACCTGCGACCGTAGCGGTCGCGCGGTTCCAGACTGTAGCGCCTTTAACCGCGTGGCCACACCGGCCGGCGGTCTGTATTAAAATCCCTACAGTAAATCCTGAAACCAGCCTTCACATTCAGACAGAAAGGCGCTGTGTGGGACTTTGATTTAGTAATGTGTATCATGTACCCTCCACCACACACCGTACAGTGGTCAGCGTAGATACACACGTAGAAACAAGATTGTGGGAGAGAACCAGTTATGCGGACGGGCGAAAGAAACGTGGGCAGAGGAGTCGGGAGTTACCAGCCGTCGCCTAATTCCGTTAATGCCGCTCGCCCTCGCTTCGGATTACAGTTTGAGGCGGTTCATTGCCGACGAGGAGGCTCGACCGTGACCAAACGGCACGAGCCGGCCAGCCGTGGCGGGTGTGTGGGCGAGCCGATGTTGTCACGATATCACAAAGTAAACAGCTCGTGACAAAAAAGATTGGCCAGGTATTTAGAGACCCAGACCAGGGTGTATACGGCCCGGGACATCCGGGAATTCCGGGAAAAACCCGGGAATTTTTTCATCGGGGACAAATCCGGGAAAAACCCGGGAATTTTGTAGAATTCCGGGATTTTTCGTTGTTTTAGATTGCAGTTAAAGTTTTGTAGGTGTGACGTGTAAGATCTGATACGCTGACAAAGAACTTTAGTCCACTGCTGCTAAATAATATTGCAGCAATGAAACACAAAACAGAGAATAACACCAAAATAAAAGTTTAGTTGCATAGAAAATGGGTAAATAGTGTCAAAGGATTTAGATTGAAGATTATGCAGTACGTCCGTAACAACTAACATGCATTCGATGTGTGTGACGTCACAATTGTTTACATTTCTAACAGATCACCAGAAAATATTACGAATAGTGGCTTGAGATGCGTTACTTTCGAAGTAAATTTCCACGCAAGATGATTTATGTTACGTGTGAGAATGTGCAGTGCAGTTCTTAGATCACAGGGCGTTATAACTCTCATTCAAAACGTAACACTTTGAGGATCAGCCATTTGAAAAATGTCGGGCCGAGAAGATAAGTCATTTATGCCACTATTTAAAATTTTACCGGCACATTTGTATTTGATATGACTTAACGTATAACACACGCTAAAAAAAGACCGAGCTTCAAGCTAGTTTTCATATTTAATGTTGTTCTTTCATAGATAAAAAATTATGCAATCGATGGCAAAAAGTTCCATTGACCTTCACAAAAATGTGCATAATGTGTTACTGGGTAATGTCACAAGGCTCTTCATGCCAGAACACTTCGACTTTTCTACGCAACTGATAATCATTTTGGCACGATTTTAATTGCCAAATTAGAGCCTGTTAGTAGGCCTGCGGACTTCCTTTCATTGTAGGACTAATAACAGTGGATGCCAATAGAGGATGCAATTCTCGTTCGTACATACACATCTGCTTGCGAGTTAACCGGTGTAGAAACGCACTTTGCTGAATTGAGCGAGCTCGGCCTACCTTCGTAACGTACGCGCCGCGGCCTGTCTTTCTCGTAGGCCTCGTGCTCTGAATAACTGCCGTCATTCGCTAGCGAGGTCACGTGACATGAGCTGTGACTGGCTGACAAAAGTGCATCGCTCAACGCAATCTCTATTTTAGAGTTTCGGAAGCTACCGTGCTGTAATTTGTGGAATTTGTGTATATACTTCAGCAATACGAAAATAAACTCTGTGCATATTGTCTGGCATCAAACAACTTTCCAAACGCATTGTTTTTCCTGGATTTCGTTTCCTATAGTGCTGGGACGTCCTCCGCCGGTATAATACCTTTAAGATTCAAAGGACTGATAGGTTTTACAGCTCCGAGGGAAAGTATACTGTTACTTAACACGGATGTATTTTCACCCGCTTTATACGTAATTTCATCCGAGAGAAATTGTGTTTTTAACCGGGAAATCCGAGAAAAATCTGGGAATTTTTTTTTCTTGTCCACGTAGACACCCTGCAGACGGTTTCTACTGGCCTTAAGAAAGCTTGTGACAGCATTCCCGTCAGTAATTTCCGATTGCAGTACTAGAGAATCTAGTGTAGCGACTCCCAACCGGGGGGGTAATAATTTTCTGAGAGCTGAAAACGAAAAGTTTTGAAACTTCCTGGCAGATTCATTCTAGAGACAAAAAGTTTTGATTGTGTTTCGGTTACGAAATTAAATTATTTTTAAAACATGATTATTACTATTATCAGTATTTTGTAAGTCTGTAATACTGCCTACGAAACTTGGCAATAATTTCATTTTTATCGAATACTAGCATTAACGCATGACACAATGTCTTGGATCTTAGAGCTTATGAGCCGAATATATCATCATCATCTTCCTCATATAGTCCACTCACCACACACACACACATTTTGTACGAGGGTTCAAACGGCTGTAAGCACCATGGGACTTAACTTCCGAGGTCATCAGTCTCCTGGACTTAGAACTAATTAACACTAACAGACCTAAGGACATCACACTCATCCATGCCCGGGGCAGGATTCGAACCTACGACCGGAGCAGCAGCACGGTTCGGGACTGAAGCGCATAGAACCGCTCGGTCAGAGCGGCCGGCTCCAGAAAGTAATGCACCGCATCTTGTTTCTTCACCAGTTCTTTATTGAACATAATGAGAATTACACACACGGAAGAATGGTGTTTTATCTACACACCCTATTTTCCCATGTGATCTCCATCCCAGTCTGTGGCCTTCCTCCAGCGCGAATTGAGGGCGCGTATGGCCCGTCTCACCAATCCGTGTCCTGGTGGCGGAGCCAGTGCTTCACTGTGTGAACCACCTCGCTCCAAATGACTTCCACGAGTGGCATCCTTTGACGGCCGAAACAGGTGTAAGTCCGAGGCGGCTGGGTTAGGGTTGTAGCGTGCAGGGGGTAGCACTGTCCAGCCCTGTTTTGCGATGCGTTCAGCAGCGCCCAGACTTGTGTGGCTCCGAGCGTCATCGCGTTGCAGCAAAACACCTCCTGGGCTGCTGTGGCGCCGAAGTCTCCGAAAGCGCGTCTTGAGTTTTGTTGACGTGTTCACATACGCTTCTGAATTAATGGTACCGCCTCTTGGCATCACATCAATGAGAATCACACCTTCACAGTTCCAGAATACAGAGATCATGACACCGGCGGAAGAAGTTGCTTTCAATTTTTTCTTTTGTGGGCAGTGGAAATGGCGCCATTCCATCGACTATTGTTTTGTTTCGGGCTCAGAATATCAACTGTCGCAATGTGGGACAAGAAGGCCTCCACCTCAGCTTCAAAACGTTGTTGTAACAAATCAAGACAGATTTTTTTTTCTTTTTTTTTTTTTTTTTAATCCACCGTTAGACACGGTGGGACCCATCTAGCACATACTTTTGAATATCCAAGAGTGCGGATAATTGCAATACACATTTCCTTTGCTTATTGACAGATTCACCGCCAACTGCCGACTCGTAACGCGTCTGTCCTCGCGAATGACAACGTCATCAGGTCGCTGTGACGTGTCAGGTGTGACGGACGTCGATGGTCTGCCCGACCGCTGCAAATCGTGGAGCTCCGCCGAACCGCCTCCTGGTGACCCCACCCTCCGTGCCCAGCGGCTAACTGCACTTCTGTCGACAGCAGTGCTCCACAGACTTTACACAAGCGTTTGTGAATGTTCCCCACAGTTTCTTTGTGTGCAGTTTGAAATTCAGTGACGGCACGTTGCTTGTAACGTACATCACCTACAGACGCCATTTTGAAAGTGTCCTGCAGCTACGCTATCTGTCGGAAATGACGAAAACTTCGCGTGCTTACTCAGGAGACTTCTAATAATACATACATAACGTTTCGCATTCGTACCATTGTTTTTCCCGTTCCGGGAATTGAAGATTTCGACTGTTTCTGCCTGTTGGTGACCAGATATCGGTCCCACTGATTCCAAGACTTTCGAGAATGTTTTAATTTCAAGTTTACAGTCGGAGTATTTTTTCGTGTGATTTAATTATAAATTAACAACATTTAAATTTTTTTTCCTTTACTTGTACCGTGAAACCGTCCTTCTTGCCAGGTTTCACGATTCTGCGTCAAGGGGAAGTACCCTAGAGGTTTTAATCAGTGAGTTTGCGATTTCAGAATGTCTGCCATAAATCGCTGTATTTTTTATTCCATTGACTTATAAGCTTAACATTTTTATCACTAAAAGACTGTAGACCTCTCAGCATGTGACGTGCTACGTCTTCCCATTCCTGAGGAAAAGTGTTTCGAACAGTGAGGCAGGCAGACGGACGGACAACAAAGTGGTGGTATAATGGCTCCATGGAGGTACGGGAAATTTCATGTAACTCATTGCTGAATATGCGATGTGATACCAGTACGGACCCTAGGCCACGTAAGGTTGTCACAGAATGACAACACCGACCAGTTAACGGAGCAGGCCCGTGTTTCTGGCCCTAAAATGAAGTTTAGTCTACCATCCTCCGACTTCAGGTTGCGGATGTGGGTACTGGCTGAGGAAGAATGGACAGAGATTTGGCGCCTGTCAATTTGTCCTAATGAGGATTATTGCGCTGCGATCCGACCAGTATTTATAGGCTCCCCTCTCGTGTCGAAAATTGTAGCTGAGCAGGAAGCTCATAGCTACCTTGTACGAAAAGCTCGGATAGGCATAAAACGTAAAGGCCCTCGCAGATTATCAAACGTTCTGCCAAAATGGCTCTGAGCACTATGGGAGTTAACATCTGAGGTCATCAGTCCCCTAGAACTTAGAACTACTTAAACCTAACTAACCTAAGGACATCACAGACATCCATGCCCGAGGCAGGATTCGAACCTGCGACCGTAGCGGTCGTGCGGTCCCAGACTAAGTAATAATTAATCGAGACACTGATCCCAAAGTTAACAAGTGTTAGCTGTCTGCTTGTAGCGTACAGTACTACATCTAATACGTACTCCGCAAACCACCTCACGGTGAACGGCGGGGAGTACCTTCTTCCTTTCCTGTTCCATTCTCAAACAGAGCAAGGGAAAAAGGACCATCTATCTCCTTTCTTAAGAGTCCTAATTTGTCTTACCTTCGCGGTCTTTACGCGAGATGTACGTTGGCGGCAGTAGAATCGAGCTGCAGTCAGCTTCAGATGCCATCCGTTGAGGGTATCTCCTTAGTTTTGCAATTACATACCAATAATAATTCAATGATCTGAATGAAGACATAAATCCTGGATATAATTTCTACGTAATTTCGTGTAACATTATGTATCCACACGATATTCAAGAAACAGCACCCGTCGAAACAGCACCCGTCGTTCTAACCAGGTAGCAAGCAAAGAGAAAGTGCTTATGCTAGCGGCCCGCGACTGCAACTCAGTACGTGATTTTCGATGCGACGGGATGTTCTTGGGTCTCGAGCTGGACCCACGACATGCAACAAGATGGCGACCGTTCAACATGGTACGATACTGTGCGTAATAACAAAGAATGATTAGGTATATATTGAAATCAATCCGAAAGGACTAGATTGATAACCAGTTATATTGCTATTCAACACAAATAAGATTTGCAGTCCCATACGGATACTCAAAGCAACAGGTTCAATCTCACGACAAGTTATTGCAACATCACGTTCAGCATACCAATATGAACAAGCAAAGCTATTTCATTATTCGTGCGATTGTGACAGCTTTGAATTTACAACACGTCAAAGCGAAAAGACAACTTGCGTTGGGTGAGACATGAGAAACCTACAAGTTATCTTTTTTTACCGCCCAGTTCCTAACGGTGGAGTACTCACGACGAAGCAGTGCCAATGTGACGCAACCACTTTAACTAAGCTTCGCCGTGGCAACTAGCTGAAATAGTCTCAACCAATTCTTTCTTCCATTGATTTCTGGACTTACTTTTATTTGGATTATTTGCTTGTTTCGTAGTCGTCTGCACGCCCATTCTGTTTGCACGAACAATATCTAAGCATCCTGTATGACTGACCGTGTTCGTGAGGTTGTTATTAGGAAGAGAAACTGAAAAATTGTTCAAATGCTCTGAGCACTATGGGACTTAACATCTGTGGTCGTTAGTCCCCTAGAACTTAGAACTACTTAAACCTAACTAACCTAAGGACACGACACACATCCATACCCGAGGCAGGATTCGAACCTGCGACCGTAGCGGTCACGCGGTTCCAGACTGAAGCGCCTAGAACCGCACGGCCACACCGGCCGGCAAGAGAACCTGAATAAACCCGAAATGTACCACATGTCTCTGTCGTAATCTCATCAAAATGTTAGAAATTGATCAAAAATTTCACACACACGAAACCTCAAAGCAGAAAATAATTTTTAAATAAAAAGGAATTTTGAAATTGGACTAAAAAGTATAAAATAATTTTTAGTTGCCTCATACACATTCGTAACTCCATACAGGCAGACATGAAAGTTTGTGATTGTCAATTTTTAACAGCTTCGAAAATAGTTCTAATATTTAAAACGAAAAACGAGGGACACATGAAATACATAATGGATGCATGAATAGTTCGCTTCCTTACTATTAGACCGCTTGCTAACTGATACACGAATAGTTCACCTTTTACTGTTGTCCATTGCATGCACTCCACGTTTTTCATTTTAAATCTTATATTTATTCTAATAGCTTCATAAATTCGCAGTCACCGATTTTCAGGACCGCATGTAGGACGGGGCTAGGAGAAATTATTTTATACTTTTCAGTACGATTTAAAACAATGGTTAGCTAAAAATTCATTTTTATTTAAATAATTAGTCAGAACAGCTTATAGGTAATTGGAGACAAATGTGTGTGCGATCATGGTAACTATAATAATAAAAATAATAATAACGAACGACCGGAGACAAATGGTCCCTTATACCAGAATATCCAGAAAATACACTCCTGGAAATGGAAAAAAGAACACATTGACACCGGTGTGTCAGACCCACCATACTTGCTCCGGACACTGCGAGAGGGCTGTACAAGCAATGATCACACGCACGGCACAGCGGACACACCAGGAACCGCGGTGTTGGCCGTCGAATGGCGCTAGCTGCGCAGCATTTGTGCACCGCCGCCATCAGTGTCAGCCAGTTTGCCGTGGCATACGGAGCTCCATCGCAGTCTTTAACACTGGTAGCATACCGCGACAGCGTGGACGTGAACCGTATGTGCAGTTGACGGACTTTGAGCGAGGGCGTATAGTGGGCATGCGGGAGGCCGGGTGGACGTACCGCCGAATTGCTCAACACGTGGGGCGTGAGGTCTCCACAGTACATCGATGTTGTCGCCAGTGGTCGGCGGAAGGTGCACGTGCCCGTCGACCTGGGACCGGACCGCAGCGACACACGGATGCACGCCAAGACCGTAGGATCCTACGCAGTGCCGTAGGGGACCGCACCGCCACTTCCCAGCAAATTAGGGACACTGTTGCTCCTGGGGTATCGGCGAGGACCATTCGCAACCGTCTCCATGAAGCTGGGCTACAGTCCCGCACACCGTTAGGCCGTCTTCCGCTCACGCCCCAACATCGTGCAGCCCGCCTCCAGTGGTGTCGCGACAGGCGTGAATGGAGGGACGAATGGAGACGTGTCGTCTTCAGCGATGAGAGTCGCTTCTGCCTTGGTGCCAATGATGGTCGTATGCGTGTTTGGCGCCGTGCAGGTGAGCGCCACAATCAGGACTGCATACGACCGAGGCACACAGGGCCAACACCCGGCATCATGGTGTGGGGAGCGATCTCCTACACTGGCCGTACACCACTGGTGATCGTCGAGGGGACACTGAATAGTGCACGGTACATCCAAACCGTCATCGAACCCATCGTTCTACCATTCCTAGACCGGCAAGGGAACTTGCTGTTCCAACAGGACAATGCACGTCCGCATGTATCCCGTGCCACCCAACGTGCTCTAGAAGGTGTAAGTCAACTACCCTGGCCAGCAAGATCTCCGGATCTGTCCCCCATTGAGCATGTTTGGCACTGGATGAAGCGTCGTCTCACGCGGTCTGCACGTCCAGCACGAACGCTGGTCCAACTGAGGCGCCAGGTGGAAATGGCATGGCAAGCCGTTCCACAGGACTACATCCAGCATCTCTACGATCGTCTCCATGGGAGAATAGCAGCCTGCATTGCTGCGAAAGGTGGATATACACTGTACTAGTGCCGACATTGTGCATGCTCTGTTGCCTGTGTCTATGTGCCTGTGGTTCTGTCAGTGTGATCATGTGATGTATCTGACCCCAGGAATGTGTCAATAAAGTTTCCCCTTCCTGGGACAATGAATTCACGGTGTTCTTATTTCAATTTCCAGGAGTGTATAATAATAAAAATAATAATAACGAACGACCGGAGACAAATGGTCCCTTATACCAGAATATCCAGAAAATATACACGAGCAACCTCCGATATTATTTTTTCGTTGGGGATCGGGCTCACCTCTGTGCGTTGTGTAATTCTAGAGGAAATTGCCGCTTAAGATAATTCCCCACATTTCGGTCGAATTTTCCGGAGCGACCGGTGCCCTCTCGCAGCAGTAGCGGCGCCATTACTTTCGCCGTCGGCCTTGCGCCGGATTCCTCGTATTTTGAGCCGGCCGGGGCGTGTTTCTCCAGCAGGGAGCAGCGAGGTGAGGGCAGCAACAGCCGAGGGCCGGGCACTAGGGCCAATAGTGAGGCGGTCTCTGGTGGACAGTGCGCCACCTAAAGCCGTCGGCACACGGACCGTGCATCCGAACGTTGAGCGTGCCGAGTTTCTGACGTCAAGCATGGAATAGCACGCTCGGGAGTCTTTCCGAACGTGCAGAGCAATATCTGGCATGTCAGATATCCTGAGCGTGCGTCTGAGCGTTGACCAATGAGATGGTCCAACGCCACCTACGTCACAAGCACGCCGTCTCCCTTCAGTACAGAGTTGTGAAGGCGCCATATTGGCATTCATTTCAAGCCTATATGTATATATGCCGTTCCGAGCACCAGAAAATTGAGAATCACTGCAAAACCCGTTGTTAACTGTGTGATTCGTTCGAATAAAATAATGAGAAACATCATATTCGCGGCAAAAGAATTATTGTAACTTGGCTATTTGAAGGCAGCGACACACTGAAGATCCACCCAAAACGCATTGTTCTTGGTACAATTTGTTATAATTAAATTTCAGTTAGTAACATATCTACGATTAATGTTTTTAGCATACGTTAAGATACTATGATTAGTACCAATTTGGGAGATGTTGGTTTAGCGTAATGAAGAGCGGCAGTGTTCCATAAAGAGTTTTTTTGTTGGGGCGGTGGTTCGCGTCCTGACACAACCAATTTTTTTTCTTAACATTCACGTTTTCATTAGGTTCTGATACTTTATTATTAGTTTAATGCAAGTGTAGACTATAATATTTGATGTTATGTAAATACAAGTTCACCTTTTTTTGGGGGTGACTTTGTTCGATTCGCTTAATCTAAAGGACAGCTTGCGCTACTTGTTTAAAGATATTTTACTCCTTCTTCTTTTACGCTTCGTAATTCACATGTTGCAAAGATTCTGCTACTGGGTAGGAACAGTGATCAAGTAAGACTGACCTTGGAGTTTTACTAGAATGTGGGAATAATGAAATAACGTTTATCTTACGCGGAGAAGTATTCCAAATTTCTAACGCACTGTCTGTAACGGAACTTTTATAAGCCTGTGTCCTTACTGATTGGACATGGTACTTTCCTTTTCGTGGACGATGGAAGAAATGTGCGTTTTAATAGAGCTAACGTGGGAATTACGCGCACCCGTTGAGTAACAGTGATTTACGAACTAGAAACATCCCTCAACTGCCGCTGGAGTGCGTTGCGATCGCGTATACCACGTTGGGGCTCACGTACCGTATGCACAAGTCGCATCGTTCCTGAGCGTTCAGCAGCACGTTGAACTTGGCACGCTCAACGTTAACGTTCGACAGCACGGTCCGTGTGCCGACGGCTTAAACTAGGCTCGCTCTGCGTGCCACCGACCGCTGGCGCTCGCTGCCCAAACTGGGTCTGGTTGGCTAGCTGCAGCCGTTCACACCCACGCAGCCGGTGGCCGCTTCAGGCAGCCATTACCACATCGGGTACTTTATGGGGACCCTCAGTACTCACTCACAGTTTTGTGTCGCCCACTGTTGTTGCCGTGGTCTTCAGTCGCAAGGCGGGTTTGACACAGCTGAAGTGTGCCAGCCGGGATTCGATCCCGCTGTACCTGCAGACCACCCCCGTCACATACGAATCTGGTCGTGAGTGCTGCGCTCTCGACGCACTGCTGCTCTCTCGAGTTGTGGCGCCAACCTTCCTCGTGAGTCAGTGTACCTATCTCGCGTCTGTCTGTGCATGTAGCTAATCTCAGGAATTGCTGTATGGATTTTGGTCTGGTTTTGGCTAATAGGTACATCGATTCACGAGGAATATATATTTATATATATGGTGAAGATGAAAAAAAAAATGGTTCAAATGGCTCTGAGCACTACGGGACTTAACATCTATGGTCATCAGTCCCCTAGAACTTAGAACTGCTTAAACCTACCTAACCTAAGGATATCACACAACACCCAGTCATCACGAGGCAGAGAAAATCCCTGACCCCGCCGGGAATCGAACCCGGGAACCCGGGCGCGGGAAGCGAGAATGCTACCGCACGGTGAAGATGATTTGGACCCTCAGATCGCCTAGCCTAATCCCTTCGAGGTTTTCCTTTGCTGCTGTGGTGACCATTGACAGAATGTTGCTGCATAAGATAGACAATGAACTTGAATACCGCTAGGAGGTATGTCCTGTTACTTGCAAATAACTCACTGTATCGAGCAAAAGCAGTCAGCAAGCGAGGAAGTGATTAGTAACTGACAAGGGGATGCCCTCAGATACGGCGAACCGAATCGGCTCATATTTGGCAGCTCACGTAACCGACTCAAAGGCCACGGAATCGATAGGTAATTGCAAATAGCATTTTTCGTCATCATATATCGGATATAGGAACAGTTATTTTCCTATAAATCGAGAAAAGAAACTATTACGACTGTAGATTATGTACGTGCCCGTAAGGTATATACTGGTTAGCGACCAAGGCATCTGGATTCCCAGATGTATTCAGCGTGCTTTTCGTTTATTTGTATTTTTTTCGCGTCTTAATTGGTAGTAGTAGGAGGGTTAATAAAGTAGGTAAATCAGTAAGGAATAAAAACAAAGTATACAAATAAATTTCTCAGTTACTTGGGTCAGTAAACAATTAAAATTTTAAGCCTCACTGTATGAAAACAATTCCGAGTATCACTGCTAGGAAGACGAGCTTTCTATGGGCGTTGTCGCATAAAGGAGAAAAATGAACCCTTCTCGCAGTTGGTAGTATACATAAAATAACGCATTCGTATGACGAGCAATATTCCATCAAAGCGTCCGAAAATTTGTTGCCTAAAGTTTTCCTGTGCTTATAAGAAGCAAATGATTGATTTGCTCCTCGGCACATGGAAGAGGTCAATTGTATAACCGACACGTTAAAAAAAATTGTGTCACTTGTTCCAGATCTGGGAAATTGACAAAGAGAGATTACAAAACGTATATTGAGAACGTTTTAAAACCGTACATTACTGATAGGAAGTTTTGTCTAATACTGGTTTCCTGCGGAAGGACAAACTGACAGCACCACGTACTGGTACAGTACCATGTTTATAAGTGACGAGGCTCGGCTAGAAGTAATGCCGCCAAACTGCACACCTGTGTGCCAACTACGTGTTTATTTTTGTCGCCGAGCTCAAAATCTTATTTCGAAGCTTCAAATTGGAATCTGCTTCTGCAAACCCAGCGGCTGTTGAATCACCGCACGGATGAAATAATAATTCTCATTATAATTCGTGACCAATTTTCAGCACCGATTTTTCAGACAGCACACACCTGATGCACATCAAAATGTAATTCTTGATTCTATTTGCTTCGAATGTTTATACGAGAAGTTCCATCGACCGATTTGTTCGAACCGAACTGAGGACATGTGAAAGAACATTTGCAAAGCGATCAGGATTAAATTATTAATTTTTTAGTAATGTAAATCGTTTGAGTAGTTTATATCCTACCTTCTTGTTGTTCCTTCTTCATTTACTTATCTTAGTAATCCTCCAATTACCACCAATTTCGAAACGGAACAAATACAAAAGAAAAAAAAAATGGAGAATTGATGTGAGAATCGAAGATGGGTGCTCTGCTCCATAGCCAGATGCTTGGTCGGTAAGTTTTTTACTACACTTGATTTATTTATTTATTTTTTTGTACGCTAGCGCCTTTTATGTTGAATGGCGTTTACCTTAGATATAAATAAACAGGAATCGTAAAAGTTCATTCTCTCAGTTTGTGTACCGCGTATACAGTAAATCGTCACTTTTCCATTCAAAATATCTGACACTCTTTCATGTTGGGCTGCACACGACCTGCCTACCGAACCTCGGCCTGGTAGGTTGGCCGTGTCTCAGCCCTTCCACACGTAACTACAACGGCACGTGTTTACCGCCCTTACTTCGTCTGATCTTTCGACAAAGTATCACACTTTCGTTGCGGTGGGTTCACACGACCCTTATTGTAATCGAATGTATGGCCGCTGTAGAGTTTCCATTAACACTGCTGCAATGTGGCTGCAATACACGGAAATATTCCCATGTGGCTGGACAACACTGCTGCACTACGGGTGCAGTACACGGCAAAATATACTGTGGCGTGGCTGTGCAACATTGATGCAGTGTAGCTGCATTGCGCGGCAGTATTGCGGTATGTCTGGAGAATATTGCGGTAATGTGGCAACAACATACGGAAGTATTGGATTATATGCAAGCAACATTGCTGCAATGCACGACAATATTGCGGTGTAGCCGGTAACGTAGCACTAACGTACTGCAATATACGGCATTATTGCGGTGAGGTCAAATAGTATTGCCACAATAGTATTGTTATAATTTGGCTGCAACACGTGGGAATATTGCAATACGGTGAGGCGGTATTGGTGTAACGTTCCTGCAAAAGACGTCAGTATTTTCGCATGGCCGAGCAATATTGCTGGTGGAGTTGCCGCGGAGTTGCCGGTACTCTCCACCAAGTGTGGGGAGTATGTCTAATGGTCTGGTCATGCACGTCTGTCTCCTTGACCTAATGTGCCTGCTTCTGTCTCAAACTCTAGTCTTGCTTCCTCTTTCTCGTGCCAACAGCGCTGCAGTTAGAAAGTTTGAACGCGTACGTAGAGTCCCTCAATTTGTTTGTATTTCACAAAAAAACTGGGCAAACGGGACCTTGTACGGCTTTAGAGGAAGAAAAATGAAGAACCTCTGTACGTAGGGGTCACTTTTACCACTGTTGGCCGCAGTTTGCATATATTTAAAGCTTAGGTTTGACCTTTTCTTTTAGCTTTAGTGTGTCCATCCTTTTGACTGGATGTCCACGGCCGTTCACTGTCGTAAGAAAATGAAACGCCCACAGTCGTCCTTATGATCTTATTTACTGTGTAGCGACCCGTTTCGACGCCTCACTGCACAATCTCCAGGCCTTAGTTGATGCTGAAGGGGCTGTCTTGATTCATATATACGCTGCACCAGTGGCCAACATAACTGGTTTACGCAAACTATCCGTAACTTTGATGTCAGCAACCATCAACTGGGAGCTGACTTCTTTTGGTGTTAGTCACACCTACTTGGGAAGCGAGCGTGACGATTGCGTGCTAGCGGTAAGGGGCTGCCTACACACGTCAACAAAAATTGCTGATTCACCCCGATATGACTAAATTACACGCGAGGAAGGAATGCAAAGATAACATTACCTGAAAATTTTCACAGTTCTCAAATCAGAGTGTGTGTGTGTGTGTGTGTGTGTGGTTTGAGGTTTTCGGGCGCTAAACAGCGTGGTCATCAGTGCCCAAACGCATAGAAACAGGAACACATGCGGTGAAGGGACGAAGACGGACAGCGAACAAGGAGAACGGCTAAAAGACACAGACCTGACGCAGTTCCAAATCCTCACATACAGAGGCAAAACAAGAGGAGACGAAACGCACTAAAAAAGGAAAGTGAAACAAGTAGGTAATTGTGACCGGCGGACGTCTTACCTAAACCCTGGGTGAGCCAGTCACCCAGTAGCACATTAAAATCCTCTCCGTAAAATCCGAGGCAACAAATTGGACAGGACACAAAACCGTAAGACCTTAACCACAGTCGTTGCGCCGTCTTGCAAAATAGAGGGCAAATCCGGTGGCAAGGAAACCACCGCCCTCTGGTCAGAGGACAATCAAGTAAAATGTGGCGGACAGTATTCTGGACGCCACAAGCACTGCAGATCGGGGGGTCCTCCCGCCGGAGTAAAAATCCATGCGTTAAGGGACTGTGCCCGATGCGGAGGCGAGTGAGGAGAACCTCATCCCGCCTCTCAAATCAGTTTTTATCAACTCACATTTCCAATAGGCAACATCCTACATTTGTATCTCTGCTGTGGAAGCTATTTCCGGACCACTCAGTAGCGTAACCAACGCCCGACTCTCTTACTTCACTCTGAATGCTACTTGGCAGTGGCGATACTGATGACAACAAAAGGTCGCACTTCTTGTACTCAGAACGTCTGTGATCTAGCATATCGACTAGTGAAGACTGCTGTTTGAAAAATAACCAGTCTACAGACATGAAGTATGACGCATGGGATGAAAATTGATCTCATATCACTTTCACTGTATACGGAAAATAAGCTAGAAACCTTACAATTGCTGCATGTGATCTCTCACCATAATGTGGTTAACAGGCTTCAGTCTCAAAGCTCGTTCGACCATTTGCGTGTATATGTGTGTGTGTGTGTGTGTGTGTTAAAGGGAGAAAGGGAGACCATGTGAGCACGTGAGCCAGAATCGGTTGATCTGCACCTTGTGCCCCCTGTAGGAGAAAATTTATAGCTCTCTTTTGCGTCTTAGCGTACGCAAAATAATGGACGGGCCAGCAAAGACACGGGTGGAAAAGAGCTCCGAGATATTTACTGTCAGCTGCTGACAGCAAGTGTTGGCGGTGGTCTCATTCCAGTAGTAACGGCTTTCGTCATTCTCCCCTTCTCTTCGTCCTCCCACAGGCGTAGCTAAAACCGCTCGTGGGGAACACAGCTTGTTTTACACATGCGCGATATAATGCGAATAATACGTGCAGCTGTCTTTCTAGCGCCTTAGCACTGACACCTTCATACGAATGTAGATGCGTAAACCCCACACATGGTTCTAATAGTTTCTTTTGTGGAATGAATGCTTTTGCATAAGCAAGGAGTTACCAGAGAATATCATCCAGTAAGAAATATGTCAAAAACTAGTCGAACATAAACATTTTAGAAGGTCTTCTGTATATTCTAATATGCACAGCTGAGGACTTTGGAATACATATTTTTGTTAATAAAGGCAGTCGCATAATTGGTATTAATAAAAAAAATTGGAACCCAGATTGGCTTTGTTTGAAAAATATGATCACCAGTTGCTGTACCAGACGCCAACGATGGACTGTAACCAGTATTACTTGGATCTAAGTACGCTGTTGGTGTACTTTGTTTTTAAGGTAGCCTATGATGAGACGTTGTGTGTAGTCTAGAGTCCTGTTTGGACGATGGGAGTGTTGGTTCGCAGCAACATCTTGTAGGTGAGACATTCGGAAGGAACGGATTCGAGAAAGAATGTGGTATTAGCATAGGGAAGGGTCAAGGGACCGGATATAGGGGAATGTGGGTTGGATACCAGTGTCACAGGGAAAGCGTCGGTTGTAGTTGATAGGATAGACAGATCTGAACGAGTTTTTAATGACATAAGAACGTGGGCTTCCGCGGCCGGTGTCATAGTGATTAAAATTCTTCTGGGTGTTACGCCACGTCATTACTAAAACCTAGCCTCAGGGCGCGACTGAGGAAGACCGTTGCAATTCCGCCGAAACGTCGGTTTTAGTTTATTACTGTTGTTAGTTTTTAGCGATGACGCGGCATAATACCCAGAAGAATTTTAATCACTATGAGTTTTTCATGGTCTGGGAGAGGAACACAGTTGAAATTACGGTGGGAATGTAAACTATAAGAAAGGTAGCCACGCTACTCGAGGTTGGCGGGTATCGTGGCGTGGGGTGTTGGGATTTGATGCTGCAAGAGAGAGTATTGTGGGCAGGGCCCTCCTACCACCTCGGGAGTTTGACGATGTGAAGGGCCAGTTGGACAGAATTTAGCACGATATCCCTCAGGACATCCAGCAAGTCAGTGACGCAGCACCGAACCGAATAACTGCTTACGTAAGGGCCAGAGGTGGACCGACGCGTTACTGATGTTCTCAATTTGTGAAGCACCTGCTCCTGCATAAATCATCCACTTTTTCTGAGATTGTAATCATCTGTTTTTCTGTACGTGTAAGTAACATCTACAGATTTCTGTTCCATTCCGATAGTTCATTGTTGGTGCGCCGGTTTTTATCTTTTATTTACGTCTTTTTTTTTTTTCTTCTTCTTCTTAGAACGTATGTTACATCCTGATGGCACATTTCCAGACATGGATTCGTTATCAAAACTGTATCTACGAAGTCCCCTCTACAGTCCCTAAAGGCTTTAAAAGCTTATTTTTCGAAGCCAAAGGAACGGAGAACTGTTCATGCCGGATCGTTCGCGGTCCCCGTCATCTCGGTGGGCGTTTAGCTCCTCCCCTTTTCCCAGCTCCGGCAATTGTTTCCGTACGCTCGTCAGAAGCGCAGATTGCGCCTTTCCTCGAGAAGACGCAAGTCACCTCGGACGATTCCCACAGCTTTACTCGCCGAGCACACAAACAAGACCCCGGCGGCGGACGAGTGGCTGGGCTTCGCGCCAGGTGCTGCGAGCGCTGGCGCCTAATGGACGCCGTCGCTGAGTGAGTGATTAATGTCCCTGAGCGCGAGGTGCGCCGCACTGCATCGTGGCGTCAGCCGCTGGACGAGCGGCCTGGACGGTGCTCGCAGCCAGCGCTGAGCGCCTAAGCGCTGCAGGCGGTTGTCTGGGGTTGGGAGGGGGCGGGCTAGTAGTGCTCAGCAAACTCAGGTGTTGAGCCGACCTCACAGCTTACGACGTTGTGATTAGTACTATATACTGGGTGGTCAAAAGTCAGTATAAACTTGAAAACTGAATAAATCACGGAGTAATGTAGATAGAGAGTTACAAATGGACACACATACTTGGAATGACATGGGGTTTTATTAGAACCAAAAAAATACAAAAGTTAAAAAAATGTCCGACAGATGGCGCTTCATCTGATGAGAATAGCGATAATTAGCATAACAAAGTAAGACAAAGCAAAGATGATGTTCTTTACAGGAAATGATCAATATGTCCACCATCATTCCTCAACAATAGCTGTAGTCGAGGAATAATGTTGTGAACAGCACTGTGAAGCATGTCCGGAGTTATGGTGAGGCTTTGGCGTGGGATGTTGTCTTTCGGCACCCCTAGAGATGTCGGTCGATCACGATACACTTGTGACTTGAGGTAACCCCAAAGCCAATAATTGTACGGACTGAGGTCTGAGGACCTGGGAGGCCAAATATGACGAAAGTGGCGGTGGAGCACACGATCATTACCAAACGACGCGCGCAACAGATCTTTCATGCGTCTAGAAATACTTTTTTTTGGTTCTAATGAAACCCCATGTCATTCCAAGCATGTGTGTCAATCTTTACCTCCCTATCTACATTATTTCGTGGTTTATTAAGTTTTCGAATTTATACTGACTTTTTAATCACCCTGTATACTGATTTATGTGTTTTAAGTTTTTCGTGCAATAAGGATAACTGTTATCCCTCTTTTACCACGGAATGTGCAACTGGTTATCATTCAAACATGTTTCATCTATTCATATCAGGCCTCATCAGTGACCTAGAAAATTTGAAATATATTCATCTGCACATATTTTGCTGCGAGACATGTAGTGTTTTTGTTTTCTGGTAGCACATTTAAGAAAGTCAACTATTTTTAGTTTGTCCGCAGCTCGCGGTCTAGTGACTGGCGTTGCTGCCTCCGGATCGTGGGGTCCCGGGTCTGATTTCCGGCCTGGTTGGCGATTTTCTGTGCCCCGCGGCTGCGTTTCCGTGTTCTCCTCATCATTCGTGAAAGTGGCTCTACTGCACTGTGTAAAGGTTGAGACTTTGAGCGGGCGCTGATGACCGCGCAGTTCAGCGCGCCACAAACCAAACGTCATCATCCTCATATTTGTAGTTGTATGATGGGCATTCGATAAGTAATGCGAAACATTTTCTTCCAAAAGCAGGTTGGTTTTATTGAGGATTCCAGCACACCAAATTATTCCTCACTCTTTTGAACTGTTGGAAGGGTCTCAGCTGCCACCGTAGTAGCACTCTGCTGGTCGACGTCGGTGCAGACGTCCTGCTCCATCAGTGACCACCCCACCTCCACGTACTGCTTCCCGCGCAGTGCGTCCTTCATTGGCCAAACAGACAGAAAGAAGCCAGGCGGCCCGAGAACCGGGCTGTACGGTCGATGAGGAACAGCAGTCCAAGTTTCGTGAGCAGTATCGAAAGAGGCACGGAGCTGTGCAGCGAGGTGTTTGACTGCGATCCGCCCGTCACCTCGAACGAGAGTGTCCGCACGTTCCGGCACTGCACGGGTGACGTCAGCGTGTCGCCGGCTGGCACGCGGGGGGCGGGGCAGAGAGCAGGCTGCGGCGGCGACAGCAGCCTCCGTCAGCGACTCGCCGCGCTGCTTCTGTTCGCAACTTCGTGAACCTGTGGGAGTTTTGGGGGAATATTCCACGACGACCCGCGACAAATTCCGAAATTTTTTAACCGAAATTGGCCGAGAAAAAAAGTCATTCGACACCCCTCGTATCGTGAAATGAATTCGCAAATTGCGAATACAGTTTGACGTCAGCTGCACGTTTTATTAGTGACAAAATTTTTGCCGGTCCGAGACTCGAATCCGGATTTCCCGTTAACCGCGAGTGGTCGCTTTAACCACTTTGGCTGTCCGTGCACGCCTCTCGGACCGACCCGAACGTCATACGTCATTTTGTCCGTATCGCCTGTGATCACACTTTGCCGATGCCCACACACGGATTTACACAATGTCTGTGTGTATGCAGTGTTTGTCCATGACATTACAATGTCCGTCAGACATGCATGCTTGCTGGCCCAACACAAATTTTCATGTGTCACTAATAAAATGTACAGCTAACGTCAAACTATATTCGCAGTTTGTGAATACATTTCATAATATATATAACTGTTGTGAATCGTGAAACTGCCTCGCTGCACAACTGGACGCATCTTTTGACAGTGCTCGCCAAACATCATTGGACAATTCTCCACCGACCACCCTACAGCTCGGTTCCAGCTGTTTGGCGCAATGAAGGACACTGTAATGTGACATACAGGCACTGCACAGATATGTTCGCATGCCAAAATCTTCCGTCAGGTCTGAGGCGGCTACCACAGTCTTCTAAAGTGGAGCACGTTCGCCTTCTTTTGTCTCCGACAGTAGCATTTTTCAGCTGGTGTCACATAAAAATCAACTTTTACTGCATAGAATATTTAGATTATGACGAACAAAGCAATTTTCATTTAAAGTAATCGACTTGCAGTGGATTTATTTGTTGGAATGGATCTCGGATTTATGAAAAGAGTAGTGATGTCAACAAAGTTATATTACAAGTAGAATTGTAAAACGATAGATTAAGATAAGTAAGAGCACAGCAATTTTCCTAGTAGCTGCGGTCAGTTTTTACCCACGTTAGATATGCGTTACATGTGTCGCGTACGTATTGGGCATTACTTCATAACGATCGCTTTTTTGACGTATACAGTCAGTATCTTACTAGATTCCACTAGAAACAGAAAGTGGTGAACCATTTAGAAACTGAGTTAGGATATAGCCGGCTGGGCAACCTACGGAACATTTATGTTCCACATAGCTATCCTCATGTGTGTTCGCTACGGTCGCAGGTTCGAATCCTGCCTCGGGGATGGATGTTTGTGATGTCCTTAGGTTAGTTAGGTTTAACTAGTTCTAAGTTCTAGGGGACTAATGACCTCAGCAGTTGAGTCCCATAGTGCTCAGAACCTCATGTGTGTTACTTAAAAGTAAAGAGTATTTATAGCAAAATTGCGATTGTTGTTTAATTCAGGTTCTATTCGAAAACTGTGAAACAGAGCGGTGTTGCAGTAAAAATAAATAAAACGTTACGGATTTATGGTATAGCGCAGGAAAACGCAATTTCCTGAACAAAAAGGAAAATGGAAAGAAAACCCTACAAAACAAAAATGTATCAGACATCTCTTCAATACTTAAATACATGTGTCTGTCATTCATAAAGTACTTTCATACAATGAATAATAACAGGAAAGGCTTGCCTTTGAACTTGGTGAATATTCTATTGAGTACAAAATTACAACTATATATATATATATATATATATATATATATATATATATGTGTGTGTGTGTGTGTGTGTGTGTGTGTGTGTGTGTGTGTGTGTGTGTGTGCGTGTGTTTGTGTGTTTGTTTTTGTTCATGTAAACTGTGCTCGCATCAAAAGTAATTCCTTTGATTACATAAAAGCGCAGAAGTTAAGCGATAAACTAATTTTTATTACTTATAAAATGCAGTTTGTGTTCTGAAAGGATATAAATACACAATGGACTAACACTGAAGGATGTGCGGCTCTTATTATGCGCAAAAGAAACTACCAAACAAACAAAAAACAGAGACAAATCATCGGCTCCCATTCCGTCTCCTACACGTCCGTTTATGGTTTTTCCGTACCAACTGCACCAGTACTACCGATAATGCTACCATTCACTACGTCATTTATCTCGTGTTGCACCACCACCGCAGCTCCAGTGCCAAAGAGTTTGTCAGCACCTGCTGTGCCGCAGCTCTACCCGGACAGGGTTGGTGTCCCCTCCGTCTCCAGTCTGGCCACGTTCTCGGCCGGCGCGTATTTTGTTGTTATGCCGTATAAGTCGGCCGTCTGCATGGATCACGTTTTCCCGTACACGTGTAGTTTCCCACAGTGCTGCTGGTGCGCGCCCATGCGTGCACGTGCCATCGCGATACAGCCTGCCCCGTGTGTGTGTGTGCGTGTGTGTGTGTGTGAGCGGTCGGTCGTGGTCGTGAGGCTCTTCCGCCCGGCGCCCGTGACTCGTGACCCGCGCACCTGCCCACGACCCGCCGTACAGTCTGTGCCGCTAGCCTCGAGGCCGGCGCAGAGTACAGTCCGTTCCCGGTCCTGTCTGGGAGTGCAGCCCTCCTGCACCGCTGTTCGGAAGGGGAGTCGAACCGTCGTCCCCGGGAATGCGAGTGAAATGCGCCACCACCGCGCCAGTCCGCTGATTTGCGCGGTCCGACAGCATCGCGTGAGCTGACGAGTTTCACTTATAAAGCCGGTGAAACAACTGGTTTTCGGTTACGCCGTTTCTTTTCGTGTGTAGTTTAATGGTACTGGTAAACCCTCTCAAAGTAACCGATTTTCTTTTTTTTATTGCTGTTACTTCTAGTAATAGATTTCAAACAAAGACTGAAAAATTCTGATGGAGTGAAGGAGTCGTAGATCACTATCGCTACAAGGTTGAGGCCGTGGCAGAAATCGGTCTCATTGTTCCAGCAACAATGGCGAAGGAAAGCAGACTGGCGAGACGGCAGCTACAGCGAAATGTCACAACTTGCTGACTGTTCTACATCGTCGCTTTTTGATGATACACACTTCACCCTGAAGCAACCAGAAAGTTAAGGGTTCATTTATTATTCTAAGTTTATAACACTGCAATAACATTTTAGGTATTAGATTTCCAACATGGACGGGACCAAACCTTCCTTGTCTATACATAAGTGACGAAATTAGCGGATCGTCATGTAAGCGAAAGTATGGCTTCACAGTTTTCTCAACGTCCCACGAATCTAAACGAAGAGGTGGATCCATACTATCCGCTTACCTGACGATCCGCTAATTTCGTCATTTATGCACACACAAGGATTGTTCGGTCCCATCCACGTCGCAACTTTAATGGCACGATTCGCCATGTTCAACCTGATGATGCGGCCTCCAGCCTAGGAAACCGGACGTTAAATAAACTATTTACTAGAGCAGCCAAGCGATTATTATTCGAGATCTCTACTTACGGCTGTTGTGATGTAATAAAAATGCTCAAAGACAGAAAGAGAAGGGAAGACTACACGGGCAGAGGCGGGGGTGGGAGGAGGAAGGAAATGGACATAGAGGCAGCGAAGGAGAATATGGACAAGGAGAGGTACGAGGAGGAGATGGACAGAGAATTGGGGAAGAAAGGGATGGAGACAGGCAGCAGGTGGAGGAGGTGGTCAGAAGGACGGGAAGCTGGTGGACAAGGAGAGGAGGAGGAGACGAGCGAAGGGGGTGGACAGGTGGAAGGGCATCCCACACACATCTAGCAGTTCGAATGCAATTGTCCGTCTTTACCTATAGCTTATACTATTTTTGTAAGAATTTCCTACTTCTTGCACCGTTTTACATTGTCGAACGCTTTTTCCAGGCCGCCAAATCCTATGAAGGTGTCATGATTTATCTCAAGTCCCGCCTTCATTATCAAAGGCAACGTCAGAACTGCCTCTGTGGTGGCTTTACCTTTCGCAAAGCCAATCGCCGTCGCACTGGAGGTCTCTATGATGGAGAAGATACGTCCGAAGAAACAGGAGTCGATTTAGAAGAGATAGGGGATCCAGTATTATACTCAGAACATAAGGGAGTATTTAAAAACAAATAAGGCAGAAGGGATAGACAACATTCCATCAAAATTTCTAAAATCATTGAGGTAAGTAGCAACAAAAGGACTATTCTCGTTGGTGTGTAGAATATATGACTTGGCGACTTTAGGAAAAATTTCTGCCGGCCGGAGTGGCCGTGCGGTGCTAGGCGCTACAGTCTGGAACCGAGCGATCGCTACGGTCGCAGGTTCGAATCCTGCCTAGGGCATGGATGTGTGTGGTGTCCTTAGGTTAGTTAGGTTTAATTAGTTCTAAGTTCTAGGCGACTGATGACCTCAGAAGTTAAGTCGAATAGTGCTCAGAGCCATTTGAACCATTTGAAAAATTTCTCATGCAGACAGTTCCGAACAATGAATGGACAGCTGACAAGTGCTAGAATTATCGCATAATCTGCTTAACAGCTCATGCATCCAAGGTGCTTACAAGAATAATATACAGAAGAATGGAAAACAAAACTGAGGATGTGTTACACAACGATCAGTTTGGCTTTCGGTAAGATAAAGGCAATTTTAAAGTTGCGCTTGATAATGGAAGCAAGGCTCAAATAGCTCTGAGCACTATGGGACTTAACAACGGAGGTCATCAGTCCCCTAGAACGTAGAACTACTTAAACCTAACTAACCTAAGGACAGCACACACATCCATGCCCGAGGCAGGATTCGAACCTGCGACCGTAGCGGTCGCGCGTTTCCAGACTGTAGCGCCTAGAACCGCTCGGCCACCCCAGGCCGGCAAGCTAAAGGAAGAGCCGGGTAATATACACTCCTGGAAATTGAAATAAGAACACCGTGAATTCATTGTCCCAGGAAGGGGAATCTTTATTGACACATTCCTGGGGTCAGATACATCACATGATCACACTGACAGAACCACAGGCACATAGACACAGGCAACAGAGCATGCACAATGTCGGCACTAGTGCAGTGTATATCCACCTTTCGCAGCAATGCAGGCTGCTATTCTCCCATGGAGACGATCGTAGAGATGCTGGATGTAGTCCTGTGGACGGCTTGCCATGCCATTTCCACCTGGCGCCTCAGTTGGACCAGCGTTCGTGCTGGACGTGCAGACCGCGTGAGACGACGCTTCATCCAGTCTCAAACATGCTCAACGGGGGACAGATCCGGAGATCTTGCTGGCCAGGGTAGTTGACTTACACCTTCTAGAGCACGTTGGGTGGCACGGGATACATGCGGACGTGCATTGTCCTGTTGGAACAGCAAGTTCCCTTGCCGGTCTAGGAATGGTAGAACGATGGGTTCGATGACGGTTTGGATGTACCGTGCACTATTCAGTGTCCCCTCGACGATCACCAGTGGTGTACGGCCAGTGTAGGAGATCGCTCCCCACACCATGATGCCGGGTGTTGGCCCTGTGTGCCTCGGTCGTATGCAGTCCTGATTGTGGCGCTCACCTGCACGGCGCCAAACACGCATATGACCATCATTGGCACCAAGGCAGAAGCGACTCTCATCGCTGAAGACGACACATCTCCATTCGTCCCTCCATTCACGCCTGTCGCGACACCACTGGAGGCGGGCTGCACGATGTTGGGGCGTGAGCGGAAGACGGCCTAACGGTGTGCGGGACGGTAGCCCAGCTTCATGGAGACGGTTGCGAATGGTCCTCGCCGATACCCCAGGAGCAACAGTGTCCCTAATTTGCTGGGAAGTGGCGGTGCGGTCCCCTACGGCACTGCGTAGGATCCTACGGTCTTGGCGTGCATCCGTGCGTCGCTGCGGTCCGGTCCCAGGTCGACGGGCACGTGCACCTTCCGCCGACCACTGGCGACAACATCGATGTATTGTGGAGACCTCACGCCCCACGTGTTGAGCAATTCGGCGGTACGTCCACCCGGCCTCCCGCATGCCCACTATACGCCCTCGCTCAAAGTCCGTCAACTGCACATACGGTTCACGTCCACGCTGTCGCGGCATGCTACCAGTGTTAAAGACTGCGATGGAGCTCCGTATCCCACGGCAAACTGGCTGACACTGACGGCGGCGGTGCACAAATGCTGCGCAGCTAGCGCCATTCGACGGCCAACACCGCGGTTCCTGGTGTGTCCGCTGTGCCGTGCGTGTGATCATTGCTTGTACAGCCCTCTCGCAGTGTCCGGAGCAAGTATGGTGGGTCTGACACACCGGTGTCAATGTGTTCTTTTTTCCATTTCCAGGAGTGTACAATATGTACAGAAGCCAAGAAGGAATAATAGGAGTGGATGACCAAGAACGAAGTGCTGGAATTAAAAATGGTGTAAGACAGAGATATAGTCTTTCGCCCCTACTGTTCAATCTGTACATCGAAGAAGCAATGACAGAAATGAAATAAATGTTCAGAAGCGGAATTAAAATTCAAGGTGAAAGGACATCAGTTATACGATTCGATGATGTCATTGCTATCTTAAGCGAAAGAGAAGAAAAATTGCGTGATCTGGTGAATTGCATGATGAGTCTAATGAGTACAGAATATGGACTGAGAGTAAATCGAAGAAAGGCGAAAGCAGTGAGAAGTACCAGAGATGAGAACAGCGAGAAACTTAACATCAGAACTGATATACACGAAGTAGATGAAGTAAAAGAATCTACCACGTAGGCAGCAAAATAAGGAATGATGGACGCAGCAAGGAGGGCAAAAAGCATACTAGCAATGGCAAAAGGGGCGTTCCTGGCCAAGAGAAGTCTACTAGTATCAAACATAGGCCTTAATTTGAGAAAGGGTTTCTGAGAATGTGCGTTTGGAGCAGAGAATTGTATGGTAATGAGACTGGAAAAACCGGAAGAGAAGCGTTTGAGATGTGGTGCTAGAGAAGAACTTTGAAAATTTGCTCGACTAAGAAGGTTCTTCAAAAAATGTGTGTGAAATCTTATGGGACTTAACTGCTAAGGTCATCAGTCCCTGAGCTTACACACTACGTAACCTAAATTATCCTAAGGACAAACACACACACCCATGCCCGAGGGAGGACTCGAACCTCCGCCGGGATCAGCCGGACAGTCCCTAAGAAGGCTCTGCGCAGAATCGGAGACGAAAGGAAAATGTGGAAAACACTGACAAGGAGAAGGAACAGGGTGATAGGACATCTGTTAAGACATCAGGGAATGACTTCCGTGATACTACACTCCTGGAAATGGAAAAAAGAACGCATTGACACCAGTGTGTCAGAAATACCATACTTGCTCCGGACACTGCGAGAGGACTGTACAAGCAATGATCACACGCACGGCACAGCGGACACACCAGGAACCGCGGTGTTGGCCGTCGAATGGCACTAGCTGCGCAGCATTTGTGCACCGCCGCCGTCAGTGTCAGCCAGTTTGCCGTGGCATACGGAGCTCCATCGCAGTCTTTAACACTGGTAGCATGCCGCGACAGCGTGGACGTGAACCGTATGTGCAGTTGACGGACTTTGAGCGAGGGCGTATAGTGGGCATGCGGGAGGCCGGGTGGACGTACCGCCGAATTGCTCAACACATGGGGCCTGAGGTCTCCACAGTACATCGATGTTGTCGCCAGTGGTCGGCGGAAGGTGCACGTGTCCGTCGACCTGGGACCGGACCGCAGCGACGCACAGATGCACGCCAAGACCGTAGGATCCTACGCAGTGCCGTAGGGGACCGCACCGCCACTTCCCAGCAAATTAGGGACACTGTTGCTCCTGGGGTATCGGCGAGGACCATTCAAAACCGTCTCCATGAAGCTGGGCTACCGTCCCGCACACCGTTAGGCCGTCTTCTGCTCACGCCCCAACATCGTGCAGCCCACCTCCAGTGGTGTCGCGACAGGCGTGAATGGAGGGACGAATGGAGACGTGTCGTCTTCAGCGATGAGAGTCGCTTCTGCCTTGGTGCCAATGATGGTCGTATGCGTGTTTGGCGCCTTGCAGGTGAGCGCCACAATCAGGACTGCATACGACCGAGGCACACAGGGCCAACACCCGGCATCATGGTGTGGGGAGCGATCTCCTACACTGGCCGTACACCACTGGTGATCGTCGAGGGGACACTGAATAGTGCACGGTACATCCAAACCGTCATCGAACCCATCGTTCTACCATTCCTAGGCCGGCAAGGGAACTTGCTGTTCCAACAGGACAATGCACGTCCGCATGTATCCCGTGCCACCCAACGTGCTCTAGAAGGTGTAACTCAACTACCCTGGCCAGCAAGATCTCCGGATCTGTCCCCCATTGAGCATGTTTGGGACTGGATGAAGCGTCGTCTCACGCGGTCTGCACGTCCAGCACGAACGCTGGTCCAACTGAGGCGCCAGGTGGAAATGGCATGGCAAGCCGTTCCACGGGACTACATCCAGCATCTCTACGATCGTCTCCATGGGAGAATAGCAGCCTGCATTGCTGCGAAAGTTGGATATACACTGTAATAGTGCCGACATTGTGCATGCTCTGTTGCCTGTGTTTATGTGCCTGTGGTTCTGTCAGTGTGATCATTTGATGTATCTGACCCAAGGAATGTGTCAATAAAGTTTCCCCTTCCTGGGATAATGAATTCACGGTGTTCTTATTTCAATTTCCAGGAGTGTAGAAGGAGCTGTAGAGGGCAAAAACTGTTGACGAAGACACAGATTGGAAAACATCCAGCAGATTGTAAGTGCTACTCTGAGATGAAGAGGTTGCCACAGGAGAGCCGCATCAAACCAGCCTCTAATAACTAATCGATCCTCATCTAACGGATCTTCGATTTTTTTTCATTCCGTTGCGCATTATTCTTGTCACAGATGCATCAGCTGTTGAACTGATTGTGCGATAGTTCTGGCATTTATGGATTTTACCTAGCAGGATGATGTCTCTTGCAACAGGAGGCGAAATGAGACGTAATGACAAGGTATAGCCGCACCCTCTGCCTAACTCGCATCCGCGGCCGGGGACGTCGGCTGTAATTCGCTTCGTCCCGAGACGGACGGAGGAGGACGACGGAGCAGTAAAGCCGGGGGACAGCGGCGTCCTGCGGCAGTCGTCCGCTGTGGCTCTGCGCAGGAAGGCGTCCACACACACACAACTACGCGGGCCGTTCAATAAGTACTGCAGACACGTTTTATTTGTCGGCCAATTTCGGCTGAAAAATTGAGGAATTTGTTCTGAAACATTCAGCCGAAGTAGTTTCGTCAAGCTCCGATAGGAGGCGGTGCTTTACGTAGCCTTCAAAATGGCGGAGGTGCCACCGATTTTGTTTTGGCGGGGACCAGAGTATGGCAGATATTCAAAGGCGCTTGCAGGATGTCCACTGAAACCTGGCAGTGAATCGACCCCGGGGGCGTCTGTCATGGTCGCAACGAGGTCGTGAAAACCTGTCCCACCTTCCGCGTGCCGGTGGTCACCCGCACACAGTTGAAACTCCTGCAGTGTTGGAACGTGCGGACACTCTCATTCGAGGTGATCGAAGGATGCGAGCAACCCTCTCCTTCTCCGTGACAAAGCCTCCTTGAAGAGCTTAAAGTCATCCACCCTACGGCCCAGATCTCGCAATGGGATGTTGTGCCAGTCTTCAGTTTTAAGACAGGTTTCACGAAGCTCTCCATCTGTGCAGGCGTCTCCATCTCCCAATAACTACTGCGAGCTACATCTTTCCGAACGTGTTTACTGTATTTATCCCCTGGTCTGCCTCTACGGTTTTTACCCTCTACTCTTCCCTCCGATACTAAATTGTGATCCCTCGATGCCTCAGAATGTGTCCCACGTGTCCTGCCTTTCAGCCAAGTCGTGCCACATATTTCTTGTCTCCTCCTTACATACGCTATCTATCTACCTAACCTTTAGCATTCTTCTGAACCACCACATTTCAAAAGGTACTCTTCGCATCTTGTCTGAATCTTTTATCATTCACCTTTCACTTCTAAACACGGCTACATCCCAGAGAAATACTTTCAGAAAAGATTCAGAAAAGATATTCGATGTCAACAAAGTTCTCTTCTTCAGAAACGCTTTCCTCGCCTTCGCCAGTCCACATTTTACATCCTGTGTACGTCAGCCATCACCAATTATTGTGCTGCCCAAATAGCAAAACTCATCTGCGACTTTAAGTGTCCCGTTTCCTACTCAAATTCCCTCAGCATCATGTCATTAAATTTGACTACGTTCCATTATCCTTGTTTCGCTTTTCTTGATGTTCATCTTATATCCTCCTTTCAATACACTGTCCATTTCGTTCAACAGTTTTTCCAAGTTCCTGGCTGCCCCTGACAGAATTAGAATGTCATCGGCAAACAACAAAATTTTTGTTTCTTTTCCCAGAATTTTAATTGCTGCTCCAAATTTTTCTTTGGTTTCCTTTACTGCCTGCTCAATGAACACATTAAATAGCTTCGCGGATAGGCTACAACCCTGTCTCACTCGTTTCTCATCCACAGCTTCCCTTTTATGGCCCTCGACTCTTATAACTGCCCTCTGGTTTCTATTCACATTGTAAATAGCCTTTACATCTTTGTAATTTACCCGTGATACCTTCATAATTTCAAAGACGAGTACTTCAGTCAACATTGGCAAAGAATTTCTGTAAGTGTACGAGTGCAGTAAAGTAGGATTACTTTTCCTATCTCCTAACAAGTAAACCTACCAGATGGATACACTTGATTTTGATCGGCTTTGAATATGATGTATAACAAAAAAGAGAGAATTTTTTATACATGCTCATAAAGCCGTTACGGTGTTGAAATACGCTCTTGAAAAAGAAGTTGAATATTTCTGAATAAGTCCTGTTGAAATGGTAACAGATATAAAGAAGGCCTCGAAAATACGTTCAATGGCTTTTAATGTACATTACAACGGTGCACCCAGACCTGTCGTAAAAGCAATTTTTTTCGAAATACGTCCCCCTCACTATTTTGTTTTTCATTTCGACATTTGACTTACAGCAAAACGTATAGCATCACTGACACATATTTCAGTCACTTATGATGAAGTGATATTGCAATTGTTTGATGTGCTTGCTGCACAAAATCAAAGCGCTTTCAACATTTTTTTAGCCGGAACAATCCTGTTTTTCCTCATTACTGTACAAATTTACAATAATGTTACAACAATGATGTATAAACAATTTCTAATATAACATAATTAAGTCTGCAGTACTTGAAAACAGACAAATTTGTTATAATTTACTCCAAATGTAAAAAGCGAACACCAGTATAATACCCAGAATGAGATTTTCACTCTGCAGCGGAGTGTGCGCTGATATGAAACTTCCTGGCAGATTAAGACTGTGTGCCGGACCGAGACTCGAACTCGGGACCTTTCCCTTTCGCGGGCAAGTTCTCTAACCAGCATAAGATATTTTATATTTATATAGAACAATGTATGTAGAATAGGCATTTAGAATACATTTACAAGGAAAACAGATGTTTTAAAGAACCTAATATGACAATTGACATTGAAGCAGACACGTATACATAATGGGATATAGCAATACTTTAGCAATACAATAGCAATTTCTGACCTCTGTGGTATCATATATGGTTGAGTGTTGTATTAACGATCATGTATGTTTTGTTACTAGTCAAACATCGAAATAAAAAGCAAAGAAATTAGTGGGAGGAAATTTTTAAAAAATGACGTCTTCGATAAGTCGTGGTGCACCGTTATAATGTACATAAACGTTTTACTGGAAACTTTTTTTACATCTGTTATCGTTTCAACGGTATTCATTCGGAAATATTAAACGCAATTTTTTTGAAGGCGGTGGTTCACCCCCTTAACGACTGTACGGGCGCGTACGAAAAAATTGTGGCTCTTCATCTACATCTACATGATTACTCTGCAATTCACATTTAAGTGCTTGGCAGAGGGTTGAACGAACCACAATCATACTATCTCCCTACCATTCCACTCCCGAACAGCGCACGGGAAAAACGAACACCTAAACCTTTCTGTTAGAGCTCTGATTTCTATTATTTTATTTTGTGATCATTCCTACCTATGTAGGAAATTTCGTAAATAGATCTCGCCGCGACGAAAAACGTCTTTGCTTCAATTGCTTCCATCCCAACTCGCGTATCATATCTGCCACACTCTCTCCCCTATTACGTGATAATACAAAACGAGCTGCCCTTTTTTGCACCCTTTCGATGTCCTCCGTCAATCCCACCTGGTAAGGATCCCACACCGCGCAGCAATATTCTAACAGAGGACGAACGAGTGTAGTGTAAGCTGTCTCGTTAGTGGACTTGTTGCCTCTTCTAAGTGTCCTGCCAATGAAGCGCAACCTTTGGCTTGCCTTCCCCACAATATTATCTATGTGGTCTTTCCAACTGAAGTTGTTCGTAATTTTAACACCCAGGTACTTAGCTGAATTGACAGCCTTGAGAATTGTACTATTTATCGAGTAATCGAATTCCAACGGATTTCTTTTGGAACTCATGTAGATCACCTCACACTTTTCGTTATTTAGCCACCTGCCACACCATACAGCAATCTTTTCTAAATCGCTTTGCAACTGATACTGGTCTTCGGATGACCTTATTAGACGGTAAATTACAGCATCAACTGCGAGCAACCTAAGAGAACTGCTCAGATTGTCACCCAGGTCATTTATATAGATCAGGAACAGCAGAGGTCCCAGGACGCTTCCCTGGGGAACACCTGAAATCACTTCAGTTTTACTCGATGATTTGCCGTCTATTACTACGAACTGGGACCTTCCTGGTAGGAAATCACGAATCCAGTCGCACAACTGAGACGATACCCCATAGACCCGCAGCTTGATTAGAAGTAGCTTGTGAGGAACGGTGTCAAAAGCTTTCCGGAAATCTAGAAATACGGAATCAATTTGAGATCCCCCGTCGATAGCGGCCATTACTTCGTGCGACTAAAGAGCAGCTTCTTTGCACAAGAACGATGTTTTCTGAAACCATGCTGATTACGTATCAATAGATCGCTCCCTTCGAGGTGGTTCATAATGTTTGATACAGTATATGCTCCAAAACCCTACTGCAAACCGACGTCAATGATATAGGTCTGTAGTTCGATGGATTACTCCTACTACCCTTCTTAATTTGCTGTACACTGCAACATATTCAAAACCGATCGAAATCTAAGTGTATCCTTTTGGTAGTTTTGCTTTTTAAGATAAGTGGTAGGGTCAGTGTTGCCTCGCGAGATCCTAGATTTCTCCTTAATCGAAATAGATACTCGTCGAGATCGACTTCTACCTGGTTTTCGATTCTTACCTGAGAAATTCGTGTTAGTACACTACTGGCCATTAAAATTGCTACACCAAGACGAAATGCAGATGGTAAACAGGTATTTATTGGACAAATATATTATACTAGAACCGACATGTGAATACATTTTCACGCAATTTGGGTGCATAGATGCTGAGAAATCAGTACCTAGAACAACCACCTCTGGCCATAATAATGGCCTTGATATGCCTGGGCATTGAGTCAAACAGAGATTGGATGGCGTGTACAGGTACAGCTGCCCATGCAGCTTCAACACGATACCACAGTTCATCAAGAGTAGTGACTGGCGTATTGTGACGAGCCAGTTGCTCGACCACCATTGACCGGACGTTTTCAATTGGTGAGAGATCTGAAGAATGTGCTGGCCAGGGCAGCAGTCGAACATTTTCTGTATCCGGAAAGGCCCGTACAGGACCTGCAACAGGCAGCCGTGCATTATCCTGCTGAAATGTAGGGTTTCGCAGGGATCGAATGAAGGGTAGAGCCACGGGTCGTAACACATCTGAAATGTAACGTTCACTGTTCAAAGTACCGTCAATGCGAACAAGAGGTGACAGAGATGTGTAACCAATGTCACGCCATACCATCACGCCGGGTGATACGGCACAATGGCGATGACGAATACACGCTTCCAATGTGCGTTCACCGCGATGTCGCCAAACACGGATGCGACCATCATGATGCTGTAAACAGAAACTGGATTCACCCGAAAAAATGACATTTTGCCATTCGTGCACCCAGGTTCGTCGTTGAATACACCATCGCAGACTCTCCTGTCTGTGGTGCAGCGTCAAGGGTAACCCCATCTGTTGTCTCAGGGAACGAGACGTGGCTACACGATCGGTTACAGCCATGCGGATAAGATGCCTGTCATCTCGACTGCTAGTGATACGAGACCGTTGGGCTCCAGCACGGCGTTCAGTATTACCCTCCTGGACCTACCGATTCCATATTCTGCTAACAGTCATTGGATCTCGACCAACGCGAGGAGGAATGTCGCGATACGATAAACCGCAATCGCGATAGGCTACAATCCGACCATTATCAAATTCGGAAACGTGATGGTTGGCATTTCTCCTCCTTACACGAGGCATCACAACAACGTTTCACCAGGTAACGCGGGTCAACTGCTGTTTGTGTATGTGAAATCGGTTGGAAACTTTCCTGATGTCAGCACGTTGTAGGTGTCGCCACCGGCGCCAACCTCGTGTGAGTGCTCCGAAAAGGTAATCATTTGCATATCACAGCATCTTCCTCCTGTCGGTTAATTGTGGCGTCTGTAGCACGTCATCTTCGTGGTGAAGCAATTTTAATGGCCAGTAGTGTGTTATGTAGTCATGACTTTTCAGACTGATAGTTCCGTAATATTCACATCTGTCAGCACGTGCTTCGTTTGGATTCGGATTATTACATTCTTCCAGAGGTCTGAAAGTATTTCACCAGTCTCGTACATGTTGCAGACCAGATGGGTCGTGATCGAACGAAATCAGGCGATGCTGCGTTATCATATTTTCTGTTGACTTCACTGTCTCTTGTTTTGCGAAGAATAGCCACCGTGGGCAACACTGAAAACAAAGATATATAGAGGACAAGGCTGTAGAATGCCCGGCATAAACTGTGTTTTACTGCGCGGCGCGAATAATCTCGGTTGTTTGTGGATCTTTTTGTGGAAAGCTGCGAGGCGGGTGCTGTGTGTGTGGCTGACAGGGGAACAGAAGAGGTAAGAGACACGAAGTGGGGGGGAGGGGAGGGGGAATGGAGGGGAGGACGTGTGGGAGCAGGAGCGCAGGTCGCCGTGTCCTGTTGTGTTCTGCGCCGCTGACCGGCTGTTAGCGATTTTCTGCCGGCGCACTTCACACGACGGCCGACGCGTGGGTGGCGCGCCGCGTGGGAAGCTCGCGGCGGCGCGAGAGCCGCGCACACACGGGGTGGGTGCGGTTGCGGAGCTGGAGCTGGAGCCGGCCGGTGGGTGGCTCCGGCTCTGGCCGGCGGCAGCCGCTTCTCGCCGTGATGTTTTCTGGTTTTTTTTGTGGTTTTAGGGCGCACAACTACAGTGGTCGTTAGAGCCCAGACTAAAATATGAATGCACTGCGAGGCACAATGTTAAAACAGCAACTAAAAAGGACAACACTATAAAAGGCACATTGACAGGCAAGGGATTAAAAGAAAACAGCATAATCAAATGTCCTTAGATAGGTTTGTCAAGTGGATAAAACGAAGAACGCCAGCAGCTGCTCCTGGGGCATCCGGCCG
The DNA here is from genome assembly GCF_023864275.1 of Schistocerca cancellata. Taxonomy (NCBI): domain Eukaryota; kingdom Metazoa; phylum Arthropoda; class Insecta; order Orthoptera; family Acrididae; genus Schistocerca; species Schistocerca cancellata. The sequence continues at coordinate 214,140,901 of NC_064635.1, forward strand.
GCCGGTGTAGCCGAGCGGTTCTAGACGCTTCAGTCTGGAACCGTGCGACCGCTACGGTCGCAGGTTCGAAACCTGCCTCGGGCATGGTTGTGTGTAATGTCCTTAGGTTAGTTAGGTTTAAGTAGTTCTAAGTTCTAGGGGACTGATGACCTCAGATGTTTAAGTCCCATAGTGCTCAAGAGCCATTTGGGTCATCCGCGAAAATTTGATCCGGAGTACATGGCAGGCCAAGATCAATGCGCAGTGTATTAAAATTCGGACAGGACGTTAAAATGTGGCGTACCGTCAGGAATTGCCCACACGGGCAGAACGGCGCCGGCGCAGCCGTCAGCAGATGGTGGTGGCTGAACCGGCAGTGTCCAATCCGTAACCGGTCCAAAACGACCTCCTGCCGCCGAGAAGGGCGTGAAGAGGTCGTCCGAGCCGTGGGGAGAGGTTTCGATGCCCGAAGCTTGTTTTCAGTAAGTGTAGACCAATCGGCATGCCACAGAGATAAAATGCGCTGACCAATGACCCTGCTAAAATCGGATGAAGGCACAGAACTAGAAGCTGTACGAGGCTGGAGGACCGCAGCCTTGGCCGCGGCATCTGCAGCTTCGTTCCCAGGGATACCGATGTGGGCAGGAACCCACATAAAGGTAACCGGAGAACCGTCGTCCACCAGCTGCTGAAGAGAGCGTTGGATCCGCTGGAGGGAGGGGGGAGGTGGGCTGGAGAGAGAGAGAAACAGCTCAACACGTTCATCTCGGTCCCGCCTGGTGGCACGGTCTGTTGAGTGCAGCGGCTGCCTCCTTTCTGTTCGATCGTGGGCCACGTACGGATGCAGATTCACAGCCTTAAAGGTCGTGGTGCAGAGCATTGGCCCATCGCAGTCTGGGTCGGCTCGTGGATTTCTTCCTCTTCACTTCCACTATGCCGACTGTCGACTGCCTCTGTTGTTGTATCCTCCTTTGCGCGCAGCACACGGCCAAACCGTCGCAGACGGGTTTGTCGCATTTCCTTCCGGATCGTTTCTACCCTAAAACTTGTCCTGATAGTGTCGTTCGAAACGTGATCCGTGTAAGCATCTTCATCCCCACGACGCACACTCGTCGTCCTGCCTCTTCCGTAGCTGGCCAAACACTCGTTGCTGTAGAAAGCGACGTCTGGCAGACCTCTGAATTCAGACGACCCCTACATTCGACGATCGCAAGCGACTCTAGTTGTCATTCCCTACTTCATCGAGGCTGCCTGTGTCCTTCAGTTTATCTCGTTTGTAAGTTGGCCGTGCTAGAGATTGTCCAACCGAGGTACTGACATTCTCTGACGCCGAGCGAGGTGGCGCAGTCGTTAGGAGACTGGACTTGGCATTCGGGAGAACGACGGTTCAAACCCGCCTCTGGCCATCCTGATTTAGATTCTCCGTGATTTCCCTAGATCGCTTCCGGGACATGCCGAGATGGTTCCTTTGAAAGGGCACGGCCGATGTCCCCCAACCTTCTCTCCTCTGATGGGACCGACGAACTCGCTGTTTGGCCCCTCCCCCAGAGCAACCAGACAACATTTCGTAACTCGTGGCAGATCTCGTCTGTCGACGTCCATGGCCCCATCTTCTCCTGGACCGATGTCACCTAATCAGTTTTCTTTCTGTTGAGCTGCACCCTAATGGGGCTGAAATAGGAGATGAAAATTTCTATGAAAATATTTCGTTACATTACAGTATAAGTTAAATCTATAAAACTGGTATTCGACTTCTAACAAACTATGCGTTAGGGGTATAAAACTCCTTTTTGTGGAAATGGAACTCAGAAGGGGGGATTAGCAAACACCCCTCACTCCAGCTGCCACAATCGCTTTTTGCTCAGAAGTACGTTCGGAAAGGACGGTGCTTATGTGTCGTTAATTAGCGTGAAAAGTTTAGAAGATGTTGCAGTTTGTGAACAATATAAAAATTCGATTAAATAAAAACAAAATATGTGCAGACCATACAGTCTACGCGAACAAAGCATCGAGCACTAAGCTAGCATCTTAATAAATTAAACAGTGAAAAATCGATGATGGAATGTAACAACATTATGAAAAGCAAAGTTGCTACCCACCACATAGCGGACGGATATGCTGAGTCGCAGATAGGCACAACCAAAAGACTCTCCCAATTGAGACTGCAGTCGTATGTGCGAGTTGCGTTTGCCTGTGTGTGTGTGTCTGTGTGTGTGTGTGTGTGTGTGTGTGTGTGTGTGTCCGTCGTCTGTTGTTGACGAAGGCCTTAATGGCCGAAAGCTATAATTGTGACAGTCTTTTTGTTGTGCCTGTCTGCGACTCAGCATCCCCGCTATATGGTGAGTACGATATCTTAATAGATTCTGATACAGTAACCGAAGTAATTCACTAATAACATAGAACAAGTAACAAAATTGTGTCAAGAACTGGGATACACTCACTGCATAGTTTAAACAAAACACCTTAGTGCTAATATACTTAATCACGCTCATATTGCGTCGGTAACTAGTAGAACTACTGACGCACACATACACACACACACACATACACACACACACACACACACACACGCAATCTGCGTGCCTTCAGTAAACAAGCGCAGCTCGTCAGTCGACAAGCACAGACTTCCGCGGAGAACCTGTGGCCAGCAAACACACCCAGCCTGCCACACAGGGAACTGTATGGATCACCTGAAAGGCACTCAGAAGTGCTGCTCTTCACATGACATGCAGCATGGGTTATGTTGAGAAACAAAGGAATGCAAGACAGAGAAATCAGGTGTTAGACGTATTCACGTACATTAAGTATTTCGAATATGAAGTTAAGTATATCGCTTCTTTGAGTCCTAGTATCCTATTGTTCAGTTGCCCTATACAGCTCAACTGAAGAACTGGTATACTGGCGCAAGAAAGAAAAAGAAAAGGAACAGAAGTTGACCTCAGTTGACATATATCAGTTGTGTCCCGAATTTCCGTTGATATTTATAGGTCAACTGAAGTACAGGATACACATTTTTCGTATGTCGGTCTTTTCATCTTCAAATGAAAAATATGCTGGCATAGGCAAAAAGAAGCGACAACCGTAAAATTTGTATTCCGTACCGAAGTTGACGAACTCTGCTTCAAGTCTTTTACATTCGTAGGAATAGATACATTCGTACCTACAAACGAAAACCGAAAAGTAATAATTGTCCAGAATGAAAAATATTCCCCCAAAGTGTCTCAAACTCATTAAGAATGAAAATAAGTGCCGAATGAATTGGAACGAACAAATGATTTAAATTAATACAAGCGACAAAAATCGTACACGATGTCCAGCCCTGCCTTGTGAAAACAGTCACTTATTTCAATTTACAGTAATGACTCCCCGCCACAGAATGTAACCGCTTTCGGCTCGAAAATAACGACATTAATATCTATGAGCAAACTGTGACGTCGTTGGTCAAAGCCGACGGGTTGTATCCCAACCTTCAGTTGAAGCCAGCAGCTTCTTCTGGCTGGGATCGCTGCCCTTCCACCAACCGTTCCAGCAGACTGTTCTAGGTTTCGGCCATGCACTTTGGTTACATTTCAACAGACTCGCTTCTACAGGTGTCCTTCTGCTATAGACGGTAGCACACGAACTGCCTCGAGTCTGTTGAAATACAACGAAAGTGCATGGCCGTAATCTAGATTTTGCAGGAATAATAACAGCTAATGGGATTGCGAATGACGTCATGATATGAAATTTTACAATGAATTATTCCGGACAAGCTGCAAATAGTTTAATGAGTAGTGCTGCTTCCTTATTACACGTTTGTTTCGGCGATAGCGCCATTCTCAAGCAAACGTCTAGTTGGAATAGACGCCCATAATGCATCAGTGGCCTATCGCGGCCACAGCGCCAAACTCCGGTGACAATTACTTTCTGGAGGCACGGAAAACAACCGTTATGTTCCACGCGGCACAGACTAATAAAGTAAAATGCCGTACCTGATGCTTTCAGCGGAAACGTACGGGGGTCAAAATGGTTCAAATGGCTCTGACCACTATGGGACTCAACATCTGTGGTCATCAGTCCCCTAGAACTTAGAACTACTTAAACCTAACTAACCTAAGGACATCACACACATCCATGCCCGAGGCAGGAATCGAACCTGCTACCGCAGCGGTCTCGCGGTTCCAGACTGAAGGGCCTAGAACCGCTCGGCCACACCGGCCGGCGTACGAGGTGCCGCCGACAACGAGTTTGGGGCGGGATTTGGAATTACGTTTCGAATTTGATGAAAGTCGCTAAGTAATCCCACGCTCACATACTGCGTGAAATGGATATGACGTGTGACTAGGGCCTCGCGCCTGGTAGACCGTTCGCCTGGTGCAAGTCTTTCGAGTGGACGCCACTCCGGCGACTTGCGTGGCGATGGGGATGAGATGATGATCACGATAAGGACAACACGACACGCAGTCGCTGAGCGGAGAACATCTGCGGCCCAGCCGGGAATCTAACCCGGGCCGTCAGGCACGACGTTCCGTCGCGACGACCACTCAGCTGCCTGGGGCGGAGATACAGGGTGAAGAGAGGCTGGCTAAACATTCCGACTACTATACCTCACGTAATATGATAAACCTTTAAACTAAGTTTACAACTCTTAACTCGTGTTTCGTGACACCATTTTAAATCTTTAAATTCGGTCAATAATTATATTCAGGGTGTATACGGCCCGGGACATCCGGGAATTCCGGGAAAAACCCGGGAATTTTTTCATCCGGGACAAATCCGGGAAAAACCCTGGAATTTTTTATAATTCCGGGATTTTTCGTTGTTTTAGATTTCAGTTAAAGTTTTGTAGGTGTGACGTGTAAGATCTGATACGCTGACAAAGACCTTTAGTCCACTACTGCTGAATAATATTGCAGAATGAAACACAAATCAGAGAATAACACCAAAATAAAAGTTTAGTTGCATAGAAAATGGGTAATTTACACAATGCACAGACCAGCTTGCTGACACCGTTAATTGTCAAAGGCTTTAGGTCGAAGATTATGCAGTACGTCCGTAACAACTAACGTGCATTCGATGTGTGTGACGTCACAATTGTTTACATTTCTAACAGATCACCAGAAAATATTACGAATAGTGGCTTGAGATGCGTTACTTTCAAAGGAAATTTCCACGCAAGATGATTTATGTTACGTGTGAGAATGTGCAGTGAATTTCTTAAATCACAGGGCGTTATAACTCCATTCAAAACGTAACACTTTGAGGATCAGCCATTTGAAAAATGTCGGGCCGAGAAGATAAGTCATTTATGCCACTATTTAAAATTTTACCAGCACATTTGTATTTGATATGACTTAACGTGTAACACACGCTAAAAAAAGACCGAGCTTCAAGTTAGTTTTCATATTTAATGTTGTTTTTACATAGATAAAAAATTATGCGATCGATGGCAAAAAGTGTAATTGACCTTCAAAAAAATGTGCATAATGTGTTACTGGGTAATGTCACAAGGCTCTTCATGCCAGAACACCTCGACTTTTGTACGCAACTGATAATCATTTTGGCACGATTTTAATTGGCAAATTAGAGCCTGTTACTAGGCCTACGGACTTCCTATCATTGTAGGACTAATAACAGTGGATGCCAATAGAAGATGCAATTCTCGTTCGTACATACACATCTGCTTACGAGTTAACCGGTGTAGAAACGCACTTTGCTGAATTGAGCGAGCTCGGCCTACCTTCGTAACGTACGCGCCGCGGCCTGTCTGTCTCGTAGGCCTCGTGCTCTGAACAACTGCCGTCATTCGCTAGCGAGATCACGTGACATGAGCTATGAGTGGCTGACAAAAGTGCATCGCTCAACGCAATCTCTATTTTAGAGGTTCGGAAGCTACCGTGCTGTAATTTGTGGAATTTGTGTAAATACTTTCGCAATACGAAAATAAAGTCTGTGCATATTGTGTCGCATCAAACAACTTTCCAAACGCATTGTTTTTCCTGCATTTCGTTTCCTAAAGTGCTGGGACGTCCTCCGCCGGTATAAGACCTTTACGATTCAAAGGACTGATAGGTTTTACAGCTCCCAGGGAAAGTATACTGTTGCTTAACACGGATGTATTTTCACCCGCTTTATACGTAATTTCATCCGGGAGAAATTGTGTTTTTAACCGGGAAATCCGGGAAAAATCCGGGAATTTTTTTTTCTTGTCTACGTAGACACCCTAATATGAAATACTGAAAATAATATTTTTGCTGCCCTCGGAAGGCAAGGTCGACCGTTTTAGCTGTTTACTAATGTAACCACCGCTTTTGTTTGAGATCAACATAAACGGTGACAATTATTAACTATATGAAAAAAAATATAAATTAGTTACAAACTACGTACACACACTTTATTCGACTTGTACGTCACTACAGCTAGTCGGATTTGGGTTGTGTTCGATATGCCAGCCATCATTGGCGATGACATGGCGCAGACGAATAGCGACATTCTGCATGACGTGTCGGAACATCGAGACTATCGACGGCCTCCTGAATGGCTGTTTTCAGATCACCGATAGTCGTGAGGTTATTGCTATTCGCCTTGCCTTTAATATAGCCGCAAAAGAAGGCGTCGAATGCGTTCAGATCCGGAGAACATGGCGGCCTATGGGGCCCGCGCCAGTGGCCTCTGCCCAGCCTGGAGCCGGAACGCGGGCCCCGGACTGCTCCTCCAGGACGTCAGGCGCTGTGGTCCAGTTCCGTCTTGCGCGAACCACGTCTTGACGAAATCGGGAACACTTTGGATAACGGGGACGAAATCATCTTCCAAAACCTTCACGTACCGTTCGGTAGTCACCGTCCCGTCGACGAATATCGCGCCGATTATTCCGTGACTGGACACTGCCCACCGCATAATCGACCGTTTAGGGTGAAGAGACTTCTCGATCGCGAAATGCGAATTCTCATTCCCCGAAATGCACCAGTTTTACTTATTGACGAATCCGTCCAAATGAAAGTGGACATCGTCACTACATCAGACCACGCAGCGCTTACTAATTACCATCGTCCCCTGCAGTTTGAACGTCATAACGCAAACCGTCTGACAAAACTTTACCACCTGGTGAGCAAGATGTATGAGACAGGCGAAATTCCCTCAGACTTCGAGAAGAATATAATAATTCCAATCCCAAAGAAAGCAGGTGTTGGGAGATGTGAAATAACCGAAGTATCACATTAATAACTCACAGCTGCAAAATACTAACGCGAATTCTTTACAGACGAATGGAAAAACTGGTAGATGTCGACCTCGGGGAAGATCAGTTTGGATTCCGTAGAAATGTTGGAACACGTCACGCAATACTGACCTCACAACTTATCTTAGAAGAAAGATTAAGGGAAGGCAAACCTACGTTTCTAGCATTTGTAGACTTAGAGTAAGCTTTTGACAATGTTGAATGGAATAGTCTCTTTCAAATTCTAAAGGTGGCAGGGGTAAAATACAGGGAGCGAAAGGCTATTTACAATTTGTACAGAAACCAGATAGAGTCGAGGGGCATGAAAGGGAAGCAGCGGTTGGGAAGGGAGTGAGACAGCCTCTCCCCGACGATATTCAATCTGTATATTGAGCAAGCAGTGAAGGAAACAAAAGAAAAAATCGGAGAAGGTATTAAAATCCATGGAGAAGAAATGAAAACTTTGGGGTTCGCCGATGACATTGTAATTCTGTCAGAGACAGCAAAGGACTTGGAAGAGCAGTTGAACGAAATGGACAGTGTTTTGAAAGGAGGATATAAGATGAACATCAATAAAAGCAAAACGAGGATAATGGAATGTAGTCGAATTAACTCGTGTGATGCTGAGCGAATTAGATTAGGAAATGAGACCCTTAAAGTACTAAAGGAATTTTGCTATTTGGGGAACAAAATAACTGATGATGGCCGAAGTAGAGAGGATATAAATGGCAATGGCAAGGAAAGCGTTTCTGAAGAAGAGAAATTTTGTTAAGATCGAGTATAGATTTAAATGTCGGGAAGTAGTTTCTGAAAGTATTTGTATGGAGTGTAGCCATGTATGGAAGTGAAACGTGGACGATTGCTTAGACAAGAAGAGAATAGAAGGTTTCGAAATGTGGTGCTACAGAAGAATGCTGAAAATTAGATGGTTAGATCGCATAACTAATGAGGATATATTGAATAGAATTGGAGAAAAGAGAAATTACGGCACAACTTAACTAGAAGAAGGGATCGGATGGTAGGGCATATTCTGAGGCTTCAAAGGATCACCAATTAGGTATTGGAGGGCAGCGTGGAGGGTAAAAATCGTAGAGGGAGACCAAGAGATGAATACACTAAGCAGATTCAGAAGGATGTAGGCTGCAGTAGGTACTGGGAGATGAAGAAGCTTGCACAGGATAGAGTAGCATGGAGAGGTGCATCAAACCAGTCTCAGGACTGAAGACCACAACAACAACAGCAACGCAAACCGTTCAGAAGTTATGACGATTTTATTTCGTATAGTTGAATAATTGTCGCTCTGCGTGTTGTGTACGAATGAGCTCGCGTCTCGCCGTAGAAAACAGTGTCAGTGAAGGCATCTGCGTCCGCCATCGGCAGTGACGGCATCCGTCTCGGAGAGAGGGGGGGAGAGCGGGACGTAAATTTGGCGGCTAGCGGACGCGCTCTCCGCTGCAGCGTCCTCCGACTCCGCGGCGTCGCTCGTGCCGGGAATGCGCGGCGCGGCGGCCGCTCCAGAGGTTGCGAAACGCCGGCTGGTCGCCGCCCCCGACGCCCCTGCCAGCCTCTGCGAGCCTTGGCCCCGATGTCTGCCGCGCACCACGCGCCCGCCGCACCTTGTGAAACGTGCGCCGGCCCGGCCTGGCCTGGCCACGCCACGTGCAACTGCGCTCACACCGTCACCGCGACGAGGTCCCCCTTATCGACACTGATTACTGACCTCTCGAAATACCGAGTACTACCGCGAAAACACCCACACCATTACAACATAGGGATGTTCCATTGCCGGCCGGAGTGGCCGTGCGGTTCTAGGCGCTACAGTCTGGAACCGAGCGACCGCTACGGTCGCAGGTTCGAATCCTGCTTCGGGCATGGATGAGACTGGTTAGTTAGGTTTAAGTAGTTCTAAGTTCTAGGCGACTGATGACCTCAGAAGTTAAGTCGCATAATGCTCAGAGCCATTTTGATGTTCCATTGTTGTTGTTGTTGTTTTTGTTGTTGTTGTTGTTGTTGTGGTCTTCAGTCCTGAGACTGGTTTGATGCACCTCTCCATGCTACTCTGTCCTGTGCAAGCCACTTCGAATAACTACTGCATCTTACATTATTTTGAATCTAGTGTAACACCCCACCCGTAACTTAGCTGGTTTTCGTGTGTGTTCACGCCAGGTAATTGACTAACAGATCAACAGAGAGTGCAAAACTGCCGCAGTACCGGATAACGCAAAGAAAGTAATAAGGCCCTGTGACTCCTGATTGAACTGCGGTGGCAGTGTTGACATTAATTGATTCAGAATTGATCCCTTTTAATTAAAAAGGGGTGCACATTGATGTTATATTCAGCTATTGAACACCAGATGCAAATGTTGAACATAAAATTAATTAAGAAAGTGACTTGGGATTTCAACTACTTGATTGAAAACAGATGCAGTCGATTAGCACAGATTTATTTTAACTCACGACCTTCAATCATCACATTACATGACTCTCCTAACAGGCAGTGGTAATAAATTGCGTTTGCGTGGAGGAAAGCGCGATAAATCAAAAGTAATTCCTATCGACTGACCCAGGCGTAATGCGAAGTGCGAGAAGAATTCTACAATACACTGCCCACGAAACCCTCGTGGAAACTTTGCCGACGTGATCCAACAAATCAATCAGTGGCGGGAGCGGGCGCAATATCAACGAATTCAGCGTGGCGGAGCGGCGTCGTTATGCGGACGTCGGCCGACCTCGTGGTGCTGCAACGCTGCGCTCGTCTATTCACTCCTAGCTATCTTGCTCAGTATATAGCTGAACCAAAACTTTCTATCTCCAAGCTCAATCGTTCCATTTGCTAAGTCCTAAACTGCAGAGTTGCTCACTCTTTCTCAGGCAAGCTGAGTCAAGAACGCCACGTCCGCGCTCTAGGCAAGCTGGGAACGGAAGACCTCAACGGAGACTTCTCACAGTCCGCTCTTCGCCTCGGTTTCCCCTCCAGCAAAATCACTTACGCCAATTGCAGCGCAAGTCGCGTTAATTATGCGTCGCTTCCGTGCGCCGACCAATGCCTGCTCTGGGAAGTGAACAAATTCCCACAAAATTTCCCTTCCTCTCAACTTCTATTTTGCTCCTCCCGGGCCACCCATCGAGGTTAGCGTCTGCACAAACACCAAGTTTTCCTGAATTCTGACTCCCAGGAGAGTACTTCAAATTCCTCGGTCGTACGTTCCCATTGGAGGTCGGCGTATTTCGTTCTGTCGCTCTTCACCTGATTTGCTTCAGACTCTGCAGACTGTGAATTCAGCGTGAAGTTGCTATAGTCACGAACACGCTTATTTTGACCTCGTTGACAGCTCCACCGTAGCTTTGCGTGGCTTTCTCGCATGTTTCACAGAAAACGGGATGACGGACATTTATCAACAGGCGTACAAGTTCTCCGTCTGCTTCCCGGTACACCAGCATGGGGTCGGGGTCAACCACCCACTCACTGTCAGCTGGAGGCCGCGCCCCGTTACCGCTTTCTCAGAGCTTGAGCCGCCCTAAGCTGCCTATTGTCGCTTTCCTTAGCCGCTCCCCCGGAAGCCACGGTCAATTCTGAGTACTTCTCTGGGGTAAACTAGCCTCCAGTAAATCGACGCTTTTCCACAAAGTTTTCATGTCGCGTGAATTACTTTAAAACCATCACCCGACATTAATTATTCCAATACGTCCATACTATACCATCTACAAGATGCATCGTGCCTTGTCAGTCATTTTTGTTCAGCCCTACTGTTCGCTCAACGTGAGTTAGGTGATCTTTAATGACTTCATGTAAGGGGCATAGTTCTTGCCATCTTACACCAGTTGTTGCATTTATCTCTTGGGCTCCCTCTACAATTTTCACCCCACATACTTCCCTCCAATGTTAAATTGGTGATCGTTTGATTTCTCAGAATGTGTACCACCAACTGATCCTTTCACCTTGTCACATTGTCGTATAAATTTCTTTTCTTCCAAATTCTATTCAGTAGCTCCTCATTACTTACATGATCTACCCATCTAATCTTCACCATTCATCTGTACCACAACATTTCCAATACTTGTATTCCCATCTTGACTAAACTGTTCTTTGTTCATGTTTCACATCCATGCATACCTGCATTCCAAACAAATTCTTCCAGAAGAGACTTGTTACTGCTTAAATCAATATTCGATGTTATAAATTCCTCTTTTTCAGAAACACTTTTCTTGGCATTTCCAGTCAACACTTTATATCGTCTCCATTGCCAAAATCAATTTTTTTACTGCCCATACAGCAAAACTCATCTACCGCTTAAAGTGTCTCGTTTCCTAATGTAATTTCTTCAGCATCATCTGATTTAGCTCGACAACTTTCCATTACCCTTCTTTTGATATTGTTGAACCTCATCTTATATCCTCCTTTCGAGCACTGACATCTCTTCCAAGACTTTTGCTGTTTCTGACTGAATTACAATGTCATCCGCTAACCTCGCCCTGAACTTTAATTGCTACACCAAATTTTTCTTTTATTTCCTTTATTGGCTCATCAGTGTACAGACTGAATAACTCTTCAAATGTTTCAAATGGCTCTGACCACTATGGGACTCATGAGGTCATCAGTCCCCTAGAGCTTAGAACTACTTAAACCTAACTAACCTAAGGACATCACACACATCTATGCCCGAGGCAGGATTCGAACCTGCGACCGTAGCGGTCGCGCGGTTCCATACCGGCCGGCTGAATGACTCTGAATAATTTCGCGGATACGCTACGACCCTCTCTCAGTCCCTTCTCAACCACTGCTTCCCATTCGTGGCCCTCTACTCTTATGACTGCCGTCTGGTTTCTGTTCACGTTGTAATTAGTCTTTCGCTTCTGGCAATTTACCTCTGCTATCTTCATAATTTGAAAGAGAGTATTCCAGTCAACATTGCAGAAAGCTTGTTATACGTCTACAAATTTCATGTACGTAGGTTTCCCTTTCCTTAATCTATCTTGTAAGATAAGTCGTACCTTCAGTATTACCTCGCTTGTTCTTATATTTCTCCTGAATCCGAACTGGTCCTCTTCGTGGTCGGCTTCTACCACTTTCTCCATTCTTCTGTAAAGCATTCTTGTTAGTATTTTCCTGCCGTGACATTAAACTGACAGTTGGGTAATTTTCACACCCGTCCACAAATGCTTTCTTAGGAATTGGAATTACCATATTCTTCTTGAAGTCTGAGGGTATTTCGCCTGTCTCATACATCTCGGTCATCACGTGAAAGAGTTTGTTCCTTGCTGGCTCTCCAAAGGCTATCAATTAATCGATATTTACAAAATATCGTTGTTTCTACGATATCAGGTTTGATGTCGAGGCAGTACTGACCCAAAAACTTATCCTGGAGTGAAAGTTTATTTACAGCTTGTACAAAAACCAGACTGAACTTAACAGGGTAGAACGACATACGAGGAAAGCAACGGTTTATAACGCAGTGAGATGTGGCTGCAGCCTGTCCCAGATGTTACACTGAGGAAACAGTGAAGGAAAGCAAGGTGAACTTCGGAAAGGGTTCAGATGGCTCTAAGCACTATGGGACTTTACAACTGAGGTCACCAGTCCCCTACTTAAACCTAACTAACTTAAGCACAGCACACACATCCATGCCCGAGGCAGGATTAGAATTTGCGACCGTAGCAGCCGCCTGGTACCGGACTGAAGCGCCTAGAACCGCTCGGCCACCACGGCCAGCTTCGGAAAGGGAATTAAACATCAGGGGGAAGACATAAAAACGGCGAGGTTTTCGGACGAGATAGTAATCCTGCCAGACACAGCAAAGTAGTTGGAAAATCAGTTGAACAGAATGCATAGTAAATTGAAGAGATTACAAGGTGAATATCAACAGAATTAAATAAACGGCAATGGAATGCAGTCGAATTGAATTAGGTCATGCGATAGGAAAAGTAGCGAATGAGTTTCACTGTTTGAGCAGCAAAATAACTGACAAGAGGGGAAGTAGACTCGCAATAACAAGAAAAGAATTTCTGGAAAAAGGAATTTGTTAACTTCGAATTTAAATTTAAGTGGTAGGAAGTCTTTTCTGAAAGTATTTGTCTGAATTGTGGCTTTGAATGCTTGTGAAATCTGGACGAGAAGCACTACAGACAACTAGAGAACAGAAGATATTGAAATGTGGCGTTAACAAAAGAATGGTTAGATCGAATAAGTAGTGAGGAAGTACTGAATCGAACCCGGAAAAAACATGGACAAGGAAAAAAATTTCCTGGATTTTTCCCGGATTTACTGGTTGAAAATACACTTTCTCCCAGGTGAAAATACAGTTTTTCCATGTTAAATGACAGTATACTTTTCCTCGGCTGTGTAAAACTTATCAATCCTTTGAATGTTTATGGTTTTATACACCGACATAGAATTTCCTGGCACTTTAGAAAACGAAACTGATGGGGGAAAAAAGCACATTTTGGAAAGATCTTTGATGTGCAGCAACATGTACGCTGCATATTTTCGTGTTACGAATGTATAAATTCGAATACCACCAAACACCGCATGTTACTTTCCGAAGCATTGAAATCGAAATTGCGACGCTCTTTTGTAAACCAGTCACAGCTCATGTAACGTGATCTCGCCAGCTGATGACAACATAGGACACGTGATGTAGTCAGCCATTAGCAAGAGCACTCTTTAAGTAGCACGAACACACAAATAGGAAAAGTTAATGGTTTGAATTAATATACATAGTGTTGCTACAAGAAACGAAAAGCTTTCACATATAAGATTGGTCTCTAAGATTAATAAGCTGCAAGAGAAGCTAAGCTTCTACATATAATGTTCTTTCTTGCACGTGTTACACTTTAAGATTCATCACACAAATTTGCAAGTAAAATTTTTAATAACGACGTAAATGTCTGATCTTCTGAGCGCGAAATTCTTCTAGAGGGTCATCCTCAAAGAGTTGATTTATAAATGAGAGTCAAACGCTCTGTGATTTAAGAAATTCATCTTACATTTTCGCACGTAGTTCACCTTGCATAAAAGGAAATTTACTTTGAAAGTAACACTTTTCAAACTACCATTCGCAATATTTTCCCGTGACCTGTTAGAAATTGGCTCGTTTCAGCATTGCCAGAGAGCGCCAGTTAACAGGCGTCAATGCGATTGCGCTGCTACGATGACGTATGTTCGTACGTGTAAAAAACTGAAAGATCTTGCATTATGTCATAAAAGAAAAAAGACATCAGAAGATACTTCAAGAGGATCGGAAATCCGTGAACCATTCTGAAATGCATAATATGACAAAGTACACATTCGTATGTCCAGATTCGAATGTAAATTTTCTTGAATTATCTCATGTTTGGTTCTTTATTATGGCAAAATGCCATACGAGGTAGAAGACGGTAAACGTGCACTTGAAATGCAGCGATCAGTTGAAACTAGCTAACAGTGTGAAATTAAACACTTCGTTTCAAATATTTGACTGCCTCAGCGGAAAAGATTGGTAAAAGCCAAATATCTTTAGCAAACCGACAAAAATAACTTGATTGTTTTGCAAGGCCATTAACGCTTGACTGTCTGAAAGGCTGAAATAAAACCTGAAACTAATAACATATTTTAGCCTTCCGTAATTATGCGGAGTTGGGTTGTTTTGGGGGAGGAGACCAGACAGCGAGGTCATCGGTCTCATCGGATTAGGGAAGGAAGTCAACCTTGCCCTTTCAAAGGAACCATCCCGGTATTTGCCTGTAGCGATTTAGGGCCTAATTGTACGAACGTATTTTAATTCATTTGATAGCTCCCGGCCACAGAAATCCGTTTTCTTTTCATTTAATGTGAGAGCAGTAAATGAAGAGGAAACAGCAAAATCACTGAACGTAAACACAGGTCACGTGGAGACTACCCACCTCCCCACTACAACTCAGACTGCTCTGTGCATCAGCCCCGGATCTACGATACTTCCGAACCCGGGCAATGCTAGATAGGGGCGCCAGCCACGCATCTGTAGCCAGAAGCGGGAGAAGGTACTATTCATACGCGACCGAACTGCACGTGCACATGAGCCCGCCTGCAACTGCTCAAAAGAGTCTAATGTAAAGAGCTGTCACGTCTCGCTCATCGGAGGCTATTTGTTGTTAGGAAGCATTGCATGGTCTTCCTACAGCCTTTGACACACTTTGCTGTTGGCAGACACTTGTATGAGCACTGTGTTTTTTTGTTGTATATGTCGCATTTCCTTTGCAACTTAAGTTTTATTTTCTTTTTTTCTCTCGTTCATGTTTTTTTTTACTGCAGTGTTATTTTTCAGCTGCGGGATACAGTAATATCTTTTGTTGGAGTATTGGTTCTCACCACTCAAAATCACAAAAATGTAACTGAAAACTAAAACAATGAAAAATTCCCGGAATCCAAAAAAATTCCCGGTTTTTTCCCGGTTTTCTCCCGATGAAAAAATTCCCGGAGTTTTCCCGGATCTCCCGGTTGTCCCGGATCGTATACACCCTGAATTTATGAGTCAACGTAATTAAGGTGTGTGATCCGTTGATAACACTCAAGTTGAGGCATCAACCGACTGTCATAAGTGCACGACTGCATGAGCAAATTTTCTAACCCCAAGTCAGAAAATAAAAAGTTCAACGATCTTACTGTACTGGCTCTGAGCACTATGGGACTTAACAGCTATGGTCATCAGTCCCCTAGAACTTAGAACTACTTAAACCTAACTAACCTAAGGACAGCACACAACACCCAGCCATCACGAGGCAGAGAAAATCCCTGACCCCGCCGGGAATCGAACCCGGGCGTGGGAAGTGAGAACGCTACCGCACGACCACGAGATGCGGGCGATCTTACTGTACTATCCGTAATGATTTCAGAGTATCTCTCTCGTATACGTTCCCACGCAGTGAGGCACATGTGACGTTTATGTGAACTAGTATATATAACGATATTTGTAGTAAATGTTAAAACATTTATTTCCTCGGCGTTCCTGGCTAGACATGACATTTTAATGGGGTAGTAAAGTTATTGCTCCTGAAAGCGCTTTGATGCCACGCATGTAATATTTTAGAAGATGACCGTTAACGATCGTGCTGTTCACAAAATTGCATGGCACGAGGAGGCGAAGTGAGAACGACGTATCCACACCTGTTGCTGTGGTGGCTACTACGAGGCGTGTGTCGCCGTCGCAACGAGTTCGCGCAAACGTGTCGGTCGGCCGCGCGCAGCTTTGTGTGACTCCTGCGGTGTCGGAACGTGAGGACACTCTCGTTCGAGGTGGTCGACGGGTCACTATCGAATACCTCGCTGCACAACTGGACGTCTCTGTCGGCACTAGAGATGGGCAAAACTGTTCTTTTCAGAGATTGGATCAGAACTGTTCACTCCCTGAAATGAATTAGCTCTTTTTCATGACTCACCACTCATTTACAATAGAAAATAAATGGAAGGCACATTGCCCTTTAAACTTGGGTTATTCCAGTACTATACCTGTATTTTGATCTTATTTGATCCTATTTTGAAGTAACACATGTAATGAGTAAGAATTTTGTATTGTTTATTGAAATTTCCACGATATGACAAAGTTTTTGATTATTGATTTATTTTGCACTATCGTGGTTTTTTGGGTGATCGGAAAATGTTGTAACTTGAGATTTACATTAACAATATATTTGGCTATAATGTATTAAAATTTCATTAACCTCATACAAATACATCGCAAGCCATATATTTTTAAAGTGAACGTTTCCTTCCGAAGACGCCTAAAATCGCAAAATCCGTACCAGAATAAGAAAAAAAATATAAATTTGACTGTAAAACGAAAGTGCTGCATATAGCCTTACGCAGAATAAAACAAGGAAAATATTGGTGTATCACATTTAGCGCTACGTTTATCGGTTCGCTCGTAATTAAAGTGTAAATTCGAGTGTCCATAATAAAAATCCTATAGTAAGAGGAGTCATCAGGAACCTAATCTAATCAGTTTAAACAAATAAAAATAAAAAAAAACAATTGATGTATACATAACATAATAATGTAATATACATAGCGGTATTACTACGAAGAACAATATCCAGTGGGGACGAACTCCGATGCAGAGGCGCTGAGTTGAGCAGGTCGAGCCGCGAGCTGTATTACTGCATGAGCTGAGACCGCAGAGACCAGAGTGACACCTGAGTCGCTTTGCTCAACGCTCCGGCTAGAGTCGAGAACGGTGGGGTGAGTGTTGAGCGGGCGAGTTCCGAGGGTGGGGGGAGCGGTGAACTCACCCGCTCCGAGACAAATCGTCCGTTCCCTTGCGAGCAGGTATTTGCAAGTAGTTCCTATGTTATCCGCTAGGTGGCTCTCTGTCCTGTTGCTCGCATCAACTGCCCAGAGGGCAGGACGTGCGACTGAAACGATCGCCGACAGAGTGCGATGCGAAGTTAAGCTGCGCCAGACACTGCGCGTGGCAGACAATGCACAGAGACGGCACGGCATATGTGAAACACAAAATCCAATGGGGCACTGCACAGTGCAGGCAGCCAAGGCAGAAGCAGGGCAGAGGCCGGCGCTGGCTGTGTTGTGTGGCATGCACTGTGCTGTGACCAGCAGAGGCGCTGCTGATATGCTCCGTCTCTCTCTCTCTCTCTCTCTCTCTCTCTCTCTCTCTCTGCCGTGGGAAACGTTTGGAGCTACCGTTCTTTTTTTCTGAATCACTGATTGTTCACTCCTTTGAAAGATTCAACTCTATGAATCAGTTCAAGAGCGGATCCCCCATCTCTAGTCGGCACTCCTGACACAGTGGTCCAGCAGGTGAGGTGTGCGCCCGCCGTAAAGGACAACGGAGGGCCGTCTCTGTGGAACTGCCTGCTCGGCACGAGGGTTACGAGGCTCATCGTGACAGTTTTTTGTCACACGTCGCCACAGCCGGTGAAACACGGGCTCCTCGCTTGCAACCGGAAACAGAACGGCAGTCCACGGAGCGGCGCCACACCACGTCTCCTATGAAGAAAAGGTCCGAAACTGCACTCGTAGCCAGTAAAGTCACAGCGATACTCTTCTGGCTCTCTGAAGGCGTTAACCTCTGGCGTGTATTGTTCTACCCTCAAGAAATTGAAGAAGCGATTGGAACGTGTTCGTTGTTACAGCAATGCGTGCGAAATTCTCCTTCTGCGTGAAGAAGCAGGGCGTGGCAAAGTCTGCGCACCCCAGAGGAGGCTCGCGAAACTTCTGTGGGCCCGGATCTCGCACCTTCCGACTTCCGTCTGTTTGGCCCAGCGAAGGATCGACTCCGCCGGAAGTCGTGGGGAGGTTATCGAGGTAAAGGCCCTCTCAGCGAGGTGGAGTTACGCCGTCGCACTGGGCGAAAAGACTGTGACGAAAAAGTAGAGGTTTGTGAGGAACAATCTGGTGTATCGGAATCCTCGAGAAAGCCGACCCGAGTGCAAAAAATAAAATAAATAAAAATGTCGTATTACGGCCCGCGATTTATTTGTACAGTATCTCGTTCTGGTTTGTCCGTTTCTTTCTTAATTTTATAAGCTTTCATTTAAATGCACGAACTGAATGATTAATTTCATCGACTTTGGAATTGTTCCGTTTACAGGCCTGTCACTACTATCACTGAACTCGTGATTATTAATGAATACGGATCCGCTACTGGAAAAGCGGTTTCAATTTAATTCCTCGTCTTCCTTTGCGAGAGGCCCTGACAGGACAGCTGCTGAGATTCCCCCAGGTGCTTTGGAACTGTGAGAAAAGTGTCGCGTTTACAGTGCGTGTCGCGGTCCCCAGTTTCGCGTGCGCCACACTTTCCTGCCTCCTGGCAGGTGAGCGACGCTATGCCCCGTGAAGTGGGCTCCGCAGGCAGGCCACGAGGCGGGCCCGCTAGGCTTCATCTCGCCGTACGTTACGACTTTACCGTCCACGCCCCGCTGCCCTCGGTCGTGCCGATACCGGGGGCTTAGCGGTTCTTCACTGCGTATTGTTCGCCTCTGCCCATTGTTCTGCCTTCTATATCTGCCCCTTTATTCCGACGCCAGTTTCGCGCCGTAAACCTGACAGCTCGAGTCGGCGTTATTTACCGTTTCGCTCGTAAATCCGTGCATATCAGACGGCCATCACCCAGTTGCACCTGTTGCTGGCTCCGTGGTCCGTACACCGCTCTCCCCGGTGTGACGCGCATCGGATGCTCCTTAATTCTGCGCAGCATATATTCCGGAAGGCAGCCACTATTCTGAGAGCTGCGCATCTTCAACCCTGCCTGGACGAAATGGAGATAAACACTGCGGAGAGCACTGTATTGCGTTCCCTTTATAAGGAAAGATAACGTGGACAACTTCTCGACAGGATCCACCCTAACTTTGTTTCTTACCGGCCAAACACATTAATGTTTCAGGAACAGAAGCCCTCGCACAGAAAGTAGTTGCTTATAAGGGTCACGCTTGCATGCAAAAATTACGAGGCTTCCGCAAAGGGCCGAATAAAATTAAGCTACAGCGCGAGCAAAAATGGATGGGATCAATGTTGTTAAGTGATTCATCGAAAGAAGCTTAATTATACTGACCTGAAGCCAGAAAAGTGTGCGTAGCAGTGTGCACGGTGGAGTCACATCAGTGCCACCGTCGGGACAGCGCTAGCAGTGGAAGGTGTACCAGGCGCGTCGGGGGAAAACAGGCGCAACGCGGAATCGGAGCGGTTTACCTGACATCCAGAAGTGTACGATCGTCGGCTTTCCGGCCGAGGGTGCAACTTTTCCCGAAGTGTGTAAACTGCTCGCGTACCGCCAATGTGAAACTACATCGTGCGCGGCAGAAGGGCGCTATCGGAAACCGACGAAGAGGCAACTACGGTGCACCACAGGCCGTAGGTGGCGTGAGAAGCGTGTGGGTGGGGCTGTGGAGCAGCTGACCGGCCGGGGGCTACCGACAGCGCCTGCACTGCGAGCACGCGGTCCACCGGCTGCTGTCCCTCCAGTACGGCAGCCGAACGTCCGCCGAGAGCCGAGGCTGGCCGTCGGCGTGTAGGGCGTGCAGACACAGTGCAGCAGCTACGGTCTGGGGAAAGTACAGCGTTATTACAAATGACTGAAGCGATTTCACAGCTCTACAATAACTTTATTATTTGAGATATTTTCACAATGCTTTGCACACACATACAAAAACTGAAAAAGGTTTTTTAGGCATTCACAAATGTTCGATATGTGCCCCTTTAGTGATTCGGCAGACATCAAGCCGATAATCAAGTCCCTCCCACACTCGGCGCAGCATGTCCCCATCAACGAGTTCGAAAGCATGGTTGATGCGAGCTCGCAGTTCTGGCACGTTTCTTGGTAGAGGAGGTTTAAACACTGAATCTTTCACATCACTATGCGTGAAACTTGCCCGTACGCGTTCAACCGTTTCTTCGCTCACTGCGCACGCGTTCAACCTTTTCTTCGCTCACTGCAGGCCGACCCGTTGATTTCCCCTTACAGAGGCATCCAGAAGCTTTAAACTGCGCATACCATCGCCGAATGGAGTTAGCAGTTGGTGGATCTTTGTCGAACTTCGTCCTGAAGTGTCGTTGCACTGTTATGACTGACTGATGTGAGTGCATTTCGAGCACGACATACGCATTTCTCGGCTCCTGTCGCCATTTTGTCTCACTGCGCTCTCGAGCGCTCTGGCGGCAGAAATCTGAAGTGCGGCTTCAGTCGAACAAAACTTTACGAGTTTTTCTACGTATCTGTAGTGTCTCGTGACCAGATGTCAATGAATGGAGCTACAGTGAATTTATGAAATCGCTTCAATCATTTGTAATAGCCCTGTACGCATCTATCCGTGGAGACCGTGTTCACCCCTACGTGCACTTTATTTTCCCTCGTTGCGCTGGCCACAAAATTCCCCGCAGTGAAACTCAGTCGAGAATGTGTGGGACCACGTCGATCGGACTGTTCGCACCTCGGATTCTCAGCCGAGCGACCCGGAGCAGCTGGCCGGGCGGCGGAGTCGGCGCAGGTCCTCACAAAAAAAAAAAATGGTTCAAATGGCTCTGAGCACTATGGGACTCAACTGCTGTGGTCATTAGTCCCCTAGAACTTAGAACTACTTAAACCTAACTAACCTAAGGACATCACACACACCCACGCCCGAGGCAGGATTCGAACCTGCGACCGTAGCAGTCCCGCGGTTCCGAACTGCAGCGCCAGAACTGCTAGACCACCGCGGCCGGCAGGTCTTCACACTCGTCCGCACTTTCCGAACCCTTGTTGACAGTCTTTCCGCGTGTCTCAAAGCATTCCTTACTGCAAAAGGCGGGCGTCGATCTGTCTTTAACCGCGGTATAGTGCCAGATGCGGTGAACGATGACCGACGTCACTCGTACAAACTGCAGCTCGCTCTGGACGAGTCCCGGTTCCGAACTGCGGCGCTGCCCGACAGCAGAGCCGTGCTGCTGCTCTGGCGCAGAAGTGTCCACTCGGCGAGTGTCGGCGCGACACAGAGCGAATGCAGAACGCAGCCGTCGTCGCGGCGCTCGCGTTTGCAGTGTGACTTTAACTGAGCTGCGTCTGAGATCCGAGCAGGCCAGCACTCTTCTACGCAGGATGCGTCTCGTCTCTTAAGGAGGACACAGCCGTTTCTGAGAATGAAATTTGTAATTGAGGTGTAACTCAGCGGAGTACGCGTTATATACTGTCAGACTTGCAGATTAGCTTCAGAAAAAGGGCAGTAATAAAATAATTGAAGTCGTTCATCTGTGAATGAGGCACTTCTGAAGAGCTAAACGTACTTTTGCAAAAGTTGGAACTTGATGTAATTGAGGGAAAAGATGAACAACGGTTCTTTTCATACAGGGTGTTTCAAAAATGACTGGTATATTAGAAACGGCAATAAAAACTAAACAAGCAGCGATAGAAATACACCGTTTGTTGCAATATGCTTGGGACAACAGTACATTTTCAGGCGGACAAACTTTCGAAATTACAGTAGTTACAATTTTCAACAACAGATGGCGCTGCGGTCTGGGAAACTCTATAGTACGATATTTTCCACATATCCACCATGCGTAGCAATAATATGGCGTAGTCTCTGAATGAAATTACCCGAAACCTTCGACAACGTGTCTCGCGGAATGGCTTCACATGCAGATGAGATGTACTGCTTCAGCTGTTCAATTGTTTCTCGATTCTGGCGGTACACCTGGTCTTTCAAGTGTCCCCACAGAAAGAAGTCACAGGGGTTCGTGTCTGGCGAATAGGGAGGCCAATCCACGCCGCCTCCTGTATGTTTCGGATAGCCCGAAGCAATCACACGATCATCGAAATATTCATTCAGGAAATTAAAGACGTCGGCCGTGCGATGTGGCCGGGCACCATCTCGCATAAACCACGACGTGTTCGCAGTGTCGTCTAAGGCAGTTTGTACCGCCACAAATTCACGAAGAATGTCCAGATAGCGTGGTTCAGTAATCGTTTCGGATCTGAAAAATGGGCCAATGATTCCTTTGGAAGAAATGGCGGCCCAGACCAGTACTTTTTGAGGATGCAGGGACGATGGGACTGCAACGTGGGGCTTTTCGGTTCCCCATATGCGCCAGTTCTGTTTACTGACGAAGCCGTCCAGGTAAAAATAAGCTTCGTCAGTAAACCAAATGCTGCCCACATGCATATCGCCGTCATCAATCCTGTGCACTATATCGTTAGCGAATGTCTCTCGTGCAGCAACGGTAGCGGCGCTGAGGGGTTGCCGCGTTTGAATTTTGTACGGTTAGAGGTGTAAACTCTGGCGCACGAGACGATACGTGGACGTTGGCGTCATTTGGACCGCAGCTGCAACACGGCGAACGGAAACCCGAGGCCGCTGTCGGATCACCTGCTGCACTAGCTGCGCGTTGCCCTCTGTGGTTGTCGTACCCGGTCGCCCTACCTTTCCGGCACGTTCATCCGTCACGTTCCCAGTCCGTTGAAATTTTTCAAACAGATCCTTTATGGTATCGCTTTTCGGTCCTTTGGTTACATTAAACCTCCGTTGAAAACTTCGTCTTGTTGCAACAACACTGTGTTCTAGGCGGTGGAATTCCAACACCAGAAAAATCCTCTGTTCTAAGGAATAAACCATGTTGTCTACAGCACACTTGCACGTTGTGAACAGCACACGCTTACAGCAGAAAGACGACGTACAGAATGGCGCACCCACAGACTGCGTCGTCTTCTATATCTTTCACATCACTTGCAGCGCCATCTGTTGTTGAAAATTGTAACTACTGTAATTTCGAAAGTTTGTCCGCCTGAAAATGTACTGTTGTCCCAAGCATATTTCAACAAACGGTGTATTTCTATCGCTGCTCGTTTAGTTTTTATTGCCGTTTCAAATATACCGGTCATTTTTGAAACACCCTGTATATAGAAAATAGAAAACAGCTGGTTAACACGGATAAGGATAACGTCTGCCTCTGACCGAATGGTATGGCGAATTGGTATTGTTCTGTACATGTTACCTATTTTTGAGTCCGATATACTGAAAGAAAAAAAGTCCCAGCACTAAGAAGGAGTTGTGTGGCATAAACGAAAGTTGGTAAGCGTTTTTATACATCTGAAACATAATCTTTGTTTACATTTCGCGTCAGTTGCATAGGGATGGTACCAGTAGCGCCACTGTGGGGACGCAAATCAGGTTTGCTTTAAATGCAGGCTTAACGTTCCTCAGCGTTAGAATGGACGCGGTGAGTTAGTGTTAAATGGTTCAAATGGCTCTGACAAGGGAACCTCCCCATCGCACCCCCCTCATATTGAGTTATAAGTTGGCACAGTGGATAGGCCTTGAAAAACTGAACACAGATCAATCGAGAAAACAGGAAGAAGTTGCGTGGAACTATGAAAAAAATAAGCAAAATATACAAACTGAGTAGTCCATGCCCATGATAAGCAACTTAATGGACAGGGTTGGTTCAGGAGCGCCGTGGTCCCGTGGTTAGCGTGAGTAGCTGCGAAATGAGAGGTCCTAGGTTCAAGTCTTCCCACGAGTGAAAAATTTACTTCTTTTTTTTTCGCAAAGTTATGATCTGTCCGTTCATTGACGTCTCTGTTCACTGTAATAAGTTTAGTGTCTGTTTTGCGACCGCACCGCAAAACCGTGCGATTACTAGACGAAAGGACGTGCCTCTCCAATGGGAACCGATAACATTTGATAGCAAGGTCATACGTCAACCGATTCCTCCACAGGAATACACGTCTGATATATTCTATGCGACCCTGGTGACGGCATATGCGTCACATAATTGTCTGAAAATAAAAAATTCAAATTTTCACTCGAGGGAAGATTTGAACCAAGGACCTTTCGTTCTGCAGCTGCTCACGCTAACCATGAGACCACGGCGCTCCTGAACTCAGGTGGTCCTTGATGTTGCCTATGTTGCACATGGACTACTCAGTTTGTATATTTTGCTTATTTTTTCATAGTTCCACACAACTTCTTCCTGTTGTCTTGATTGATCTGTGTTCAGTTTCTCAAGGCCTATCCACTGTGCCAACTTACAACTAAATCTGAGGGGGGTGCGATGGGGAGGTTCCCTTGTGAGCACTATGGGACTTAACATCTATGGTCATCAGTCCCCTAGAACTTAGAACTACTTAAACCTAACTAACCTAAGGACATCACACAACACCCAGTCATCACGAGGTAGAGAAAATCCCTGACCCCGCCGGGAATCGAACCCGGGAACCCGGGCGTGGGAAGCGAGAACGCTACCGCACGACCGCGAGCTGCGGACTGGTTGGTGTTAGACAAGAATACCTTTAAGGTGACAAAGACGCCATTATCAACTTCAAAGAAGTTCTGTAATGTGGCTACGAGAAGCCCATCGTGTCCGGCTGGGTACTCGGAGGCCAGCTCCGGGCCACACATCCTGCAGCGTGCATTCTGCTCACCCTCAAACCACCGCCAGTTGCGACTCGAGTGGTGTGAAGCGAGAGCAGGCTGGAGGTCTGTCGTGTTCTCTGACGGCGGCTGCTTGTGTGTCGGCTAGGAGTGGGCCAGCTGGAGGCGTGCGACCGGCGTGTCCGCTCAGTACGGGCACTGGAACCGCACCTGCAGCTACGGTCTGGGGTGCGGTCCAGCCCGACTGCGAATCTGTAGCTCGGCCTGGTAATTCGATCTGCTGTGCTGCCATTCGTGAACACCATTCCAGGCAGTGTTTCGCAACAGGATATCGCCCGCCGACATGCCGCTGTTGTAACCCGACGTGCCCTGCACACAGTCGACTGCTCCACCACCAGATCTGTTGACGTCATCGGACGGCCACTGCAGCGTCATCCACAAACAGCATTAACCGTCCCTGTATCGGCCGACCAAGTAAGTGCAACACGCATGGAACTACATTCCAATAAGTGACATCTGGCACCTGCACGACACAATGCACGCACGTTTGCACCTTGTATTCAACATTTGGTGGTTTCACGCGTTATTAATGTACGAGCATTTCACATTCGCAATAACGTACCTCGCACTTACATTACGTCAAACGGGCCGACTTGTAGCAGGACATTTTAATTTCCACTGTCTATACTTTTACACGTAAATTCATAAAACTTTGTCAGCATGACCAGGAAGGATTTATGATTCACACTCGCAGCAGCGGAAGTTCAAAAATCATTTTTTTTACATGTGAAATTTCATCATTTTTTCACTTACTATTCGCTCCATTTGTTGCTACAGGTACAGTTTTCTTCATAAGTAAGAGAGACTGTTCGATGAATTTTGCACAGCATACGAACAATACCTACAGGTGTCTGAAACTCTAAAATCTATTTAATTTATGAAAAAATGAATGGGTTGTTACGTTTTAAACTTTATGTTTAGAAAAAAATCAAATTTTGTAGTTAATTATCTCAATTTTTACCCCAGTTTTTAATAGATTTGGAAAATTCTAGAGTTTCATACACCTGTAAGTATGGTTTCAATGCTGTGCAAAATTCATCAAAGAATCTCTCTTACTTGTGAAGAAAAATGTACCTATACGAACAAATGCAGCCAACAGTAAGTGAAAATATGATTATATTCAATATCTAAAAAAATTTTATTTTGTTATGTTTTTGCCCTTCCACTGCTATGAGTGTGAATCCTGAATTCTTCCTGGTAATGCTGACAAAGTTTTATGAATTTATTTGTAAAAGTATAAACAGTAGAAAATAAAATGTCCTGTGGTGCGTCTCCTGCTCCAAGTCGGCCCATTTGACGTCCTACCCCACTTAAACTGTAATCTTGCCATATTAATCGCTTACATAGGTTACATATACAGATGTACTCTCGAAAATTCGTTACTCGGGATGAAGTATTTTTCTGGTGGTGCGATATATATGAGCGCGGGCGGGTCTAGGTACTTTCAGTACGGATGCACCATATCTTCCGAAACCCTGCGGGAGTTGGCGTCAGTGGGTGGGGGCGCTACTTCTGCGTGACGGGTCGACAGTTTGGGTGAGTCCGTAGCGCATCCGGAAGTCTGACACTGTTGAGGCAACTATTCCAGAGAAGCGGAGCGTCCAGGTGCAAGCCCCGCTGCAGCACGAATTTTCAGCCTTCACCTCAGATTTATTTCAGTGCCCATAAGCGCCTGAACTCCTCATTTCTCTTAATATCGTATTCTTATTACAATTGTTATTATCGTTTCTTTCCCAGGAAACACGATTAGTTATAGCGGTACAAGTGTTTTGTGGGTGACTGGGGGGAGTGTAAGGCAGGCAAGAGAGGTCCAGACAGGCAGGGCTGGTGGCTGCTCCACGGCTGCACTCTGTAAGCGCCGCAGCCTCGGTTTCTCGGAGTCGGCTGGCAAGTGCGTGCTACTGGAGCAGGACTCCACGTAATGTTGTGCGCAGGCGAAACCACTTTCGTGTGGCCACGATTGTTGGTTCTTTGATTGCTCTGGGCAAGAAAGATTTATTTCACTCGAGACTGTTATTGGCCACAGCAGAGTGCAGAACATTCACAACTGTCACTGAACACGAAAGCGTCACTTGTCGCATACGATGAGCAACTGTTCTCTCGAAGTACGATGTCCAGCTTCAACTAAAGCACGTGCTCGTGTGAAACTTGACAATGACAGTTCGTTCACGATGCTGTTGACTGCTGCAGCTGCAGGCACAAACTGGCCAGCACGGCAGCCGTGGGGCCGAGACGCCTGCCACGCGGCAGCGAGACCGCGCTACTGTGCGTGCAGGGTGTCTCCGCGTTGCCGGCGCGCCTGACATCTGTGGACGACACGACGTGTACTCTGGCCGCCGACTGCGCGCTTCCCTAGACTGAATCCACTCGGCACCTCTGCCACTTGCCACCGGCTGCGAGATTTGCTTTTTTCTTTGGCGGACACTGCGTGTGGGACGCATTACGCTAACGAGAGCTCGTCCGGTAACGAGCAATTAGCCGTAACACACAGGCGGCTGCGGGCCTCGTTTCTGCTTCTCCCCCACCCCCGCCTCTCGCTCTCTCTCTCTCGCTCTCTCTCTCTCTCTTCGCAGTTCTCCTACGGGACACCCGTCATAAACTTGTCTCCAGTTTACACCACCGCCAGCGGCAAGCTGCAGCTGCACTGGGTCCATTCCCCTCTTTACAGGCTCGATTGCTGCGATTACCATCTACAACACCCGCCACTCCATTCGAGGCGAACACCGCACGTTACCTCTAACCGGTCTGATATGGAATATCCGTCACATTCGTCCTGTTCCTGTGACCGACGAACGAGGCATCAGATTAGCATTAACACTGTCATGTCGAAACGTGGCTGTAGCAGAACTGTAAGTACGTCTTACAAACAGCAGACGCTCGAAGCTCTTTTAAATACCGACTTCCTACATTTTCGAGAGTCTTTATATGCTGTGCCGCATCGACTGCGATCAGGCAGGTGTGTGAGCACTGTTCGACTAACAGAAACCCGGAAACTACGGTCGACGACGAAAGCTTCACAGAAACTAAAGTACTCTGGACAGTGTCTCGACGTGGCGTAAGAGAGAAAAGCGGAGCTGGTGGCCCACTGGGGATCGACCGACCGCCGCGCCACGCTCCACCGCCGCCGCCAGTGGCTCTGCAGCTCGGCGTGAGCACACTAGAGATGGGCAAAACTGTTCTTTTCAGAGATTGGATCAGAACTGTTCACTCCCTGAAATGAATTAGCTCTTTTTCATGACTCACCACTCATTTACAATAGAAAATAAATGGAAGGCACATTGCCCTTTAAACTTGGTTTATTCCAGTACTATACCTGTATTTTGATCTTATTTGATCCTATTTTGAAGTAACACAGATAATGAGTAAGAATTTTGTATTGTTTATTGAAATTTCCACGATATGACAAAGTTTTTGATTATTGATTTATTTTGCACTATCGTGGTTTTTTGGGTGATCGGAAAATGTTGTAACTTGAGACTTACATTAACAATATATTTGGCTATAATGTATTAAAATTTCATTAACCTCACACAAATACATCGCAAGCCATATATTTTTAAAGTGAACGTTTCCTTCCGAAGACGCCTAAAATCGCAAAATCCGTACCAGAATAAAAAAAAATATAAATTTGACTGCAAAACGATAGTGCTGCAGATAGCCTTACGCAGAATAAAACAAGGAAAATATTGGTGTATCACATTTTGCGATACGTTTATCGGTTCGCTCGTAATTCAAGCGTAAATTCGAGTGTCCGTAATGAAAATCCTATAGTAAGAGGAGTCGTCAGGAACCTAATCTGATAAAAAAAAATAAAAACAAATGATGTATACATAACATAATAATGTAATATACATAGCGGTATTACTACAAAGAACAATATCCAGTAGAGACGAAATCCGATGCAGAAGCACTGAGTCGAGCAGGTCGAGCCGCGAGCTGTATTACTGCGTGAGCCAAGACCGCAGAGACCAGAGTGACACCTGAGTCGCTTTGCTCAACGCTCTGGCTAGAGTCGGGAACGGTGGGGTGAGCGTTGAGCGGGCGAGTTCCGAGGGTGGGGGGAGCGGTGAACGGCCACCACTCACCCGCTCCGAGACAAATCGTCCGTTCCCTTGCGAGCAGGTTGTTGCAAGTAGTTCCTATGTTATCCGCTAGGTGCCTCTCTGTCCTGTTGCTCGCATCAACTGCCCAGAGGGCAGGACATGCGACTGAAACGATCGCCGACAGAGTGCGATGTGAAGTTAAGCTGCGCCAGACACTGCACGCGGCAGACGACGCACAGAGACGGCATGGCATATGTGAAACACAAAATCCAATGGGGCACTGCACAATGCAGGCAGCCAAGGTAGAAGCAGGGCAGAGGCCGGCGCTGGCTGTGTTGTGTGGCATGCACTGTGCTGTGACCAGCAGAGGCGCTGCTGATATGCTCCGTCTCTCTCTCTCTCTCTCTCTCTCTCTCTGCCGTGGGAAACGTTTGGAGCTACCGTTCTTTTTTTCTGAATCACTGACTGTTCACTCCTTTGAAAGATTCAACTCTATGAATCAGTTCAAGAGCGGATCCCCCATCTCTAGAGCACACTACGCCAGCCCCCGCTGCCCGCAGCCGCCGACTCTCAGCGTAGCTGACGTCGCGAGCCTCGGCACACATTGTGTCAGTTCTCTGGCAATACCGGGACTCGAACCCAGCAAAGCAGCCACACGTGCTGTGGAGGCAGAGCGAATCAACAATGTGATTCCTCGCATACTCTCTTTGAAGAAGGAATTTCTGAGAGCGTAAGTTTGAAGCAGATCATTATATCGTTCTGAAACGTGGACTTGGGGGAAACCAGAAGGGAAGTGAATTGAAGCATTTGAGATGTGGTGCTACAGAAAAATGTTGAAAATTAAGTGGACAGGTGAGGTAAGGAATGGGGAGATTCTCCGCAGGGTCGGCAAAGACAGGAATACGTGGAAAACACTGAGAAGAAGAAGTGACGGGCTGACAGGCATCTGTTAAGACATGAGGGAATGACTTCTGTGGTACTGGAGAGACCTGTAGAGGGCAAAAACTGAAGAGGAAGAAGACAGAGACTGGAATACGTCCAGCAAATAATTGCAGAGGCAGGTTGCAAGTGCTACTCCGAGATGAAAAAGACCGGACAGGAGAGGAATTCGCGGCGGGCCGCATCTAAGCAGTCAGAAGATTGATAACGCTTAGAAAAATTGTATTTGAAATATTATAAATTCTAACCGTTTATTTTATGTATGTTCAACATATACACACCGCTAACGTTTGTAGTTACTTGTGTCCTATGTCAGGTATTTATTTTTAAATGATTATAACTCTTTACGAATATTTCTGACATGTACGACCAATAATTGTTACGATCGACGCTAAAAAACTGTAGTTATGCGATATGTATAGTTTCATAAGTGAGTGCTGTAGCATTGCAAGGGCAGGTTAAAATTAGGAAATTAATGAAAGAAAGTATGGAGCCATAGTCGAACTCTTGGACGCGAGTATTCTAAGGCAAAATAATAGCAACTGCATTAACTATAAACCACAACCTCGTAGTCTTGAATGAAGATCATTACAGCCTTGCTTTGACTTCGATTTTCTACCGAATATATGTACGGGGCAAAATATTTTCGTAGGGAAATTTTTGTCTTTGAAACGGTTAGTAAGCAAGGTGCTTGTGGAATGATAGGGGTAGCCCGTCAAATAAACATCACTCGCACAACAACGATTTCATTAAAATAAACTATCACTCTGCTGGTAGGTAAGTAAATAGAAAAGATTGTTATTATGTTTACGATACAATTATAAATGCCAGAAGGTGTCCAATTAGCTTCATTTTACAATCAATCGAATGTGGGCAGGACTCAACCCGGCACCAATTCACAGTACCGCATGCGCCTTTCTACATGACCTGGCCAAATAGTACACTAATTTGTCCTTCAAAACATAAAATACATTTAACAGACGCACAATAACCAATTCACATAGTGGACGGCTGTTTCAGGCTCCGTAAATTAGACATTTCATCGCGCGCCCCCAAAAAATATTTAACCCAACCTTTGATGATACTAATAAATAATCTAAACTCCGCAAATAAGGTTATGAACAAGTTGATAGAGCGGTGCTTGAATGTCAGAGCAATAACTATTAACTTTTCAATAATAAAGCATCAACAAGAAGTCCTGGTAAACCTTAGTACAAGACGAATTACAAAGATTCACATAGTAAAATCTTAAAAGCAAACGCACTCATTTAGGAAGATCACACCGGCCACTCATATCTACTCTCTCGCTCCACACCGGTGCTCAAAAAATAAATGAGCAAGTTATAACTTAAGACAAAAAAACATTAAATTCCGACCTCCGGTAACAAGAACGAATTAGCGAGCGAAACCCATTTAACATGAAACAATCAATAACGAACTCTGTCTTAACAGTAACAAACATGAAGTAAAAACAATCGACTCGAATCTAATGGGGAGCTCTATACAGACTAGTAGTGGCAGGCAATGTTGTGAGGCGTGACCAGCAACATTAGCTCCAGAGGCCGCTACAGCAGCGACCGCGACGTGCGGCTACCCACTTGGCTGGCTGTCCGCGACCCAGCTGGTCTGCACGCACTGGAGACGCTGCTCCCGTTGCCACCTGGAACCCCCCCTCCCTGACCGCCAGACGCAGACTCCTGCTGGCCAGTAAAGGACTGGGAAATCACCGCGCACGCCTTCTGGGGCACCACGTGTGAAGTCGTTGCCGGTGTGTTACCGTGCACAATGTCGATAAGAGCCAACACGGCTCAGTACTGTTAATATGCAAGAAATCACGATGTCGTGTGTGCTTCCCCTGTATGTCAGCGACTCGTCAGGTGGAATCCTCAGCACTACAGATCGTTTGCTGCCGATGCCGTTGCCTGCAGGAAGGCATCGTCCTTGTACGATCGTAAGGAATTGTAGATATACTTGTACAACATTATCAGTTGGTGTAATGACTGGCAGCTTTCTTCAAATGTGCATAATGCAAAATAGCATATGTAACAAAACATAGTTCTCGTCACAAGATTAGTAGTGAACATCTTCAGCACTCGACAAATCGTTTAAGGTTTTCAGAAATTACTGCAACCAGTCGCCTTTTATGTAGATGTATTTTATTTAACCATGACCGGTTTCGAGCTGCCTAGCAACTCATCATCAGATGGTATATACATTTAGTGCTTTTTTGTACCCATTGTGTGGGTGGTTGAGTATTTGTGGCTAAACAGAAACGAGAACAAATAATCGCTACATGTGGTACAGTAACACGAAATATTTACAGAATAATTTATGTTTAACGTATAAGAGCAAATAATCACTACATGTGGTACAGTTACATGAAATATTTACAGTTTAATTTACGTTTTGAGGTGTTACTTACAGATAAATCTTTCTGCAGGTATATATATCTCTTTTAGGACGTATTTTTGAAACCATTGTGTCTTGTTTTTCACAATTACACAAGTTAAAACTTTCACTAGATGTATATTACTTTTATGAGGCACTGTTGGAAACATATATCTTGTTTTTCGTAAACATCGCTGAACACACTTAGCCACAGATACGAATACAGGATTTACACATTATAAACAAGCCAAAGATTGCATAGTAATAAACATGATGAATCTGCAACACTGAAACAAATTAACAAAAAGCTAACAAATAGTAGTGCCCTTGTTGTTAAATCTGACAAAGGCAGCACAGCCGTGATAATGTACGAGTCTGATTACATTAAGAAAACCCTAGAATTTTTCAAGAATAACAACATAACTGAGTTGAAATCTGACCCCACTCCCAAATACCAAGCTAAAATAAAAGACATGTTAAAAAATTGTAACTTTCTGCTGACATCCATTGAAGCCAAACAATGTGTTATAATGAACCCTACAGCACCAAAGCTTAGATCACAACCTATAATTCATAAAGATGGACACCCGATACGCCCGATTGTGAATTCCATAAATAGCCCAGGGTACAAAGTGACTAAAAAACTGCATGAAATACTCAAGAAATATTATACATTCCCAACCAATTATTCCATAAAAAACACCTATGATTTGATTGACAGTATCAGAGAAATTTCCATTCCCAATGCAGCTAACTTTGCATCCCTTGATATTGTCAACCTGTACACAAACATACCTATAATAGACACACTTCGAATAATAAAAAATAACTTATTACAACATAAAAAGTTAAGTGACATGGAAATCTGTGAGCTGATGGATTTACTTGAATTAGTGCTGTCCCACAATTACTTCACCTTCAACAACAAAATATATATTCAACATGATGGTCTAGCAATGGGCAGTAGTCTAGCTGGCCTTCTTGCTGACATCTACATTAATGATCTCGAAATTAAATTCTTTAAAGCAAACCCAATAGAAACAGACAAAATCATTTATTATAAACGATATATTGATGACACCCTGTTGTTATATGATGGGACAGCCACTGAAATTGAGGCCTTAGCTGGTAAACTTAATAATGTTCACCCCAAAATACAGTTCACAGTAGAACACCAAACCCAAAAAGGTATCTATTTTCTTGACCTAAACATAACACATCACAACAACAAACATAAATTTCAGATATATAGGAAACCCACCACTGCAGATGTCATAATAAACAATACATCATGCCACCCAAATCAGCATAAACTAGCTTTTTTCAAATCAGCACTTAACCGTATCAACAAGATTCAAGCTGATCCTACTGCAAAAATTAATGAAATCAATATATTAAAAACAATAGCATCAAACAATGCTTATGACCCAAGCATAATTGAAAAATTAGATAAAAACATTATATCTAACAAAGCAAAACCAGCAAGCCACACCTCAGTAGCAGAAGAAACCAAATTCGTTTGTATGCCGTTTCTCGGCAATATCTCATACAAACTTGCTAAGCTATTCAAACCACATAATGTCAAAATAAGTTTTCACACTAACAACAAAATACAGAACAAAATAGTCCACAACACCAAAATAGCCAGCACACCCTACCAAAAATCTGGTATATATAAATTAAGATGTGACAGCTGCTCCTGCTACTACATAGGGCAAACAGGTAGAAATTTTGAGATGCGATACAAAGAGCACACTGATGCACTTCGCCTAAACAACTTAAATAGATCCACTTTTGCTACCCATCTAGCAGATAATAAACATTCCATAACAGACATTAAAACTAACCTTCAAATCCTACACATTGTAGACAAGGGATTCAAGATGGATCTTCTCAAACAATTAGAGATTTTCACCCACAAACATAATTCCCCACATACCATTTTAAATGAGCAGACAGAATTGGCGAATAACTCCTTCTTTCAGAATTTTAAGGATTCTTTGAACTTAAAAAACTAAACAGTCATTCAGAAACAAAATGCCCCCCCCCTCTACTTTTTCCTATACACCCCCCCCCCCCACCGCCAACTCCTTTTCCACACCCTTTCAAGTACCAGCATTACTTATTATTTCAAGTTAACCATCAATCTCTCATTCCTGACATCATATGCCAAGATCAGCCAATGGAAGGAGCAAGAAATTAGCTGTCATAATACTCTCAATACCAATAATCTTAAATGTAACTGAAATATTATGTAAAAAATTTAGTTTAAAATACCTGTTAAAATTGCACAGTTAATTTATAAATAAATATTTTAATAGTTTAAGCTAATTTACATTTATTTTCTATGTAATAAAGACAAATCTCTTGTCAGTGTGTGCGATGACTAATAATGCCTCTGGTCAACTTGAAATCTTTGATACTGTAGTTATATTGCAATCTTTGGCTTGTTTATAATGTGTAAATCCTGTATTCGTATCTGTGGCTAAGTGTGTTCAGCGATGTTTACGAAAAACAAGATATATGTTTCCAACAGTGCCTCATAAAAGTAATATACATCTAGTGAAAGTTTTAACTTGTGTAATTGTGAAAAACAAGACACAATGGTTTCAAAAATACGTCCTAAAAGAGATATATATACCTGCAGAAAGATTTATCTGTAAGTAACACCTCAAAACGTAAATTAAACTGTAAATATTTCATGTAACTGTACCACATGTAGTGATTATTTGCTCTTATACGTTAAACATAAATTATTCTGTAAATATTTCGTGTTACTGTACCACATGTAGCGATTATTTGTTCTCGTTTCTGTTTAGCCACAGATACTCAACCACCCACACAATGGGTACAAAAAAGCACTAAATGTATATACCATCTGATGATGAGTTGCTAGGCAGCTCGAAACCGGTCATGGTTAAATAAAATACATCTACATAAAAGGCGACTGGTTGCAGTAATTTCTGAAAACCTTTTCACACCACAGTCGCAGTGTTCCACATCCACAATGGATAAAAGTCTTAAATCGTTTAAGTTTTATTCGTGGGTGATGCGACACGAAGTGGGACAGTCACCTAAAAATGTGTTGGGGAAGGCGGTGAAAAGATCTGTTGCAAGGCTGCAGTGGTTATACCTAAACTCACAGTGTTTCGAGTGCTGCAGTGCGTGCTGTATACGAGGTGTGGCTAGAAAAAAACCGGACTAGTACTGGTGAAACAATAAAACGAATGCAATAAGGCTGAAAGTCGCGTGGCCTGTCACGTGACTCTCGCTCCGCCTACTGCTCGAGTTTCATCTGCCTCCTGCACTCAGTCTGCCCGTGGCGTCTGTTTTAAGTAGTTGACGTTTTGTCTGTGCGTCGGATAATGTTGAGTGTACAGAAAGAACAGCGTGTTAACATCAAATTTTGTTTCAAACTAGGAAAATCTGCAAGTGAACCGTTTGTAATGTTACAACAAGTGTACGGCGATGATTGTTTATCGCGAACACAAGTGTTTGAGTGGTTTAAACGATTTAAAGATGGCCGCGAAGACACCAGTGATGACACTCGCACTAGCAGACCATTGTCAGCAAAAACATGAAGAATCTGCCTAACACTTTCCTTGTCAACTCCTGTTAACTCAGACACTGCTCTGATTGTTAAACGGCGATCTTGTCGAACAAGTTTACCGATTTTTTCAATGTTTGCATCAGTTTTTGCTGACAATGGTTTTTTTCTAGCCACACCTCGTACACCGCAGGACACTGAAACGCCTTACGTATGTTCACTAATCGGTGCGCTCGTGGAGTGAGCTGAAAAAAAAATAATGGTTCCATCTTCTTCTACGAGGTGAAAATATGGCGCCGATAGATGTCAGAGAACGTCGTGTGGGTTTAGGAGGAGTGGAGGAACGATCAAACACGTGACAACGGTAGTAGTGGCACGTCTTTTTGGATGTGGTCGCGAGTTCAACACGGTCTTCTGAGTCAGCGACACAGCACGGTCGACAGCTGCTCGCAGGATATCCGGTGTAATCAGAGCTATATGTCGTCATGTACTATCCATCAGGTAGGGAAGATTCCGGATACATTCCTGATAGACACAATCTTTCAGATAGTCCCACAAACAGAAGACACACGGATTTACGCCGGGTGAGCTGAAAGGCCATACATCTTGAAATTGCCTAGGGATGGATGAAGCTGTTGCCGAAATCTTCCACCCGGCAAGCGACGTGTATTCTAGCCCCATCTTGCATGAAAATAGTAGTGCGGACACAGTTGGGTTGTTCCAAAAATGGAATCACGTGTTGGACAAGGAGGTCCTTATAACTGTAAGACTAGGAGGCCCATAAGGTGTCATCTGCTCAAAGAAAAACGGAGCGAGGGTGAAGGAGCTTCTGTAAGCCACATCACGCAGCCAGATAAGCACTGGAGATTCCTGCACAGTATGCGGCTGGGTGGATCGCCACATGCGACGGTTCTGAACGTTCACAAGAGTAAAATGTGCCTCCCAGACACACATCATTCATTTCCACGCATGCCAAAAACCGAAGGGCAAAGTCACGGCGTTCCAGCGTATTTCGGGGCTTCCCTTGGCGCACATTATGAGTCTTGTAGGCATACTTGTGTACAGCGCGCAGCAAAATGTTTGAACTGTTGACGAGGAGGGAGGCAGTGACGGTGACACGGTTCGAGCCCCGGCTACACCATCTGCGCGGTCGGCTGCAGCTGCAGCACCCTCGCCGACAAGTGCCGCCAGACTGGGACCTCGTCCTCACCCCGCTTCACCTAATTTACCTGTTTCGTCAAATTCCTCGATCGTGCTCTTCAGCCCTTTATTGACACGGGACCTCTTCGCAGCCTGTTTCTGTCGACGATAGTCCCACCATGGAGTGGTGCTATTATTGTCGTTCTGATAAAACGACATTTCCATGACTGCACCATCTTCCTCTTCAGCAGCCACAGCATTCCGTACGGAATACTTCAACCTTCTTCACCCTTTACACCGGTAGTCACTGCACAAATCAGCACGCATCGCCAAGCAACAAACAGCGTACTGGCGTCAAAACAGGAAGCATTCCACATTCTGACTGCTTACAGTGCCATATTTTCATCTGGTGGCAGAAAGTAGAACTACTATTTCTTCAACATACTCCACGCACGTAGATTAATGAACGTACCTACGATGTTGGAGTGTCGTCAGAGGTACACAGCCCGCAGTGCAGCACTCGGAACGCCGTCCGTTTAACTACGACCACCAATTACATGACTCTAGTGCGGTCAGTGTTGTGTGGTCAGAATGTTTGGGGCTCTTGTCATAGTGGACATCACGACAAACATCGACTGAGTTCAGGGACGCACTGCGAGTGTCGTAACAGGTCGGCATGGCCCAAACGACAGTGTAACAGGCGTGCTTGGAGAAATTAAATGGGAATCTGCGGAAGAAAGGCGCCGCAGTTGTTGTGTCACCCTGTTGGGTAAATTAAAGAAAAAAAAAAAAAAAGAAATTCGGAGAAGGCTGCGCGACCACTATACTTGCAGCATCGTGTATCCCCGCTCAGTGGATCTGCGATAAGGAGATCGGGACGCGTACAGAGGCATTTAAACAGACGGCTCACCCCTCTCAATATACGAATGAAATAAGAAAGAAACCTGATAATATTGGTAAGATGTAATCTCCGCCATGTACTGTGCAGTGGCTTGAGGAGTAAATACGAAGATATATATGTGACGGTGACACAACTTGAATACATCAAGCACTTAAGGGGCTTTGGAACGCCCTATACTTGCAATGTTAAAATAACGCTTATAAATTACATCTTTCCTCACAAAGTATTTGAGGTAGGAAGTTGAACTTTTTACAGATTATTTATTGGAATATGCGCTACAGCTTAACACAAGGATTTTACAAAATTTTAGTTCAGTTATTAAAGGTGATTTTTTTCAATTGTAATGAAAATTCACAACATTTTTTTGCAATTTTTTATTTATATATTCAAAAATATACAGTTATTTGGAAAAAGGCTGTGTTAAATTATGCAGAAGGTACTGTGTAACATTTCATGAAAGTTTGAAACAAATATGTTTGGAAGATCCTTAGAAAACATGTAATTAGTATGAGAAAATAAAAGTTTTGGGAATCGAGCGACAAAGATTGGATTAACTTTTTAGTGCATTCCAGGTCCATAGGATGGATGATCTTCATCCTCTGCAAACTCCTCCTCCAGCTTCCTCTTGTTCCTCCTCCTGTTTACTCTTGCTTGTATTTCTAGACTCTTTACAGCCCTGTCTGCAGCCCGAAGGCGTTCCTTGTCTAAAGCAAGCATCGCTCGTACCATGTTAGAATGTTATTATTTACAGTAATAACACATACCTTTGGCTTTCCAACATTTCTCCTTTTCTTAAAAGCCTTCAGAGGATTTCTAATAACTTTACTTTTACTCATTATTATACTTCAACAAAACAGAGACTCAAGAAACAGAATTAATTACGAATATTTTCGAGATAACGACAGAGTAAATAAACATGAAACAATCGACAATCACACCAGCGATATATATTGAACCATCACAGGTTAGCCACAACACATACTTTATCTCACATCGCTAAAATGTACCTGATGAACACGGACGTTAGTAATAACACCATTTGACAGCAGTTTAACAGCGCCACAGTGGGTCACGCCCATGTAGAACACATTTCAAAAAAAAATTTAAAAATAGTTGTAGTCTTCGGAATTGAATAAATTATATATCTATTAAAAGGTAATAGTCTGCAGATTCAGAAAACGCAAAAAAGTAAAAATTGAACTTTTCATGATTTTGAGCCTTTCCGGAGCCCCTTAAGGGGCTTCAGAGACTTAGCAGCACCTGAACTGTTGAAAAAGTGTATTCACGGAAAAACTCAAAACCCCAATGAAAGTGTAAATAGTGTTATATGGTCGAGAATCCCCAAGACTGTATTTGTTGGAATAGAAACACTTCACTTTGGTGTGTATGATGCTGTTGCGACTTTCAATGATGGCAACATTGTAAGGAGCAAGGTATTTAGAAATATGGGAATGAAGATAGGTTCTAACATGGTACGAGCGATGCTTGCTTTAGACAAGGAACGCCTTCGGGCTGCAGACAGGGCTGTAAAAAGTCTAGAAATACAAGCAAGAGTAAACAGCAGGAGGAACAAGAGGAAGCTGGAGGAGGAGTTTGCAGAGGATGAAGATCATCCATCCTATGGACCTGGAATGCACTAAAAAGTTAATCCAATCTTTGTCGCTCGATTCCCAAAACTTTTATTTTCTCATACTAATTACATGTTTTCTAAGGATCTTCCAAACGTATTTGTTCCAAACTTTCAGTAAATGTTACACAGTACCTTCTGCATAATTTAACACAGCCTTTTTCCAAAAAACTGTATATTTTTGAATATATAAATAAAAAATTGCAAAAAAATGTTGTGAATTTTCATTACAATTGAAAAAAAATCATCTTTAATAACTGAACTAAAATTTTGTAAAATCCCTGTGTTAAGTTGTAGCCCATATTCCAATAAATAATCTGTAAAAAGTTCAACTTCCTACCTCAAATACTTTGTGAGGAAAGATGTAATTTATAAGCGTTATTTTAACATTGCAAGTATAGGGCGTTCCGGAGCCCCTTAAGAGTTGTTGTCTGAAGAGTTTATTCACATTCAGCCACACTGTCCGGTCACGTTACCGTGAGCTGCAGTAACCACGTTTCGCGACGCAGACGCTGCTAGACGTGCAGGAGGAGACTCAGAGAGCATCTCGCAGGCGCTGCCAGCCATGTGGACCCACGCCGTTGCCAGCTGCGCCGGGTTTCCCGATAGAGGATCCGTTGTGCCAATAGCGCGATCTGGGTGGTCGATTGTGTTTATATCGGGGGGAGTTTGGTGCCAGGGCAGTACGGTGAACTCGTCGTGGTGCTCTGCCAGCCACTCACGTACACTGCGAGTTGTCTCACACGCTGCATTGTCCTGCTGGTAGATGCCATCCTGCATGTAGGAGTGGACGTGGTCCCCAAGGATAGATGCACACTTTTGATGATCCGTTGTGTGTACCAGAATGTCGAGATTACCCAGGGAGTGCCACGAAAACATTCCTCACACCGTAATGCTCCCTGCTTGGATCTGGGTTCTTCCGACGACTGTTGCCGGATGTTTGCTTTCTGTCCTATATAGCACTGATGTGGAAAGTCCACCTGTCGGCAGACAGTGAACGGCCGAGTAGTTTTGGTGCAGTACATAACAGACAGCAAGCAGCAAAGGAAACAAAAGAAAAATTCCGAGTAGGTATTAAAATACATGGAGAAGAAATAAAAACTTTGAGGTTCGCCGATGACATTGTAATTCTGTCAGAGACAGCAACTGACTTGGAAGAGCAGTTGAACGGAATGGACAGTGTCTTGAAAGGAGGATGTAAGGTGAACATCAACAAAAGCAAAACGAGGATAATGGAATGTAGTCGAATTGTGTCGGGCGAGGCTGAGGGAATTAGATTAGGAAATGAGACGCTTAAAGTAGTAAAGGAGTTTTGCTATTTGGGGAGCAAAATAACTGATGATGGTCGAAGTAGAGAGGATATAAAATGTAGACTGGCAATGCAAGGAAAGCGTTTCTGAAGAAGAAAAATTTGTTAACATCGAGTATAAGTTTTTAGTGTCAGGAAGTCGTTTCCGAAAGTATTTGTATGGAGTGTAGCCATGTATGGAAGTGAAACATGGACGATAAATAGTTTGGACAAGAAGAGAATAGAAGCTTTCGAAATGTGGTGCTACAGAAGAATGCTGAAGATTAGATGGGTAGATCACATAACTAATGAGGAGGTATTGAATAGAACTGGGGAGATGAGGAGTTTGTGGCACAACTTAACCAGAAGAAGGGATCGGTTGGTAGGAGATGTTCTGAGGCATCAAGGTATCACAAATTTAGCATTGGAGGGCAGCGTGGAGGGTAAAAATCGTAGAGGGAGACCAAGAGATGAATACACTAAGCCGATTCAGAAGGATGTAGGTTGCAGTAGGTACTGGGAGATGAAGAAGCTTGCTCAGGATAGAGTAGCATGGAGAGCTGCATCAAACCAGTCTCAGGACTGAAGACAACAACAACAACAACATAACCGACGTAATAAATGGTAGCATTGCCGGTAGAGAAAGAAACTTGAATGAATATGTGAGAGAGTAACTGGGAGCCGGCGATTTCTCTTTGTTTCTGTTTGTTTGTTTCGCACGTTATTAGTACCCAACATTGTCCAGTGCTAGTCCACTGTGTATTTTATATCCTTACAAAATACTGATTTAATTTTATAGGTAATAATAATTACTTGATCTCTACAGTGTGGAACCGCCCAACCGCAACGATCGCAGGTTCGAATCCTGCCTCGGGCATGGATGTCTGTGATGTCCTTAGGTTAGTTAGGTTTAAGTAGTTCTAAGTTCTAGGGGACTGATGACCTCAGATGTTAAGTCACATAGTGCTCAGAGCTATTTGAACTATTTCTTTTAATTACTTGATCGCCTAACTTCTGCGCTTTTATGTAAGCAAAGGAATTACTTTTGTTGTTGTTTTATACTCAGTACAACGTGTTTTCCTGTTATTATTGCGAACTGCGAAAGTTGTTTATGAATAACAGAAACATGTTTCACACAAGCTAGTCTAGGTATTGATGTCATGTTTCATGTGTTTCTGTTTTGCGCTTTCTTTTTAAATTGGGTTTTCTTGCGCTCGTGATAAGTCTGCATTTCTTTCTATGCATTTTTGCTGCAGCATCTCTGTCTCACGTTACAAATCGACTATTTTCGAATAAAACCTGAATCAAACATTGAAAATTTTAATCATGCTATAAATATTGTTAAGTTTCAAGTAACAGACAAAATGGTTCAAATGGCTCTGAGCACTATGCGACTTAACTTCTGAGGTCAACAGTCGCCTAGAACGTAGAACTACATAAACCTAACTAACCTAAGGACATCACACACATCCATGCCGGAGGCAGGATTCGAACCTGCGATCGGAGGAGTCGCTCGGCTGCAGACTGTAGCGCCTAGAACCGCACGGCCACTCAGGCCGGCAGTAACAGACATGAGGACCGTTATTATGTACTACAAAAATGTTCCGTAGGTTACGCGGTCCTTTACATATCCTAACTCAGTTTCTAACGATTGAAGTCTTGCGATTTCTAGGGTAATCTAATAAGACACTGATCTCATACGCAAGCAAAGCCATGGAAATGAGGTTACGCCCGATAGGTGTGGAACACTCCTGAGGTACACTTAATGTGGATACGATCTTAACAGACCAAGGTAACTACTAAAACTGCGGTAGTCTACACTTGCTCATAAATACTCTACGGTACCGTGCGGAAGTGTTACAGTTCCAGTCACTAGCTGTCTCCGACTTAACATCACAGTGGTCATTGTTTGTGCGGCAGCGTGTGCACTCGCGTTGCGTCCAGTTTATTTGTTGCTGTGCCGTCTTGTCGCCGAGGCAGTGGCTACACGGTATACACCTGTTGTACACGCCGGTTTTGTTCCTCTGCGATAACGCGCCGCTGATACTGCGGTATTTACCTGGAGCCGCCTCGCATAGTACGTGCTGCCAGCGCTCAATGGGGCCGCCGTCGATGCAGGCAGCAAACTGGAACGGCGGACAGGTGCTGCTATAGATGCGCGCGATAAGTCGCCTTACGCACAGGTGTCGACTTAATAATGGGGCGGTGGCTGTAACATGCAGAGGTTTCACTGCAAATAGCCGATGTTATCAGCCGAGGCGCGGCCATAGGGCGGAAGAAACCTAATACTGAGGGCGTTTTAAGGTATTTTTGTTGCAGTCGTCAGTCTTTTGTCGTACCACAACTTTCTCGGTCTTTCGATCTCTGCGTGCCTTCTGCAGCCAGCGTCCTAAACAGCGTGTTTTGTAGACTCTACTGTAAATCTTCTGCCGCAGCAGAAATCCCACTAGCGTCAGCGTGTGAGGATATTTCAATACTTCTTTCGTCACCCAACTTTCGCAACACATGTCATATCGTATGCAACAACGTCAGTGTCATCATCATCACCATCATCATGAACCTGCTCAGTGTCCACTGCTCGATAAAGGCTTCTTCTAGACCTTGTTCTACACTGTCATCTCCAGCTGTGCTCATCCACGTTCCTTCTGCATATTTTTCTGCCGTTATTTACTCTGTTTGTGAAAATTATGTCCGTAGATCGTAAGCATTCGAAAAAGAAACAACCGCGTTATATTTGAACCGCTAACAGCTGCTGATAACTCGTTCATTCTTTGCAACTGGTTCTAATTTTCAGATCATCTTCACTTACCGTAAAGCTAACGGTAATAACAATTTTACTATAATTATTTCCAATCATTGATTACGTAAGAACTATCTTACGATTACCATTTTCGGCGTTAGTCAGCTTCAGTTCTGTTACGGTAAATACGAAAGAAAAACAGTTGTTAACAACTGTATTACAACTAGCATAAAAATCTAA
The DNA here is from genome assembly GCF_023864275.1 of Schistocerca cancellata. Lineage (NCBI taxonomy): Eukaryota > Metazoa > Arthropoda > Insecta > Orthoptera > Acrididae > Schistocerca > Schistocerca cancellata. The sequence continues at coordinate 214,184,796 of NC_064635.1, forward strand.
AATTCACATTTGCATAGGCTCTACGGGTGATGTAGGTACACTGTGCAAACATGCCAATATCTGCCAGTAAATAAAAAATACATCTTGTCGTATGTTCTTCTATCCAGACCTCCACATGCAGCGGGTGAATGGTATTAACATGTTTATACAGGGTCCTGCCGCATTTAGGTGACCAACAGTCAGAAGCCTGAATAACCAGTTTTTGCAGCGGGGACGTGCAGGAAGAGAGTCACTGAGGTTGTGGAAGTTACTGGCGAGTCGTGGCGACCAGTACCACGACCAGAAGCGCTAGGTTTGCGTGTCGAGGGTCCGTGTCGCGAGCAGCCCGGTCGAGATGGTCTCACAAATTCTCGATTGGGTTTAAAGCCGGCGAGTATGGTGGGCGGGGGAGTACGGCTAACTCAGCCTGGTACATTGCGAGCTGTTGTCCTGCTGGTAGGTGAACCAGTGGCAAGGAAACAAACTGCACGTCGGGATGGACGTGGTCCGGAAGGATAGACGCATACTTGCATACTTGTGTTATGACTTCCAGAGTGACGCGAGATCATTTAGGGAATGCCAAGAAAGCGTTCTCCCTCCTCCAGCGCGGACCTTCCAACCCTTGTCGGAAGACTTTGCTCTCAGACGCTTCACGCCGCTCGAACACGAAGCGCGGTTCATCTGGAGGGGCCGGCTGCGGCCACCCGGTGGACGCCCAGCTGCGTCCGCCACCGCCTGGACGAGGCGCCCACGTCGGCTGGCAGCCCCTCGGTTGACCCGGGCGGTCAGCTGCTCAGCGGCCACAGCCTGCTGCCCGCACGCGCCTCCGCCGTCGTCTGCGGCTCGTGCTCCACCGCAGTCGCCTCGGCGCCAGATTTGGAGTGTAGCCACGTATGGAAGTGAAACATGGACGATAACTAGTCTGGACAAGAAGAGAATAGAAGCTTCCGAAATGTGGTGCTACAGAAGAGTGCTGAAGATTAGATGGGTAGATCACATAACTAATGAGGAGATACTGAGAACAAAATTGTTAAGGCTTTCGTGGCCACTTGTTGACAAACGTTCATATAATGATTTTCCTGACTTTTGGCCAGCACGAGTGGCTGGCTTTGTCAAAGCTTCACTCTCCATTGCCGGTGGTGAACTGGAGCCGAGCTCGCGGGCGCAGACTATATGTACCTGGCGCGCCAACGTCCGAGGGCTTCTCTGCGGTCATTTCCGGTGCGGTTCTCCTCTTGCTACCTGCGACGGTCGTTCGCTGCAGTACGGGAAGCCAGGATCCGTTTACCTTAAGGCTTTCCTTTTTCTTGTTGAAACTGTTCGCGTGTTTTTGGATTTCTACAGCTTCTCTGAACAAGCGCGTGTGATACTGCTTCTCTACAGCCAGAACTTCCGTGTCGCCGAATTTTATTACGTGTTCGGTCTCATTCAGTGCGTGCTCTGCCACGGCCGATTTCTCCACCTGCCCCAACATGCAATGTCGCTTATGCTCTTTGATCCTGGTGTTGATAGATCGTCCAGTCATTCCGACATAAACTTTTCCAAATGAGCATGGTATACGGTATATTCCCGACATTGCAAGTGGGTCTCTTTTCTCCTTCGCCGATCTAAGACACTCTTTGATCTTCCTTGTCGGTTTGAAAATCGTCTTTACGCCGTGTTTGCGCAATATACGGCCGATTCTGTGCGTCACTCTGGGAATGTATGGCAGAAAGGCCGTACCAGACATTTCTTTTTCTGGTTCCTTACTTCGCCGAGTGTTTGGCTCTGTTACACTTCTAATGTAATTTGTGGAGTACCCATTGCTCCTCAGAACAGTTTCCAGGTGTTGCATTTCTCGTTTGTTGAGGCTCACATATTCGTCCTGCTCTCGTTACGAGCGTACCAATCATGCCTCTTTTCTGGCTCGGGTGGTGGTTTGACAGTTTGTGCAGGTATCGGTCCGTATGTGTCGGTTTTCGATACACGTTGTGTCCCAGGTTTTCGCCTTCCCTTGTGACCAGCACATCTAGAAATGGCAGTTTCTTGTCCTTTTCTACTTCCATGGTAAATGTTATGTTGGCATGGAGGCTGTTCAAGTGTCTTAGGAAGTCACCGAGCTGTTCTTCACCATGGCTCCACACCACGAAGGTATCATCGACGTACCTGTACCACACCTTAGGTTTGGAAGTCGCCGAGTCCAGTGCCTGTACTTCGAATTGTTCCATGAAGAAGTTGTCCACCACTGGACTGAGAGGACTACCCATGGCGACGCCTTCCAGCTGTTCGTAGAAATCGCCATTCCACATGAAATAGCTCGTGGTGAGACATGCATGGAAGAGCAGTTTGAACAAGAAAGAGGAAAGCATTAAGGTAAACGGATCCTGGCTTCCCGTACTGCAGCGAACGGCCGTCGCAGGTAGCAAGAGGAGAACCGCACCGGAAATGACCGCGGAGAAGCCCTCGGACGTTGGCGCGCCAGGTACATATAGTCTGCGCCCGCGAGACCGGCAATGGAGGGTGAAGCTTTGACAATGCCAGCCACTCGTGCTGGCGAAACGTCAGAAAAATCGTTATATGAACGTCGGCCGAAGAACCCGAGACAGAAGCCAATAGGCAGTTTGTCATACTGAGAACAATTAGAGAGAAGTTTGTGGCACAACTTCACTAGAACAAGAGATCGGTTGGTCGGACATGTTCTGAGGCATCGAGGGATCACCATTTTAGTATTGGAGGGCAGCGTGGAGGGTACAAATCGTAGCGGGAGACCAAGAGATGAATACACTACAGAAGGATGTAGGTTGCAGTAGGTACTGGGAGATAAAGAAGCTCGCACAGCATAGAGTAGCATGGAGAGCTGCATCAAAGCAGTCTCAGGACTGAAGACAACAACAACGACAACATTTTCCCACTTACGGTATACATGAAACACGGCACGACGCGAACTGTTTGCAGACTTACCCATTTCATAAATGGCTCCTTCCTCCGCTTAAAAGCCAATCAACGTACCGTTTCGAACGGCAAATAAATCGTTCCGTTGCCATTTCACGACAACTACTGCACTGTTTTCCGCGTCCCCCTGACGTGCTTTACATACCCTCCACTGCTAGTGCCGCCACCTCCTGCCTGGATATCGTTACTGCACGTTGACAAACACAGACGGCGGTCACAGTAATGTAACTGGACCGTGTCTGGCCGCACAGACAAGGCGGCTGGCGGCCTCCCTAACGTCCGGTGTGCTCAGTATCGTAGTTTTAAAACCAGCAATTGCTTAAAACCAACGCGTGAGAGTGCATTAAGAAATTGATCAGAATATTTGTTTAGGTTTAACAAATGCAAGCGTGATAAAAATAAAATAATGGTAAAATAGTGGCAAGTATGCGCCCTAACTTGTTCTTATTAATATAACGGAAACAGTAGTTGAAATATACACTCCTGGAAATGGAAAAAAGAACACATTGACACCGGTGTGTCAGACCCACCATACTTGCTCCGGACACTGCGAGAGGGCTGTACAAGCAATGATCACACGCACGGCACAGCGGACACACCAGGAACCGCGGTGTTGGCCGTCGAATGGCGCTAGCTGCGCAGCATTTGTGCACCGCCGCCGTCAGTGTCAGCCAGTTTGCCGTGGCATACGGAGCTCCATCGCAGTCTTCAACACTGGTAGCATGCCGCGACAGCGTGGACGTGAACCGTATGTGCAGTTGACGGACTTTGAGCGAGGGCGTATAGTGGGCATGCGGGAGGCCGGGTGGACGTACCGCCGAATTGCTCAACACGTGGGGCGTGAGGTCTCCACAGTACATCGATGTTGTCGCCAGTGGTCGGCGGAAGGTGCACGTGCCCGTCGACCTGGGACCGGACCGCAGCGACGCACGGATGCACGCCAAGACCGTAGGATCCTACGCAGTGCCGTAGGGGACCGCACCGCCACTTCCCAGCAAATTAGGGACACTGTTGCTCCTGGGGTATCGGCGAGGACCATTCGCAACAGTCTGCATGAAGCTGGGCTACGGTCCCGCACACCGTTAGGCCGTCTTCCGCTCACGCCCCATCATCGTGCAGCCCGCCTCCAGTGGTGTCGCGACAGGCGTGAATGGAGGGACGAATGGAGACGTGTCGTCTTCAGCGATGAGAGTCGCTTCTGCCTTGGTGCCAATGATGGTCGTATGCGTGTTTGGCGCCGTGCAGGTGAGCGCCACAATCAGGACTGCATACGACCGAGGCACACAGGGCCAACACCCGGCATCATGGTGTGGGGAGCGATCTCCTACACTGGCCGTACACCACTGGTGATAGTCGAGAGGACACTGAATAGTGCACGGTACATCCAAACCGTCATCGAACCCATCGTCCTACCATTCCTAGACCGGCAAGGGAACTTGCTGTTCCAACAGGACAATGCACGTCCGCATGTATCCCGTGCCACCCAACGTGCTCTAGAAGGTGTAAGTCAACTACCCTGGCCAGCAAGATCTCCGGATCTGTCCCCCATTGAGCATGTTTGGGACTGGATGAAGCGTCGTCTCACGCGGTCTGCACGTCCAGCACGAACGCTGGTCCAACTGAGGCGCCAGGTGGAAATGGCATGGCAAGCCGTTCCACAGGACTACATCCAGCATCTCTACGATCGTCTCCATGGGAGAATATCAGCCTGCATTGCTGCGAAACGTGGATATACACTGTACTAGTGCCGACATTGTGCATGCTCTGTTGCCTGTGTCTATGTGCCTGTGGTTCTGTCAGTGTGATCATGTGATGTATCTGACCCCAGGAATGTGTCAATAAAGTTTCCCCTTCCTGGGACAATGAATTCACGGTGTTCTTATTTCAATTTCCAGGAGTGTAGATTATGAACACCGGTTACTGTATTTAATCCATCCTTTCCTTTAGCATTTCGAGGAATGTATTTAGTCAACACCGATCGAGGTGGCGCAGTGGTTAGCACGCTGGACTCACATTCGGGAAGACATCGGTTCAAACCTGCGTCCAGCCATCCTGATTTAGAGTTTCTGTGATTTCCGTGGATCGCTTCTGACAAATGCCGGGATAGTTCATATGAAAGGGCACGGCCTATTTCCTTCGTGATTGTTCCCTGCTCCGAGCTTGTGCTCCGCCTCCAATGACCTCCTTAAGCACTAATCTCCCCGCCCCCCCCAGTCCACAGAATTCCACAGAGAAAGGTTGGGTCTATGTGGGACAGCGGGTGGAACGCAACAGTCGACGCAACGGCCGACTCCCCGCTTCGCTGACGCAAGTTACGACCCTCTGCCGCCAGAGGGCTCCGAGCTTCAGCCTGTGACGTGGCAGTGCGTAACGTTGCTATGCTTTTAAGAGGGGGAAAAAAAAAGACGCACCAAGAAGAAATTGTCCGAATGGGACGGAAATCATGGGTACCGTGTGCAAACATGCAAATACTTGCGACTGATCGGTAAAAATGTGTCCTGTCGTAAGTTTTCCTACACAGACGTACACGTCACAATTTAAATGTACAAGTGCTGCAGGCGAGTAATATTGACATTTTTATACACGGTCCAGTCGCATCGATGTGACCGACTCTCACAAGTCTGAATGTCAGAGACCTGAGAGTGTCAGGTCACGTATTGCGGCAATTTATAACAGTTTCGTGTACACCCTTAAATTCCACGTGTATACTGTCCTGCCACACAGAAGCGACAAGATACATCGGTATTCCACCAGTGTATCACACATGTACGGATTTTAACACGCGTCAGCGCAACAGGAGCAGACTTGGGTGCAACAAAACTGGATGATGTACGCAAGAGAAAGAGCTACAGAAATTGTACTCGTTAATAACGTGTTGTTCTACCTCTGGCCCATACGAAAGCAGTTATTCGGTTTGGCATTAATCGATAGAGTTCTTTGATCCCCTCCTGGAGGATATCTCGGAGATTCTGCCCAACTGGCGCATTAGGTCATCAAAACTCCGGGGTGCACGTAGAGCCCGCACGAAATGCTAGCCGCGCGGGGTAGCCGCTCGGTCTGGGACGCCTTGTCACGGTTCGCGCGGCTCCCCCCGTGGGATGTTCGAGTCCTCTCTCCCTCGGGCACGGGTGTCTGTGTCGTCCTTAGCGTACGTTAGTTTAAGTTAGGTTAACTAGTGTGCAAGTCTAGGGACCGATAACCTCAGCAGTTTGGTCCCATAGGCGCTTACCACAAATTTCCAATTTCTCCCATAATGCTCCAAAAGTTCTAAATTTGGGGAGATCCGGCGACCTTGCTGGGGAAAGTAGGGCGTGGCAAGAACTGAGAACTCTCTTTGGGTGCGGGTGCGCATTACCTTGCCGAAATGCAAGCCCTGGAAGGCTTGCCACCAGTTGAAAACGTGCCTCCGACTGAAATCCGTGGAAAAACGGAAGCTGTGGTGATTGTACCGACACCGGTAATGTGCGACGTTGTGCAGTTCGTGCTGGTAATGAAGGCGACAGCGGCGGCTGACCACGGCGTGTGCGCCACAGCCCCGAGTTGGCGGCCACGTACGGCAACAGACGAGACTCGTCGCAGTTAGGCTGATAAATCCACCAGACAAAATCGACGGAGGACACGGACTGCCTCTCGATCAACGTGAGCTGTATGTAATCCGCTTGAACCCCTCTGCGTGCACTTCACGCTTGTCGGGAGGCTTCATTGCTGAGAACGTCTTTACGTGCTCACTGTGTGCTCAGAACTTAAAACGTGTGATGTGATGCGGCCGACGGGCGTATTACAGACACTGCGCAAAGCTCCATCAGATTTCCCGAACGATCGGAGGTTGAAAAAACATTAAATACAATGAGGGTTAGTAGCAATGGAAATGAAAGAAGGGACGAGCAATGGATGATGGAGGCATAGAGGAAACGTGCTAAAACACAATGCAGATATGGAAAAAGCAAGTGGTGTGACGATTGAGAAATGGAAAGAGAAAGAAACGTTAAGAACGTGACGCAAGGAAGTGTTCCAGCTTCATCTTGAAAGCAACAGGGCGCTGAATTGTTCCACACGTGGGCAGCACCTACAGCGAACGAGTCTGTGTTGTTTTTATTTGATGCGTGGGAGTATCCGAGGTAACAGGTATGTGAGACCTTGTGAGCAGGAGACAGGTGTACTTTTGCACCGTAATGGAGATTTTGTACAACGAGTGCTTCAACATATTTTCGTTCATATGCTGTGGAAATATTTTCTGAAACTTTTTAAGGGCGTTGAGGCAAACGACAGTATTTTCGGCCCCCTGCAATGTCCATCCAGAGTTGAATCCAAGTTCTTCGCTGTTTTTTGATAAGGTCTTGGTTGTTTACTGAGAAGAACAGGAGCTATATTTGTTCGAGGGATTCAGAACTTGTTCATTTCCGATGGGACAGTGAAATTATTTTTTCTCATTCAGTTTAAGTCCCAGGTTTAGTGTCCCTTACCACTAAAGAAAGGTCATCATTCGTGTGGACGTGATCGTAGCGTAGATGTCTTCAGGCCTGGCATATGGTCGAAGCTGTAGGTTTTCGGCATGGAAATGGTATCTGCAGAAGGACAAAACTGATGAAAGATCATTGACATAACAAGGATATAATATAGCCCCCTTGCTTGTCAAAGAAACTTCAACAGAAGTTCAAGTGAGTTATGTGACCTTTTTTTTTCCAGAACTGTCCTATGACTGTTATAACCGGAATTAAACAGACAAAAAAAATCAGAATAATTAATCCCAACCAATAAATGAGTGTTTGTTAGTACTTAATTAATTTCATTTTTATACTTAATTGCGTGGTTCATGTAAATGGGAGGCCACCCAGGAATCGCACTGAGCTGGACTGCAAGCACACTTCCAGGAGAAGTCGCAGAAGAATTCGCCGGCGGTGCCATTTGTTGAGCCAACCTTCGGTTTGAGGAGCCGCCCCTGGACACTGCTGGCAAGAGTGCCACGGTGCAGAGTCCTGAATGTGGAAGGAGGACAAGTGCCACATTTGTGAGGCCGTAAGAACGATGTTGTGAACAGAACATAGAAATCTGATACACTTCCGACATTGTCAGCGTGGGGATCAAAAAATGGTTCAAATGGCTCTGAGCACTATGACCTCCTGAGGTCATCAGTCGCCTAGAACTTAGAACTACTTAAACCTAACTAACCTAAGGACATCACACACATCCATGCCCGAGGCAGGATTCGAACCTGCGACCGTAGCGGTCGCGCGGTTCCAGACTGTAGCGCCTAGAACTACTCGGTCACTCCGGCCGGCCGTGGGGATCATTTGGAGTATTATGAACACTGAATAAATTTTCGACTGCCAGTAACACTAAAATCGTTTATTCATATATATTACCAGCTTCCAGAATTCTTTGTTGCCATCTTGAGATCTGTGTTGACATCATTACACGACTTACTGTATTGCTGCAGACAATTGTGTAATGATGTAAACATAGATCCTATAATGGCAACAGAGAATTGCCAAACCCGTAATCAACACGAATAAATGGTTTCAGCGATATTGGCTGTTGAAAATGTACTGAGTGTTGGTAGAAAGCAGAAGTGCATTGAGAACCCAGGAGTTAGGCGACCTTTGAAGGGTTGGGATGTCACCGAGCTCAGACGCTACAAAAACCAAATGTTGAACCCAATTTAAGAACAGCCAGGACTGGCTAACCTAAATAATTTACAAGTTAGAGAGAGAAACTCTGTTGAGGACTAAGGTCATTGGTCATAGAAACGAGGACATCTAGACACAGTTTTTCAGCACCGAGTGTAAGGGAGCATATTACTGGTTAGCAGCCTGAAAGAAGAGCCACGGGAGGGCGCCAGCTTGTTTTAAGACGTCTTTTCACTGCTCGACACTCAGAATATCCGTAGTTCAGCCAACTGAAATGGCGTGACGAACGAAAAACGCGAAAACACTAGTCTTGAAGGAACCACACTGTAAAAAATTCTTTCTACGCCAGACTCTCCTCCGCACTTGATCAACTGAGCAGCCAGGCGCCCCTTCAAGCAGATGAGCGATGGACTGGACTTGGAAACTGTTGTGACTCAGTTAAACTGAGCTGTAGGCGCGAGTTGTTCGTACCAAACCAATAACTGACTTTGCAGCCACTCGACCGTCAAGTTGCTGATTAACACGGCAGTGGGACCAGCCGAAGGGACAGTCAAACCACTTTTAATGAGTCTCACTTATTTCGAGATTCACTTTGAAGACTAGCGTGCAGCTTTCACAATCAACGTGCTTTCAACTACAGGGGACAGATGCAAACTTATACCCTTCCCTAGCACATAATAACAATTTGGCAATCACAGTATGACTTTGCAAATATAAATTTTCTTAGATGTGATATAATTGCATTTTCCTCGAGATATTTGAGTCTCGTCTTTATGCACAATAATGATGACAGCTGAAGAAATGAATTAAAATATGTGCCATGGGCATTGGAGTAGGCCGGCCGGAGTGGCCGTGCGGTTCTAGGCGCTACAGTCTGGAACCGAGCGACCGCTACGGTCGCAGGTTCGAATCCTGCCTCGGGCATGGATGTGTGTGATGTCCTTAGCTTGGTTACGTTTAAGTAGTTCTAAGTTCTAGGGGACTGATGACCTCAGAAGTTAAGTCCCATAGTGCTCAGAGCCATTTGATCCATTTTGAATCATTGGAGTAGGATACTCCGTGCAGCTATGTTAACTGCAGTGCTGTGGGGGTGTGATGGGCTGGATACCGGCTTAGTAAACGAGAAGACCCAGGTTCAAATGTGGATGGTGGAACAAATTCTTATTCATTTCTTCAGCTTTTCACTGTTACTGTATATAAAATTTTAGAAAGCATTCTCTAATGGAAAGTGAGCAACAATCAGTATAATATTGAAATTCAGTAGAACAGTCTCGACTGCAACAGGTATTTATTTTGCTTGGCGGCCGGTTTCGGTACATAAGTTTGACCATCCTCAGGCTGTAAGAAACGTGACGGTGGCTGCTGCAGGTGGCGGATGGAGAACAGGGAAGTTAATTGCTCTGCCAACCAAAATGAACTTCCGTTACGATGAAAGTGTTTTACTGAATTTTAATATTTCGCGAATATGAATTGTTTTCTTCCGATTCGTGTTCATTAGGATCAGATCCCAGATCCTTTAATTAGGCTTGCCAGGGTATTAGTGTAGCTTTATCAGTATGTGTCAAATGATTAACATATACCTTTTGTTTCACACAAAAAAATTGTACAACTCAGACGAAAATGACACGTGAACGACGACATATGGAAGTTTGGGTCTGGCCACGAGTTATGCTGGAACAGCGAAAGTGGCTAAGGCGACCGCTCACATACAGTGGAAAATACAGGTTCTGGTCCAAGTCAGGCGTAATTTTCATTGCAGCCGGAGGTGGTCCACGTTCGCAGCTGCGAATAAGTTCCATGTCTTTCGTAGCAGCTGTAGTCGCCTCAGTGCCTGCGTGCACGTACAATGGAACGTCGCGTCGTACTTCTGGGCAACAAAGAAACTTTAGTGGCCGACGCTGAGCCAGCCACTCACAAGTGAAATGTCTCCCTCTGCGGGAACAACATTGGTGGGGCGTGCGTGTACAGGTGCGACGCAGGGAAGGAGTTGGGTCTGGCCTGAAACGTGCTCGAGTAGCCGAAGCACCAAGTCCGGTACAAATTTTCTTTCTCATTTCGTTATACAGCTGGAAGCGGTTCGTGTTTGTAACTCGCAATGCGCGTCATGTCTTTGACAGCAGTTGTATCTGGACACCAGAGCGCCTTTTTCTACGGTCATGCATGCATGTCCGATAGAGCACTGCATAGTATTTGTCGATAACGCAGCCACAGCACTTTCTTCGTAAAAATCTGCCTCGACGCGGCACGGAGGGTATCTCGTAACTCCGAAGTTCCAGCAGGACTGCCTCCGAAATGTTTTGGGCTGCCAAAGCCTGTTTCGGAGCTCGTCGAAAGTTGTGAAAGTTTTATCGGAAGGCAATGTGTGTGTGTGTGTGTATCTCCTGCTATTTGAGTTCCCCTATATGGCGCCGTAAACGTGTTGCCGCCGTCGTTAGTTTTCGTGCTTAGGAAACCTTCCTTACTGCCGGAGACTTCGGCGGGAACGCTTTCGCAACACGTAAGGCACACACTTACACACACACACACACACACACACACACACACACACACACACATAGACAGACACAGACGCCAGCTCTCATCCAATCAAGCCACGTCCAATTAATTAGAAGCGCGCTCGCGCATCTGGAACGCGCCGGTCGATCTCTTTTTGTTTCGTCTCTTGCTTTTTTTCCGGGAAGCCGGTCCCATTCATCGCAACCAGATAACAACTTCTTCTCTCGGCCCGCACATATTTTCCGGCTTACTCGCGCCCGAGGGGCCTCCGTCGAGTCGCGCTCCCCTTTTTCCCTCCCCTCCTTCCTCCTCCCCTCCCCCCCCCCCTCCTCCACTCGTGGTGTGTTTTTAGGAGAGACGAGACGAACGGCGCCTATCGAAAACGAAGCGCGCACGTGCACGGCGGATTTACGACCTCGAGAATGAGCTTTTTAAAGTTAATGCACGTCCGATGCAAGAGTTATGCGCTCTCAGGTAATTATGACCGCAGTTAATAAATCGTAGCCGCTTGTTTGCGAACGAGCATTCCTTATCGCTTTTATTTTTTCCCTCGTTTACGCTTTCAGCTTCTCCCCGCAGGCGCTAGGAGGAACAAAATGTTTTACTTCACATTGGCATTAAAAATTACTTTTTCGCTACAATTTTCCCTACAAGTAATGTAACAAAAGTTTATTCGTCCAGAACATTCGAGGAAAAAGAATTCCGTCAGCTCTTTTTTCTCTGTACCGTGTGTAATAAATTCGTACTTTCTTCTTATTTTGGTCCCTTAATCTTCTCACTCTGGGTAACGAACGACGCCACTCGAAAATGGACTCGCGTCTGCAGCCGCGCACGGTGAACTTAGGACCTCGAGAATGGGGTTCCACGTAGTCGATGCACATCCGATGCGTGACTCTGCGCTCCCGAGGAACTGTAATCAGTTTCCGTACAAAAATTCCTTTCGCATTTTTGCATCTCCTTTGTTTGGAATACGTGCTTCCCTATCAGGACTGAAACCTGGAGAAAGGTTCCTCCTTACAAACGCATCGGCTCTTTAAGTTCAGCATGAAATACCTGTCCACTGCCCTTAGATCACTTAACTACAATAATATCTCTAATCCAGAGTGTAATATTGTGAATAATTAAACTCAGTGAATTGAAAATTGTAGCCATTAATGCGGAATGCATTGTCTTTAATATCTGCTTACTTTAGAGACTTGTGTAACTCAGAAAATTAAAGGCTGTTCTTCGGGTCAGTGCTCTTCATTCAAAATTCAGCAGAAGTAGTACTCGATACTTACTGGATTTACAGCTGGACGTTTCTGACGAAGTCTCGTTGTTCACTCGGTGACGTTTCCGTAACCTCGTTCAGAAACCTTACATCGGCTCGTGCTAGAAGCTTTACAGGACCATAACTTTTATCTTCATAGACCGTCCGGAGCCAGTTCGTGTGTTAATATGGCACTGCCGCTAGAAAGTGCGTGACGACAGTCGTCATATTACCACTGAAAAGAAATTCGTACAGATGAAAAATTTTGAAAATTAAATATGACACTGTGTGCAGGCCCTAATTATCCATCCATCCTTCATAAACCCGCATGTACAAAAAATGGTTCAAATGGCTCTGAGCACTATGGGACTTAACTTCTGAGGTCATCAGTCCCCTAGAACTTAGAACTACTTAAACCAACTAACCTAAGGACACCACACACATGCATGCCCGAGGCAGGATTCGAACCTGCGACGGCAGTGGTCGCGCGGTTCCAGACTGGAGCGCCTAGAACCGCTCGGCCACCCCGACCGGCCCCGCATGTACAGATATCTCGGCTACATATAGTTAGATTCACAAAATGATAAATCCTACATACCTTTTGCAATAATTAACAGTCTATTCTTGAAGAAGCAGTACACTTTATCGCTACACATTCCGTTCTACACATATCATATTTAGCATCACCTCGATTCCGAGAGTTCCGGAACCTGTACAGAAAGTTGGAGTAGAGATCAACATAAACATCATTTCCGCCCTTTTTATTGCTCACGACAGCCACACATTGCACGTTGTACCACCATACAGCGAGACCTCAGAGGTGGTGGTCCAGACTGCTGTACACACCGGTACCTCTAATACCCAGTAGTACGTCCTCTTGCATTGATACATGCCTTTTTTCGTCGTGGCATAGTATCCACAAGTTCATCAAGGCACTGTTGGTCCAGATTGTCCCACTCCTTAACGGCGATTCGGCGTAGATCGCTCAGAGTGGTTGGTGGGTCACGTCGTCCATAGACAGCCCTTTTCAATCTATCCCAGGCATGTTTGACAGGGTTCATGTCTGGAGAACATGCTGGCCACTCTAGTCGAGCGATGTCGTTATCCTAAAGGAAGTCATTCACAAGATGTGCGCGATGGGGGAGCGAATTGTCGTTCATGAAGACGAATGCGTCGCCAGTATGCTGCCGATGCGGTTGCACTATCAGTCGGAGGATGGCATTCACCCATCGTGCAGCCGTTAAGGCGCCTTCCGTGACCACTAGGGGCGTACGTCGGCCCCACATAATGCCACACCAAAACAACAGGGAACCTCCACCTTGCTGCACTCGCTGAACAGTGTGTCTCAGGCATTCAGCCTGACTGGGTTGCCTCCAAATACGTCTCCGACGATTGTCTGGTTGAAGGCATATGCGACACTCATTGGTGAAGAGAATGTGATGCTAATCCTGAGCGGTCCATTGGGCATGTTGTTGCGTCCACCCGTACCGCGCTGCATGGTGTCGTGGTTGCAAAGATGGACTCGCCATGGACGTCGGGAGTGAAGTTGTGCATCATGCACCCTATTGCGCACAGTTTGAGTCGTAACACGACGTCCTGTGGCTGCACGAAGAGCATTATTCAACATCGTGGCGTTGCTCTCAGGGTTCTTCCGAGACATAATCCGTAGGTAGTGGTCATCCGCTGCAGTAGTAGCCCTTGGGCGGCCTGAGCGAGGCATGTCATAGTTCCTGTCTCTCTGTATCTCCTCCATGTCCGAACAACGTAGCTTTGGTCCACTCCGAGACGCCTGGACACTTCCCTTGTTGACGCGATCGAACCGCGTTACTGACCAGCTAGGCATGGTCGAACTACAGACAACGCGTGCCGTGTACCTCCTTCCTGGTGGAATGACTGGAAATAATCGGCTGTCGGACCCTCTCCGTCTAAAAGGCGCTGCTCAAGCATGGTTTTTTACATCTTTGGGCGGGTTTAGTAACATCTCTGAACACTCAAAGGGACTGTGTCTGTGATACAATATCCACAGTCCAGGTCTATCTTCAGGAGTTCTGGGAACCAGGATGGTGCAAAACAATTTTAGATGTGTGTATTTCTTTGATAATTAAGTCACAGTAACGACATGAACTGAACATAAATTAAAAATCTTGCAGTCGCTGCTACCAACAATGCCTAGACTTTAGAAATGAGACTAGTCGCAATAGCATCGACCATCTGGTCCGAGCTCAACCATAAGTAAGTCTGTCTCGGTCCCTTTTTGGTAAATTGTCATTTCACGGTGAAAATACCGCAATGCAAAGGGCGCTGAGGTCTATCGCAGGCGAATCGACTGTATTCAACAACGTTACACAATTTGGGCACAGTACAAGGTATATTACAAGTAGAAGGCTTCCGAATTGAGATGTGGAGAATAATATTCCGTGGAGGATTATGAACAGCGAAAGAGAAGCTACTGCAGTCACCAGTACGCCAGATGGAAGACCCTCAACAGATTGAGAAAAAGGGCGACGAAGTGCAGAACGTGTTTGAAGAAGTACGATATCACCGGTCATGAACTTCGTGAATGTGGAACACTGAACACTTGTCGGTTGCTAGTAACCTGAGCGAACTCTGTGAAGTGGAAGACTTGTTTGTAGAGAATGATTGTTCGTTTCTGACCGCGGAGCAATGCGCGAAATTCTGTATCGTTGGTATTGGATCATAACCACTGCTTGATTTTGTCGACGGTAGAATTAAAGGCGATGGACGACTTGAAACACAGTAATAGAAGTGGAGTGGTATATGTGTAACGTAAAATGGTACGACTTTCACCAAATGGGAAATCGGGATAACAGACTTGTTTGACACAGGACAGACTCCCACACGAAAGTGGATATCGGTCTCTCAGTATGGAATGCGCCTTCCTCGTACACTGATGCTCATTTTGCACCTGTTATTCAGGTTCACTACTAAATTGTTTAGAAGTCCTTCGGAAATAATTGTCACAGTCGTCTCTCAAGCCGGTTTTTTAAGTTCTTGCTGGGTCCGCAGTTCGTGGTCTTGCTGTAGCGTTCTCGCTTCCCGCGCACGAGGTCCCGGGCTCGATTCCCGGCGGGGTCAGGGATTTTCTCTGCATCGTGATGAAGGTATTGTGTGTTCTTCATCATCTCATCATCATTGACTCGAAAGTCGCCGAAGTGGCGTCAACTAAAAAAGGACTTGCAATACGGCGGCGGAACTTCCGCGCATGGGGCCTCCCGGCCAACAATGCCATACGATCATTTCATTGCATTTCAGTTCTTGCTGGGTTCTTGGAGGGGGTGCTGGTCGAGAAACACGTCTGCCGAGAACATCCCAGGCACGCTCTGTAGGGCTTAGGTCCGGGTTGTACGCACGCCATTCAACACGTTAAATACGAGGTGGTACCAAAAAAACTCGAAATTATTTGTTAAAAGCTGTATATTTTCAAAATGTTTACAAACCAACCTCATCCCGTTCAAAATACTCTCCATTACAACTGATACGTTTGTCCCACCGGTTTTTCCACTGTTCGAAATATTTTTTGTAGTCATCTTTAGAAACAGCTGACAGACCCTGGCCCATTTTTTCTCTTGACTTCTTCAGTGCTGTCAAATCGGTGTCCTTTGGTGCCCCTTTTCATCCGTGGAAACAAGAGAACGTGGCAGGGAACCAGGTGAGGCGAATGAGCGGGACCGTGCCGCTCGGAGCCAAACGTTTCCCGACGTGGCTTCCTGTGTAAAATGTGATCTGAAACCTCTAGAACTGTGAAACACCCTGTACACACACGCGCGTTTCTGACTGAGAGATGATGCAATTACGTATTTTACGCCAAGGAACCTTCCGTAAACGTGATCTGCTGCTGATGTGTGACTTGAAATAGGCGCTTCTCGGAGACCAGTTGTCTCTGTGTACATATTCACTGCAACAGCTTGTGACGTATACATCGTGTCGTGTTTCAAATGAGTTGAAGATGTACACCATTTTCCACAGGAAATGCTCAGTGTCTGTGGTTCTTCTTCCCATGTTTTGGAACGGCGTGTTTTGTCGTACTTTTGTTTCCCCCGGCTAGCGGTTTAAAACGGCGACAGGTCAGGGACACCGCGTGCTTAAAGCGAAAGGAAATGAGAGAGAGAGAGAGAGAGTGTGTGTGTGCGTTCCGTGTCTTGTCCCGGTATGGTTCAGCCGACCATGAACCCAGCGTGTCGACGAAAAGACCAGCGCCGGCAAAGGCAAGGCACGCTTTAAACACGCAACCGGTGAAGGGGGAGTGGCTATATGGCTGGCTGTCGTTCGAGCAGCCAGCTGTCGGTCGCTGGAAGGGGACATCGAGAGCGAGAGGGAGATCATTGCGAACCAAATCAGGAATAAAGTTCTACGAAAGCAGTGACTAGCCGGCCCGCAGCTAAAGGGGCTGGACAATAGGTGGGCTAGCTACAGACAGCCGCTGAGGAAAGAATCAAAGTAAAGGCTGTTTCATCTGTTAAAACAAATAAATCAAAATTTTCGCGTACAAGGCTATGTACACTTTGTGATCAACAGTATGTGGGCAGCTATTATTGGGCGTTAATATTGGACGTGTCCACCGTTCGCCTTTACGGCGGCCTGAATACTCCTGGGGACAGTTTCAATCAGGTGAGGCGTATGAATACCTGTAGATTAATGGCAGCCCAGTTTTCAAAAATGGTTGAAATGGCTCTGAGCACTATGGGACTTAACATCTATGGTCATCAGTCCCCTAGAACTTAGAACTACTTAAACCTAACTAACCTAAGGACAGCACACAACAACCAGTCATCACGAGGCAGAGAAAATCCCTGACCCCGCCGGGAATCGAACCCGGGAACCCGGAGCCCAGTTTTCCTCTAGAGCCGAAACCAGAGAGAGTAGTCCGGGGTCAACATTCTGACTCATCCGAAAGAACTTCCTTGCGGGTGAGGTCTACTCTCTAGACAGGCCAGTCAGTTTAAAGGATATGATTGTCTACAAACCACTAAGTCATTTGTATACTGCTGTGCTGATTCAAACAACTGTCGTCTCTGAAGTGGTCCTGTGTTATACGCAGTGCTGTACGGGGTGTACACATCCTCCCACATTTAGGGTTTTCTTAAAAATGACGAGGGGACCACACCCTAACCAAGAAAAATACCCCCAAACCGTTACACAACTTGCCCTGTACTTCACTGTTGGCAGCACGCGCGATGGCAGGTAGACTTCTCCAGGCGTCCGTTAAACCCAAACTGTCCGACCGGAGTGCCATAGGGTATGGCTTGATTCATCGCTCCCAGTCTCCCGTTTCCACTCATCCTCGTCCAGTGGGGTCGTTCTTTACAGCATCTCAAGCGTCACTAATTACTTACTACATAAACGGGTCGCATTTCTAGGAGCTAGTCGGCCAGCGTACGTGACTGCCTTTGGCCCCCTGCTTGCAGGACTGGAGCTCTGGTGGGATTCCTGGAAAGCCGCCCTCCGCGATGCCCGACGGTCCATGTCCATCGGTACTTCAGGGAGTTCCGCCTGGTCTTCGTTTGGACGCGGTCGTTCTTTCCCGTTTTCGCTTCAAAGTCGACGGTACCAACAACTGACTGGACAGTTTTACACGGATTGAAATGTCCCTGATGGGTTCGCTACCCAGGTGACAGCCAGCGACTATCCTACGTTGGAAGTGACTCAGGTGTCCACTCTGCTGTTGTTGTGTCTCTACTGACAACGCTTCGCCTCCTTTCGTACCGACGCTTCTGCTGCTTGTGACAGCTAGCGGTCGGTTCCGCATTACGTAGTGGTGTCCCGAGTACTTTTGATCAGATACTGTATATCCAACAGACACTCGTGTTAGATTTTTGTAAGCGCACGAAGTGTATATATGCTATGGTTTGTACGAAGTCTCCGCACATTTGTATTTTTAACTATTCCTTTGGGTGCTGCAACTCGTAGCAATTGTGCAGTGGAAGACAAGGAACCTTCGCTCAACTCGATTTAACGGTCTCCGTCAGCACAGTCCGTCCACAATGCTCCGCCGCTCTGGCCACGACGGGTGAGTCGCGACCGACCGACCGCCGCATCGGCCTGCGTCGTCTGCGTCACGAGGCCGAGTGCACCCCATTCCAGTCCTCTCATCAACGGGAAGTCCACGACTACCGGGATTCGAACCCGGGCTTTCCGTGTGGCAGCCAGAAACGCTGACCACTCATTATCGAGGCGGATTCCTATCACAATGGATTGTTTTGACAAGTTCTATTTGTCATCCGTTCCTGCTAATACGTGGGTGAATCGAAGATGATCACTCGACCGGCGCTAATTGCCGGTAAATACGAGTGGTGTTCAATAGGTAACCCAACACTTTTTTCCTCCAACAATTTCGTTGAAAAATGCGGAATTTGTTGCGTGACGTCGGTGAGTATTCTCACTTCAGATACGACAGTTTCGTGAAGTTCCGGTAAGTGGCGGTGCTGTGCGTAGCCTCCAAAATGGCGTCTGTGACGGAGGTGCGCCACAAGCAGAGAGGTGTTGTCGAGTTCTTTTGGTGGGAAACCAGAGAGTCGCAGAATATCTGTGCAGAGCTGGCAGTGAACAAAAGCGCGGTGAGTCGTTCAGCGAAGGTCGCGCAAACCTGTCCCACCTCCCGCGTGGTGGCGTCTGTGAATCCTGCGACGTTGGACGCTCATTCGAGGTGGCAGTCGCCACAAAAACGCAAACGAATTTCTCCTTCTGGATGACACGCGAGGCCTCACCCAAGTCTGCATACCCGAGAGGAGCTCTTCGTTGGACTGTCCTTCCTCATCCACCCTACTGCTCACATCCCGCACCTTTATATTTCCACCTGTTTGCCCCGATGAAGGATTCACTCTGCGGGAAGCAATACGTTTTTGATGGGGAGGTTATTGATTACTGAGCCAGCAAGTCGACCAGTAGAGTTGTACTATGCGGGCATACGAGCCCTCCCAGTAAAGTAGGGTCAGGCCACCATACTGAGGGCACAATATCTTGAAAGATAAGATTTGTAGCCAAAAGAGTTGGGAATAATATGGTGTATTTGAATCATGGGTAAAACCAAACTGCTTCCAGAAAAAAAATATCTGTTGTATTACTTATTGAACGCCTCTCGGAAATGCACGTTACAGATGATTTGGTGGTTTCGTGATGCCGTTACTACTGCAGGAGGCAAAACGAGAATTGATCAGGAGTCGAACCCCAGACCTTAGAATCAATAGTTTGATGCTCATTCTGTGAGCCACCGTGCAGGACATCGTCATTATTGATACAGTGTTACATGTCATACCTGTACTTGATGACAGACCCGTATCAATAACTGATGTGCATTGGTTAGGAAAATTTTATTAGTAACGCTGTCTATTCATTTGGGATTTCACCAGTAAACCCCCTCCCTTTGCACGCACGCTCCGCCCCCCATCCTCCTCCCCTGAATGTTTAAAGGGTGGGATTCCCATCTGCCAAACGTCACATCTCCCGATCTATGTGTCGTGCGAAGATGTAATGTCGCAGGGACACTCAGTGGTACATTTGGATACTGTCTGCAAAATGCACGGCTACGTAGTAAATTAAAATGTCATGACTGGTGTTGAAGTTTTAATGCATGAGCAGTGAAAATGTGGTTAGCGATAAACACTTTTTTTCATTATTCATGGGAGGCGTGAATGAGAAATAGTTTCGAAAAGGTTTTCAATTATGTGTAAAATTTATTAGAAGTCTCTATGTGCCCTTATTCTCGAATACTGGACGAATAGAATCTGAAGAATTTGAGCCCCGTGAGTTATGCTGCTTCATGACATACACACACAGTTTCTGACTTTAATACTTGACTTACTGTCCTAAACTTTTAACATAAGTTTATACCTCTTAATGGGGAAATTATGACAGCTTTTTAAAATTTTAAATTCAGTGAATAATTATATGAAATATTCAAAATCATATTTTCGTTGCTCGTGGAAGCCGGTACGTGAGGCAGTATGCAATCTGTGCAGCGCAGTATGAGCCGAATTACACATTTCTTAATATAAGCAGGATATCAATGATAAGACCAGTCAGGTCAGCCGAGAGCAAAAATGGTTCAAATGCCTCTGAGCACTATGGGACTCAACTGCTGAGGTCATTAGTCCCCTAGAACTTAGAACTAGTTAAACCTAACTAACCTAAGGACATCACAAACATCCATGCCCGAGGCAGGATTCGAACCTGCGGTTCCAGACTGCAGAGCCTTTAACCGCACGGCCACTTCGGCCGGCTCAGCCGAGAGCGCTAGTGCGCTGTTCCCTGGACTCTGGTAGGTATGCCAGCGCTGAATCCAATCCTCCCGGCGGATTAACGACGAAGGGCCGATGTGCCGACCTGCCTGAATGTGGTTTTTAGGCGGTTATCCACATCCCACTATGTGAATACTGGTCTGGTCTCCACGTTCCGCCTCAGTTACACGACTCGCAGGCATTTGACACACACTCGCACTATTTGACGGTTTACACTAGACGTAGGGAGCTGGGGAACACTGATTCCGTCCCAGAGGGTACGGTGTGGAAACAGGAAGGGCATCCGGCGACATCTTCAGTTAAACTTGCCAAAATCCGACCGTAATACCCAGACCTGGCCGTAGCTGGAGCGCGATTTCCATAGACTATCAATCTCACGATGACTTTGCCATCCGTAGTGGAAGTGAAGAAGAATTAGGGGATGTATTGAATGGAATGAATGGTCCAGTGAGTACGGAATATGGATTGAAATTAAATCGAAGAAAGACAAAGGTAATGAGAAGTAGCAGAAATGGGAACAGCGAGCAAAAGTCAGAATCGGAAATCACGAAACAGACGGAGAAATTATGCAGCAAAATAACCCACCACGGACGGAGCAAGGACATAAAAAGCAGATTAGCACTGAGTAAAAGGACATTCGTGGCCAAGAGGAGTCTATTAGTGTCAAACATAGACCTTAATTTGATGATGGATTTTCTGAGAACGCACGTTCGGAGCACGGCATTGTGTGGTAGTGAAACACGGACTGTGATAAAACCGGAAAAGAAGAAAATTGGACCATTTGAGATGTGATCCTGCAGAGGACTACTGAAAATTAGGTGGACTAATAAGTAAGGAATGAGGACCTTCTACGCAGAATCGGCGAGGAAGGAATATGTGGATAACACTCACAAGAAGAAGGTGCAGATCGTAGGACATCTGTTAAAACATCAGGCAATGACTTACGTGATACTAGAGGGAACAATAGAGCATCAAAAATGTGTATTTCGGATGACCAGTGTTCGGCCATTTTCGATGAGAGTCGGCGGCGGAATTAAAACCAAGCGTTTACTATAAATTGTGATCAAGACTGTTATTGATAGTAAATACACTACTGGGCATTAAAATTGCTACAGCACGAAGATGACGTGCTACAGACGCGAAATTTAACCGACAGGAAGAAGGTACTGTGATATGCAAATGATTATCTTTTCAGAGCATTCACACAAGGTTGGCGTCGGTGGCGACACTTACAACGTGCTGACATGAGGAAAGTTTCCAGCCGATTTCTCATACACAGGCAGCACTTGACCGGCGTTGCCTGGTGAATTGTTGTTGTGATGCCTCGTGTAAGGAGGAGGAATGCGTACCATCACGTTTCCGACTTTGATAAAGGTCGGATTATAGCCTATCGCCATTGTCCTTTATCGTATCGCGACATTGCTGCTCGCGTTGGTCGAGATCCAACGGCTCTTAGCAGAATATGGAATCGGTGGGTTCAGGAGGGTAATACGGAACGCCGTGCTGGATCCCTACGGCCTCGCATCATTAGCAGTCGAGATGACATGCGTCTTATCCTCATGACTGTAACGGATCGTGCAGTCACGTGTCCATCCCTGAGTCAACAGATGGGGATGTTTGCAAGACGACGACCATTTGCACGAACACTTCAACGACGTTTGCAATAGCATGGACTATTAGCTCGGAGACCATGGCTGCTGTTACCCTTGACGCAGGAGCGCCTGCGACGGTGTACTCGACGACGAACCTGGGTGCACGAATGGCAAAACCATTTTTTCGTATGAATCCAGGTTCTGTTTACAGCAACACGATGGTCGCATCCGTGTTTGGCGACATCGTGGTGGACGGATATTGGAAGCGTGTCGCGGTGAACGGACATTGGAAGCGTGTACTCGTCATCGCCATACTGGCGTATCATCCGGCGTGATGGTATTGGTTAGACGTCTCGGTCACCTCTTGTTCGCATTGACGGCACATTGAACAGTGGACGTTACATTTCAGATGTGTTGCGACCCGTGGCTCTACGCTTCATTCGATCCCTGCGAAACCCTGCATTTCAGCAGGATAACGCACGACCGCATGTTTCAGGTCCTGTACGGGCCTTTCTGGATACAGAAAATGTTCGACTGCTGCCCTGGCCAGCACATTCTCCAGATCTCTCACCAATTGAAAACGTCCGGTCAATGGTGGCCGAAACAACTAGCTCGTCACAATACGCCAGTCACTACTCTTAATGAACTGTGGTATCGTGTTGAAGCTGCATGGGCAGCTGTACCTGTACACGCCATCCAAGCTCTGTTTGACTCAATGCCCAGGCGTATCAAGGCCGTTATTACGGCCAGAGGTGGATGTTCTGGGTACTGATTTCTCAGGATCTATGCACCCAAATTGCGCGAAAATGTAATCAGATGCCAGTTGTAGTATAATACATTTGTCCAATCAATATGTTTGTAACGCAGTGATCACTGTTCACTCCCACAATGTATCTAATAAAACCGAGCGGTCTATAAATTGAGACACGTGGTCACCTCAAATATGGCTGGACTGTTGTGAGTCGCTTAGTAATACAGGTGTCTCGTTCACGTGATGATATCATTTGTGTGAGCTATCAGAAGGTGACGTTTCCCAGACACCGGGCAGCTGCGGAGCGCGGCAGGTGACGTCCTCGCCGCGTCCCTCCCAGCAGGCGGGCGCCGCCCTGGGACGTGATCGCTCCCTGGACGTGTTGGCTGCCCGCGACGACCTCCGCCGAGCGCGGAGTGCGCCGCATAATTTGTCCTCCCGGGACGCCTAGCGACACGACTCCGCAACTAGTGTGCCGTAAAATTTGATTTTAAAATCAGCGTTCCAGGGCATTACCGGGCCGGGAGGGCCACGGAGGGGCGTGCGCCCGGAATGCCGGCCGCCTCAGGTGCTCTTGCGCAACGACGGCGCACTCGGCGCGGTCACCATTGACCTCTGTCACCGGCCGCTCCGGCCGGATAAAGCTCTCCTCGCGAGCAGCGTTAGGCTGACTGTACTCACTTCTATTGCACCGACTCCTTCCTTGGTCTTCTTTCGTTTCTTTCGAGTTCACTTCACACTTCCAGGATGTTTCTCATTAAACATCCTACACCGTTTCTTTGAAGAGCTACACCCTCCTCTATTGCACTAACATCTTCTTCCTTCGTCCTTTTTCGCTACTTTCAGATTCTCATTACGAAACTTTACTGCGTTAATCTTCACTTCTGACCAATTACACTACTCGAAAGCCATTTTCTATATCAGTTAGTATGTAGTTTGGTGTGTAGAATCAGAATCTGTCTATCAACATATTGCAGCACGTAAGATTTCGAGTTTTTTAAGCTTTACTGGTCCTTTACTGCTTATCAACTGACAATTTCGGCATTGTCCGACCCGAGTATTCATTTTGCCAATATTCTATTAAAAACGGGAAAAAGATGATGTGTTGGCAAATGTGCCAACACCTTGTAGATAGAGGAGGCCGAAATTCACGCTATAATCTAACGCAGACGAGCGTGAGCTCTGGAACAGGATACGTAATGAATGCTATAAAGAAAAGTACGTAGCTGCTGGAATACTTAACTTTTAATCCATCATTTGTATACAGCGTTCTTGATGATACAAGTGAGACTCTCTATAGAAATGGTTAATGGCGCCTTGCTACGTCGTAGCCATGCTGAAGGCTATTCTAACTATCTCTCGGCAAATGAGAGAAAGGCTTCGTCAGTGTAGTCGCTAGCAAAGTCGTCGTACAACTGGGACGAGTCCTGGTACGTCTCTCTAGACCTGCCGTGTGGTGGCGCTCGGTCTGCAATTACTGACAGTGGCGACACGCGGGTCCGACATGTACTAATGGACCGCGGCCGATTTAAAGCTACCACCTAGCAAGTGTGGTGTCTGGCGGTGACACCACAAAAGAAATTAACTGTGTTCGTAGTGTAATATCGGAAAAAGGTCATTTCCATATATTATGAAAACACCTTTGGAATTATGAAACAGTCGTACAAAGGAATACGCACGGTATACAAATGTGTTAAGTACAGTATGCAAATTAAGAAACGAGGTACGCAAAATGCAGATTCTCTGTAATGTCTATTTCAGCCCTGCAGTGGACTCGGCGTGAGATGGCGCCGGGCACTTCCTGCACGAGGGATGCAGCTGCTTCGCGTGTGTAGAACGCTGTTCTGTAACCTTCCGTGTGGCAACGCCTCGTGGGACCTCTGTGGACTGCTATTCTTTTCGCCTACCGTCGTTTGCGCTTTGCAGTTGAAACCTATCAAAATAACTGTCTGAGGGGTTTCCGTAACCTGACTCGACTGTAGGTGTGCCTCAGCAGTAAAGAATAATATATTAAAACTTCGTGCAAGATCCAGCATTTTTGTTTACGCATCTGAGTGTTTATGACGTCTTATCTCACGAACTGTTCAAAAATGGTTCAAATGGCTCTGAGCACTATGGGACTTAACATCTGTGATCATCAGTCCCCTAGAACTTAGAACTACTTAAACCTAACTAACCTAAGGACATCACACACATCCATGCCCGAGGCAGGATTCGAATCTGCGACCGTAGCGGTCACGCGGTTCCAGACTGAAGCGCCTAGAATCGCACGGCCACACCGGCCGGCTCACGAACTGTTTGTCGTACAATGATGTATTAGTGTAGTACATTCACTGGCAAACGTGGATACCGTCTGTGAAATACGTTGCGGAAAGAGAAGAAGTTGTAAGTTTGAACGTCAGGCGTGATGTAACAGTTCGTCACGCATATCACTGTTTTCGACGTCATACCTCCTGAACTATGGTAGCTAAGTGGTTGTCATTCCCACAGCGATTGTTGCCTGACGGTCAGGGAAACGTGTACCGAACTTGGTTGAAATCGGTCCAGTGGTTTAGGAGGAGATTTGCAAAATGCACACAGACACACGGTGAGGTTAGAATTAGACATTCCCAATTTAACACGTTATGAAACACATTTCAACACGTGAACTACGAGGGCAGTTCAATAAGTAATGCAACACATTTTTTTTCTCGGCCAATTTTGGTTGAAAAAACCGGAAATTTCTTGTGGAATATTTTCAAACATTCCCGCTTCGTCTCGTATAGTTTCATTGACTTCCGACAGGTGGGAGCGCTGTACGGAGCTGTTAAAATGGCGTCTGTAACGGATGTGCGTTGCAAACAACGGGCAGTGATCGAGTTTCTTTTGGCGGAAAACCAGGGCATCTCAGATATTCATAGGGGCTTGCAGAATGTCTACGGTGATCTGGCAGTGGACAAAAGCACGGTGAGTCGTCGGGCAAAGCGTGTGTCATCATCGCCGCAAGGTCAAGCAAGACTGTCTGATCTCCCGCGTGCGGGCCGGCCGTGCACAGCTGTGACTCCTGCAATGGCGGAGCGTGCGAACACACTCGTTCGAGATGATCGACGGATCACCATCAAACAACTCAGTGCTCAACTTGACATCTCTGTTGGTAGTGCTGTCACAATTGTTCACCAGTTGGGATATTCAAAGGTTTGTTCCCGCTGGGTCCCTCGTTGTCTAAACGAACACCATAAAGAGCAAAGGAAAACCATCTGTGCGGAATTGCTTGCTCGTCATGTGGCTGAGGGTGACAATTTCTCGTCAAAGATTGTTACAGGCGATGAAACATGGGTTCATCACTTCGAACCTGAAACAAAACGGCAATCAATGGAGTGGCGCCACACCCATTCCCCTACCGAGAAAAAGTTTAAAGCCATACCCTCAGCCGGTAAAGTCATGGTTACAGTCTTCTGGGACGCTGAAGGGGTTATTCTGTTCGATGTCCTTCCCCATGGTCAAACGATCAACTCTGAAGTGTATTGTGCTACTCTTCAGAAATTGAAGAAACGACTTCAGAGTGTTCGTAGGCACAAAAATCTGAACGAACTTCTCCTTCTTCATGACAAGTCTTCGCACCCGAGAGGAGCTCACAAAACTTCAGTGGACTGTTTTTCCTCGTGCACCCTACAGCCCCGATCTCGCACCGTCGGATTTCCATATGTCTGGCCCAATGAAGGACGCAATCCGTGGGAGGCACTATGCGGATGATGAAGAAGTTATTGATGCAGTACGACGTTGGATCCGACATCGACCAGTGGAATGGTACCGTGCAGACATACAGGCCCTCGTTTCAAGGTGGCGTAAGGCCGTAGCATTGAATGGAGATTACGTTGAAAAATAGTGTTGTGTAGCTAAAAGATTGGGGAATAACCTGGTGTATTTCAATGCTGAATAAAACAACCCCTGTTTCAGAAAAATAATGTGTTGCATTACTTATTGAACTGCCCTCGTAATTACCGTACTAGTAGCAAACTTGCTAGCATTAATGTAAAGAGTGTGGGATACATGACTGGCGTCAAGTTCCAACTATGGCCGCCAAGAGCCGTGATCTGTCATCGTGATTCACAGTGTCACACAGCTGACCAATCGCAGTGCACTTGTTGACATGTCAACATGAGCTCGGACAGAAGGATAAGGGCGTCATTGGTGAAGCTCTGTTATCGAAACAACAGTGATGCTGCAGCTGCACTCGGACAACAGGCCCGCTGGAAGGATGACGGGAGGGTCCTCTTTCTCTCCCTGCCGTGCGCAGCACGAGGAAGAAGTTCGAACCGACTGGACAACTGGGCATCGCTCCGGGAAGAGGCCGACGACCGGTTGCACCACAGGTTGTCGATGCAAACAACGCTGCGCGCGTGCTGTGTCACGATAGTTGAACATCCCGTGGTGCAGTGTGCGGAAGGTCCTTCCATCCATTCTCAAATGGTATCCGTACAAGATCCAGCTTGCACCACAGGACGCACAACGACGTGTTGACTTCGCTTCCACTTTCTCTCAAGGATTGGCGTCCACGTGGACTGGCCCTCGACCGTCCCCATTTTTCTATTACGGGTGAGGTGAACACACAGAGTTGCCGAGTGTGGGGTTCTTCACCTCCAGTAACTGTGCACGAAGTTCCTCTGCACGGTGAACGTGTCACCGTACGGTGTGGCTTCACATCATTGGCTCATTCTCCTTTGAAGAGGTTGGCGCTCGAGGACCAAAGACGTGCAGTGTGGCGGGCCAGCGTTGCTGCGATGTGCTTCGCCGGCATGTCGTATCCGCCCTACAGGGGAGAGGCACACACACACTGACCGCAACAGTTTTCATGCAAGATGGGGCCTCGCCGCACATCGCTCGTTAAATTCACCTGCTTCTCCCAAACACATTTGGCAACGATCGAATTATCAGCCGATCGTTTCCAAATGCTTGCCCGGTACGATCACCTGATCTCACTCCCTGTGTTTCCTGGTTGTGGGGCTACCTCAAGGACAGGGTTTACCACAAGATCTTTAGCACAGTATATCAAGAGAGGTAGCCAGCATAGCTACGGACATGCTTCCCTCTGCTGTGTATAATGCGAACCTGCGCTTCCAGACTCTGATGGGCGCCATATTGAGCCCCTTGTGCAGCAGTAATGGTAGCGGTATGTAATGGTACGATGTACCGTAGCAGCACATTCAAAGTGTTTCAGTTTAGTTGATTCTGCCTTATTTCTCTTCCCCATGTCCTTGACATGAATGCTACCAAGTTTGGTCCTCGTACGGTAATTACTTTCCATGTTAAATAGGGAGAGTTTAATGATAACCACCCGGTACATCGATTTTTATATGCAAGAATTTTCCGTATCTCGCTGTTTACTGCTGGTGGCAGTTCATCTTGGCGGCTTCTCGCCCTCACACACCCCTGCAGCCCAAGTCCGAAACCTGTCATCTGCGGCGCCCGGTGCGCCACAATTGGGTTTTGGACGGCGCCATTTTGCCACGCGTGGTATACTTTAACCGTAGCGGCACGCGAAAACTTTATTAGCTCAGCCGTTTCGGAAATCCGTCCACCATTGGCCCGGAAGCTGAAGGTCATGCCTTTCAGACGTCGGACAAATCGCTGCATTTCCGCATTACGACAACGACTGCAGTGTTTTGCGTGCGCCCTCGACGCACTTTATGTACCCTCTAGTGCTCTGGTGTAAGCGTTCCCACCTCTCGTCTGTCTGTGGTCAGGGGACGTTGACGTCGAACATAGGCTGCACCGTGTAAATGTATAATTGCTGCTTATTATGCTGCTAAGCTACAGTTGTTAACGCTAGTTCTTCCTTTACGTAGGGTTACTCATATCTCCAGGGTTTCAAAAAACTACTGCTTGAAAACTAGGAAGCAGACGGAAAAAGGACGCATGTCTGTGCATACAGTGACTCTGCAAATTTTGAATTGACATTACAAGTGCTCGATACGGGCAGACTTTGTGATGCCACAAACGTCAGTACGTGTGTGTAATTCAATTAATTCGCTGGAACGAATCACTTGTGAAGGCGCGACAACAACCGGCTTTGGCAATCTGTTCGTCAAGGTATCGTATATGCAGATGTGAACTAATTCGATGAGGAAGAAGAGAGCGGATGATTTGTCGTGTTCTGAGTCACCTGCCTCGCAGAGCAACTACGTCAGGCGCCTGTTACGCGTCAAGACACGGAGGGACGCCCTATCCGATGATGTGCGTCATTTCTCACGTGTGTTGTAGTTTTCGTCCAGACGCCATCTCAAACACTGCAGTTGCTTATGAATAAGGCTGTAGACTGAGGCAACAAAAGTCACGGGACAGCGATGGTGTCACGTGTACGAGGCGTAGGAGGTCAATGCATTGGCGGAGCTGACATTTCTACTCAGCTGACTCGTGTGAAAAGGTTCTCGGCGTGGTTGTGTCTACACGGTAATTAACAGACTTTGGACTTGGATTGGTAGCTGGAGCTAGACGGTTGGGACTTTCAGTTTCGGAAATAGTCGGGTAATTCAGTATTCCGAGATTCACGGTGTCAAAAGAGTACCGAGAGTACCGAGTGTCGGGCGCCACCTCTCACCGCGGACAACGCAGCAGACGGCGGCCCCCACTTGAGGGCCGAGAGCAGCGGCGTGCGCGTACAGTTGTCCGTGCTGACAGACAAGCAACACGCCGTCAAATAATCGCAGAAGTCAATGTGCAACGTACGACATACGTATCCTATGGGACGGTGCGCAGGAATTTGGCGTTAGTGGCCCACGGCAGCAGGCGATTGGTGCGGGTGCCTTTGCTGACCACGACAGCGCCTGCAGCGCCTCCCCTGGGCTGGTGACCGTGTCGGTTGGACAGTAGGTGACTGGAAAACCGTGGCCTGGGCAGGTGAGTCCGGATTTCAGTTGGTAAGAGCTGATGGTAGCGTTCGAGTGTGGCGCAGACCTCACCAAACTACCGACCCAAGTTGTCCACAAGGGACTGTGCAAGCTGGTGGTGGCTCTATCTACAGTACACCTACATGGACACTCTGCAAATCACATTTAAGTGCCTGGCAGAGGGCTCATCGAACCACCTTCACAATTCTCATTATCTAGTATAGCGCGCGGAAAGAACAAACATCCACCGGGTGATCAAAAAGTCAGTATAAATTTGAAAACTGAATAAATCACGGAATAATGCAGATAGAGAGGTACAAATTGACACACATGCTTGGAATGACATGTGGTTTTATTAGAACCAAAAAAAAAAAAAAATAGAAAAGTTCAAAAAATGTCCGACAGATGGCGCTTCATCTGATCAGAATAGGAATAATTAGCATAACAAAGCAAGACAAAGCAATGATGATGTTCTTTACAGGAAATGCTCAATATGTCCACCATCATTCCTCAACAATAGCTGTAGTCGAGGAATAATGTTGTGAACAGCACTGCAAAGCATGTCCGGAGTTATGGTGAGGCACTGGCGTCGGATGTTGTCTTTCAGCGTCCCTAGAGATGTCGGTCGATCGCGATAAACTTGCGACTTCAGGTAACCCCAAAGCCAATAATCGCACGGACTGAGGTCTGGGGACCTGGGAGGCCAAGCACGACGAAAGTGGCGGCTGAGCACACGATCATCACCAAACGACGCGCGCGAGAGATCTTTCACGCGTCTACCAAATGCGGTGGTTTTAATAAAACCCCATGTCTTTCCAAGCAAGTCTGTCAATTTTTACCTCTCTATCCACATTATATCGTGGTTTATTAAGTTTTCAAATTTATACTGACTTTTTGATCACCGGGTATATCTTACCATGCGAGCTGTGTTTGTATGAAATCGATTAGAGCCCCTGGTCTAATTCATCATTGGCTGCAAATGGTTACGTTCGGCTACTTGGACACCATTTGCACCCATTCGTGGACTTTATGTACTGAAAGAACGATGCAGTTTTATGGATGATAATGCGCCGTGTCACCAGCTCACCATTATTCGCGATTTGTTTAAAGAACGTTCTGGACATTTCGAGCGAATGATTCGGCCACCACCTACGGGTCTTCATCCGGAGGTCAATTCGTGCACCGGCAATTGTGGACGGCTGTAGAGGCAGCACGGCTCGGCATTTCTGCACGACGACTTGTCGAGTCCGTGCGACGCCGAGTTCCCGCTCGACGCAGGGAAAATCAGGTCCGACACGATATTAAAACCTATCTCGTGGCTTCTGGCACTTCAGTGTAGATCTGAAGATGGCGAGCGCCGAAACCGGTTATCACAATAAAATGTACAGCCGATAAATGCCTTTTGAAACTTCCCCTCTCATCACAGGGTCTCATTGTGACACTGTATTGATCTGCCAGGAAGTTGCAAAACGGCGCACACTCAGCTGAAGAGTGAAAGATTCGTTGTGGGGAGGACAGGAATGCGACCTTCGTATTTGAAAACAGTACGTGATCGCGGCAAGAAGATGGCTGACAAAAAGAGGGCCTTAAGGAGGATACCTGAGCAATTCCCGGTGACGGACTTGTGGTGAGGTGTGGGGGGAAACGTTCGGAAACGACGAAGCAATTGCCGAAGCCGCTGTCCGCGCGGCCATCGGCTATCGGCGCACGAAAACACACGGCTGGGTGCGCCGCATTCCGAATACGGCGTGAAAGTGCCGGCCGGCGCGGCTGCGGCACGATTAAAAAGGCGGAAGAAATGCGGCCTGAGGACGGCGAGTGGAGAACAGAAACGGCAGGCCGGCGAGCCGATAGGCGGCAGATTTACGGGGGGGACCCGCGGAGTCAGGGACTGCGAATGCAACGGCAGTGCGCGCCCGGGGCGTTGCGACACCTGCGAACAACTGCCGAACGCCTGCGGAGCCAGGCAGCGGGTGCCTTACACAGCGGCGACGCCAGACACACGACGAGCACCTCGTCCAGGCCCGCGAGACGTGGACCGGCCGCCGTGTCGTCCTCTGCCTAGCGGCGCCACGTGGACGCGCTACGGTCAGCACACACATCTCCCGGCCGTGTTGACAAATTCCTAGACCGTGCAGCCGCTGCCTCACGTTCGAGTAGCTCTTCAGTCGGAATTGCGAGGCTGGATGCACCCCATACCACTCCTCCCCCAAGGAAAATTCCACGCCAGTACCGCGAATCCGAGCCCTGTTTTCTACATGGCAGCCACCTGTGCTGAGCACTCAGCAGCGGAGGAGGACGTGGGTAGGAGATACATTGACGGAGATGGAAAGGCTACGTAATGAACACCGTGACCCGAGCCTTTTGTTTTTGACTCAACAGTCCTCTGGTTTGTTGTGTCCCACCACGAATTCCTCTAGTGTGCCAGCCTCTTCATCTCACAGTAGCACTTGCAACCTCTGTCGCTGGATGTATTCCAATCACTGTCGTCCTCTACAGCTTTTAACCACTGCAGCTCCTTCTAGTACTATGGAAGTTTTTTTCCTGATGTATTAACAGATGTCTAATCACCCTGCCCCTTCTCCTTGTCAGTGTTTTCCATGTATTCCCTTCCTCGCCGATTCTGCGGAGAACCTCCTCATGTCTTACTTATCAGTCGACCTAATTTTCGTCAGTCTTCTGTAGAACCACGTCTTAAATGCATCGACTTTCATCTTTTGCGGTTTTCCCATAGTCCCATGTTTCACATTTCAATCCTCTGCTTGAAACGCACATTCTCAGCAATTTCTTCCTGAAATTCTTATTTTTGATACTACTACAATTCTCGTGGCCAGGAATGCTCCTTTTGCCAGTGCTGGTCTGCTTTTCATGTTACGTTGCTCCGTCCGCCACGGCTTATTTTCCTGCGAAACTAGCAGAATTCTTTAAAATCAACTGCTTCGTGATCACCAATCTCGATATGAAGTTTTTCACTGTTATCATTTCCGCTACTACTCGACAACAAACTGTAGTTTTTTAGTCACTTAGCACCCATCGAGAGAAACAGTGGGCCAATAACTCGACCGTGTGGGGCACCTCTTTTACACCCCAAATTTGCGCCCTGCTTCCTTTTTTTGCCTGCAGTGGACTAGCTGCGTCTTCCCTGTAGTGTACAAGGCCGCGGTTCGCGTGACGCCTCCAGTTACGCCTCTTAGCGGGAACGGGTAGTGTTGCTGCCTTCCGATGAAGTGCGTCGGCGGGAGGAGAGAAACGCAACTGGCAGACAGGCAAGTCTGTGGGGCCACCCTAGCAGGAACGACGAGCTGCAAATACACGCCTGTTCGTCCTCTTACTCTGCGTTACTTTCACCGCATCTCGAGGTGCGAAGCATGGGTGAATGTTTATCCCTAGACACATCAGACTGTTTCGAGTAGGTATGCTGTGTGTGTGTGTGTGTGTTCATATTCTTTTGTCACGACACAACGGTAAGTGTGATGTAACAGAATGAGTGACCATATTACATATACACACATACTCCTCAAGCCACTGCACAGTGGTGAGTGGTAAATAGAGGAGGGTACCTCGAATCAGTAACAGAAGTCACTGACTGTCCTATTCCACTCGTAAATGGGACGAGAGGAGAGATACCGTCTGTATTTCTGTGTACGAGCGTTAATTTCTCTTACACTCTGGTCAAGGACAATGCGCGAGATGAACATTGAAAGCAGTAACGTCCTTGTACAGTCTGTCGGACGTACAGGTTCTCTAAAGTGAGACCCGAGTTTCTCCCGCCGCATACAATGTTCAGAAAAGTTACGGGAACGTAGCAGGGTGAAGTCGTCGACAACTGCAGATATTTCGATAGGAGCACACCGTGTCATTTGCAAAGCAAAACTGCAGCAAGTAGGAAGGTCGAGGGTACGTTGAGAAACGCCGTTTGCAGGAAGCCTACTCACGCTGACCTGTATGCACAGGCTGCTGGTGGTCACCAGCCGGCTCGGCACGAGGACGGACGTCGTACCGCAACCTGAGAGACTTTCGGCTGAGTTAACCCATCCTGGGGTCGCCTCGCGTCAGTGTTAACACACCGAAAGATAGATTAACGTGCGCTGCACTGTCGACCAACCGTGCACTTCCTCAGTACTGATAGTATCGACCTGTTGTCGCATTTCACAGTTCATAATGTATGCATCTTAGAGCGAATGTTTACTTGTCTTTCCCGTTTCGAATAATCGTTCCTTGCCAGCGACCTCGCACGGAGGTCAATATAGAGCCGAGCGTGGAGGCGCTGTGGCCCAGTTGCTGACCTCAGCTGACGCACTCAGCGTGACTGAGTAAGGCTAAAGCGTTATTCGAGTCTCAGGTGGAAACGCACTCCTGTAAGTGATGAACATTGAACTTCACTTAGAGCATCGAGTGATGCTTTAATAGTGCCAGTTGTAAATTATCGAGCACTCTTGTGGCAAATGATAGCACCAAGTGAAGCAATTCTTTTTCTCGTTCATATAAGAAAGTGAACTGATATTTCATATGCTGTAGTTGCAATGAACCAATTATAGCAATCAGAGCACCTTTAGTTATGGTCAGACAGTTGGAGTTTCGTGTGATCGTAAGACATAGCTCTTAATGCACGCACTTCCGAGCCCATGTTTAATGGACTTTTTTCTTACGTTGTTTCATACTGCCTCCTGTCAAAATATGAAAAGGAAAGAAATTGCATTAGAAGAGATTTGTATGACAGTATCAAAGACGAAGAAGTTGTCATAGTTCTTAAGGTATGCGTTTCAAAGCAAACGTTTAGAAGACTTTTTTCTTGGAACGATCGTCCCCGTGACGTCGCTGAACACCGACCGCTCCCGCTGGGAGGCCCTGTGGTGTAGCGACAGCTGCAGCTGCAGCTGCAGATGCTGATGGCGGCCACCTGGATCATACAAATACGGGCCATCCGTGCTAGACGTATAAAAAAACATTTGTTTGTATGTCAGTATCTATTGAGGTTCGTAACTACTTGTGCAGCACTGTAGACAGGAGTTCAAACATATTTATGCATGGCGGTACAGTTCAGCGCAGACCCAGGCATCGTTTGTAGCCTCCATCCTCCATCCTCACCACATGCTAATAAGCAAGACAGGTGTCAAGCCCTCTGCGGCGTAGGTCCATTGTCCCAAACCTACCAGTTATGGATTCTCCGTTCCGTATAGAATGTGGTTGAGAAGCTTAAACTCCGCTGCACTGAAATCCAGCGGAGTCAGATAGGGAGACGATCGACGGGGGGGAGGGGGGGGGACACCGCCTCCATCCGATACAAGGAGACGTGAGGTGTGGCGTCACTGCCCATCTTGCTCGAAAATGAAATCGGAAGGCGGCTGTGAAACAGCACAGACCGCCAACAGACGGAGGTAGGGCGTGCCCTGCCAGTGGCGCCCGTGTGCAGTGCGACTCAGCGCTGGTCACGAAATGGCGAGGATCACATCCTGTCGAGTGTCTCTGTCGATTGCGTGTTTACCCACCAATAAAAAATGTCGCGTTCTTTCGTTATAAGGATTTGTATGCATATACCTCTAGCCCGGACTTTCTGTCCTGTGTCAACTTGAAGATTCAGCTGCCAACCAGTGAAGAGTATCACACGCAGATAGAGCGGTTATAATGAACTGTTGTGTAGCTGCTCTCCCAACAGGCTCGGAATGCTGGAAAACATCTGAAGAATGCACGAGCCACACGCCAGATAGGAAATTTCGACCCCGCACGGAGAGGCGTAGCGATGAAACGGCTGTTTGGGCCGCGTCGAAAATTTCGTCCGCCAATGACAACGACAATACTTGGGAGAGGAGCTGAGCTGGGAGATGGATGAGGGACGAGAAGACGTGGAGGCACTGAGGAAGGCAGAGGACGCGGCCGCCCCTGCAGCCACCGCCGACATCCATCCGCCTTCCGACGCCGTGGCAGCACGGCTCCGGCCACGCCGCGACCGACGACGGCTGACAACGCGGAGGCCGCGGTTGCTGGCGGGGGCCGCCGACCCGCGCAGCACAGCTCCCAGGCGATGCGCCGCACCGAAGCAGCGCCTGCCGCCGGCAGGAGAGTGCGGCGAACCATAACGGAGAATGGTGGGGCGGTTCGTCCCCTCCTCCTTCCCCTCAATAACTGAATCGTGTCCCCGCCCACTCAAATCAGCCTCGAGATTTGTAATATTGTTTTGTTTTGTGGAAACTACGAAAATAAATACATTTCTTTTATGGTTCGATCATATAAGCAATCTTTTACATTCATACACGAAAACCCTAATGTACCATTTGTGTTCGATTTTATTTAATTATTGATATCAGTTAATTGTTGGCTCCTAACGTGGGGCAACCGCGTCAGTTGTCGGCTCGTTATTTGATGTTGGAGAGCAGAGAGAAGAATTCCTCTAGTTCGTGACAAACGACAGGACAACACTCAGTCCGCGAGCGGACAAAATCTGCGACCCGGTCGGGAATCGAACCGGGGCCCTTTCGGTTAGCAACGTGCCGAGCTGACCGCGCAGCTACGGTGTCGGACGTCCCCTGTATTACGTACGCCGTACGCACAAAAACCATTTTGCCGCAGTTCCAGTGTTGTGCACTGAATTGTAAACATTAGAGATGATCCTGGGTCGCAGACTCCCTGGCGCCTCGTGAGAGAGGAGCCAACGAAGCAAAGTAAGCATCGAAACTGGTGCCACGCCTTCCTGGCCGCACACAGGTGCGAGCAGAGCAGACGATCTTTATTCGCCACGCTTAGTCGGGATTAGAGATGGGCAAAACTGTTCTTTTCAGAGATTGGATCAGAACTGTTCACTCCCTGAAATGAATTAGCTCTTTTTCATGACTCACCACTCATTTACAATAGAAAATAAATGGAAGGCACATTGCCCTTTAAACTTGGTTTATTCCAGTACTATACCTGTATTTTGATCTTATTTGATCCTATTTTGAAGTAACACAGATAATGAGTAAGAATTTTGTATTGTTTATTGAAATTTCCACGATATGACAAAGTTTTTGATTATTGATTTATTTTGCACTATCGCGGTTTTTTGGGTAATCGGAAAATGTTGTAACTTGAGATTTACATTAACAATATATTTGACTATAATGTATTAAAATTTCATTAACCTCATACAAATACATCGCAAGCCATATATTTTTAAAGTGAACGTTTCCTTCCGAAGACGCCTAAAATCGCAAAATCCGTACCAGAATAACAGAAAAAAATATAAATTTGACTGTAAAACGAAAGTGCTGCATATAGCCTTACGCAGAATAAAACAAGGAAAATATTGGTGTATCACATTTTGCGATACGTTTATCGGTTCGCTCGTAATTAAAGTGTAAATTCAAGTGTCCATAATAAAAATCCTATAGTAAGAGGAATCATCAGGAAGCTAATCTGATCAGTTTAAACAAATAAAAATAAAATAAAAACAAATGATGTATACATAACATAATAATTTAATATACATAGCGGTATTACTACGAAGAACAATATCCAGTGGGGACGAACTCCGATGCAGAGGCGCTGAGTTGAGCAGGTCGAGCCGCGAGCTGTATTACTGCGTGAGCTGAGACCGCAGAGACCAGAGTGACACCTGAGTCGCTTTGCTCAACGCTCTGGCTAGAGTCGAGACGGTGGGGCGAGCGTTGAGCGGGCGAGTTCCGAGGGTGGGGGGAGCGGTGAACTCACCCGCTCCGAGACAAATCGTCCGTTCCCTTGCGAGCAGGTTGTTGCAAGTAGTTCCTATGTTATCCGCTAGGTGGCTCTCTGTCCTGTTGCTCGCATCAACTGCCCAGAGGGCAGGACGTGCGACTGAAACGATCGCCGACAGAGTGCGATGCGAAGTTAAGCTGCGCCAGACACTGCACGCGGCAGACGACGCACAGAGACGGCAGGGCATATGTGAAACACAAAATCCAATGGGGCACTGCACAATGCAGGCAGCCAAGATAGAAGCAGGGCAGAAGCCAGCACCGGCTGTGTTGTGTGGCGTGCACTGTGCTGTGACCAGCAGAGGCGCTGCTGATATGCTCCGTCTCTCTCTCTCTCTCTCTCTCTCTCTCTCTCTCTCTATCTGCCATGGGAAACGTTTGGAGCTACCGTTCTTTTTTTCTGAATCACTGATTGTTCACTCCTTTGAAAGATTCAACTCTATGAATTAGTTCAAGAGCGGATCCCCCATCTCTAGTCGGGATGCGTCGGAACGCCCACTCCGCCTCGCGGCCGTAATTAGGCGTTCGCGGCCAGACGAGCGCACACGCGGCCTCGCCTGCCGCCGATACCTGCACGCAACAGCCGGGGCGGAAAGCGGGGAGGCGGGACTGAAGCAGAGGCTGCGTCGCCAGCTACCAGCCCCGCGTTCCTATCGTGGCCGCCGCCAGCTCCTGAACACGTTAAGAGATTCAGCGGTACTACGCCTGCGGAATACGCCAGCAGGAGTGAAGTGTACACTGCCTGTCAGGGGAAGGTGAAACCCGCAGAAGAGTAGGAGAAAACGAAATGAAAGTTCACGACTTGAGACGTTATGTCATTATAGTATCACACATTATTTCGACGGAAGGAATCCTAGGCTTTAAAGTCCCATCGACAACGAGGTCGTGCCGTGTGGAATCGTAGATCGATAACACCTTCACCGGCGTCTCATAGTTGGCAACTGGAGCTGACATTTCCGAGAGAAGCCGACAGGGATAGTGCGGGCATGCAGTGTTGCGCGCCCGCTGGTCCCCACTACGAACGCCCTCCGCCGCCGCGACGTAGGACGGCGCCGGCTGCTCGGCCCGATTTCAGTCGCAGTCTTCAGTCAAAACATGGTTCAAATGGCTCAGAGCACTATGGGGCTTCACACCTGAGGTCATCAGTCCCCTAGAACTTAGAACTACTTAAACCTAACGAACCTAAGGACATCACACACATATATGACGGTAGTATCTGTTCCCGAAAGAACAGTTACTGTGGATGACCATGCAGCTTTGCTAGAAATGAATTATAATTAAATGGACACCCTAGCTGCAAACAGGCGTTGATGTACTTCATTGGGGACATGTTGAAAATGTGTGCCCCGAACGGGACTCGAACCCGGGATCTCCTGCTTACATGGCAGACGCTCTATCCATCTGAGCCACCGCGGGCACAGAGGATAGTGCGTCTGCAGGGACTTATCCCTTGGACGCTCCCCGTGAGATCCACATTCCCAACATGTCCACACCACTACTTTCGTGGACACGTGAAGGGATAAGTCCCTGCAGACGCACTATCCTCTGTGCCCGCGGTGGCTCAGATGGATAGAGCGTCTGCCATGTAAGCAGGAGGTCCCGGGTTCGAGTCCCAGTCGGGGCACACATTTTCAACATGTCCCCAATGAAGTACATCAACGCCTGTTTGCAGCTAGGGTGTCCATTGAATTATAATTCACATCACACACATCCATGCCCGAGGCAGGATTCGAACCTGCGACCGTAGCGGTCACGCGGTTCTCAGACTGAAGCGCCTAGAACCGCAAGGCCAGTGCGGCCGGCGTACGGCCAGCAGTCTCGCCGCAGTTGTAACACGGGCTCCCATCAGATCGCAGGAGTTAAGCGCCTGTCGGGCTACCGTCCGGATGGGTGACCATCCTGGTCTGCTGAGCACTGTTGCCAAGAGAGGTGCTCGTGGCCATTGAGAGGCCAAGTGAGGTGCTGCTCGACTGAGAATCAGCAGGTCCAGCCACGAAAGTTACCACCAGCTGGGAGAGCAGTGTGCTGACCAAAAGCCACTCCCTACCTGCATCCAGCGACTCCCATCAGCAGCGGCTGACGCGGCTGTCGGTCGGTACTGTTGGGCCTTCCGAGGCCTGCTTGTCCGGAGTTTAAGTTTTACAGTATGCGCCGACGTAATACTGTGACGCTGCACCCCCTCTGTCCTCGTTGGATGCAATGATTCAGCTGGGTGAGATGTCATACAGCCGTTATAGCCTGACCTTAGGCTAGCTGGCCCGCAGCTATTTAACTGCCCTCGATATCTCGGATACTGGAACTGGGACGGTGGTCCATATTCTACTGGAGACAATTCATTCCTTACTACGAGGCGGCGTTACCCATCAGCAGTTGCCGCTTCCCACTCACGACACCACTGCCTTGCTGTCTTAACGGCAACCTGCCCGTGGGACGGTAATTCTGCTACTAGGCTCCGACCAGTGATGCGAGACGGCACGGAATGGTGCGCTGAGCCCATTGCCTGTTCTCCGATAGCAGGCGTAGAGGTCAAGGGGTTAGAGCGTACGGCGACCGCCAGTTGTGTCGGTCAGATGCGGTCGTCTGGAACCTCAGCGACGACAGTGCCTGCGCTCACGCTCAGCCCTACAGTCCGACACGGACTCGCTGCCGCATCCCTTATCCCAGTCCCCCACACATCTGCAGCTGGCCAAATGGAGAGCCAAGGCGAAGCCCCTTTCAAACTCTGTCACTCGCTGATAACGCCGACTCACACGTGTACGCGGCATCTCCGTGTCCTGTTCAGTGATCACTGACGCTGTTCGCGCCCCTTTATACGGTAACACCCGGCAAGTCTGGTTACAGCAGACAACGCCTATATCACTGATGCACTATAGTGGCCGTCACACTTGCCGCTGAGAAATGCAACTCTACTCTTTCCAAATAATTTGTATACCCGCCGATGGTATGTACGTGTACGAAGGTAAATCGAGCAGTGTGGATCTGAAAATCTTACGTCGGATAAACCCGGCGCTATGTCTCCTGCGTTGCACCGAACATACATGCAACACACGGGTAGGAAAATAAATTTACCCTATCAGACCACAAGTTAACGGAGTAACGGATGTTCAGTTTCGAAAGGACATCTCTGAGCTGCTCAGCTAACGGTTTCTCGGACAGAGTTATTAAAAAGGCAATCGAGATACCAGTGACGACGAATCTCGTTATTACGGTACTCGCATTTTCGTCATATTATTACTGAAGTTCCATGTTGTGCTCTAGTAAGGGCATCTGTTAGCGCGAGTATGCTGACGATAGCGCGCTTATGTGCCGTCAAATAAAGGCTGTCGCACAGAGATAGTCACTTTTGAAATGGCCGGCATTTTTGCTCTAGCAAATTGGCACTCTGAACGTTGCATGAATGTAGTCTGTCTTTCGTGTGGCTGGTAGTGGAGTAGTGGAGCGGAACAGCATCATGTTATATTGCAAAAAAAGAAAAAAACATGTTAGGTACAAGTAGGAATCGAATATATCCACGATTTTTGTCTATTATCGGCATTGATACTGGCAAAATATCGGCCCCAGGGATTCCAGTTCCTTGTAGAATGTTCTAATTTCAAGTCTGAAGTCGGATTACAAATGACAGAAGAAATGTATTTCGAATCAAGTAACTACAAATTTACAATTTCGGACTTTTACTTTTACTTGTACTGTGAAACCTTCCTTCTTTCCAAATTTGATCTTTCTAGGTGAACAAGAAGCACCCTCCAGTTCTTGCTGAGGCAGTCTTCGAATATCAAAAAGACATGAATGATAGTATCTTTTGATTGCATTGATACATAAGCTTAAAATTCTTACACCACGAATACACTGATTTTAGTATGTAACGTATGTCTGAACTTAATGCGCCAAATTGTTCCACAGGGAAAGGTTCGTAACAGGTGGGCAGACAAACAGGCAGACGGATAAAATATGACAAAGAAATTATTTTTTCCTGTTATATGCTTACAAATTAAGACTTTTCGGATTCTTTTTTCCTTCACTCGTACTGTGAAACCTTGCTTGTTGCGAAATTTCGTGATTCTAGGTCAGCAGGGTTTGATGGCTGACTTTTCGAGCATCAGAATAGCTGACATAAATGGCCGTATATTGTGACTGAAATGATGCTTAAAATGTATATACTACCTAGGGCACAGTACATCTTAACATATGACCTAAATTAATACGTCTAATCGCTCCTTAGAAAAAGTGTTTTTTAATTGTCGGACAGACAGACGGACTACAATACGATCCTAAAGGTTTGCGTTTGTACCGGTAGAGGTACTAAACACTAGAAATTATTAAAAATTTGGTATTTGCGCAAAGACTGTTATCAAACTCCGCGGTCGGTTTGATCAGCCTAAAACCCAGATTACGTCGACTGTTATGAAGCCGATAGTTAAATTTGTGGAAACTGCTTTAGTTGTGGACATCAAACCCTCGGGGCCCCCACGTGTTAATAGTTACGCTGAAAGTGTCGGCATCGGGAGTGATGATTTTAGCCCGCATCTCGTGGTCCTGCGGTAGCGTTCTCACTTCCCACGCCCGTGTTCCCGGGTTCGATTCCCGGCGGGGTGAGGGATTTTCTCTGCCTCGTGATGGCTGGGTGTTGTGTGCTGTCCTTAGGTTAGTTAGGTTTAAGTAGTTCTAAGTTCTAGGGGACTGATGACCATAGATGTTAAGTCCCATAGTGCTCAGTGCCATTTGAACCATTTTTTGAGTGATGATTTTACCAA
Source organism: Schistocerca cancellata (assembly GCF_023864275.1). Classification (NCBI taxonomy): domain Eukaryota; kingdom Metazoa; phylum Arthropoda; class Insecta; order Orthoptera; family Acrididae; genus Schistocerca; species Schistocerca cancellata. Next base: position 214,226,999 of record NC_064635.1, read on the forward strand.
GTCCACTGAAATCTATTCGCCGACGTTCACGAGAAATGGATAGTCCTAGAATCAGCGTGCACCGAATTCTGTAAAAAGATTGGGATCTTTGAGCCTGTAATAGTTGAGTGACGTAAGAACTGTGCGTAAACGATCACTGTAACCGCTGGACATCCCAGTGCGTGCTTGTGAGACAAAGGCCGGACGACGGTTTCACGAAGAAAATAATGTTCGCTGGTCAGGAGCACTTTCTGCAGAATGATTGCGTCCGAAAGCAAAACTGCAGGATTTTGGAAAACGGGAAAGCCTCGAGTAATCATGGGGGAGCCACGCTGCATCCACAGCGAATGAGGGCGAGCGGCGGCCCCTGGGGCGTGGCGTGCCACTGCGTGGGCGGCGCCGGGCACAGTGGGCGGCGAGCGCTGCCGCAGTACATCGAGGGAGCGCCGAAGGGGTTTGCTTTGAAAAAGATGTCGCAACCTCTCAAGCACTGATTGCAACAACGGACTTGTTACGGTAGATGATCCATGGCCGGGTTTTCCTGATAAGGAAAAGCTGAACGAAGCGAAAAAGAGCGTAAAGAGAGCAATGAGAGAAGCATTCAACGAATTCGAACATAAAACATTGGCAAACAATCTAAACAAGAACCCTAAAAAGTTTTGGTCATATGTAAAATCGGTAAGCGGATCTAAATCCCCTATTCAGTCACTCGTTGACCACGATGGCACCGAAACAGAGGACGACCGAAGAAAGGCAGAAATACTGAATTCAGTGTTCCGAAACTGTTTCACTGCGGAAAATCGTAACACGGTCCCTGACTTCAGCCGTCGCACGGACGCCAAAATGGAAAATATTGAAATAAACGATATCGGAATTGAAAAAAAACTGCTATCACTTAGTAGCGGAAAAGCATCCGGACCAGACGAGATACCCTTAAGATTCTACAGTGATTATGCTAAAGAACTTGCCCCCTTTCTATCAGCAATTTATCGTAGATCGCTGGAAGAACGTAAAGTACCTAGCGACTGGAAGAAAGCGCAGGTCGTTCCCATTTTCAAGAAGGATCATAAATCAGATGCGAATAATTATAGGCCTATTTCGCTTACGTCAATCTGTTGTAGAATAATGGAACATGTTTTGTGTTCTCGTATTATGACGTTCTTAGATAATACAAATCTCCTTCATCATAACCAACATGGATTCCGCAAACAGAGATCATGTGAAACTCAGCTCGCCCTATTTGCCCAAGAAATTCACAGTGCCGTAGACACTGGCGAGCAGATTGATGCCGTATTCCTGGGCTTCAGGAAGGCATTTGATACGGTTCCGCACTTACGTTTAGTGAAAAAAATACGAGCTTACGGAATATCGGACCAGGTTTGTGATTGGATTCAGGATTTCGTAGAAGAAAGAACACAACATGTCATTCTTAACGGTTCAAAATCTGCAGATGTAGAGGTAATTTCGGGAGTACCGCAAGGAAGCGTGATAGGACCTTTATTGTTTACAATATACATAAATGACTTAGTTGACAACATCGGTAGCTCAGTGAGGCTATTTGCAGATGACACGGTTGTCTACAAGAAAGTAGCAACATCAGAAGACTCGTACGTACTCCAGGAAGACCTGCAGAGGATTAATGCATGGTGCGACAGCTGGCAGCTTTCCCTAAACGTAGATAAATGTAATATAATGCGCATACATAGGGGCAGAAATCCATTCCAGTACGATTATGCCATAGGTGGTAAATCATTGGAAGCGGTAACGACCGTAAAATACTTAGGAGTTACTATCCGGAGCGATCTGAAGTGGAATGATCACATAAAACAAATAGTGGGAAAAGCAGGCGCCAGGTTGAGATTCATAGGAAGAATTCTAAGAAAATGTGACTCATCGACGAAAGAAGTAGCTTACAAAACGCTTGTTAGTCCGATTCTTGAGTATTGCTGATCAGTATGGGACCCTTACCAGGTTGGATTAATAGAAGAGATAGACATGATCCAGCGAAAAGCAGCGCGATTCGTCATGGGGACATTTAGTCAGCGCGAGAGCGTTACGGAGATGCTGAACAAGCTCCAGTGGCGGACACTTCAAGAAAGGCGTTACGCAATACGGAGAGGTTTATTATCGAAATTACGAGAGAGCACATTCCGGGAAGAGATGGGCAACATATTACTACCGCCCACATATATCTCGCGTAATGATCACAACGAAAAGATCCGAGAAATTAGAGCAAATACGGAGACTTACAAGCAGTCGTTCTTCCCACGCACAATTCGTGAATGGAACAGGGAAGGGGGGATCAGATAGTGGTACAATAAGTACCCTCCGCCACACACCGTAAGGTGGCTCGCGGAGTATAGATGTAGATGTAGATGTAGAATTAGACACCAAGATCGTACGACTTGACCCCGTGTGTTTTCCTCTTGTAGGTGTATTTGAACATTTGTGTGTACGCAACTGATGATCACATGCGGAACACAAGACTGCGATTCAGCGTGTAATAACAGGATTAGAAGCGCAAGTATGCCGAAAAGTTAAGGAAAATTTCATCGAAAGAAGGAGAGTGTGGTGTGCAACAGGCCCTGTCGATACTGTCTAACGACGCATCCACTGGGCGGACATTCCTCTTTGCTTGTTCTGCATTGCCCTTCGTAGACGATTCTCCGGAAGTGCGTGATGCACGCACTGAACACAATCATCGGTCTACACCTCCTCCCTTCCATGACCATTTGCATCGCGACGAACATTTGCACGCCCTGCTTCCCAGTTCCTCTGCCATCGCCGCGCTTGGATGTCACTCACGGCAGTAATGTGTGAGCTGCACGAAATCTGACGGAACCCCTCAGCACGTAGAAACCGCATGACGGCGCACACTTCACAGCTGGCGGGAGAGTTCTCTGTTGCAGGCTGCGCGCTCACAGCTGAAAAGCGTGACGTGACGGGATCTGCGGGCATACTGGAGACACTGCGCAAAGCCTGATCTGATTTGTCAGTACGGTCTTAATTTGGCGACAGATCGGTGCCTCAGAGAGATGTAGACCTCTTACTAATCTGTGTGACCAGGGTATTAAAGAGATCGATAGTTAAATTACGTATTAATACGAAACTCTTGTGACGTTTTTATCTCGACATCTCCATGAAACATGTACGGCAAGGAACCCAACTGAGCACAGAGGATTTCTTTTCTTTCCTCTTTGCTTTTTCTTTTTTTGCACTGACAGAAGGTTTTGGCGACTCCTCGTTCTGTACGAATGAGTGACGCGCTGTGATCTCGGCGGCTCAGTGGGGGTGCGGCCAAAGGGGCGTGCCGCACTGCCAGCACGGAGCCGCAGTCAAAGGCTTGGCCGGCTCCCAGAGACCTCCCCTCTGTCTCTCTCTACAGCTGACCGGGACGCCAGTCCGAGGGGATTTGTCAGGCTGTCCGTGAGCGATGGATGCTGGCGGCCGACACAGTCTTCTCTGGGCAAAGTCTCGTCTTGCACTGGCGCGACCTTCTCTCGTGTCCGTATACTTCTCATAAGGTGGTGAACAGCTCGCGAGACGGGGTTGTAGCTTACCCCCGATGTTATTGAACGTGCACTTTGAACAAGCAGTAAAGGAAACCAAAGAAGAAATTGAAGTAGGGATTAAAGTTCAAACAAAAGAAATTAAAAGTTTGAAGTTTGCTGCTGACGCAATAGTTCGGTCAAATCAGGTGATGATAAGGGAGCCAGGTTAGGAAACGAGGCACTTATAGTAGCAGATGAGTTTTGCTATTTGGGCAGCAAAATAAGTGACGGAGGCCGAACTAGAAAGCATTTAAAATGTACGCTGGCAGTGGCAAGAAAAGTTAGCATCGAGCATAGATTTAAGTGTTAGGAAGTATTTTCTGCAAATATTTGTGTTGGGTATAGCCATGTATCGACAATAAACAGTTTAGACAAAGAGAATAGAAGCTTTCGGAACGTGGTGCTACAGAAGAATGTTGAAGATTAAGTGGGTAGATGACGTAACTCGTGAGGAGGTACTGGACAGAATTCGGGAGAAGAGGAATTTGTGGCACAACTTGACTAGAAGAAGGGATCGGTTGGTAGGACACGTTCTGAGGCATCAAGGGATCACCAGTTAAGTACTGGAGGGAAGCGTGAGGGGTGGAAAATCATAGAGGGAGACCAAGAGATGAATACACTATGCAGGTTCAGAAGGATGTAGGCTGCAGTAGGTACTGGGAGATGAAGAGGCTTGCACGGGATAGAGTAGCATGGAGAGCTGCATCGAACCAGTCTTTGGACTGAAGACTACTACAAAAACAGCAGTGTGTGTCCGTGCTTTTGCACAGTCCAAAGCTGTCGTTACATTGTCCAACCAACCTGAAGAGAACGAAGTAACGGTCTTGTCCTATGCCCAAAGAGTTCCCTGCTTCGAGGATATCGAAACTGACAGGGTTCGTTTCCATTAACACGTAGGTGTTTCGCCTGCTGAAGGCTGACGAAGCATTAAAAGCATCATCAGAGCTAACGTGGATTTTTATTGCCGTGCATAGCACTTTTCAACTGTAGCGTTTTGAGACAGCTTCTAGAGTTGTCGCTTGCACAGTGAGTGGTTACCGCACCTGACAACGCAGTTCGGTGTGTTCGCCTCGGTAGCTGAGAGGTCAGCGCGGCGAACCGAAGGGGCCCGGGATCGGTTCCCGGCCGGGTCGGAGATTTTCTCCGCTTAGCAAGTGGGCGTGCCGTAAGATCGTATCGTCAAAATTGACACTACTGTTGAGACGGGTGAACGGGCTCGACCCGAAAACCAATGGAGTGAAAAAGAAAGCCGGTTCGGTGTGCGATAATGAGAAACCTGGCGACGCAGCCAGCCCAGAAGACGGAGCGCCGCGGCGTGGGGCGCGTCGTGGCGAATCTGCGCTGATGGCCCGTGCCGTCCACCGCCGGCCTGATGGGTGTGGGCCGAGCACAGCCGCCCTAATTACCGGCCATTTAATAGTCGCGCCGCCGCCGCCGCCGTGCCGGGGTCAGCGACCTCCGCCGCTGCCAAGAGGCGCGCCAGCTGCGCGCTGGCGACGTGCGGCGTCGGCGCCAGTCGCGCTCGTACTCGTCCTCGTGAGTCCATTACACAGACAAGTGCGACCACCAGCTAAGTACCGCGTCGGTGCAGCTTCGGAACGAATACGGAACCGATTCTGCGCAGACGACGACGGACGAGCGCTCGACAGGGGCACGTGGCGCGCTGCTCGCCGACCGCTGTAGTTGGCAACGGACAGCCGCCTCACGCCACGTAGACACTTTTATTGTTCCACGATGGCCGATTTCGACAGTGTTATGCCGCCATCGTATGACCTTGTTATAAAATTGCCATGTTATAAAACTTCAGATGACGCTGCGAGGTGCCGGGGCTAGCAGTGTATTTAACACTCTTCTAGAAGCTACATATGTACATGATGCGCTAAGCCCCCCCCCCCCCCCCTATTCTAACTCCGACTTTTGCTGTTGCACAAGGATTAAAAAAAGTACGCGAACTGACTCTAATCAACCCTGCCAGTGGAGTAGAAGAGAGTTTGGCACCTGCAATAATTTAATTTCGTAAATAAGTTACATAAACGAAAGCCTCATTAACATAGTGAGGAATGATAGGGTTGCTCTACCGATTGACAGAATGAAAGTTCTGTCCAAAATAACAATATGATTTATTAAGACTAAACACAAAATAATAAACAAAAACACATGAAATATTTACAATACATCAAATTGGCTCAAATTGGATACTCAAACAAACGCTGTGAATGTGAAGTTGTCCCTAAACTAGATTGTGAGGATTATGACGAAGTGGTATGTGCAGCCAATTCCTTGCAACTCACATCTTAGAGAAAACACATAGCCAACCCAACATTAATTGCTGCTACCCAAGACAGAACAAAGTTAGAAAAAAGACGAACAGGCGCGCTCTGCTGAGCTCTGATTATCACCTAGGAAAATCCCTATCTGCCGGTGCTGCGGACATACATTACCAAACTGGCTTCTTGAGTGCCAGGACACAATCTGGCGTACCGGAGCCGTTGGCTGGTTGCTTCGACGTCCTCGACCGAAAAGTGAGAGCCGACTCCCCACTAGAGCACCCGTACAAAACCGAACCCAGAACATTCCCGCCCCCACGACAGTGGCCGTGGTTAAACGTTCCAATCAGCAACTCGAAAACCGGCGGAAAATTCCACTCCATTGCCGGAACGCTACCATTCCACCAATGGAGATTCTTGGCGCCAATTTCTGCGCCGATCTTGCTACGTCACGGAGCTATGCCCTGAGCAAGCCAATCACAGTTACTATTTTGCAGAAAGCGCGGGAATTTTCCCGCCACAGCTGCCTGGGTACACAAGTCATTCCCACGCCTCGCTGGTAGCCCGCCAGAAAGTGTTTTCGCTAAGTTTCTGCGAAGTAACGGAACCTCTAGCCCAGCCGCTGCTTCAGGCCCTGCGGGCGTGCCTCTTGACAATGTCGGCGTCTGGAAAGCATTCACTCGACTCCCTCACACCTGTCGGCTTACCCTTTCAAAGTCAAACAGAGCCCGCCTGTCACTGGACCACCCGGGTGACGAGAGACGCTGCGTGGGAAGTCCGCGTGTGAAGGAATAGCAACTTTCCACCGCATGCAATTACAGAGGAGAATCGTAAGATAGAAATATGAGAGGGGGCTCATGCCACCTCTCAACGGCAGCACAAGACTGCTGAAACCGGTCATCCTGGATCAGTAAAAGTGTCTACACCGCGATCGCGGCGTACGTAGTGCGTCCACTTGCACGTTCTCGATAGTTTCCGGGGTTAGGTAGCACCAGACACGCAATTACTGTAACTTACGGACTGTCAGTTTGCGGGCGAGGAGCTAGCATCTGATGGCGTCCGAAATATGATCCATCGGGCTTATGGTTCAAATGGCTCTGAGCACTATGGGACTTAACATCTGAGTTAATCAGTCCCCTAGAACCACTTAAACCTAACTAACCTAAGGATATCACACACATCCTTGCCCGAGGCAGCATTCGAACCTGCGACCGTAGCGGTCGCGCGGTTCCAGACTGAAGCGCCTAGAACCCCTCGACCACTCCAGCCAGCGACCCCACCGGGAATCGAATCCGGGATGCCGTGCGCGGGAAGCGAGAATGCTACCGGAAGACCACGAGCTGCTGACAAATAAACGCTACATAACATAAATTAAGAGTTTCGAGTGATTTTTACCTAAAATCTCAGTTTAAACGAGTAGAGGTCTCACAGACCCCCCCCCCCCCTCATACTCTTATGTTACAGAAAAAGCGCGTCGTGACTTAAATAGATAATTACACGTCATGTATCACGTGCTGCGACTTTCGTGCCGTCTAGCGTATTTCTGTTTTAACCCCACCCCTCTTAATTTTTATTACACATGTAGTGGGGGTACGCTACAGTGTTTCAATCTACACCTGCACTGCTACTCTGCAAGTCACACTTAATTGACTTACAGAGGATTCATCGAACCACCTTCACAATAATCCTGTAAATCCACTCTCAGATAGTGCGCGAAAGAAGCAAACACCTACATTTTTCGGTGTAAGCTCTGATTTCTCCTGTTTTGTTACGAAGATCGTTTCTCCCCGTGTAGATGGGTGTCAATAAAATATTTTCGCATTCGTAGGAGTAAGTTTGTGATTGAAGTTTCGTGAAAAGAGCTCACGGCAAAGAGAAACGCCTTTGTTTTGCCGATACCCTTGACGCTGTCTCTCCTGTTTCTCGATAATACTAAACGTGCTGCCCCTCTGTGAACTTTCATGGTGTACTCCGTTTATACTGTCTAGTAAGAATCCCACGGTGCGCATCAGTACTCCAAAAGAGGGCGGACAAGGTAGTGTAAGCAATCTCTTTAGTAGATCTGTTGCATCTTTTAAGGGTTCTGCTAATAAGATGCAGTCTTCGGTTTTCCTTCACCACATTTTCTATGCGTTCTTTGCAATTGAAGTTCTTCGTAATTGTAATTTAGTTGATTTTATGGCGGTTAGATTTAACTGACTTATCGTGTAACCGAAGTTTAACGGATTCCTTTTAACAATCATGTGGATGACCTAACACTTTTCATTATTTAGGGTGAATTACCAATTTTCAGACCACACAGATAGTTTATACATACGTTTGCAATTTGTTTTGATCTTCTGATGACTGGACTAGACGATAACCGCAGCAGCATCTGCAAACAGGCTGGGCGCCTCTTCAGATTGTCTCCGAAATCGTTTATATAGATAAGGAACAGCAGAGAGCCTTGGAGAACGCCAGAAATCATAAAAATGTGTGGAAGTCTTATGGGAATTAACTGCTAAGGTCATCAGTCCCTAAGCTTACACACTACTTAACCTAAATTATCCTAAGGACAAACACACACACCCATGCCCGGGGGAGGAAATTTGATTACAGGCCGCTTGTGTGGTACAGTGTGAAAACCCTTTTGGATATCTAGAAATACCGAATCAATTTCAATTTGAAATCTCTTGTCAGTACCACTCAACACTTGGTGTGTGAAGAGCTAATTGTGTTTCACAGTAACGGTATTTTGTAAATTCATATTGACTATGTGTCAATAGAGCGGTTTCTTCGAGGTAATTCATAATGTTGGAACACAATATATGTTCCAAAATCCTGCTACATATGAGCGTTAATGATTTGGACCGCAAATATAGTGAATCACTCCTACAACCTTTCTTGAATATTGGTGTAACCTGTGTAATTGTCCAGTCTTTGGGTACGGATCTTTCGTCGAGCGAGCGATCGTTTATGATTGTTAAGTACGGAGCTATTGCATCAGCTTACTGTGATAGGAAGGCTTGCTTTTGTTAAGTGATTTAAGTTGCATACGACACGAGAAATGAGCAGCCGGTCGGAGGAAGTGGTGGCCAGGTACAGGGTGTTTCAAAAATGACCGGTATATTTGAAACAGCAATAAAAACTAAACGAGCAGCGATAGAAATACACCGTTTGTTGCAATATGCTTGGGACAACAGTACATTTTCAGGCGGACAAACTTTCGAAATTACAGTAGTTACAATTTTCAACAACAGATGGCGCTGCAAGTGATGTGAAAGATATAGAAGACAACGCAGTCTGTGGGTGCGCCATTCTGTACGTCGTCTTTCTGCTGTAAGCGTGTGCTGTTCACAACGTGCAAGTGTGCTGTGGACAACATGGTTTATTCCTTAGAACAGAGGATTTTTCTGGTGTTGGAATTCCACCGCCTAGAACACAGTGTTGTTGCAACAAGACGAAGTTTTCGACGGAGGTTTAATGTAACCAAAGGACCGAAAAGCGATACAATAAAGGATCTGTTTGAAAAATTTCAACGGACTGGGAACGTGACGGATGAACGTGCTGGAAAGGTAGGGCGACCGCGTACGGCAACCACAGAGGGCAACGCGCAGCTAGTGCAGCAGGTGATCCGACAGCGGCCTCGGGTTTCCGTTCGCCGTGTTGCAGCTGCGGTCCAAATGACGCCAACGTCCACGTATCATCTCGTGCGCCAGAGTTTACACCTCTATCCGTACAAAATTCAAACGTGGCAACCCCTCAGCGCCGCTACCATTGCTGCACGAGAGACATTCGCTAACGATATAGTGCACAGGATTGATGACGGCGATATGCATGTGGGCAGCATTTGGTTTACTGACGAAGCTTATTTTTACCTGGACGGCTTCGTCAATAAACAGAACTGGCGCATATGGGGAACCAAAAAGCCCCATGTTGCAGCCCCATCGTCCCTGCATCCTCAAAAAGTACTGGTCTGGGCCGCCATTTCTTCCAAAGGAATCATTGGCCCATTTTTCAGATCCGAAACGATTACTGCATCACGCTATCTGGACATTCTTCGTGAATTTGTGGCGGTACAAACTGCCTTAGACGACACTGCAAACACCTCGTGGTTTATGCAAGATGGTGCCCGGCCACATCGCACGGCCGACGTCTTTAATTTCCTGAATGAATATTTCGATGATCGTGTGATTGCTTTGGGCTATCCGAAACATACAGGAGGCGGCGTGGATTGGCCTCCCTATTCGCCAGACATGAACCCCTGTGACTTCTTTCTGTGGGGACACTTGAAAGACCAGGTGTACCGCCAGAATCCAGAAACAATTGAACAGCTGAAGCAGTACATCTCATCTGCATGTGAAGCCATTCCGCCAGACACGTTGTCAAAGGTTTCGGGTAATTTCATTCAGAGACTACGCCATATTATTGCTACACATGTTGGATATGTGGAAAATATCGTACTATAGAGTTTCCCAGACCGCAGCGCCATCTGTTGTTGACAATTGTAATTACTGTAATTTCGAAAGTTTGTCTGCCTGAAAATGTACTGTTGTCCCAAGCATATTGCAACAAACGGTGTATTTCTATCGCTGCTCGTTTAGTTTTTATTACCGTTTCAAATATGCCGGTCATTTTTGAAACACCCTATAGGTGAGACGTGTTGTCCTGGGAGAGGCGGCTCGTTAAGCCGTCGGCACACGGACCGTGCATCCGAACGTTGGGCGTTCATCGTGCCGAGTTTCTGACGACATAGCGTGGAATAGCGCGTTCGGGGGTCTTTGCGACCGTGCAGAGCAATATCTGGCTTGTCAGATATTCTGAGCGTGCGTCTGAGCGTTGACCAATGAGATGGCACAACGCCACCTACGTCACACGCACGCCGTCTCCCTTCAGTACAATGCTGTGAGGCGCCATATTGGCATTCATTCAAGCCTATATGTATATATGCCGTTTCTGAGCGCCAGCAAATTGAGAATCACTGGAAAAACCGTTGTTAACTGCGTGATTCATTCCAATAAAATAATGAGAAACATCATGTTCCTGGCAAAAGATTATTGCAACTTGCGTATTATGAGAGTAGGCTATTTGAAGGCAGCGACACACTGAAGATCCACCCAAAACGCATTGTTCTTGGTACAATTTGTTATAATTAAATTTCAATCAGTAACATATGTACGATTAAGGTTTTCAGCAAGGCGTAACATAATGTGAATCGTCGTAAGGGTTCTGCTGTTGGGTTAGCGTAATGAGTAGCGTCAGAGTCTTCTAGAAATGTTCGTAGGGGCGATGATTCGCGTCTTAACACTTCCAAGTTTTTTTTTATGATTCGCGTTTTTATTAGGTTCTGATACTTTATTATTAGCTTAATGTAGGTATATACTATACTATTTGATGTTACGTAAGTATAAGTTCAACCTTTTTCGAGGGGTGACTTTGTTCAATTGGCTTAATCTACAGGACAGCTTGCGCTACTTGTATAAAGATATTTCTTTTACGCTTCGTATTTCACATGTTGCAAAGATTCTGCTACCGGGTAGGAACAGTGATCAAGTAACACTGACCTTGAGATTTGACTAAAATGTGGGAATGATGAAATAATGTTTATCTTAGGCGGAGAAGTATTCCAAATTTGTACCGCACTGTTTGTAACGGACACGGTACTTTCCTTTTCGTGGACGATGGAGGAAATGTACGTTTTAATAGAGCTGACGTGGGAATTTTACGCGCTCCCGTTGAGTAAACAGTGTGATTTACGAACTAGAAACATCCCTCGACTGCCGCTGGAGTGCGTTGCGATCGCGTATTCCACGTTTGGGCCCACGTACCGTATGCACAAGTCGCATCGTTCCCGAGCGTTCAGCAGGACGTTGAACTCGGCACGCTCAACGTTAACGTTCGACAGCACGGTCCGTGTGGCGACGGCTTTAGTCCGTCGGCACACGGACCGTGCATCCGAACGTTGAGCGTTCAGCGTGCCGCGTTTCTGACGCCATAGCGTGGAACAGCACGTTCGGGAGTCTTTCCGAACGTGCAGAGCAATATCTAGCAAGTCAGATATTCTGAGCGTGCGTCTGAGCGTTGACCAATGAGATGGCACAACGCCACCTACGTCACATGCACGCCGTCTCCCTTCAGCACTGAGCTGTGAGGCGCCATATTGGCATTCAGTTGAAGCCTGTACGTATATATGTCGTTTCTGAGCACCAGCAAATTGAGAATCACTCGAAAACCCGTTGTTAACTGCGTGATTTGTTGCAATAAAATAATGATAGACATCATATCGTGGCAAAAGAATTATTGTAACTTCGTATTATGAGAGTATGTCATTTGAAGGTAGCGACACAGCGGCGATCCACCAAAGACAAATTGTTCTTGGTACAATATGTTGTAAATAAATTTCAGTGAGGAGCATAGCTACTATTAATGCATTTAGCAAGTGACAACATCATCTTAGAGCTGACCACAAACGAGTAGGTGTCACTTTAGTGTAATGAGTAGCGTTGATGTATCACGATTCATGCCGGCCGCGGTGGTCTAGCGGTTCTAGGCGCTCAGTCCGGAACCGCGCGACTGCTACGGTCGCAGGTTCGAATCCTGCCTCGGGCATGGATGTGTGTGATGTCCTTAGGTTAGTTAGGTTTAAGCAGTTCTGAGTTCTAGAGGACTGATGACCACAGTTGTTAAGTCGCATAGTGCTCAGAGCCATTTGAACCATTTTTACCGGCAGTCGTGGCCGAGTGGTTAAGGCGTCTGACTTGAAATCAGATTCCCTCTGGGAGCGTAGGTTCGAGTCCTGCCGACTGCGCAAATTTTCTCGCTCTCATAGGGCGGACGTTCAGCTGCATCCTAGCAGTTGTGTCACTACTAAACACGTGGGTCACCAGCAATGTGCAGTGTTATTTGATCCAGGGCGCAGCGTTACAGTCGCGCCCAGAAGCCGCAGCTCATCTCCTCGTCTCACAGCCGTCCACCAGGTGTTAGTACAAGTGGTGCCTCACTGGGCAGTGCAGATGTGTCCAGTTTAGCTTGCAGACGATGACGTGTAGCAATTTATGATAGTCTGCTTTAGGCGGTGGCGCGGCACGGACCTGCTGTCCCGGCCGCGGGCGCGCGTGGACGAGGAAGTGTTTACACCGTCGGTACTCGCGCGTGTTGTTGTCTGACTCGATCACCATGGCACACAATTTTCGAAAGACTACGCTCCAATTTACGTTCGACAACGAATTTGCCAGACCAAAAGCTTTCGAAATAGAGCGTTTTTTGAGGGAAGAAGTTCGTTTACCTGCTACGGACATAATTGGAATACACCTGTCCATTGTCAGCAGTACAATGTACGTAAAGATGACCGATGAAGCTGCGTGTGAAAGAACTCTCTCCGCTGCTCAAAGAGGATTTAAATTTCGACACTCTGATGGCCATATCAGCGATGTAACAGTAGCTCCTTCAGGATTGGGTGTGAGGATGATTCGGATCTTTGAACTGCCGTTTGAGGTGCCAGAATCGATGGTGACTGAATCGCTGCGACCATATGGAACGGTACTTAGTCATACGCCTGAACGCTGGGCAAGTTTTAGTACCTATCCTGTGCTAAACGGCGTGCGACAGGTGCGGATCGTCCTTACTAAACATATCCCGTCTTATTTATACATTGGCGGGTGTAGAGCTATTGTGATCTACGATGGCCAGCCACGCACTTGTTCTGGCAGTGGTGGAGAAGGACATATCCGCTCGGAGTGCATACAACGCCGCGTCGTGCAACTGCCACATGGAGACGCGTCACAGCGAGAAGTTCCCACGCAACTGCCGATAACGTACGTGTCGGTGGCTCGCCGGGAGGTGTTGCCCAGTTCGGAGCGAGACGAAGACGTGTTTATGCAAGAGCCGACCGAGTTACGGGAGCGTGGAGGTGACTCGGAGAATGTCCCTACGCCTACGTCACGTCGGTTGAGGGAGGAACCTTCTGACAACTCACATGAAGCACGCGACGTGGAAGTAGAGGTCGAGACAGTGGCGCCGGCAACGGACCAACGAACGATCGACGAACACAGTGAGGCAGCAGAGGGCAGGGCACGCAAACAGCGATCGCCGAAGCGTCGCAAAAAGCGTCGCCATAATTCGGGTGACACGTCCCCCCCTAGCCTAGGGGACACGGAAGTTATCCTAGCCGACGAACTGTCTGACACAGAACACGTGCCTTTAGAGAACGCTGACAGGATTCCGTCAGATGGAGACCGGATGTCCTGCCTTTCAGATGGTCCCTCTTCATTGACACCGACTGACCCAGACCTGCCGACGAAGGAGTCCGGGATACCAATGTCCCAGCAACCTCGTCGAAATACATCAGAGGACGTTTCTCGGATGGATGACCACTGTGATTGGGCGGAACCAGTCGAGGACATACAGGAATTGCCAACCCCTAATGATGACCACTCACCTACAGGATGCACACCACGGAACGACAACAAAGGAGGGCAGCCCGTTGGCGGGCACCCCTCTGAGCACGAATAGTGGCCTAACGCCCTTGGAGTTCTCAGTGACATGGCACGAGCATGACAACGACAACGAACCAAGCATATAAGGTGGGCACAGTGAACATTAACACCGCACGTTCGCTTGCAAAGATGCAACTTCTCCGGGACATGATTTACGCCACTGACGTTGATATTCTGCTGATGCAGGAAACCTGCAATGCTGCTTTTCCCGACGTGCACGGATACAACACTTACCTAGCGCCGACTCCAGATGGAGGACGTGGCACAGCGATACTAGTCCGGGAAGGGATTCCGATGTGTGACCTCGATTACCTTCCTTCGGCTCGGGGTTTGGCTATGACCGTGAACGGCATTCGTATCGTCAACATCTATGCACCCTCCGGATCTGAAAATCGACAGGCGCGTGCACGATTCTACTCGGAGGAGATTGCCCCCCTATTCCATGGACGGTATGACCACATCTTGATAGGGGGGGATTTTAACTGTGTACTCGCCCCGAAGGATCAAACTCCTAATTTCAGCTCATGCCACGCATTGAACACGATCTGCCGGGACATGGCCCTTATGGACACGTGGGAAAAGATCCATGGGCAGCGAGAGGGCTACACGTATTTTACTAGCCATTCGGCGAGCAGGCTGGATCGGATTTATGTTTCTGACGGATTAAGAGATCACGTGTTGGCTGCTGAACGTTGGCCCACAGCTTTTACGGATCACCTTGCATATTTATGCACGTTAACCCTCCCACGGCAGAGGGTCTGGCGGAGTCGTAGTTCCTGGAAACTCAATTCATCCTTATTGGTGGATCTCGAATGTCGCCAGCGGATCGAAGAAACATGGCAGACTTGCACTCGCCGTCTGCCGCTGCACCGTACGGTTCTTTCGTGGTGGCTGCAGTGTGCAAAACCGGCGATACGAAGAGCTCTCATCACGTATGGCAAGGAAAAAGCGAAATGGCTCCGAGATACACTTGACTATTTCTACATGGTGCTCCGCGACCTGTCCTCCATGGCCCCATCGCTCGAGCGTCAAGCGGAAGTCCATCGCATTCAGGCCTGTATTTTATCGATCACGAGACGTCGACTGGAGGGACTTTCGATCCGTGCTCGGTGCTTGGACAACGTCGATGGAGAACGTATCGGCATGCATCAAGTGTCCAAGGGAAATGCGCGTAATCGCCGATCCCTAATCACAGTACTCCATGATGACGATGGTCGGCCCCTGACGTCACAACGGGACATTGCTGCTGAGTTTCTGGAGCATTATCGCCTCCTTTTCACTGGGACGCCGACGGACAATCGGACAGGAGAAGAACTTTTGCGACAGATGCAAACGGAGGTGGATGGTTCAGATGCAGAGGCGCTATTGGAACCCCTAACGGAAGATGACATCCGGGGCGCACTCGCGAAGGGTGCGGTGCATAAATCCCCTGGGCCAGATGGGTTGACACTCGAATTTTACCGCGCATTTGCGGATTTAATAATGTCCCAGTTGGTATTGATGTATAATGAGTTATTGAGCCCTGACATGGACGTTCCGTCGCAGTTCATGGCGGGACTGCTTATACCAATACCGAAATCGACAGCGAGTGTCAGCGTCCATCAATTTAGACCGCTCACGATGCTCAATTCTGATTATAAGCTCTTTGCGCGAATGTTGGCGGCAAGGCTCAAGACTGTCATATCCAAGACAATACCACCTGACCAGGCTTGTCTAGGGGTTCGGAGCAACATACATACTATCCTCGGCGAATACCGTGACGTAATTTCACTGACGGAAGCTTGTCGCATGCGAGCGGCGTTCGTATCGGTGGACTTTGATCGTGCCTTTGACAGGATCAACCATGATTTCCTTGACTCGACCATGCGACGCATGGCGATACCACAGGATTTTATTACCGTCCTCATGCGCCTCCTTCGCGGCGCTTCTTCGACGGTGAGAGTCAATGGCAGGGAGGTAGGACCGATTCCTGTTTGCAGCTCCGTTAGGCAGGGATGTCCCTTGTCGATGTTACTGTTTACAATAGCGCTCGAACCATTGATGCAGACTCTTAGACGGACTCTAACAGGCGTCCGACTCCGTGCGAGCTCCTTCACGTGTAGTGCATATGCCGACGACTTGATGATACTCGTCCGGTCGGAGAATGAAGTAAGTCAGGTGGTTACCCTTCTTACTACGTACGGCGTAGCTGCGGGAAGCAGGGTCAACATGAATAAAACCAAGATCATGCACATCGGTCGAGGGCTGGACGATCTGCACAGTCCGTTTACGACGGTGGACATCTTGCGATGCTTAGGTGTATTGTTCACCCGATCGCTACGGCAATCAGCGGCGGCGAGCTATCGACGTCTCCTCCAGAACGTCCGACTGCACATACGCAACAATTCACTCCGAACGCTCGACCTGCTCCAAAGGGTGGACTACACTAATGTTCACCTGGCCTCGCGACTGCCGCACCTGGCACAGGTACTGCCAATGCCACATGGTATTGCTGACAGATTAATGGCGGCCTTTGGATACTATGTCAGCCAATGAATGTTGTTTAAGGTCAAATACAAGACTTTAACT
Organism: Schistocerca cancellata; assembly: GCF_023864275.1. Lineage (NCBI taxonomy): Eukaryota > Metazoa > Arthropoda > Insecta > Orthoptera > Acrididae > Schistocerca > Schistocerca cancellata. Next base: position 214,243,838 of record NC_064635.1, read on the forward strand.
CTCCCACACCATGCTGGAGGACTTAACCTCACGGATGTGCGGAACAAGGCTCTAGCTCTATACTTGCGAGCGACGCTACGCACTTGGAACCAACGGCAACACGCCATCACGTCGGCCATCCTGGATGTGCTTCATCCCACGTCCTTTGAACCACCGGTCGCTGTAGGCACAATCTCACCCTCTTTTTCTCACGTCGCGCGATTTTTTGTTGATTTTAGTTATGTTCAGTTACAGATACCTTCTACAAGAATCCCCACTACCCGTGAGATATATCGATACTTGCGGCGTCATCATGGCAGCAATGTTGTCGAACTTAAATACCCAACACGAAACTGGCGACAGATTTGGCGAGCTGTCCATACACCTCTCCTCACCACAGCAGCGCGATCGTCATGGTATACACTAATCAACCGCAAGACAGTCAACCGCCAACGTTTGTACGACATTCACATGGTTGATTCCCCGCTCTGCCTTATATGTGGCATGCAGGACACCGACGAACATTCTCTGCAGTGCGGAGAGGCAAAGGATGTTTGGAGGCTGACGCAACGCATCATGGCCCTCCTCAGGCGCACCGATGAATCAACGATCACGACGGACGCTTTATTTTTCCCTGACGCTGTATTTTTCCCCTCACAAAAAACTTCGGCAATCCGATGGATTGGTGGACACGCATCGCACTACGTGCTCTCGCGGACCTTGATATCGGGCATGGACTATTGGCATTATCTACTAGAACAACACGAAATCATCCGACGCCACTCTAAATATAAAACGACTTTTGCGAACTTTCTAGGCAGCATGTTTCATAACCCCCCGAAGCGGTGGGGAGTCCCAGGTTTACGTTGTTTCGAGGGATAGAATGTACTCCCAGTGAAGTGACGAGGATGTCACTTCAGTCCTATATTTCTTTTCCTTCTTGTTTATATATGATTTTTCTTTTGGGACATAAAAAAAAAAAAAAAAAAAAAGCGGTTCTAGGCGCTGCAGTCTGGAACCGCGCGACCGCTACGGAAAAGAAAGAAAAAAAAAAAAAAAAAAAAAAAAATCAGACATTTGACCTGAAGTTGGTTCGCGTCTTGTGAAGATTAAAAATTTTTTCCTCGCATTCGCGTATATTTTAGGTTCTGATGCTTTACTATTAGTTTAATGTAAGTTTATACTACAATATTTGATGTTATGTAAATATAAGTTCACCTTTCTTTGAGGAGTGAGTTTGTTCGATTGGCTTAATCTACAGGACAGCTTGCGCTATTTGTATAAAGATATTTTGATCCTTTTTCTTTTGAGTTTCGTAATTTTCATGTTGTAAAGATTCTGCTACTGGGTAGGAACAGTGATAAAGTAAGAATGACCTTAGGGTTTTACTAACAAGTGGGAAAGATAAAATAGAGTTTATCTGAAGTGGAGAACTATTGCAAATTTGTGTCACACTGTTTGTAATGGAACTTTTATAAGCCTGTGTCCTTATTGATTGCACATGGTACTTTTCTTTTCGTCTTAAAACATGTACGTGGATATTGAAGTTTTTATTTGTGTATGTTATGTATAGAATAAGGCGACTAGGATACGAATAATGGAGGAAATGTGCGATTTAATAGAGCTAACGTCGGAATTTTACGCACACCTGTTGAGGAAACCGTGTGATTTACGAACTAGAAACATCCCTCGACTGCCGCTGGAGTGCGTTGCGATCGCGTATACACGTCGGGGCCCACGTACCGTATGCACAAGTCGCATCGTTTCTGAGCGTTCAGCAGCACGTTGAACTCGTCACGCTCAACGTTGACGTTCGACAGCACGGTCCGTGTGGCGACGGCTTTAGCGCCTCGGCCGAGCCGTGCTGCCTCGGCCGGGCTGCAGCGGCGCGTGGGTCTCGCCGGCGGCCACATCCTGCCCGCAGCTTCCTCGTGCCAGCCCCGTCACTCCAGGCTTCCAGGCTTCCCCACGCACTGCGAACGTCTCCACGGCGCGGCTCTGGTGTGTCCGCCTCGCAGGCAGCGCCGCGCGTCGCACTGTGCAGTGAGGCGAGGGCGGCTTCTGCACGGGCCGGCCACTGCAGGAGGCGTCGGTGAGTCCTGTCACCTCGGCAATCTCACGAGTTACGGTCGCGTGCTAAAGCCGTGCGCTACGGTTGTGCCACTGTTCGTTACTTGAGAAATCTTGTTAAAAACCTAGTTCACTGGACAAGTCTACGTTGAAAACCCTTTTCCTCATACACGGGTACACATATCGAGCTGACATTTATGTCACTCGTTAAGGTCTACGGTCCCTTGGCGGTGTATAAAATCGGAACTTCTAAGCCAATGCAATCAAAACGGACGCCAGCCGTGTGACATAATTCGATTCTCGCGAACTCACTCGACAAAACATTAGTGTTCTTACTGTCGGCCTTGACTCCTGAAACTTGGCAGTTGTGACCGTGCGGCTAAAGGAAAAAAAGACGGAATTCGTTATCATATCAGATGAAAAAATTTTAATGTCTTTTGTTATCCGACTGTCAATCTGTCCGTCTGTCTGTTAGGACCCCTTTTTTCTCACGAAAGGGTTGACGCATTAAGTTGAAATTTATGTCACTTACTGAGGTCTGTCGTCCCTTGGCGGTGTAATAAATGTAAGCATTCTAAGTAAATGCGATCAAAAGATACGGTCATTTATGGCACATATTTTGATACTCCTAAACTCACGTACTGAAACCTGTACGGTACTTTCAGTTGATGTAGACTCACGAAATCAGGCAAGAAGAAACATTTCACAGCACAAGCAAAGAAAAAAGCGAGGAAGTTGTTAATTTCTAATTATATGACACGAAATAAATATTTCTTTTGTCATTTCTCATACGACTTAATACCCGAAATAAAAACTTCTCTTGCCAGTATCAACGTCGACAACCGGCAGAAAATGTTGACAGCCTCGATTCTTGGCACGGATGAACTGTCTGCATACATAATTACGTCTGCACAGAACCCTCTACTCGCACCTCGCCAGTTATTATTATTATTATTATTATTATTTGCGGATAAGCTCATTAGAAGTACGCAAAATAGTAACAGTTGGGTATTTCCCTCCCTTAGTGTCCAATTTTTTTTTCCATTTTCCTCTGGGCTTTCTGTTTCTTCTCAGCCGTCGTTGTTCCAGTCTTCACCTTTGGTTTTTCCTCTCGGTCAAGTTACTGTTTGTGAATGTTAGACCTGAAGATTTCACTGTTTCGACATCTTCAGGTGTTATGTTCACCAATTTCAGATCATTTGTGATGTAACCATTGCTTTTCATCTTGTGCTGTTGTAAAAGAATTCGACTGTTTGGTTTCTCTCTCGGTTCATTCTTTTAATGACTCCGTAGCATGTTCATCTCCTAGTTTTACTGTCACGGTAGCTTTTTCTGCATTTTGTTATTTCCTGTGTGCCACTGAGTCGGTATTGTTCTTCTACACGTCTTCTACCCACAATTTTTCTTAACATTTGGGTTTCTTTTTCTCAGAGATTTGAGTGTCTACTCAGAATTAATATTTCTTGTCCATAGAGGTATTTTGGTTTAATTACTGTATTGCAGTACCTTAGTTTGGTGTGCTTGCAGGTACATTTCTTGTTGCAGATGGTGTGATGAGATCTTATCAATCTTATGGCATGTAATTTCTTTTGCTTTTGTTTTGATCCGTTTTCCTGGATTGTTTCACGGAGATATTTAAATTGTGGAACTGCTTTAACTCTGCCATATTTTCTCATTTAAATGTGTGTATTGCAAGCTATTTTGTACGTTGTAAATATTTGTTGTTAACTTTGAGACGTATCCTCTAGAACGTATGTTTGATCGCTGTTGACAAACGGATGTTGCACGTTACCGTGCTTCAAGTTTTTGAGCTATTAGGCTCTAAAAAGAACCTGGAAATAGTGAGTATTTTAAAAATGAGATGTGGTTCTAGACTTCCGTGGAAGATCTGACGGTGACTCGTCTCTTACGGCCTCGGTGTCCACGGGACGTTAAATCCTAATCGTAGTGCGAACCACAGGTGATCGTTTTGTGCACCCAACCGGCTGCATCCAGAGAACCGACTGTGCGAACCACATGCCAGTAGCTCTGCATTACTTTCGTGGCGTCCGCGACGTTATCTGTTAACAAGTTAATGCAAGACTGCATATCTCGTGTGCTGCCTCGGCTTATCTCGATACAGAGCGTAGTGGATATCTCGGTCGCTGCAAACATCTGGCTATGCGTCGCTGAGACACTGGCTCGCGACCGCTCCCCAGCCACTAGACTTCACAAACTCTGGCAAAGAGCCTAAGTGGCACGGAACGGCGTCATGCGAGCTCCGTTCAGCGAGGTTAGACCCGTCGTTACTGTCACAGGTGGCAGCCCTGTGTACTACATTTTCTGCGGTCCCAATCATTAACAGATTTAAAGTACTACACAGTTCTGGCACACGAATGTGATCAGCGCTTATCTCCAGCGTCAGTGTGCAATAACCACTCACAGGTAGCAGCTAGCAGGAGAATAAGGGCACATAGAGACTTCTAATAAATTTTACACATAATTGAAAACCTTTTCGAAACTACACTCCTGGAAATTGAAATAAGAACACCGTGAATTCATTGTCCCAGGAAGGGGAAACTTTATTGACACATTCCTGGGGTCAGCTACATCACATGATCACACTGACAGAACCACAGGCACATAGACACAGGCAACAGAGCATGCACAATGTCGGCACTAGCACAGTGTATATCCACCTTTCGCAGCAATGCAGGCTGCTATTCTCCCATGGAGACGATCGTAGAGATGCTGGATGTAGTCCTGTGGAACGGCTTGCCATGCCATTTCCACCTGGCACCTCAGTTGGACCAGCGTTCGTGCTGGACGTGCAGACCGCGTGAGGCGACGCTTCATCCAGTCCCAAACATGCTCAATGGGGGACAGATCCGGAGATCTTGCTGGCCAGGGTAGTTGACTTACACCTTCTAGAGCACGTTGGGTGGCACGGGATACATGCGGACGTGCATTGTCCTGTTGGAACAGCAAGTTCCCTTGCCGGTCTAGGAATGGTAGAACGATGGGTTCGATGACGGTTTGGATGTACCGTGCACTATTCAGTGTCCCCTCGACGATCACCAGTGGTGTACGGCCAGTGTAGGAGATCGCTCCCCACACCATGATGCCGGGTGTTGGCCCTGTGTGCCTCGGTCGTATGCAGTCCTGATTGTGGCGCTCACCTGCACGGCGCCAAACACGCATACGACCATCATTGGCACCAAGGCAGAAGCGACTCTCATCGCTGAAGACGACACGTCTCCATTCGTCCCTCCACTCACGCCTGTCGCGACACCACTGGAGGCGGGCTGCACGATGTTGGGGCGTGAGCGGAAGACGGCCTAACGGTGTGCGGGACCGTAGCCCAGCTTCATGGAGACGGTTGCGAATGGTCCTCGCCGATACCCCAGGAGCAACAGTGTCCCTAATTTGCTGGGAAGTGGCGGTGCGGTCCCCTACGGCACTGCGTAGGATCCTACGGTCTTGGCGTGCATCCGTGCGTCGCTGCGGTCCGGTCCCAGGTCGACGGGCACGTGCACCTTCCGCCGACCACTGGCGACAACATCGATGTACTGTGGAGACCTCACGCCCCACGTGTTGAGCAATTCGGCGGTACGTCCACCCGGCCTCCCGCATGCCCACTATACGCCCTCGCTCAAAGTCCGTCAACTGCACATACGGTTCACGTCCACGCTGTCGCGGCATGCTACCAGTGTTAAAGACTGCGATGGAGCTCCGTATGCCACGGCAAACTGGCTGACACCGACGGCGGCGGTGCACAAATGCTGCGCAGCTAGCGCCATTCGACGGCCAACACCGCGGTTCCTGGTGTGTCCGCTGTGCCGTGCGTGTGATCATTGCTTGTACAGCCCTTTCGCAGTGTCCGGAGCAAGTATGGTGGGTCTGACACATCGGTGTGAATGTGTTCTTTTTTCCATTTCCAGGAGTGTACAAAGTGTGTCGGGGGGGACGCCGAAAACAGTGCAGTCGTTGTCTTAATGAGGAAACGGAGCGATTAATCCGACGTCCAAAAGGGCACGATCGTTGGCTCTGAGGCCAAGAATGAGAGCATTTCTCTAATGGCCAAATTTGTGAGCTGTTCGTGTGCCGCCGTGATTAAAGTACATCGTGCATGGCAAAACCCGCGACCGAGCAGCTGTGGTACATTGCTGGCTGTAGAAGACAGAGGTGAACAAAAGCGGAGTTTTCCACGGGGAGTGAATGTGGAACTGCTGCGGAAACGACCGCCCAGACGAAGCGACAGTGTCTTCCCTGCTGCCTCCGCAGCGACCGCCTGTGGTTCTGCACCCGTGCCGACTGCGGCCGAGGCTGTGGTTTGCGCGGCAAACGGCGCCGACTGGCGACAGGTGGCCTCCTCGAATGAACCCCGCTGTGTGCTGCGTCGGGCAGACGGCCGACGCTTACGACCCCGCAGCAGTCGCCGGAGGAGGCACTGTTGTGACTGGGGAACGTTTCCTCGGCATTCCCTGCGTGATGGGAGGGTCAGCGGATCGACGCAAGTACGCTTCTATCTGTGTCCACCCGCTCCTCGACACGGCGGCGTCTACCAGCACGATAACTAAACTCACAGCATACGTCCGTGATTCGAAGGCAGCACCAGAGTGAGTTTAGCGTACTGCCCTGATGACGACTGAGCCGCCGGATTGAAATGAAATCGAGAAGCCGTGGCACAACCTTTTCACGCCACGCATCCTCAACCGAGAAACCCGGCACCCCCACCCCCACCCCCCAGAACCTCAGCGGCACCCCTCCTGCACCTCTCGCAGTGGACCGCGCTGCAGGAGGTCGTTACTCGGGCCTTTGACAGGTGCTCACACTACTGTGACTGGACAGTGTACAATGTACACGCACAATAAGCAAAACTACGTTATTCACTGCCCTTCGTGGCGTCGCATTTTTGTGGCTTCCGGTGTACTGTACTTATCGCTCGTGTAACTTACATACACGGGACGCTAAGAGTGCTGCCGTATGTGGGTCCGAGTACAGGAAATTTTGAGATGCGCGAGGCGACCGAGGGGAGGAAAAAACGTGAGCGGGAAGCCGGTGAATATGGGAACGGGGCCGGCGCGCATTTGCGTACGCCGCCTTGTAATTACGCAGCGTGTCCGACACGCAGGCGCGCAGATGCGTGACGTGAAGTGACGACACCGCCGTGGAGTCACGCACGCGTGCCTGCCGCGCCCACCTCGCTGGGAGTGGCGTCTCTACACGCACACACACACACACATACTCAGGACCACTCGCACTGCACGCATTGTACTCAAGTCAGGAAAAGCAATTAAAGATACGAGGGTTGTTCGGAAAGTAAGACCCGATCCGTCGTCGAATGAAAACCACAGTGAAAATCAAAAATTTTTTGTTCGCAACCGTTGGCGACTTTGACATCTGCCGTGGCGTTGTACAAACTTTCCAGTGCATGTACATCTACATTTATAGCAAGCCACCCAACTATCTGTGCCGGAGGGCACTTAACGTGCCACTGTCATTACCTCCCTTTCCTATTCCAGTCGCGTACGGTTCGCGGGAAGAACGACTGCCGGGAAGCCTCCGTGCGCGCTCGAATCTCTCTAATTTTACATTCTTGATCTCCTCGGGAGGTATGAGTAGGGGCAAGCATTATATTCGATACCTCATCCAGAAACGCACCCTCTCGAAACCTGGACAGCAAGCTACACCGCGATGCAGAGCGCCACTCTTGCAGAGTATGCCACTTGAGTTTGCTAAACATCTCCGTAACGCTAATACGCTTACCAAATAACCCTGTGACGAAACGCGCCGCTCCTCTTTGGATCTTCTCTATCTGCTCTGTCAACCCGACCTGGTACGGATCCCACACTGATGAGCAGTACTCAAGTATAGGTCGAACGCGTGTTTTGTAAGCCACCTCCTTCGTTGAGGGACTACATTTTCTAAGGACTCTCCCAATGAATCTCACCTTGGCACCCCCCTTACCAACAGTTAATTTTATACGACCATTCCACTTCAGATCGTTCCTCACGCATACTCCCAGATATTTTACAGAAGTGACGGCTACCAGTGTTTGTTCTGCTATATAATCACACAATAAAGGATCCTTCTTTCTATGTATTCGCAATACATTACGTTTCTCTATGTTAAGCGTCAGTTGCCACTCCCTGCACCAAGTGCCTATCCGCTGCAGATCTTCCTGCATTTCTCTGCAATTTTGTAATGCTGGAACTTCTCTGTATACTACAGTATCATTCGCGAAAAGCCGCATGGAACTTCCGACACTATCTACTAGGTCTCGTCCTCACAGCCGGCGGTGCTTTCCGCCAATTCCCTACGTTGGTGTGCCTTCGTTGTTTGTGTCAAAATGTCTTTGTAGCTTGCGGTTCGTGTGAGCAGAGATGAGCAACGGAGGGAGCCAATTAACGGCTGTATTGTGGGTGGTCAAACACTTCCTGTCAGAAACGCTGCAGGAGCCCCTTCATTACCCCTTCAGAATGCGGCTGAAAATTGTCTCGAAGAAATAGACGCATGACATTTATGTTATGTGGGCCGCATAGCTTCAGGGGAAATCTCTCTCCAGATCCACATACTTGGCGGGAGACACTGTTGTTTTAAGCGTTTCTACGTGATCTCTCTGCGATGGGAAGCGATCGACAGGCACTCTGAAGACACTGCCCAGCACACCTTTGCAAAGTTCCGTCGCATTTTCACAGTGGTTCCCATTTCGCGCCTAATCGGACCTTGCTTTCCGAACACACCTCGTACTCGCCGGCAACGCTTTAACTGGTACAAATTCGTGGTCTCGAGTATTTTTCTGTGCCTAATTTTTGCTCTCCTGCACCGGAATAAAATGTCAGGCTATGTAAAGACGTAGGACGGCTGATTGGCAAAGATTGAGACTAATTTTTTTGATATTTGTCTATTACTCCATTTCAGTGTCAGCACGATCTTCTTCAAAGTAGTCCTCGCCTATAGCGTCTGTGCGCGTCTTCGAACCCATGCAGGGTGTTGCTTGTCAGGTCCTCGAGAAATGCCTCACTGCTTCAGAGATCTCAGAGCGATTGCCTCGGAACTTTGCCTCTACTGATGGAAGTGAGGAAGAATTTACAATGGGCAAAAGTGGGACTATAAGGTGGTACACGAGTAATGTCGAACCGAGCCAGAATTGATCTGCGACGTGCGGCCGCGCGTTGTCGTGCTGAACTCGCCGTCCAGCCTTAGCTCCCTTGCAGTGTGCTGCCTTAGGTTAACCAATACCAACGTGTAGCGTACGGTGAGGTGGCAACTGCAGGCTGGTAAATGATACCGTGACAGTCAAAGAATGCGATCGCCACCAGTTTCCCTGCAGATGCAACAAATTTCTCCTTCAGGACTTGGCGATTTCCAAATTGTGATGATTCGTTTTCTTTCAGGATCGTAAGGATGTAGCCACGACTCATCATCGGTGATAATCGGTTCCAGAAACGCAGCAAAGAGAAGCTGCACCTCACAGCCTTCTGTTCGGGAATCATCAGGCGTGCCACCCGACGGACACAGACACGGGTCATACCGAGGTGATCCTGCATAATCGTAAAGACACCGCGATATCAGATTCTCATCACCTGACTGACGTTACGCAATGTTGTCCGCCTTCCCTAACGGACAGTCACAGCATCCGTGCTGCTTGTAACTCGAGTCACAGCAGAAGCAGGAACACCAGGCCCACGTAGCTTCAAAACAGACGAGTCGGCTACCTTTGAAGTGGTCGGACCACCTAAGCACTGTTGCTCGAAGGAGTGCATCTTCCCCAGGTTCGATTCCCGGCGGGGTCAGGGATTTTCTCTACACGTGATGACTGTGTGTTGTGTGATGTCCTTAGGTTAGTTAGGTTTAAGTATTTCTAAGTTCTACGGGACTGATGATCATAGATGTTAAATCCCATAGTGCTCAGAGCCATTCGAACCATTTGAGCGCATCTTCACCGTACGCTTCCCGCAGCTTTCCGTAATTCCCAGTGACTGAATGGTTTAAACGAACACAGAATTTTATTGCGCCGAACTGTTCCTATCGCGGCAGTCTATAATGTGGTATGCATACTGCAATGAGAGTCCAAAAAGTAGAGCATTACTACCGACATACCGATACGAGAGTGCTGCCCGCTGTGGACATCATACATGAACACCCGTTGTTTTCGAATATTCGTGCTACAGTCAGGAAACTACCACGGTAGCTACAGTAGGAAACCAACCTCAGTTGTATTCGAGTTGTAGCACGTCCGTCTTTTCCCACAGACTACTAACGCGAAACTTGTCTCACTTTTACATAACAACTCTCCAGCCGTCCACATCTTTCACAACGTCGACGCGACATGACTCTTCGCGGCCGCTACCAACACTTGTGTAGGAGTCTTGTTTCGATCGCTGGGCAACTGCAGATGCATTGTGGTTCGTTTGAGGATCGAGAAACGACATCCGATACCGGAACCGATGAAAGGAACGTTCTCGCAGCCATCGCCTGGCAACGCACACGCGAGCACCCTTGTCATTCAAATAACTTCCGGGAATCCAGCCACGTAACACATTCAGCGACCGCCTATATTTCGGCGGGAGAACACCCCGCCATTTTCGAGGCTAACTGCAACGGACAGGCGGCGTACATGCAAATTTAAAACCTCGGTTCTCGGACTGAAGCAGGAATGATAACACACACACTGAACACAGGTGCCACCAAAGATGACCAAAGTCAGAGCTATAGATAGTGAGACTACGAATTCACAGGTGAGGTAGCGTTGACTCTGTCCCTCTGTTTTTTTGACAAGGGAGAGAGCCAGAGTTTAAACAGAAACCTCCATCCCTGTTAACGAGGTTGCTCGCTAATTTAATCTCAACTGCCTCCTTAATAACACTGTCCCAATAGCTGGACGTGCATGCCAATATCTCGGTGTTATTATACAACATGGGGTGACCAGTATCCAAGCAAAAGTCAGCAATAGCAGATATACTTGGCTGCTGTAATCGTGTGTGCCGTTTATGCTCAGTACATCGGTCCTCCACGGTCCTGATGGTTTGACCACTATATGCCATGCCGCAGCTACAAGGAATACGATATACATCCGCAGTCCAAGATCATCTTTAACGGAACTCAAAAGCGCTTTAATTTTAGATGGAGGTCAGAAAACACATTTCACATCGGATTTCCGTAAAATACGACCGATCTTGTTGGGCGTGTTTCCTACGTAAGGCAAAAAGGCAGTTGACTTAGGTGTTAACTCAGAACTATCATCAATCATCCGATGTACAGTTGGTCGATAGCGCAACGCAGGTTCAATCTGTCTATCACTATAACCATTTTGACGAAATGAAGCTTCAAGATGGGACAGCTCAGCTGGCAAAGTCTCAGCGTCGGAAAGGACATGTGCCCTGTGTACCAAGGTACGAAGTACCCCTCCACGCTGAGCCGGATGGTGACAACTATTAGCCTGTGGAAGTACAAGTCGGTGTGAGTACGTTTCCTGTAGACTGGGGACTGATGACCTTAGCTGTTTAGTCCCCCTTAAACATCCTAACAACCACCACCACCTGTAGACTGCATGTCCCAATGATCCATCATCCTTCCTCCTAACCAACACGTCATCCTCTTCCACCTCCATCGTAAAACGAATGTTCGGGTGGATCGAGATCAGATGTTCTAGAAAGACATTCAAATTCTCCCTACCATGAGGTCAAACAACGAAGGTATCGTCAACGTATCTAAAGAAACACGCGGATGCCCGCATCTCGTGGTCGTGCGGTAGCGTTCTCGCTTCCCACGCCCGGGTTCCCGGGTTCGATTCCCGGCGGCGTCAGGGATTTTCTCTGCCTCATGATGGCTGGGTGTTGTGTGCTGTCCTTAGGTTAGTTAGGTTTAAGTAGTTCTAAGTTGTAGGGGACTGATGACCATAGATGTTAAGTCCCATAGTGCTCAGAGCCATTTGAACCATTTTTGAAACACGCGGGTTTCAAAGGCGCCAACTCCAATGCACGTTCCTCGAAGTCTTCCATAAACAAATTTGCGATCATAGGAGACAACGGACTACCCATCGCAACTCCATCTGTCTGCTCGTAATATTGGTCATTAAATAAAAAGTAAGTGGATGTCAACACATGCCAAAAGAGATTAGTTACTTCAGAACCAAACCTGGCCTCAATTAACAGTAACGAATCAGAGGAACACGAGTGAAGAGAGAGACCACATCGAAACTCACTAAAATATCAGAGTCATTCAACCGCCGTCCCTCCAAACGACGTAAAAAAATCAGCTGAGTACCTGACATGATGTTCACACCGACCTGTCCCATATTTCGCGATAATACAAAGCGTGCTGCCCTTCTTTGAACTTTTTCGATGTATTCTGTCAATTATATCTGGCAAGGATCCCACATCGTGCAGGAATATTCTAAAAGAGGACGGACAAGCGTAGTGTAGGCAGTCTCCTTAGTAGGTCTGTTACATTTTCTAAGTGTCCTGCTAATAAAACTCAGTCTTTGGTTAGCCTTCCCCACCATATTTTCTATGTGTTCCTTCCAGTTTAAGTTGTATGCATAACATATGATGTGTAGTTGTTACTACAGTACGTTACAATCTCACCAAGTATAAATTACACACTTAGTAACAGAAGCAGTATATAGTGACGAGTATTTTGAGCCGCTTTGAATGTTAATAAGTATGTCAGACATGTTGATCATGTAAGAGTGTAACACTAAAATTTTTATTGCAACTCCTCTAATAAATTTCCTGTTTTGTTTCATAAGCCTATGGAAATGGAAATAATAGGAAACTGGAGTTCTCTATCACATCGCAGTAAAAATGATGTAGTCCATCATTGGAGGCATTTTATTTGAGTATTGCCATAAATATCTTAAATCGCTCTTAGTATAAGAGAAAGTGTGGCAGTTTTTTCCCAAGTGCAAAAGACAAATTTATGTGGCCAAAGACGGTACTTCGCTTGTTTCACTTCTGTAACATTCATCTCACTAATCCCGTTTGAAACAGTTTCTCGTTAAATGTAACAGCTTTGTCGTTCTGATACTGCCAAACCGTTTGCTGTTAACAGCGTAACGATCTGTCTGAGATGCCGTTAAGACCGCTGCCAAAAGATAGCGGGGCAGCGACGGAATGCGTTATATATAGCATTGGCAGGGAAAGGTGAGGAAGTATCGCGAAAGTAGGGTTTTTCGAGTGTCCATTCTTAGAGTGACGTACGCGAGACGGGATGGAATGCACAGACAGCCGAGTCTGACGTAGAATGAACGTGGAGCCTCGTCCCTAGGTCGGCTAGAAGGTTCACGGAGTTGTGCATTCGAGATAAGATTAACATTCCGCCCCCAGTACATCCATCTGCATACAGGCAGTTACTTCCGGCATGTTACATCCATCCCTATACAAACTGCGGACGTTTGTAGTTGCCTAACTAAAACTGGTAAAAAATTGGTTTGGTTTAAATACATCAGCTACATATAGGGAAAAAAATGTTCTGTTTAAGTAATTATAGCTTGTTGCTGAATGTCTCTGTAAAATATTTAAACTAACTTTTTTCGTAACTCCACAGAAAGAGTAGCGTTTCTTACGTGTACATATCCAAACAAACATTCCTTTTCACGTATTTTGTAGATTGCAGAGAAAATGCACCTTATTTGAAACGTGCTATTTGAAAACATATGGCCACTTTGTCTGCATGTAATTTTGTAGTAAATAAATGGTTTTGTCTTTCTGTTACAGGTGAGTCCTGTGAGAATGTCGACTATTCTCCGTGCGCTGCCTTCTTTGGACCTTACCTCGGTAATGTTGCACAACTAGAGTATTATTGGGTCCCCAGCTGTAGTCCTAACACAGTTGACTATTTGTCTACGGCTCTGTTCGTGTCACGAGGGCTGTTCGTATACTAAGGTCCGATAGGGCGCGAAATGGAAACCGCCGTGAAAATCCTACGAAGCTTTGCAGAATTGTGTCGGGCCGTGTCTCCAGTACGCCAGTCGATCGCGTCGCAGAGATTCCCCAGATTTAATGCAACCCCACGTAACGCGCCTGTCGTGCAATTCCTTCGTCACGACAGCTGTCGGTCACACTCTGCAGGGGCAACGAAGACGCCCCTGCAGCGCTTTCCGTGGGAGGTGTTTGGTCACCCACCATACTGTGATCTGCTCTGCTCGCACGAACGACGTTTCTGCACACACAACGAACTGCACACGAGCGCTGAGAAGTGGCGGAAAGCACAGGTAGCTGCCTGCTGTGACGACGGTACTGGAAACTCGATTCAGCGTCACGACAGATGTCCAAGTGGGAGCAGCGACTGTGTAGGGAAGTAGCTGAATGGCGGAACTGATTGTTGCAACTAAAATAGTTCTGATTTTCACTGTGGTTCCTATTTTGCGATCGATAGGACCTTAATAAACGAATAGCTCTCGTATTTAAATCCCATTTCTGTCCTTACTTTTGGTTTTTGACTGTTCAAGAAAAAAACGTAATTTTTTTTTATATTATCTGTTTTGTTAGGCGCAACCCTAAATTGCTTTGTCCGGTACAACTTGAGCATACTGTTGTGGTTGTTTAACATTCCCATTGTTATTACTCAGGATAGACATTTCTGACAGCCTACAATATACTATCATAAAAATGAAAAGAACACCCTCAATAGTGCAAGTTCGTGCACCGAGAAATAAAGTGGGAACAATAAGCTGTTGCCACTCTTTGTTCAAATATGTGTTCCCATTAGCGTTCCCCGCCTCCCCCCCCCCCTCGAGAAGAGTTACTTTATTTAACGCTAAGGCCTACAACTAGTGTTACGTCAGTTCTTCTACTTTCGTGTTAAAGCTGTTTATGAATTTCTGTGGCATCCTTGTACTTGCAGCAGTAATTGGATATCAGAATAGCAGAGAAGCGAACCTGACTTGTCTGTTAGGCCCCGGCGCCAGTTGCTCCGAGCGTAGCGCGGCCGAGCTTATATGGAAACTACTAAAAGAAGCATGAAAACAGGGCTTATTGGATATCTTCCACAGCAGCAGTCTGAAAGGTGGCCACACTATGATACAGTAGGACACGTAAAACAAGTGTCACGCAGCATACACGAGGGACATTCTAAAAGTGAACAACGTTGTTTCTCCAAACATTTTTGTTCAAGAAAATGGAAAAAAATTTCAATTAACTCGCGGGAATGCAGCCGCGTGACATTCCCGACAGCCGCTGATATTATTTGGACAGGAGCTCATCCTTCCATTTTCAACGCAGGAAGGCGCTGCACAAGGAAATTTAAAACTTCGGTTTGCAGAGCAATTTCGAAAGGATAATACACACACAGACACACACACACACACACACACACACACACACTGTGAACACTAGCACCATCACACAACCAAAGATGACCAACAGCAGCTATCGATAGTGAAGATGCTGAAGAACGAGTGACCTACCATTGGCTCTGCCCCTCTGTTTTTTGGCAAGGGAGGGATCAGGTTTCCACGCAGAATTTTAGCAGAAGCCTTCACCTCTATTTACACGGTTAGCTGGTTAATTAACTTCAACTGCTTCCTTAGAAACACTATCCCAATATACAGCATACCAGAATCTCCGTGTTAGATTCCATAGGATGATGGGAGCAAAGACAGAGTTCTGCAACAGCCAGTTTGCTCACTGTCGATAACTTCTGGTGTCAGCCGTCTGTGATTGGTGTGGTGGCGTTAGCGTTTACAGTGTGCGTGTGTTAACTTTTTGGAATTGCTCTGCATACCAAGGTTGTAAATTTCCTTGTACAGTGTTTTCCTGCTGCAGTTTTGCCTTGAAAATAACAGCGTCGTCTTCTGCCGAAATATCGCCAGTTCTCGACGCCAGCCGGCTGTATTCCCGTTAAGTTTCCTGAACACTGTGTAAACCGAGAGAAACTCAGGTCTTACAAACAAAACTTCTTTTAGATCTTATTTTGATATCTGCTTTTCTACATAGTCGTCGTTCAAATTTAAACATTTGTTGCAGTGCTCCACAAGCTTTCCTGTGACTTCTGCCAAGATGTTGAACCAGGTACTAACGTCGCCCTTCAGTTAAGTGACATTTTCACACTGTCTTCTGCCGAAGAAAGAAGTGCTCGAGTTGAGGGAAACAGGTGGCAATCACTCGGAGCCTATACGTTTGTACCAATAGTAGTCAAACAGGGTTTTGAGATGCCAGCCCGACTCCCTCTCTCGTTCCCATCTGTCTGTTATATAGAAAGGGACTTCATAAGGAGGGCTGAGACATCCTTCAGTCCTTCTTCACAGTGAATCGCTCACTCTTTCAGGTGCTACTCTTTCCATTAGGATTGCATCACAAGCATTAGTTGCAGGCTTCTACAACGTCTGCACGTAGGTTGCTGGGTTGAGCATATACCGATGCCTCTAAATGTCGTCGTAGCCGCAGGGTCAACGGATTCAGATGTGGAGAACGAGGAGGCCGCGCTACCGAACCTCCTCGACCAGTCCGTCGCCGATGGAACGTTGCGGTAAGGTGGAGACTTTCCCTTGACGTTGAATCACGAAACTTGGCAAGAAAAAGAGTTTCACAGTACAGGCAAAGGAAAGACTCAAAAATTTGCTAATTTTTAATTATATCAGACGAAAACAATATACCTTTTGTCATTTGTTATCCGACTTCAGAAGTGAAATATAAAACATCCTCGGTCTTGTAATGCCTGGGACCGGTACCTTGCCGTTATAAACGTCGACAACGGGAAAAAAGTCTCAAGATCCTCGGTTCCCAGAATGGATGACCTGTCTGTACATCTATATCTACATGATTACTCTGCAATTCACATTTAAGTGCTTGGCAGAGGGTTCATCGAACCACAATCATATTATCTCCCTACCATTCCACTCCCGAACAGCGCGCGGGAAAAACGAACACCTAAACCTTTCTGTTCGAGCTCTGATTTCTATTATTTTATTTTCATGATCATTCCTACCTATGTAGGTTGGGCTCAACAAAATATTTTCGCATTCGGAAGAGAAAGTTGGTGACTGAAATTTCGTAAATAGATCTCGCCGCGACGAAAAACGTCTTTGCTGTAATGACTTCTATCCCAACTCGCGTATCATATCTGCCACACTCTCTCCCCTATTACGTGATAATACAAAACGAGCTGCCCTTTTTTGCACCCTTTCGATGTCCTCCGTCAATCCCACCTGGTGGGGATCCCACACCGCGCAGCAATATTCTAACAGAGGACGAACGAGTGTAGTGTAAGCTGTCTCTTTAGTGGACTTGTAGCATCTTCTCAGTGCTTCTAAGTGTCCTGCCAATGAAACGCAACCTTTGGCTCGCCTTCCCCACAATATTATCTATGTGGTCTTTTCAACTGAAGTTGTTCGTAATTTTAACACCCAGGTACTTAGTTGAATTAACAGCCTTGAGAATTGTACTATTTATCGAGTAATCGAATTCCAACGGATTTCTTTTGGGAACTCATGTGGATCACCTCACACTTTTCGTTATTTAGCCACCTGCCACACCATACAGCAGTCTTTTCTAAATCGCTTTGCAACTGATACTGGTCTTCGGATGATGTCACTAGACGGTAAATTACAGCATCATCTGCGAACAACCTAAGAGAACTGCTCAGATTGTCACCCAGGTCATTTATATAGATCAGGAACAGCAGAGGTCCCAGGACGCTTCCCTGGGGAACACCTGAAATCACTTCAGTTTTACTCGATGATTTGCCTTCTATTACTATGAACTGTATACGTAATTAATTTTCTGTGTAATGTTCTACTCGGACACAGACAATTTTTTATCCGAAATAACGATACTAATTTCCGCATATTGCTTGGTAGAAAATTACTGAGGATGTAATTCGAGAGTTCTTTGCATCCTCACTTTGCGAACTGCTACTGTACGTACTCCGTGTTTATTAGGTTTACCCGTTTACCCATATGTTGTCGATATTACCTAGTTACTGAAAGGTAACAACATGTGTCCCCCATGTCGCTGCGTTGTCGACAGTGTGGGACACCTACACCCAGTTGTACGCATACCACAATCCGCGTGTTGCGAAGTACAACTTGATCCATTGTGTTGTCAGTGCGTCGGTTGTGAGGGAGTAACAACGAGCGTTATCACGTATCTCTGCTACGTGCGCGCTGTGTAGAGTTAACTGGTTGAGAGCGGCGTACTTTACGACTTTACTGTGTCGTCTCCGTTTACGTAAGTGGCGACGTCTGCCTACCGAAGACAGTATTTCCGAGCTGTGGCGATGCACAATAATCTCGAAATTATGTAGAAGTAGTTCGGTGTACGCATGTAAACTAATGAAGTGACGTCAGGGGATAGGATTTGAAGCTCAGTGTCCAGCCAGTACAGCGTAAGTCACAAAAAAGATCGAAAAACTTGCCCTTGAAGATTATTACGGGATGCAAACATAAAATGTAAGTCGTATTGATGTTTTAGTAAGTAAATAAAATATATTTTATTAAACCTTCTGTTTCTACATATTTCAACTTACGCCCGCTGCTCTCTTCTTTTTGGACTCCGGGCCAGTATGAGGACCTACTTGATATATATTCCCAGGACGAATATCTCGCGATTGTCGGTAAAGACAACAGCCAAAAATCGTCTAGATCCTCGATTCCCTGCGTGGATGAACTGTGTACCGTACATAATTTCTGCGGAACCCTCTGTGTGTGAGTCCGGCTCGCACTTGGCCAGTTTATGTGTATGTATAGATTAAGCAGAAACAAGTTTGATTCCGGAAGTGGTGGCCCGTTTTAACTGTCACAGCGTCACGCGCTCTGTGAACTTTCCGCGCAGGGCCGACACGCTTTATTTACAAACTGAAGCCCCAGAAGAAGTGTGCGGTCAGCAGCGGAAGCTGTTATCTCGTCCGAGAGCACAAAGACGCTTGTGGTGGGTTCGGCGGAGTCGCTGAAATGGCAGCGCGCAGGCGACGTTTCGACACATGTGTACACTGCCGTCTTCAGGGGTCTCGGGAGCGGCGAGGCGTTGTCACGCACGCGTGCCAGCTGGTCGGCGGCGAGAATCAAAGAGACCGGTCCAATCTGGAGTGACTGGCGCGCGCTAACAGGCGTGTAATTAAAAGCCAGCCGGCGGCCAGCACAAGGGGGCGTGGCACGCGCCCCTCATCTCGGCTGCCAAGTTCCCACAAATCTGCATTCGAAAAGTGAGACCGAAGCGAGATGGCGCACTGGACTCGCATTTGCAGGCGAATGTGGTTTTTAACTGGCATTCGGTACGTGCCTATTCAGCCATCTCGACACTTGAAGTGGTATAATCCGCCTGCGTGACCGAGGTCGCATGCTCGTGCAGTGGTGTTCAACCCGGGGTAAGCCAGTTCGAATCCTGGATGCGGTGAAAAAATTCCACTGCCAGTATTTGGCTGGTAGGGGGAAGTTCCTGATCTGCAGACTTTGTGCCCGTGTCGTGGGTTCAATACCAAACTTCTCCGCAGTGTGTCTCCAGTTGAGGGCGTCTGTCACGGTTGACGATGATCCGCCCATCGAACAGGGACGTTGAGGTCTGCGGTCTCCTTGGCGGTCTTCGAGAGGAGCGCTCTGTGTGCCGGCACCGGGTTTCACACTCCCCCTTTTCTCATCATCATCATCATCATCATCATCATACAGCATGGACATTACACTCGACACACACACACATACACAATACATACATGTACTATACAAGTATTGTAATGCAACATGTTGTAAATAAATAAACGGTCCGCACCTCGTGGTCGTGCGGTAGGGTTCTCGCTTCCCGCGCCCGGGTTCCCGGGTTCGATTCCCGGCGGGATCAGGGATTTTCTCTGCCTCGTGATGACTGGGTGTGGAATAGAACTCCAAAAGTTATACGATGGGCCACAATTTTTGAGGCCGGCCGCGGTGGCCGTGCGGTTGTAGGCGCTCCAGTCCGGAGCCGCGCTGCTGCTACGGTCGCAGGTTCGAATCCTGCCTCAGGCATGGGTGTGTGTGATGTCCTTAGGTTAGTTAGGTTTAAGTAGTTCTAAGTTCTAGGGGACTGATGACCATAGATGTTAAGTCCGATAGTGCTCAGAGCCATTTGAACCATTTTAAATAAATAAACAAAAAAGTGGGAATTGTTGTGACTTGGCAAGACAGCCAAGCCACTATGAGAGGAAGCCGAAAGACACGCGTTTAAGCTCACGCAGGCTGCCGTGAGGTCTGGAAAATGACAATGTAATTAATATAGCCAATACGGTACGTAGCTGCTGGAATACTTAACTTTAATCCATAATTGGTGTACATCGCTCTTGACTGTACAGGTTTTACAATCTCAATATTAACTGGTAATGGCGCCTTGCTAGGTCGTAGCAAATGACGTAGCTGAAGGCTATGCTAACTATCGTCTCGGCAAATGAGAGCGTAATTTGTCAGTGAACCATCTCTAGCAAAGTCGGCTGTACAACTGGGGCGAGTGCTGGGAAGTCTCTCTAGACCTGCCGTGTGGCGGCGCTCGGTCTGCAATCACTGACAGTGGCGACACGCGGGTCCGTCGTATACTAGCGGACCGCGGCCGATTTAAAGGCTACCACCTAGCAAGTGTGGTGTCTGGCGGTGACACCCCAGGAATAGTATACTAAAGTTTGTTATGATAATTCAAAGTAGTTTATGACGTACTCTGGTACTATGTCACATAGGCTTAACAAAAGACTAATTCTAACATGGAACAAACCTTACAACCAAAGTGCACCAAACCGACTAAACTAGACTGAAATGGGAAAGAAGATAAACACGTAGTATTCTACAAAAATCCTACTGCTAACACAATAAATCACGATTTCCGTTGGTAAACATTCGGAATAATCCCAATAGAATCCATATTAATGACTATATTTTTAAATGAACAATAAAATGTTAATTTGTATGTCAAAAGCTGCGGACACGGAATTGAACATTTGTGCAGATCTATAAGTACCCTCTAGACAGAACATGACAACATTATACAAGAACAAGATTTGGGTATCGCTGCCACACATATAGATACTCCTGTATTCATTCAATACATGTATAAGGTACATAGTGACGTAACAAAAGTCACGCGATATCTCTAACACCGTGTCGGACCTCCTACTGCCCGATGTACTGCAGCAAGTCCACACGGCCCGTTGGGAAGCCCGCTGCACAAATACTGGGCCTCTGCAGGCGTCCTCAACAGCGAAAGAGTGTCGTCGGTACACGAACTCGCCTCTCCACCAAGTTGCAAAGTCTCTTATGTGACACGTGTTCCGAAGAAACTGTAGGGATATATGGTTTGGATCTTCTTCTTCCTCCACGCCAAACACATAGATGATTTCAGACGTGCTATAACTGTCGTGTGAATCTCCTCGATGTTTGTGTCTGATTACACCATCGTGGGTTGAATTAGACCGTAGTGAGTGCCTCCGATTTTAGATGGCCTCTTGCTGGTCCGATGGCAACCGCTGCCTGAGCACGGTTATCGTTCCTGCGAGAGGGAGTCTATCTTATTTACGACCTTGATGTAGAGATGCTTGCTTTTCCAGCACGTCTACACGTTCATTTTCAGCTGTCCCAGCGTGGTCTTTCATCCGTACCATCGCCATGTTGCGGTACTTCTGCTGCAACCGAAACACAATGTCGGCAATTGCTGCAACTATGGGGTCGATACAGGAGTTGATGGTGTGCAATCAGTTATAGGGCTGACACACTGTCACATTTGGGTCTGCCGTGGTCATCTGTGCGAGTAGCAGGGCTTCCAAAATGGAAATCAGCTCGGCTGTGATAAAGTGGGGTATGGACCCTGTTTGTACAGGCCCTGATCTTTGCTTCGGCGTATCCAGTGGGCAGTAACAGCGCCGTCACTCGACTTGGACCCATCTGTACACATTAACCATGCATCATGATAGCGAGACAGCAGTTCCACTGCCGTTGCCT
Source organism: Schistocerca cancellata (assembly GCF_023864275.1). Taxonomy (NCBI): domain Eukaryota; kingdom Metazoa; phylum Arthropoda; class Insecta; order Orthoptera; family Acrididae; genus Schistocerca; species Schistocerca cancellata. Next base: position 214,265,760 of record NC_064635.1, read on the forward strand.
AAGTTGGGTCCTGCTTTCGAAACGAACTGGTCCTGGCATCAGTCTGCAGAATCCTATTTTCTTATGGCCTGCTGTAATGGGAGGATAGTGGTTCAAATCCCATTTTCGTAGTACTATATTAAGAAAACTCCGACGGTGGTGCCAACGAAAAAAAAAAAAAAGAGGAAACGACCTACTTCATTCCCGAGTCCTCTGCCGGCCGTTGTGGCCGAGCGGTTCTAGACACATCGCAGGTTCGAATGTGAATCCTGCAGGTTCGAATCCTGCGTCGGGCATGGATGTGTGTGATGTCCGTAGGTTAGTTAGGTTTAAGTAGTTCTAAGTTCTAGGGGACTGATGACCTCAGAAGTTAAGTCCCATAGTGCTCAGAGCCATTATTTGCTTGCGAGCAGAGTTGTGTTAGTCGTAGGTAAACACTGTTCTGTTTTTAGGTTAGTTAGATTTAAGTAGTTCCAAGTTCTAGGGGACTAATGACCTCAGATGTTAAGTCCCGTAGTGCTCAAAGCCATTTGAACCATTTTTTGAACCGAGTCCTCTCCAAACAAACCTGACGTTTCGTCCGTAATGAGGTCCTCGTTTACAGATGTTAAACTCTTACGTTCCTGTCTTAGTTCGTGCAAAATCATTAAGTTTCTTATTGGAAACAACTCTATTGCTGTTCATTATGACCTCACTGTTTCAAAAGTCAGTGCGGTTTGGAAACTTGTAAAAATAGTGATGCAAGGTGCAATTGCCTGTCCAAAAACAAATGAAACACCCAGGAGACACGAAGGGTTGCCAATATAGCTTTGTACACGTACACAGCATGTGCACGTTTGTTAACAAATACAGTTGCAATGCTGTGTGACGTCACCACAGTGCATTAATGTTCCTGCTCAGTGTTGTTACCCGGCCTAGTGGGCTGTGTATGTGGAAATGTGCTATTAAACAGTTAATTTTAACATTGCTTTCATTCATTAGCGACCGAATATTTCCCGGCAAGGGAATCTTGATTTTTTCGATGTTGTGCCATTTTTGTGTGGAGCATATTTATAACATCCAGACGTGATGGGTTGGATCTTTTCTATCTTCTGGATGTTCGCTGTGTGGGAGGGTATATCACCTCAGTATTATAGAGGCGTGCAGGGAAACACGTGTCCCAATCTTACTGCAATAAGTGATGTCAGAAGTCTTCTCGGAATATCCATCTGGCAATACCGCCCTGTCGTTGGGTTAGTCTGCTGGACTGAAGCGAAGGAAAGGCCCTTTTTCTGCTCCGATATTTGCCAGTGCTGTTGCCATTGCCCGTATGTCTCTTTTCTTGAAACGTGGGAGAAGTAAGCTGCGTAAGTAGGGTGTCCCCTTCCGAGGTTGTACACCTGGCCCGCGGTCGTGTGTGTCGTGTGGCGATACGCGATCACCCGGGCGAGCAGACGCTGGAGACACGGACGGAGGTGGACGGGAGCAGCACTACGGCCTGGAGGGACCGTCGTTTCGCCTCCTGTTTGGTCCTCTGCTGGCAGTCGACTTCCGCCTGATGAGGAACACCCTACCTGGCACCAACTCCGTGCCTAAAAACCACCGGGATCCAATTTATGGGAATTGCGTGACTTCTCTGGAAACACGTTAACGTATGGCTCAAATGGCTCTGTGCACTATCGCACTTAACTTCTGAGGTCATCAGTCCCCTAGAACTTAGAACTACTTAAACCTAACTAACCTAAGGACATCACACACATCCATGCCCGAGGCACGACTCGAACCTGCGACCGTACCGGTCGTCGCGCGGTTCCAGACTGTAGCGCCTAGAACCGCTCGGCCACACCGTCCGGCACATTAAGGTATTGCGTTCCGTGGGTGGAACAACACGCTGTTTAGCAGTTGGTGATAACGTTTTCGCTCTTCAATGTAGATAAATATGCAGTTACTGTTCACTTCTTCACAGAGGCATGTAAGAAAATGATGACGACGTGCGTGTGTGTGTGTGTGTGTGTGTGTGTGTGTGTGTGTGTGTGTCTGTGATGATGTGTAGTGATGATGCTGATGATGAGAACGTTGTGTGTTCTAGCGATGACGAATATATGTGTGATAGTATTTATAGGAGTATGTGTTGTGTTGGCAGAAGGGCCAACACCGTGTTACTAGAGGAGGCCGAAATGCACGCGTTTTAGCAGGCTGGCGTGAGGAGCGAAGAACTATACTGACGCGAGGTCGGGAACATGACAAGGAAGTAGAATTCAGAAAGTGGACGTAGTCAGTTTGATACTTAACTTTAATCCATTAACGATGAACGTCGCTCTTCGCGGTACATGATTCACGATATTATCTGTTCAGATATAGTAACTATAGTAACTGAATATGGCGCCTTGATAGGTCGTAGCAAATGACGTAACTGAAGGCTATGCTAAACTGTCGTCTCTACAATTGAGAGCGTAATTTGTCAGTGACCCATCGCTAGCAAAGTCGGCTGTACAATTGGGGCGAGTGCTAGGAAGTCTCTGTAGACCTGCCGTGTGGCGGCGCTCGGTCTGCAATCACTGATAGTGGCGACACGCGGGTCCGACGTATACTTACGGACCGCGGCCGATTTCAAGGCTACCACCTAGCAAGTGTGGTGTCTGGCGGTGACACCACAGTATGAGTGCTGCTGTAACAGCACTGCGGCCCAGCAGTGCGTCAACAGCTGAAATGTCAGACCCCCGCGAGTAGCGTGTGGGACCTGCACGCGGCGGCGACGGAGCCGTTTCCGCGGGACTGCGTGGCGTCACCGGAGGAAGCTGACGGAGCTGACGGCGCGGTCGACCGCAGTGTGGGCCGAGCGCCTCGCACGTGCTGCTGGCGGCTCCACTGTGCGCGCCCAGGCCTGTGGATCTACGTGGAGCGTCTTTACGGCAGAACGGACACGGCGAACGAGAATTCTCTCTGCTGTAAACGGCGGGAGCACGTAAGTACACACCAATTGGTCGTGTTCGGTTCGTATTCGCTCGTGTTCGTCAGTATTCCACTGGTTGTCGATCATTCGGCGAATCGTCAAAGGAATTTCGCGTCATCTTCGCTTTGTCGCTTGCGGCACAGAAAGCTTTCGTCTCCCATCCTGTCTACCGTTTTCGTTGTCGACACGAGTGGTCCGAGCGGTGGATTTAGCCGAAGAAAATGTGATGTTACTGACAGAAGAATGTAGATATCGTAGATGCTTCTGGGATCCAAAAGCCGAAGAAAAAGAAACTTCGTTGCTAGAAAATTGCCGAACCACTCAAAAGTACAACTAGTGACGTGAGAAAGAACACAGATCAATCAAAACGTCGTACAGTGAGAAATGAAGAAACTCAAACTTTATATTTATTTTCATAAAAACGAAAAGCGCAAAACATTTCCTTGAAAGTCAACAAGTGCGAATATATATATATATATATATATATATATATATATATATATATATATATATATATATCTTACGCCGATTTAAATTAAAAATTTGCGAAAGCCGGCATCATGTTCTTACGTAGGTTCGAGGTATCTGTAATTTTACGCGGCACATGCATGACTTGGACCTGGAATCCGATTGTCCCGCTTCCAACTGAGCCCCGACGGCCAGCGAAGACGTGTCTCGAGACGAGGAATACCAGCCAGCCTGACGTGTCACCCCACCCGCCGTACAGCTCGACAACCAGTAGCCGTGGTGTGGGTTCCATTTCGCTTCACACCAGGACTGTCTGGTCGTCGCGCGCGGCACCATTGCAGCACAGCGCTACGATGACGACATTCTTCTACCCGTTTTGTTGCCGTTCGTGGCAAGCCACCCAGGGCGTACATTTCAGCAAGATAAAGCCCGACCCCACACGGCGAATGTTTCTGTTGTTTTTGTCGGTGCTTGCCAAACCCTGCCGCGGCCTGCAAGTTCCACGTCTCCCCCCCGCCCCCCCCCCCCCCAGCCGAGAACGTCTGGAGCGTTACGAGCAGGGCCCCCCAACCAACTCCGGACTATGACCATCTACCGCGCCAACTGGACACAACTCGGCACGATATCCCTTAGGAGGACGCGCAACAACTCCGTGAATGTTCCATAAAAACTGATATGCGGCAGTTCTCCCGTGTTTTTATGGAACAATCAGTACGCCGGGAAAGCTTTAAACATCACAACTCCGTGAATGAATGCCGAGCCGAATAACTGCTTGCGTGAGAGCCAGAGGTAACCAACATCTTATTCACCTGCTCAATTTGTCAGGCTCTCGAACAAATCATCAAGTTTTTCAGAAATTATAGTCATTGGTTTGTCTGTACGTGTAAATCATATCTACCGATTTCTGCCCTATTCCGATAATTCCATGGCGGAGCGCCGTTACTTTAGTCTTAGAGTGTACTTGGAAGTACTAACCAACCTAAAAACGTATAATTTGTAATAGCCATAATTCCTGACACAATGTTGTTAAGTGCACCGACCCGAGTCACCAATAGGAATATCTGCACTTACGGTCTGTGCAGCGGTTACTGAATTGCGAAACTATCGTTATTGTAAATGTTCTCGGCTGGTACTGACCGCCGGCCGGAGTGGGCGAACGGTTCTGGGCGCTACAGTCTGGAACGGCGTGACCGCTACGCTCGCAGGTTCGAATCCTGCGTCGGGCATGGATGTGTGTGATGTCCGTAGGTTAGTTAGGTTTAAGTAGTTCTAGGGGACTGATGACCTCAGAAGTTAAGTCCCATAGTGCTCAGAGCCATTTTTTGCTTGTGACCAGAGTTCTGTTGGTCGTAGGTAAACACTGTTCTGTTTTTAAATATTTTGTTCATTTGCAATGAGAAGCTAACGATAAGCACGTGTCTAAATGATATTTGGTCTGTGCTAAGGGTAGCTAGAGCTGTAATTCAGTGTCTAGTGCAGTAGCTCGAGGATTTCACGTTTACGTACAAACTGAGACACCAAAGCTTTTTTTCTTTTTTTCGTACGTCATACAGTATTATATCCCGTGTACCGATTAATAGCGCTAAAAAACCATAACGCAGCGTTCATATTCTGAGTTGATGGAAGTCATGGATGGCGATATGCAGATATACAGGCGGCGTAGTACAGCGTACACAGGGTATAAAAGGGCAGCGCGTTGGTGGAGGTGTCACTTGTACTTGATGATAACACGTGAGAAGCCTACCGACGTACTTACGGCCGCACGACGCGAACTAACAGCCTTTGAAGGCGGCACGGTATTTGCAGTTAGGCGCATGGGAAATTCCATTTAGGAAATCGTTGTTGTTGTTGTTGTTGTTGTGGTCTTCAGTCCTGAGACTGGTTTGATGCAGCTCTCCATGCTACTCTATCCTGTGCAAGCTCCTTCATCTCCCAGTACCTACTGCAACCTACATCCTTCTGAATCTGCTTAGTGTATTCATCTCTTGGTCTCCCCCTACGATTTTTACCCTCCACGCTGCCCTCCAATACTAAATTGGTGATCTCTTGATGCCTCAGAACATGTCCTACCAACCGATCCCTTCTTCTGGTCAAGTTGTGCCACAAACTTCTCTTCTCCCCAATCTTATTCAATACTTCCTCATTAGTTATGTGATCTACCCATCTAATCTTCAGCATTCTTCTGTAGCACCACATTTTGAAAGCTTCTATTCTCTTCTTGTCCAAACTATTTACCGTCCATGTTTCACTTCCATACATGGCTACACTCCATACAAATACTTTCAGAAACGACTTCCTGACACTTAAATCTTTACTCGATGTTAACAAATTTCTCTTCTTCAGAAACGCTTTCCTTGCCATTGCCAGTCTACATTTTATATCCTCTCTACTTCGACCATCATCAGTTATTTTGCTCCCCAAATAGCAAAACTCCTTTACTACTTTAAGTGTCTCATTTCCTAATCTAATTCCCTCAGCATCACCCGACTTAATTCGACTACATTCCATTATCCTCGTTTTGCTCTTGTTGATGTTCATCTTATATCCTCCTTTCAAGACACTGTCCATTCCGTTCAACTGCTCTTCCAGGTCCTTTGCTGTCTCTGACAGAATTACAATGTCATCGGCGAACCTCAAGGTTTTTATTTCTTCTCCGTGGATTTTAATACCTACTCCGAATTTTTCTTTTGTTTCCTTTACTGCTTGCTCAATATACAGATTGAATAACATCGGGGAGAGGCTACAACCCTGTCTCACTCCCTTCCCAACCACTGCTTCCCTTTCATGCCCCTCGACTCTTATAACTGGCATCTGGTTTCTGTACAAATTGTAAATAGCCTTTCGCTCCCTGTATTTTACCCCTGCCACCTTTAGAATTTGAAAGAGAGTATTCCAGTCGACATTATCAAATCGTCAGGAAATTTGATATTCCGAGGTGCACAGTGTGCAGAGCGTGCCTGCAGTTCCACTTTTCTGGCGTCACCTCTCACAGTGGACGACGCAGTCACTGACCGCCTGCACATAACGACCGAGAGCAGCGACGTCTGTGCAGAGGAGTCATGGACAACGCGCGAGCAACAGAGCGTGGAATAACCGCAGGAGGCGAACCTAACTGCTGCGGCAGCAGGCGACCGGCGCGAGCGCACACGACGACATCGCCTGCAGCGACACTTCTGGGCTGGTTATAGAGATGGGTCGAACTCGTTCATTCCCGTGAACTACTTCATTCATTTCACTCTTTGCCGTGAAGCGTTCAAATGAAGTAGTTCATTCGTGAAGTACGGAAGCCTGGCGAAGTTGCCCAGTTCGCCGCTCAGCCGCGGCTGCGCTCGCTTCGCCTCGCTCGTACAATAAAGCTTCGTAATACTTCATAATTTTACCAACAGATGGCCGCACTATGCAGTAACGTGCACGCAACGTTTTACGCTCTTACAGTGTATGAGCTAACTTAAATAGAGCATGGTCGAAGGGGGCAAAGGAAAGATAACAGAGAAGCCTGTCACATATAAAGAAGGTATTACATTTAATCGTGCTCGACATTTTCTCATGAAGCGCCCAAAAAAGTCTTTATCTGCCAAGTGAAACATTATTTGTTGTATTCATGGACTGAAAACTAGGGCTACCAACGAAATGCAGTCCAATTGCATGTTCCTTTTACAATTTAATCCAAAATAGAATGAGTATGTTTACCACTGTCACAAAGTCTATATACCTACGTTAAGCAATTATTCAGAAGTTTTCCTGTAGATTTTATTTTTGTTGAGAATAATAACCCTCCAGATCCAAAACGTAAACTGTCACCTGTAGTCATTGGTACGATTTCAGGTAAAACCCCTCTTTCAGTGTTATTAACAAACCTTTTATTTTCATGTTGGCTGTGCGTGCTCACACAGCCAGCCTCTTCGTTTGTAATTTGTATCTGTAATATTCATTTGTCCGCAAGCGCTGCCAACGGTAGGCTACCGGCAGACGCGAAGTATAACTCCACAAATAGTCACTGGCAATAATGTCAGCACTGCAGGAAACAGCTAACGCTGCCTTCCCCACGCCCCTCACCTCCCGAACCACTCACAAACCTATCGTTTCCCACAAACGCCGCGCGACTCGTCGACAGGCAGTAGAGGCAGGACTGAAGTGAAGGGAGAATGAGTGACGTAGCGCCGATGTAATGGGATGAGGGAGAGGGGAAGAGAGTGAGTGAACTAGAAAAAAGTGTGGAGTGTGTTGTCTGTGAAGAGTTTGAAGTACCAGTTCATTGAAATTGAGTGGTTAGTTCACACTTCACTGGAGTGAAGCGTTCATTTGAACGACTCATTCACGAGCTCCCCATCACTAGCTGGTTACCGTGTCGGTTCGACCCTAGATAACTGGAAAACTGCGGTCTGGTCACGTGCCGGCCGATTTCAGGCTGTAAGAGCTGACGGTGCGGTTCGTGTGCGGCGCAGACCGCACGAACCCGCGGACCTACGTTGTCGACAATGCACTCTGCAATCTGTGGTACCTCCATAATGGTGTGGGCGGTGAGTACATGGAATGAAGTGGCTACTCTGGTCCAACAGAACCGATCGTTGACTGGAAACGGTTACGTTTGCCTACATGGAGATCACTTGCAGTCATTCACAGATTTCACGTTCTCAAACAACGATGTCATGTCACCGGTCCGTAGTTGTTCACGACTGGTTTGAAGAACATTCTGGGTGGTTCGAGCGAATGATTTGGCCACCCAGATCACTCGACATGTATCCGATCGACATTTATGGGACGCAACCGAGAGCTCAGTGCGTGCACAACCTCCGAACTGCTACAGAGGCAGCACGGCGCGATACCACTGGAGGCGACTTCCAGCAACTTGTCGAGTCCCCCCACGTCAAGTTGGCGCACTACGACGGGCTGAAAGAGGCCTGGCACATTAGGACTTTTATGACCTCAGTGTGCAGTGTGTTCCTCATGGTGTGTCCCCCAGCGTTCCCTCCAGTGTAAACGCTTGTTCACAGTTACAAGTGAATGGCAGTGAGCACTGACGAGCAGCCTGCGAATGCATGTCCGCTGCGTTCGCTCCCATTTACTCCGATATAAAGGGAGCTTGACGTGCAGACAAGGCAGCGAGTGGAGTATCCTGCTATCTTGCGAAACCGCAGCAAAAGCCCTTCTCTGTCACTCGTTATTCTAGTTATGATTTCATCATTATCATGAAATATATGATACAGCAAAAAGGCGTCCCCCAGACATTTCCACCTTGCGTAAGTTTGAAATGGTTCAAACGGCTCGGAGCACTATGGGACTTAACTTCTAAGGTCATCAGTCCCCTAGAACTTAGAACTACTTAAACCTAACTAACCTAAGGACATCACACAACAGCCAGTCATCACGAGGCAGAGAAAATCCCTGACCCCGCCGGGAATCGAACCCGGGAACCCGGGCGTCGGAAGCGAGAACGCTACCGCGCGACCACGAGCTGCGGACGTTCCAGAATGAAGTGCCTAGAACCGCTCGATCACATGGGCCGGCTGCGTAAGTTTCCTGTCTCGTGGAGTCCAGCAGAAAACTGCTTTGGCCCTACAAAACTGTCTCATGGCGTAAAAATAAAACCGCGTGAATGTGAAATGTAAAAATTCAGGGCGTCACGGTCTCGTATCTAATGTCAAGTGTCTGGTATCTAGTACAGTAATGTTGACAAGTCATGACGTACGGTGTGATGTTTCCTGCACCTGGGGTCGATAAAAAAGCTAAAATATGCATCTCCCAGTCGACGATGCTACGAATGTAGCTTGTGCCTTTAATCTGTACTGTGAGATGAATTTACTGTCCGCGGCGTTTCAGGTCTCTGGTCCAAGAGCCGGCGTGCGCTATCGCGTTTTTCTGCGTTCCGTCTAACTGCTGACAGAGCCCGAGGGTGTCTTCATAGTGTAACATTTTTTTTTTTTCATACACACGGTAGAAAAGAATTTCGCTGTAACAACAGACGTCGGACATGTCGTCGTACTCTTACCAATCCACAGTTGGACAGCATTCACAGAGATAGGTGTATAGGTCAACACGACCCACTACAACATCTGTTCACTCTCAACTGTCTTTCCGCGTGTCTCTCTAAAATTCCCAACTGTGTTGTGAGGTTATGAAAACGAAGTATGAACATGATCCTAAAAATAGAAATAAACTGGCCAAAGAATGTCGCTATTTTTATTTACATTAGTATTAACTTAAAACAGTTTTCCCTTTTCATATTGAATTTGCTTGAATGTGTTTTAATGCGGCAGCAACGGTACTTGAGCCACTATTATTTCTCCTGCTCTGTCTGCCATCTTAGCAACATAATATGAATGTAATTTTCACGATATTTAAAACGATTGAGAATTGATGTGTAAACTTTCATATCTTAAAGGAATTTTCGTTCTGATATTGCGAGTCGGTAATATTTTCAAATTTAATAATATCGATAATTCGTGTGATGCATGTCGATTACAATTGTTTGTGGAAAAGCTGATCGTTTGTCTTACAGTATCACTTGAATGAACGCCACTCTTCAAAATCGTCTTTCAATTGAAGTTTAACATTGCACCACGATTTAGCCAAACTAGTAGGTCCCTCGTAAAACCTAAGTCATTATTAGCCTATTATGGTAGCAAAATATGGAGTAATAAATTAAACACATTTCAATATTAGAATTACAGATTTGTTACAGGAATCCTAAAATGTAATTTCAGAAGGACCGTATTGTATTTTATATGTTAGTATGGGAGCACTCTCCAATATAGTCCAGGCTTTTATTTTTCTCATGCTTGAGGCACTTCTGTTTCTTGCGTTATCATGTCGAGATATAATTTCATAATCGATTATCGAGTATTGAAGTAAAGTCGGTCGCGACATCCAACAACAAGCACTTCGACCGTAACCTAAATTAATATCACGTGTCTTATATTTTTTCTTATACATAAGACAGAAGACAGCAGCTCAACACTGCCGCCCGCTTGCTGATTCCATACGAGCACATACAGTGTCGTACAGTGTGGTCTCGGTTATAAAGGTGACGATTACCACACGCAGTAAGCTTTCTGGTTTTAACTTAATGTGCTCGCTTTCAGAGTGGCTACATCCGCCGTTTACTGCGTCGACAATTGTACAACTCATCGACACCTACTGCGCCCGAAAATCACTTGTAATGTCGAAATCTTACAGTCGTCCAAGATCCAATAAATTGACTACTTGGGAGAAACAGCCGATGTGGAAAACTTAAAAAATATCATGTGACTAACAATGAATTTCCCCTCTGGCAGAGTAAGACAGGGTGCAGGGAGTTACGTAGATTCTGCCCATGTGCGTCTCTTGCGTTAGTATTGATAGTAACTCATATCTGTATTCATTACAGTGTTAACGCACTTTGTGGAACATAAACATGGCGACCAGCCTTCCCTCCCTCGCAGTTCTGGCTTCCAGCCCCTCCGCCTCCCCTCTATTACCCCCCCCCCCCCCCCCAAGAACACAATTTAACCCTTAATGCGGCTCTACTGCGCGTAGACGTGCTACGCACGTTTAATACGTGTTCTAAGCATCCTTCATTTAACTGTAAACATTTATTTATACCACTAATACACTGTTTTTAATAAGCGGCGATTTTTGCATCCTCTACAACGCGGAAACTGTTAGTTCCACTTTAAAAAATGAATAGAAACTTTTCTGTAATAAATTTCATTTAGTTTAATTTTGCAATGGGAAACATTTTCGACAGAAGATGTGACATTCGAGTTTCTTTAAACCCCACACCACCAATCACGGGTTTTTAGTATGTTTCTGATGATACTCGCTCCTGCGAATTGCGGGGGGGGGGGGGGGGGGGGGGGGGTTGCTCTCTCACTATCCTTTAAACAATCTGTCCACCTACCTCGACAGCCTTCAGGTTTACTGTCAGGTTTACTGCCCCTTCACTCTGCGATGGTAGGTATTGGTTTAGCCGATAAAAGCAGCGTTGACGAAAAGCCAGCTAAATACCTACCACGCAAAGGCTACATAACTCCAATCTGAGGGTAGGGGGGGGGGGGAGAAGGGGGGAAGTTAGTGAAACTATCGGGCGTTCGAAATTCTTACATGACTCGTTTGAAAAAAAGTCTAAAATTACCTGTAAGCTGGTTTTTTGTCTTTAAAACACAGAAGATCGCTAACAAGTCATTATTTAATATCCCAACGCTAGTTACGCAATCACACTGACTGTAACAAGTTCACACCCAAAAGGAATCAGAAGACATTTAGTGCGTCCCGATATTTTTAACGTCCTAAACAGTCTCTGACCCACGACCACTTGCGAGTTAACACAGTCAGTCGTTCAGTAGTCTCTAGTAGGGAAGTGTTCAGCTTAATGTCTCGTAATTTGCACGAAACACGCCACGCGGAGTTTATCGGCTATTTGAACATCTTCCAAAATAAACCGCTCACGAACTTCAAACTTTCACAAAATACTGAACACAGCAGTCGCTTTTCATGAACGACACGAGAACCGATCAAAGGCGCGAATTTCTACATTTTGGTACAACCTTTATCAGTGCGATTTAACATAGGCGTTTCCCAGAAGTCGGCTGCCGAGGGACTGTATCGACTCATAGATCTGCGGCACAAAGCCGGAAACGTCGAATTCCTGTTGCCCGGTACGTTAAGCAGAGGCAATTTTGACTACAAATCTCGTAATTCCGAAAGTAGGTACAATTTAATGCAAACAGAATACGATTACTTTCCACAAAATAAATGACTGATAAATTTAATAGTCAATGCCCATTCTGGCTGTCTTTTGCGATATCAATCTCCCGCGGACATACGTCACAAATTCCCATATTACACGCTAACATTTACACAGTTTTTAAAAAAAATCGCATCCACACTTTACTTATGCCCTCCAGTCACTCTCTAAGTCTCTCCGAAACATTTACACAACCAAAACACGATGAAATAATGAAACTTCCTGATAGATTAAAACCGTGTGCCGGACCGAGACTCGAACTCGAGACCTTTGCCTTTCGTGGGCAATTGCCCGCAAAAGGCAAAGGTCCCGAGTTCGAGTCTCTGTCGAGCACACTGCCAGGAAGTTTCGCTGCGAGTAAAAATCTCATTCTAGAAGTATCCCTCAGGCTGTAGCTAAGCCATGTCTCCGGAATAACCTTTCTTCTAGGAGTGCTAGTTCAGCAAGGTTCGCAGAATAGCTTCTGTGAAGTTTCGGGGGTGGGAGACGAGGCACTAGGAGAATTAAAGCTGTGAGGAGGAGCGTGAGTCGTGTTTGGGTAGCTCATTCGTAGAGCGCTTGCCCGCGAAATGGAAAGGTTGCGAGTTCGAGTCTCGGTGCGGCACACAGTTTTAATTTGCTAGGAACTTCCTTATAAGCGCACTCTCCGCTGCAGAGTGGAAATCTCATTCCGGACGATGAAACAAGTTTTTTTTCAATGTACTGTTAATTACGTCAGTAATCTGTGGCAATGAAACTAAAGAAAATCCCAGAAAATTAGATTGTATGAACCTGTCCTGGTGGTTGTAGTTTCATTTGATACTATAGATGAATATATTACACTCCGTAACTCGGATTCGCAATGCCAGCACAGTTATGATGTGTTTTAGGTAGCCGGCCGAAGTGGCCGAGCGGTTCTAGGCGCTTCAGTCTGGAACCGCGTGACTGCTACGATCGCAGGTTCGAAACCTGCCTCGGGCATGGATGTGTTGATGTCCTTAGGTTAGTTAAGTTTAAGTAGTTCTAAGTTCTAGGAGACTGATGACCTAAGATGTTAAGCCCCATAGTGCTCAGAGCCATTTGAACCATGTTTTAGGTAAAAATTTAAATCTCCTAACCGAGCGAGGTGGCGCAGTGGCTAGCACACTGGACTCGCATTCGGGAGGACGACGGTTCAATCCCGCGTCTGGCGATCCTGATTTAGGTTTTCCGTGGTTTCCCTAAATCGCTCCAGGCAAATGCCGGGATGGTTCCTTTGAAAGGGCACGGCCGACTTCCTTCCCTAATCCATGAGACCGATGACGTCGCCGCCTCGTCTCGCCTCCTGCGCCCCCCCCCCCCCCCCGCCCCACCAAACAAACCAACCAAACCATATCTCCTAAAGTACTGCAGTTATTGATTTGAAATTTTAGGGGTATGGTTCTGTTATCTGTAGAATTTGGTATACAAAGTATGGAAAAGGTCGAATAATGTTTAAGAGTGCTTCTTTGGGTTGACACAGAGTGTGTGTAACGTGCTACAGGCAGCGGTGAGCAAGTGGAGCGGCTCTAGCGGCCCAGTAGCCAACGCCAGATGTGCGAGCGTGAGAACCAATATGTCTCCTTCCGGGTCCACGGCAAGCTACGTCTTCAGTGCGGGGTGACAACGCGTAATGATTTGCTACGTTGCACGCTGTACAAAAACTTGCGACTTCACGATTTTCTTCCCTAGTTCGACGTCTTCTGGTCTTTGTTGACTGGGCTGCACTGGACGCGTCATCGGCCGCAGTGTTTTTGAGGAAGGGCCGCCGTGGAGGAGACCCTCGGAGGGCGTATTGGCTGTAGACAGGGCGCTCCTACTGCGGGGCGCGGCTGCTGCCCGGCGGGGTCGCCGCTCAGAGGGACCAGCCGGCCCAAAAGGCGGCCGCGTGCAACACAGTGTGTGCCAAAGACGCTCATCCGATTTCTTTAAAAAAATTATGTTATCTGAGATACACTCCTGGAAATTGAAATAAGAACACCGTGAATTCATTGTCCCAGGAAGGGGAAACTTTATTGACACATTCCTGGGGTCAGATACATCACATGATCACACTGACAGAACCACAGGCACATAGACACAGGCAACAGAGCATGCACAATGTCGGCACTAGTACAGTGTATATCCACCTTTCGCACCAATGCAGGCTGCTATTCTCCCATGGAGACGATCGTAGAGATGCTGGATGTAGTCCTGTGCAACGGCTTGCCATGCCATTTCCACCTGGCGCCTCAGTTGGACCAGCGTTCGTGCTGGACGTGCAGACCGCGTGAGACGACGCTTCATCCAGTCCCAAACATGCTCAATGGGGGACAGATCCGGAGATCTTGCTGGCCAGGGTAGTTGACTTACACCTTCTAGAGCACGTTGGGTGGCACGGGATACATGCGGACGTGCATTGTCCTGTTGGAACAGCAAGTTCCCTTGCCGGTCTAGGAATGGTAGCACGATGGGTTCGATGACGGTTTGCATGTACCGTGCACTATTCAGTGTCCCCTCGACGATCACCAGTGGTGTACGGCCAGTGTAGGAGATCGCTCCCCACACCATGATGCCGGGTGTTGGCCCTGTGTGCGTCGGTCGTATGCAGTCCTGATTGTGGCGCTCACCTGCACGGCGCCAAACACGCATACGACCATCATTGGCACCAAGGCAGAAGCGACTCTCATCGCTGAAGACGACACGTCTCCATTCGTCCCTCCATTCACGCCTGTCGCGACACCACTGGAGGCGGGCTGCACGATGTTGGGGCGTGAGCGGAAGACGGCCTAACGGTGAGCGGGACCGTAGCCCAGCTTCATGGAGACGGTTGCGAATGGTCCTCGCCGATATCCCAGGAGCAACAGTGTCCCTAATTTGCTGGGAAGTGGCGGTGCGGTCCCCTACGGCACTGCGTAGGATCCTACGGTCTTGGCGTGCATCCGTGCGTCGCTGCGGTCCGGTCCCAGGTCGACGGGCACGTGCACCTTCCGCCGACCACTGGCGACAACATCGATGTACTGTGGAGACCTCACGCCCCACGTGTTGAGCAATTCGGCGGTACGTCCACCCGGCCTCCCGCATGCCCACTATACGCCCTCGCTCAAAGTCCGTCAACTGCACATACGGTTCACGTCCACGCTGTCGCGGCATGCTACCAGTGTTAAAGACTGCGATGGAGCTCCGTATGCCACGGCAAACTGGCTGACACTGACGGCGGCGGTGCACAAATGCTGCGCAGCTAGCGCCATTCGACGGCCAACACCGCGGTTCCTGGTGTGTCCGCTGTGCCGTGCGTGTGATCATTGCTTGTACAGCCCTCTCGCAGTGTCCGGAGCAAGTATGGTGGGTCTGACACACCGGTGTCAATGTGTTCTTTTTTCCATTTCCAGGAGTGTATTTTCGCAGGAAGTTGCAAACATCCGGCAGTTTGACCGAAATTTTGTGGAACATTGTATATGTTTATTAGTTTCAGAAATATAGATCTGCCAAATCGGCTGATTCTTTTTGATACACCCTGTACTCTTCATGTTCTTGCGCCGTAAGGTAGGATAAAAATTCCCTTTGTTGCAGATAGCCTTCATCGTCTTCGTCAGCAGCAACTGACTGTCGTAATGCTGTCAGAGAGTGTATCGTTATCAGAGGGACTGAGGGCACGCGTGGTAAAGTCAACATCTCGCAAATGTCAGTAGAGTCGTCCATCGTCGAGAGCTCGGTTCCATGCACCAGTAATGTCGAATGAAACTGTACACGGTGTTGCAGGAGGAATTGTGAGTACTGAGCGATGTGACAGGAACGATTATTCGAATCAAACATGCCTGGTGGACGTGGGCTCTCAAGCGCTACGGCCAGCTCTCCGCCTTCGATACTGTGAAACAAATGTCGTCTATTTGCAACCTCTTTGCTTTCCACATTTTGAAAGGTGGTAGTACGCAGGAAAACAAGAAGGAATTAAACACGGGCTCTGATTTCAAATGGCTCCGAGCACTATGCGACTTAACATCTGAGGTCACCAGTCCCCTAGACTTAGAACTACGTAAACTTAACTAACCTAAGGACATCACAAACATCGATACCCGAGGCAGGATTCGAACCTGCGACCGTAGCAGCCGCGTTGTTCCGGAATGAAGCGCCTAGAGCCGCTCGGCCATAGCGGCCGGCACGGGCTCTGCAATGGATACCTTAAGACGTTTGAGCAATTGTTCACATTCGCTTGTCTTCTGATGAGTAAGTGCTCGTAGCTCTTAAGGTCTGGGTCTTACAACCCATGTTCGCTAAACGTTTTTGCTTTAGGCTAAAACCATCATCCTTTTCCAATTTCATATTGTGTGTGTAACAGCTTCCAGGAGGAACAAAAACACGATCTTCAGTATTTAATAGAATTACTGACCCAATTTAAGTATTTAGAATGCTGTCATAACCTGATCGCCAGAGGGGTATAATCTTGAGTTAAGGATTTAACTCACCATTTCAAGTAATAAGGTCACAAACTTTGTACGTCTGTTCGGGTAGCATAACTGATGACGTGCAAATTACCCAGACTATGTTCATTCAGAATTTCAGAAGCAGAGAACTTAGCTACTGCAAACAGCTTAACTTGTAATTTCAAATATTTTCAAAACTTTTCCTCGCTGGTACCTCCCACAAGACAATAAATGAAAAAAGTTTGTCGCTTAGTTCATTTTCGCCATTCCTGCAGTAAAAGTTGAGCGTCAAGCATGGTGTTTAATTTGATATTTCATTACTACTAAGTCTATTCGCAGACAATATCCAAATACACTACCGAATGTACTTGAAAAATTACATAATTTTACGACATGCAGTTCAGGAGATGTGATGTTTCATAAATGGGAGCTCGATTCTTTAAACAGGAGACTTTTGCTAAGTTACTAGCAACCACTGAGACATAAAGGCACCCACGTATGAGTTATGGATAAAAGGTAATAATCGAGAACGTAGAAGGCCGTTTGCCATT
Organism: Schistocerca cancellata; assembly: GCF_023864275.1. Lineage (NCBI taxonomy): Eukaryota > Metazoa > Arthropoda > Insecta > Orthoptera > Acrididae > Schistocerca > Schistocerca cancellata. The sequence goes on from NC_064635.1 coordinate 214,282,815, forward strand.
GTGGCTACTCTGGGTTCTAAGTAAGTAATTGAACGTAATGCGGTAGGGCGGGATACCCTAGTAACTCAAGCGAGCTATCAGCTGTCGACACTGACAGAGTGGAGAGGAGAGCATGCGGGCGCCAGCTGCTTCTCCTTTGTCCTCGCCTCCTTGTTTGAAGCTCTGACACAGCCGACGTGAGTCCAGTAGCGCGCTGGAGTACGAATCCCTGGTCACCAGTAGGTGTTCCTACGCCGTGGATTCAATCCTAATCTCCTCGTCAAGTGAAAGCGTAAGTTCGCATACAAGAATGTGATCTTTATGGATTTCTTCACGCGGCTGGTAATTTTCTTGTCGTAATGTCACGGGAAAAAAAAGGAATAAATTAGCTCGGCTCGTGCAGCCACATATTTAGAAATCATGTGCAGCATATTCGTTGACGTTTTCGATCCGACAGTGAAACCTCGCTACTTGTATCCTCACACCACGGCGCCTGCCAGTGTCCAAGAGGCGTCCTGTAAGTCTCCGTGACACAGGGCGCTAAGATTTCTGTACAGTGCAACTGGCCGAAGACACTGGCCGCCGAAACCCGAATTATTGTGTCATCTACGATATGCTGTAAGTGGTCTTCGGAAAGTAAGTTAGACATTATTATGGCAAGCGAGTTTTAACGAGTGCCGCAGTCACACAGAAAGATGACCACCATTTTTCAACGTAAGCACCAGTCGTCCGCAGGCAACCGATGGGAATGCTGTACCGGTCGGTCAGTTCGTCGTCGAGGGAAATCCGCTGCCCGGTCACGGAGCCAGTGGGGAACCGCTGTGTTCAGCTCCGCATCGCAGGAAAATCCGCGACCGCCGCGAAGCGGTTCCTCGACTGTCAAAACGCGGCGCCAGCAGCGAACGGTAATCACTGAACTGGCGGCATATTGCAATGCTCACGGCGCAGTGTCCAACTTATTTTGCTTATTGGAAAGCCCTCTTTCTCCATTAAATCACACAACTTTACTGCTATTCTAGGATCTTAACAGGTGACCCTTCCCAATATCCAGTGTTACGGTTTTTATAGCCCCAGCTGATTAAGAATGTATAACTTTACTAAAACAACATTAGAAACATCTGTATTTTTTGTTTGTATCTAAAACTTAAAAATCTCTGTATTTTTGTGCTTTAGAGTTTTGTAATAACTGTCCCGCACGCGTCTTTTAATGGGCGTCGCGGACGCAGCGTGAGTCAGCCGCAGCGAGTCGCTCGCTACGGAACTTGTGCGTCAGTGTGTTTCCGTCGAGCAGTCACTGCGTGACTTTCCGCGTCGGTCAGAATATTCGCACACTCAGTTCGTCACTATATGTAGCTACAATGATTATCACAGTAAAAAGAACATTATTTGACCACTTGTTTAGTTGCGGAACATCACGGACCATATTTTGCTAGGCTGTTTGTTACCCATTTAAGCTGCTGATCTGTATTACATTTGTCGAATTTACTAAGAGCTGATTATCATGTCTTATAACCACCAGCAACCGATCGTGCCTGATGTTTTAAAGAATCGAACTGCCATGTATAAAACAGCTCACATATTGTACTAATGAGTTAATGGCTTAAATGACGTTAAGCATGTAAACCTGTATAGTTGAAGACACGAAATCCTAATTACGTTGGTTTATCAGTATCACATTATTCATTCATAGACTGATGAAACAGTCAGAACCGAAAATAATAAACCAAAAAAGCTATAGCCCTTTTGTGTGTTTCGCTTCTGTTGAAAGAAACTAAGCTCTCGTTATCAAACACGGGAAGTGTGTGGCTAATTTTCGCTCTTCCTTAAGAAAACTATAACCGTCAGGCTAAAGACGTTCGTGTAACTGCAACAGACCTGTGCACAGCCATTCAGCATGCAAGTGTCGATTTACTTACCCTATTACTGCCGGCGCAGAGCGCAGGTTTAACACACAACCCGTCTAAAACGCGAGGAATCTTACTCGCTCCGAGAGACTTATTACCCCTCAGTTCAGAGACTCTCTTCCACCATTAAACCTAAACGACACAGAAGTAACGCTTCCTTCCTTATACTTTTCAAGACATTTTACATTCCGTCCAGCTGCTCTCCCACATTCTTTGCTATCTGTCAGCAGAACGATGTCATTCGCTAAACTTAAAGTTTTAATTTCTCCCCTGTGAACTTCACTCCATTTTCTATATTTCTTCTGGTATTCCGTAATAATTGCTCTATACAAGGTGTTCGTTTTAATGGGAGACATTCAAATGTCTCGAAAACTATATCGTCAACCATTACATCTCCTGCATGTCCTTCGACTCTTAAGCTACAGTCTGCTTTCTGTTGCTAGATAATAACCGCACCCTATACATTACTCGTGCTATCTTCATAATATCAAACAGAGTATTCCAGTTAATCTTTTTTGAAGTCTTCTAGGAATGTACAAATGCTGTAAGCTTAGCTTTGCCTTTCTTTTTAGCCAAGTCATAGGGCAGCATTGACTCAAGAGTTTTGTATTTCTCTAGAACACAAACAGATCTCCCGGGCGGTTAGCTTCTACCAGTTGTTCCATTCGTTTGTAAATAACTTGTGTCAGTATTTTGGAACTGTGACTTAATAAACTGAAGGTACCCTTACCACCTGTCAGCATCTGTTTCCTTTGGAGCTGAAATTATTACATTCTCTTTGAAATGTGACGCTATTTCACTTTTTGCATCCATGGTGATTGAGATGCCCCTACCGCTGTTGTTTTATGCAACCCGCTACGTTATATCTGATCTTCATAAACCACGTGCGAGATTTTTATGTTTTCTCGATCGCTACGTGCAAATTATTAGTCCTGTAGAAAAAATGAACAACGTCTCTTTGCAGGACCTTTAATGTAGTTAAATTCTGTACTTGGATCAGTTTTACGTAGACGCTGCAGTTTTCGAATTACTGAAGAGTAACGTACAAAAATATTAAATCACAATATTCTCGAACAACACGAAAACCGTATCCTCCAGCGAAAACATATTCCAGGACAAATTTAACTACACTAAATTCCTTACATTAAAGTCTTGTTCATTTCTTCTCTGCCACTAATTGTTGCGCTCAGCGAGCGAGAGAATATGAAAATCTCAAGTGTCCAGAATGAGATTTTCACTCTGCAGCGGAGTGTGTGCTGATATGAAACTTCCTGGCAGATTAAAACTGTGAGCCAGACCGAGACTCGGGACCTTTGCCTTTCGCGGGCAAGTGCTCTACCAGCTGAGCTACCCAAGCACGACTCACGCCCGGTCCTCACAGCTTTACTTCTGCCAGTACCTCGTCTCCTACCTTCCAAACTTCACAGAAGCTCTCCTGCGAACCTTGCAGAACTAAGGTAGAGCACTTACCCGCGAAAGGCAGAGGTCCCGAGTTCGAGTCTCGGTCCGGCACACAGTTTTAATCTGCCAGGAAGTTTCATATCGGCGCACACTCCGCTGTAGAGTGAAAATTTCATTCTAAAAACATCCCCCAGGCTGCGGATAAGCCATGTCTCCGCAATATCCTTTCTTTCAGGAGTACTAGTTCTGCAGGGTTCGCAGGAGAGCTTCTGTAAAGCTTGGAAGGTAGGAGACGAGATACTGGCAGAAGTAAAGCTGTGAGGACGGGGCGTGAGTCGTGCTTGGGTAGCTCAGTTGGTAGAGCACTTGCCCGCGAAAGGCAAAGGCCCCGAGTTCGAGTCTCGGTCCGGCACACAGTTTTAATCTGCCAGGAAGTTTCATATCAGCGCACACTCCGCTGTAGAGTGAAAATTTCATTCTAGAAACATCCCCCAGGCTGCGGCTAAGCCATGTCTCCGCAATATCCTTTCTTTCAAAAAAAAAAAAAATGGCTCTGAGCACTATGGGACTCAACTGCTGAGGTCATTAGTCCCCTAGAACTTAGAACTACTTAAACCTAACTAACCTAAGGACATCACAAACATCCATGCCCGAGGCAGGATTCGAACCTGCTACCGTAGCGGTCTTGCGGTTCCAGACTGCAGCGCCTTTAACCGCACGGCCACTTCGGCCGGCATCCTTTCTTTCAGGAGTGCTAGTTCTGCAGGGTTCGCTGGAGAGCTTGTGTAAAGTTTGGAAGGTGGGAGACGAGATACTGGCAGAAGTAAAGCTTTGAGGACGGGGCGTGAGTCGTGCTTGGGTAGCTCAGCTGGTAGAGCACTTGCCTGCGAAAGGCAAAGGTCCCGAGTTCGAGTCTCGGTCCGGTAGACAGTTTTAATATGTCAGGAAGTTTCCTCTCACGTTTTGTTTATGAAGGCCAGCTATAACATTGCGCATTGCATAAATCGCCAGCAGTGGGGGCTGCTGAGTCACCCTGTATGGCTTGGCCATGAGGTGGGGTAGTTTTATTGCGGCTGGCACTCCCAAGGGTTTCAGTGACTCGCAGGCAGGTCTTCCAGTGCTCTGTCAAATTCACCTGCCCGTGTTAGATCGCCACTGCATCTTCACGTACTTTATCTTCCTTTTCTATAATATCTCGAAGTTAATTTCGTTGCATCAGATTACCCAGCCTGTTGTAAGGGGATGAAATTCTTGTTAGAATTCAAACGTATCTGTGAGATCACGACTAGAACCCGGATTTCCTGCGTATAGGGTGCAGTCGCGTTAGCCAGTGGGCTATTCTAGAACCCGCCCCCTCCCCCCACCCCCGGGCCTGTCTGAAACTTTCATTTTGAAGAAAATGTCACCGCGAGTTGTAGCTGTGCAGCTGCAACAGGTTTAGTCAAACGGTGAAGAATGTAGCAATAAGCATGATGAACATCAAAGTCAAATATATAAATGTCCAAAACAATTCGCCCACGCACTTCATTAAAGGAGGAGTTGTCCTGAATATGTACACATTTGATTTGTAGTTGATGATGTTTATTCCTGCTATATTGTTTACCATTTGACTATTTCCGTCGGACTTTGCTGTTTGATAGTATAGCCGAGACCAAAAGACCTTGGGGCCCGAAACCAGTCGTGGTTTAAAATAAAAAGAATACTGCAGGTGGCACTCACATGTCCGTCGAATTCGTTACCAAATTCGCCTAACTGTCACCCAGCTGTTCTACGTGTTGATCATATTACTGATGTTTGCACTTACGATTTCTGAACATTACTGAGAGAGGCTGTACCATAGCGCGTGTTGAATGGGATAGAACCCTGAGTATGTGTTAATAGAATAGCAGCACTGGGCATGTGTGTATGAAATTTTACCACTGGGTAAGTGACAATAGAATAGTGCTACTGGGTATGTGGAAATGGAATACCACCACTGTCTGTTTGGGAATAGAATACCATCAGAGGGTATTTGGGAATGGAGTACTGACAATTAGTATGTGAGAATAAAATAACATCACTATGCATGTAGAAATAGAATAGAACCACTGGGTATGTGGAAATAAAATACCAGCACTGAGTATTTCAGAATAGAATACATCCATTAGGTATGTGGGAATAAAACAGCACCACGGCGTATATAGGAATAGACTAGTGCCACTGCGTGCATGGGAATAGAATAGCGTCAATGGTTGTGTGCGGGAGAGCGCAGCATCGCTCGGCTTGTGGGAGAAGAGTAGCACAATTGTGGAGGACGGAGGTCGTGGAAGACCCCGGCTTAGCACGTCACAAGAGATATTTACTGAAATATAATTAAGGATCGATCTGGATAAAAGCAGTGACAATGTAATGACTCGAAATGATTCCAGTGCATACTATTAAAATACGCTGCAAATGATAAGATACTAGTTCAACCTATCTTAGTGGCTTACAATGATGTCACTTAAAGTCGTTATAGCTTCACTTATTTTTTCCCGTCGCTCATTCATTTATTTCAATATATTTAATTATTTTTGTGTACAATTGTACTTGTACGTTTCGTGTCAGTTGCCGTCCAGGAGGAGCTATGTAGCTTCCTGAGGCGCTAGCGACAAACTGACTCTTGGCCACAATATGTCAGCTTGACGAGTTATTAGTTTGTCAGCGTGGAGCTGCCACTGGGTTTTCTGGTGTGCCCACCTCCTTGTGAGAAGAGAAGCGGAATCGTCGCCAGGAAGAGGAACTGCTGCAGGAAGCGGCTATCTGCCTCGCTTTCCCCCGATCCCTGTCTCAGAGAAAGCCCGCGCTCTCTGTCACCAGAACTGAGAACAGAACCCCGGCAGGGTCGAGTGCGGTCCGCCCACCAGTCTGTCAGGCATCAGCACTGCGTCCCACGGATCACCGCTGTGCTTCTTCATTGTGGTGTTGCGCTCGCGTTAGTGTGCGCGAACGGAAGGAAGAAGGTTCAGCTAAACGTGAATATGGTTCAAATGGCTCTGAGCACTATGGGACTCAACATCTGAGGTCAACAGTCCCCGAGAACTTAGAACTACTTAGGAGGGGGGGGGGGGGGGGGGGGTAGGACTTGAAACGGGCCGACTTCGAGAAGGAGAGGCACCACAGGACATTTCAATTTGCACTGTATATACCTTTACAAATAAATTCATAAAACTTTGTCAGCATGACCAGGAAGGATTCAGGTTTCACACTCATAGCAGCGGAAGTTAAAAAACACGAAAAAATAATATTTTTTAAATGTGAAATTTCATGATTTTTTTCACTTACTGTTGGCAGCATTTCTTACTATAGGTACACTTTTCTTCATAAGTAACAGAGATTCTTCGATGAATTTTGCACAGCTTACAAACCATACTTACAGGTGTATATTTTAGAATTTTAGAATGTAATCTATGGAAAAATGAATAGGCTGTTACGTTTTAAACTTCGTGTTTAGAGAAAACTGGAATTTTACAGTTAATTATCTCAATTTTTACCATAGTTTTTAATAGATTTGGAAAATTCTAGAGTTTGATACACCTGTAAGTATGGTTTGTATGCTGTGCAAAATTCATCGAAGAATCTCTCTTACTTATGAAGAAAAGTCTACCTACAGCTACAAGTGCAGCTAATACCAAGTGAAAAAAAATGATGAAATTTAACATGTAAAAAAAACTGTTTTGTTATGTTTTTGAGCTTTATCTGCTATGAGTGTGAATCCTGAATCCTTCCTGGTCATGCTAACAAACTTGTATGAATTTATTTGTAAAAGTATAGACAGTATAAATTAAAATGTCCTGTGGTGCCTCTCCTGCTCCAAGACCCGTTTCACGTCCTACCCCCTTAAACCTAACTAACCTAACGACATCAGACACATCCATGCCCGAGGCAGGTTTCGAACCTGCATCCGCAGCGGTCGCGCGGTTCCAGACTGAAGCGCCAAGGACCGCTCAGGCGCACCGGCCGGCAAACGTGAATACCAGATCATCACAGCAGAGGGGTGGAAGCGGAGATCGTGTAGGAGAAAGCGAAGAAGCGCAGGACGCGGGTTGACAATCTCGAAGATTTTACTTTCACTGAGGAGGCCGTGAAAGTTTGCAAATTTACATGAGATGAAAAATGGTGCAAATGCCAGCACATAGCGCTGTCGATTATCACAAAGGATGCTGTGGACAGGTTGGTTTTACTACATGTATTTGCAACAGTGAGAGCAGCCAGGAAGCCAGGAAGGTCAGCACTGTCGGCCTCATGAGAGTCCTCTGGAACAGCACAGAGGCGTGTACGTGCCTGTGGTGTTGTTTCTTAGAGTCCTGTGGAACAGCACAGAGGCGTGTACGTGTCTGTGATGTTGTTTCTTAGAGTCCTCTAGAACAGCACAGAGGCATGTACGTGTCTGTGGTGTTGTTTCTTAGAGTCGTCTAGAACAGCACAGAGGCATGTACGTGTCTGTGGTGTTGTTTCTTTGAGTCCTCTGAAACAGCACAGAGGCGTGTACATGTCTGTGGTGTTGTTTCTTAGAGTCCTCTGGAACAGCACAGAGGCGTGTACGTGTCTGTGGTGTTGTTTCATAGAGTCCTCTGGAACAGCACAGAGGCGTGTACGACGTGTCTGTGGTGTTGTTTCTTAGAGTCCTCTGGAACAGCACAGAGGCGTGTACGACGTGTCTGTGGTGTTTTTCTTAGAGTCCTATGGAACAGCACAGAGGCGTGTACGACGTGTCTGTGGTGTTTTTCTTAGAGTCCTATGGAACAGCACAGAGGCGTGTACGACGTGTCTGTGGTGTTGTTTCTTAGAGTCCTCTGGAACAGCACAGAGGCGTGTACGTGTCTGTGGTGTTGTTTCATAGAGTCCTCTGGAACAGCACAGAGGCGTGTACGACGTGTCTGTGGTGTTGTTTCTTAGAGTCCTCTGGAACAGCACAGAGGCGTGTACGTGTCTGTGATGTTGTTTCTTAGAGTCCTCTAGAACAGCACAGAGGCATGTACGTGTCTGTGGTGTTGTTTCTTAGAGTCGTCTAGAACAGCACAGAGGCATGTACGTGTCTGTGGTGTTGTTTCTTTGAGTCCTCTGAAACAGCACAGAGGCGTGTACATGTCTGTGGTGTTGTTTCTTAGAGTCCTCTGGAACAGCACAGAGGCGTGTACGTGTCTGTGGTGTTGTTTCATAGAGTCCTCTGGAACAGCACAGAGGCGTGTACGACGTGTCTGTGGTGTTGTTTCTTAGAGTCCTCTGGAACAGCACAGAGGCGTGTACGACGTGTCTGTGGTGTTTTTCTTAGAGTCCTATGGAACAGCACAGAGGCGTGTACGTGTCTGTGGTGTTGTTTCTTAGAGTCCTATGGAACAGCACAGAGGCGTGTACGACGTGTCTGTGGTGTTGTTTCTTAGAGTCCTCTGGAACAGCACAGAGGCGTGTACGTGTCTGTGGTGTTGTTTCATAGAGTCCTCTGGAACAGCACAGAGGCGTGTACGACGTGTCTGTGGTGTTGTTTCTTAGAGTCCTCTGGAACAGCACAGAGGCGTGTACGACGTGTCTGTGGTGTTTTTCTTAGAGTCCTATGGAACAGCACAGAGGCGTGTACGTGTCTGTGGTGTTGTTTCTTAGAGTCCTATGGAACAGCACAGAGGCGTGTACGTGTCTGTGGTGTTGTTTCTTAGAGTCCTATGGAACAGCACAGAGGCGTGTACGTGTCTGTGGCCTTGTTTCGACTGGTACAGGACGTGCACGGTCCAGTGACTGCGCCCACCGCAGATGGCAGCACTAGCAGTGGTGTTGCTGTCGTAATGCGAAAACGGAGCGATGCATCTCTCAAACAAAAGGGCACGATCCTCGGTTTTCGGGCCACGGGTCGAACCATTTCCGAAACGCGTAAGTTTTTAAACGCCCTCAGCGTCAGTTAAGGCCTGACGGTCGTGAGTCATCGAAGTGGCTCAAAAATGGTTCAAATGGCTCTGAGCACTATGGGACTTAACATCTGAGGTCATCAGTCCCCTAGAACTTAGAACTACTAAAACCTAACTAACCTAAGGACATCACACACATGCATGCCCGAGGCAGGATTCGATCTTGCAACCGTAGCGGTCGCGCGGTTCCAGACTGAAGCGCCTAGAACCGCTCGGCCACTCCGGCCGGCCGAAGTGGCTCCTGTGTAATAAATAACATCGGAAGAACGGCTTCAGGTGTTTTATTTTATTATGTAAGTTTGTAAACTCTTGTGGTGCACAAGAGGCCATAGATGACACCTGCGGAGACGTGTAGAGGCGAACGGACGTGCAGCTGATGGGCCAGGTGAAGCGAGGGGCTGCCAGGAGTGTGTCCTCCAGCGGCCGCCGCCCCCTCAGCCGAGCCCGCCGTTCGTCGGCGACGCCGCCGCCGCAGCCGCAGCCGCAGCTGGACGACCGCTCAGTCGCCACTCGAGGCCTTTTCACATGAATCACGTTTTGCGATCCATCGCGCACCTCGGCGATGGCGTGTACGAGGGCTGCGCCGTAAGTTTTCAGCAGCCCGTAAACTGTAAGGCGGAGGACATTGTTTTCATTCGAAAGAGCGTTGTTTTTCGACCTTGTGACGTGCGCGGGCAGCCCCTGGCTAGCGGTGATCCCCCCACAGCGCGGTAAGAAAGCACAGGCAGTGCCGAGTCAGCGACGGTGCAGGATGGAGCTGTCGCCATGATTTTTTACGATTATAAAAAGGGTTTAAGTGCCGAAGAATGCCATTCTTCTTTGCTGCGTGTTTTTGGTGAAGCTTCTCCTTCTAGGGCCACAGTTGGAAATTGGTTTCGCGAGTTTTCGAGGGTCGGCAGTCAATTGAAGATGAACCTCGTCCCGATCAGCCAGCAACAGCTGTGACTCCTGAAAACATTGATGCTGTGAGGAAAATGATCAAAGAAAATCCACATCTTACATTTTGCGACATTGAAGGGACCTTAAATATTGGATCGACAGCACCACAGACCGTCGTTCGTAGTCACTTAGGCCTTACTAAGAGATGTGCCCGTTGGGTGCCACATTCCCTGACAGAAAGCCAAAAGGAGGCGAGAGTGGACGGATGTCGTTTCATGCTCGAAAAATTCAATGGAGGGAAGTCCCAAGACACCTACAGTATCGTCACAGGTGATGAAACGTGGGTCTACCATTATGACCTTGAAACGAAGAGACAGTCTTCTGTTGGTGCTTTCCAGGGGAGGAACCACCCACAAAAGTTCGACGAAATCGGAGCTCTGGAAAAAAGATGGTGGCAACTTTTTCACAAAGATCGGGCGTCTCACCAATGTGACCTTGGACACACGTCGTACAGTCAATGCTGAATGGTAAGTGAACGATTGTCTTCCAAAAGTCATCGCCACATGGAAGTCACAGCAACTAAAGTCCAAGAGTGGGCACTTTCTGCTGCATCACGACAGTGCATGTGCGCACAGGGCTGCCAGAACGATGGACTTTCTGGAGGAGGAAAAAGTGCGAGTGTTACCCCGTCCCCCTTATTCACCTGATCTGGCTCTCTGTGACTTCTTTCTGTTCCATAAGACTGAGGAAAAAATTCGAGGGCAGCGGTTCTCATCAGATGAAGAGGCCATTGCAGCGTACGACAGTGCACTAAGTGACGTCCCATAAGAAGCTAGGACTGACACATTTTCTAAGTGGATTCAGAGAATGGAAAAATGTATACATGCTAATGGAGAGTATTTTGAAAAGTTGCACATAATTTTTTTTCACGCATTCTGCAAAAAACTTCCGGCATAGCTCTCGTACGGCGTGAGAAGTCTGTAGGCAAACACCCTAGAAACAGGAGAGAGCGTTATGGTTCGGAGAACGTCATCGTGGCATTCCCTGGATGACTTCGTCATTCAGGAAGCCACGTGATCGGAGGAGACTAAATTGTATATCTAATTCACAGACTGTCTATATCAAGGACAAGCAAACGTTATATCTACATGGAATCCATTTTTTTAAACAAAAGTAAGGAAGCGTGCTCTTCTTATTGTTTCCTTAATTAGCAGAAGTACATTTAATTGCGTTGTGTAATTTGTAATTACTATCGAATAATAAGTGTTAAGTTTCTGCTGATGTCTCTGCAGTCATTTTTAGAATCCATTTGAACAAAATACTTTAATCTGGTTCATGAATTTCAACGTCTGGACAGGTCTGTGTATCAGGATTGCGCACGCATTGTTTGGAAACACAGTTGTAAAACTGCGGTAGGCTAGTGTGGACTGTCGTCAGTAAGTGTAGACTGGCAGCTTTGGTCAGTTAGGACTGTAACCGCGGTACCTGTACATTAAGTGTGTTGCATACCTATAGTGGCGTTACCTCATTTCGATAGCTTTGTTTCCACGAAGCACCAGTGTCTTGTTAGATCCCCCTAGAAACCGGAAGTGGTGAACCATCTGGAAACTGACGGAGCATATATAAAGAATCGCAGAACCTACAGAACATTTCTTTTTTTATCTTACGTTGTTATCCTCTGGTAGGTTACTTGAAAATAAAAACTATTTATAGAAAAATTGAAATTGTCAATGTTTAATTGAGGTTTTATTTGAAAATTGTTGATCTCTAACGTAAAACAGACGGATGGTGTAGTAAAAATGAAAAAAATACGGGTTTATCATGTGGCGCTAGAAAACGCAGCATTCTATACAAAAAAATGTAAAAGTTTTAAAGAACCCGAAACAAAACCGTATCAACATCGCTTCAGTGCTTCAGTACTTTGTCGAGCTTGTATAAAAAAAATTTCCGTTATTGCCAAACAACTTTCACACTTACCAGTAGTAACAGGGAACTGTTACCTTTGATTGTGATTCACAACGTTTTGTTGACTATATTGTAACAATAATAACTATACAAACATTTTTCTGTTTGTGCATGTAAACTGTACTTGCATGAAATGTAATATCTTTGGTTACATAAAAGCGCAGAAGTTACGCACAATTGGCTAAAACTTAACGATGTGTGACTCTAATTATGTGCAAAACAAATAAACAAACAAGACACAAAGAGAAATCGTCGGCTCCCAGTTCCTCTTTCACAACTTTATTTATGTGTTTTTCGCTACCAGTACCGGCAATTCTACCGGTAATACTACCGTTTACTACTTTATTTATGTAGCGTACCAAAACTGTCGAACCGTGGTTTTGCTAAAGCGCAACTCTATTTGGATGCAAAGCGACAGATAGCTTATCGCTTCATGTCGTTTCATCATTACGTACAAAGTCGAACGTTCGCATTATTTTTGTACGAAGTCGATGTTACAGTTTTGCCAACGTACGTCTGCAAGTCAGTGCAATATTTTTGACGGTCACTGCTTTCAAAGAACGACGATGTACGGTAGCCGCCAGGGCCTGGTTCATCGATCGAAATCGCGATGGGATAATTAAGACGCAAATCCTATGAGAATTAACCAGATGATTAGAAATTATTTTGTGTATGTTACACAGGTAATCGCATCGTACCATTGTATTCGTGACATGTTTTTCGTGAGGCAATTTTTCTCGAACGCATTAAGTACATTTTCGAATCACCTAAATACAGGGCTATTACAAATGATTGAAGCGATTTCATAAATTCACTGTAGCTCCATTCATTGACATATGGTCACGCCACACTACAGATACGTAGAAAAACTCATAAAGTTTTGTTCGGCTGAAGCCGCACTTCAGGTTTCTGCCGTCAGAGTGCTCGAGAGCGCAGTGAGACAAAATGGCGACAGGAGCCGAGAAAGCGTATGTCGTGCTTGAAATGCACTCACATCAGTCAGTCATAACAGTGCAACGACACTTCAGGACGAAGTTCAACAAAGATCCACCAACTGCTAACTCCATTCGGCGATGGTATGCGCAGTTTAAAGCTTCTGGATGCCTCTGTAAGGGGAAATCAACGGGTCGGCCTGCAGTGAGCGAAGAAACGGTTGAACGCGTGCGGGCAAGTTTCACGCGTAGCCCGTGGAAAATTGGCTCATGCCAGAACTGGAGACCGACAGCGTCGACTTCATCTTTCAACAGTATAGTGCTCCACCGCACTTCCATCATGATGTTCGGCATTTCTTAAACAGGAGATTGGAAAACCGATGGATCGGTCGTGGTGGAGATCATGATCAGCAATTCGTGTCATGGCCTCCACGCTCTCCCGACTTAACCTCATGCGATTTCTTTCTGTGGGGTTATGTGAAAGATTCAGTGTTTAAACCTCCTCTACCAAGAAACGTGCCAGAACTGCGACCTCACATCAACGATGCTTTCGAACTCATTGATGGGGATATGCTGCGCCGAGCGTGGGAGGAACTTGATTATCGACTTGATGTCTGCCGAATCACTAAAGGGGCACATATCGAACATTTGCGAATGCCTAAAAAAACTTTTTGAGTTTTTGTATGTGTGTGCAAAGCATTGTGAAAATATCTCAAATAATAAAGTTATTGTAGAGCTGTGAAATCGCTTCAATCATTTGTAATAACCCTGTACTTGTTCGGAATTTCTGCCAGTAAGGAAAGACACGTTACACGCTGTACGCGTCACGGGCCCTGAACCCAGAGACGCAGCACCAGTGGCCACGGCGCTGGAGCACACATTCCCTCGCTGCCCCTCCTCGCAGCGGCTGGACGGTGTGTGTAGGACGCTGTGTGTAGGAAGCGGCGTGTGTCCTGGAGTTGGCCGTGGCTTGCGTGATGTGGAAGTAGATTTGCATGTTTAGGCGGCGACCGAAGGACCGGCCGAGCGCAGTTGCCAGCCACTTACTGGCGCTGTCTGGCACTTCCCTCGGGCGTTCTCTCCAGACCAAACAGCGGACCGACTGCCAGACTGAAGCGCAGAGCAAACTCGTCAGCCGGGCGCGTCTGCCGCCGCCCACTCTCCAGGCGGCACTAACGGTGCCCGAGGACGTCCCGTGGCCTCCGCACACTCGTACCGCCTGTGTTCTTTTGGGATTAACGCTGGTGTATGCGTCGTCACTAACGTTTACTCTGAACCGTGGTGGAAAGTCTTGAAGCATTTGAGATGCTTACCGAGCACAAATGAACACACCAGGAGACAGGAGTAATCCGCTGAATTGCACACCCGTATCTCTGACGTCGATACGTGTACATTACATCGAAGAACACGCGTTATTAACAAATAGCCTTCGCTTGCCACGCCCGGGTTCCCGGGTTCGATTCCCGGCGGGGTCAGGGATTTTCTCTGCCTCGTGATGGCTGGGTGTTGCGTGCTGTCCTTAGGTTAGTTAGGTTTAAGTAGTTCTAAGTTCTAGGGAACTGATGACCATCGATGTTAAGTCCCATAGTGCTCAGAGCCATTTTTGAACAAATAGCCAATTCGGTTTCAGGAAATATCGTTCTTGTAAATCACAGCACCTTTTTATTCTCGCGAAGTAACGAGTCCTATCGACTGGGGGATATTAAATTGATTCCATATTTTTAGATTCCCAGAAGGCTTTTGACACTGTTTCTCACAATACGGAGTATCGTCTCAGTTGGTGGATTCGTAATTTCCTGTTGGAAAGGTGACAGTTTGTAGTAACCGTCGGAAATTCATCGAGTAAAACAGAAATAATATCTGGCGTTTCCGAAGAAGAAGGTCTTGTAGGCCCTTCGCTGTTCCTGATCTGTATAAACGAGTTAGGAGACGATCTGCGCAGCACCTCATATCGTTCGCGGACGACGCTGTCATTTACCGTCTGGTAAAATTAGCAGAAGATCAAAACCAATTGCAAAACAGCTCGGATGCGATATCTCAGTCTGTGGTACGAAGAGTGGAAATTGCCTGTGATAAGAAAAACTGTGAGGTCATCCACGTGAACACGAAAAGAAATCAGTTAAATTCGGGTTACACAATAAATCACACATATAAAATCTGTCATTTCAACTAACACCTAAGAATTGTAATTATTAATGAATGAGACTGGAAAGACGTGGTAGAGAATGTTGCGGGGCAGGCAGCCAGAGACCCCGTTTTAATGCCAGGACACTTAGTAGATCAACTTATTTAGTACAGAGACTGCCCGCACTACGCTTGTTTGTGCCCTGCTGGAGTACTTCTCTGCGGTGTGGGGTGCTTACCAGGTAGCATTGTCGAATAACATCGAAAAAGTACGAAGAACAGCAGCTCGTTTTGTATTATAGTGAATTAGGAATGTAAGTGTCACGAATATCACAACTGAGTCGTAGTGGCAATAGTTAAAATAAAAGCGTTTTGCGTCGCGACGACATCTTTTCACGAAGCTTCAATCACCAATTTGTACTTCTGAGTATGAAACTATGCTACTGTAGCCAACATACATAGGGACGGATGACCATCGTAATAAAATAAGAAAAACCAGAGCTCGCGCAGGAAGATCCAACTGTTTTATCTTCCCGCGCGCTGTTCCGAGTGGAACAGTAGAGAAATAATCTGACGGTGGTTCGAAGACCCCTCTGCCAGGCACTTAAGTGTGAATTGCAGGGTAGTGATGTAAGTGATGTGGATGTAATCGTGAAAAGGCGAGCCACGAGATACGTAACAAGTTTATTTTGTCAGCGCCGGAGTACGGCAAGGGTAATCGCCAGTACGCACTGCGAAACCCTGCGCGCTGTTTCCCTAAGAGGGTCCCAAAATTCAGCGGGTCGTAGAGGACGCTCCACTGAACAATTTCAGGTAGGAAACTGGGGTCGGGGAAGCCAGCTTAAGGAGATCACAGGAATAAAATCACATTAATGTGTAGTTTTTTACTTACATTAGTTATACTTAACTGCTAATACTATCACTGACACAATGAACGTGCCATTTGTAGTCTATCTTACAAAACGTGCTGAAACTGACGACATCGACCTCAATGCAAGCATGACGTCGGTGAACAAGATTCCGACGTACCCTGATAAATATCCATGGTGTGTTTCGGCTCGGCTCTGAGGACTATGGAACTTAACTTCTGAGGTCATCAGTCCCCTAGAACTTAGAACTACTTAAACCTAACTAACCTAAGGACATCACACACATCCATGCCCGAAGCAGGATTCGAATCTCCGACTGTAGCGGTCGCGCGGTTCCAGACTGAAGCGCCTAGAACCGCTCGGTCACCCCGGCCGGCTCAGTGGAGTATTCTCTATGTCCTGTTACATTTCCGCACGCTCTTATGGAACAGGTAGCACATCATTTGGGTGAAACATATCTTGCTTGTTCATGCTTGGTATCTTGCATTCAGAAAACTCTCTGTTCATAGATTTCTACACTGCAGTTCACGTTTTAGTGCCTGGCGGGAGTTCATCGGACCACTTTCACACCATTTCGCCACTCTCGAACAGCGCAACGGAAAAACGAATACTTAAGTCTATCCGTGCGAGCTCTGATTTCCCTCACTGCTCTGCGAAGATGTAGATGGGCATCAGCAAAATATTTTCGCCATTGGAGGGACAAAGTCGGAGACTGAAATCTCGCATAAAACGACATCGCCGCAACGAAAAAGTCTCCGTTTTAATGATTGCTACCCCAACAACTAGCGTATTACATCTGCGACACACTTTCCCCTATTTCACAGTAATACAATACGAGCTACCCTTCTTTGAACTGTTTCGATGTCCTCTGTCACTAATACCTAGGAAGAACCCAAGCCGCACAGCAGTAGTCCAGAAGAGGACGCACACGCATACTGTGGGCACTATAACTTGAGATTTGTTGTCTTCTGCGTTCTCTCAATAAAACGTGGTCATTGTTTTGCCTTCCCTTAACATTATCTTTGCTATAGTTCCAGTTTAAGTTGTTCGTACTTGTTATCCCCAAGTATTTAGTTGAGTTAACAGCCTTTAGATTTGTGTGATTTATTGCGTGATCGAAATTTAACGCATTTTTGTTACTGCTCAGGTAGATGAACTCACGTTTTTAATTATTTTGGTTTAATTGCCACTTTTGACACTGCACAGATATCGTCTCTAAATCATTTTGCAATTGCTTTTGATGTTGTCATTTCTTTACTAGACGTCAAATGACAACATCATTTGCAAAGAGTCTAAGATAGCTGCTCAGATTATCTGCTAAATCGTGCACATAGATAATGAACAGCAGAGGGCCTACAACACCTCCCCGGTGAACGCCGAATGTTGCTCCTGTTTTGCGTGGTTACTCTCCGTCACTTACTACGGACGGTGATGTTACTGGCAGGATAGCTCGAAACCATTTCTCGACTCATCTCGAACTCAAACTCTGTCCGAACAGGCTTCGAGAGGCCCAACCGTACAGACCGGCCGCCGTGTCCTCCTCACGCGGTACTGGACGAGAATACGGAGGGGCCTGTCAGTTTTTGTGACCAGAGCCGCTCCTCCGTCGGCCCCACAACGCAGAGTGCAGCCCGGCAGGCACGGACGGTCACCCACCCAAGTGCTAGCCAAGCTCGACATCGCTTAACTTCGGTGAACCTGTGTTACCACTGCGGCAAGACCTTAGCACCTTTTCTCAACTCCAACCTAATTTTCTGCAGATAAGTGTTCCATTTTCTAGAACACTTCCTTCACCATTTCAACTCTTCATCTGAATTTTTTCTCATTTCTCCAGTTATCAATTAGCATACTCCTCCAATATCTGTATTGTACAACCGATTATGCTTCCGTTTTTGTAGAACATTAACCGTGCTGTAATCTAATAAGTTCCAAAACATGGCGCATAAACATGGGATTATTCCAGGCATCATACCTTGTGTTCTGTTGGTGATAGGAAGATATCGTCAAGTGTTTTGGATAGCCCTTGGACTAGAGGCCATTTGTATTCCCAACAGTAGGATCGTCTTGCTGGAGCTATCCTACAGTGCGAGGTGAAAGTAAGAATATTACACACTTCCTCCTTCTTAGGAAAATCGAGCAAATCAGTCGGGTATTTTAGCATTTGATGTGGTCTGCGGTGGGTCTTAAGTGGCTTATGGAGGCACCATTAGTTCATCGGCTGTTCTTTAGAAAAAAAAACCAAAAAACGCGTTTTTCCATTTATTTCGTACCAAGCGCGGATTCCTAGGCGGCTACGCGTAGCAAATGGCTTATATTTTTACGATAGATCCCGATTTCGAATGGCTATGAAAATTTCCTAGATGAATTTATCCGTTTCCGAGATGCGTTGGTTCAAAGGTATCCTACGTGTAAAATGAGAGGCGAAAATGTTGTTTACAAAGAGTCTTAGCACGGAGAAATATACTGTAAGGTGTCTACGTTACCATCAGAAGGGTTCTGGGAATCCCATGTTCTAATACTGAAACACGTGCAAAATTTTTGTGCACGTAAAATTCGGTCTGAGATGTTCGAGTAGTTTTTCACTATCTCAATTTCACATAAGTAAACTATCAAAATTTTACCGCCCCCTCGAGTACTTTTCATACGAGTGTCATGCACTGCTGTGGCACTGAAAAGAAGGGACCCAGGGAAATAATGTTCCTACCGGAGCACAAGAAAGGCAAATAGGTTTCTGTTTAAAAGGTGCCGAGGAAGGCAGCCGGTACCCTAATGTTCAGTCACTCTTTTAAACACCTTTTGTGTTGTCCGGGAGGAGTATTTTTCCGCTAGTAACGTACTCAGTTCCATTAGTCGAAAATTCTCGGCCCCAAAAGACCGTAGCTTATTCATGTTTTCAGCAGAAAAATGTGGTACAGTGTCGAAAGATTTCGAAAATCTTTCAGAGTATACTGATGTAACAGCTCCATATTATGAAACATATACAACATATCACTCGCCGAAAGTTCAGCACCTAAAGACTGGGAAGTTGCACAGGTCACATCAGGAAATAGGAGTACTCCGCTGAATTAGAGATCCATTTCACTGACGTCGATTTGCAGTAAGATTTTACAACACATATTGTGATCAACACTACGAATTATCTAGATGGAAATGCTCATTTGACACATATCACAGATTCCGAAAACATTGTTCTTTCTTGTGCAACACAACTAGCTCTTTATTCTCAAGAAGTAATGGCTGCTATCGACAGGTGAACTCAAATAGATTCCAAATTTCTAGATTTCCTGGTGGGTTTTGACACCGTTCCTCGCAGCCGACTTGTAATCAAACTGCGTGCCTACGGAATATCGTCTTAGTTGTGTTGTGTTGGAGTTGAGAAAAGGTGCTAAGGTCTAGCCTCAGTGGTAACACAGGTTCCCGTCATATCACCGAAGTTAAGCGATGTCGAGCTTGGCTAGCACTTGGATGGGTGACCGTCCCTGCCTGCCGGGCTGCACTCTGCCGTTGTGGGGCCGACGGAGGAGCGGCTCTGGTCACAAAAACTGACAGGCCCCTCCGTATTCTCGTCCAGTACCGCGTGAGGGTGACACGGCGTACGGTCTGTACGGTTGGGCCTTTCGAAGCCTGTTCGGACAGAGTTTGAGTTCGAGATGAGTCGAGAAACGGTTGGAAACAACAATTCGGTTGAGCACCGGGAGGTACGCCAATGAACAATAACGCCAGGAAAACCTGACAAAGGATCGGCACGACGTTGAGATCCTGGATTTACTTGAAATTTTGTACATCTTTAGTAGGGTGTTAAAACAACATAATGTGCCAGTAGTAAGGTGTACTACTCTGGCAATTCCGAGAAAATCGTGAGAGAAGTGTTACGCGTCTACTATGTAAGTGGTGTATCCATTCGTAGGCGTCGGTCACGGTAGTGAAATGATTAGCGTTCGAGCTTACTAACACGAACGTGTATGAGTCGACGGTTCGACTCCCGTTGAAACCTTCATTTTTGTAGTACAAGTGCGAATTCTGTGATATTTAAAAAATTTGCACTTACGTTATTAGTTGTTGCTACATGAGCAGCGTGTTACCGCTGAGCGCCGGCCGGAGAGTCCGAGCGGTTCTAGCCGCTACAGTCTGGCACCGCACGACCGCTACGGTCGCAGGTTCGAATCCTGCCTCGGGCATGGATGTGGGTGATGCCCTTAGATTAGTTAGGTTTAAGTAGTTCTAAGTTCTAGGCGACTGATGACCTCAGAGCCATTTGAACCATCTTACCGCTAAGGAAATTAATTGTCAAACTGGACCTGCCTCTTTGTCTGCATTTCGAAGCGTCGAGGTGCAAAGTAGTTCCGGGTACCTTACCAGTTTGCACGTATAAGGCATTTCGAAAATCACGACAGGCTTACATTTTCAGGAAAGTTCTTTTCGTTTCTTCATTTACTTGTCGCTAGCTATAAATATGTTTGTTGTAATAATTAAATTTGATTAGAGATAATAAGCAGCCAAATAACATGAAATACACTAAAACTTTATGCAAATGCACGTGGTTTTCTTAGTTATTTTATCTCTCAGATGCCATATAAATTAAATAATGTGACCAGTGATGAAAAAAAATATAGATTAAAAATGAAGGTTCGAGCGGGAGTCGAATCGCCGCCTTACACATGTGCGCCTTTTACGAAGCTCGAATGGTAAGCAATTTTTTTTTTTCTTTTTTAAAAACAAAATCTCATTTTGTTCGGTGGAGTTGTTCGGGGCGGACGTCCCGTGACACCCGTTCTTCTTCGTTGATCCTTTCTTTTTTTTTTCTTTTTCTTTTTTATTACGGCGGGCAGCCAACCCTCTGACGAACACGCGGAGCTACCGCGCCGGCTTCCACTCCAGCATGGAACATCTAGTTATCGTTATATCGCCTACATAATAGACTCGTGAAACTTCTCTTGCGATTTTGTCGGGCGTGCTAAAGTATTGCCCTTTACTACTTGCACATTATGTTGTACTAAAGGTGAACAAAGTTTGAAGTAAATCCGTGGTCCCAACGTCGCCACCTACGCTTGCAAGATATTGCAACAGACTGGGTGCCGCGACGGCTAACGTTCTTTTACGGCCCAGAGCAGAGCTGTGCGGTACGGCGGGCCCACACACCGCCACCCCCGCCGCCTGCAGCGGGGCGAGGCCACGCCCACTTCCGGCGCCACCCGCCCGCATCGTCAGCGGCCGCCTGACCCTCATCACGAAGTCCCTCCTCAGCCCACTGCCCCTCCGTAAGGGGAAGCGCAGTTGATTTCTGTCGACAGCCCGTGACCTCAGGGAAGGTCCCGAGCCATTCCGACCCGCTGCATAAGAGGACGACACCGTATCCCTCACACCATCGGCAGTCGCCTCGGGTAGCCTCTGAAGGGTTGAAACGTCCCTGACGGGTTTGTTATAGTCTGTAAACTGAAGAGCGAGCAGTGCTTTTGGTGGGGGAAGCGGCCTTTCCCAGAAGAACCCTGCCACTGGCCTACAGGGGCACCCAAAATCATTTGCCCGTTACCTGCCTAGCGGTGTAGATCAGCGAGCAGTGATACACGTCGTTCTCTTCGTGGGATCTTAATTGCCAGTGTCAGACAGGTAATTTTGTATGCTTACTGATATACTTCGGTATCCGGAAGTGATGGATAATCGCCCTGCATTGCAAGAAAATGTGCAGAATATGGAGAAGAGGAGGTATTTATGGAGTAACGAGCGTTCGATTGTCTGTGATGTTACAGCATCATGTGTTAAAGAGGCGGCACAAAAGAACTGTGGGCTAATATTACCAGTCCCAATCAGAGGGCTGCAAGTTATGCAAACGTCAGCCTCGCCACAACAGGACGCATAAGGAAGAAACGCGAAAATAAACCGCGTGGTTTACTGGAACCGCCACGAAGGAAAACTGATAATTTTGGGAGGAAACTCTTCGTTATAGGCAGTTTCACAAAATCGGTCATTCTACAAACGATAGAGGACTTTCACATAAACCAAAAAATAATGACGACATTATGGACATTGCTTACTGCCGTCAAAATAAAAAATCTGTTTTCTTTGGCAGAAAGATGTTTTACGTAAGACACAGCGTAAAATGGGATTTACCTGGAAATTTCTAGCTTTTAATAGAAACATAAAGTAAGAACAAGGCTTAAATTCTACAGATTGATTGCACCATACGGGGTTCGTTTTGCTAATAGCAGTAGAGGGTACATACATTCACATGAACAGGCATTCGGTTCTGTATTTGTAGCAGAATCCTGACTTTCTTTCCTACGTTAATATTACTTACTCTATAATATTGTGTTTCGGAAAAAGCTATCGTCTTTTGGATTCATTATGATCTTAACGCATTTGTCTAAAAATAAACGCTGCCAGGACGTATCTGTACACGGAGTCGACAAAGATTTAACACGCGCGCCGCTGCAGAACCGGTACTAACTTGTGAAACAGCCTGTATAAGCGCCTCGTGACGTAGCTGGGTACGCAGAGTGGGGACTCGCTCGCTCGCTCTTCAGTTTACCGACAGACTATACTCGGGTGACTAGTCGACGTTGCAAGTGACTGTTCCCTCCTGTCCGAGCGTTAGTTCCTCCATACTGACAAACGCTGTACTCGCCTCCTCCATTCACACTGCCGGCCCCACCTCTCGCGAGAACTCCGCTTCACACAGGGTGTTCGGGAAGCGCTCTGATCGGGTAGTGTATTCGTGAAGACCCTCCGTATGGTACGAGATCTTCGCAGACACACCAGCTGACCAGCCACCTACTGAACTTCGTTCTTCAATTGCGACGAGGGTCAGGCTTAGCTTCATCGTGACGACAGTTGTTATTTTAAGCTGAGCCGCATTCGATCTGGAAAGGAATGCTCGAGTGTGTGTGTGCAGTCCTGTGCATTTACGTTGAGTCCTTTCGGTGAGATGTCTGATTTTCAGCCTTAAACAGACTCGCTGTTTACAAACACGCATCGTAGGCTGTAAGAAAACTGTGGCCTCGTTGCTCTGTCGGAAGCAATGCTGCAGAGTGAAAAATCTAAACTGCCACGTAATGATGTAGCAAACTTGTCGTAATAGAACAAAAAAGTTTAGTAACCAGTTACGTTGTAGCCTGTAAGTATCTGTATGTAAATCTATAGTGTTTTTTGCCTGTACACAGTTGTGAAGTAAATAAATAAT
Organism: Schistocerca cancellata; assembly: GCF_023864275.1. Lineage (NCBI taxonomy): Eukaryota > Metazoa > Arthropoda > Insecta > Orthoptera > Acrididae > Schistocerca > Schistocerca cancellata. The sequence goes on from NC_064635.1 coordinate 214,305,963, forward strand.
TTGCGTGTTTCTGTTACACGTGAGTCGTGCAAGAATGTCGCCCATTGCCTTCGTTGGACCTTACTTAGTTACTGTTACACAACCAAAGTATTATCGTGCCCTCCGATGTCGTCCTATAGAATTCAAACAAAATGGTGCAAATGGCTCTGAGCACTATGGGACTTAACTGCTTTGGTCTTCAGTCCCCTAGAACTTAGAACTACTTAAACCTAACTAACCCAAGGACATCACACACATCCATGCCCGAGGCAGGATTCGAACCTGCGACCGTAGCAGTCGCGCGGTTCCGTACTGAGCGCCTAGAACCGCTCGGCCACCACGGCCGGCAGAATTCAAACAAATTTAGCTACTACCTCTCCGTGATGTGTATTTTCCTGTTACTGTACAGAGGAGACCAGTTTTGTGTGCAGAATTTTGAACACCGTATTCCTCTTTATTCAGGTATTTCCCTTCGCTTTTTCCCTAAAGTCGCTAACTACTAACTCTGTTCGGAACACATTTCGCAGACTGCAACCACGTATACCATTTAACGTATCTGCGAAATAACATCGTTATTGCAGTTAAGGAAATGTGACGTCATAAACATCGTAAAGCAGCTTTTCTTAAAACGGAGTGCAAATTATCCTGACTACGGTCGTGCACTGTTTGCGAATTCCAGCAAACTTTAAACATAACTTCAAAGCATTTCTAAATTTTTTTCTCACTTGCAGAGTTAACGTCAATTACTTAACACATAATCTCAGTTGTAAAATAATCAGACGTTTGAAGCAACAAACAATAAAAAACCGCTCACAAACTTACAAGAATACTATGATATTCACAAAACGAAAGCACAAAAGAAAACCGTTTTAAGTGAACAACTAAGCGTGACAAACAACTCAGTAGTTACATTAACGGAGAAAATAGTAGAGCGGCGTCCCAACAGACGATTCTCGGCTGCTTCGTTCCCTGTAACTCGGAAACGAGAGCTGCAGTCATCCGAGCACACACCACACCTTGTCGGCTGGCAGGTCCACAGCCGCAGTCCCGCCTTGCCACTGCCTCAACGTGCGTCAAGTTAAAGGGCCTGCAGTATGCACACCTCACCATCACACTAAGCCATTAAGAAAATGCCGAAGGACTATCCATCGGCAGCAGTCGAGTTCGCAAGCAAGCCAAGAGACAACCAAGTGAACGAAAAGAGTTGCACCAGATAACCATTCACATACGTGTTAGGATAAATCAGCAGTTCTTGCCAGATCAGGAGTGAAGTCTTACACAGAATTGCAGAATAGCATTGCTTCGATGTCTTCCTTCAATCCGACCTGGTACTAATCCCAGACACTCGAGCAGTACTCAAGAAAAGGTCGCACCACGCTCTCCTCTACAGGTGAACAACTCTTTCCCAAAATTCTCCCAATACTCCAAAGTCTACTACTCGCCTTCCCTATCACAATTCTCACATGCTCCTTCCACGTCACATCGCTTTGCAACGTTACGCCCACATATTTAAATGACGTGACACTATCGAGCAGGACACTAGTAGTGCTGTATCCGAACATTGCAAGTTCGTTCTCCCTACTCATCCGCATTAACTTACACTTTTCCACATTTAAGGCTAGTCGCCATTCATCACACCAACTGGAAATTTCGCCTTAAGTCGTCTGGTATCTTGCTGCAGTCACTCAACTTGGACACCTTACCGGACACCACGGCATCACCAGCAGATTGCTGCCCACCGTGTGCGCCAACCCATTCAGACTGCTTGTCAGTCCTCGTACGATTTCCGCCGCGGAGGCCTGCGACACCGCTGCGTTTAGTGCAGTCGAGCTGAGTACGTAAACGTCGCCGTATCGCCATCGCTTGTCGGCACGTGAGTTGCTGCTGCAGTAGCGCAAGCCGGCCCAGGCCTGGCCAACGCGTGGCAGCTGGCGAAATCGGATGATTAGAAAGAGGAGGCGAAAGGTTTGGCCCCTGGGCTGGCCGGAATCTCGCGAAACACAAGTGCGCGCCAACCGCCGCAGCCGGTGTTTTGCGAACCTCTCCGACCTCCCGAATATGAACCGCCGGCCTGTAATTGCGAAAACGAGCCAACTGTGAAACAAAGGGAGCAACAAGAAAGTAAGTACAACGCGGCGGGGCTTTCTTGTCGCTGTGTGTGGCAGCCGCGGAAAGCACCCAGTGGCGTAGTGCCGCCCTGTCCGATTCCTTTGTTTGTGATCGGAGCTGAGATATCCGGGGAAGATCGTAGACACGGCCCCGTTCCAGTGCGAAATCCTGCCCACAACTTCGCTGCTACGCTCGTTCCGAACCCAATATTTCTCAAAACATTGTGCCTGCAAGTTGAGTTCCCTCAACTTCAGTTATGTCGTATCATAAAGATAAGAAAAATTCCGTCTTTTGTAATTGAAATTTGTTCTCGAGTACTACACATTTCATGAAAGAAGGCGGTTCATTAATTATAAGTGTATTTTCTGAATAAAGATTGTGTGATATATTAGCCCATAAACTTAAACGCTGTCCACTTCATTTCATTGTCTGGCTAGAACATTATGATTCAAGAGTTCTATGAGAAGCACTCAAGTATACACAGTAAGCCTCATGGAAATTCAACTGCAATCAAATGACATCTCAGTTCAATGACGCTGGTATGCAGTTACCTAACTGTATTTATCTTTTCACGGTTCTCATTCGCTATACCTGGCTGTATCATGTTTTCACGCTTCACATTCGCTACATCTGGCTGTAGTTACAGCGTGTAAGTTCAAGATTTACTGTTTTTTTTTTTCATAGTAATGTAACACTAAATCTGTATTTAAGTGTTCCCTCTCTCTCTCTTTCTCTAACACTCATTCACAGATCGGGTTAAATAATGAACAGTGGGCTTTTAGATTAGGTTATGACTGGTGGCTGTGATAGGATTGCTGGCGCTGGTAATCGTGACCCTTACCGCGCAAACTAGTTTACATTTGTGACCTCCAGTTTTGTTTTGAAATCCTGTACAGTTATTAATGGCCTACTTTTTTTTAATATTTCTAAATCCAAAGGCCTTTATCCAAGGAGACATCTACATACAATGTGTAGTCATCAGTACTCATTTCCTCTCTGTGGTTTTCTAATTGTAACAGAAGCAGGCGTTTCATAACAACGATTACGCGGACGCGCTTGTATCACTGCAAATTTCTTATCCTCCCGTTCCAAATAGGATTGAAGGGAGTGCGATTTGTGAAATGAAGAAGAAGACGTGACTCATCTAGTGTTTTCCTGTGCCTGTTATGAGATACAACCGTAAAACCGAGAAAGTGAAGCAAAGCCTGCGATTTACTAGCAGAACACTGAGGAGATGCAACGGTGTACTGCGGAGACTGCCTGCCCGTCCTCTTGCGGACTGCTGGTGCGCGGTGTGGGGTCGGACTGGCGGCGGACATCGGAAACGTTCAAACGAGACCAGCTCGTTCTGTATTATCCTGAAAGAAACCGCGCATATGGTACGCGAGTTGAGGTGGCAGTCATTAAAACAGAGGCGTTATTCGTTGCAGTAGGATCGCCTCAAGAAATTTCGGTCAGCAGTTTTCTCCTCCGGATGGCGCCCACCTACACATGGAGAAACGATAATCCTAATGAAATAAGAGAAATCAGAGCTCGCGTGGTAAGTTTTATATGTTCGTTTTCCCCGCGCGGTTTTCGGGAGTGAAGCGGCAGAGAAATAGCTTGGAGGTGGGTCGATGAACCCATAGCCGGCCACGTAATTGTGAATTGCGGAGTAATCATGTAAACGAGGACATACCAGAATAACCATCGAAAATGATACTGTGTACGTTGTGATGGGTGACTGTATGGCGATGGCGAAAGGCCAACAAAGAAAATAAAACTTGACCAGGAGCGCATTGAGGGTTCCCTACGAACTTAATTAAGAATGTTTACAGACGGTTCATCCAACCCGAGAATTGAAAAACTCGACGATTTTTGCCTGTTATCGACATTGGTACTGGCAAGATATCCGTGTCAGGAATTGCAAGACTTTCGAGAATGTTTTAATTCACATACTTTAAACATACACTGAAAAGTGCGAGTGAAGAATTGTAATAAATGTGGGCGAGAGAACTCCAAAAACCGCTCATCTGGAGTATGGAGACCGAGTTAACACATGTTCGGGACGAGACACATCAACGAGCAACTTTGGAAATCGCCACTGAAGATGCTTAATAACTAACCGAAATTGAATGCCTCACAAATACTTCCACGAATGTTACTTTTATCTTTGAAATCGGATAACAAATGACAAAATAATCAATTTTTGTATGATATGATTTGAAAGTAACTACTTTGTGATTTTTTTCCTTTACTTGTGCTATGAAAGCTAGCTTCCTACCGAATTTCATAATTCAAGATCTCAGTCCGGAACCGCGCGACTGCTACGGTCGCAGACTCGAATCCTGCCTCGGCCATGGATGTGTGTGATGTCCTTACGTTAGTTAGGTTTAAGTAGTTCTAAGTTCTAGGGGACTGATGACCACAGATGTTGAGTCCCATAGTGCTCAGAGCCATTTGAACCATTTGAACCAATTCAAGATCAACGGAAGGTACCCCACAGGTTTTAATGAATGTGTATGTGAATATCAAAATATGCGATATTGACTGTACTGACTTACAAACTTAACTGTTTTACACCGCCGAGGGGCGATAGATCTTAGTATGTGATAAAAATTTCGACTTGACACGTGTGCCAGATTCTAAGTCTAAGCAGACGGACTGGCAGACACACAGACGGTCTGACAACAAGTGACAAATATCTTTTTTCGTGTTTACGAGGGTTGGAACTTGTAATAGTGGCAACTATTTATTTACGGCTCGTACAAAATAGACACGTGTTTCGAAGTCTTACCGACCTTCAAAGTAGTCACCAGCATTGTCAAAAAGCCGTTGCCAGGTAGGATACTCTTAGCATTGCCAGTTCTGTTGACAGTTGGAGCGGCGCGGTCTGATGCCCGACGAATTTGTAGCAGTTCTCAAGCGAATGCCGTGAAGCGATTCCTTCGGTTTAGAAATCGAGTTGAACTCACGAGGGTTGAAGTCAGGGGCGTGCAGTAGGTCAGTAGGTGGTATAGCACGTAAGCAGTCCCATGAGTCAAAGAAATCAGTAACAGCTTGCACTGTACGGGCTTGAGCATTGTCCTGCAAAATGATGGTAAGGTCCTGTGGAAAGTGTCATCACTTCTGTCTCTATGCTGTTCATTTTTGGAACAGGATCTACGTCCAGCTTACAGACAGAAGTGGTGACACTTTCTGCAGAGCCTTACCATCATTTTGCAGGACACTGCTCAAGCACGTAAGGTCCTGTGGAAAGTGTCATCACTTCTGTCTCTATGCTGTTCATTTTTGGAACAGGATCTACGTCCAGCTTACAGACAGAAGTGGTGACACTTTCTGCAGAGCCTTACCATCATTTTGCAGGACACTGTTCAAGCACGTACAGTGGAAGCTGTTAATGTTACGTTTGACTGATGGGGCTGCTAAGTTCTATACCACCTACTGACCTACTGCTCTCCCCTGACTTAAGCCCTCGTGAATTCAACTCGATTTCTAAACTGAAGGAAACGCTTCACGGCATTCGCTTGAGAACTGCTACAAATTCGTCGGGCAACAGACCGCGCAGCTCCAACTGTCAACACAACTAAGAGTATCGTACCTGGCAACGGCTTATACACAATGCTGTTGACTACTTTGAAGGTCGGTAAAACTTCGAAACACGTGTCTATTTTGTACGGGCCGTAAATAAATAGTTGCCGCTATTAAATTTTCAACTGTCGTAGGTATATTTTCGGATTTTTTTCCTTTAGTTGTGCTTTGAAACCTCGCTTCTCGAGAAATTGTATGATTCTAGGCCAAAGGGAAGTACGCTATAGATCGTGTCGAGTGAGTCTGCGAGTATCAAAATATGTGTAAGAAGAGGCCGTCTCTTTTGACTGCACTGACTTTGAAGCTTCAGTTTGGCATACAGCCGAGGGACCGAAACCCTAGAGTATGACAAAAATTTCAACTTGGTACACGTATCCATTCCTGAGAAAAAGGGTTTTGTTTGTCAGTGGGCCAGACCGACGGGCCTCGTCTCTGTGACCTCGTTGTCGACGGGACGTCAAACACCGATCTCCTCCTCGACTCCAGAAAAGACGTGATAAGGCTGCACCGTGAAATAAGACCCTTGTGATCATAAAAGCGTTCACTTTTTACCGAGTGAGGCACAGAAACCCAAAGAAGGAAAAGGAATCTGCCGAGCGCTTGCGGTAAAGCCTACGCCGCACAGTAACCGCGCTGTTTGAGCGCACACTCCTCCTGTGAGACGCCTGCGAGAAGTGGATGGACGGCTGTGCGACAGAGGTGCGAACGCGGGGGGCACACACGCCGACTTGGGCCCGCCGCCAAGTTGCGCCACGCACACGCACGCACCTCCTGGCGACGCGGACTTCAAAGAGGCCGCCGGCGGCGCCTCGCGGCCCTGTTTGCGCCGCCTATTCATAGCCGGGCCGCCGCTGCACGCACTGCCCATGCCCGCCTGCCAACGACAGGTCCGCTCGCTGCACGGTGGGCGCTAGAGATGGGGGATCCGCTCTTGAACTCATTCATAGAGTTGAATCTTTCAAAGGAGTGAACAATCAGTGATTCAGAAAAAAAGAACGGTAGCTCCAAACGTTTCCCACAGCAGAGAGAGACATTGCCCTTTAAACTTGGTTTATTCCAGTACTATACCTGTATTTTGATCTTATTTGATCCTATTTTAAAGTAACACAGATAGTGAGTAAGATTTTGTATTGTTTATTGAAATTTCCACGATACGACAAAGTTTTTGATTATTGATTTATTTTGCACTATCGTGGTTTTTTGGGTGATCGGAAAATGTTGTAACTTGAGATTTACATTAACAATATATTTGGCTATAATGTATTAAAATTTCATTAACCTCATACAAATACATCGCAAGCCATATATTTTTAAAGTGAACGTTTCCTTCCGAAGACGCCTAAAATCGCAAAATCCGTACCAGAATAAGAAAAAAATATATAAATTTGACTGTAAAACGAAGGTGCTGTATATAGCCTTACGCAGAATAAAACAAGGAAAATATTGGTGTATCACATTTTGCGATACGTTTATCGGTTCGCCCGTAATTAAAGCGTAAATTCGAGTGTCCATAATAAAAATCCTATGGGACTTAACTTCTAAGGTCAACAGTCCCCTATAACTTAGAACTACTTAAACCTAACATAAGGACATCACACACAGCCATCCCACGGCAGGATTCGAACCTGCGACCGTAGCGGTAGCGCGGTTCCAGACTGTAGCGCCTAGAACCGCTCGGCCACTCCGGTCGGCTGTGGGGTTTTAATTTGAAGCCACGGCATATGTGAGTGGTCATAGTTGTACTACTGACGAGCGATTAGTAGAAGGTTTACCAGTGCACGAACAACGCACAGGGCAGATAATGAGATAGATTACGGGAGCATTCCAGGAAAACCCACCGAAGTGGCGCAGTTATTAGCTCACTGGACGCGCACCGGATGGTTCACTTCGCCGTCCGGCCATCCTGATTTAGGTTTTCCGTGATTTCCCTAAAACGCGTCAGGCAAATGACTGGAAAGGGCACGGCCGACTTCCTTCTCCGTCGTTCCCTAATCCGAGCTCTTGCCTCGTCTCTGTGACCTCGTTGTCGACGGGAAGTCAAACACCGATCTCCTCCTCGACTCCAGAAAAGACGTGATAAGGCTGCACCGTGAAATAAGACCCTTGTGGATTTGGCACTGTTCAACACAGGCGGCGGATTGGAAGGAAGAAGACAGAAGAAGAAACGTGTGTCTGCTGCGACTGAATAGCCTCCTATCAAGTCCAAATGTAAACGTACTCCGGAACTCGACGTAACGAGAACAACAATTCGAGATCAGTGAAAAAATACCTCAAGGTCAGACCTTTTCGATCGACGTTCGTAAGCGACTTACTGGTTACAGACAGCAATGTGTGCGTTTTAGCAGGCAATGCTTTCTTAACTGAGTTTCCAAATGAAGTGAACCCTGCCAAGGTTACGTTTTCAAGTGGACGTGCCATTTATCGCAACTCACGTCCCAGAAATACTGTCGTTTGAGCCAAAGAGAATCCTCATTACACAGTCGGAAAGAAATCGGCCTCACGTAACGATACGGGCAGCGATGACATCACAACACCTTCTTCGACGGTACGTTTTTTGAAGGGGCTGTGAATATTGCAAATTATTCACACCTGTTACAAACACGGTTAATACCTCAGTTGGACGAAAGGGGCCTCACAGAAAACATACGATTACAGCAACACGGAGCGCGCCGTCACCACGCGAGTTCCTAAAGGAGCACTTTCCAGATCGGCGGAGAGGTCGTGGTTCGTCAGCACCACGAGATACCGCCAAACAGGTCCGGACCTCACCACACCTGACAACTCGTTACGGGGAGTCATTCACGCGCCATATACCTGCACGTTGCTGTGCTACAGACGAAGAACTTGGCAGCGCTGTTGAGGATGGATTTCGCACTGTAACACCGGACATACTCGAAAATACCGGGTGATCAAAAAGTCAGTATAAATTTGAAAACTTAATAAACGACGGAATAATGTAGATAGAGAGGTAAAAATTGACACACGTGCTTGGAATGGCATGGGGTTTTATGAGAACGCAAAAAAAGAAACCATGTTGCTAGACGCGTGAAAGATGTCTCGAGCGCGTCGTTTGGTGATGATCGTGTGCTCAGCCGCCACTTTCGTCGTGCGTGGCCTCCCGGGTCCCCAGACCTCAGTCCGTGCGATTTTTGGCTTTGGGGTTACCTGAAGTCGCAAGTGTATCGTGATCGATCGTCATCTCTAGGGATGCTGAAAGACAACATCCGACGCCAATGCCTCACCGTAACTCCGGACATGCTTTACAGTCCTGTTAACAACCTTATTCCTCGACTACAGGTATTGTTGAGGAATGATGGTGGACATATTGAGCATTTCCTGTAAAGAACATCATCTTCGCTTGTCTTGCTTTGTTATGCTAATTATTGCTATTCTCATCATATGAAGCGGCATGTGTCGGACGTTTTTTGAACGTTTGTATTTTTTTGGTTCTAATGAAACCCCATGTCATTCCAAGGATGTGTGTCAATTTGTACCTCTCTATCTACATTATTCCGTGATTTATTCAGTTTTCAAATTTATACTGATTTTTTGATCACCCGGTATGTCAAGAAGAACACGGACGCTACGGACGTACATCACAGTTTTATGGGAAACGTACCGATATACTGTACACTCAATACCTAAGTTAGTACTTGTGCTACAACGAATGAATGAAATTAGTTTTCGATACTCGGGGTACGGGAACTTGTCGTTCATTCTGTGTGTAGACAACGAGACTAGTCTAGTGACACTTTGCTGGGGCGCCCTCGACGGTATCAAATGGTTCAAATGGCTCTGACCACTATGGGACTTAACTTCTAAGGTCATCAGTCCCCTAGAACTTAGAACTACTTAAACCTAACCTAACCTAAGGACATCACACACATGCATGCCCGAGGCAGGATTCGAACCTGCGACCACAGCGGTCGCGCTGTTCCAGACTGTAGCGCCTAGAACCGCTCGGCCACCCAGGCCGGTGAAGCCCTGGAATATCGATCTCCTGTGTGCTACTTGACACAGTGGCGACAATTACGTACAGAGGCGCAAAGTTGCGGAGCGCTGAGAAGTGGAACGACGACGTGACGTCGGCAGTAGGGAAGGCGAGTGCTCGACTCAGGCTCATTGGGAGAGTTCCAGGAAAGTGTTGCTCGCCTGTACGAGTGGCAGGGCGCAGAACACCTCTGGGAACTATTCTCGAGTACTTCCCGCGAGATCGAGATCTCGGCCGGGTCCGGTCAAAGGAAAACGCCGAAGCAATTCAGGGGCGTGCTGCTAGATTTGTTACAGGCCGGGTCCACGCGAGTAATGCGGAGATCCTTCGTATTCTCAAATGGGAATCCCGCTATAGAAGTCTACATTCTTTTCGCCAAACGCTATTCGGAAAATTTAGAGATTCTGTTGCCGACAACGTACATCTCACGTACGGACCGCGAAGACGAAGGAAGAGAAATTAACCCTTGTACTGTAGCATACAGAGTATCGTTTTTCCCCTCGCTCCATTTGCGAGTAGAACGGGAGTGCGAACGACTGGTGGTGGTAGAAGATACCCTCCGCTGTGCACCTTACGGTCGCTTGCAGAGCATGCGGTTGGACAAAAATATGTGAACACCGCCAGAAGGGCGTGCCTGAACACAAACGCAGTGTGCTCAGTACGTTGCAAGCTCCGGAACAGTTTTCTGTGTACTTGAGACAGCACTGATATCCGAGGCAACAGAATTCGAACGTGGGCAAATTGTTGGTGCTCCGATGGTGAGTATTGCCATAACCGAGGTAGCCAAAGCGTTCGGTGTTTCGGGAGGCACCGTATCGAAAATTTTTACCGCATACCGGACAAGAGGAAGAACACCATCCGCTAAGTCACAAAGCGGACGAAAGTGTGTGTCGAGTGTGATGCAAATGCCCGTAACAGGGGACCGTGGTGCTGGAGCATCACTCGGTCGAAAAAAAATGGCTCTGAGCACTATGGGTCTTAACATCTATGGTCATCAGTCCCCTAGAACTTAGAACTACTTAAACCTAACTAACCTAAGGACAGCACACAACACCCAGCCATCACGAGGGAGAGAAAATCCCTGACCCCGCCGGGAATCGAACCCGGGAACCCGGGCGTGGGAAGCGAGAACGCTACCGCACGACCACGAGATGCGGGCATCACTCGGTCGGACAAGCCTTGTTTCACACTGGCCGACTTTACAGTCCGAGAGTGAAAAACGGAGGGTACTTTACGGGTCCCACGGTTACTCTCCATTCTTCGACTACTGCCGAGAACTGTGCGACCGTCGTGGCTGCCGAGGCCCGCCACCTGGTCGCGCAGGACTGGTCTTGTCAGCTCGGGGGACGTGTCTGTCGAGCGAACCTCGGTATGACTGAGCCTGTGTGGCTTGCGTCAGAGACAACAGTGTGTCATCGCTACCCACCCCCATCACCGTTACGTCAACTTACCGCTGTTCTTGAGAAATAATGGTACAAGATTCCGATAGAAAACAATACACCAACTGTATTTAATCATTCCGCTTGCACAGAAAGCTGTTTTGAATGCCAACGCTTTTCCTACACCATATTAGGTGTGGTAACGTGTAGTGATTTTGGTGCTTCTTATTTCTGTCCATCCACTGCGTGTGAATATAAATGTAGATAAGGAAATTGTATGTACTTACGCCATTTCACACAAAGAAGAGTTTTAGTGTTTAAAAAGCTTCTACAGCGCGTAATTTATTTGCTTATGACGTCATTGCGCCTACTGCCACCAACTCTTTGATTAAGGTTAAAGGAACATAGGAATGAGAGGTGTTTGTTATACATTATCGACCTGCAAAAGCCGTAGACCTAAAAGATTAAAAATTTCTTTTTACATGTTCATCAAACAAAACTTAGAAGTAAGCTAGACGTCAACTGTCAACGCAGCCCCAAAAATTTTTCAAAATATTCCCTTCATTTTGTAGCGGCACCTCTCAGCTAGCTCTTGTATTTTTGATAATAGGTGAGAGACAGGGAGAGAGAAAAGGTGCCGAGTTCGCAGTTGACACCGTGTAAGGCATGTTTTTTACTTATTGACACTAAACGTTTAGTTAGTGAGAGTACATTCAAAAAAGTTTATCCTTATAAGTTTCGTAACCTGATAATTTATAACAGACGCCTCATATTCCTACTCTCTTCCAATCTTGCTTATACAGCTGATGACGGCAATAATCTAAACGACCTCAAACGCTGTCCAGTCACATTAATGTCACCACATGTCACAAATCTGAATATTCAACTCTCGCTGCGCCGACCGGCAAGTAATTGTCACGTTTCCGAAATAGCTGCCATTTTGTTTTTTCAGAGCATTGTTCAAAGGCCCAAAGTGATTTTGTGGGGGGCAGTCAGATGAAATCCGAACACCCGCCACACCGGGACCACGGAATGTTCCGTTCAAAAGTAATCACCACACGCGTTAAGACATTTATACCACTGGGAGAGGAGACGATAAACTCCTCTTTCGTAGAACGCGGATCCACAACGGCACCCACCCTTCTTCCACTTCTGCGTCCGACTGATACCACGTCGGCGCACGTCTTTCTTCAGGTCGCCAAAGATGTGAAAACCAGACGGCGAAGGCCGTGGGCTGTGCGGAGTACGCCGAGTGTTTCCCAACCGACTCGCTGGTCCGGTTGGCCGTACGGAGGAGGGCGTTATCGTGCAGCTGACGATTCCGTGGGACAGCCTGAGGGTAAAGGGCAAAGCCATTCTCCGCCGCCAAAGGAGTCCCAACTTGGGGGACCTTTCCCTTCGGGCGCAGGAGCCCTCAGCTCGTCGAGTTGCTCGAGCACGGAACCACAACGAGTCGGCAGCGCTGTGAAGACACTGTGCACAAACTGCCACGCGCCACGAGTCATGACAGCCGGGAACGATGTCAGACGGAATCATCTCGATGCACGGTAACGGCCGCCCTCACACTACGGTACAGCGATTTGGTCGGGTGGCGCTGCAACATCCTCTGTACAGCCCGCGTCTTTTGCCGGGTGGTTTTCACATCTCTGGCGAGCTGGAGAGAGACGTGCGTGGACGTCGGTTTCAGTCGGACGGGGAAGTGCAGAGCAGAGAGCAGGCGCAGTCGTGGATGCGCCGGCGGAGACAGGAGCTGGTCGTCTGGTCGTGGATTGCGTTGCATCGCGAAAACTAGAATGTGCCACATTGCGCACATCTTGACAAGAGCCGCAGGCACCATTTTTAACTTTTTATGATACATAAGACATGGTATTTCACTGAGCGGGGTGGCGCAGTGGTTAGACACTGGACTCGCATTCGGGAGGACGACGGTTCAATCCCGCGTCCGGCCTTCCTGATTTAGGTTTTCCGTGATTTCCCTAAATCGCTCCAGGCAAATGCCGGGATGGTTCCTCTGAAAGAGCACGGCCGACTCCTTCCCAATCCTTCCCTAATCCGATGAGACCGATGACCACGCTGTCTGGTCTCCTTCCCCAAAACCAACCAACCAACCAACATGGTATTTCATACCCAATGTATGTATGATAAAGTGTGAACACCCATTTTGGTAAAAGCTACGCTTTATGAAAAATAAAATTATCTTTCCCCATCTTTTCGGACCTCCCCACGGTTTCGTGCCACCCCAATATCGCGTGTTTTGTTTATTCACGCATCCAGATAAATGAAGACGTTCCTCGTTACCGTAGAATCCGATGGCGCCAGGGGGCAGGTTTTCGATCAAAGTCTCACAAGGCGTTTTTCCTGAATGGAAAGAAGCGTGTGCACGAGTTCCAGTTTGCACGGATGAAATTCCCAGTCTTAATGAAGCCTTTCCCTCGCGGTGCGGTCAGAAACTGCAAAAAGCAGATGCACGTTTCCGTGCAGATCGTTCGGGGGAATTCAGTATGACCGGCCTCGAAGGTCCTGCTTTCTTTTTGTGCACAGTACCGATGTCTACAGCGTCTCCACCCACAAAACAATCGATTTTCGCTCAGAAACAACAGCTTCGGGCTCGACGTCGAACTGTTTACCGAATGCCTTTTCGAAGCGCTCGACCCCACCGAACAGCGAGTAACGGCCGCTATGTGGCGCGCGTTTTAATGTTTCGCGTGAGTACGACGTTATCTGAAATAAGTAAGAGGAATGTGTTTCCCTCCGGGGGTGGATCGATACTGAAAGGATAAAGTGCCCGTTCCGCGAGAAGATGCCTGCGCATCGGCTTGTTTTGAAGGACGCCGTTGCTAGGCTACGAGCAGCGGGCTGCGGGCGCAGCGATTGCGGCGACGCCCGCCGGTCGGCAGACTTCAAAGCGGCGCCGCGCCGCGCCACGCCCACCACGCCCTGCACAGCTCGCCCAGCTTCGCTCCAGCGGGCCGCGGAATGGCTCGGTGAAGTGCGCAGCGTGCAGCACGCACTGGCCTAGCTTGTCGCAGCAGTCGCAGTTATCGTCCCAGATTTGACCGCTTCCTTCCTGCTGCTCCACCGCGCCGTGCCCTCCCTGGCATTCGCTGTTCCGTAAAAAGAGGACGCGTTCTCACATCCGATACGGTAAAGCCTGTTAGCACTCTAGTTGCAGCGACACGGCTGCGCGATACATCATCAGGGTGTATACGGCCCGGGACACCCGGGAATTCCGGGAAAAACCCGGGAATTTTTTCATCCGGGACAAATCCGGGAAAAACCCGGGAATTTTTTAGAATTCCGGGATTTTTCGTTGTTTTAGATTTCAGTTAAAGTTTTGTAGGTGTGACGTGTAAGATCTGATACGCTGACAAAGAACTTTAGTCCACTACTGCTAAATAATATTGCACCAATGAAACACAAATCACAGAATAACACCAAAATAAAAGTTTAGTTGCATAGAAAATGGGTAAATAGTGTCAAAGGATTTAGGTCGAAGATTATGCAGTACGTCCGTAACAACTAACACGCATTCGATGTGTGTGACGTCACAATTGTTTACATTTCTAACAGATCACCAGAAATTATTACGAATAGTGGCTTGAGATGCGTTACTTTCGAAGTAAATTTCCACGCAAGATGATTTATGTTACGTGTGAGAATGTGCAGTGCATTTCTTAAATCACAGGGCGTTATAACTCTCATTCAAAACGTAACACTTTGAGGACCAGCCATTTGAAAAATGTCGGGCCCAGAAGATAAAGTCATTTATGCCACTATTTAAAATTTTACCGGCACATTTGTATTTGATATGACTTCACGTGTAACACACGCTAAAAAAAGACCGAGCTTCAAGTTAGTTTTCATATTTAATGTTGTTCTTTCATAGATAAAAAATTATGCAATCGATGGCAAAAAGTTCCATTGACCTTCACAGAATGTGCATAATGTGTTACTGAGCAATGTCACAAGTGTCTTCATGCCAGAACACCTCGACTTTTCTACGCAACTGATAATCATTTTGGCACGATTTTAATTGCCAAATTAGAGCCTGTTAGTAGGCCTACGGACTTCCTATCATTGTAGGACTAATAACAGTGGATGCCAACAGAGGATGCAATTCTCGTTCGTACATACACATCTGCTTACGAGTTAACCGGTGTAGAAACGCACTTTGCTGATTTGAGCGAGCTCGGCCTACCTTCGTAACGTACGCGCCGCGGCCTGTCTTTCTCGTAGGCCTCGTGCTCTGAATAACGGCCGTCATTCGCTAGCGAGGTCACGTGACATGAGCTATGACTGGCTGACAAAAGTGCATCGCTCAACGCAATCTCTATTTTAGAGTTTCGGAAGCTACCGTGCTGTAATTTGTGGAATTTGTGTAAATACTTTAGCAATACGAAAATAAACTCTGTGCATATTGTCTCGCATCAAACAACTTTCCAAACGCATTGTTTTCCTGGATTTCGTTTCCTAAAGTGCTGGGACGTCCTCCGCCGGTATAAGACCTTTAAGATTCAAAGGACTGATAGGTTTTACAGCTCCAAGGGAAAGTATACTGTTACTTAACACGGATGTATTTTCACCCGCTTTATACGTAATTTCATCCGGGAGAAATTGTGTTTTTAACCGGGAAATCCGGGAAAAATCCGGGAATTCTTTTTCTTGTCCACGTAGACACCCTGATCATACAACTTTAAAGTTGTCGGGATTATGTCTCTATTTGCGTGGCCATCTTACGCACTAGCCGTTATACGGGACGTCCCATTTAGGCCGTCCCAAATAATTTCTTTTTCTGAAGAAACATAACAAACTGGACAGGTTTGGGCAGGTGCGGGTAGGACTACTGCACTGAGAGTTCCGTACCAACTTTTAACTCTGTACACAGACCAGTGTTTGCCGAACTGGGGGATAAAATGAAATTTCCTGAAAGATGGTTCGATTCTGTTTCATTGAAGAATACATTCTAATTTCTGCCAGTTCAGAAGTAAGGAAAGCAGCAGCCGAGTGATTTCGGGCGTTAACTGTACCGAACACTTTTCAACTTGATTCATTTCAAATGCGGTTGCAGTGTGCGGGTGAAGAAAGTGCCTCAGTGGAGAGGAGTAGTGCAGGGGAAGCTTGTTTTGTAACAAGTGGTCACCCTCACTGCGGGTAGTCAGTTGCGGCAGCACTGGCGGTGCACCACCAGTTCCTTCGTCATTTAGTCTGATACACACACACAAATAAATTAAATATGTTTCGTGTTTCATCGTCATTTTAAAAATAAAAGTGTTCCAACGAAAGTCTCTCATTCTACAGATTAATTAGGTGCTGAAGTCGTTGAAAATGTGGGGGAGGGGAGCAACAGATGGCAGGGAGGGGGGAGGGGGGGTACTAGGTAATGTCTGACTGCACTGAGGGGTAATGGTCCAAAATATGATATAGATAGTTGATCCATCCTGGGAATCAAAGATCTCGGCGAATTTGCCTCGCAAGATATCAGTCTTGATTCAAAGATTACAGAGGCGGTTTTAATTTCAGGTATGGAACCCGATAACAATTGACAAAAGAAAGTTCGCAGGTTCGAATCCTGCCTCGGGCATGGGTGTCTGTGATGTCCTTAGGTTAGTTAGGTTTAACTAGTTCTAAGTTCTAGGGGACTTATGACCTAAGATGTTGAGTCCCATAGTGCTCAGAGCCATTTGAACCATTTTTTTGACAAAAGAAATGTGTTTTTCTGATATAATTACAAATATCTTTTCCTCTACTTGTACACTGTAGTATTTTTTTTCCCATGGCGACGTGCCTTGTAGGTCTCAATGGGTGGGTTTGCGAGTATCAAAATATCCGACATAAACGGCCGTACAGTAAAAGAATACATTGTCCGTTATAAGCTGTATTGTGCTTTATTAAAATGGTGTTATCAGCTAATTTCGGCCGTGAGGCGCTGTCAAGATCATCTGCTATGTCGCGTATTCCGTATCGTGCTCATCACGTTCTTTTATGTATGTGACGTAAAGGAATGTGATGAACACGATACGTAGTACACGACATAGCAAATGTGCTTGATAATGGCTCAGGGCCGGAATTAGCTAATAGCAGTATTTTAATAAAGCACAGCACAACCTTCAACCGACAACGTGTTCTTTTATTAAACGCTAAAATCTTCATACATGGCCTTACCTTTTGATTGCATTGACTTAGAAACTTAACATATTTATGCCACCAAAGGACTAAAGATCTGAGTATGTGACATAAATTTTAACTTAGTAATTTTACGCCTTTCTGAGAAAAAGGGGTCTTAACAGACGGAGGCACAGACAGATAGATATTAATAGAAAAAAATTTTCGTGTGATGTAATGACAGATTAATAACTTTCGGATTTTTTCCTTCGGTTGTACTGCGAAACCTTGCCTGTTGGCACGTTTCATGATTCTAGGTCGATAGGAAGTACCCCGTAGCTTTGCTAGTATCAACATGTGTTACATGGATAGCCGTACCTTTTTTTGCAAACTTCATTTTTTACAACGCCAAGTGACCGTAGACCTGAATATGGGAGGCAAATTTCAACATGACTGATGCGTCTAACCTATCCTGAGAAGAAGTGCTCTTGAGGACTCGTACAGAAGGGGTACAGACACACAAGGCAACACAGTGATCCTACATCGGTTGCGTTTTTACCGACTGAGGTACAGAACGCTAAAAATGTATCAGAGTTCCGGGGCGGCATTAACCACCGTCCCTGCCTTTTTTCTGACTTTGTTCCTTACGAAAATATCAACAGGAGTAGCTTTTTTACGGTTCTGTACCTCGGTCGGTAAAAACGGAATCATTACAGGAGCAATTTGTCGTCCGTCTGTATGTCTGTCTGACCGGCCGTGAGGCCTCCATTTTCTCAGGAACGGAGAGGCGTATCAACTTGAAATTCCTGTCGCGTCCTAAGGACAGTGTCCCTTGGCAGTCTAATAAATGTAAACTTATAAGTAAATGCAATCAAAAGTTACGGGCATTCATGTGACACGGTTCGATACTCGCAAAGTCACTCATCAAAACCTATAGCGTACTTCCCGTCGGCCGAGAATCAGGAAACTTGGTAAGAAGGATGGTTTCACAGTACAACTATAGAAAATATCCGAAAATTGTTGTTAATTCGTAATTATATCGCACGGAAAAATATTTTTTGCCATTTATTGTCTGACTGTCTGTCCGTCTGTTATGACAGTCTTTTTCTCAGGAACAGATAGATCCGGCTGGTCCCGGCGGAGGTTCGAATCCTCTCTCGGGCATGTGTGTGGGTGTGTGTGTGTGTGTTTGCCCTTAGGATGATTTAGATTAAGTAGTGTCTAAGCTTAGGGACTGATGATCTTAGCAGTTAAGTCCCATACGATGTCACACAGCTTTGAACATTTGAACAGATAGATGTGCCAAGTTGAAATATATGTCTTGTACTGAAGTTCATGATCCCTTGGCGTTGTACAAAATTTAAGCTTGTAAGTCATAGCAATCGAAAGTTGCGACCATTTATATCACATATTTTAATACTCGCAAACTCGTTCTTCGTAATCTGTAAGGTACTTCCCGGTGGTCTATAATCACGAAAGTTGACAAGAAGCAAGATTTCACACCGGAACTAAAGAGAAAATAATTGAAAATTGTTAATTTGTAATTACATCACGCGGCAGAAATATTTCTTTTTTATCATTCTGGATGGTCTTACAATTCCCGGGGCCGATACGTTGGCATCGTCGATGTTGGTAACATGCTAAAACCGACGAGATTGTCGATTCCCTGGATTGGATGAACTATCCATATAGGTAATTAATTTTGTACGGAACCCTGGATGCGGATTTTTTTTAAAATGATAGCACTCGCTGCTGGAGAGAAGCGAGAGCGAGCAAAATGCAGCCTGGCCACCCAGCCCTGTTTACGAAGCTCGTTCAGAAATTACTGCTACACTTTTTTCTGAAAGCAGATGGTTATATCAAGGATTCTTATAAACCACATTACTGCCCAGTCTTTTGCCTACAGAGCGCTACTTTTCAACACAATCTCCGTTCACTGCGACCTTTCTCGGAGGGCTTGTATGTGCACATGGTCAGCGTGTGGCTGCGTGACTGACCTCCGTGTCGCCCACTGCTTCTCGCGGAGTTCACCCTTCTTCGAGCCAAACAGATGCAAGTCGGAACGTGCGAGAGCCAGCCGTGTGCTGTCGTGGAGGAGGGGGGGGGGGGGGGGGTGTCCGCGTCTCCAGCCTCCTGGGGGCAGCCAGCGCAGCACACCGGCACAGTGAGTCGTCGCACGCCGAGGGAGGCCGTCGAACGGCATGATCGCTCCCGAGTCCCGGACCACTGCCGCCGGCTGAGGGTGCGCTTTGAGGAGTCGCTTCGGAGGAATGGTGGTGCGGCGCTACTCCACCGACTGCCGTTTTGTTTCCTGTTCGAAGCGATGAAGCCACGTTTCATCGCCTGTGACGATGTTCGAGGTTCGAGTCCTCCATCGGGCATGTGTGTGTGTGTTTGTGTTTGTCCTTAGGATAATTTAGGTTTAGTAGTGTCTAAACTTAGGGACTTATGACCTTAGCAGTTAAGTCCCATACGATTTCACACACATTTGAACATTTTTGACACTGTCGTTTCGATATCTATATACCCATATAGTGGGGGATCGCCGATATACAATTGTTGGAATAATGTTGATGCATCGATGTTTTACGAACGGCCGTGTATAGAGAACAGAAAGCAGCACTCTCTGGAATCGAGTACGGACCATCTCAGTAGTGTTCACACCTGCCCGCGCCTGCCTGCTTTGGAACTGGAACTACACTCCTGGAAATGGAAAAAAGAACACATTGACACCGGTGTGTCAGACCCACCATACTTGCTCCGGACACTGCGAGAGGGCTGTACAAGCAATGATCACACGCACGGCACAGCGGACACACCAGGAACCGCGGTGTTGGCCGTCGAATGGCGCTAGCTGCGCAGCATTTGTGCACCGCCGCCGTCAGTGTCAGCCAGTTTGCCGTGGCATACGGAGCTCCATCGCAGTCTTTAACACTGGTAGCACGCCGCGACAGCGTGGACGTGAACCGTATGAGCAGTTGACGGACTTTGAGCGAGGGCGTATAGTGGGCATGCGGGAGGCCGGGTGGACGTACCGCCGAATTGCTCAACACGTGGGGCGTGAGGTCTCCACAGTACATCGATGTTGTCGCCAGTGGTCGGCGGAAGGTGCACGTGCCCGTCGACCTGGGACCGGACCGCAGCGACGCACGGATGCACGCCAAGGCCGTAGGATACTACGCAGTGCCGTAGGGGACCGCACTGCCACTTCCCAGCAAATTAGGGACACTGTTGCTCCTGGGGTATCGGCGAGGACCATTCGCAACCGTCTCCATGAAGCTGGGCTACGGTCCCGCACACCGTTAGGCCGTCTTCCGCTCACGCCCCAACATCGTGCAGCCCGCCTCCAGTGGTGTCGCGACAGGCGTGAATGGAGGGACGAATGGAGACGTGTCGTCTTCAGCGATGAGAGTCGCTTCTGCCTTGGTGCCAATGATGGTCGTATGCGTGTTTGGCGCCGTGCAGGTGAGCGCCACAATCAGGACTGCATACGACCGAGGCACACAGGGCCAACACCCGGCATCGTGGTGTGGGGAGCGATCTCCTACACTGGCCGTACACCACTGGTGATCGTCGAGGGGACACTGAATAGTGCACGGTACATCCAAACCGTCATCGAACCCATCGTTCCTAGACCGGCAAGGGAACTTGCTGTTCCAACAGGACAATGCACGTCCGCATGTATCCCGTGCCACCCAACGTGCTCTAGAAGGTGTAAGTCAACTACCCTGGCCAGCAAGATCTCCGGATCTGTCCCCCATTGAGCATGTTTGGGACTGGATGAAGCGTCGTCTCACGCGGTCTGCACGTCCAGCACGAACGCTGGTCCAACTGAGGCGCCAGGTGGAAATGGCATGACAAGCCGTTCCACAGGACTACATCCAGCATCTCTACGATCGTCTCCATGGGAGAATAGCAGCCTGCATTGCTGCGAAAGGTGGATATACACTGTACTAGTGCCGACATTGTGCATGCTCTGTTGCCTGTGTCTATGTGCCTGTGGTTCTGTCAGTGTGATCATGTGATGTATCTGACCCCAGGAATGTGTCAATAAAGTTTCCCCTTCCTGGGACAATGAATTCACGGTGTTCTTATTTCAATTTCCAGGAGTGTATTATAGGTATGTGAGAGAAATGTACAAAGATGGTTTCGCTACGGCAAGAGGCCACTGGCCGCAGGGGGCGATGTGGGAGCTGTGTGGTGGCTGGCGGCAAGTAGGGACGCTGCCCGTGCGGCAGTGCGTGGTGGCCGGCCCACATACTGTAGGCCGTGCAGGGGGCGGAGGCGGAGGCGCGGGCGCGGGCGGAAATTAATGGCCGCTGCGGGGCACAGCGGCCGCCTTGTGTGTCTGCGGCGGCGTGGGAGGCGCAGATAACCCCGCCGGCTGTCTCCAGGCCGCGGAAGTGCGTACACGCAGCGCTCTGGGCCACTGCTGACCGGTTTCCTGACTCACGAAAAATATTCACACGTTACCGAATATGTCACTGCTAATAAGCAGGGGAGAATAGCGAAGCACTTACGAACGATTCAGCGACAGCTACAACTAAATCTATACTGTGTGAAGTGCGTGGCAGAGAGGACTTCTTATTCTTCCGTATGCTGAGGTTCCTTACCGTGGGGCGTCGGAAGCGTGGCTGCTCGTCTTCGGCAGGCGTCTGTTCTCAGTGTGCCACGTACTGCTACTGTCTCGCTACCGTCCCCCGCCCCATATTATAGTCTGTCGACGACAATATACTAATAAAGATGATACGTTCTTCGCAAACATCTTGTGTTCGTTTTTTCAGAATCTTACATCTCCGAAAAAATTAACACGGTTCAAATGCCTCTGAGCACTATGGGACTTAACATCTCAGGTCTTCAGTCCCCCCAGAACTTAGAACTACTTAAACGCAACTAACCTCAGGACATCACACACATCCGTGTCCGAGGCAGGATTCTAACCTGCGACTGTAGCAGTCGCGCGGTTCCGGACTGAAGCGGCTAGAACCGCACGGCCACCGCGGCCGGCTCCGAAAACATTGCTTCGAAATTTTGACACAACGTTCTATTCAAATAAGCGCCTGTTTTTATAGGTCAGTCTTTTCATATGTAAACTATGTGATCAAAAGTATCCGGACACCTGCCTGAAAATTACTTACAAGTTCGTGGCGCCCTCCATCGGTAACGCTGGAACTCAATATGGTGTTGGTCGACCCTTAGCCTTTATGACAGCTTCCACTCTCGCAGGCATACGTTCAATCAGGTGCTGGAAGGTTTCTTGGGGAATGGCAGCCCATTCTTCACGGAGTGCTGTACTGAGGAGAGGTATCGATGTCGGTCGGTGAGGCCTCGCAAGAAGCAAGATTCAGGACAGGACCCTGTGCAGGGCAGTCCATTACAGGGATGTTATTTTTCGTGTAACCTTCCGCCCCAGGCCGTGCATTATGAACAGGTGCTCAGTCAATTGAAACATGCAATCGGCATCCCCGAATTGCTCTTCAACAGTGGGAAGCAAGAACCCGTATTTTACTGTTGGCGCTACACAGGCTGGAAGATGACGTTCACTGGGCATTCCCCATATGCACGCCCTGCCATCGTATCGCCACATTGTGTACCGTGATTCGTCATTCCACACAGCTTTTCCCCGTTGTTCTATCGGCCAATATTTACGCTCCTTACACCAAGCAAGGCGTCGTTTGGCATTTACAGACGTGATGTGTGGCTTCTGAGTAGCCGCTAGACCGTGAAAACCAAGTGTCCTCACCTCTCGATGTAATGAAACAGGTTGTATTGGGTCATGTGAAGTACCAATACAGCAGGTTTCGTAGTATGCGATACACGCTAGAACAGGACAACTAGTGAATGAGGTCACTTAGTGCAACAGTGTGAAACAGTCGTAACAAAAATGTTAAACTGTGTCACAGACCAATTAATGGATGTTCTTAATCAGGTAAAGTAATGTGTACAGTTCGGATGAGTCATTACCACTTTCATATGAATTTCCGGATGTTTTGAAGAGAAAGAACAAGTTCTGAATCAGTGTTAATAGTGTATAAATGTTAGTAACCTTTTTAATTCACTTTTGTAATTATATTTCAATTTGTAAAATTCATTGTTTACCATAACGCGGATTAACCGTGTGAACCATTAACTTCGGAAAAACTTAACATTTATGTATCTTTGCAAGTCAGAACAACATATTCTTACGGAAATCACCAACTAAAACTCTGTAATTACACGCGTAATTAATGTTTCTGGAACATTATATAGAGAAATCCAGATATTATGAAAACTAGAGAAGATTCGTTTAAACTGGAGACATAACGTGATTCAGAAAGACAATTTGTATCATAAATAATGTTAGAAGAACAATTCATTAATCTTTTGTAACACGATTCAAAGGTTTCGAGTTGTACGTAATTATTCCGCATTTTAGCCTTCAAATGTAGTGAAAAAGTCATTTTGAACGTTTGAATTTGAATTTTGATATTGTAGAAATATTACCAGCTCGAAGTTGTTTCATAAAATTGCACAATAAATTAAATTACGTAAAGATATTCGAGAATGTTCTGGACCGAATAATAAGAACTCAATTGTTAACTATATGTATGTTAAACTTCCTGGCAGATTTCAAAATTGCACTGGTAAAAGATCGTTAATTTCGAAAATGTGCATTATCATTGTACTCCTTTTAATTTCTACTGAAATTCCGTAATGTCAGTTTTTGCTGGGTTAACTTACCGCAATTACAACATCAAACATGAAGTAACATAATAATGTCAAAGAACGTAATTGTTAAAAGATGTATAAATACACATTGTCAGAGAGCTAGAAGAGAGCGGATGGAGTACCAGCTGGTGTGCCACGGTGCCTGTAAAGTTGTGACAAATAAACAAAACTGGTGTACGTCTGGAGTGACGGAAGACTTTCTGCAGCGAAGTTATCACCTCAAGAAATGTACAACGTGCTGTGCTTCTGGATCTGGTTATGTTTTACCGCCTAACTGTCATAGTACTTGCAGTGTATCGTGATGCAGTTGGAGTTCCTGGTTAGATGTTTGCCTATTACACATTACGACCCTCTTCAACTGTCGGTGGTCTCTGTCAGTCAACAGACGAGGTCGGCCCGTACGCTTTTGTGCAATACGCGTCCATTCACGCTTCCACTTCACTGTCACATTGGAAACAGTCGACCTAGGGATGTTTAGGAGTTTGGATATCTCGCGTACAGACGTATGACACAAGTGACACCGAATCACCTGACCACTTTCGAAGTCCGATAGTTCCGAGGAGCGCCCCATTCTGTCCTCTGACGATGTCTAATGACTACTGAGGTTGCTGGTATGGAGTAGGTGGCAGCACCATGCACCTAACATAAAAACGTATTTTTTGGGGGTGTCCGGATAGTTTTGACGACATGCTGTTGTGGTCTTCAGTCCTGAGACTGGTGTGATTCAGCTCTCCATGCGACACTATCCTGTGAAAGCTGCTTCATTTCCCAGTATGTACTGCAGCCTACATCCTTTTGAATCTGCTTAATGTATTCATCTCTAGGTCTCCCTCTACGATTTTTACCCTCCACGCTGCCCTCCAATACTAAATTGGTGATCCCTTGATGCCTCAGAACATGTCCTACCAACCGGTCCCTTCTTCTAGTCAAGTTGTGCCACAAACTCCTCTTCTCCCCAATTCTATTCAATACCTCCTCATTAGTTATGTGATCAACCCATTTAATCTTCAGCATTCTTCTGTAGCACCACATTTCGAAAGCTTCTGTTCTCTTCTTGTCCAAACTATTTACCGTCCATGTTTCACTTCCATACATGGCTACACTCCATACAAACACTTTCAGAAACGACTTCCTGACACTTAAATCTATAGTAGATATTAACAAATTTCTCTTCTTCATAAACGCTTTCCTTGCCATTGCCAGTCGGCATTTTATATCCTCTCTAATTCGACCATCATCAGTTATTTTGCTTCGCAAATAGCAAAACTCCTTTACTACTTTTAAGTGTCTCATTTCCTAATCTAATTCCCTCAGCATCACGCGATTTAATTCGACTACATTGCATTATCCGCGTTTTGCTTTTGTTGATGTTCATCTTATATCCTCCTTTCATGATACTGTCCATTCCGTTCAACTGCTCTTCCAAGTCCTTTGCTGTCCCTGACAGAATTACAATGTCATCGGCGAACCTCAAAGTTTTTATTTCTTCTCCATGGATTTTAATACCTACTCCGAAAGTTTCTTTTGTTTCCTTTACTGCTTGCTCAATATACAGATTGAATAGCATCGGGGAGAGGCTACAACCCTGTCTTACTCCCTTCCCAACCACTGCTTCTTTTTCATGCCCCTCGACTCTTATAACTGCCATCTGGTTTCTATACAAATTGTAAATAGCCTTTCGCTCCCTGTATTTTACCCCTGTCACCTTCAGAATTTGAAAGAGGGTATTCCAGTCAACAGTGTCAAAAGCTTTCTCTAAGTCTACAAATGCGAGAAACGTAGGTTTGCCTTTCCTTAATCTTTCTTCTAACATAAGTCGTAGGGTCAGTATTGCCTCACGTGTTCCAATATTTCTACGGAATCCAAACTGATCTTCCCCGAGGTCGGCTTCCACCAGTTTTTCCATTCGTCTGTAAAGAATTCGCGTTAGTATTTTGCAGCCGTGACTTATTAAACTGATAGTTTGGTAATTTTCACATCTGTCAACACCTGCTTTTGTTGGGATTGGAATTATTATATTCTTCTTGAAGTCTGAGGGTATTTCTCCTGTCTCATACATTTTGCTCTCACCAGATGGTCAGGACTGGCTCTCCCAAGCCTGTCATGACATAGTGTATATATAATATCTATGTGTAATTCATAAATGGGAAACGTTATTACCAAAAATCTCTAAATGTTCTAGATCGATTTACTTGAAATTTTACACAGTATTGTAATAAGGGGCGGGCGAAGATTAACGTAATGAGGGCAGATGAGGTGATGAACGCAGGGGCGGGGGGGGGGGGGGGGGGGAGGAGGTGAACAGAGACGGGACGAGGGACAGTGCGACGTGCGTCCTCAGTAGAAACGCGTGTTTCCTCTTCTCTCTGTTTTCCGTTTGACCCTACGGAGCCGCAGCCACGCGTGGCCGGGAACGGATACAGCAGCGAGTTTTAATAACAATATCCTGGGAATTCGAAAATCAGGAATAAGACTGATCTGTTCAGAGAGTAAGTCGGAAGGAATTGAAGCCAACTGCATGGACTTTGCGGATGACATTGTGATATTATCATCCACATCAACCTCAAAAACATCGCCAGCAGAACGGGGTTTAGATACTGAAGAGTAAATACCAAATTCGTGTTGAATGACGAAGATGGACCGAAATTCCTTGAAACAGACATAGGTCGGATTACGGGGTAAAAACGTCCGAGTGAACGCTGTAAAACCGTGAAGGAAAATGGACCACAAACAGTTGCGATACGTGATCGGATCGCAAAAATGGAGATAGCATGTCGGCCGGTTAAAAACTTTCTCCAGCCGTAAGTGCGTCTCCTGGAATGCCAAACTGAGATGCTATAATACTGCGGTCAAAACAGTGAATGTCTCTCGATTAATTATGAGCTAGAGAAGTTGGGAGTCCTGGAAGGAACAATCCCACGAAAAATCGTGGGTGCAGTTGAGACTGAAGCAGGCCGAAAAGTTCGGAGCAACAAGACGTCTGCCAAAATGTCAAGAGGACCTCGGCCACATGAGGAAACGAGACGTATCTCTTATAACATCTGTACAGAATGCACCAAAATATAATAGTCTTCTTCTTCTTCTTGTTCCTGAAGTGTTTCTGCTTATGCTAGTCATTACCAGAGTCTTTTCCAAGATTCTCTTTTCTCCCACAGTGATTTAGCTTCTCCTGCCATTGCAGTCCTCTTCGTTTCTCATCATCCTTCACGTAGTCCCTCCATCTCGTTCGTGGTCTATCAACTGGTCCCTCCAGATTCAGTCCAATCTACGGTTCTTCTCGGAAGTCTTCTGCTCTTATTCGTTTGATGTGGCCTAAAAATATACTATCCAGAGAAATATTTGACTAGTTCTCGACCATTGATACAATGTTTGAAAGGCACGAGTTGGGTTTCGAGAGTGATGTTTTGTCTCGCTCAGGTCATATGGAAGACCCGACAGGAGACATTGCCCAGATCTAGAAATGTTCACACAACAACCATGAATCTAGAAGTGAGAAACTCAGAATCTGGAACTGTGTATATGGAGAAAAATATTTTGTGCCCATGAAGTGATGGCGTGTGAAAACAGAAAGGGGAAACCAGAGTCATTTAATTTAGAATGCAAACAAAGTGTGTTAACAGCTAGGCAGACAAAAAAAAGTGCGAACCAACCGCCATTTTGCACAACAGGCGAAGAATGAAGCCTTTCCCTATTAATACCTACACAACACTTTCATCAGTATCACACCTATCGCATATAGACGGTCACATTACGACGCCGCTTACAATCACCCTCAGATGTCATGTCCTGTCTCTCGATGTTAAATTTCCCGCCCCCCCCCCCCTCCCCTCCCCTGACCCACTGGTCACTCTCTCTCTCTCTCTCTCTCTCTCTCTCTCTCTCTCTCTCTCTCTCTCTTCTCTCTCTCTTTGTAGCTAACTATTTATCTCCCTCAATGTTTGTCGCCCCAGAGTCGTTTTCTTTACTCAGTCCTTGGCTGGCGCCAGACTTTCCGCCCCATTTGTCGAAGACCTTCCTCCTTAGCAGCGACACACACACAGGCGAGACAGCAGCCACTGCCCCATACACACTAAATATAGTTTCCGTGTCCCGTCCACATTTCACCAGATCTGTGAAACGTTTGAATTAAATGGCATATTGCATTCATTGCCTATAAATAATTACGCATATTTTACAAGGTTCGGCAATAAAATTGTTAAAACATTGACGAAAGGTCTGTTGCTAACGACTTGAAAGTAGCACAGGTCACAAGAATATTCGAGAAAGGAAATAGGAGTAACCCATTGAATTACAGACCCATATCACTGACCTCAATTTGCAGTATGATTTTGGAGCATATATTGTACTCGAACATTATGAATCACCTTGAAGAAAATGACTTATTGATACATAACCAACACGGATTCAGAAAATATCGTTCTTATTGCCATGAAGTAATGAGTGCTGTCGACAAGGGGTCTCCGATGATTCCATATTCCTATATTTCCAAAAGGCTTTTGATATCGTTCTTCACAAGCGAGTATTAATCAAATTGCATGCGTATGGTATGTCGTCTCAGTTGTGTGACTGGATTCGTCATTTCCTGTCAGAGCGGTCACAGTTCGTAGTGATAGAGGGTAGAACAGAAGTGATATCTGGTGTTCTGCAAGGTAGTGTCATAGACCCTCTGCTGTTACTGATTTATATAAATGATCCAGGTGATAATCTGAGCAGCCCCCTTAGATTGTTTGCAGATGACGCTGTAATTTACAGTCTAGTAAAATCATCAGACGAGCAATTCCAATTACTAAATGATCTACAGAGAATTTCTGTATGGTATGAAGAGTGGCAATTAGCACTAAACAAAGAAAAGTGCGAGGTCATCCACATGGGTACTAAAAGAAATCCGACAAATTTTGGGTATACGATAAATCGCACAAATTTAAGGGCTGTCAATTCGACTAAATACCTAGGAATTATAATTACGAGCAACTTAAATTGGAAAGACCACATAGATAATATTGTGGGGAAGGCGAAACAAAGACTGCGCTTTGTTAGCAGAACACTTAGAAGATGCGACAAACCCATTAAAGAGACAGCCTACATTACACTTGTCCGTCCTCTGCTGGAATAGTGGTGCGCGGGATGGGATCCTTACCAGGTAGGATTGACGGAGGACATCGAAAAAAATGCAAAGAAGGGCAGCTCGTTTCGTATTATCGCGCAATAGGGGTGATATGATACGCGAGTTGGGGTGGCAGTCACTGAAACAAAGGCGATTTTCTTTGCGGCGAGATTTATTTACGAAATTTCAATCACCAACTTTCTCTTCCGAATGCCGAAATATTTTGTTGACACCCAGCTACGTAGGAAGAAAGGATTATTATAATAAAATATGAGAAATCAAAACTCGAACGGAAAGATTTAGGTGTTCCTTTTTCCCACACGCCATTCGAGAGTGGAATTGTAGAGAAGTAGTATGAAAATGGTTCGATGAACCCTCTGCCAGGAACTTAACTGTGAATTGCAGAGTAACCATGTAGATGTAGACGTACTGAACAGTGGTTTGCTGAGTGTCTGTGTAAATGTAAAATACGTCTCTAACATGTATACCCTTAGAAAAAGTGTTAGTTTTCCCGATAGTTTCTTCACGATTACCTCAACATCTCTCGGATTGTCTGAAAAGCAGAAGGCACTTAGTCATCGAATGTGGTCGGTATTCTCCTGGGGGTGAACACTCATCAACGCTGGCTGATATACCAGAGCAATTGAGCGGAGGCAGAATTCGTGCCGACTCTCTTCCGTCTCGTGCAAAACACCACACCAAATGTTAAATTGTATGAAGGAGAAAGAATAAGAGCTAAAAGAGGAAGGGGAACTTAGTGGTGATGGAGTATAAGTGGGTAGAGAAAAGAAAGTGAGAAGATGAGAAAGAGGGCGACAAGGGGGAGCAGTACTAGGAATAGAGGAAGGTGATGACGGACTGTGATGAGCAGAAGATGACTGTGACGTTTATGGAGAAGAACGGGGAAAAGGAGAACTAGGGTTACTCATAACGAGTATAGGAGAGAGAAGGAGAAGACTCGCTGGTGGTGAACAACAAGCAGAAGACAGATAAAATTGAAAAAATGGTAAATATGGTGAGAAGCATGAATAGATAATTCACGGAAGGGGAAGTACGGAGGATAAGAAGATAATGGTGGAGTATATGGAGAAGCCGTGACTTATTAAATTGATAGTTCGGTAATTTTCATATCTGTCAACGCCTGCTTTCTTTGGGATTGGAATTATCATATTCTTCTTGCCGTCTGAGGGTTATTTCGCCTATCTCATACATTTTGCTCACCAGATGGTAGAGTTTTGTCCGGACTGGCTCTCCCAAGGATGTCAGTAGTTCTACTGGAATGTTGTCTACTCCCGGGGCTTTGTTTCAACTTAGGTGCTTCAGTGCTCTGTCAAACGCTTCACGCAGTATCATATCTCCCATTTCATCTTCATCTACATCCTGTTCCCTTTCTATAACATTGCCCTCAAGTACGTCGCCTTTGTATAGTCCCTCTCTATACTCCTTCCACCTTTCTGCTTTCCCTTCTTTGCTTAGAACTGGGTTTCCATCTGAGCTGTTGATATTCATACAAGTGGTTCTCTTTTCCCGAAAGGTCTCTTTAATTTTCCTGTAGGCAGTATCTATCTTACCGCTTTTGAGATAAGCCTCTACATCCTTACATTCGTCGTCTAGCCATGCCTGCTTAGCCATTTTGCACTTCCTGTCGATCTCATTTTTGAGACGTTTGTATTTCTTTTTGCCTGCTTCATTTACTGCATTTTTATATTTTCTCCTTTCATCAATTAAATTCAGCATTTCTTCTGTCACTGAAGGATTTCTACTAGCCCTCGTCTTTTTAGCTACTTGATCCTCTGCTGCCTTCACTACTTCATCCCTCAAAGCTACCCATTCTTCTTCTACCGTATTTCTTTCCCCCATGGACGATAAATAGTTTGGATAAGAAGAGAATTGAAGCTTTCTAAATGTGGTGCTGCAGAAAAATGTTGAAGATTAGATTGGTAGATCACATAACTAATGAGGAGGTCTTGAATAGGACTGGGGAGAAGTGGAGTTTGTGGCACAACTTGACTAGAAGAAGGGATCGGTAGGTAGGACATGTTCTGAGGCATCAAGGGATCACCAATGTAGTATTGGAGGGCAGTGTGGAGGGTAAACATCGTAAAGGGAGACCAAGAGATGAATACACTAAGCAGATTCAGAAGGATGTAGGCTGCAGTACGTACTGGGAGATGAAGAACGTTGCACAGGATAGAGTAGCATGGAGAGCTGCATCAAACCAGTCTCAGGACTGAAGACAACAACAACAACAACAATGGACAAGGTAAGGACAAGGAACAGGACGAAATTAAAAAAAAAGTATTGTAGTAAGTGCGGAAGAAGAAGAATTTATGATGATGGTGATGATGATGATGATGATGATGATGATGGTGCTGAAATTAGACTGAAGAAAGAAATACTTCGGACGATTAAGAAACATTAGGAATAAAGTTTCTCAGGTCTATAAAAGATGGAGGAGTGAAAGGAACATGTTGGAACGTCGGGCGTGAGTCTCCGCAAAGCAAGCCTAAAATGATGAACCTTTGGGTAAAATCTCGGCGCATGTTCCCGTGCGCCCTCAAACTGGTGTAGCACTGGCGCTCGCCTCGGTGGGACGGCGACCGTCTGGTTAGTAATGCGACCGCGTCGCTGCCGTGGAGGTTAACTCGGGACGGGATGGAGAGGGGCAGAGTGAAGAAAACAGTGCAGGAGGGAGACTGGGGACATCGTGGGGGGCCTGCCAGGGACCGGGGCGCGCGTGCCGGAACGTAGAGTCTCCCCCCCCCCCCCCCCCCCCGTTAAACCCCACTGTGGAGGCGAGAGGTCAGAACATGGTGGCACATCGCGCAAGGTCGACACGGACTCGCCGTGGACGCAGCTGCACGCGCGCCCGAGGCTCCGAGCACACGGGCTACTTCGTTAGAGCGGGCTCGGAGCGGTTTGGCAGGACGCGTGCGCGGTGGAACCACGCGCACCACGGCAGTGAAGTGGCGAACTCGCCCCGGCGACGCGGCGAGGGAGTCGTGCTCGTCAGCGACGTCGCCGGTCGCCGCCAACCGGCTGTCGTCGTGGAAGAAGCGAGCAGTGGGTTACATACACAGGATACAGCGTGTCTGTTCTGACATGTCCGAGAGAACACACACACACACAGGCGGAAGGCCAGTCATCTCTTCAGGTTCAGCCGCCGTGAATAATGAGGATAATACACAAGGCGCGCTACATTTGTAGTGTGTGATGAGTTCCGTACACACTTAATTACGTTCACTTAATCGGTTCCAGGGATCGAGAACCTCGACGATTTTGCACTGTTACCGACATTTATACCTGGAAGATATCTCTCCCCAGAATTCCAAGACTTTCTAGAATGTTTTCAAAGCTTCAAGTCGGATATTTTTTCGTTAGTATAATTATAGATTAACAATTTTTTGGATATTTTCGTATACTTGTACCGAGAACCCTTGCTTCTTGGCAAATTCGACGACTGAAGGTCAATGAGAAGTACCCTAAAGATTTTAATGGCTGCACTCCATACAGATACTCTCAGAAACGACGTCCTGTCACTTAAATCTATACTCGATGTTAACAAACTTCTTCAGAAACGCTTTCCTTGCCATTGCCAGTCTACATTTTATATCTTCTCTACTTCGACCATCATCAGTTATTTTCCTCCCTAAATAGAAAAACTCATTTACTACTTGAAGTGCCTCATTTCCTAATCTAATCCCCTCAGTCACCTGATTTATTTACACTGCATTCCATTATCCTCGTCTCGCTTTTGTTGATGTTGAGCTTATATCCTCCTATCAAAATGCTCCATTCCGTTCAACTGCTCTTCCAAGTCCTTTGCTGTCTCTGGCAGAAATACAATGTCATCGGAAAACCACAAAGTTTTTATTTCTTCTCCATGGATTTTAATTCCTACTCCGAATTTTTCTTTCGTTTCCTTCACTGTTTGCTCAATATACAGATTGTATAACATGGGGGATAGGCTACAACCCTGTCTCACTCCCTTCCCGACCACTGCTTCCCTTTCATGCCCCTCGCCTCTTATACCTGCCATGTTGTTTCTGTACAAATTGTAAATAGTCTTTCTCTCCCTGTATTTTACCCCTGCCACCTTCAGAATTTGAAAGAGAGTATTCCAGTCTACATTGTCAAAAGCTTTCTCTAAGTCTACAAATGCTAGAAACGTAGGTTTGCCCTTCCTTAATCTATCTTCTAAGATAAGTCGTAGGGTCAGTATTGCCTCGCGTGTTCCAACATTTCGACGGAATCCAAACTTCCTCGAGGTCAACTTCTACCACTTTTTCCATTCGTCTGTACAGAATTCGTCGCAGTATTTTGCAGCTGTGACTTATTGAACTGATAGTTATTAAACTGGTAGTTAGGCATACTAGAAAAGAGAAACTGGCAGTGATGGCGAGAAAGGCGTGCAGTTTCGCCGACTGCGACAGAAGAAGACTGTTAAACTCTGAGTAGCACATTGCATTCCATTTTCCAAAGTTGGAAAAATAACACAAGTGCACCTCTAAGTATTGGTCCTTTAAAGTGTTCCAAACTGCAGTGTACACACCCGGTTGTGTACATAGTTCCGCGTAGTCAGCGCGTACACAACTTTTCCACTAGAGCGCGTCCCGCTAAGCACAACAGCGCAGGCGCAGCGCTCGTCCGTCTCCGCACTACGAGATGGTGCTGTCTTAGAGACGCACCAAATTCTGCTTCCGCCGATCCGCGTATTAATATGTAACGCAGCCAATGAGATTGGTGCTAACGTAGAACGTTTTCTCCTCGCGCATCACACTTGCGCAGTGATACCTGAACGCTCGAGGTATTACAACGAGTGTACAGACCTCCGATTAGTCAGTCTGCATTTGTCTGCACCTGTCTGTACCAGTCTACATTAGTCTGTACTAGTCTACAGTCAAGTTTCAGTCTGCGCCTAATAAGATTACCATATTTCTGTACATCGCCATGAAGAGAAATGTATAGACACTTTGTCAAGTATCAGAGATATGTGAGAATAAGATTAACGTACCAAGACCAAAGGACCTTCAGACTGTCCATTGTAAATAGCATTCAGATCTAAGTTAAGTTATTTTTATGCTTGTTATTATTTTAATAAATGTGTGTGAAAATTAATCAAGTTCTGTTTAAAGTTGGTCACCGTCAATCTGACACTCTAAGCGTGCAAGTGGCATTTCTATCGTCTGACCTAACGGCAGAAGATAAACACGCCACGATAAGACCACGAGACATATTGATGACACTCGCCTACTTCGTTCGAGCGACAAGTCAAATAATCTGATGGTGTGTGTACCGAAGGTCTTACAGTACGCACACCACACACCCACAGGAACTTTCGAAATGGCGGGCTGTGTTATTCTGTGGCTAAGAGGCAGACTCGAAAAGATTTCCCAGTCGCCAGGAAACGTAATGTTACAACCAGCCTGCAACATAACAGGGCGTGTACTGGTATTTTATCAGTGATCTAGGCTGGTATGATCACAAAACATATAATCATATGATTTAATTTTTACTTCCGAGGAGGTGAGATAGTCTCCTTCATGATTATGTCACACTTGCTGATTCCATCTTGTATCACAGACAGCAGCTTCACGAAACAAGCCATGTCCGTCCTCACGAAGTTCCGAAAATGTTGCGGATCTTCGGGCCTCAGTTCTTAAGCAGTGCCTTCGTCCGTTCCTTTCAGCCAGGGTCGAACTCAACAACGTCTGGCTTTTCGGTTTCGTCGTCGTTCTGCCCTAATCCGAAGATTTGCTCTCACTGCCAGAGCAATAGCTCCAAAAACAAGTGGGTCTTCCATGTGCAAAATGTAAATTTTGGTATATGTGTACCTGTGTAACCAAATGTCGTAATACAAAACTAACTGTCGAGTCTGTAATTCAGAACAGTAGTAACCTACATAAAAGAATAACAATTACGTCATAAATAATGATAAAAACAAATGGTTCAAATGGCCCTGAGCACTATGTGACTTAACTACTGAGGTCATCAGTCGCCTAGAACTTAGAACTAATTAAACCTAACTAACCTAAGGACATCACACACATCCATGCCCGAGGCAGGATTCGAACCTGCGACCGTAGCGGTCGCTCGGTTCCAGACTGTAGCGCCTAGAACCGCACGGCCACTCCGGCCGGCAATGATACAAACAATTTCTTATTAAATAGGAACCTTGAGCTCACATAAATAATTTGAACGAATGACTTTCCTACGTCACTCGATCACCCTTGTGTTTCGCGCGGTGGACCGAACGGCTTTACAAGAGAGCAGACGCTTCCGTTCTCGTTTCGCGTGTTATTACCGTCTACTGCGCATGTACGCCAGGTATATCTCGTGCGGTTGGTGGAATGTGTCTACGTGAACCAGTCTGTAGTTACAGATATGCACGCTTGGAGCGCTGGTGCATAGGTGTACGGTTTAGGCGCATCGGTAATAGGGGCTTAACAGTCGGACAAACAGACAGACAGATAGACAGACGGACAACAAAGTGATCCTATAAGGGATTTGTTTTTACCTATAGCTGTACGGAACGCTAAAAATGTTGCTTTGAAGTATTGGGTTACTATAGAAAATTGGAAACGTGATCATTGCTATTTTAATATCGTCTGTGACAGAATCGAGCAGCATACACATGTAAGAATCGTTGCAGTGCTGCTGGGGCGATAATTTACAGAGCAACAATTGTTGAACTGTACGGAAAAAAACGTAAGTTATTTGCAAACCCCGGCGTGCACACACTTTATTCAACATGTAAACGTCACCACAGATATTCGAATTTAGGTTATGATATGTTCGATACGCAGTCTGCGTAGCAGCGAGGAGAGCTCCGCCTACCATCCTAAGGGAGCCATGGGTCTGATGATGGTTCTGTAGAAAGAATCGAAACCGGTTACCTATATTATTAAAACATACATGAGTGATCAAGACTGAACTTTAGTCAAAATATAACAATTAATTGATCACTGCTTTCCAAAAATGTTTACCAAAATTGTCCCATGCCAGTTGCCTGTGGGTACCCCAGAGCCAGAATGCGGTCCCCAAAGTGCTGCTCCAGGAGGTGAAATACTCTCCTGCTTCGAGGGGGTCGAGCTCTGTCTTGTATGAACCACATCTTATTGAAATCAGGGTCACTTTGCATAATGGGGATGAAACCACCTTCCAAAACGTTCCCGTACCGTTCGGTAGTCACCGTGCCATCGAGGAATATCGCACCGACTATTCCGTGGCTGGACACCGCACACCACACAGTCGCCTGGTGAGGATGAAGACACATCGCGATCGCGAAATGCGGATCTCAGTCCCCCAAATGCGCCAATTTCTCTAATTGACGAACCCATCCAAATGAAAGTGGGCATCGTCGCTAAACCAATTCATATTAATTCCCATCTTGCCCCGCGGCCAAACGTGCGGTTTGAGCCGTTCAGAAGTTATGACGATTTTATTTCGTACAGTTCAATAATTGTGTCCGTGTACAGACACGCTGCCGTGCGTCAGTGCCTTATTGGACGGTACGGCTGCGCGTACTGTGTGCAAGACCTGCCCCCACCTGGTCTGAATGATGTCGTAGGTCATCGGAATGGCGCCATCGCTAGTCTGGAACTATTTTACGAAATGCTGTGGCAGTGCGATAAAATGCTCCATCTGGTGTCAAAGATTAAAAACGGGAGGAGGCACAACACTTGCGACTTAACAACTGTATCGTAGTTTTTCCTATAATAATAGAAAGTAGCGTATCTGGTGCGATTGTGTACATAAAAAGCCGTTATCTGCTAGTGGCCCTCGCAAACGGACTAGTGAACAGGAAAAATATGGTTCTCAAATCTCATTTTCCACTCTGCAGCACTGACTGTTCGCGATGCCCAAATAAAGGTATCTTTCTCGATTAAAACATGAATTAGGAAAACGTTTCAAAAAATCAGAACCAATGGGAGAAAAATGGTGATTTTTTGCAGTATTCGACCCCTCATTACTTTTCCAGAAAACCAGCGAACAGTGGACAGACTTAACTTTTATTTACGAATTTTATTTGACATTTTGATTTTGTATGTCTCGAAACGTATACTGCGAAAGTTTGACGAAGTCATAATTTTCATTGTTCGATGTCTGCGTTTGTTGCTGGAAATAATAACAATAGAAAACCGAAAATCGGTTATTTCAGAAACCTGTTATTTTGAACAGATTCAACAGTCAGGTGAAACTGGTGATGGAAAAAGCGGTATAACAGGAAACCAGTTTTTTTAATTATTTCCCAGAACAATGTTTATGAAAATCGGTTGTTTCAGCGATAACTATCATCCATAATTTAATCGAGGTGACTGTGTTAAGCAGAACACAACTAATGCTGTTTTCAAACATTGCAGCATCCTTTTTCCTACACATCTGCATTAATTTACATTTTTTCCATATTTAGAGCAAGCTGTCATCTATTCAAGTTATTCTGTGTCTTCATACAAGCACCTGAGAACGCCACTTTCATTTGTATCAGATCGAGCGTTAGAACCTCTTTGCTCCGTTCCCTCCTCCGGAATTCCCATACTCGCTGTATGAAGCACATGTGTGTTTACAGGGACGTATCGTATGTCAGCGTGGCAGTGGGAACGCGAGTGTTTGTATCATCTGCCAAGCTGTCAGGGCGTTTCCTGCACCGTCAGCTGCGGCGAACACATTTCTTCGCCTTATTCGAGTAACAGCTTCATTTCTCGAGCAGCAAGGCTCAGGTCCGAGGAGACGAATTATTTACACTCTTTCATTTTTTGCCAGAACCTACTGGTACGAGGCCGTACGCGGGAAGGAAGGTCTGTGTGTGTGTGTGTGTGTGTGTGTGTGTGTGTGTGTGTGTGTGTGTGTCGGTGGATGGGTGGCTGGGTCACAGTGTGCACGACATACGAAGACAAGTATTCAGACTGTGCATTTGTCCATCGTATATTTCCATTTTTTGTGTCTTTCTTTTACATAAGGTGTGTTTTGTTACTTGTTCTTCTGCTTATATTCAGATTGACATACGTGTTACTTATTCGTAAAGAATAAAATATATGTTTTGAGTTAAAAACGCATTCAGACACTCAGCAGTCAGTATTTGGTAATGCGTCCCTTTCCATCTATTACAGCCCTCTGTGGCGTGGTGTAAACAACCTTTTTCTTTATATCCGAACCGATATTCATCCATTCTTCTTCTATCGACGCACGCAGATGTGCCAGGCTGCTCACACGTCGTTCGTGCAGTCTCGTTTTCAGTTCATTCCGTACGTTTTCGATGGGACTGCGGTGGGACAATGAGGCGATGAGGCGTGTTGCGTAGGACCCACAGTTTGACAGCTTCCGCCGTATGCTTAAAAGTCACTCCGAGATCCAACTTCGCAGCACTTTTCGCCAGATTTTGTTTGAGTATATCGAGATAGAGAAATTTGTCCACGGTGCCTTCAACAAAGACGAGCTCGCCAACACCTCTGGAAGACATGCATCGCACACCATCACACTGCCGCCGCCATGTTCGATGGTTGCTTGCATGTTTTTAGGTTCCCACTTTGTGTGTTTTCTAGACGACACATTAAACTGCGGCCATCCACGAGGCCCAAAGAAAATTTGCATTCATCACTCCACAGAATCTTGTCCCGAAAGGTCACATCCTTGCCGATAAATTCTTGTACAAAAACCATCCGCTTTTCTGCGTAACACTTACAGGGTGTTTCAAAAATGACCGGTATATTTGAAACGGCAATAAAAACTAAACGAGCAGCGATAGAAATACACCGTTTGTTGCAATATGCTTGGGACAACAGTACAGACAAACTTTCGAAATTACAGTAGTTACAATTTTCAACAACAGATGGCGCTGCGGTCTGGGAAACTCTATAGTACGATATTTTCCACATATCCACCATGCGTAGAAATAATATGGCGTAGTCTCTGAATGAAATTACCCGAAACCTTCGACAACGTGTCTGGCGGAATGGCTTCACATGCATATGAGATGTACTGCTTCAGCTGTTCAATTGTTTCTGGATTCTGGCGGTACACCTGGTCTTTCACGTGTCCCCACAGAAAGAAGTCACAGGGGTTCATGTCTGGCGAATAGGGAGGCCAATCCACGCCGCCTCCTGTATGTTTCGGATAGCCCAAAGCAATCACACGATCATCGAAATATTCATTCAGGAAATTAAAGACGTCGGCCGTGCGATGTGGCCGGGCACCGTCTTGCATAAACCACGAGGTGTTCGCAGTGTCGTCTAAGGCAGTTTGTACCGCCACAAATTCACGAAGAATGTCCAGATAGCGTGATGCAGTAATCGTTTCGGATCTGAAAAATGGGCCAATGATTCCTTTGGAAGAAATGGCGGCCCAGCCCAGTACTTTTTGAGGATGCAGGGACGATGGGACTGCAACATGGGGCTTTTCGGTTCCCCATATGCGCCAGTTCTGTTTACTGAAGAAGCCGTCCAGGTAGAAATAAGCTTCGTCAGTAAACCAAATGCTGCCCACATGCATATCGCCGTCATCAATCCTGTGCACTATATCGTTAGCGAATGTCTCTCGTGCAGCAGTGGTAGCGGCGCTGAGGGGTTGCCGCGTTTGAATTTTGTACGGATAGAGGTGTAAACTCTGGCGCACGAGACGATACGTGGACGTTGGCGTCATTTGGACCGCAGCTGCAACACGGCGAACGGAAACCCGAGGCCGCCGTCGGATCACCTGCTGCACTAGCTGCGCGTTACCCTCTGTGGTTGCCGTACGCGGTCACCCTACCTTTCCGGCACGTTCATCCGTCACGTTCCCAGTCCGTTTAAATTTTTCAAACAGATCCTTTATTGTATCGCTTTTCGGTCCTTTGGTTACATTAAACCTCCGTTGAAAACTTCGTCTTGTTGCAACAACACTGTGTTCTAGGCGGTGGAATTCCAACACCAGAAAAATCCTCTGTTCTAAGGAATAAACCATGTTGTCTACAGCACACTTGCACGTTGTGAACAGCACACGCTTACAGCAGAAAGACGGCGTACAGAATGGCGCACCCACAGACTGCGTTGTCTTCTATATCTTTCACATCACTTGCAGCGCCATCTGTTGTTGAAAATTGTAGCTACTGTAATATCGAAAGTTTGTCCGCCTGAAAATGTACTGTTGTCCCAAGCATATTCCAACAAACGGTGTATTTCTATCGCTGCTCGTTTAGTTTTTATTGCCGTTTCAAATATACCGGTCATTTTTGAAACACCCTGTACTTACGAACGGTTTGCACCTTGGCACTCAGGCATTGTACCAGCACTGTTCAGGCAGCTGCACACTGTTCAGACAGTGATATGCGTACTGACGCCCTTCTGCCAGTACTGTCGCTGTAGCAGGGGCCGCTGTCTGCGGGTCGTTCCTCACCATTCCAACTATCTTCCTTCTGTCCCTGTTCTTCAGTTTCTGAGGACGCCTCTGTCGTGGACGATTGACGAGAGTTTCTTCTACCTTCCATTTCTGTACGATACTAAATATAGTTTTTCGGCTCCGGTTGACGACGCTGCCTATTTCTGCATACGATTTTTCCTCACCATGCAGCCACACAGTAAGCTTTCGCTCTTCCACTCTCGGTTCACTATATCTACGGGGCATAGCTCTGCGTTGGTCTTTTTTGACGAGACCTGTGCTCTCCCGTAGTACGAGGCAGCTGCCTTGTGCACACTGATTGCTCGCTGCCACAGAGTTGTGCCTTCAGACTAGAGATGGGGGATCCACTCTTGAACTAATTCATAGAGTTGAATCTTTCAAAGGAGTGAACAATCAGTGATCCAGAAAAAAAGAACGGTAGCTCCAAACGTTTCCCACGGCAGAGAGAGAGAGAGAGAGAGAGAGAGAGAGATTGAGAGACCGAGCATATCAGCAGCGCCTCTGCTGGTCAGAGCACAGTGCACGCCACAGAACACAGCCAGCGCCGGCCTCTGCCCTGCTTCTACCTTGGCTGCCTGCATTGTGCAGTGCCCCATTGGATTTTGTGTTTCACATATGCCGTGCCGTCTCTGTGCGTCGTCTGCCATGTGCAGGGCCTTGGCGCAGCTTAACTTCGCATCGCACTCTGTCGGCGATCGTTTCAGTCGCACGTCCTGCCCTCTGGGCAGTTGATGCGAGCAACAGGACAGAGAGCCACCTAGCGGATAACATAGGAACTACTTGCAACAACCTGCTCGCAAGGGAACGGACGATTTGTCTCGGAGCGGGTGAGTTCACCGCTCCCCCCACCCTCGGAACTCGCCCGCTCGTCGCTCACCCCACCGTTCTCGACTCTAGCCAGAGCGTTGAGCAAAGCGACTCAGGTGTCACTCTGGTCTCTGCGGTCTCAGCTCATGCAGTAATACAGCTCGCGGCTCGACCTGCTCGACTCAGCGCCTCTGCATCGGAGTTCGTCCCTACTGGATATTGTTCTTCGTAGTAATACCGCTATGTATATTACATTATTATGTTATGTATACATCAATTGTTTTTATTTTATTTTTATTTCTTTAAACTGATTAGATTAGGTTCCTGATGACTCCTCTTACTATAGGATTTTTATTATGGACACTCGAATTTACGCTTTAATTACGAGCGAACCGATAAACGTATCGCAAAATGTGATACACCAATATTTTCCTTGTTTTATTCTGCGTAAGGCTATATGCAGCACTTTCGTTTTACAGTCAAATTTATATATTTTTTTCTTATTCTGGTACGGATTTTGCGATTTTAGGCGTCTTCGGAAGGAAACGTTCACTTTAAAAATATATGGCTTGTGATGTATTTGTATGAGGTTAATGAAATTTTAATACATTATAGCCAAATATATTGTTAATGTAAATCTCAAGTTACAACATTTTCCGATCACCCAAAAAACCACAATAGTGCAAAATAAATCAATAATCAAAAACTTTGTCATATCGTGGAAATTTCAATAAACAATACAAAATTCTTACTCATTATCTGTGTTACTTCAAAATAGGATCAAATAAGATCAAAATACCGGTATAGTACTGGAATAAACCAAGTTTAAAGGGCAATGTGTCTTTCATTTATTTTCTATTGTAAATGAGTGGTGAGTCATGAAAAAGAGCTAATTCATTTCAGGGAGTGAACAGTTCTGATCCAATCTCTGAAAAGAACAGTTTTCCCATCTCTAGCACACACTGACTGCTCGCTGCCACAGAGTTGTGCCTTCAGACTGCGGTTTCCTTGTCAGGCGGGGCTCCTTGTCAGGCGGGGCGGTGTCTCATCACTTTTGTCCCGCGTGAAACACACGCCTGTGATGGTAACACGGAACTAATCTTTCCAGGTAGAGGGTACGCTGACATTCGCACAGTCAACGTCTTTCCAAATATTCCCTACATTATGGCACAGACGCAGTTACACAGTCCGTGTATGCGTCACTCACAACTGAACGCGAGATATGCATGTGATCCGTGTCCGAATGCTTTTGTCCACCTTTGTATACCTGGCGTCCGTGGTCAGCTCGCTCTCCGCGAGTTCGACAGATATATCCGTCCCCCGCATTCTGTGGCTCGTAGGTAATGGCAAATAACGAGTTTCAAGCCGGCAGCTGTTAATAATTCTAGACGAAGGATTCCACACTGCCGTATGAATACCGTTCTACAATCTGCGTTTTCACTCTTCAGCACTGACTGTTCGCGATTCCCAAATAATGGTATCATTCTCGATTACAACATACATTTGAACAATATCTCAACAAACTAGAACCGGTAAGAGAATACTGGCGATTTTTTTGTGGTTTTCAACCTCCTATTACTTTCCAGAAAATCAGCGATCGGTGGACAGATGTAAGTTTTATTTACCTGATTTTCTGTATCCGGAAACGTATCATGCGAAAGTTTGAGGAAGGACATTTTAGATCGTACGCGTTCAAATAAACAGAACATGTACTGATATGAGTAAAACAATCTCTCAGATTACTGTATCTTTGAAGCGAAATGATAATGATTGTGAGAAACAGTAGCATCTGTAATCTGTATAATGTTAAAGAAAATTTATTTACCGCAAAATGTCTGTTTCAGACTGCACCGTGGGACACGGGAAGCTCGGATTCTACCCTCCCCACATACCCTCCCCTCACCCCCCCTCCATTTGCCTTCGCTGCCGTGCGCAGCAATGATTAATCTGTTTTTGAGATTGACCAAATTTTGATCGGTTCTTGTCCGTCGTTATTCGAAAGTTTTCGTGCCACTTCGCAGCTGCTTCCAACTTACGCGTTGTACCAATGTGTACCGACGCAGCAGTCATTACGCAGTGAATCTTGGTGTTGTCGCTTTGTTGGGTGTTACCCTAAATGAGATCGACATACGAAGGAAGCTTGCTTCTTCTGGAACCGGAGCGTGCGTATTGCAGCAAGCTGATTCTTGACTGCTATATTTGTGATGTTGCACTTTAATTGATTGTGTGAGTTATATGCGATTGTCTTTTAAGTTATCCGTGAAGTGATTTTTTAGCCAGGAAGTTCCTTCTACCTCGGAGGACAGCAGTACAGTTACCTCGCTGCTCAGTGTGAACGTGAACACCTCTGCAAAAGTCTTTCCGCGAAAAGTCATTACGTATGTGCGTCACATTTCCGCCAACATAGTAGCGGATCAGGACGACACAAAAACAAAATGTGCGTTGCCACCACTGAGCAAGACGGCGGGA
Source organism: Schistocerca cancellata (assembly GCF_023864275.1). Lineage (NCBI taxonomy): Eukaryota > Metazoa > Arthropoda > Insecta > Orthoptera > Acrididae > Schistocerca > Schistocerca cancellata. The sequence continues at coordinate 214,349,554 of NC_064635.1, forward strand.
GTTATCCTCCCACCCACCCACCCACCCACCCACCCACCCACACACACACACACACACACACACACACACAAAGGGTTCATTAAAAAGTGAACAAGCTACACGAGTACTCCCAAATTTCTACATATCTCAGGTCATGCGCAGTGACAAAAGTCTGGGCATCCCTGTCTAGGACAGGTGACGTTATAATATTGAAGCCAACATGACCATCTCTATCAGCTAACAACTGCCGACATCGATTTGCAGGCACCTGCTGGAATCCTGTACAGTTTTTTTTTAACTATCGTATTTTCAATAAAAGTTTCTTCAATACAGAGGAAAAATCTGTTTGCAGCATTTGGTTGTACTGAAAGATATGTGAAAGGAAGTATTATTTTGTTCCACACATAAAGTTATTTTCGAACGTAAAAAAGTGTGAGAACACATTTTTCGAGAGTAAGTCAGAGAATTCACAGGCTGAAGCTAAGGAACGGTATAGTTACCAAACAGATGCGAATGGTCTTCTGTTTATTATTATTATTATTATTATTATTATTATTTTAATCGCCTGCATCTCGTGGTCGTGCGGTTGCGTTCTCGCTTCCCACGCCCGGGTTCCCGGGTTGGATTCCCGGCGGGGTCAGGGATTTTCTCTGCCTCGTGATGGCTGGGTGTTGTGTGCTGTCCTTAGGTTAGTTAGGTTTAAGTAGTTCTAAGTTCTAGGGGACTTATGACCACAGCAGTTGAGTCCCATAGTGCTCAGAGCCATTTGAACCATTTTATTTTAATCATCAGTCTTTTGACAGGTTCGATGCGACCCGCCACGAATTCGTCTCCTGTGCGAAGCACTTCATCTCAGAGTAGTACCTGCAACCGACGTCCTCAACTGTTTGCTACACCTATCCCAATCTCTGGCTTACCCTCTGCAACTGCCTGTAGTATCCTGCTGCCTGGACACCCTGTAACTTCTCTCGTCAGTGTTTGCTACGTACAGTATTCCTTTCCATCCCCCTAGTATCCTGATGTGTTGACACCCTGTCCCTTCCTCTTGTCAGTGTATGCTACATCCAGTATTCCTTTCCATCCCCCTAGTATCCTGATGTGTTGACACCCTGTCCCTTCCTCTTGTCAGTGTATGCTACATCCCGTATTCCTTTCCATCCCCCTAGTATCCTGATGTGTTGACACCCTGTCCCTTCCTCTTGTCAGTGTATGCTACATCCAGTATTCCTTTCCATCCCCCTAGTATCCTGATGTGTTGACACCCTGTCCCTTCCTCTTGTCAGTGTTTGCTATACGCAGTATTCCTTTCCATCCCCCTAGTATCCTGATGTGTTGACACCCTGTCCCTTCCTCTTGTCAGTGTATGCTACATCCAGTATTCCTTTCCATCCCCCTAGTATCCTGATGTGTTGACACCCTGTCCCTTCCTCTTGTCAGTGTATGCTACATCCAGTATTCCTTTCCATCCCCCTAGTATCCTGATGTGTTGACACCCTGTCCCTTCCTCTTGTCAGTGTTTGCTATACGCAGTATTCCTTTCCATCCCCCTAGTATCCTGATGTGTTGACACCCTGTCCCTTCCTCTTGTCAGTGTATGCTACATCCAGTATTCCTTTCCATCCCCCTAGTATCCTGATGTGCTCACACCCTGTCCCTTCCTCTTGTCAGTGTATGCTACATCCAGTATTCCTTTCCATCCCCCTAGTATCCTGATGTGTTGACACCCTGTCCTTTCCTCTTGTCAGTGTTTGCTATACGCAGTATTGCTTTCCATGCTGACTGTGCGGGGAACCTCATCACTCCTCACCTTATCAGTCCACCTAATTCTCAACATTCTTTTCTACCACCACATCTACTGCTTCGATTCTTTTCTGTTCCGGTTTTCCCACAGTCCACGTTTCACTACCATACAATTCTGTGCTTCAAACTTACGTTCTCAGAAATTTCTTCTTCAAATTTCGGTCTATGTTTGACACTAGTAGACTTCTCTTGGCCAGGAACGCTCTACTTACCAATGCTAGGCCACCACATTTTAAGTCCTCCTTGCTCCGTCCGTCAGGAGTTATTTTGCCGCCCACATAGGAGAATTCCTTTACCTCATCTAGTTCGTGATCAACGATCCTGATGCTAGGTTTCTCGCTGTTCTAATTTTTGCTGCTTCTCATTACTTTCGTCTTTCTTCGATTTACGCTCAGTCCACATTCTTTACTCATTAGACGTTCATTTCAGGCAACACGTCCTGTAAATCTTCTCTACTTTCACTGAGGATAGCAATGTCGTCGGCGAACCTTATCATTGATAACCTTTTGACCCTAAATTTTAATTCCACCCTTGAGCCTTTCTTTCATTTCAGTCATTGCTTCTTTGATGTATAGATTGAACAATAGAGGCGAAAGACTATATTCCTGTCTTACACCCATTTTAATCTGAGCAATTCGTACTCGGTCTTCCAGTCTTATTGTTGGTTCTTCTGCATATTGTGTATTATCCGTATTTCCCTACTTCCCCTATAACTTACTCCTGTGTTCTCAGAATGTCGCCGATGGCATTACTCAGTGAAAGTGAAGAAGAATTAGAGGATCAGTTGATTGCAATGAAATTCTCGCGAATAAAGAATATAGTCTGAGGCTAACTCGAAGGAAGGTGTAAGTAATGAGAAGTAGCAGAAACGAGAATGGTGAGATACTTAACATCATAATTGTTGATCATGGAGCACATAAGGTGAAGGAATTCTCCTACGTAAGGAGAGACATAACCTACGACGGACGGAGCAAAGAGGACATGAAAAGGAGATTATCACTGGCAAAACGCGAAGAGAAATCTACAATTAGCAAACACAGGCCTTAATTTAAGTATGAGATTTCTGAAAATGTGCGTTTGGAGCACAACATTGTATGGCATTGGAACACGGACTGTGAGGAAACAGGAACAGAAGATAATCTAAGCATTAGATATGATGCTACATAAGAATGTTGGGGGTTAGCTGGACTTGCTGCGGCGCGGGGCGGGGCGGGTTAAAATATATGTCTCGCACGTACTGTTCCTGTTGAAAGTCCACCTACCTCAGTACGGCTTCCGCTCGACGTCCCTTCACTCTGCAATCATAGGTACTTACTAGACGGCCGAAACGTCGCCTAGTGCCTACCTACCCAGCAGAGTGCGCGTAACTCTAGTGGTGGAAACAGTTCCCGAGAGTTCCTATTTATCAAGAATTCCGGTGGGAATATGGTGTATTTTTGACTGAAATAAGCGTCGTAAAATTTCAAAACAAGTAATGTTTATTGCTTAATAACACACGTTTATGGCTGTCAGGTCCACATTTAGTGAGGTACTATTCTATCATTCTCAGTTCTCAGTCAACCAACAAATTTCACACGCAAAGCAGCCAGAAATCTACTCAAGTCGGACCCCTTCATGTTTGCGATCTCACAGTCTCTCGTTAACACCTGTTTGTGAGTTCTATATTCGGTCTGATTCAGTGGTCTTACATAAAAGGCGTGCTCGCCAAATACTCCATAAATAAATACAGAATGTGCCACGCGGAATTTTCACTAAAGCTGAAAGTTCACACGCTAGTAACTTACCCACAAAACAATCCAGAAGCTTCATACTTCCAAATTGCGACAGCTGTGATCACGGCTCGTACTAAACGCGAGAACTCAGTATTTCTTCGTTTTAGACATAATGAGCACCGTGATATTTACCACGGCCTTTCGCGTCCGATAGCTGGCGATCCACTCTTCCGATGCCTCCCCACTCTCTGCCAACCTACTTTCAGAAGGCGGGAACCTCTTAATTCTGATTGGCTGATCAGTCTGACAGACCAATCAGAATAATCCTTCTAGACCATTCACGCGGCAAATCTTGCCTTAGCCAATCACTAAGCAGAAAGTCATTGACGTCATTCGAAATGCAAATACTAATATATTATTTAATAAAAATGACCGAAATGAAAAATAATTCATCATCATCATTTAAGACTGATTATGCCTTTCAGCGTTCAGTCTGGAGCATAGCCCCCCTTATACAGTTCCTCCATGATCCCCATTCACTGCTAACATTGGTGCCTCTTCTGATGTTAAACCTATTACTTCAAAATCATTCTTAACCGAATCCAGGTACCTTCTCCTCGGTCTGCCCCGACTCCTCCTACCCTCTACTGCTGAATCCATGAGTCTCTTCGGTAACCTTGCTTCTCCCATGCGTGTAACATGACCCCACCATGTAAGCCTGTTCGCCCTGACTGCTACATCTATAGAGTTCATTCCCAGTTTTTCTTTGATTTCCTCATTGTGGACACCCTCCTGCCATTGTTCCCATCTACTAGTACCTGCAATCATCCTAGCTACTTTCATATCCGTAACCTCAACCTTGTTGATAAGGTAACCTGAATCCACGCAGCTTTCGCTCCCATACAACAAAGTTGGTCGAAAGATTGAACGGTGCACAGATAACTTAGTCTTGGTACTGACTTCCTTCTTGCAGAAGAGAGTAGATCGTAGCTGAGCGTTCACTGCATTAGCTTTGCTACACCTCCCTTCCAGTTCTTTCACTATGTTGCCATCCTGTGAGAATATGCATCCTAAGTACTTGAAACCGTCCACCTGTTCTAACTTTGTTCCTCCTATTTGGCACTCAATCCGTTTATATTTCTTTCCCACTGACATTACTTTCGTTTTGGAGATGCTAATCTTCATACCATAGTCCTTACATTTCTGATCTAGCTCTGAAATATTACTTTGCAAACTTTCAATCGAATCTGCCATCACAACTAAGTCATCCGCATATGCAAGACTGCTTATTTTGTGTTCACATATCTTAATCTCACCCAGCCAGTCTATTGTTTTCAACATATGATCCATAAATAATGTGAACAACAGTGGAGGCAGGTTGCAGCCTTGTCTTACCCCTGAAACTACTCTGAACCATGAACTCAATTTACCGTCAACTCTAACTGCTGCCTGAGTATTCATGTAAAGACCTTTAATTGCTTACAAAAGTTTGCCTCCTATTCCATAATCTTGTAGAACAGACAATAACTTCCTCCTAGGAACCCGGTCATATGCCTTTTCTAGATCTATAAAGCATAGATACAGTTCCCTGTTCCACTCATAACACTTCTCCATCATTTGCCGTAAGCTAAAGATCTGGTCCTGACAACCTCTAAGAGGCCTAAACCCACACTGAATTTCATCCAATTGGTCCTCAAGTAATACTCGCACTTTCCTTTCAACAATACCTGAGAAGATTTTACCCACAACGCTGATTAAAGAGATACCTCTGTAGTTGTTACAATCTTTTCTGTTTCCATGTCTAAAGATTGGTGTGATTACTGCTTTTGTCCAGTCTGATGGAACCTGTCCCGACTCCCAGGCCATTTCAATTATCCTATGTAGCCATTTAAGAAAAATAATTTTGAAATTAATTTAGAAACTTATTACACTTTAGACAGCTATTCCTGCTACTCTCTTACGAAAGCAATGACACCTTGACATACGTCATCAGCAGTACAGTTTTCCCACGATCGGATTGCGTAATGTTTTACAGAAAGTAATATGAAATTTCACATATGTCCCCTTTATTCCCACTGCAACATAATAACAAGAGAGCCTTTCAGATGCCGCCACAAATAAAAGCCCAGCGGGTTTAGGTCCGGTGGAGGCCAGGCAGTCGGTCCATCTGTACCTATCAGTCTGTCACCGAATATGTTATTTAGAAGCCGACGGACATCAACACTAAAATGAGAAGGTGCTTCATCGTGTATGAAATACATGTTTTCAGAATGAGATTTTCACTCTGCAGCGGAGTGTGCGCTGTTATGAAACTTCCTGGCAGATTAAAACTGTTTGCCGGACCGATACTCGAACTTGGGACCTTTCGCGGGCAAGTGCTCTACCAACTGAGCTACCCGAGCACGACTCACGCTCGGTCCTCACAGCTTTACTTGTGCCAGTATCTCGTCTCCTACCTTCCAAACTTTACAGAAGCTCTCCTGCGAACAGGTCCCGAGTTCGAGTCTCGGTCCGGCACACAGTTTTAATCTGCCAGGAAGTTTCAAACACATGTTTTGTCGCACATCTCAAGGCACATAGTAATAGACCAGGTAGAATGTCCTCTGCGAAATTATGGTACTCTTGTTTGTTGAGCCTGGTAAGGCTCCACCAGTCAGCAACAATCGCGGCCCAAACATTGACAGAAAGTGTAAGACATTCACAGAAGAGTACCCGCGCAGGAAAATGAGCCGGTGATTGCGCTGCAAATGGTACCGGTACAACTGGTGCTCGTGTAGCAGTCGCGAGACAGTCGTGTGGTCCGAGATGGGTGCTGCAGCTGCAGCTGCGCGTCTTGTGCTGACGCCGTCAGCTGCGCCAACAGCTGCCGCCTGCCCGTCCTTCTATGCCTCCAGCGGTCGTCAGTGTCTGGCTTAAATGCCCCGTGCTCCCTGAGACGACAGTCGGGGGCTTCACAGGTTTTACTGTCGTCACACTTTCGCCCTAGAAACCCTGCCGGTACAAAAGTTGATCGCCAGCGCTACCGCCGTCACCTAATCCACACATCAGATGGGCGCCTGCCACCTCTGCACTTTTGTCCACTAACACTGCACGAGAGACATCTGTGATTAACTCTACGCAGGACCAATGTCGCATGGCGACGCGCATACCTAAAACAGAACACTCGCCGTGTACAACTTAGCCAGACGTCACCCACAGAGCTTGTTCCCGATGATACTAACTTGCTGTGTTTACCAGTAACTTGGAAACAAAGTGTTTCCAGATCCATGTTCATCCAACGTAATTTGTTCGTCTACGTGTGAGGAATATCTCTTGACATTTGTGCCATGTATTTTTGTTACACGGAGTATATCAAACGTGAGAAAAGAGCTATTTAGAAGGCTTTAGTCAAACTACTTATATCGCATGCCCAAAGGACTAGCAGCTGTTGTTTATTCCAGTGAAAGTCAGTTTCCTTACGTTTTATTCTGATATTCATCCCGCGTATGTACCGGGTGATCAAAAAGTCAGTATAAATTTGAAAACTAAATAAACCACGGAATAATGTAGATAGAGAGGTAAAAATTGAGATACATGCTTGGAATGACATGAGGTTTTATTAGAACCAAAACAAAAAAAAGTATTGCTAGACGCGTGAAAAATCTCTTCCGCTCGTCGTTTCGTGATGATAGTGTGCTCAGCCGCCACTTTCGTCGTGCTTGGCCTCTCATGTCCCCAGACCTCTGTCCGTGCGATTATTGGCTTTGGGGTTACCTGAAGTCGCAAGTGTATCGTGATCGACCGACATCTCTAGGGATGCTGAAAGACAACATCCGACGCCAATGCCTCACCATAACTCCGGACATGCTTTACAGTGCTGTTCACAACATTATCCCTCGACTACAGCTATTGTTGAGGAATGATGGTGAACATATTGAGCATTTCCTGTAAAGAACATCATCCTTGCTTTGTCTTACATTGTTATGCTAATTGTTGCTATTCTGATCAGATGAAGCGCCATCTGTCGGACATTTTTTGAACTTTTTACATTACTCCGTGATTTATTCAGTTTTCAAATTAATACTGACTTTTTGATCACCCGGTACTATGGATTTCGAGGCAATGTCGTGTCGCCTTTGTCGGGCTCGTTTCAGGGATCAAATGCCGTAAGTGCTCCGAATCAAGCGAGGCGCCCATAATGCCTATCGCATACAGTTGGATAATTCTTGTCAGACGCTGTCTACTCTCTGCGACAAAACGAGTAACAGGTACCTGAAGATGAGGCAATACTGAAGTCGATACTGCCTGTGTGAGATAAACATCAAAATAATAGCAATGTAAAAAAAATAGCTGCTGTGAAATTGTTTTTATTGGAATAAAGAAAGGAATAGAGAAATTATTTTTCGACGCGCGTCTTCCGCGCTTCGTTGAAGCTCCAGCAACATATTAGGTGCTAGTCGACAGCTTCCATTTCCGAGACACGTACGTAACATTGCTTACGTTCTCCGGTCCCGGCCTGTGGAAGGCAGTTATAAAACACGCCGGTGTTTTTACAGCAAGTCGTGGTGGCGCCAGTAAGCGAGTGCCGGCCCAGACAAGAGCTCATCTTTACTGGCGGCGCAACGCTCGCGCCACATTCCGCTCCGCTTTAAGACGCGCTCTTTCTCCGTTTTCGTGTTGCTCCCCTGCAGTCGGCAGCCCCAGACTTTTAACGGGCACAGAATCCTAGGCCAGGGCACGAGCTGCTGTTGACTTAACCGCCTAACTGGCTGTTTCTCGTGCGCGCTCTTCCGCCTCTGCATAATTTCCCGTGGCGTGACTGGCACAGTTGCGACGAACGCATTCCTGAGTCGTAAAAATATTTCTGTGTTGATTTTAGTTTACGGACCGAAACTAAAGTGAATTAGGACACAAGAAGTAAATCCCCTGTGTTTACATAATCCAACTTCCGTGTATGAAACATCTTCAAACGTTTGATTGCTTTACAAACGTGTGAAGGTGTTAAATGCATACGTTAAGCGTATGAGCGAGAAAACTACTGGAAAAGATCTGAACTTAAGGAAACTGTTGTTTTTTTTTTTTTTTAAATCGGAACTTTGTCCACAAAATTTTTCTCCGCTTACCTTTTACTTATTGTGCATTCCCCCCCTGCGAAATACACTCCTGGAAATGGAAAAAAGAACACATTGACACCGGTGTGTCAGACCCACCATACTTGCTCCGGACACTGCGAGAGGGCTGTACAAGCAATGATCACACGCACGGCACAGCGGACACACCAGGAACCGCGGTGTTGGCCGTCGAATGGCGCTAGCTGCGCAGCATTTGTGCACCGCCGCCGTCAGTGTCAGCCAGTTTGCCGTGGCATACGGAGCTCCATCGCAGTCTTTAACACTGGTAGCATGCCGCGACAGCGTGGACGTGAACCGTATGTGCAGTTGACAGACTTTGAGCGAGGGCGTATAGTGGGCATGAGGGAGGCCGGGTGGACGTACCGCCGAATTGCTCAACACGTGGGGCGTGAGGTCTCCACAGTACATCGATGTTGTCGCCAGTGGTCGGCGGAAGGTGCACGTGCCCGTCGACCTGGGACCGGACCGCAGCGACGCACGGATGCACGCCAAGACCGTAGGATCCTACGCAGTGCCGTAGGGGACCGCACCGCCACTTCCCTGCAAATTAGGGACACTGTTGCTCCTGGGGTATCGGCGAGGACCATTCGCAACCGTCTCCATGAAGCTGGGCTACGGTCCCGCACACCGTTAGGCCGTCTTCCGCTCACGCCCCAACATCGTGCAGCCCGCCTCCAGTGGTGTCGCGACAGGCGTGAATGGAGGGACGAATGGAGACGTGTCGTCTTCAGCGATGAGAGTCGCTTCTGCCTTGGTGCCAATGATGGTCGTATGCGTGTTTGGCGCCGTGCAGGTGAGCGCCACAATCAGGACTGCATACGACCGAGGCACACAGGGCCAACACCCGGCATCATGGTGTGGGGAGCGATCTCCTACACTGGCCGTACACCACTGGTGATCGTCGAGGGGACACTGAATAGTGCACGGTACATCCAAACCGTCATCGAACCCATCGTTCTACCATTCCTAGACCGGCAAGGGAACTTGCTGTTCCAACAGGACAATGCACGTCCGCATGTATCCCGTGCCACCCAACGTGCTCTAGAAGGTGTAAGTCAACTACTACCCTGGCCAGCAAGATCTCCGGATCTGTCCCCCATTGAGCATGTTTGGGACTGGATGAAGCGTCGTCTCACGCGGTCTGCACGTCCAGCACGAACGCTGGTCCAACTGAGGCGCCAGGTGGAAATGGCGTGGCAAGCCATTCCACAGGACTACATCCAGCATCTCTACGATCGTCTCCATGGGAGAATAGCAGCCTGCATTGCTGCGAAAGGTGGATATACACTGTACTAGTGCCGACATTGTGCATGCTCTGTTGCCTGTGTCTATGTGCCTGTGGTTCTGTCAGTGTGATCATGTGATGTATCTGACCCCAGGAATGTGTCAATAAAGTTTCCCCTTCCTGGGACAATGAATTCACGGTGTTCTTATTTGAATTTCCAGCAGTGTACTTTCCTCCACAGTTGATACTCGGCTCCTAACGGCCTGTCCACTTCTGGAAGCAGTCTCCGTTCGGCTCCTGCTGGACTGCGTGAAGCGCCGTCACCCAAATTTTCTTTTCCCCGTGTATCTCTGCAACGGTGTTTTCAGCTTTGGAAATAAAAAAAAAATGCGCTGTGACAAGGTACGCAGAGTACGTAGGATGACACGGCACAGTGGTTTCGTTTCTTGTGCAGTAGTCACGCGTCGACAGGGATGAATTTATGGTCGCGTTAGTGTGATGCGAGAGCCACGAATTTTCTCGCTACGTTTTAGGCAGTTTGCTTCTCACACGATCCAACTGAAGTGTTACAATCTTCTGCAATCCTCCGGACAGTCTGTCTTCGCCTGGCACGCACAGTTTCGTTGGCGCCCCTTCTCGAGCTTCGTCAGCACACGTCGCAGGGCGGCCTGAACGAGGCTCGTCAACCGAGGACGGCTGGAGCGCCCGCCACCGTCGCCTTCCTACATCACTCGGTGTTTCTCTGTACAGGTTTTCTCGAGTTTCACGCAAAATTTAATGCAGACGAGTCGCTCGACTACGATTGTCATTTCAAAATTCGCAAACTGTGCGACGTAATGTTCTACTCAATTCGGCACTGAACAACAACTAACAGACATACAACAATGAAACTTTCGGTAGTTTACGGAATTTTTTGAACAGACCTCGTATACTTGAAGTTTTGTTGGAAGTCAGTGTTCCAATTATGAAAGACTGGAGAATTACAGTGTGGATAATTTCTGTTCCACTCCAAACAAAAGCAAGTTTTTTTTTTAACGCATCTCAATATTTATTACGTTATATCTGCTGAACTATGTATCGTATAGTGATATAAATTTTCGGGTACTACCTGTGTTAAATGTAGATACTGTCTGCGTCTCAGCATTGTGTGTGTGTATGTGGGGTGGGGGGAGGGGAGGTAGTATCAGCGCGAAAAATGTTCTAAAAGGTTTGAAATTTTCTTGCCACTCATTCTTCCATTTTCTTACAAATTTCGAGGCGTGCTGGGGTGGTCCGTTCAGCTGTGCTAGGCCGCTGTGGCGGGTTGGCGCAGTGCTTGGAGCGGCAGGACTAACTCGATCCAAACTTTCATCCGTCGTCTAAGTGTGCACATATACACTGTAGATGTTTAAAGCCTGAAAAGGTCTCTGGAACCGTATAGTTACACGAACGGACCTATTTGACAAAGAGACCGGTAGCAGGTAATTGCGGCGGTCTCTGGCTGCCGAACACTTTTTCTACGGCGGTTAAAACCCAGACGCGGCCGCCAGCGGCTAATTAAGGGGGGCCCACCAGTTGCGGACGAGCGTAATGCAGGCAAATGTATGCGCACACATCAGGCCGCGGGCGCCGCTGATGAAGCCGTCACGCGCCCCTTCCACGACTTCCCGACGGCCGCGTCCTCCGACACCCAGCACACTGCCTCGCGAAGCTGCCGCTACCTCGTCACAGCGCTGCTTAAATCTGCAGAAGAAGCTGCACTGCCAAACACTGCATCCGACTAATGTTTATTTTTCTTTTTAAATTAATGCAGTAAATGAAGCAGGCAAGAAGGAATACAAACGTCTCAAAAATGAGATCGACAGCAAGTGCAAAATGGCTAAGCAGGGATGGCTGGAGGACAAATGTAAGGACGAAGAGGCGTATATCACTAGGGGTAAGAAAGATACTGCCTACAGGAAAATTAAAGCACCTTTGGAGAAAAGAGAACGACTTGCGCCAATATCAAGAGCTCAGATGGAAACCCAGTTCTAAGCAAAGAAGGGAAAGCAGAAAGGTGGAAGGAGTATATCGAGGGTCTATACAGGGGCAATGGTTTTGAGGACAATATTATGGAAATTGAACAGCATGTAGATGAAGATGAAATGGGAGATATGATACTCCGTGAAGAGTTTGACAAGCACTGAAAGACCTTAGTCGAAACAAGACCCCGGGAATAGACAACATTCCATTAGAACTACTGATAGCCTTGGGAAAGCCAGCCCTAAAAACACTCTACCACCTGGTGAGAAAGATCTATGATACAGGAGAAATACCCTCAGACTTCGAGAAGAATATAATAATTCCAATCCCAAAGAAACCAAGCGTTGACAGGTCTGAAAATTACCGAACTATCAGTTTAATAAGCCACGGCTGCAAAATAATAACACGAATTCTGTACAGACGAATGGAAAATCTGGTAGAAGCCGACCTCGGGGAGGATCAGTTTGGATTCCGTAGAAATACTGGAACACGTGAGGCAATACTGACCCAACGACTGATTTTAGAAAAGTAGATTAAGGAAACGCAAACCTACGTCTCTAGCATTTGTAGACTTGGAGAAAGCTTTTGACAATGTTTACTGGAATACTCTCCTATCAAATTCTGAAGTTGGCAGGGGTAAAATACAGGGAGCGAAAGGCTATTTACAATTTGTACAGAAACCAGACGGCAGTTATAAGAGTCGAGGGACATGAAAGGGAAGCAGTGGTTGGGAAGGGAGTGAGACAGGGTTGTAGCCTCTCCCCGATGTTAATCAATCCATATATTGAGGAAGCAGTAAAGGAAACAAAAGAAAAATTCGGAGTAGGAATTAAAATCCACGGAGAAGAAATAAAAACTTTGAGGTTCGCCGATGACGTAATTCTGCCAGAGACAGCAAAGGACTTGGAAGAGCAGTTGAACGGAATGGACAGTATCTTGAAGTTAGGATATAAGATGAATATCAACAAAAACAAAACGAGTATGATGCAATGTAGTCGAATTAACCCGGGTGATGTTGAGGGAATTAGATTAGGAAATGAGACACATAAAGTAGTAGATGAGTTTTACTATTTGGGGAGCAAAATAACTGATGATGGTCGAAATAGAGTGGATATAAAATGTAGACTGGCAATGGCAAGGAAAGCATTTCTGAAGAAGAGAACTTTGTTAACGTCGAGTATAGATTTAAACGTCAGGAAGTCGTTCCTGAAAGTATTTGTATGGAGTGTAGCTATGTATCGAAGTGAAACATGGATATAAATAGTTTAGACAAGAAGCGAATAGAAGCTTTCGAAATGTGGTGCTACAGAAGAATGCTAAAGATTAGATGGGTAGATCACATAACTAATGCGGAGGTATTGAATAGAATTGGGGAGAAGAGAAGTTTGCGGCACAACTTGAGTAGAAGAAGGGATCGGTTGGTAGGGCATGTTCTGAGGCATCAAGGGATCACCAATTTAGTATTGCAGGGCAGCATGGAGGGTAAAAATCGTAGAGGGAGACCAAGAGATGAATACACTAAGCAGATTCAGAAGGATGTAGGTTGCAGTAGAGTACTGGGGGATGAAGAGGCTTGCACAGGATAGAGTAGCATGGAGAGCTGCATCAAACCAGTCTCTGGACTGAAGACCACAACAACAACAACAACAACAACAAGAATTCGTTTACAGCAGGTCACGTTCTGGTACAGCATGTCAATCGCAGGCAGCGCCTGTCAATTACTGGTGGCCGGCATCGTGAGCCTGGAGAAAGGCACGCTGGACACTGTGATGTCTTAGAATACATTTACTCACCACTGGTTTCGATCACGGACGATCTTCACAGTGCTAGCACATAAATGGAAACTGAGAGAAAACTGTGAACGTCAACACAAGTTACATCTTCATCAGAACTATTAGTCGTACAATTCCGTGTACTGACGAAAAATATCTGTTGTGAGAATTTCACGTGGCGAACGTGCTGTTTAACCAGGAAAACGTACGCCATTGGTGACTTGCAAACGTATCAAAACTGATGCTTAACGCTGTAATACGCGCTTAACCGTGCGGGAAGCAACGCTGAAGACATTTAAGAGGTGCTCAGGCTCGACAAGGTGCAGCAGGCCGACATCTAAGAGGCGGCAAGCGAACAGCCAAACTAGAACTCAGCAAGTACTTTCAGGGATAGGCAGGCATGACCTCAAATTATGAAGCTGTATAAAGAATATTTATTTCTCAGTGCCACAATTTTTCAGTGCAACATCATGTGATATAAAAATCACATGATAGTATTACATTGTCACACGATATTATAATTTCACATTATAAAATCAAACCGTCCGTTTTGTGGGAACCATTGCATATGAAAATGTAGATAGACATGTACAATATTTTGGAGTACAACAGTCACGTGATGGTATTGCAATGTCACGTGGTACTTCACTGTCACAGGATAGAAACAAACTGACAGTTTGGCAATGACTACAATATATGAAAATATGCGTGGACATATAATGCTGAACAATTATATGGGTCAGTCCAACTACCGCGAATTATTTAGACTAGCAGCAGCAAAACAACTCTATATCGGCAAATCTATATCAGAGGTTTGAGGATACAAGTAATACAAGCAAATGAGGAACTGCATACAGTATTATGTAATGTAATAATCACATGATACTATTACAAAATCCAGTGATATCACCATGTCACAAATTAACAACAGACCAACCATTTAGTGAGAACTACACCGAACGAAAGATATACAAAGAGCGTAAAAACTAAACAACAACGGAAACAATGGCAACGTCAAGTCCATATCAGAAAATCGAGGATACACGTAGTGTAACCGATTGAGATACCAAGGCGAAAATCACTTCTAGTGGTGTCCTGCAGAAACTGCAATTCATCGTATTTTTACAACATGTGTGACCCTAGTATGAATCGCTTACCTATTTTATTGAACTAATCTGCCAGTAATCTGAAACTGACATATGCCCAATACACCTTATATAATCCAACAGCATCAGGCTGGAAAGCCTAACAGTGGATTTAGCAGTCAGGAAATATGTACACATTTTTGATTGTAACCAGATGACACTAACTATGAAATTATTCCTGTATCATTAAAGTGTCAAAGTCTAAAAAGACTTTAGCAAAGCTAATGCAGTGAGCGCTCAGCTACGATCTACTCTCTTCTGCAAGAAGGAAGTCAGTACCAAGACTAAGATATCTGTGCACCGTTCAATCTTTCGACCAACTTTGTTGTATGGGAGCGAAAGCTGGGTGGACTCAGGTTACCTTATCAACAAGGTTGAGGTTACGGATATGAAAGTAGCTAGGATGATTGCAGGTGCTAGTAGATGGGAACAATGGCAGGAGGGTGTCCACAATGAGGAAATCAAAGAAAAACTGGGAATGAACTCTATAGATGTAGCAGTCAGGGTGAACAGGCTTAGATGGTGGGGTCATGTTACACGCATGGGAGAAGCAAGGTTACCCAAGAGACTCATGGGTTCAGCAGTAGAGGGTAGGAGGAGTCGGGGCAGGCCGAGGAGAAGGTACCTGGATTCGGTTAAGAATGTGAAGTAATAGGTTTAACATCAGAAGAGGCACCAATGTTAGCACTGAATAGGGTACATGGAGGAATTTTATAAGGGGGACTATGCTCCAGACTGAACGCTGAAACGCATAATCAGTCTTAAATGATGATGATGATGATGATCATGAGTGTAAAAAGAGGGGTGGGACAGAGATGTGAGTAATATAAGCTCGATGTCTCCACGGCCTTTCCCATGGTATATATATATGTTATTTAATAATTTTACCATGTGTGTGGACGCGTTATGGTATTAGATCCTTAATGACAGTGCAAAATAGATATTGAAAGTTGCTAAAAACATTCCTACGTCATGAAAACGTGAACGTCAGCGTCTGCTTTCCGGTTTGCGGGTGACGGCGGCTGCTCTCCAGTATGAAGATAATGGCCAAATTCTCTAAACGCATGTAAACTGTGGTCTGGACCGACGGTACTGTTCTGCAAGGCGAGTGATTTCAATAGGATGACCATTGTTTGCTAATACCCTTTAGCAAAAAACCCTTCCCAAAGCGTTGGCAGGAAGCAGTACCTCGCAACGAGTACACTGCTCTGGAAAAGTTTAGTGTGAGGCAGATAAACCAAGGTAACGTGTTGACTACTGTGCGGAACTGAATGAAAGTTGCCGGAGTTCCCCCAGCCGCGCCCAGAAATCTGGACGTCACCCGACTGTGGCGTCAAATGCGGCAGGCGCAGCAAAGCAACACGTGGCAGCTGAAGCGGCGGGCAGAGACAGCGTGTGTCGCCGAGCAGTAGAGGTGGGCAAACTGAAACACGTAATTGTTTCGAAACAAATGAAACAGTACAATGTAATGTTCCGATACGTTGTTTCGGAACAGTGAAACAGTTTGTGTTTTGTATTCTAATAAACCTACACATTTTATCATCTTGAATGTCTACTGTATAAGTATGTCCATATAACCACAAATGAGGTGCGAGAGCGCTAATCATGTCGCAGAAAGTATGAAACTATCACTTAGGCGTCTTGGCAGTTTCGTATTTCCTGCAGCAAATGCGCTGCTTTCGTGTCGCGTGACTTTCATACTTTTCAATTGGCTGAGGACAGCCATATCTGAAGACAGAAGAACCACCACGAACGGAACTGGAGGTGGGAGCAAACTGCAGAAACACACATTCCGTTAGTATGGGTAATATACCCATCCTGCTAATTTCCATCTACACAAGGGGAATCATTGTGGATAATAGGCACAGTGACTATAGACTCACAAATAAAGCCAAATAATTCGTATAAATAACGAAATATAACAGAAATTTTTTTTGTCTTTCAAGGTGTTTCGAACCGTTACTATAAATTCACCATGCTTCCCAGCCCTTCCCGTACAGCATTACACTATCAGTGATATGTCAAACAAATTGCTTGCAATTATACCTACATCAAATTTATGTATATGTCTAATAACTGTCACTCTACGCCTTTTTTTATTCAAAATGTTGTAGGCTTACTTGCGGTTTCTTAATATGATTACTGTACACGAACAGAGAAGCGTATGTTATAAAAAAAGTGTAATTTAACTGAATGATTTTCACATATTTATTATTTTGAATGCGAATAGTATGCGTTTTTTATTGTTTGGTTAGTGTTTATAAAGCAGATGTTACGCCATTTCGAAACAGGACAGTCAGCTAGAAACGAAGCTTCATTTTCGGATATCTTAAGCTTCATGCTATAGCTTGTCAAAAAGATTTCGACACTCTTTGAAAGTGTTTCACGAAGTGGTATGTTGTGTTTCAGTACCTGTGCCGAGCCCGAATCTCGTCCGACACAGAGTGGAATGAAACATCACTGTTTCGATACAATTAGTCCGTTCCAGGCACAGGTGGACCGAAACAGCCTTATTTTGAAACAACGATGCAGTTTCTGTGTCTGGCTCGAGATCGAATCTGGTCCGAGACAGGGGCGGAATGAAACACCACTGTTTCGAAACAGTGAACCACAACCGTTCCGAAACACTGAAACAGTTCCACGTATCGATACACTGTATCGAAACATAGAAACAGTGGCCAAGTCTACTGACCAGTACTTTGCAGCAGCGGGTGACCGCCAGCTGCAGGCGGAAAGGGACACCGCGTGTGAGGGCGCCTGCTGCCGCGACCGCACCCGCACAGCAGCAGGGCGGGGTGTGCGCGGGGGTGGGGGTGGTCGCTCCGTCCGACGATCGCTACGCTGCCTTCCCCTGACACACGCACCAAGAGCACAGGCATTCTCGGTGTAGTGAAGTAGCCCAAATTTCTTAATACAGGCACGGCTTCCGGTCCGGGCAGCATATCACTCAGGTTCCTTTCAGAGCATCCTGATACAACAGCTCCATATGTACCAACGATATACAGCTGCTCGCTCATCGAAAGATTGGAAAGCTGCATAAATCGCACCGATACCCAAGAGAGGAAACAGGAGTAATCCTATATCTACATCTACATCGACACTCAGCAAGCCACCTGACGGTGTGTGGCGCAGGGCACCTTGAATACCTCTATCGGTTCTCCCTTCTATTCCAGTCTCGTTTTGTTCGTGGAAAGAAGGATTGTCGGTATGCCTCTGTGTGGGCTCTAATCTCTCTAATTTTACCCTCGTGGTCTCTTCGCGAGATATACGTTGTTGTTGTCGTTGCGGTCTTCAGAGCTGAGACTGGTTTGATGCAGGCATGCCCTCGCGAAAAATTACGGCCGTAGTTTCCCCCTTGCTTTCAGCCGTTCGCAGTACCAGCACAGCAAGGCCCTTTTGGTTAATGTTGCAAGGCCAGGTCAGTCAATCATCCAGACTGTTGCCCCTGCAACTACTGAAAAGGCTGCTGCCCCTCTTCAGTTGCCATTCCCTGCACCGTGCGTCAATTCGCTGCAGGTCCTCATGCATTTCAGTACAATTTTCCATTGTCACAACCTCTCGGTATACCACAGCATTATCCGCAAAAAGCCTCAGTGAACTTCCGATGTCATCCACAAAGTCATTTATGTATATTGTGAATAGCAACGGTCCTACGACTCTCCCCTGCGGCACACCTGAAATCACTCCTAATTCGGAAGACTTCTCTCCATTGAGAACGACATGCTGCGGTCTGTTATCTAGGAACTCTTCAATCCAATGTCACAATTGGTCTGATAGTCCATATGCTCTTACTTTGTTCATTAAACGACTGTGGGGAACTGTATCGAAAGTCAAGAAACACGGCATCTACCTGGGAACCCGTGTCTATGGCCCTCTGAGTCTCGTGGACGAATAGCGCGAGCTGGTTCTCACACGATCGTCTTTTTCGAAACGTATGCTGCTTCCTACAGAGTAGATTTCTAGTTTCCAGAAAAGTTTTTATACTCGAACATAATACGTGTTCCAAAATTCTACAACTGATACACGTTAGAGATATAGGTCTATAGTTCTGCACATCTGTTCGACGTCCCTTCTTGAAAACGGGGATGACCTGTGCCCGTTTCCAATCCTTTGGAATGCTACGCTCCTCTAGAGACCTACGGTACACCGCTGCAAGAAGGGGGGGCAAGTTCCTTCGCGTACTCTGTGTAAAATCGAACTGGTATCCCATCAGGTCCAGCGGCCTTTCCTCTTTTGACCGATTTTAAGTGTTTCTCTATCCCTCTGTCGTCTGTTTCGATATCTACCATTTTGTCATCTGTCCGTTAAAATACAGATCCATATCGTTAGTGTCGATTTGCAGCTCGGTTTTGGAACGTATTCTGTGTTCGAACAATATGAAATACCTCAAAGAAAACGATATATTCACAGATATTCAGCACGGATTCAGAAAATATCGTTCTTGTGAAACACAACAAGCTCTTTATACTGATTCAGTAATGACTACTATCGACGGCAGTTGTCAAATTGAGTCCGTATTTTTAGATTTCTAGAAGGCTTTCCACACCTTTCTTCACAAGCTTCCTCTAATCAAATTGCCTGCCTATGGAATATTGTATCATTTCTACAACTCAGCTAAATCACAGTTCGTAGTAATTGACGGAAAGTTATCGACTAAAACAGAAGTAATATCTGGCGTTCCCAAAGGAAGTGTTGTAGGCCCTCTGCTGTTCCTGATCTATATAAACGGCGTAGGAGACAATCTGTGCAGCCCTCTTAGATGCTAGCTGATGATGTTGCCTTTTACCGCCTTGTAAGGTCATAAGATGATCAAAACTAACTGCAAGATGATTTAGACAAGATATTTGTATCGTGCAAAAAGTGGCAATTGACTCTAAATAATGAAATGTGAATTTATCCACGTGAATAGTAAAAGAAATCCATTAAATTTCGCTTACACGATAAATCACACAAACCTTAAAGGCTGTAAGTTAAACTAAATACTTAGGAATTGCAATTACGAACAACTTCAGTTGGAACGATGACATAGATAATATTGTGGTTAAACCAAACCAAAGACTGCGATTTGTTGGTAAAACACTCAGAAACTGCAGAAGGTCTACTAGAGAGGCTGCTTACGCCACGCTTGTCTGCCCTATGCCGGAGTACTGCTGCGCGGTGTGGGATCCGCAGCAGGTGGGACTGACGGACGACATCGAAAAAATTCAAAGAAGGGCAGCTCGTTTTGTATAATCGCGAAGTAGGGGAGATAGTGCCACAGACAAGATGCGTGAGTTAGGGTGACAGTCATTGAAATAAAGGCGTTTTTCGTTGCAGCTGAATCTTCTCGTGAAATTTCAGTCACCGACTTTCAACTGCGAAAGCGAAAATATTCTGTTGGCTCCCACCTCAACAGCCAGAAATGATCATCATAATCAGAGAAATCACAACTCGCACAGAAAGACTTAAGTGTTAGTTTTTCCTGGGTGCTGTCACATAGTGGAACCGTAGACACATAGCTCGACAGCTCGAAGGCGGTACGATGAACCCTCTGCAACGCACTAATTGTGAATCGCGGAGTAATCGTGGAGATGTAGAGGTAGCATAGGAGCTGGAGCGACGACCAGCGTGGTCGCGTGCTCTTCTCGGGGGAGAGAGAGAGAGAGACAGACAGAGAGAGAGAGCGTCTTTTTTCCTCTTTAACTTTGGACGGTTTTCCACTCCACTGGGTCAATGTGAGTGTCGTTTGAAAGTAGCTGGGTTCATTATTGGTACAGAAGAAATGACAATTTTAACCCCGTGTCGCGGGCCACAGCGAAGCTGGCGATAGTTATTTAGCGTGATAGCTGGGTACGTCTTAAAATCCAGTATCGGATTTTGGAATCTCTCTCTGACCATGATCTAACTGAAATCTTCCCGTATCACCCGGCCTTTTCCAAATATAGCTCCTCCTCTTGTGCTTCTTGAACAGAGTGAGTATTCGCTGTTATTAGCCGAAATTTATTACAGAACTGAATTATCTGCTCTCTCATTCCTTGTCCCAAGCCCATATTCTCCTGTAACCATTTATTCTACACCATCCGATACAACTGTATTCGAGTCCTTCATGATTATTACATTTTCATCTCCCTTTTAGGTACTGTATTACCCTTTCAATATCTTCATATACTTTGTCTATCTCTTCATCTTCAGCTCGAGACGTCGGCATATATACCTGAACTACCGTTGTCGGTGTTGGTTTGCTGTCGATTCTGATAAGAACAATCCTATCACTGAACTGTTCACAGTAACACACTCGCTGCCCTGCCCTCCTGTTCATAACTAATTCTACTCTTGTTATACCATTTGCTGCTGCTGTTGATATTACCGTATATTCATCTGACCAGGAATCCTTGTCTTCTTTCCACTTCACTTCAGTGGCCTCTAATATTCGTAGATTGAGCCTATGCACCCAGGTTATGCCAAGGAAATATTTCGCAGATGACAATGCTCCGTCCCACAGCTTGGACTCTTTTTGGAAATTTGTGGTGAGGTCGTATGAGACCAAACTGCTAATCTAACTGCTTAATCTAACTTAAACTAACTTACGCTGACGACAACACACACACCCGTGCCCGATGGAGGACTCGAACCTGCGACGGGGGTAGCCGCGCGAACCGTGGCAAGGCGCCTCAGACCGCACGGCTAGCCCGCGCGGCTCGGACTCCTTCGACGATGCAGCGGCCATCTGTCCACTGAAGCACAGAGCGCGGTTCTTCTTAAAAGGCCTCCTGTCACGACTCCGCAGACGTCCAGCTGGAAATTACAGCCTGTGAGCAGCAGTCAGCACGGGAGCGTGAACCAGCCGCTTGCACCGGAGTTCCGTACGCGGCAGCCATTAAGGAGGCATCGGTGGCGGCAGCGTGGTTCACCGGGGCGGTCCGTCGTTCTGCAGCACTGCAGCCGTCGCTAAAGCCCGCCACGCACCACAATTTCCTCGGCGCCGCTTATGGATAGCGCCATTTTGCCATGCACGGTATACTTTGACCACGACGGCACGGCAAAAGCTTACAAACTTGGCCGCTCTGGACATGCCTCCATCTTTGGCCCGATAGCCAGGACTGTACCCTTTTCGATGTTTCCGCATTACGACAACGACTGCACGGGAATGCAGTCTCGTGACTGCCAATATTTCGACGGGGGAGGGGGGGGGGACATCCTTCAGTTCACAGAGCCATCCCGAAAAGCACACACACACACACACACACACACACACACACTGTATAACACCAGTACCATCACACAACCAAAATTACCGACGTCAGAAGTTACCGACAGAGAAAATTCGTAATCAATGGTTGGGGTAGCATTTACTCTGTGTCTCTGTTTTTTCACAGGAGAGATAGCAGAATCCCACTCACAAGTTAAACAAAACCCTCCACCTCTATTTGTAAGAGTATTCGCTAACTTAATTTCTACTGCATCCGTAGTAACACTATCCCAGTAGCTGAAAGTCCATGCCACAATCACCATGTTGTTATATTCCAAAGGATGACTGCCGCCCAGACGATGTTCTCCAGTGGCGGATATTCTAGGTGACGCCACATCGGAGACTTGCGAGTCGATGATGATGAAAGACACACAACAGCCAGTCCCCTGCGGAGAATCGAAGCCCGGCCCCCTGCGTGGTAGGCCGTAACGCTACGGAGACGGACTCGGTCGCTGTGAGCTTACGCTCACTAGACCGGCCCTCCACCGTCCTGGCAGTCGACTGATACACGACACGACGCAACTGCAAGGAACACTGGAGACACCCGCATTACGCAAAGCAAGATGATCCATCCTTTGCGGAACCTGAGAGGATCCTAATCTTAGATCCTGGCGAACAAAAACATTTCGCATTATATCTAAGCTAAATACTACCAGTCCTGTAGGAAACTCAGGTCTCACAACAAGTGCACAGTTTCCCGCGTTCAACCCCCCCCCCCCCCCACCCCCCAGCCCCACACACACACACACACACGTGCACGCTTTATTCACTGAGGTGACAGAAGCCGTGGGACAGCTGCTTTTGAGTGGCGTAGTGCGTCAGCTCGCAGCTCGACGTACCACCGACTCAGCGAGTCGCCGGAAGTCCCCACCAGGAACAGAAATATTGCGCCGTGCTGCCTCTGTACCCGTTGACAACTGGTAAAGAGTTACCGGTGCAGTATTTCATGCACGGACTCACCTCTCCGTTATGACCCATAAAACTTGTAATGTTGCTTAAAATCCATTGCAAAAATTTTTTTTTATTATTCATATGACCGGTTTCGGTTCATTCAGAACCATCTTCAGATCTGATATGACGTAGCATGTGAAAGTTGCTGGCTGTGGACGGGTTACTGCTGTAACTGAAATATCAGATGATGGTTCTGAATGAACCGAAACCGGTCATATGAATAATAAAAAAAATTTTTTTGCAATCAAGACGGATTTTAAGCAACATTATAAAATCACTGATTGCTGTTATCCCATAAGACATTATGTCTGTTTTTGCAAAGCCATAAAACTTGGATGGTATTCATATCGGGAGCCCTGAGTGACCAAACTACTTCCTCGAACTGTCCGGAATGTTCTTCAAACCAGTCGCGAACAGTTCCGGCCTGGTGATATGGCGCGTCGTTGTTTCGGAACAAGAAGTCCGTGAGTGGGTACAGATGTCCTCCAAGTTGCTGAACATAGCAATTTCCAGTCAATGATCGTGTCAGTTCGACCAGAAGAGCCAGTCCATTGCATGTAGACACAGCCCACACCATTATGCATGTGCACAGTGGCTTGTTGGCAGGGCAATGGCCTTGCCGCAGTGGATACACCGGTTCCCGTGCGATCACCGGAGTTAAGCGCTGTCGGGCGTGGTCGGCTCTTGGATGGGTGACCACCCAGGCCGCCATGCGCTGTTGCCATTTTTCGGGGTGCACTCAGCCTCGTGATGTCAACTGAGGAGCTACTCGACCGAATAGTAGCGGCTTTG
The DNA here is from genome assembly GCF_023864275.1 of Schistocerca cancellata. Taxonomy (NCBI): domain Eukaryota; kingdom Metazoa; phylum Arthropoda; class Insecta; order Orthoptera; family Acrididae; genus Schistocerca; species Schistocerca cancellata. The sequence goes on from NC_064635.1 coordinate 214,373,270, forward strand.
GTAAAGAATGCCATCATTAGGACCGGGAGAGCGGTGTGCTGACCCCACGCCCCTCCTATCCGCATCCTCCGCTGAGGATGACACGGCGGTGGGATGATCCCGATGGGTCACCTGTGGCCTGCAGACGGAGTGGTTCGTGTTGGCAGCCACACGCCTTCGTGGGGTCTGCGCGACACTCGTACGACACCACCTGCTGTTACCAACTCACATCCGGACTCATCCGACCGGGCCACGGTTTTCGGGTCGCCTGGGGTCCGAGCCATATGGTCACGAACCCAGGAGGGACGGTGAAAGCCGGTGTCGTGATGTTGGCAGAGGCATTCGCGTCGGTCGTCTGCTGTTGCAGCTCATTAACTCCAGATTTTGCTAGACTCTGCTAACGAATACGTCCGTCGTACGTCCCATATTGATTTCTGCGGTTATTTCCGGCTGTGTCCATTAGCACTGACAACTCTACGCCAAAGCCATTGGCTCTCGGTCTTTAATCGAAGGGCATCGGCTACTGCGTTGCCTTTGTTGGGAGGTAACTGCTGAAATCTGGCATTCTCGGTACAGTGTCGACACGTGGAATTTCCCATGCGTCCAGCACCGTGTACTGTTGCGCATTCAGAGTCTGTTAATTCTGGTCGTGCGCTGAAAACATTCCATGGCTTTCGTAGGCTCGTTGTATAAAGTCCGCTGCTAGTGGTGCATGCTGAGTGTTAGTTGCGCGTTGACACTGAACGAAGGCGAAGGTCACATTATGGTGACTGGACCGTGTGGAAGGATACTTCTTCCAGGAGTCGGACTCGAAATGACTACTTGCGATCCGGAGCGTGTGTGTGTGTGTGTGTGTGTGTGTGCGCGCGCGCGCGCTCTTGGTTGACCTCGGCAGTTGGCCACAGCGGCCTGTTGCGTTGACGGCCGACCTCGCGGCCGCCGCCGGCGACGCCCCGGGTCGCTCATTGTGCTCCGGAGGCGCCGGTCGTTTCGATGTCGGCGCGGTCGATGGGTCGATTTCCCGCCGCTCGATTACAATCCGCGCTGGCGAGCCCCGCCCTGCTTGGGCGGGACGGGCCATTAGTACCAGCCTCGCCCGCTACTGTCGCAGTGGCGCAGCCGTCGCTCTGCCTTCCACTGTGACGCGACAGGGGCCGTGTCTGCAATGTCAGAGGCTGCGGAGGATGGATGGATGGTGGGGTTAGTCAGTGACTGACGTGCTGGCTGCGTTAAACGCAACTTTGTTCTGCAGCGTAGCTACCTGTCGCCGATGCTGCAGACAGGCTGTTTCGTGCAGAACGATTTCACGGCGACTGCATAGTTGTGAATGTTGATATTTTCCTGCCTCACTAAACGCCAGATGTTCTATGTACATCGGTATTTCCCCGACCTTTCTTAGGTCATTAGCCCTGAGTGCAGTCAGATACTAGCTAGTACCCGTCACCACTAACGGCATCATCTGTGCCTAAGTAAATTGTAGAATGAATATATTCTGTTTCAACACTTCCATTTTTAGAATGGCGAAAGATAGTGATTTATTATATCACGGACTAGTGATTCTGCTTATTTCCAACAATCTTTTTTTTTTTTTTTTATTGAATGATGAAACACTTGACAGTGCGCCGCCAGTGCTCCCTACAACACCTCTTCAGGAAAGAAAGCTAATTGTCCACACTGTGTATAGACATTTGTTACAAAACATTTTTCCTCTGCACCACTGCTCTCCCTGGAGACTCTTATTTCACCCAGACTCTACACCACCATTCAAAAGCAACCGAATTAAAATGCGTACGTTACACTTACGGTTTGTAAATTACTTCATTGCTGGAGTAATTACTTCTGAACTGGAAGACCTTAGGCTGCCAAAGCTTTATGTCTGACAACTAATAGTAATAATAATAACACTGGGAAGGCACTGCAGGAGTTTAGTCACCATTACGTAGTTACCGTTGTGTCGTGTCGTCAATTGGATGCATTATCTGCCTCCAAATGAATACTAAAGCAATTTCTGGTCTGTTGTAGCGACTATCTACAACTCAGAGATGACATTTCGATGAGATATTAAAGCATATATGATGTATACGTCTCAGTTTTACTTTTATAGATGCACGGCACATCGTGAAACATTTATATTTAAAAGGTGGACTATAGGAGTAGAAGATCTCGATACATTCGTTTCAAAAGCTTAAACCGCAATCAAATTGTGTCACAGGTTAACCCTCGTCTTTGAAAAAAAAAAGATAACGACTGGCAACTTGATAATCGGTATAACAGTCTTATGAAATAGTGATAATACTAATGATCTTAAAAAAAATTGTTTCGTAACCGTAACACACTAATGCTTCTTTTTTTACCGCTAAGAAAATTTCATTCCGCCGCTCAGGGGGTAATTACCGCAGGTGGGCAGCCACCGACCCGCACCTGTGCCCTGCACGGCGGAGGGCACCGCGCCCCCACTGCAGGTCACGTCCTTTCCCGTCCCGCTCACAAATCACTGTCTGCGTGCCTCCGTACGACATCTAACTTTTCTTGTCTCGTCTTTGCAGTCGCTACGCGAAGGGTATTTTTGGTGGGTGTACAATCTTTCTGCATCGGCCTCAGATATCATCTAATTTGGAAATTTGTGGTAAGTTCGATGGGACCAAACTTCTGAGGTCATCGGTCCCTAAGCTTACACGCTATTTAAACTAACTTACGCTAAGAGCAACACACGCGCACGTGACCGAGGGAGGACTCGAACGCCGGCCGCTGTGGCCGAGCGGTTCTAGGCGCTTCAGTCCGGAACCGCGCTGCTGCTACGGTCGCAGGTTCGAATCCTGCCTCGGGCACGGATGTGTGTGATGTCCTTAGGTTAGTTAGGTTTAAGTAGTTCTAAGTCTAGGGGACTGATGACATCAGATGTTAAGTCCCATAGTGCTCAGAGCCATTTGAACCGTTTGAGGACTCGAACCTCCGACGAACCGTGAGAAGGTGCCCTGAGACCACGCGGGTAGCCCGCGCGGCTGTATCTTATCCAAACTTTCTGAACAGTGTTTCTCTAAAAGAACGTCGTCTTCCCCGCGGGGATTCCAGTCTGAGTTCTCAAAGCGTTTCCATAATACTTGCGAGTTGATCGAACCTCTGCCTGCAACAAATCTAGCAAAATCTCAATTGCTTCGATGCTTTTCTGTAATCTTAGTCCGCAGCTCGTGGTCGTGCGGTAGCGTTCTCGCTTCCCACGCCGGGCTTCCCGGGTTCGATTCTGGGCGGGGTGAGGGATTTTCTCTGCCTCGTGATGACTGGGTATTGTGTGATGTCCTTAGGTTAGTTAGGTTTAAGTAGTTCTAAGTCCTAGGGGACTGATGACCATAGATGTTAAGTCCGATAGTGCTCAGAGCCATTGTAATCTTATTTGGCAGGGATCCCCGACATCCGAGCAGTGCTCAAGAATGGGTAGGAATAGTGTTCTGTGTTAGGTCTCCTTTACAAATGAACCACACTTCCACAGGTTTATCCCGATAAGCCGAGGTTGACCATATGCCTTCCCTATGAGTGACCGTACATACTCTTTCCACTTCATTCCACTCTGCAGCTTTACACTTACGTAAGAGTAGACTTCAAATAGTAAGTTACACATTATTCTGACATACTAAGTAACTTTTGCTGAAGACACTCTTAAGCTTAAAGTGATATATATACATTGTACTATATGAAAGAAAATCCTCACAACTTCTGAACAGTTTGGGTTGGGACGTTCAAACCGTACCGTCAGCCGCGACGCATGATGGGAATTAGTATGCACTGTATGGTTTCGTTTAGCGACTAAACCCACTTTCATTTGGATGGGTTCGTCAGTAAGCAAAATTGACGCATTTGGGGGTATCCAAAGTGACCCTGACTTGGACAAGACGTGGTCCGTGCAAGACGGAGCTGGACCTCATCGAAGCAGGAGAGTGTGTGACGTCGTGGAGGAGCAGTCTGGCTCTGGGATACCCAGAGGCCAATCCTATCACCCACGATTGGCCGCCATATTCTCCGGATCTGAACACATGTGGGGCTATAGGTGTACACCAATAACCCCAGAATCATTGCTGATCTGAAAACAGCCATTCAGGAGTCATCGGCATCACCGATGTTCCGACATTTCAGCGGGTCATGCAGAATTTCGCTATTCGTCTGTTCCACATCATCGCCACTGACGGCAGGCATAATATCGAACGTGCCGTAAACTGCATCCGAATACATGTGGTGATGTTTACATGGTGAATAAGGTGGGTGCACGCCAGAGTTTGTAACTATTTTACATTTTTTTCGTGCAGTTCAATAATTGCCACCCTATATACACTCCTGGAAATGGAAAAAAGAACACATTGACACCGGTGTGTCAGACCCACCATACTTGCTCCGGACACTGCGACAGGGCTGTACAAGCAATGATCACACGCACGGCACAGCGGACACACTAGGAACCGCGGTGTTGGCCGTCGAATGGCGCTAGCCGCGCAGCATTTGTGCACCGCCGCCGTCAGTGTCAGCCAGTTTGCCGTGGCATACGGAGCTCCATCGCAGTCTTTAACACTGGTAGCATGCCGCGACAGCGTGGACGTGAACCGTATGTGCAGTTGACGGACTTTGAGCGAGGGCGTATAGTGGGCATGCGGGAGGCCGGGTGGACGTACCGCCGAATTGCTCAACACGTGGGGCGTGAGGTCTCCACAGTACATCGATGTTGTCGCCCGTGGTCGGCGGAAGGTGCACGTGCCCGTCGACCTGGGACCGGACCGCAGCGACGCACGGATGCACGCCAAGACCGTAGGATCCTACGCAGTGCCGTAGGGGACCGCACCGCCACTTCCCAGCAAATTAGGGACACTGTTGCTCCTGGGGTATCGGCGAGGACCATTCGCAACCGTCTCCATGAAGCTGGGCTACGGTCCCGCACACCGTTAGGCCGTCTTCCGCTCACGCCCCAACATCGTGCAGCCCGCCTCCAGTGGTGTCGCGACAGGCGTGAATGGAGGGACGAATGGAGACGTGTCGTCTTCAGCGATGAGAGTCGCTTCTGCCTTGGTGCCAATGATGGTCGTATGCGTGTTTGGCGCCGTGCAGGTGAGCGCCACAATCAGGACTGCATACGACCGAGGCACACAGGGCCAACACCCGGCATCATGGTGTGGGGAGCGATCTCCTACACTGGCCGTACACCACTGGTGATCGTCGAGGGGACACTGAATAGTGCACGGTACATCCAAACCGTCATCGAACCCATCGTTCTACCATTCCTAGAGCGGCAAGGGAACTTGCTGTTCCAACAGGAGAATGCACGTCCGCATGTATCCCGTGTCACCCAACGTGCTCTAGAAGGTGTAAGTCAACTACCCTGGCCAGCAAGATCTCCGGATCTGTCCCCCATTGAGCATGTTTGGGACTGGATGAAGCGTCGTCTCACGCGGTCTGCACGTCCAGCACGAACGCTGGTCCAATTGAGGCGCCAGGTGGAAATGGCATGGCAAGCCGTTCCACAGGACTACATCCAGCATCTGTACGATCGTCTTCACGGGAGAATAGCAGCCTGCATTGCTGCGAAAGGTGGATATACACTGTACTAGTGCCGACATTGTGCATGCTCTGTTGCCTGTGTCTATGTGCCTGTGGTTCTGTCAGTGTGATCATGTGATGTATCTGACCCCAGGAATGTGTCAATAAAGTTTCCCCTTCCTGGGACAATGAATTCACGGTGTTCTTATTTCAATTTCCAGGAGTGTATATACAAAACACAGTTTTCCAACAGAATCGCCAAGTGTCTGTAAAGTACGAACGGAACGTTCCATCAGTCCGTTTCTCGAGAACAAAAATCCACTACTCATTCAAAGAAATGTAGTCGCGGCTGAAAGCACACCTGTAAAGACGGCCGGGGGGAAGCAATACAGTGTCAGAATAACGCAGAATAATAACCAATGTGAACACTGCAAGGTGACGAACGAGGTGTGATATCACAAAGCTATGTAATTTACGTAACTTGTGCACAACTTGTGCGCATTTATTCTAATAATAATAATAATAGAATAACGTAGAAGTGAACGCACCGTGTTCAGAGATTTTGAAGTTGGTGCGCCCACGCAGTATTATGCCTCCCCACACCTGGGCTACGGAAACGGTCGTGATCGATAATGCTCACCTCCCACCGTATGAGGGTGCGTAACGCGAAATGCACCCACAAACATCGTCCAACACGATCGTCTCTGTGGTCCAGGTGTTGTGGTGTGCGGAAGCGTAATGTAACGTGGGCTTACTGACCTGACCTCCAGATCTGTAAAAACTGGACTCTCACCGTTGAGCGGTAATGTGACACGGTACTGCTTCCTCGCGTGCGACTTTCCAGGAGTACACTCGGCGCTGACTTCAGTTTTATGGACGAGAATCTGCGACCGCGTCGATGTGGAGTACCTGTCGGAACGAGAAAATATCCTGCGAATGTAGTGTAGCGGCTCTCCCGTTCCCCCGACTTACGTCGCGCCGTGCTCGTCTGGGATGATGCGTCGGGCTGGCGTGTCGCAGCGACTGCCGGCCGGCAGCTGCTGACCGCGCTGGCGGAGCAGCGGAAGCAGGCCCTGCCGCACACACAACTCCTCACCGGCGCGGCTTCTCGTTGCGGAGAATGCATCGCCGTCCGTGCTGATCACACGCCTTAGGCCGCGGCCACACGAGCGGATTGTTTCCGCAACGGTCGACGGCCTGCGGCTAGACGCAGAGTCCTGTACCCATGCGGCTAACTGCGGAATGTTCGTGCGGAGAGCCAAGTATCTAGTCATCTATTTTGTCTCGAAAAAAATTGTTTCATGTAAACGAAGGAAAGCTACATCCGTCCATGTAGTTAGTTTCTCATTACAACTTATACTTTTCGTGTAAAAAATTAAAAACCACTGTTTTGGAATTCGTCTGTGTTCTGCGCTACGCAATCTCTCTCATTCGATTGTGAGGAAACTATTCGACGAAAAAAATTTATTTTTACGCGTGTTATAGCCTGATATCACAGCTTGATAACGAACTGGTTTTCTTTTCGCTGCTGCCCATGGTTATCGTGATACATCATAATTAAGTAAAATACAGCGCGTATTTTGAAACATTTGCAGTAAAAAATGTCGTCGCTGGCTACTTTGCGTTTGGTGCATTTGAGGCCGTATAATGCTGCGTACGAATTGTAGCTAAGATATCGAAATTGTTTTTAACATTGGAAGGAGAGCCATATCCCTTTCCAGTCTCGAGTAATCGAGTGATATATATTGGCGCTTGGCCGCAGCTGCCTACGGCGCGCCACGCTCGAGGCTATTCTCGCTCACAATGCAGAGTTGTGCCGCGTTTATTTTCCGCATGTCGTCTATGATTTGCTTGATGTGTCATTTTTTCTTGTCTACACTGCCACTACACTACCAAGCGCCAATATATATCACTCGATTACTCGAGACTGGAAAGAGATATGGCTCTCCTTCCAATGTTAAAAACAATTTCGATATCTTAGCTACAATTCGTACGCAGCATTATACGACCTCAAATGCACCAAACGCAAAGTAGCCAGCGACGACATTTTTTACTGCAAATTTTTCAAAATACGCGCTGTATTTTACTTAATTATGATGTATCACGATAACCATGGGCAGCAGCGAAAAGAAAACCATTTCGTTATCAAGCTGTGATATCAGGCTATAACACGCGTAAAAATATTATTTTTTTTGTCGAATAGTTTCCTCACAATCTAATGAGAGAGATTGCGTAGCGCAGAACACAGACGAATTCCAAAACAGTGGTTTCTAATTTTTTACACGAAAAGTATAAGTTGTAATGAGAAACTAACTACATGGACGGGTGTAGCTTTCCTTCGTTTACATGAATCAATTTTTTTCGACACAAAATAGATGACTAGATATTTGGCTCTCCGCACGAACATTCCGCAGCTAGCCGCATGGGTACAGGACTCTGCGTCTAGCCGCAGGCCGTCGACCGTTGCGGAAACAATCCGCTCGTGTGGCCCCGGCCTTAAGCCCCGCCTCTAATAATGTCATTTCTGTTCGTCTCATTGCGTATTTGGTTCAGTTACCTTCTTTACTATAGTAGACTATGCTACAGTATACTACACTGTACTCTATTGTACTGTAGCAGGTCTTCCTGTGTGTGGTCCAAGTTGCGTCGAGGTATGTTACCAGGCAGTGACACACCGTGTCAAAGCTAATTTCGTCCTCAGTCTGCAATCAGTCTATTGTCTGAACCAGATTTATTGTACGCATCCTGTGTAAACTTAAAGTATGGTATGTTACATACTGGAACATGTTAAATTACGATTAAAAAAAAACAGCTTTTGATGATGCTATAATCAGTACTTTTTGCTTTCTATATTTCTTACGTACTTACCACTTTCGTGGTCTTTCGTCAGTTTCTCCTACGGCATGTCATCCTCAATATAAGTGTCTATTACAATGAAGAGCCAAAGAAAGTGGTCCACCTGCCTAATACCGTGTATGGCCCCTGCGAGATCGCAGAAGAGCCGCAACGCGACGGAGATGGACTCGACTAATGTCTGAAGTAGTGCTGGAGGGAACTGACACCACGAATCCTGCAGGATTGTCCATAAATCCGCAAGAATACGAGGTGGTGGAGGCAAGCCATCCCAGATACGCTAAATAACATTCGTGTTTGCAGAGTTTGGTGGCCAGCGGAAGAACTCAGAAGAATGTCCCTGGAGCCCCTCTACAGCAATTCTGGACGTGTCGGGTGTCGCATTGTCCTTCTGGAACTGCCTGAGTCCGCTGGAATCCACAATGGACACGAATGAATGCAGCTGATCAGGCAGGATGTTACGTACGTGTCATTTGTCAGATTCGTATCTAGACGTATCAGGGGTCCCATATCACTCCAACTCCACACGATCCATACCATTACAGAGCCTCCTCCAGTTTGAACAGTCCCCTGATCGATACAGTTTGAGACGAGACTCGTTCGACCAGGCAACCTGTTTACAGTCATCAGTATTCCAGTGTCGGTGTTGACGGGTCTAGGCGAGGCGCAAAGCTTTGTGTCGTGCAGTCTCAAGGGTACACAAGTGAACCTTCGGCACCGATATCCCGTACCGATGCTGTTTCGTTGAATGGTTCGCACGCTGACACTTGTTGATGGCCCAGCATTGAAATCTGCAGGGGTTGCACTTCTGCCAAGTTGGACGGTTCTCTCCAGTCGTCGTTGCACCCGTTCTTGCAGGATTCTTTTCCGGCCGCGGTGGTGTCGGAGATTTGATGCTTTATCGGATTCCTGATATTCACTGTACACTCGTGAAATGTTCGTACGGGAAAATGGCCACCTCATCGCTACCTCGCAGACGCTGTGTCCCATCGCTCGTGCCCCAACTACAACACCACATTCAAACTCACTTAAATCTTGATAACCTGCCATTGTAGCAGCAGTGACCGATCGAACAACTGTGCCAGATATTTGTTGTCTTATATAGATGCCGGCGACCGCAGGGCCGTATTCTGCATGTTTCCGTATCTCTGTATTTGAATACGAATACGTATGCTACTCTCTTTGGCGCCTCAGTGTGTTAATGATGTTGCTTTGTGGTCCTACGTGACGCCTAGGATCCGAAACTGTGAACTGACGCTTGTAACGAGAAGATTCAGCAAATCTTAAGAGTGCGCGTACTACATGTTAACTAGCGTGTTCGCCACAATTTACTATGCGACAACTGTTTAAACACCTAAATAACTGACGCCCATGTCGGAGATGATATTCTATTTAACAAACACATGAGAGACCATCGAAGTAGTAACATGTAAGAAACACAACAAGTGAAAGGTAGTGTATAGAATGTTAGCAAAAACAACACACAGTTTCTCCGCATTCATGACCATGTCCACAGAGCTCTCGCACGTACTGAAATAACGTATCTAGCAAGCGTCCCAGACTGGTGTATAACACTCAAGAATCGCTCGAACAACTGGTCTTTTAGTGTACTGTTTCCCTTTTAAAAGAACACATGTCTTACCTTGCTCGATGCTTGTCCAATCGGAGCTTAAATGATCCCGAATGACCTTGTCGTCGACAGCACATGCCTCCATTCAGGCTCGGCTAGATACCTACAAGCAAACAAAAAAACAATAGATCTCGAATTAATGATGCAATACCGGTCTAAAATGATTCAATACTGCGTCGCAAAGTACAACTCAGCAGATACGGCGTCATAAAGGCAACAGTCGATTCCTTCAGAAGATAACGATCCGTATCTAAGTGAATGTGCTGTCGATTGGTCCGCACCTCTTATCTGCTTGGTCAGGGCGCGATAACTGTACAAGGATCAACTGATAAGACGACTGCCCGTGATAACTATTTGCTAATCGACCCAGATAATGCACTGGCTATCTTTGTGACGCGTACATGACATAATGCCGGCAGATAGCGGGGAGGTATAAAATCCACCAGAACATATTTCTCGTCCAGTCTGCAAGATGCATAGCGTTTTGGCTGGAGGCCAGGATCGAACTCCTGGTCTTCTGGCCTAGGATGACGTTTCCAGCGGATGCTCGATGGCAGAATAGACGCTTCCCAAAACTCGGTAAGATTCGTCTCGTTTCATTTTCGAGCAGAAGGGTATGTTAGAACAAACAAAACTACATCGTGGTGATATATGTGATGGTATAGCCAATATACACATGACTGTAATACCGCGCACACGAGGTATGAAAGGGCAGAACAGCCATTTGTACTGATGCGATTCGTGTGAATAGGTTTACCGACATGACGCGAAGTAACAGACTTTGAACGCTGTACCGTAGTTGAGAGCTAGCCGCATGGGACATTCCATTTCGGAAATCGTTAAGGAATTCAATATTCCAAGATCCACAGCGTTAAGAGCGCACCGAGAATGTGGCGTCACCGCCAGACACCACACTTGCTAGGTGGTAGCCTTTAGATCGGCCGCGGTCCGTTAGTATGCGTCGGACTCGCGTGTCGCCACTGTCAGTGATTGCAGACCGAGCACCGGCACACGGCAGGTCTAGTCTAGAGAGACTACCTAGCACTCGCCCCAGTTGTACAGCCGACTTTGCTAGCGATAGTTCACTGTCTACATACGCTCTCAATTGCAGAGAGTCCGCACCTCGTGGTCGTGCGGTAGCGTTCTCGCTTCCCACGCCCGGGTTCCCGGGTTCGATTCCCGGCGGGGTCAGGGATTTTCTCTGCCTCGTGATGACTGGGTGTTTTGTGATGTCCTTAGGTTAGTTAGGTTTAAGTAGTTCAAAGTTCTAGGGGACTGATGACCATAGATGTTAAGTCCCATAGTGCTCAGAGCCATTTTTGAATTCCAGAGACGACAGTTTAGCATAGCCTTTAGTTACGTCATTTGCTACGACCTAGCAAGGCACCATATTCAGTTACTATAGTTAGTATCTTCCAGAATGTATTCTGAACAGATAATATTGTGAATCATGTACAGTCAAGAGCGACGTTCATCATTAATGGATTAAAGTTAAGTATCAAACTAATTACGTCCACTTTCTGAATTCTCATTCGTTGTCATGTTCCAGACCTCACGTCAGAATAGTTGTTCCATCCTCACGCCAGCCTGCGTGAGCTAAAACGCGTGCATTTCAGCCTCCACTCGTAACACGGTGTTGGCTCTTCTGCTAACACAAAAGAGAATACCAAATTTCAGGGATTACTTATCACCACGGAAAACACATTGGTCGACAGCCTTCACTTAAAGACGCAAAGTAGCGGTGTTTGCGTAGAGTTGTCACTGGTAACAGACAAGCAACACCGCTTGAAGTAACCGCAGAAATCTACAGGGCTATTACAAATGATTGAAGCGATTTCATAAATTCACTGTAGCTCCATTCATTGACATATGGTCACGACACACTACAGATACGTAGAAAAACTCATAAAGTTTTGTTCGGCTGAAGCCGCACTTCAGGTTTCTGCCGTCAGAGCGCTCGAGAGCGCAGTGAGACAAAATGGCGACAGTTGCCGAGAAAGAGTATGTCGTGCTTGAAATGCACTCACGTCAGTCAGTCATAACAGTGCAACGACACTTCAGGGCGAAGTTCAACAAAGATCCACCAACTGCTAACTCCATTCGGCGACGGTATGCGCAGTTTAAAGCTTCTGGATGGCTCTGTAAGGGGAAATCAACGGGTCGGCCTGCAGTGAGCGAAGAAACGGTTGAACGCGTGCGGACAAGTTTCACGCGTAGCCCGCGGAAAATTGGCTCATGCCACAACTGGAGACCGACAGCGCCGACTTCATCTTTCAACAGTATAGTGCTCCACCGCACTTCCATCATGATGTTCGGCATTTCTTAAACAGGAGATTGGAAAACCGATGGCTCGGTCGTGGTGGAGATCATGATCAGCAATTCATGTCATGGCCTCCACGCTCTCCCGACTTAACCCCATGCGATTTCTTTCTGTGGGGTTATGTGAAAGGTTCAGTGTTTAAACCTCCTCTACCTAGAAACGTGCCAGAATTGCGAGCTTGCATCAACGATGCTTTCGAACTCATTGATAGGGACATGCTGCGCCGAGTGTGGGAGGAACTTGATCATCGGCTTGATGTCTGCCGAATCACTAAAGGGGCACATATCGAACATTTGCGAATGCCTAAAAAAACTTTTTGAGTTTTTGTATGTGTGTGCAAAGCATTGTGAAAATATCTCAAATAATAAAGTTATTGTAGAACTGTGAAATCGCTTCAATCATTTGTAATAACCCTGTACGTGTGACGTACGACGAACGTACCGTTAGGACAGTGCGGCGAAATTTTCGTTAATGGGCTTTGGGAGGAGAGCACCGACGCCTTTGCTGACAGCACGACATCCCCTGCAGCGCCTCTCCTGGGCTGGTCGGACCCTAGACTATCGGAAAACCGTGGGCTGCTCACATCAGTCCCTGTTTCAGTTGGTGAGAGCAGGTGGTACGGCGAAAGTGTGGCGGGGAAACCACGAAGCGGTGGACCCGAGTTGTCAACGCGGCACCGGGCGAGCTGGCGGTGGCTCCGTGGTGGTGTGGACACTGTCGAAGTGGAACGGACTCGGTCCTCTGGTTCAACTGAACCGACCATTCATTGGAAATGGTCGTGTTCGGCTGCTCGGAGACCACTTGCGTCACCATTCACGAGTTCACGTTCCCAAAGAATGATGGAATTTTTGTGGCTGACAATGCGCCACGTCGTTGGGGCACAATAGTTCGCGACCGGTTGAAAGAACATTGTGGACAATTCGAGAGAATGACTCGGCCACCCAGAACATTCGTGGGACGTATTGGAGAACTCAGTTAGTGCACAAAATCCTGCACCGGCAACAACTTGGGAATTATGGACGGCTCAATATTTCTGCGAGGAACTTGGAACGACTTTTTGAATCTATGACACCTGGAATTGTTGCACTACTCCGGGCAAAAGGAGGTGCTACACGATGTTAGGACTTTTATCGCCTCAGCGTATATCGTCAGAGAAAAACATCAAGGGCTTCTTGGGCTTCCCCTGCAAATGTATTCGGGTAGTTAATGAAAGATCTAACATTCTAAATGTGCTAAGGACCAAAAGTAATGTTTTGCGGAATAACGAAAAAACATACTAAATTGGCAGCACGTTTTCATAGTACTGAACATTTACTGTCATCCATCAAGTATAAATATATACTACAATATGAGGGAAAGTTGCTTGTAATTTTGCAGAAAAAGAAAATTAAAAATTTCAGAGTAGAAGGTATCTTACGTCTTACATATTTCCCTATTCAGACTAAATGTAATAAGTCAAACAGAGGTACTGTGCTATAATGGTTGACAAATGTAGCTGAATCTAAATGTCTTAAGACATTTAAAGAATACGAAACAAAACTCATCAGTATGCAGTATCATTAAGGAGATCAGTAAAAAAAACTGCCGATGGTGATGTGGTATAAAGCGTACCATGACCAGCAAGTCCTTTACTTCTTCAGGAAACACTCGTGAAATATTTTGCGCTACTGGAAGTCGCGCACGAGTGAAATCGCCGACAGTTTCGCCTTTCACTGGGATGTTTACTCTTTGCCAGTGTTCAGTGTCACGGAATGTCCATCCAGAGCGCGCTGCTTACTGCAGGTGGGCAGCGGAGCTGACGCGTCGTTCCGTCGTGTCAGCGGATCAGTCAGCAGCGGTCTGCAAGTCGGTCAAGTTCTGTCCTTCATTCTGAGTATGCTGAATGGTAAACAAGGGCGTGCTCAAGTAATTACCTTTGTAGATCATCAGGTATATGACACTTAAGTCTCTTCTTGCGCTTTTCTGTTGCGACAAAAATTCCTATCACAAGAGAGGAAGCTTTGGTCCGGCACCAGTTACTCATGTTGTACGCAATCAGATAGGGCACAAGGCCCTGTAAATACGTACATAGATACAATTACACGGTTTTTGTTCGGTCCACAGTAGTTGTTACTCAAAATCACCTGTTTCCTTTTGTTAGCAGTTACACTGACGGTATCGTTAGTGCAGTTCGGAACGTGGAATAGACGCGACGCTATGTCGTTAGGGCCAGCGGCTTGCTGCCGTTCCCGGCGTATCACCCAAGTTTAGCGCTGTCGACCTTCGCCAGCACTTGGATCAGTCACCATCTGGGTCTGCCGAGAGCTGTCGGCAAGCGGGCTGCAGTCCGCCCTTGTGGGGCCAACTGAGGAGCTACTCGACCGAGGAGTAGCGGCTCCTGTCACGAAAAGTGAGCGGTGTGCTGACAACCTGTGCCCTCATATCCACAACCAGTGACACGTCTCGGCCGACGATGACACGGCGGTCGGTCGATACCGCTGGACCTTTTCGAAGCCTTTCCGGACGGAGACTTTATGTTATCAGCTCCACAAGACCCTTCACCCTCATGCCACAATTACATTATTGCCTCACTGTTGTCATGAGCATGAACACAGAAGTTGCAATATGGAAGCCTGCGTAAGCAGAATATAACCAAGTGATTAAGAGTTGGGATAAACAATGCTTGTTGCAGATCGATGTACAAGTGCTACCTCCAAAAAACAATGTGGCTGCTATTAGTTCGCGTATTAAACATTTAATTCAGCGCTGGTTGCTAAAAATGCATTTAGAATGATGAAGGCCACGGAGCTAGCACCA
Source organism: Schistocerca cancellata (assembly GCF_023864275.1). Classification (NCBI taxonomy): domain Eukaryota; kingdom Metazoa; phylum Arthropoda; class Insecta; order Orthoptera; family Acrididae; genus Schistocerca; species Schistocerca cancellata. The sequence goes on from NC_064635.1 coordinate 214,388,365, forward strand.
GCGCCATCTGTTCGTCACTATTACGATTTGTTCCCTTCGTCCTACGATGAAGCGCTATTAGTGTAACTCGAATCGATGTAGCACCTTTAGACACAATAAAATCAATAGTACTAAGCACTTTTAGAATGTTGGGTCTTCAGTTGTTGTGCGGTTCGACAGCTAAGTGGGTAGGGCTCACGGTACGAACAAAATGTTCCGCATTTCGATCCTCGGCCAGTCCTAGGTCATTTATCCGCAGTTATCGCCTCTTAACGTCAGGCAGCGAGCTCTAAAAGTGAAGCATGTCGAGTGGCGCCACGGTTTTGAATTTGCACGGTGTGGGCAAAGATATGAAAACGCCAAAATCACAATAGAATCGCGTGTCTAATGTGGTGTAAGAACGTATTGGCATTTAAAACTGCTTTCATTCGTCTCAGAATGGATAAATATAGGTCCTGTTTCGAGGAAGGTTATGTTACGGTCCAGCAAGATTCAGAAGGCAGCAAAGGCTCGGTACAGTGATGGAGACGCCACGAGTGTGCTGGCCAGAGGAGACGCGACAATCTAGCCACGCGCTCAAAAAACCGGCCGTCGACGGCGCGAGTTGCGTGAACAGGGTGTTGTCATCTTGGAGCACACCATCCGCACACTGCATCGAGTGATAGACCCTATCAGCTAAAGTGGTAACATAACCCGTGGCATTAATGCCACCTTGGGAGCCTATGGGATACCACGATATAAACTAAACTGCTAACAAGCCTCGGAAAACCCGACGTTACTGGCCGACCGCCGTGTCACCCTCAGCCTATTGCCGTCACTGGGTTCTGATATCGAGGAGCACGTGGTCAGCAGACCGCTCTCCCCGCCGCTGTCAGTTTGCTAGACCGGTGCCGCTACTTCTCAATCGAGCAGCTTCTCGGTTAGCCTCAAAAGGGCTGAGGGCACCCCTCTTACCGACAGCGCTCGGCAGGGCGGACGGTCACCCATCCAAGTCCTGGCCGAACCCGACGGCGCTATACTTGGGTGATCTGGCGGGAACCCGTCCTACCATTAAGGCAAGCCCTTCGGCGAATACCACGATATGCCTGCCTAAAACTTCAGCGAAGCCCCTTCGTGTTTCACTTTTGGGACGTAAACCCTGCCACAAGTTTCAAACAGTGCAAAACAACACTCATCTAACGAAATGACTGTGTTCCACAACTCCAAAATCCGGGTTTTATGGCTTCCGTACCACGTTTTTCTGTTATATGCATTTGATTCTGACATTCGAGCTCGCCATGTTGTTCCGAGCTACGGAGCTCCATTCGTGTTGTTTTTGTGCTGACAGAGTTCGCAAGTCCGACACTCACTTCTGCAGTGACTTTTGCAGCTGTTGCCCTCTTATTTTTCTTCACAACCCTCTTCCATAACTGTCTGTCACGATTAGTCGACACAGACTTTCGTCCATGTTGTGACTTGGCGTGTTTTTCCACTTTCTCCTGTATGCGATAGAAGTCTTCAATACGGTGCTTCTCGAAACAGCAAAGACTTCGGTTGCCGTGTTGTGGAAGCATCCATCATACGAGAAGCAACCATTTTCCCACGTTAGAATGAAAATTTAATCTAGTTAAATTTTCTACTGGGATACGTTTTCACTGGAGACCACAGTTCTCGAGTTATTCAAGAAAAATGCGTTTGAAGGTCTTCGTTGTACGTTTTTCTCGAATAATTCGAAAAATTAAATTTCCTACAAGAAGGCTCTGTTCATTTTTTTCTGTACGAGTAATAGTTTGTGCGTAACGAGCGAGAGCATACGAAAATATGCGTGCGGAATTTGAAGATGATGTGGGCTGTATAAAACCCACAGGTAGGGGTAGCTGAATATGCGGCGTCTGTTGTGATCAAATGTTTAAGCGGACCTGAAAAAAGCACTCCGTCTTGAGGCGACAAGTGGCCCATCGGGACGGTGCGACCGCCGTGTCATCCCAAGCTGAGGGGCGTGTGGCCAGCATACCGCTCTCCCGGCCGTTGCGATGGTTTTCTTAATCCGGAGCCGCTACTGCTCGGTCGTGTAGCTCCTCAATTGGAATCGCGAGGCCGAGTGCACCCCGAAAAATGGCGGCCCGGATGGTCACCCATCCAAGTGCCGGCCACTCCCGACGACGCTTAACTGCGGTGATCTGACGGGAACTAGTGTATCCACTGCGGCGAGGCCGTTGCTGGACCAGAAAAAAGACTCCCAGAAATTACGTAATGGATTTTTGTCCGACTTTTTATCGCCAAACGAAGAGAGGGACGTGGACAAATAGGATGTCAAACTATCTAGCGTGAGGTCTATTTTTGTAAAAAAGGGTTTCATTGTTTTAAAGTAATGGTGGCAGCCCGCCAGGAGCGCTGGCCTGGGGTGGGACGGTAATCTACGCCCCGTCGTGTTGCCCTACCCTGGGCTCACATTTCAGCAAGATAACGCCCGGCGCGGATTCCCACTGCCTGCCTCCGTGCTTGCCAATCTCTCTGCCTCAGCCAGCACGGTCGCCGCATCTCTCACCAGCTGAGATCCTTTCTAGCATTGTGGGCGGCGTCCTCCAAGAAGCCAGCGATTTTGACTGTGTAACGCGCCAGTTGGATAGAATCTGCCACGGTATCCTTCAACAATGTAACGAATCTATCACTAAATGCCAAGCCGAATAGCTGTTTGCTCAATTTGTGCAACTCTTTCTCTCGAATAAATTATGCATTTATTTCTGAAATTGTCATCTTACATGTATATCAAGTCTGTTTCGTCCCCATTCGGATACATCCTTCGTGGTGCCTTAGAGTGTGTACTTGTGTGGAGTGTCTGTGTGTGGAATAATTTACAAGAAATTGATTGTAGGTGAAGAAATCGTGGAATGGTACATCAAACCAGTAAAAAGAGAGATAAGCGAAAAGTAATTAGTTTGAAAACATAATAAAATGAAATAAAATTGGATAAAGTGGAAAAAAGGAAGAGAGTGTGTCCAAAATATGTCTCTTTTAACACAGTGAAATGGTTTCCTTTTTTTTTCAGAATCGATAAATACACATATTCTGCTGGTTTTTCGGTCAGCTGGGTTGTGTTTCGGCGGAGTCGGTCGGACAGAAAATACACGAAACGCGGCCCACTTGTCACTGGTTGACACGCAGCACCCAGAATAGCGGTCGCAAATGGCGCGGACGCCATCTGGCAGTTAGTCATTCAACTGTTTACCCGCCATCTCACATTTCCCGGCCGGAAGTGGGGGCGAGCCTCAATCGCGTCCCTGTGCCGTCTGTTTGCGCCGCGACGCGAAACGTGGAAACGTGCCAGAGAGCGAGGACCGGCAAAATAAAGAGAGAGAACTCACAGGCAGCCGAACACCGGTCGCTGCTGAAAACTAGGCCGCCGGCGTGCCCTTGCACTCCCCCGACACAGCGTTTATATCAGTCCGTCGTTCTCGTAGACTGCTGTGCCCCCCCCCCCCCCCCCCCCCCCCCCCGTGGCGCTCTGAGCAGACGTATTACTCTGTCGCCAAACTGTCGCCATTCTCCACGGACGTCGTCTTCCCCTCACCACCCACACGAAGAACGGCTACAACACGTTTCTTCCAGACGTACGAGACCGTGCACAAAAATAATGCCGTGGAATTTTTTATGTGAAGATTCTAGAAGCTTTTTAAATAAAACAAATTTTGTTAACGTTAGATTGACCGATCTAAATATAATGCAGCTACTCACAGAGGTCCAGTGTAGGACTGCTGATGTTTTTAAAACTATTTGAAGTCCGATATATCGATATTTTAAAAGATGTCATAGTCTGTGTTCCATAAATAGAAAAAATTTATCGTTGTATCGACGAAACATATATCGACGGCAATGCCTCCAAAAATACCGGCTGCAAATTGTAAATTTGCTGCCAGTGTTAGAGATGTATATTTAAGTACTGATTTGTTATTAGACATTATGTCCATCAACAAGCTAGGAGCATGATTGTTCTCCTTAGAGCAAGAATTGAAAGGAAAACAATGCACGTTTGTGCTTGGCGATAACCACTTTGGTACCTGCAAGTAAGTGGCACAATAGAAAATGTCCCGCGCGATCGCTACGGTCGGAGGTTCGAATCCTGCCTCGGGCATGGATGTGTGTAATGTCCTTGGGTTAGTTAGGTTTAAGTAGTTCTAAGTTCTAGGGGACTGATGACCACAGCACTTAAGTCCCATAGTGCTCAAGAGCCATTTGAACCATTTGAGCCATTTTAGAAAATGTCCGATGGATCCGTCTTTCCGTTTCGTCACATATCAGATTTGACCAGAACACTTCATGCCGACTTTCCTATTTTTTCATTTCAGCAAAGGCCAGCTACCGTGCAATTTTAGCGTCAAAATTGCGTGTTGAAGCTAAACGTTGCAGTTCCTGTTATTAGCGCCGATCGTCGATTACGTCAGCATTGGAGTTCATACGTTTGCCCCCATTGCAGAGACAAACAAGCCTTGTCGTTTAGATTTTTGCAGCAGCTGTTTTTGAAGAATGCCGATGAGAATAAATAGCACACTAGTTGCGTTTTTTAACGCAACTGGTGTGCCATATCTTCACGTCGGAAGTCTTGTTATTCCATTCACACCTCCACTTCTGCCCGACCCCGTTCATTCGGATTTCTTCTTTGTGCCACCTATACTTGATTCATAGTGGTTAGCACACTGGACTCGCATTCGGGAGGACGACGGTTCAATCCCGTCTCCGGCATCCTGATTTAGGTTTTCCGTGATTTCCCTAAATCGCTTCAGGCAAATGCCGGGATGGTTCCTTTGAAAGGGCACGGCCGATTTCCTTCCCCATCCTTCCCTCACCCGAGCTTGCGCTCCGTCTCTAATGACCTCGTTGTCGACGGGACGTTAAACACTAATCTCCTCCTCCCCTCCATACTTGATTCATGCAGTCAAAGAGAAAGATAATACATGATAAAATCTCAAAAACTCGTAAGGCTCCTTCAAACAGTCAAAGTAAAATTATGTTCTACTACAATTTCAAAAGAACAATTTCAAATATTTGTCGAAAATTGCGAAAAAAAATAAAACAAAAATATTGGCACGTTATTGGCATTTCGATATCGATATATCGGTGAAAAAATATCGCCTATAAGTCTCGATATTTTATCAACAATTCAGGGTGGGCTGTAATTCTCATATGGCAGCGAAACTCGGCAGATACAAAATGGTTCAAATGGCTCTGAGCAGTATGGGACTGAACATCTTAGGTCATAAGTCCCCTAGAACTTAGAACTACTTAAACCTAACTAACCTAAGGACATCACACACACCCATGCCCGAGGCAGGATTCGAACCTGCGACCGTAGCAGTCCCGCGGTTCCGGACTGCAGCGCCAGAACCGCTAGACCACCGCGGCCGGCTTGGTAGATACGCTAGTGTATTAATGCGGAATCGATTTATGCTGCAAAAAGAACTGTTCCAACGTTGGCCACCAGATGCAATTCTTCCTGTCGACATGTCAGTTGTTCGTACAGAACAAACTGTGTAACTGACAGTTGATAATAAAATCGGCATAATGCATTTCTCAGTTGTATGAGCTTTTCTGCCCACGTCCCATTTCTAATCCATTGCATATGCAAACATTTCTGTTCGTCTTTGTTGCATTCGTAGCGCCATATTTGCACCTAGTGACCAAAATCGGCACTAATTTTACCCAGTGTAAGTCGTTTCCACGTTACCACATTAGAATATAGCCCACACTGAACCTGATGACACGGTCCTGTAATACCTGCACATCGTCGGTGCGTTCGGCGTACATCAGTGCCTGTACATGCCCCCATAGCCAGAAATTCAACGGATTCAGGTTATGTAAACGGAGAAGCCATGCTCCTGAACCTCCTCGACCAATCCGTACGGTCCGTAAAATGTGGGATTGTGCCCTGTGGTGCATGAAGCACAGCCGTTTCCTTCCACTGATAACTCATCGCACAGAAATCGGTGAGGCACAGGACCTGATCATCTTAAGTATTTTGGTACAGTGAGTGATCCTATGAGTCTGTCGCAGACAGTTCTTCCCCACACATTGATAATGAAGCAGTTCACACGCCTTACCTTCATAAAGTGATTCTGATGCCTCACCTCCATGACAGGGTTTGCATCTGCCCACACCTACTTGTTGGGTTAGATTACTATATCATGTAGGTCGTCAGAAGTGTGATGACCTGCTTGACCAAGTACTACACATTACTCGTCACAAGTACACCATATCTCAACGGATATTGCTTCCCAGCCGCGTAATTATAGTAAATGCCCTTCTGGTTTTGACCAATACTACCTCCTTCAGGAATAAGTGGCATTTTTAGAAATGGTATTCCTTGCCAATCATTTCTATAACCAGTTATTTGTCCTGTGAATTTCAATAAAGAGTGATTACAAAATCAGTCCGTCAATGCAAAGTACGCGATTTGTAAATTAGATGTACTGCTTCAGACATACCGTATCTCACACAATGCAAATCAAATTCTTCACAGTAACAAATCACTGCTAGGGATGAAGAAATGGTAACTCAAAAAAAAGTGTTACGCACTAAATAAATATCATTAATGATGTTTGTAGGCCAACTACTAGAATCATCATCTGACAACTGTTCAGCAGTATGAACTGTGGCTTTTTCTATTCGTCCCTATAGTGATAAAATACCAAGTGTTCACTACAACACTGAACATTAGGTACAAAGAAAAGCGGGTGCAACGAAATGTTATTGGTTAAATGGCCCAGCATACACTCTTCACACCAGAAACGAGTAATTTGTCGATTTCCACAAAAAGCCATTACGATTCCTGTCATCCGGGTTAAAATTTCAAGTGACTACTGTTTGCGTCTTTCATGTATAGGAAACATGCATCATTCGGCGACCCAGGGCCATTTCTACCTTTAGGCGAGAGTAGGCGGCCGACTAGGGCCGTTTTAGGAGGCCGGGAATGGCTGGAAAAAATTGAACAAATGAGAAGAAAAATGATAACGGCCAGTCACCCAACCCAAGGTTACTGATTAAAAAATAGTAGGATATTTGCCTTCTGTTGCGGCAATCGATTTTTGTGCTCGTGGACCGGTGATAGTAAAAGAGGGGGGGGGCGTCTGTTTTCTTTTCTCAGTTCTCGCCTATTGTGGGCAAAATACCTAGCAGCGGCCCCGAAGCCACCTCCACTGCTCTTTCTTACCCTGAAAAAATTACATAAGTCGTATTGGCCACATGCGTAAAATCTGTCAAAATTTAGTTTAGAAAAACTGGTGGAAAATCTGTTGTGATATCGCCACAGATTCCGGCTGCAACTTGACTACTTTATTGGTGCAGATTATATAACGAACGGACAAAGGAAACGCAGAAGTGTATTTCCATCGGCAAATATTCCGCCACTGAGGTGTAATTTTGAACGTTAAAATCAGTCTATAGCTGCACCACACACTCTACTCCAGCCACAATAAACAAAAGGCAGCGTAAAATATGGCGCCCTGAGCTCCCAGCCGCAGCGGCGATGTCAACATTGCCCCCCCCCCCACCCGCTCATTACTCTCTCTCTCTCTCTCTCTCTCTCTCTCTCTCTGTGCCACTGTAGGCTCTCTCCCCATTCGCTGTCCAGTGCTGCCCTCTGTCTGCCGCCACTTGAACCAACTATATTTATCACGGTGAAAGTGGGTACGCGCTGCCGTGTCGAATATTTCTTTTCCACGGCCTTTGCATAACCGTAAACTTCAAAGGGCGGCGTCGCGGGTCTACATACACGCACGCACTCACGCACGCACGCGCGTCGCAGCGCCCCGTCGTGAATGAGTAACGACCAATTGTTTCCACACGGCAGCGAGGCGCGACAACATCGGGGGCGCCCGCCGTGTTTGTTAGGAAGCGGGACATTTTCCCACGCTCCACTAAAGGGAAGCTGTAGCAATGCAAGTCCGTACGCATGAGTCTTTTTTTTTTTTTTTTTTTTTTTTTTTACTTTTTACTCCGATGATGGTACCTCAAAAACATCTTGGCACGATTCTACGGCTTGTTGAGGTAATGAACTTATCGTTGTGGACTCAGTTTCGCTTGACATAATTGATCATAAAGAAACCGTTAGGCGCTATGAGTAACACTCATTTCACAAGACTTTCTAACGTCACACACAGTATCGACAACCACAGGAACAGCAATCGAACTTCGTTAGCGTTCGATACGAGCCTCTCGCAAGACTTCATGCACGGGTATCGGAGACTTTATGAAACACGCCATCCTTGATACGATTTATTATAATTATCGTTTGCAATCGCACAATGATTCATCGGCAGTTAATATTTTCATCTAAGTGCTCTCTCTCAAGAATGAGTTTTATCGTCAATAATTTAGAAACTGAGCATGAAACACGCTTGTGTGATAATTTGGAGCAGGCTACTTGAAGGTAACGGAGCACTGAAATTTTATCACTGGCGTGGCACCGTTGTCATTAAATGTCAGTTAATAATACAGTAAAGATATAAGGCTTCAAGGGATATCATCATAACCGAGACAGGAGATCAGATGACGAAGAAATGGATATTGTTGTGATTTCTGGAGTAGAAACAGTAAGTCCGCATCCCGCTATATGTAATTACTTGTATTTGTCTTAGCGTTGTTAACACGTTCTGTGACTTTCTTATGCATGCAATGCAAGTATGTTCTGCTGTATTCGATGTTATTTACATTTCCTTCCGAGTAGAGGACAAATGACGAAATAAATATTTGGCTATTTCCGAGTGTGTGCTTAGACACGCGGCTAAACAGGACTCACCGAGCGGGGTGGCGCAGTGGTCGGCACACTGGACTCGCATTCGGGAGGACGACGGTTCAATCCCGTCTCCGGCCATCCTGATTTAGGTTTTCCGCGATTTCCCTAAATCCTTTCAGGCAAATGCCGGGATGGTTCCTTTGAAAGGGCACGGCCGATGTCCTTCCGCGTCCTTCCCTAACCCGAGCTTGCGCTCTGTCTCTGATGACCTCGTTGTCGACGGGACGTTAAACACTAACCTCCTCCTCCTCCGCTAAACAGGACAGTTAAAACTGCTACGAGAGGCATTAGCATACATTTTCTTCCTGAACACGAATATCTCGCTGTCTATTTCCAAATATGCAGTGATTTCCGAATTTATAACAGGTAGAAACGTAAGAGGACAGTTTTAATTGCTGTGGGCGAAACGAGGAGCAATAACGTTCATATTCTTCCTTCTCATACAGCCGGTAGCAGTTCCTGCGGTTGTCGATGCGAGTGTTAGCCTATAAAGAAACCGTTAGGCAAAGAGTCGAGTGTATTCACACAGTAAGACCAGTTTTTCATCCCCGTACCACCAAAGCAAATGCGAATTAGCAGCAGTTTCCTTTTACCTGTGAACAAGCTTTCGTGCCAGAGTAGTGTGTGCTAAACGCAGTTCTGTGGGAAGTGAATAATCCTCCACAAAAAATTATTAATAGCATGGCGTTGTATATGACATTTTTCTTATTTTTAAATTTTTTTTTTTTGACTTCTGTATTATTAGTTATGATTTAAACCTAAAGTAATCACTGAGTATCAGTTTTTCTCATTTTTTAAAATCCTGTTGATTTCATTGCCCTTCAAAATAAGCACGGTGTCCCATCGAAGTACCAGGATTCTCAAAGTGTTTTGTCAGAGGAAACGTTTCGGAATAACTGCACTAGCGCGAACGGAAGAGAACGGTATAGAGTATAACGAACGTAGCCTATGAACGCTTCGTTATTGGTTTTTGCGCCAGTAATCGGTACACGGAACGCAACAGTGTGTAGTTACAACCACGGCGCAGAACGTTGATATTCACAGGGCGAGGACACCCTTCTTTAACGAAGTACGCAAAACGACGTAGAAAAGGAGGACTCCAGGTGTCGTAAGTTCGTACGTAAACGGGAAATACGTGCAGATAGTGTACTTAATACGGAATCACAGCTTCTACTATCCTTAGAATTAATCCAAAACTTTGCACGTATTTCGCTTGACGCTTTTCGGAAAATTTGGTGGTAAGGCCCTATGGGTCCAAACTGCTAAGGCCATCGGTCCCTAGACTGGAACTAACTTACGCTAAGGACAACACACACACACACACCCACGCCCGAGGGAGGATTCGAACCTCCGACAGGGGTAGCCGACGCTTTACGATGGGTTCTCATTACAACCCAGTAGAAATCTGAAAGCAGAACACTAATTACAGATGTCCAACATAACGTGAAGACACGCTGGCACTTTCTCTCTGTTTTGAGAAGCAGGAGATAATTACGTTAATGATTGCTGCGCACTTCGATATCTGCCACATCTGAGATGGTTTGTAATGTCTGCAGCGACGTATCCAAAGCACTTCGAGGGCTTCATTAAAGTCGCTATAAGGAAGATGATGTCAATAAAACGAAGTTAACAAAATGTCAAATAATTAAACGACTGTGACATGGGTTACTTGATAGAATCTACAGTACAGTTTTTTAGTGGATTAACCTCTTTTATATATCGTCAAAAATCTCCTAACAGAACAGCGATGCATTATCCAAGTAATAACAACTACTATGGGAGTAAGCAATGAGAATCATGATGTCTTTTGCATATTTTTATTTCAATCAGCATAAGAGACACGTATTTGTACTTGCTTGCTTTCGAAGACATTTATTGCGCTTCTCATTTTTAGCAAAATGAAATGGAAGGTTCACACTTACTCACTCCGTTCCATCCTGACGAAAGCAACAGATCACTCTGTCGCTCACGAAGCTCATGTCAGCAACGGAAGTGGACAGGATAGCCGGCGAAAACTCTCTGCAGTGATAGCGCCGAAGCGGAGGGGACGCAACTTCCTGTTAAAAGACCGACAACGAGCGGAACGCGAATGAACGCAAGCGAATGAGGACGTAACACGACCGAATGCAGTCGTTCACGCCGGAAAGAATTACTGTTCACTGATGCTCGTTTGCTTCTGTCCACTCTGGCTTTCTATTGCTTTGTAAAATGAGAACGGAGAGTACGTAGCACAACAAATTGTATCGGTAACAAAAGTAAGTATCCAAATTTGTCATCCCTTGGGTTTTCTAAGAGTTTCGAGACGTATGAAGCAGCGCATGATAGAAGTCTTTAGTCACAATTTTTATGTAACCTACCTACATTTACAAAAGAATAACTTTTTTTTAAGAAAAAAGTGGTTCAAATGGCTCTGAGCACTATGGGACTTAACATCTGAGTTCATCAGTCCCCTAGAGCTTAGAACTACTTAAACCTAACTAACCTAAGGACATCATCACACACAACCGTGCCCGAGGCAGGATTCGAACCGGCGACCGTAGCGGTCGCGCGGTTCCAGACTCAAGCGCCTAGAACCGCTCGGCCACACAGGCTGGCTTTTTTTAACAACAAGGAATACTAGGTGAAGAGCATAAGATGCGAGGGACTGGTGAAAGGCGTAGTATTTTTACACAATAACGTAACGTTCTGTTCACTATAGTTAAAAATAAACCACCTTATAAATGTGCAAAACAGGAAACTGGTACGGAATGCAGTAGTTTAGAAGTTTGTTGTAAGTTTCTGTGGGACCAAACTGCTGAGGTCATCGGTCCTTAGGCTTACACGCTACTTATTCTAACTTAAACTAACTTACGCTAAGAACAACACACACACCCATGCCCGAGGGAGGACTCGAACTTCCGACAGGGGGAGCCACGCGAACCGTGGCAAGGCGCCTCGAAACCCGCTGCATGCAATGCAGTGCCTATATTGTTTAGCGTACAATATAAGCACCATAAATGTATCTCAAGAGACAACTATCATACACACATGATTATAAAACGTCAAAAACAATAAAATTGTTTCCCGAATCCGAGTAACTCCGTAACTGTTGCTACATCGGAGTCACGCAAGTCAGAATTTTTCAACTCAGGCCTCTTTCGACGAACGAGTATTTGCATTAAACAAATATTCGTGGATTGGAAACGTCGAGTGAATTGCAACGATGAGCGAATCTTTAGACTTTGCGCAAAATAATTGCGTGTCAAAGAAACTCCCAATTATAACAGTCAATAACTGAAATATCTGCCTCTTATGGATGAAATACTGTGTTTTATATTCTCTTGATTTCAGTGAATTAACTTGTAATTATATGCAGTTACGAGAGTATTTCTTCATGAAATCATTGTAGCTAACGTCATTTTATTCATGAATTTTGGACTCTGCTTACATTTATTTTGCGATTGTTCAGGTCTCTTGATATTTCACTATTGCCGGGAATGCAAAAATGCAATAACTATTTCGTAAATTAAGTAGAAAAGAGCTAAAAACATTAATTTGTTGGTACATCTAACGTTAAGTGAGAAACGGCTTTCTCGCCGCTAGGAGCGCTAGTGTGACGTCAATTGTCACACGGTAGGAAGTTCTGCAGCAGCGAGTGTCTTTTGATTGTGTATGTGTTTGACTCTCACAGTACTGCGATTTCTCAGAAAAATTATCGGATCGACGTCCGGGCGCAAAGAAAAATAAGGGGGGCCAACAAAAGTAAAGCAGTAGCAAAAAAAAGTGTAACGAAACGAGAAAACTAATTTACGCCGACAGCAGACGAGCGGACGTGCTGAGCAACGTAACACAAGGAAAATTAAGGCTGTGATTTATTACCCAATTATGGCGGCGACCGCCAACGGAGCAGGTGGGCCCGAGCGTTTCCGCTAATTTCATTAGTTTTTAAGAGTCTAGAAAGTTACGAAGCGGCTCCGGTGATGGGGAATAAAGTATGCCGGGGGCGGAGCCACGGAGAGGCCGCGTGTTGAAACCTGCGTGATGGACGGGGCCGCAGCTGCCTGCACAACAATGCGGCGGCCCCATTCAACTGTCACCGGCTCTGCGCCCGCCAGTACCATACGGCCATACTGGTACTGTAACACGTGTGGCGACCACCTGAGCTGCAACTCAACAGCTCTACGTGATTTACAGAGCAAATCGTCTACGCTACCCGAAATGTTTCGCAGTAGCCACAGCGACACGTCGCTACTACGGCTTGGGTTCGATCTGTGACGTCTGTTGGGATTCGTGACGTCATATACAAAGGAAATTATTTTAATTTATCAGCATGCTTCTTTCTCTCAGGGATATTGTCTTTTCTTATCACTTTTACTTACGCGCATAAGTAAATATGAAACGGGTTCTTGAAGGGCCTCAGTTATTCATGTACCAACTTTAGATTTTGAACGTGTTGACTATAATATAGTTGCCGCTAACTAAATTGAATGTAATTTTGTTGATTTCTATTTACTGGTTGCAAAGCAAGTCTTGAGAGAATTTCGATTGTTGCCGTGGAGCGGCCAAGATAAAACTTACTGAAATCATGAAATCATGGAATCTGTATAGTTTAAAAACGTGAACTTTAACGTAAATTGATTATCTGTTGCAATTTAAAAAGGTTCTTATAACGAAATCTCTCGCATTTACAGTTACTGTTAACACTGAAAAAGAAATTAATACTTCGGCGCGTAATGGCCGACCAGAAGCTGCATCGGAAGATGAGCTTCTCGCAGCGCAAATTACTGAAAAAATGCTTATTAAAAATAATTAGTCACTGCGAGCAGTTGAGGAGACAACTATTACAAAGAAATTCATTTTGTAATAACAATAACACGTTTATTTTAGCAATAAATACGAATAACTTACATAAAATATGTGTAGCCGCTCGATGGCTACCATCCGTGTAGCGAAACAAAACAGTGTGTCCACCACAAAATACGCCCTTCCTCCTCGGCCGTACAATCGCGTCTCTTTCGATCCTTTTTTATTTTCATAGACATTAAATAAAGATGGTATCGCTGCATATCAGATGTTTCAAGAATATTAACTATATCTTTTACACTAATTATATTCTTAAAATACGCAAACTACGATTTACAACCGCTAAAAAGTCAATGTTTATGTGACGTACCGTCACAGATCCCGGTGTGGTTCTAGGATTTTTTTTCCCGCAGTTACTGCGATTTTTCTCTGTGGCCTACGAGGGTTGGAACTATAATAGTGGCAACTACTTATTTACAGTTCGTACAAAATAGATGCGTGTTTCAAAGTTTTACTGACCTTCAAAGTAGTCAACAGCATTGTGTATAACCCGTTGCCAGCGATGTGGAAGTCGTAGGATACTCTTAGCAGTGCCAGTTGTGTTGACCGTTGGAGCGGCGCGGTCTGTTGCACGACGAATTTGTAGCAGTTCTCAAGCGAATGCCGTGAAGCGTTTCCTTCAGTTTAGAAATCGAGTTGAATTCACGAGGGCTTAAGTCAGGGGAGAGCAGTAGGTCAGTAGGTGGTATAGCACTTAAGCAGTCCCATCAGTCAAACGTAACATTAACAGCTTGCACTGTACGTGCTTGAGCATTGTCCTGCAAAATGATGGTAAGGCTCTGCAGAAAGTGTCATCACTCCTGTATCTATGCTGTTCATTTTTGTAACAAAACCTACGACCAGCTTAGAGACAGAAGTACCCGTTAGGAGAGTGAGGCGAAATTTGGCGTTAATGGGATATGACAGCAGCGCATGACGCGAGTGGCTTTTGCTATCAGCACGACATGGCCTGCAGTACCTCGGTTCGACCCTTAGACGACTGGAAAACGAAGACCTGGCCAGATGAGTCCCTATTTCAGTTGGTGAGAGCTAATGGCGGGGTTCGAGTGTGACGCAAACGCCACGAAGCTCTTGACCCAGATTGTCAACAAAGCTCTGTGGTGGGTCCATAATGGTGTGGGCTGGATTCTCGGCTACTTTACTTGGAGATCACTTGTAGCCATTCATAGACTTTCTGCTTCCAAACAGCGATGGAATTTTTGTGGATGACAATGTGCCGTGTCACTTGGCCACACTTATTCGCAATTGACTTGAAGAACTCTCGGCACCAAAGTCTCGCAAACTGAATCCCACCGAAGATGTACGAGATTAATCGAAAGGTCAGTTCGTGCACAAAATAGAGCACTGGCAACACTTTCGCTGTTATGGACGGATATAGAGGCAGCAGGACTCAAATGTTTCTGCAGGGGATTTGCAACCACTTGTTGAGTCGATGCCACGTCGCGTTCCTGCACCGTGGTCAAGTCCGGCGCTGGTAGCTGAGTGGTCAGCGTGACAGACTGTCAATCCTAGGGTCCCCGGTTCGATTCCCGGCTGGGTCGGAGATTTTATCCGCTCAGAGACTGGGTGTTGTGTTGTCCTAATCACCATCATTTCATCCCCATCGACACGCAGGTCGCCGAAGTGGCGTCAACTCGAAAGACCTGCACCAGGCGAACGGTCTACCCGACGGTAAAGTACAAGAAAAACTACTCTGCAAAAGACTACAAGCACACCGAACACTACGGGGACTGACACCACACCAATACGGCTTGAGGGAAGGGAAATCTATAGACGACGCAATTAACAGAGCACTCCAAATAGTACACGACACACCCTCCAAATACACACTTGCAATTATGATAGACATCTCAGGTGCCTTCGACAACCTCTGGTGGCCGGCCTTGTTCAAGAGGTACCGGAGTCTCTGTATAATAGTTTCATGGACTACTGCAGAGACAGAACGGTCGTTTGGCAAATGGACAACCAGAAAGTGATTAAACGAATTACAAAAGGCTGTCCACAAGGGTCGATCTGCGGCCCCATTTTCTGGGATATAGTTATAGAACCGCTCCTACTGTTACTAGAGGAGCACATCTTGACAGATGGAGCTGTCGCTTATGCTGATGATCTACTCGTCGTAGTTTCAGCAAATAACCGTGCCCAGCTAGAAGAAAGAGCCGATGGAACACTTAGGACAATAACCCAATGGTGCACAGATAATAAATTAAAGATAGCAGGAAACAAAACAACTTATACATTGCCAAAGGGTACCCTGCGCAGGAACCCAATAGTCAAAATCGGGGACACAAACATAAAGAGACTAGCAGTCACACGCCATCTAGGAGTATACATTGATGAACGATTGAACTTCCACGAACACATGCGAATATGCACAAACAAAGCAGAAAAGATACTACACAAACTGGCTAGGCTAAATTCGGAACAATTCAGACTACCCCTGTCAGTGACACGAACATACCATTGCGCTCTCTTCGAGTCAGTACTATGCTTTGCTGCCAGTACGTGGGCCCACAGGTTAAATCTCTCAACCAACAGAACCATTGTACGTCGAGGCCAAAGAAGTGTTCTACTTCGACTAAAAGGGCCATTCAACACAACATCAAATGACGCACTTTGTGTCGTCATGGGAATCTTCCCCATAGATATCACCATCAGGTACCGCGCAGCAATGTACTGGCTTAGGATGGGGAGAATAGACCAGGTTCGGCAGATCACTAGTGTACCGATTGAGACAACACGCCAACTCAGAGCATGGCGAGTGGATACCTGGCAGAGCGAGTGGGCCAACAGCGATAAGGGCCGCCGTGTATACAACTTCTTCCCTGACATCCGGGAAAGACTAAAACTAAAACATATTGATCCCAGCCGCGGTATGGTACATTTCATCACAGGACATGGCCCTTATCCCACGCACCTGTACCGCGTGAGTCTGCAGCAGACTAATAGATGCACATGCGGGGAAGAAGGTTCCCCTGAACATACTGTCTTCTTCTGCGAACAACGCACGAACATAAGACACACAGTACACATAAATCGCCTGAACACACAGAACGAACTATATGCCATAATACGCGACCCGGAAAGGTGGACTGAACTCAACAAACTAACGGACGAAATCTCGAAGATCCAACAAATAGAATACTTGCGCAAAAGACCCTACCGAAGGCAAGTCGGTCCAAACAGACGTCACGATGCCCAGGGGGACACAGATATGATTAGCACCACGAGCGATGAAGAAGAATCAGGTACAGTCCAGGGCACCAACACAGATATTGAAGCGTCCAGCGCGGATGATCCATAGTGTCAACCAAGTCAAATTGAAAGAACGGAGTGGAACAACCGACAAAAGGTGCACTAGTCACACACAATCCTAAAAACAGATTGCACCTTATATGTAAATAGTTAACAGCATCTCCGTGTCTAATATGAGCTTAAAGCTGGATACCTGTTCAAGGGACCTACGCCTTCCGTTAAGATGCAGCGCACAGTCTGGATGGAAGGATCTTAATTGTGGTCCCTCTCTTTTGAGCCCAACCCGACGGATACCTATGGTAGATCGGGGAAAACCACCGTTCAGGCTGTGTTGCTGGCGGGGCTGGAAGGTGCCAACTGCCACACCACGTATCATTGTAAGTCTCATTGGCTCAGCGTGAACTGTTTGTACAACCAACCTACACAGCCTATACCTCAACCTCCACTACACTAATAACTTCTGATCTGAAGCTTAAGGTTAGGCACCTCTTGAAGGGACCTACGCCCCCTGGTAAGAGGCGGCGCACGT
Organism: Schistocerca cancellata; assembly: GCF_023864275.1. Taxonomy (NCBI): domain Eukaryota; kingdom Metazoa; phylum Arthropoda; class Insecta; order Orthoptera; family Acrididae; genus Schistocerca; species Schistocerca cancellata. The sequence goes on from NC_064635.1 coordinate 214,405,737, forward strand.
CCTGGATGGAAGGATCTTAATTGTGGTTCCTCTCTTTTGAACCCAACCCGACGGATACCTATGGTAGATCGGGGAAAACCACCGTTCAGGTCGTGTTGTCGGGGGGGCCGGTAGGTGCTTGCGCCTGATGTACTCTACTAGGAGCCTTGTAGGCTCAACACAAACCGTTGCCGTCATTACCTTATTACTTTTACCACAAGTACCCTTTCATTAGCAACTTTGAGCCAAGCACAAAATCATAGTTTAGCAGGCTGGACATGGAGGTCTTAGTGTTAGTTTCTAGCTTTAAAGTACCCTAATCTCTTCTAGTTAAGTTAGTTTTTAGGATGGTAGATGTTAAAGGCATGGTGAGCAACGGGCAGCGTCTTGAGGTTCATTCCAAGACCCGGGCCGCCGCCCACAACCAGGTGACGGGCAATATTATACCCATAACTTCTCTATTCAGTTCTCTTCCTTCCTTCTTTCTAAATATTTAATTTCGTTTTGTTTATTAATATCTTACTTGATTTTGTATTAGTTATAAGTTTTTCTAACGCTGCGCACAAAAAAAAGATATCAAATGGATGTAAACAAATAGAGCCCGCCTCCACGTGGCGGGACACGGGCAACGGTGTGAGTGGGGACGGGAGCCGGGGTGGTGTTACTTTCAGTCACTGTGGACCCCGGACCCAGTCACAGCGGCTAAGTGGCAACATACGACCCACCATAAGAAATTAGACGGTGGGTCATAAAATATAAGCAGCTAGTGAAAAAAAGTGTCCTAATCATCATCATTTCATCCCCATCGACACGCAGGTCGCCGAAGTGGCGTCCCATCGAAAGACTTGCACCAGGCGAGCGGTCCACCCGACGGGAGGCCCTAGCCACACGACATTTCATTTCACTATGGCCAACAAAAGGAAGTCCGATACAACATTAGGAAGTACCCCATAACTTTGTGACCTCACTGCTTGCGATGTCTTTCGGCAGTTCATCATGTCTTCTGCTGTTTATTACCTAATAACCGTTAAAAAACGGTATTCCACAATAAATGCGTAAGGGTTCAAGAAAATCGTGACTAGGCAGTCCTGTAATACAGTGTCTCACACCACTTGAACTCCTTAGGAAACCCATAGAATGACAACTTTCAAAATCTGACGACCTGTTTTTGTTATTGCTACAATTAATTGCGCTACATACTGTTCGTTTTGTACAAACTGTGTTGCAAATCGATATAAATGATACATCCGTCAGATATCGAATTCAACAGTGCAGTTTACTGTTCACTTGGTGCACCCCTGTCTCGTGCATAACAAAAGTGGAGAGCAGTGCGACGACAGTATGTAGTGTGGTACTGTGAAGTGGTTAAGGTATGCGTCCACTGACCGCAGTGACGCAGTAGTTGGACGCATCCCCAGGTAGTTGCAGAAGGTTGGGCACGTCTGCCTCGACCACCTCACTCAACCAGTCACGTAACGCGTTTTTTTATACGACTTGCAATGCCGCAACTATACTCGACTGCGAATATCGTTTGCATTTCACAGTCGGTTGCTGACTACACTGGTGGCAGCTGTCGTGCACCTCCTTTCGCCGACTTCACTGTAGGTTACTGGCTAACAGAGAAACGTCTCGTTCAGTTGTGTCCCCAGCCCAGCTGATTACTACGATCTCAGTTCTCTCCCTGTTAGTGGCAATTATTGTTGTTGTTTCTACTGTTGTGAAGTCTGTTCAGAAGTGGCTGAAGACACAATATGTTGTCACTGAACAGCACTGTTTCGTTTACGAAAATCGTGTTGTTTCCATACTGGTGCTGATCCCTCTGTCGAAGCCAGTCCATGTTTTGCGAAACAGTGTTTCAGAATATAAGTTGAAGAGCATCAGAGATAATGTTCACGTGTCGTGCGCTCCAGTCTTCATTTGCTCGATTTGCTTGCAGTACAGTCTTTCATTCGTCTTCGTGTGTTTAGTTTAGAATCTGTGACGTGTTTGCGGTACTTCCGTTGTTTACATGTGCCTCCACAAGATATTTCTGTGTGCAAACGTGCTGACCTAAGAACTTTTAACAGCAGTAGTCAGAGAATTCACGGTGCAAGTGTCTCTTTTAAAACAAAGTTAGAGAAGATCAGAGTGAATGTATGCTTTTTCCAGAAAGTTGTCAAATATTACGAAACACACGTGACAGACATAATTTACCAAGTATTTTTACATATCATTAACATCATGTTAAGAAAATATGTTAAGATATGTCAGAAAAAGAATGTGAATGCGTCGATTTTAATCTGAGAGACTCCGTGTGTGTAAGGGAGCGGGGCCGGTGATCACCAATCATCATTCATTCAGTATTTGCTTCTGATGAAGCCATCTATTTGTATTATAACTAATTTCTCTATTTCTCATTTCTGTTGCAGGTCGCAGCCCAATTCCACACCCTTCATCAGGAACCAGGGAAGTGATAGAACTGTTCGAATGAAGAACATTAGGAGCTTCTTCAACAGTTGCTGCCGGTCTTACGTTAGTGACTGAGTGGCATCTACAGTAGATAGTGATTACCCGGCAACTGGACTGGACTCGACGTGAAAGACTGTGTTTCTTTTTATACGAGCATTATTTTTTTATACGAACAGTTTGGTGTAGTTTCGCAAATTACATTCTGTTTTGTGCACACTTTTTTTATATAATATAGGAGTTAGTTATCACCGCTGTAACATATTTCGTGGGAAAATTGCTTTAATAGGAAGGTTGGTGCAGTGTAGAACATATCGAAAGGTTTCAAGCTTTAATATAGTAGGCAGTAGGTAAGCGTCTTTGTGATAAAATCGTCTGAGGTTATTGGTCCTAGCGAGCGCAGGGAAACTACGCAAAGAAGTTAGTCGCCTGCGTAGTTTGAGTCCGTGGTGCGTGACAAGGTGGCGGCAAAGCGAGGTGCCGGCATGTACAACCTGAACGTGAACGTGAACCTGACGCCCGGCGGCGTCGGGGGCGGGCCCGGCGGCCTGCTGGGGGTGGAGGGCGCGTGCACCACCCCCAAGACGCCCGAGATCCTCAACTCGCTGATCGCCATGTCCAACCCGTTCGACGGCTACCCCACGGCGGCCGGCGGCGGCGCCGGCGTGCGCGGCGCCGGCGTCGCCGGGGGCGGCGTCGCGGGGGGCGGCGTCGGGGGCGGGCCGCGCATCGCCTCCGTGCCCCCGGGCCACAGCAGCCTCGGTGACGGCGGCTGCGCCAGCGGCGGCGGATCTGCGTCGCGGTCGCCTCTGTCCAGCCCCACAGGTAAGTGCCGTACACTGACATTACGACCACCTGCCCGGCAGCCTGTACGTCGACCGACGCGTCGTGGCGCGGAAACAGTGAGGCCTCGGTAGGTGGCTGGCGCCACATCTGCCCTCACACGTCACCTCATTCCGGTAAATTCCGGGCAGGGGCGATGAGCTCTGACGCCACGTTTAACCGTCTCCAGGATCGATCGGATTCAGATCTGTCGAGTTGGGGGGGGGGGGGTACCTCATCAAATGGAACTCGCCAGTGCGTTCCCCGAACCACTCCGTCGCACTCCTGGCCGTGTGACACGGCTCGCTATCCTGTTGAAAAATGCCACTGCCGTCGGAAAACATGACCATCACGAAGGGGCGTAAGTAGTATGCAACCAGTGTACGATACCCCTCAGCCATGCACGAGCTCCTCTGGACCCACGGGTGCCCCAGAGCATCGTGGAGCCGCCGACAGCTTCCTGCAGTGCAGCAGTTTCCCTGGAAGACGACGGATTCGCACACTCCGATCGGCACGATGGAGAAGGTATCGGGATTCGTCAAAACGTGGAACGCTCTGCCACTGCCCCAGTGTCCAGTGGCGACGGTCACGCGCCCATTTCAGCCGTAGCTGCCGACGTCGTGGTGTCAACATTGGCACGTGCAAGGGTCGTCGGCTGTGGAGCCCCATCGTAACGACTGTTCGGCGCACAGCGCGTTCACAGACACACTCGTACTCCGGCCAGCGTTAAAGTGATGCTAGTTCCGCCACAGTCCTGTTTTACAAGTCTGCCCAGCCCGCGACGTCCGGCACTTGTGATGAGGGGCGACCGCCCCACCCCACGACGCCTGGACGAGGTCTCAGTTTGCCTTCGCCGCGTGTTCTTCTTCTTCTTCCGTGTCCGAATGCACCAATTATATCTTCCCTTCCCAGTAATTAGCAACGTAGATTGCTTTGTCATTGACTTTCAAAATATCATCTTTAGTGCATGTTACAGACATATCTGGGCAGATCAGTAGGTGGTCCAAGTCCTGTATTGCTCCGCATTCACACCTGTCGCCATCACTGTAACCCCATTTAAATAGGTTTGATTTGCACCCAGTTACTCCAGTGCGCAGCCGGTTTAATGACCTCCAAGTTGTAAAAGGTAGTTGAAATCCTGCAGATCCCTCCTCAAGTAGTTCCATTGTGGAGTGTGGCACCATTTCTTCCCAGAGAGATAGCCGCCTTGCGGCGGGCTCGGTGGCGAGCTCTTCAGTAGTTTCAATGAAACTCCTGCGGGATTTCAGCCGGACACGTTGTCTTCGGTGCATATGCATCGGGTGTCGAGGATCATTCTTTTGTTTTGATCTTTCGATCTCGGCGGCTACTTGTCTGCGGATAGTGGGTGGTGCTATGCCTATGATGGGGTAAATGATGTCTGTGGGAGTTGGTTTGAGGCATCCTGTGGCAATACGTACAGTTTCGTTTACTGCGACGTCAACTTGCTCAGTGTGAGCAGAGTTCCTCCAAACTGGCGCTGCGTATTCCGCTGCTGAGATACTCAGCACCAGACCCGTGGTGCGCAAAACATGTGGTTGAGCTCCCCACGATGAACCTGTTAGCTTCCGCGGTATGTTGTTCCTGGCACAGACCTTTTTTTTTAGTGTTGTGGCAGTGCTGCTTAAAAGTAAGTGCTCTGTCCAATGTTACTCCCAGGTATTTTGGGCTGTTTGTATGTTTCAGCTCTTCCCCTTGCCACATGACTCGGAGTTTCCGTTTGGCTTGTTTGTTCCTAAGATGGAAGGCGGATACTTGAGATTTACTAGGGTTTGGTTTGAGATTATTGCCGTCGTAATAGGCAGAAAGTTCTGTTAAGGCTCCTGTGAGATTCTCCCCCACTTGTTCAAAGGTTTCATCCTGTGTGGCCACTGCTGCATCATCAGCACATATGAACATCCGTGTCTGGCGGCTGATGGGAAGATCATTGGTATAGATGTTAAATAATATTGGAGCCAAGACACTACCCTGTGCAAGTCCATTTTTCTGTGTCCTCCATCGGCTGTTTTTAGATTGTAAGGTTACATAGTAGCGTCTGTTTTGTAACAGACATTGCACGAACATAGAAAGGGTGTAGTCCTTAGTGACATTATACACTTTCTGGGTAAGCAACTTATGGTTAACTGTGTCATATGCAGCGCTGAGATCCAGGAATGCGACCCCAGTTACTTCTCCTCTCTGATAGCCGTCTTCGATGTATTGTGTGAGATTAAGGATTTGGCCACAGCATGATCTTCCTGGTCGGAATCCAGCGTGTTGAGGACACTCATCACAGCACTCCTCGATCCGACAAGTGGTGCAGTTTTCGCGGTTCCCGTGCGGAGCCTCCGGGCCACCGCAATCTGCCCTCGGCCGAACCCAGACGGACCTCACACCTTCCCCACTCTACACACAGACAGCACGCTCGCCGGTACTATGCGGACCGTGCGTCTGTCCGACTGGCAGTCGCTCCACGCCAGGTGGCGCTGCTACCTACTGCACGGCTCTGTGTAGACAGTAGGTCGGTCGTCGTAACGTTGCGGCTGATTATTGTGCCTTACTACTCTGATGATAACACCATCGCACAACCAGGATAAACATCGCCCTTCTGTGGATTACTGGGTGGCACGATCCACTACTGATTAATGTGTCTGCAGTTGTCAGTTTCCGAAAACTTCCGCATATCAGTCGTTTGCGTTGTTCATTAAATAGGGTCGCGGTAGCTGTAGTTAGCCTCATCAGTCGCGGGGTATCAAATAGGATACTTTTAAGTTTTATTCTTTTCTCTGACGCATTTGCATTTGAACTTTGTGTGGCCTGTGGTATCATGTAAATACGAGGGCAGTTCAATAAGTAATGCAACACTTTTTTTTTTTCTGAAACAGGGGTTGTTTTATTCAGCATTGAAATACACCAGGTTATTCGCCAATCTTTTAGCTACATAACACTATTTTTCAACGTAATCTCCATTCAATGCTACGGCCTTACGCCACCTTGAAATGAGGGCCTGTATGCCTGCACGGTACCAGCTGTGCACGGCCGGCCCGCACGCGGGAGATCAGACAGTCTTGCTTGACCTTGCGGCGATGATGACACACGCTTTGCCCAACGACTCACCGTGCTTTTGTCCACTGCCAGATCACCGTAGACATTCTGCAAGCGCCTATGAATATCTGAGATGCTCTGGTTTTCCGCCAAAAGATGGTTCAAATGGCTCTGTGCGCTATGGGACTTAACTACTGAGGTCATCAGTCCCCTAGAACTTAGAACTACTTAAACCTAACTAACCTAAGGACATCACACACATCCATGCCCGAGGCAGGATTCGAACCTGCGACCGTAGCGGTCACGCGGTTCCAAACTGACGCGCTTAGAACCGCACGGCCACACCGGCCGGCTCCGCCAAAAGAAACTCGATCACTGCCCGTTGTTTGCAACGCACATCCGTTACAGACGCCATTTTAACAGCTCCGTACAGCGCTGCCACCTGTCGGAAGTCAATGAAACTATACGAGACGAAGCGGGAATGTTTGAAAATATTCCACAAGAAATTTCCGGTTTTTTCAACCAAAATTGGCCGACAAAAAAAATGTGTTGCATTACTTATTGAACTGCCCTCGTAGACTTCGCCACCTGCGGCAGCTGACTTATACGTTCTTCTGTCGAGCAATATGAGGGGCCAACACTAATTGTTCAAATGTGTGTGAAATCTTATGGGACTTAACTGCTAAGGTCATCAGTCCCTAAGCTTACACACTACTTAACCTAAGGACAAACACACACACACACACACCCGTGCCCGAGGGAGGACTCGAACCTCCGCCGGGACCAGCCGGACAGTCCATGACTGCTCGGCTAATCCCGCGCGGCAACACTAATTGGAAGGTTCGGATTACCCGACTGCACGGTGAAGACATTTGTTTTTCTAATTACATGTGTTTTCACATGCTTCGTGTTGTGTCTAGACAAGACAGTCTAGACACAGGGCGAGGAAGCCGAAAAGGCACGCGCTTAATTCACGCAGGCTTGCTTAGGTCTGAAACAGGATACGTAATGAATGCTATAAACAAAGGTACGTAGCTGCTGGAATACTTAACTTTAATCCATCATTTGTATACAGCATTCTTGATGATACAAGTGAGACTCTCTCTAGATACATGCAATGTAATGCTAATGGCGCCTTGCTAGGTCGTGCCCATGAACTTAGCTGAAGGCTATTCTAACTGTCTCTCGGCAAATGAGAGAAAGGCTTCGTCAGTGTAGTCGCTAGCAAAGTCGTCGTACAACTGGGGCGAGTCCTAGTACGTCTCTCTAGACCTGCCGTGTGGTGGCGCTCGGTCTGCAATTACTGACAGTGGCGACACGCGGGTCCGACATGTACTAATGGACCGCGGCCGATTTAAAGCTACCACCTAGCAAGTGTGGTGTCTGGCGGTGACACCACACTTTGACATTATATTAAAACTGTACAGATATATTTCAGTTAATACCGAACTGTAAACTAATGCTATAACGGATTTATCGACTTTAAACTGGAAGGTACCATATGTGATACCTCGTGACTCAATGCCGACTTTGTTTATGTAGTTGAATTGTGGTTCTACTTTTTTCCTGAGTTCGTTGACAGAAATAATCCAGATGAGTCTAACACAGAGTTTGATGAACCTGATGATGAAGATGCAAACTGATCAAATGTGAAGAAGGGCGTAAGAAGAGGAAATTGTGCATCTTGCTCAAAATCGAGAAAGAGTTCTGGAAGCATGCAAATGAGAAACAATAATGTTTGCCATTTTCAGTTTCCCAGTAACTTCCAATCTAACATCACTGCCAGCAACTGAGCAGTCACAGACGAACTCAGGAAGCCATTTGAATATACTTCCAAATACTGTCTCGGTTCATTTTTTGAGGATATGTCTCATTTCAGAAATATTAGGAGCTTCATAAAAACAGGAAAATAGCTTCATTCTACTATAGGGAAAGTGCACAAGTTTTGGGAAGTCAGTATTGTTGCAACACTTTTGGGCGTACGACAACGAAGAATGTACTGGGAAAAGAAAACTGAATGGCTCTGAGCACTATGCGACTTAACTTCTGAGGTCATCAGTCGCCTAGAACTTACCTAACTAACCTAATGACAGCACACACATTCATGCCCGAGGCAGGATTCGAACCTGCGACCGTAGCTGTCCCGCGGTTCCGGACTGAGCACCCAGAACCGCTAGACCACCGCGGCCGGCCAAAAAGGAAAACTAGGTACATACTAGCTGCAGATAATGTTTCAGGGGACAGGGTTTACATTCCGAGGAATTAACTGCCATTGGTTAAGGAGCTACAACTGCTGAATGTTTAGATACCAAGTTTGTAGAAGAGGCGAGGCTAATCGAATGTTGCGCGAACATTGAACCAGACAAACGCGCAGCGGCTACCGGCATGCTCGTACGTTAATTTAACGGCACGCGCAAGATTCGAGTTTTCTAAAACGGTCGAGAAGTGCCACGTGCAGAGCAGCATAGGTTACATCTGAGCACGCACTGCAATCGTGCGAAAGATAAGCAAAATCGGTGGGTGACCGTTTTTGTGCGTGCTTCCCTTGTAAGAGCGAATATTTTAGTGTCGGAGAATGTGGCGCCAGTTCGATTGCGAGGCGGTGTAATCGTTAATAGTAAGTCACCATTATTCTTCCGAGTACTCGAATGGGGCAACAGGAGCCGGTCGACGTCGCCTGTAGAGAAGCGACTGGAGGCCCTGAGGAATAGTGATGGGGAGCTCGTGAATGAGTCGTTCAAATGAACGCTTCACTCCAGTGAAGTGTGAACTAACCATTCAATTTCAATGAACTGGTGCTTCAAACTCTTCACAGATAGCACATTCCACACTTTTTTCTTGTTCACTCACTCTCTTCCCCTCTCCCTCACCCACTACATCGGCGCTACGTCACTTCACTTCAGTCCTCCCTCTACTGCCTGTCGACGAATCGAACGGTGTTTGTTGGGAACGATAGGTTTACGAGGGTTTGGAGAGGTGAGGGGCGAGGGGAATGCAGCGTCAGCTGCTTCCTGCAGTGCTGACATCATTACCCGTGACTATTTGTGCAGTTAAACTTCGCGTCTACGGGTAACCTACCGTTGGCAGCGCTTGCAGACAAATGAAAATTAAAGATACAAACGAAGAGGCTGGCTGTGTGAGCACGCATGAAAATAAGAGGTTTGTTAATAACACTGAAAGAGGGATTTTACCTGAAATCGTACCAATGACTACAGGTGACAGTTTACGTTTTGAATCTGGAGGGTTATTATTCTCAACAAAAATAAATTCTACAGGAAAACTTCTGAATAATTACTTAACGTAGGTATATAGACTATGTGATGGTGGTAAACGTACTCATTCTATTTTGGATTAAATTTTAAAAGGAACATAAAATTGGACTGCATTTCGCTGGTAGCCCTAGTTTTCTGTCCGTGAATACAACAAATAAAGTTTAATTAGGCAGATAAAGACTTTTTTGGGCGCTTCATGGGAAAATGTCGAGCAAGATTAAATGTAATACCTTCTTTATATGTGACAGGCTTCTCTGTTTATCTTTCCTTTGTCCCCCTCAACCACGCTCTATTAAGTTAAATCAGACGCTGTAAGAGCGTAAAACGTTGCGTGCACGTTACTGCATAGTGCGCCCACCTGTTGGTAAACTTATGAAGTATTACGAAGTTTTATTGTACGAGCGAGGAGAAGCGAGCGTAGCCGCGGCTGAGCGGCGAACTGGGCAACTTCGCCAGGCCTCCGTACTTCACGAATGAACTACTTCATTTGAACGCTTCACGGCAAAGAGTGAAATGAATGAAGTAGTTCACGGGAATGAACGAGTTATACCCACCTCTACTGAGGAAGGCTGCCGGGAGAACTGAGTTGCTCGTCTGTCTGTGTGTGCGCAGGCACCCCGCCGTCGGTGCAGCACATGTGCTCGCAGCTCATCAAGGACAGCCTCAAGATGACCATCCAGAAGAAGCGGGAGGCGACCGGCTCGGCGCTGCTCGACGACGGCGCGTACGGCCCGGAGCGGGGGCCCAAGGCGGCCAAGCGCGACGGCGACGACGAGGTACGTACTCCGGTGTCCGGCACGGCCGTCGCCGGATAAATCTTCCCAGCAGGGGGCATAACTGTAAAGCTGCCCATTTTGATATAACCCAGCTTCCCAGGAACTTCGCCGGAGGAGGAGTCACAACAAGCCAGCACTTGCCTCGCCTCGGCTTACCCGTGGATACTCCACCGTTCCTGAGAGAACGGCGGTCACAGTCCTCCACGTACTTTAGGCGCCTTTCAGCGATTAAGTAGTTCTACCGACGTGGTCGCACAGTCGTTACCTTCGCGGCCTCACACTTTTGAACAACTTTTTATTTTTTTTTCTCATTTTTATCTTCCCGTGTCCGTAAACGAATGTTTTCCGACGTATACTGAAATAACGTTCTCCGTACTCGTCAGTAAATTGTATGTCTGGTGAACGGTTTAAAAAAAATTAGAAAACTATTTGAAATTTCTTTGAATTACTTGGAATTCCCTTAGTGTATCTCGATTCGTGGTCAACAACAAGCACCAGTTTCTTGTTAAAGTGATCCTTTATGCCTGGTTTGCCGTGAAATTATTGCCAACACGTGAAATGTCGAGCAGTGTTGACGGTGCTTCTCTCCCGGATGAGATCCGCGCGAAGAAATGTCACCGTGGCAAACGCACCTTCGCGCGAGCCTCGTCGTGTTCGGAATTCCTTTGTTCCGAATGTCTCTGCGATCGATAGTCTCCAAAGGAATACACCAAATCTTCGTGAACAATAAACAACAATAATTAATGGAAGAATTAAGTATAAGAACGTGATAATTTAAAAAGATTGTAATCCCTGAAAATAGCATAGAGAAGTACATTATACGAGGTATGTCCACAAAGTAACTTCCGTTTCGTTATATAAAACAAACGTATACAGATACAGCAAAAATATTTATTGTACAAAAATCTACAACTGTTAAACTACTCTTCTTCGTAACTTCCGAAATTTTGTAGGCACAAGTTTTTGCATGCCATCCTCATAGGTTGCCGCCTGTGTATTCAACCGTGTCTTAACACGTTCTTTCAGCTCGTCATCGTCGCTCAAGTGTTGACCACCGAGGACAGATGTTAGGTGTAAGGAGAGATGAAAGTCGCTAGGAGCGAGGTCCGTGCTGTACGGAGGATGGTCTAACGCGTCCCAGCGAAATTCCCGTAACACTTCTTTCGTCACATTCGCCGTGTGAGGTCGGGGATTATCGTGGAAAAAGCAACACCTTTTGGCAGTAACCCTCGGCGCTTGTTCTATATTGCACGGCGCAATTTCTTAATGGTTTTGCAGTAACAATGTGCACTGGTTGTTTGGCCTCGTGATAATAAATCAATCAGCAAAATGCCTTTTCTGTCTCAAAGAACGGTGCACATGACTTTTAGAGGTGTCATGATCTGCTTAGGCTTATTCTTCGTTGGGGATGAAGTCTGCCTCCATTCCACTGATCGCCGTTTTATTTCAGGGGTGTCGTACGATACCCAAGTTTCATCCCCCGTGACTATCCGAGAGAGAGAGAACCACCGCCCTCTTCGTTGTAGCGTGTCAAAACTGAATTGCAATGCCCGTCCGTTGTTTTTTGTGTTGTTCACTAAGAACTTTGGGTACCCAATGTGAGTAAAGTTTTCCAAATTTTAGGTTTTCCGTAACAATTTCACGAATTAGTAATCGTGAGATTTGCGGAACTTCCATAGCAAGGGCACTAAGTGTAAACTTACGGTTGTGCTTAATCTTCTCTTCAGTTGTGTGAACCAGTTCATCAGAAACCACAGACGGGCATCCAATTCGTTCTTCATCGTGCACTTCATTATGTCCTTCATCGAACAGTCTGACCCATCTTCTAACCATTGAATTTTGTCCGTAAACCTCGCAGATTTGCCGATGAATTTCCTTTGGTTTAACTTTCTTTGGATTTTCAAAACGAACCACAGATCTGAGTTCACACGCAGCGGCATTCTCAATTACGCATGACGTTATAAAGAAGCACAACAAAGCACACACCTCGGCAGCAGCGATCTGAAAATGGCGTACATGTCTTCTCCTCGAGTCAGAGCAACCGCCGCGCATGCTCGGATCTGCGACCGTAGCGCTGCCGCGGATAGAAATACAAACGGATCTTACTTTGTGGACGACCCTCGTAATTATTGTGAAACTCAGTCCGCCTGCTCAGTCGAATCGCAACGTGCTTGTCTCCCACGCAGCGGGCCCGGGATCGATGCCCGGCCGGGCTGGAGATTTTCTCCGCTCGTTGAGACTGGGTGTTACCAACGGTGCCATACGATCGATCATTTCATTGTGAAACGCAATTGTAATTTTACAGTAAGTATAACGCCATTGTATCGCCTAACTTAGTAAGAAACAGTCGTATAGTAAGCTTCTACGGACATCGGTAGAAAATTGGATACAAATAAAAGCAGTACACGGGTTTAGAACACGGAGCACAAAACTGTGAAACTGCGACGCTACCCACTGCACCGCCACTTTCGCTGACATTATCGCGCGCTAGAACGCATCTGGCTTCGAAAACTTCGACTGTCGGTTTCTTTTTTGAGAAACTGTCGAGTATTTACGGATAAGCCGAGACACGTGTTAGCTTCTTTACTCTCCTCTTCCACTGAGCGAAGCTTGCGGAAAATCTGGTTGTGTTCTGCTCGTGCGTCCGCGTGCTTGAAAGTGTACCGTGCGCCAGCAGCCGAGTTTCACAAAACTCGTATTACTGCAAGCGACTGCTAGTTATCCATCTAGTATTTTAAGGTATATCACTATTATATGTAGACGGTATGCAAAGCACATAATTTGAACTGTGTGTGAAGGCATCACGTATTGGTGACAAATGAAAATTTGTGCCAGACTGGCGTTCCAACGCAGATCTGCAGCTTCTCGCAAGCGCTCGCCTTGAACACGTAGGGTATCTGAACACACGCTTCCGAGACCAATCCAAACATTCATATGTCATACTGTCGAGGGCCAAAATGACAATCCTAATACCAACGCGAAATACGTTTGTTCCTTGAAAGCCTGAGTGGGAAAGCAAGTGAAGTTGCAAGTGATAGGGTTGTAGACAGTATGACGTACGGAAGTCTTGCGGGCTGGTCTTGCAAGCGTACTCGGACAGCTGAGATGGTTACGGCGACCACTCGCGACGAAAGGGAAGTTGGGGTTCCGGTACAATTTTCACATGCCACCAATAGGTAATATCTTCACACCTAATGCAGGTAAAGTCAAAAAGATTGTGCAACTGTGAACAAATTTCATAGAGTTATGAACTTATAATTAGCCTACTGTTTATGGAAAGCCAAAGCTTTCGTTGTAATTGTTTCTTTTGGTACGGCGAACCAAGTACGGCATCTTAAATGTTTTTGGTAAACGCATTTATAAATCCGTCTATAGTTTTGAATCTGATTGCACATATGAATGGAAACTAACTGAAGGGAAAGTTATTTAGCTATTCTTGGACAAGCAGAGAACACTGACACTCCCAAGTCTTTATATTTGAACGGTGTACTCCTCGCACAGAAGAACTGTGCTGGAACTCCTGCAATAAGAATCGGTTCTTTGTTGCCTTAGTACGAGGCTGAAAGGTGATGTGATGGAGTGCGTCGATCCTTTCGTCAGATAAATTTCTGGGCAAATCATTTATTTAAGTTGTGTTTCACATAAATTTCCTCAGCATGTTATAGTCTTAGGTAGAGATTTCAATTTACCAGATATACACTGGGACACTCAAATGTTTATGACGGGTGGTAGGGACAGACCATCGAGTGACATTATTCTGAGTGCACTATCCCGAAATTACCTCGAGCAATTAAACAGAGAACCAACTCGTGGAGATAACATCTTGGACCTACTGATAACAAACAGACCCGAACTTTTCGACTCTGTAAGCGCAGAAGATGGAATCAGTGATCATAAGGCCTTTGCAGCATCCAATATGGAAGTAAATAGGAATATAAAAAAAGGGAGGAAGGTTTATCTGTTTAGCAAGAGTAATAGGAGGCAGATTTCAGACTACCTAACAGATCAAAACGAAAATTTCTGTTCCGACACTAACAATGTTCAGTGTTTATGGAAAAAGTTCAAGGCAGTCGTAAAATGCGTTTTAGACAGGTACGTGCCGAATAAAACTGTGAGGGACGGGAAAAACCCACCGTGGTTCAACAACAAAGTTAGGAACCTACTGCGAAAGCAAAGGGAGCTTCACTGCAAACTTAAACGCAGCCAAAACCTTTCAGACAAACAGAAGCTAAACGATGTCAAAGTTAGCGTAAGCAGGACTATGCGTGAAGCATTCAGTGAATTCGAAAAAAATGCTATGTACCGACTTGACAGAAAATCCTAGGAAGTTCTGGTCTTACGTTAAACCAGTAAGTGGATCGAAACAACATATCCAGACACTCTTGGATGATAATGGCATTGAAACAGAGGATGACACGCGTAAAGCTGAAATACTAAACACCTTTATCCAAAGCTGTTTCACAGCGGAAGACCACACTGCAGTTCCTTCTCTAAAGCCTCGCACGAACCAAAAAATGACTGACGTCGAAATAAGTGTCCAAGGAATCGAAAAGAAACTGCAATCACTCAACAGAGGAAAGTCCACTGCACCTGACGGGATACCAATTCGATTCTACACAGAGTACCCGAAAGAACTTGCCCCCCCTTCTAACAGCCGTGTACCGCAAGTCTCTAGAGGAACGGAATGTTCCAAATGATTGGAAAAGAGCACAGATAGTTCCAGTTTCCATGAAGGGTCGTCGAGCAAATGCGCAAAACTATAGGCCTATATCTCTGACATCGATCTATTGTAGAATTTTAGAACATGTTTTTTGCTCGCGTATCATGTCTTTTCTGGAAACCTAGAATCTACTCTGTAGGAATCAAGATGGATTCCAGAAACAGCGATCGTGTGAGACCCAACTCGCTTTATTTGTTCATGAGACCCAGAAAATATTAGATACAGGCTCCCAGGTAGATGCCATTTTCCTTGACTTCCGGATGGCGTTCGATACAGTTCCGCACTGTCGCCTGATAAACAAAGCAAGAGCCTACGGAATATAAGACCAGCTATGTGGCTCGATTGAAGAGTTTTTAGCGAACAGAACACAGCATGTTGTTCTCAATGGAGAGACGTCTGCAGACGTTGAAGTAACCTCTGGCGTGCCACAGGGGAGTGTTATGGGACCATTGCTTTTCACAATATATATAAATGACCTAGTAGATAGTGTCGGAAGTTCCATGCGGCTTTTCGCGGATGATGCTGTAGTATACAGAGAAGTTGCACCATTAGAAAATTGTAGCGAAATGCAGGAAGATCTGCAGCGGATAGGCACTTGGTGCAGGGAGTGGCAACTGACCCTTAACATAGACAAATGTAATGTATTGCGAATACATAGAAAGAAGGATCCTTTATTGTATGGTTATATGATAGCGGAACAAACACTGGTAGCAGTTACTTCTGTAAAATATCTGGGAGTATGCGTGTGGAACGATTTGAAGTGGAATGATCATATAAAATTAATTGTTGGTAAGGCGGGTACCAGGTTGAGATTTATTGGGAGAGTCCTTAGAAAATGTAGTCCATCAACAAAGGAGGTGGCTTACAAAACACTCGTTGGACCTATACTTGAGTATTGCTCATCAGTGTGGGATCCGTACCAGGTCGGATTGACAGAGGAGATAGAGAAGATCCAAAGAAGAGCGGCGCGTTTCGTCACAGGGTTATTTGGTAAGCGTGATAGCGTTACGGAGATGTTTAGCAAACTCGAGTGGCAGACTCTTCAAGAGAGGCGCTCTGCATCGCGGTGTAGCTTGCTGTCCAGGTTTCGAGAGGATGCGTTTCTGGATGAGGTATCGAATATATTGCTCCCCGAGGAGATCACGAATGTAAAATTACAGAGATTCGAGCGCGCACGGAGGCTTTCCGGCAGTCGTTCTTCCCGCGAACCGTACGCGACTGGAACAGGAAAGGGAGGTAATGACAGTGGTGCCTAAAATGCCCTCCGCCACACACCGTTTGGTGGCTTGCGGAGTATAAATATAGATGTAGATGTGGAAGGTAGCCTTGGTAAAATTTGAGCGCAATTAGGCGACGGCGTAATCGAAAAGTTTAGGTCTCAAATACATTTACATATTTTGGATTTTTTTTTTTTTTTTTACTGACTTTATTAGTGGCTTGTAACAACACATTCGCAAACATCCCACAAACGGCTTGTTTCCGGATCGTTGTTGGGTAATTTTTCCCTTCTGCTATTATATACAGCCACCTCTGCCAGTTTTCGCTTCAAATTATGATACAGGCTATACACAGATTTTGCTCTTTGATGGCTGCGGCACTCCTCTCAACTTCTTGCCCAAGACAGCCGCTTGTGTCATTTCGGCACTAAACCGGTGTCGGCTGCACCAGGCAGACAACCACACGACCAGCAACGTACAACTGCTGCCAAGCCAAACTTTTAGTTGCTACCACACGTTTCTATTCTCATTTATGTTGCACATAAGATGCTGTGAAATCGGATCAATGTTTTGGAAATGCGCAGTAACTTTTAAATGTTTCAGCTTCACACAGAATTCGGTTCTAGCGAGAAAATAGTTTTAAAATTGTTTCCAGCAGTCTCATATGAATTTTCAAACTTTGCAGCTGACGCCCGAAGACGAAGAAAGGCGAAGAAGGCGAAGAGAACGAAACAAAATCGCTGCGACGAAGTGTAGGCTGAAGAAGAGGGAGAGGACCGTGAATCTAGTACAGGTAAGCTCGGATACATACTGATTCACGCCGAAACACGTGCGCAAACATGGCACCAGAAATGAGGTCGAAACAACATATGTACAAGAATAATACTGCTGAAAATTCTTTGTCTGTAGGCAGGAGAAATTCTGTTACTAGAGTTGCTGTAGACACCACATGTTAACATTTAATCGAACATAGAGTAAAACTAACAATGATGTTTATGTACGGTGTAATAATAACAACAGATATAGGGTTGTTCATCGTAAATCATTACTTGGCAATATCTGCATATGTTCTTCCAATTCATTCCCTTCATATGTAAAGGACAAATACACAGTTCTGTGCAACCATTGATTCAATTTTGCTGATAATATCAACTTCAATCTTCCACCAAATACAAGATAAATCTAAAAACATAACAGTCTCTCATGAAAAATAGCTTCTTGATTCTCTTACATTAGTAATGTCTGCAGTTAAAAACTACACATTATCATAATAGTATGTTTTACAATAAAAAGTAAAATATTTAACTCAGTCAGATTTTTAACATGCAAAATTATTTGCAAAATTTTGTGAAATATTAATTTTCAACAATTACTTTGCAAATATACTAATTCGTGCTTAGGTGCTTCATTATTTAAATAACTAGCATTTACAGAGGCTTGGTTCTAAAGTTGATTCATTTGGTACCTGGAACTATCTTATGAACCATGTTAAACATTATTATCTATTAAGCCATCTACAGTTTTAATAATTCGTCATAGCGTTAGACAGTGTTTATTTTAAGGACTTCCTATTCCTTAATTTTGTATAAAAATAACTCTACTACAAAATCACAGTAGTGTTTGTAAATTTCACATCTTTAATTACAAATCCATAATATGTTATTAAAATATGATCATTGCAGTGATACATTATGATCATCATCAGTAAGCAAATAATTCACAGCTCTTCCACACGACATTAAGTAATGGATAATAGGTAGTCATATAATAGTGATACAACACCTGATACACAGTACTGAGCAATACAATAAACAAACCACGTATTGGATACTCTTATACTAAAACCAAGGCTGCTACATTAAAGTGGTGTTTTTGCCCTCCTGTGTTTTCTTCGCTGTGCTCCGTTTAATTTTGTATTTGGCCATCAATTACTATTTTTGGAGTCATTGAAAATAAGTGATGAAGATTATTAAGCAATTTTTAAACCAAGATGTCACCCCTGCTATTGTATACAAAAGCTCCGATTACACGCAACTCTTGCAAAAATTCAATAGTAGACTCCTAATCCTCCATCTCCCACCTCAACAAACGACCACGAAATACATTCCCTGACAAAAAAAGGCCAACCGTCCATAAGGGGGCTGGCGTTGGAGGAGGTGGAGACGAAACTTCGTGGGTTGAGAGGTTATGTGATGTTATTTCAGTGATTAGAAAATCAAGCTAAATTTGCCAATAACTTGGCGGTATCAGCCCTGCTATTTCTATGACGTTTCATTGCCTGTGACGTGGATGAATCCACTGATTCGGTTGATAACGGGGTCATAGAACTGTTGTACCCTCTGCTGAGTCACAGTGGCCCACAACTGTTGTAACTGGTCCTCGATAGTCCGAACAGCGGCACTGTAATGGATTTGACGTCCGAGCTGGTCCCACACTTGTTCTGTTCGGTACAAATCTGGAGACGTTGCTGGTCGGTCGGTCGATTTAGTGGAAGGGACCAAACGCCGAGGACATCAATCCCATTGGATTGGGGAAGGATGGGAAAGAAAGACAGCCATGCCCTCTCAAAGGAACCATCCCAGAATTTGCCTGAAGCGATTTAGGGAAATCGTGGATGACCAGACGTGGCTTTGAACAGTCGTCCTCCCGAATGCGACTCCACTGTGCCGCCTCGCTCGGTGAGACGTTGCTGCTGGCCGAGCAGTTCGTAGAGAAGTGTGCCACGTGTAGGTGACCAGTGTCCTGCTGGAGGATGGCACGACGATTCTGTCGCATGTGAGGCGACACACGAGACCGCGAGATGTCCATGAAAAACGGTGGAAGAGTGCGACTTCTCCCCCAGGTCACCGCCATCGATGGTCCGAACCGCAGCTCATCGCTCGACACGAAGGAACACCATTGGTCGACAGTCGTCGCCTGTCAGTCACGGCAGCTGTTTGCACCGTAGTGTTAACAGAAACTTGCGCGTGGGACACTAATTCCCAAGCCTGGCTGCTGCTAGTCTCTGACCAGTGATGCGGTACGGCACGGAATGTTTTCCTGTGCAGGCAGTTCATTACTTGTCCTTCGATGATAGGTACAGACAAGAAGGGACAACAGTGTGCTTACAAGGGAACCTCCCCATCGCACCCCCCTCAGATTTAGTTATAAGTTGGCACAGTGGATAGGCCTTGAAAAACTGAACACAGATCAATTGAGAAAACAGGAAGAAGTTGCATGGAACTGTGAAAAAATAAGCAAAGTATACAAACTGGGTCGTCCATGCGCAAGATATGCAATATTATGGGCACTGTCAGGCGAGGAGCTCCGTGGTCCCGTGCTTAGCGTGAACAGCTGTTGAACGAGAGGTCCTTGGTTCAAATCTTCCCTCGACCGAAAATTTTAACTTTTTATTTTCAGTTTATGTGAAGAACTCTTATGTTTTCATCACTTTTTTTGGAGTGATTATTACATCCACAAGAAAACCTAAATCGGGCAAGGTAGAAGAAACTTTTCACCCATTCGCCAAGTGTACTAGTTAGGTGGGTCGACAACATATTCCTGTCATGTGACGCACATGCTGACACCAGTGTCGTATACAAAATATCAGACGTGTTTTCCTGTGGAGGAATCGGTTGACCTATGACCTTGCGATCAAATGTTTTCGGTTCCCATTGGAGAGGCACGTCTTTTCGTCAACTAATCACACGGTTTTGCGGTGCCGCAAAACACAGACACTAAACTTATTACAGTGAACAGAGACGTCAATGAACGAACGGACAGATCATAACTTTGCGAAAATAAAGAAAGCAAAATTTTCAGTCGAGGGCAGATTTGAACCAAGGACTTCTCGTTCCGCAGCTGTTCACGCTAACCACGGGACCACGGAGCTCCTCGCCTGACAGTGCCCATAATATTGCCTATCTTACGCATAAGGACATCACACACATCCATGCCCGAGGCAGGATTCGAACCTGCGACCGTAGCAGTGGCGCGGTTCCAAGAGCATTGCAACTCTAATCGTTTACATACATGCCGCTGGTGTATATGTACACAAAGTGTCTTTTGGATGCTTCCCTTTTTTAGCCAGGCTTGGTATAGTGGAAGAATCAATTTAGCAGAAGAATCAATTTAGCAAAAATTACAACGTGAAAGCTGCAACAAATAAAATAAATGACTACGACAAGGAAATAAAACTTGGGATTTATTGGTTAACATCATTGTAACCCACAAACAGAGGCTCAATCCCTCAAACCGGTAGTATGGCAGGTAAGAATTTAATATCCGAAAGGAAAATATATTTATAAATAATTCCAATATCACGTGAATTGTTCGTAATCACTATTATCGCTCGTTAGTAGAAGTACCAAAGATAATGTTTAACGTCCGAATGATTAGGATGGTAAATCTCGATAATGGATTATGTCACCCGCTACAATAGTATGACGACATGGCTGAAAGCCGACTGTAGGTATACAAGTCCCAATTTCAACCAAAAAACACACGTACACGTACTTCTTCGTAGCTTAAGTGTAAACTCTTAACTGGACTTGCTGCTACATTGTTCTAGCTTTTATCACTCCTTAATTGGACTGAACACAATCGGCAGGTATCGTCATGCGCTTTTTGAGCTGTATAGCCCAGTGAGAGCATCACACGGTTTTTGTCTGCAGGAGTCCGAAATTCTGGAGACGCAGAACCACGACCTGAAGAGCCAGATTCAAGACCTGGAGGCGCAGCGGCGCCGGCTGATCGACATGCTGTCCATGCACACGCCCACCTGCCTCAAGAACTCGGGGGGTGCTCCGCCGACGGCTGGCTCAACAGGTGAGCAACTGAAAATGAGACTCCCTGCTGGGACATCTTCTGACTAGTTCCTCTCCTGTGGCAACCTCTCTATCCCAGAGCAGCACTTGCCCCAGCATCCTCGGTCATACTCCAATCTCTGTCTTACCCAACAATTTTTGCCCACTACTACCCTCTCCAGTACTAACAAATGTCCCACCATCAGGGCCAGTGGAAGGCTCAGTCAAAACACGTAGCCGCTTGTCTTGCCAAAGGCCAAATGATATCAGGGACGAACAAAAATGTTCCGTTCGAAGGGCGTACAATCCAGAATGGGTATGCCAATCAGACAACTTCGCCACAAACATTGAAGGAATGATCGCACCGATGCGCCAGGTTGCACATACCCATTTGGTGAAACTCCTTGTCCTGTTGCGCGAGGCAGTGCTGTGTGTCATCTCCCATCAGAAATCGTCGACCCCTCGAGGCCGTTTTCGAGGGACTGAAAGCGCGATAATCGCACGGGGAGATATTGTGGCTCCAGGGCAGTGCCTGCCACTTGTCTGCAATGAACGACCGATCGACTTCCGTCTCGTGTCGAACTGCGAACTTGGCGCACCATTCCACAGTGGTGGTCTCGAACAGATATGCTGCCCCGTGCACAGTCTTCATTCTTTTGTGGATGTCTACTGGTATTTGTCCCGCAACCGAGGAAAAAATCTCACATCGGTCTTGTTTGGACGCATTTGGTAATAATATCGCCATAGATCACGTTTCCGCATATACTGCACAAACATCAGAAAGACACAAATGCCACAATAATCCCTTGCTTACATGTCAGTGCTTATATACCTGCATCGCAGTCGCGCTGCGTTGCTTACTCGTTTATCCTGCCACAATGGAAACTTTTTGATTGCTCCTTATATGACGCGTGTGTGAAAATTTCCTCGCAAACCGGAGCGGCTTATCGTAAGTCAGGTGTTACCCCACATCCCTCTCCTTGCCGACTGTAGGGAGGACCTCCTCATCTCTAATCAGTCCACTTAATTTTTCTCCCTTCTCCTGTAACATATGATCTCAGATTCTTCGATTCTCATCTTTCACGATTTTTCCACAGTTCGTGATTGACTTTCGCACACGGCTAAACTCTAGACATACATTCTCACAAATGCCTTCATTACATGAAGGTCTGTTTGTCACTTCTCTTCATTTAGTGACACATACCCTTACTACCTTGACAGTGCACTATAAGTAAACCTACCCCTATTCCTGATTCTTAAAAAATTTAACTCCAATGTTTAAAACAGCTTGTTAATTATTTGTTGTTGCACTTGTAAAACTTTTACGGTTGAAGACACAAAACGCTGATTATGATGGTTTTATTAGTTTCAGGTTATTTACCGGTACTCTAATGAAAGACTCAAAACCTATCTGGGATGTTTATAGTCAAGGAAATTTGCTCTCCATTTTAAGAAAAGCTAGTTTTTCATGCATTTCAGCGGGAACTTTCAGTGATATATGTGAATAATGTCTGGAAATGTGTTGCGAATGGAGTTAGTAGTAAATAATTAATAAGTTAAAACGTCATGGCAAATGATGTAGTTTTACTGCACGAGTAGTGGAACTGTCGTAAGTGATAAACTTTTTTCCCTACTTTATTTTTTTGGGGATGTCAGGGAAATAAAGTTATGAAACCGTTCTAAAATAGTGTGTAAAGTTTGGTTTAAATCGCTAATTGGTCTCGCTCTCAAATACTGAATGAATATTGTACGTGTAATTTGCGTAACGTGAATTACACAGCATCGAGACAATAAAGATGTGCAAACAAATTAACAGGAGTGATTTTTTCACCTGTTTTATCCCAATAGCGTTACAATTAAGCTTTGTCGGCTTCGAAGCACTTGTCTCAGGAAACCACACAGCGCTGGAGACTGTTCTTCAACTCCTCATAGCACTGCTGGAACCCGGATACTGGAATTACCTTCATCCCGTCGGTTACACCCATTTGGATGTTATCGAGTGCCCCAATGCGACTTCCCTCGAAGTGCGTTTTCAATCGCGGAAAGAGAAAAGAGTCACAAGAACTCAAGTCGGGCGAATAAGTTGGCTCAGGACACACAGGAATGTCCTTAATGGCCAAAAAAATGGATTATTGAAAATGTTGACTGACAGGGCACATAGTCGTGATGCGACACCCAATTCTTTTGACATGTGGTTTCTGTTTAGTGTAATCCAGATTCAACTCTGCCCCAGCCGTCGTGACTATCAGCCGACGATCTGCACCACCGAAACCCCGGGGCCCTCGGCAGAATGCTGTCTCTATAGGCCTGCCAGTGTTTTGCGAACGTTTCCACTGTAGTGTGCCCGAGTACGAAACAAAATACGATCGCACAACATTGCTTGGTATGTAAGTCACTTACTGTCCGAATGAACAAGCGAAACATTCTCCACTGAAGAAAGCTCTACGGACAACGAATGTGACGCTAGTGCAGACAGTTACATACTCGTGACGTATCACGTGTTCACCTGCCTCTCCCCCGTCTCTAGCATTGCCAGACTGAACAGTGCTATCATTCTCATTACTTTATTTACATGTCATGTAGACATAGGTGCTATCTTGAGGCCAGTTTTCTAAGCTGTACCTTTATTATTGGAAAATTCCAGTTAGTAGACCGTACATTCTGAAATGTATATACACTCCTGGAAATTGAAATAAGAACACCGTGAATTCATTGTCCCAGGAAGGGGAAACTTTATTGACACATTCCTGGGGTCAGATACATCACATGATCACACTGACAGAACCACAGGCACATAGACACAGGCAACAGAGCATGCACAATGTCGGCACTAGTACAGTGTATATCCACCTTTCGCAGCAATGCAGGCTGCTATTCTCCCATGGAGACGATCGTACAGATGCTGGATGTAGTCCTGTGGAACGGCTTGCCATGCCATTTCCACCTGGCGCCTCAGTTGGACCAGCGTTCGTGCTGGACGTGCAGACCGCGTGAGACGACGCTTCATCCAGTCCCAAACATGCTCAATGGGGGACAGATCCGGAGATCTTGCTGGCCAGGGTAGTTGACTTACACCTTCTAGAGCACGTTGGGTGGCACGGGATACATGCGGACGTGCATTGTCCTGTTGGAACAGCAAGTTCCCTTTCCGGTCTAGGAATGGTAGAACGATGGGTTCGATGACGGTTTGGATGTACCGTGCACTATTCAGTGTCCCCTCGACGATCACCAGTGGTGTACGGCCAGTGTAGGAGATCGCTCCCCACACCATGATGCTGGGTGTTGGCCCTGTGTGCCTCGGTCGTATGCAGTCCTGATTGTGGCGCTCACCTGCAC
The DNA here is from genome assembly GCF_023864275.1 of Schistocerca cancellata. NCBI lineage: Eukaryota > Metazoa > Arthropoda > Insecta > Orthoptera > Acrididae > Schistocerca > Schistocerca cancellata. The sequence goes on from NC_064635.1 coordinate 214,430,130, forward strand.
GGCGCCAAACACGCATACGACCATCATTGGCACCGAGGCAGAAGCGACTCTCATCGCTGAAGACGACACGTCTCCATTCGTCCCTCCATTCACGCCTGTCGCGACACCACTGGAGGCGGGCTGCACGATGTTGGGGCGTGAGCGGAAGACGGCCTAACGGTGTGCGGGACCGTAGCCCAGCTTCATGGAGACGGTTGCGAATGGTCCTCGCCGATACCCCAGGAGCAACAGTGTCCCTAATTTGCTGGGAAGTGGCGGTGCGGTCCCCTACGGCACTGCGTAGGATCCTACGGTCTTGGCGTGCATCCGTGCGTCGCTGCGGTCCGGTCCCAGGTCGACGGGCACGTGCACCTTCCGCCGACCACTGGCGACAACATCGATGTACTGTGGAGACCTCACGCCCCACGTGATGAGCAATTCGGCGGTACGTCCACCCGGCCTTCTGCATGCCCACTATACGCCCTCGCTCAAAGTCCGTCAACTGCACATACGGTTCACGTCCACGCTGTCGCGGCATGCTACCAGTGTTAAAGACTGCGATGGAGCTCCGTATGCCACGGCAAACTGGCTGACACTGACGGCGGCGGTGCACAAATGCTGCGCAGCTAGCGCCATTCGACGGCCAACACCGCGGTTCCTGGTGTGTCCGCTGTGCCGTGCGTGTGATCATTGCTTGTACAGCCCTTTCGCAGTGTCCGGAGCAAGTATGGTGGGTCTTTTTTCCATTTCCAGGAGTGTATGTGATGTCTGTTCTTTCGGACAAGCCCAAACAACAGACACCATTTTTGATGCAGAAACCATTACAGATTAAGACACATAGGAATGACAGACATCAGCTGTGAGTGGGGATTTATTGAAGCCAGTGGGGAAATTCGAAAATTTGTGCCAGATCAGGATTCGAGTCTGGATCTCCTACTTATTAGGCAGGCGTTCTGACCGCTAAGCCACCTACACATAGTGTTCGTTGCGACTGCACGTACTAGCTTTAGCACGCTTCTCATCAGACCCAAACTCTCAGCTGATCGACACACTACCCAATCGGTGCCCACTCGCAGCCATTGTCTGTAATTCCTTTGTGTCTTAATTCGTAATGGTTGCTGGATCCAAAATGGTCTCTTTTTTTGGACATATCTGAAAGAACAGGCAGCACTTGTAGAGGGTGCGACAGGAGGCATGCTAGGGTAGTCTGTGCAGTTGCAACGCCCACTGTCTGCATGTCGGTCAGAACAAGAGACCGAGGTTCGAATCCTGGTCTGGCACAAATTTTCAACTTTCCCCCTCGATTTCGATCAGTGGCCACTCACATACAATGTCTGTAATTCCTTCGTGTCTTAATACTGAAATGTCTTGTCACTGAAGGACTATCTTGCACTGCAGGTACACAGTCCGGGGACAACTTTGGCACAAATGGCGACTCTCTGCCGCAGACCTACGAAGCGTTCATTGCGAGTAGCACCTACCACCAGCACCACCACCACCACCACCACAACCACCATGCCCAACAGCACCACCAGCACCAACCGGAGCAGCAGTACCCATCATCGTGCAACTATAGCAGTGGCTATCCCTCACCGGGGGCCGGTATTGATGGTGGCTGCATGGCTTAACGGGACCCTGAGCTCCGTATGAGAATCGAGGACCGTGGTAACCTTAATCTGTTGTAGAACTTGGATTTAAGATGTACACTATAAAAAATTGCTTCAGTGCTGGTGTCTACAAAGTACATAAAACCTATTTGTAAAATATCTGGCTTTAGTTCCATATGACAAATTGTTCAGTGCATTCAGCAAACAATGTAAACAACAGTTTGGGATACATCCTGAATTATAAAGTCATGTGTACCTCTCATGCTTCCAAAATAGTCATGTTCCACTGTTTTCATTTATTTTATCTTCATGTATGATTCTAAAATACGCAAAGTAGAATAAAATTTGAACTATATCCATAATTTCTCAAAGTATGTTAATGCTGCCTTAATTGTCTGAAGAACCCAGGTATTCTAAATATCCTACAAGAAAGAGTCAATACATCAAAGTGCCTTACCAGATTATAATTTTACCATTTTTGCAGAGCAAGCACATAATTGCTATCAGTGTCTAAAAATTTGTGAGAAAAATTCAGAAATTTCTGCTTTTAAGATTTCAGGAAAAAGTAATCACCAAGGTTCCATAAAGAATCGTCCATGTACACAGAACAACAGAAATGTCAGTTTTCAAACTGCACTGTGGCAGAAGTGAGTAAGTACTAATATGGCTTATTAGAGAACAATGTGTTATCAAGGACATTAAAAACTAAACTTGTCCATGATTTTCAAAATATTAACTCACAACATTTTTGTACCTTTTATATAACATTTGACACTTGTGATAATCTAATTGCTGTAACTGGAATGTGTGTGTGTGTGTGATAATCTAATTGCTGCAACTGGAATGTGTGTGTGTGTGTGTGTGTGTGTGTGTGTGTGTGTGTGTGTGTAAAGCACTATGATATTTTGTGAGTCAATTGTAAGAATATCACCAAAGCTGACCATATGAGAATTTGAGGTTTAGAAATGTCTAGCTTCTCTTTATGAAGATCAATGCCCTCATCGCAAATAGGACAATTAACATCATTATTCGAAAAAAAGTAAAATAAAATACACTCAGTCACTGATTGGTGTCTTCCCATTGTAGATGCTTTAGAAACAAGGGATGTGAACTGAGAGATCATTGTTTGCCACTGTTGAAATTCCAGTTACAGTTTCATATTTTATACTCATTCTTCGTGAAAAAAAGGAGTGTTATTTATATATTTTGTACTCTTTAATTTCTTATTGTTATTGCTGCTGCTTGTTAGCATCAGTGATAATCTTGATGTATGTTGAAACTGGTGCTTAACTTAGGTGCTACAAATTTCCTTAAAGGGGATTAAGACTTCTTTTATGTGTTCACTTTTCAGGCCTTTGCACTACTTTCAATGTTTATTTTTCTGTAAACACATTTCTGAAAGTCACTGAATTACTAAAATTACATTCTTCTTGCACAACATTTTGTGTGTTCGTCATGTGATTAATAGTCTTTGATAATTTATATTCTGTTAGAGCATTAAGAATAAAAATTTTATTCATATATTTGTATTGCAGCTATAATTCAACGTTGTTCTTTGTATTTTTTTTCAAAACCATTGCTGCAAGCAATTTTAGCATGTTTTATGTCCTTATGGTATCAGAACAAATGTGTAAAATAAATAAACTATATTGTAAGTGTGCATAGCCTATGTTCCTTTATTTACGAGATTAAGGTTAATGTTTGTAAAAATGCTTATTGTTTTTATTGTGTTTTATAAGAAGTTGTGTGTTGTGCTTGTATACAATAACTGTTTATATTTTAGTATAAAAGTTCATGTTAGAAAATAGGATGCAGACGTTAAGCTTCTATTTTTATAATTTTTTTTGCACAAGTTTTAATGAACCATAAGTAATTTTTATAAGAGTGATTTATTCTTCATTTAAACTAGTATAATAATGAGTCATATAGATCTTAAATTAATAACCACAAGTATTTGTATTAATAGTACAATTTTGTGTCTCTTAGTGCACTTGTAGCAACTGCTTCGTTAATTAGGTTGCACAAAATATTGAATTTAGCAGGTTGTCTGTTACAAGGCAGTTTTTTATATGTTTCAAAATTGTGTTTCATTGAAGCTTTTGCTCCAGTCATATATTAAAATATGGACTGCCTGCAAAATATGTGGAGCATTATGTGTGTGGGGATTGGGGATGCAGCTAAATCTAAAGAATCTGAAAAAAAACATAGCCACATCTCATACTGAATGTGTGCAACAAGAATTATGACTATACTTGTACCTATTTATAGAAACAATAACAGTTATTGCATTTCATACTGTTCCAAGCACTCCAGGTGTGTTATAGTCTCTACACATTGATTTTGTAGTATATATTAAGTATATTTCATTCTTGGTATCACATATTTAAATATATAGAACGGGCTTTTCCATTAGGATACTTCCATCACTTAGGCGTGCTTTTTGGATCAACAATTAATTTAATATCGTTAGTTTAGTAGCTATAAAAGGGTAGTAAACTGCTTTTCATTCTTCTGCAGAATTAATTTCTGAAAGAAACATGCTATGGTACCACCCTTAAAAGCTCTTCCAAGCTGAACTCATATGTAAATAGGAAAGGGAGTTAAGGAATCATTTTTTGAGGACACTAGGTTTCTGATGGTAAAGTATATGCAGTTGTAGAACACGGATTGAGTTGTATGATATGAGGCTATCCATGAACACAACAATACATTATTTCACTGACTATTCGAAACCCGTGAATGTAAATTTTTTTTGCAGTTTATATGAATCAACAGTGGAGACAACATTTTAATAAAGGTAAAACAACTATTGTAATTATACAGAATATAACAGCAAATAGAACAGTAAATTTCTCTCCTTTTTGAACTTGTTGCTACATTTGGTACAGAGAAATAGTAACATTTTTCTGCTGCACCTCAGTTTCTTCACACCTGACAATAACTGTAGTGTACACAAAGTACTATTTTTCAAAGCAAAAAGTATCACCAAAAATTTAATCAGAGAGCTTTTTTTGCAACGGAATGTTTATTGTTTAGGAATGACACAAATATATTTTGTAAATACCTAAACTAAGATGTGTCATTTGTATTTTGGAGGATGAGAGCCTCAGTCTTACCAAAGGAATATCTTCAAATTAACATTATTATTCCATGTGTGCTGAATCATTATATGCCATTTAGTTTTGATGGGGTCTTTTCTTCCATAAATGCTGATATTTCATTTTTGGTATCTGTTTTACCTCTAGTGTGATCAACAATTTTCCAAAATGGAAGTGCCTTAATTGTAAACAAATATTTTTGCAATGGATAGTGGTAAATTAATACAGGTCTGACCTGATTACCTCTTGTTAGGCTGTGTTATATGAGAATAATTTTTAGTGTTCAAAACACTCATTGCCATTCATTCTGTAACAACATTCTTGTCGTGTTTGCTTGAACAAATTTGACAAAGAAAGTTATAAGAAGCCATTAGTAGCAGTAACTTTAGCTCATCTTTTCTGATATCTGTTCTGATGCAAATTAATTTATGCTTTGAAATGTACACACATTCATGAGCTTCGTTCCTAATAATGTAGTGAAGTGAAAGATTGAGATAAAAGTACTGCTACTGTTTGTTATTGTTGGTATGAGAACAACAATAATTTTCTACATCAGCCTAGACTACTTTCTTGGTAACTGGCTGTAATTTCAATTTACATTCACTTTATGAGGTTCAATAATGGCAAACTGTTAAGTGATATAATCAGTGCTAATAAGAGATTTTTTTTACTTGGAACATTAGTTTAAATTATTTTAATTTACGTTATTATTGTCACTTCCAGAGAGGTCACTCATTAAGGTGTGTACTTTTGCATATACAACAAAACAGTTCTGAAGACGATCATCTTAATGAATCTGTAACAAGAAATTGACATAAAAATGTACAGCTTCAATATTATTAACAGAGTGAAATACATTTCTTCAACCATTCCAAATGAGAACTATGTCTGGTATGTCAAACAGCTGGTAATTCCATTTATAGATATTTTGAGTTTCTTTGTGTGGTATGTCACTGTGAGTGTTTCTTTGTATTCTGTGAACTTGTTGCCAAGGATGTGGTTGTTTACTAAATAACACTCTGCTTTACGAATATATGTAATGTGAAATTGTGCACATTATAAAAATATATACTCTGACAATAGAATCAAGTTAATCTGAAGTCAGTACATCATGAGTAAATAATTAATTCCAATGCTGACAACACAGCATAAAAAATGTAACACCTTGAGGTGTACATTTTATAAACATAGATAAAAGTAGATTGCTCAGGTGAAGCAGATTGCACCCTTTCCCTTACATGTCAAAGAAGTATTGTTTATTGCTTGTCTTAATTTTTTTCATCTGCTTATGAATTCATTCGAATAGTATAACACAAACTTTGTTTTAAACTGTTTCATCAGCATATGTATGCATTGTAATACAGTAACACAATAAATTGTTGAAACTCAAGACTTCAGCAGAGCAAGTATCAAAAGTTTTATTAAAGAAATGTTTATAACACTATACACAAATAAAAATCACAAAAATCTGTTTTATATAATATCTATCAAGTTGCTTATTAGCAGTTAATTCTAAAATGTATAATTTCAAGCTTTTACTAAATTACCTTTTTATATGTAATAGAATGGTAACAGTAAGTGTTTTGTACAAATACATAAAATTGATAGTTTGTTGCCTACTGCTTGGTTTGTCAGAGTGCAGAATCATTCCTTTTATCTCAGTGTTGTATTAAGTACTTCAGTACCTGGAAGCTGTGGGCTTTAAAAGTTATCTGGAAAATAATGGACCACATGTATTTTTTCTATAATTAAAACACTGTATGTAATAAAACTATTTCTTACCTCTATATTTTGTCTGTTATAATTCATGTTTGTGAAATAGATCCCACTTTTATTCACAGAGCTGAATGTTACACATTTTACATGTATGAGGACACTATGAAAAATCTGAGCTTCACAGTGAAAAACTGTATGTGGATACTACAATTTCTTTACTTGACACAAAATGTATTCTAGCACTATTTTTCCCTTCTGGTGACAGATAGAAGATGGAATGTCGCAACAGGAAGGGGATCTGGCCACAAAATTGAATAAAACAAAATTACCAAAACTTGAGTACAGTGGAGCCCATAAGTAAAACAGGGTAAACATGAACGAGAAGAAGAGATATAACACATGGAAGTCAGAAGGTTGCAGGCTTCAGCTGTTTCATAAATGTTCCAACAATTACTTCATTTAATTCTGTATTTACACACTGCCAAAGTATTGATGTTGGCAGATGGATAGTCCTGATGAAAGGTTTGTTTTTCTTTTCTTTTTCCATCTAGATTTCGTCTTGAATATGTAGTTATTTTCAAGAAGTATCTGAAACTTTCACAGTTAAAGCTTAACCTTTTGTCGGGTAATAAATAAGATGACTCCTTCACTAGGAAATCAGTAGGATTTGAGCAAATTTTTTTCCAGCTCGATCCAGTTTTTGCTGAAGACCAGTCCACATGATGTCATATTCACTTATGTTGTATGATGTAAAAATGGGACAGTCTTGTTTATATCACTTCTGATCAAAAATGGAGCCACAGCCAGCCGCAGTGGCCGAGAAGTTCTAGGCACTTCAGTCCGGAACCGTGCAACTGCTACGGTTGCAGGTTTGAGTCCTGCCTCGGGCATGGATGTGTGTGGTGTCCTTAGGTTAGGTAGGTTTAAGTAGTTCTAAGTTCTAGGGGACTGATGACTTCAGATGTTAAGTCCCATAGCGCTCAGGCCCATTTGAATGGAGTCACATATGAGCAAGGCATTCTAAAAATAATCAATGCCAGTTACAAGTGGAAGTCCACCAGAGGATCAACACTTGGTGAAGGGATTGGTACATAAAAACAAACGCAGTAATGCACATAAATAGCCAGAAAGTCGTGTTATTATTTTGTTTTGCTGTTACTAATCAGTGGAAACAGTCACAAGCACTAAATATTTGTAACTGTGTGTATGGAATGATTTTTAAAGTCAAATACCAAAATAAATACAATTGTAGGAAATGTAGATGTCATACTGAGATTTGTTGTAAGAATCTGCAGGAACTTTAATTTACTGGTGAAGGGGATTGCTCACAAAATCTACATTTGAAAGGGATATTTGAGTGTTGCATTTCAGCTGGGACTCTTAACCCGGAGTGAATGAGGTGCGAAATTGTTACACCAGCTATGGGGTGGGTATGAGATACCTGAAATTCTGATGACAAATTTTTGATACTATAGTAGTGTGTTAAATATTTTTTTACTTGGGATATTAATAATGATGTCTATTAAACAAGATGAGTAAGTAGAACACTATGTTTAAGATGTAAATCCTTTTTTTTGGGGGGGGGGGGGGGGTTGAAATAATGAAGTGCCTACATTTTCTCAGAAGAAACACAGGTTTCAGAAGTTTAACAGTTTTTCATACAAAATTCGAAAAAAATTGCAGTTTCTTTCATTAATTAACATAATGATATTACCTTTTATGCCCGGAGAACTGGTAATAATATTCTCTGAATGAATACGAACTTTTTGCCTAGGACAATCCTTCATCTATTTTGTACCACCTTTGGACGTATATAAAATCCCATGTACTTCAGGTGACTAACTAGAAGCCACTATCGCAGATTTTGGTTCTTCCGAATCATACAAAATACCCTCTTGCTCCGAATCACTTTCTTCACTTCCTTGAGAAACTCTGTCAATCTCTTCCTCGCTCTCGGAGTCACAGGAAATAGCATTTGAACAATTTTCTAAAACTGCTTCTAGAAGTTCTTGTAGTCGACGTTCCTTTTCTTCATAAGACATCCTGAGAAATATAAAATCTAAAAATAAATCAAAGAATACTATAAATTACTTTGTATTTCATAAAATCGATGCAAGCTCAAAAATGTAACACCGAGTACGAGGTCAGGTATGATGTACCCTAGCCACGTTTGCACATGTGTATTTCCCTCTGACGCTGGTGCAGTGATAAACTTGACACTGCATCTTGCCCCACTCTCCCTTACCTCCAGCTACTGAGACAGCAAGATTTGTGTGGCAACCATGACGTTCAACAATCAGCACTTCAAAACACCTCTGGTATGACATACCCGACGTCACGCCGGGTTAACAGATACGATTCATAATTCGAAATAGAGTTCATTCAAAGAAGAGAATCGTATTTGGTGACAGGATTCTTTAGTAAACGTGACACCATCACAGAAATGCTCATCCAACATCAAGTGTAGACACTACGAGACAGATATTCACCATCACAGTATAGTGTATTAAAATTCCGTGGGTCTACTTTTCTAGTATATTGCTCACTTACATGTATATTTCTTGAGAAGACCATGAAGATAATGTCAGAGAGATTCGAGCTCATGCAGAGGGGTCAGTAGTTGTGGATCTTTCCACACATCATTCACAACTGGGACAGCAAAAAAGCTTTCACATCAGCGGCATTGTTGACTAGTTTGGCGCCCGTGCGGAATTTTTACTCCTTTGTCCCGCCCTCTTGATACCCTTGAGACCATAAAAAACATCAACCAATTTTTTTAGGAGAAGCAACTTTTGGACACAAGTGGATGCGTAAGCAAAATATAATGGTAAATATTTCGTAAACAGTCTTTATAAAAGGGGACAAATAAGTGAAATGCATTTTAATCAGTAACACAAAATAAACTTCTTCTTAGTCATAAGTACTTCATTTTGCAGTAAATTTGCCAACTGATGACATAAGGAAACTTGTGCTGCACTGGTACTCCAACCCGGATTTCCTGCTTGTTGTGAGTGGTCACCTGAACCATTAGGCTATCCGTGCACGCCTCCTGATCTGGCCTAAGCTTTATATGTAAACCGTGTTGTTGTTGTGGTCTCCAGTCCAGAGAGTTGTTTGATGCAGCACTCATGCTACTCTATCCTGTGCAAGCTTCTTCATTTCCATGTAACTACTGCACCCTGCACCCTCCTGAATCTGCTTGGTGTATTCATCTCTCCGATTTTCACCCTCCACTCTGCACTCCAATACTAAAATGGTGATCCCTTGATGCCTCGGAACATTTCCTACCAACTGATACCTTCTACTAGACAAGTTGTCCCACAAATTCCTCTTCTCCCCAATACTATTCAGTACCTCCTTATTAGTTACATGATCTACCCATCCAATCTTCAAGATTCTTCTGTAGAAACCCATTTCAAAAGCTTCTATTCTCTTCTTGTCTAACCTATTTATAGTCCACGTTTTATATCTATACATGGCTACACTCCATACAAATACTTTTAGAAAAGTCTTTCTGACACATAAATCCATATGTTAACAAAGTTCTCTTCTTCATAAACGTTTTTCTTGCCATTGCCAGTCTACATTTTATATCCTCCCCACTTCAACCATCAATAGTTATTTTGGTCCCCAAATAGCAAAACTCATCTACTCTTTTAAGTGTCTCATTTCTGAATCTAATTCCCTCAGCATCACCTGATTTAGTTAGACTCTTATAACTGCCATCCAGTTTCAGTACAAATTGTAAATATCCTTTTGCTCCCGGTGTTTGGCCCCTGCCACCTTCAGAATTTGAAAGAGAATATTCTAGTCAACATTGTCAAAAGATTTCTCTAAGTCTACAAATGCTAGAAACATAGGTTTTCCTTTTCTTAGTCTATCTTCTAAGGTAAGTCGTAGGCTCAGTATTACCTCACGTGTTCCAACATTTCTACGGAATCCAAACTGATCTTCCCCAAAGTCGCCTTCTAACAATTTTTCCATTCGTCTTTGAAGAATTCGTGTTAGTATGTTGCAGCTGTGACTTATTAAAATGATACTTTGGTAATTTTCACACATGTCAACACCTACTTTCTTTTGCATTGGAATTATTACATTCTTCTTGAAGTCTGAGTGAGGGTATTTCGTCAGTCTCATACAACTTGCTCACCAGATGGTAGAGTTTTAGCAGGGCTGGCTCTCCCAAGGCTATCAGTAGTTCTAATGGAAAGTTGCATACTCCTGGGGCCTTGTTTCGACTAAGGTCGTTCAGTGCTCTGTCAAATTCTTCACGCAGTATCTTATCTCCCATTTCATCTTCATCCTCTTCTGTTTCCATAATATTACCCTCAAGTACTGGGTGCTTTCATAGACCCTCTATATACTCCTTCCACCTTTCTGCTTTCCCTTCTTTGTTTAGAACTGGTTTTCGATCTGAGCTCTTGATATTCATACAAGTGATTTTCTTTCCTTCTAAGGTCTCTTTAATGTTCCTGTAGGCAATATCTATCTTACCCCTAGTGAAATACACCCCTACATCCTTACATTTGTCCTCTAGCAATCCCTGCTTGGCTATTTTGCACCTCCTGTTGATCTCCACCCTATACATCCCTATACTGGACAGCCTAAGGGTTAATGATAAATGGGAAATCAGAGTTCGAGTCTGGCACATGTCACCAGTAGGTGGTACAACTGCACCAAACACAGCTGAGACCAAGTTTTGTCTGGCTCAATTCCATAGGGAAACAGTTGTGCCTAGCGACTGTATTCGTTTCAGTTAGTAAAGGGAACAGCAATCAATCGCAAATGACCTTTGTTGCATATCTAGATTATGGCCACTGTTTGACCATCTTCGGTGTTAGAAACATCTAAAGAACCAGTCACAATAAGGTAACATGCCTGCCTTACTAAATTTTCAGCTTCATAAGCTTTTAATGTAAGTCAGTCATAGAATACATACCGGAAAATGTAAGTTAAAACATTAAAACCACTTCTATATACTCACAATCCCAACTGGACTATTCATGTAGAAGGCTGAGTCCCACTCAGGGCACTGTTTACAATTAAAACACAGCTAGTTTCAATGTATGTGATACCAATCTTCAGTGCCCTCCTTACATGTATGATGCACTCGTGACATGTATTAACTTTATTTTACAATTCGTATGTTTTGTCGTTCTATTTACTATTCTATACTTTTTAAAAACGTTTGTACATAATTTAGAGTTATTGTAACTATAGTGACTAATATCTTACAGTGGTACAAGGCGAGGGGGGGGTCAATTAGTTCTGCACATTTTACAAGTGAACCTAGTTTAAAAAATGCAAAACATTTTGTTCAGATACCTAAGTGATTAGTATGTAGCATGGTTTTAATAATAAAAATTTTGTTAACTTGGATATCTGACCGAGATGTTATGGTTGACATACATTTAAGGCTTATGCAACTGCACATTTAATAAGGCAAGCACATTACCTTATTTCAACTGGCTCCTTGCATGTTTTATAGCAATGAAGATGGCCACACAGTGACCTAAATCTAGATACGCGGTGAACTTCACTTGCGACTGATTGCCGTACCCTTCGCTTGTCGAGGCCAAGTTATTCGCATTCAGCGAATACATTTCGAATTAATTTCGGATGGCCGTCTATTGCCATTAATGTTTTTTCATCCAGATACGCAACTAAGTATTTATTATGCTACTTACACTCTTCACCTAACTTTTTCCGCTACAAATTTTGAAACTTCATCACAGAAATCGATACCTGTAGCTCCAGGTTGACAAAATTAACAAACCAGGCAGACATACTTCACTCATAGTGGATCCAACATAATTCTTAATTATTTAAGTTTTCAGAAACTTAGCTCACCTGAAGCTACTGAAACAGACTAACATGTGAAAAATCTTGCCACCAAAATGACGTTGGGAACAGATTCGGAAAATTCATATTCGGCACCGAACTTTAAGAATATTAAAGATGCCCAGACTCGATACTCTCCTTTTGGATCTTAGTGAAAAGGAACTAAAAAACGTTGTAATTTAATCTCAAAGATACAAGAAGAAAATTTGATCGACTGTCACACCAGAGGAATACTCTAAAAAACTTTTTTATCATTGAGAGACAAAGGACTAATTTCGAGATTCTTTTATTACTTCCAGTATTAACGACCTTTTTGTTCTTATGTGCTGGCGTAAAGACGTTCTGTATAGTTTCATGTCTGTGTGTGTGTTAAATGAAGGTGTTAAATGATGAAAAATGTGTTTTATAATTTCTGTCAAGATCAAGCCTAAATCCCATACCAATGGAGTACAAATTATTCTGTTAATTGGAGAAGGCGAGTTTTAGATGGAGGCGACGATCTTTGCGACGGCGCTGCTCAACAATAGAGGTACGTGATTGTGCTCACTAGTTTCCTTTGGTGGCCGCTAAGATTAATTTCGATGTGTTTTTGCCGAGACATTCAGAACCTGCAATCTTCCTTTTCGTATAAAAATAGGAGTCCGATTGAAAAAGAAATATTCTTAAATTTAAATAATTGCAATTCTTTTACCCAGGCCACGGGGAATGATAGAAAGTACGTGCCTCTACCCTGATTGTACGTTCGAAATCTCCGAGTGTGTTACGACGTAATTATTTTACACAAAAAAATTGAGATAGATCTTTCTCATCAGATCGCAACCACTCGAACGCGAATGTACGTACCCTCTGAATGTGTCTAGTCAGTCGTGCGCATTGTTCTAAATCTTTTCTGTTAATATTCTGTGGATTGCATCTCCGCAATTAATTTTTCTTTATGCCGCAAATCGCACTTCACGCGAAGTATTTATTACGCAAGTTTCAGGTTCCATTTAATGTCAAAAAATTCGGAAGTACGGCTGACTAGGCAAACCGCTACAATAATTTCATATCTCTAAACAACTACAATAACAAAAAACAAGAACAAAAAAAACAAGAGAGAGAGGGTACGTTACAGTGGCGACCGAGTGCCATGACGATTATTACAGTAAAAATCAGTAGAAATATTAGTTGAAAAATTTAAGCATTTTTCCAATCCATTATTGCTATTACAACTCATTGTTTCTGTTGCACGTTACGCGAGCTGCGTACCAAAAAAGAAAAAAACCCATAGAGAAATTACCAATTTTCGAGAGAAAAGTGTTGGACCATTTAACGTTAATTCTTCAAAACCGTCAAAAAAAATCACAAGATGGCGGAAAAAAATTATTAATTGCGCGCGAAAAAGAAAAGAGTGATTTATCAGTCTTCTGTTTTGCCAGAGACATATTTTACTACGTGAATTTCCACGGACGAGCGCAAAGCCATCTCTGATTTATTTACATGTAGTGCGAGCTGTAGTGATAGTGAAGTTCGGCTGCACGCTGTTCTGAGTTGTGAATTGGCATGGTGAAACTCAGATCTCAACCAAAACCGTGGATAGTTCGTCAGATGAGGAAACCACAGTCCAACCTTTACATAACCTCGAGGCAGAAAGTACTGCGAATACTGAAAACACAGTGGCAGCGACCGGCAGTGCTCAGTCGCAAGCGACGGGCGACAACATGTCGACTACAGAAACAGACACGAATACTGACGATAAACAAGACCCAGTAGAACCAGACCTCATGCGCATGTTTAGAGAGATGCAGACGAATTTAATGTCACAGTTTGCAGCTCACGTCACAGCTCAGATAGGTACTGTTAACACACGTGTAGAAAATGTTGCAGCACAAATGCACGCTCACACAGAAAATGTTACAGCACAATTGCACGCTCACACAGAAAATGTCACCACGGAGATAGATAATGTTGCAGCACAAATAGGTACTGTAAATAGGCGTGTAGAAAATATTACGACACAAATGGACAAAATAGAAAATGACGTGAAGAACCTGACCGACATGCAAAACAACCTGACGACTCAACTGACCCAGTTAAGAAGAGAGGTAGCGGATCAAGTGATAGAGGTAGTACGCGAAGATTTAAATTACACGAGCCAAGACATCGACAACTCAAAGTCCACAGTTAAGGATATGCCAGAACAGATCCGTACCTTAACCGAAAATTTTGAAGCTACGAGTTTACAGCAGACCGAGCTTAGTGTCAAAATGCAGGAGGCTGTAGACCAAGTTGATGACATGACGAAACAACAAAAACAGCAGTTTGACGAATTTTTAGAGGAAAAAGACAAACATATCAACCATACTTTAGAGACAGAACTAAAAAAAGCAATAACTCATACTGTAGAACAGGTGTACACTACCCAGACCATGTCCGTAACTAAACTACAAACTGACCTAGCTCAGTTACAAAATACTCTGACACAGGACTTACCTGACTGGAAAAAACATGTAGACGAGCAACTAAAGAGTAAACACCCTACGCAGAACGAGAGAGAACAACAGCCAGAAGAGGAATTTGATGACAGACGCACAGGTAAGAGTGACGATGCGGCAAACAGTTACCTTTATCCCGATGTACCCGTGTTTTCACCTAACCACGGTCGTAACGTTAACCGACATTACCGCGACGAACGAGAGAGACACCAGACAACCGAACCAACTTTGTCGGCTGTTCTGTTAGAGGAACACAGGCAGTTCCAAGTGTTTATCCCAGAAAAAAAAATCCGTCCGACCGGTAATTTTTATAAAGTCATTTAAGAATCTGTTGCCTAAGACCTGGTCTGAAAAGCAAAAAATACAGTATGTAACTGGATATATACAAGGCGAAGGTGCCCTATAGGCAATGGAAATTTCGGAAAATTGTCAGACTTTAGAACAATTTAAAGGTGCATTTTTATCTAAGTATTGGTCACAAGGTGTACAAGAGAGATTAAGGAAAGTTTTGTTCAACCCGGAGCAATACAATCCAAAATTTGGATCACTCCGGAAGTATTTTGAAAAATACTTAAATAAAACGCGATTCTGGGACGAGCCCCTCACACACAGAGACGTACTGCGCACCCTGAAAGCAAAATTACCGTTCAGTATCCGAGAAAAATTAGTACAAGTACCAGGGAGCAATCTCGAATATTTCCTATCTGTATTAGATTCTATAGATTTAATTAATGAGGATGCCAGGCAAAATGAAGGCCACCAAAACAATTTTCGTGGCAGCGGTAGCAACCAGCCTGCGCAGAGCCGGCAGCACGATGTAGCGTGCGCGGCTGAGTCGCGACCGGCTTTTGTCGTTCGCGCCAGGCGTGATTTCGGGAGGAAATTACGGCAACAGCTACAGCCAGACCGACCATCCACAGTACAATAGAAAAAGAAAAAACGGTGATAGGTATTTTTCTGGTTATTTCGATGACCCAAAACGTAACTGGAACAGAAATGGCAATAGGAACCAGTAGGCAAACAGTTACAATAATACGGTATAGTAATAATTTTTACTTATGGACCGTCCGACAGCAACTGAATAAAACACAATTTTAGTGCCATACGCGTTTCGCCTTTATTTTCTGCAAGGCATCATCAGTGGCCTGGAATATGTACATATGTTAGCTATTTTATTTACATTTTTGTCATTGTGCCTATTGGTTATAAACAGTTCTGGTGGTTGGTATTTCCTATTAAGTAGTAACGTTTTGAACTGTACTTACAGGTTGAGTGGACAATTTCCTACATATTACGCTCCTGTTGCATTTTTGGTGTTGTTCTTCTTCTTATGAACGCCAATTTGCGGTTTTTTTTCCGCCATTCCAAAACACTATGCACTGAACGCTTGTTTTAAAGCAATGTTTTGGTTTCTGTTGCCGACTGTCAAATGTTTTTGCCAAAGATCGAATGTTATTGCCAAACTTATGAGTGTAACTATTGAAGTATCTGTGGTCTGTTCGTGTATGCATTTGTGTAAAGCATATAAGCCTGGGCAAACCCTTCAGTCACACCTAAGCCAGCCAGCTACCAAGAGAGACAAATTCCACAATCAGGAATATATAAACTTGAATGTCAAAGTTGTGATGCAGTATACATAGGCATGACATGCAGGAATTTTCAGCCAAGATACAAAGAACATATCAGATGTTGGAAGTATGAAACAAACCATTCCACATTTGCAGAGCATTTAAAACACTACAACCATCATCCTACAAACATGGAACAAGAAATGAAAATAATGAGAATAAGCAACCATGACAAACATCTTATACAAATGCAAGAAAACTTCCACATCCAGAAAGCCATAGCAGAAAACAAACATGTGATAAATGAACAGACACACATCAGCACAGGCTCCCTACTACACTTAGTAAAGGAAATGATAACATAAAACAAAAAATAATTAAAAAAAACTCTTCCCCTCATCATCTGGAGACACACACACACACACACACACACACACACATACACAAACGCACACACAAATTCATACACGAACAGACCACAGATACTTCAATAGTTACACTCATAAGTTTGGCAATAACATTCGATCTTTGGCAAAAACATTTGACAGTCGGCAACAGAAACCAAAACATTGCTTTAAAACAAGCGTTCAGTGCATAGCGTTTTGGAATGGCGAAAAAAAACCGCAAATTGGCGTTCATAAGAAGAAGAACAACACCAAAAATGCAACAGGAGCGTAATATGTAGGAAACTGACCACGCAACCTGTACGTACAGTTCAAAACATTACTACTTAATAAGAAATACCAACCACCAGAACTGTTTATAACCTATAGGCACAATGACAAAAATGTAAATAAAATAGCTAACATATGTACATATTCCAGGCCACTGATGATGCCTTGCAGAAAATAAAGGCGAAACGCGTATGGCACTAAAATTGTGTTTTATTCAGTTGCTGTCAGACGGTCCATAAGTAAAAATTATTAATATACCGTAATATTACACGCAACTGAGGAAGACAGGACCACAAAAGTTGAAGTTATAATAATTTCCAACTTGAATTTAGCCGCAACCACACGGTGGATCATCAAAGTAGGCAGTGGCAATATCCAGTTAACAGCCAAGCCTATCGAGCTCAAACACTAAGGGGCCAATATGCCGCTAAACTCTGGAACAACACGTCAGGGGTAAATATAATTGAAGTCGCAAACGAAACACAAACAGATGTGAACCGCGGAGCGTTAAACTAAGCATGGCCTCATTATGCTCCCCAGTGTTGGCCATAGATAGTCGTGGGGGCGATCCATACTGTCATGATAGTAAATTGCTCAGGTACCAAGATGAAACGGACATGCGTGATTTATTGACCAAGGAGGAAGAACCACAGTCATGTGAAGGTGATCGTATAGTACAAGCTGGTTTACAGGAAAAGTACCTACGCATATCCTTGTGGATACTGGTGCGAAAATTAGTGTGATGTCCAAGTCACTATTTAAAGAGATTAACATTCACACAACTTTACCGACCTATCCAGTACAAAATTGTACGATATTAGGAGCCATAGGCGGTAAATCCAAGCTAATTAAAATGCAAACCATGCAGATTGAAGACGTGGTTTTACAGTCAATTTTTCTAGTAGTAGAAGGGTTGACAGAACGGTGCATTTTCGGCATGGATTTCTTAAGGGAAAAGTGTGCTAAAATTGACTTGGAATCTGGAAAGTGTACTTTGTATATTAACGGGAAGAATTGTGTGGATTTAATAAAAGTCAAGTGTAGGAACGACAAATCTTGTCGATCTATACACATCCAAATCCTAAAGGTCAATACTTCACGATGTAGCGACTCAAGTGAACTGTGGTGTCAGTAGGTAGAGCAGCATGAGATTGAACGGAAAATATCTGAATGCTCGGAAATCTCACAACACAAGGGTGATCTTAGAAGTGTATTGTTACGCTATGCTCGTGTGTTTCATAAAAGGCCCGGAGTCATAGGGATGTATCAGTACAGCATGGATGTCCAGCCCAACGACACATTCTGTAAGAACACCTATTCTATACCTTGGTCACAAAGAGAGGCAGTGGCTCAAGAAATAAAGAGAGTGCTCTCGTGGAATATCACAGAGACTTCATTATCGCCTTATTGCAGTCCGCTACTAGTGGTCAAGAAAGCCGGCAATTCGGTGAGACTCGTTCTCGACCGCAGGGAGATTAATAAGATTATAGTTCCAGTAACCACCCGACCTGAAAACCTGATAGAACAGCGTTTTCATGGGGTGCAGTATTTAACTAGTGAAGACCTTCGTAGTTCGTACTGGCAAATCGCACTATCGCTTGATAGTAGGAAGTGTACAGCATTCATATTTGCAGGTAGGTCCTACCAGTATTGTGTTCTGTCGTTCGGATTGAACGTGAGTGCCGGCGTTTTCATAACTGCGCTCGACACTGTTTTAAGACCTGACCTCCTTGACAAACACACAGTTTATATACATGACATATTAATAGCAACACCTACGTGGGATGAACATACAGAGCTTTTGGAAAGTATGCTACAGAGGTTTACAGCGGCTGGTGTCACAGCTAACCTTGTTGTTGTTGTGGTCTTCAGTCCTGAGACTGGTTCGATGCAGCTCTCCACGCTACTCTACCCCGTGCAAGCTTCTTCATCTCCCAGTACGTACTGCAACCTACATCCTTCTGAATCTGCTTAGTGTATTCATCTCTTGGTCTCCCTCTACGATTTTTACCCTCCACGCTGCCCTCCAATACTAAATTGGTGATCCCTTGATACCTCAGAACATGTCCTACCAACCGATCCCTTCTTCTAGTCAAGTTGGGCCACAAACTCCTCTTCTCCCAAATCGTATTCAATACCTCCTCATTAGTTATGTGATCTACCCATCTAATCTTCAGCATTCTTCTGTAGCACCACATTTAGAAAGCTTCTATTCTCTTCTTGTCCAAACTAGTTATCGTCCATGATTCACTTCCATACAGGGCTACACTCCATACATATACTTTCAGAAACGAATTATTATATTCTTCTCCAAGTCTGAGGGTATTTCGCCTGTCTCATACATCTTGCTCACCAGATGGTAGAGTTTTGTCATGACTGGCTCTCCCAAGGCTGTCAGTAGTTCTAATGGAATATTGTCTACTCCCGGGGCCATGTTTCGACTTAGGTCTTTCAGTGCTCTGTCAGACTCATCACGCAGTATCACATCTCCCATTTCATCTTCATCTACATTCTCTTCCATTTCTATAATATTGTCCTTAAGAACGTCGCCCTTGTGTAGACCCTCTATATACTCCTTCCACATTTCTGCTTTCCCTTCTTGGCTTAGAACTGGGTTTCCATGTGAGCTCTTGATATTCATACAAGTGGTTCTCTTTTCTCCAAAGGTCTCTTTAATTTTCCTGTAGGCAGTATCTATCTTACCCCTAGTGATATGTGCCTCTACATACTTACATTTGTCCTCTAGCCATCCCTGCTTAGCCATTTTGCACTTCCTGTCGATCTCATTTTTGAGACGTTTGTATTCCTTTTTGCCTGCTTCATTTACTGCATTTTTATATTTTCTCCTTTCATCAATTAAATTCAATATATCTTCTGTTATCCAAGGATTTCTACTAGCCCTCGTCGTTTTACCTACTTGATCCTCTGCTGCCTTCACTACTTCATCCCTCAAAGCTACCCATTCTTCTTCCATTGTATTCCTTTCCCCCATTCCTGTCAATTGTTCCCTTATGCTCTCCCTGAAACTCTGTACAACCTCCAGTTCTTTCAGTTTATCCAGGTCCCATCTCCTTAAATTCCCACCTTTTTGCTGTTTCTTCAGTTTTAATCTACAGGTCATAACCAATAGATTGTGGTCAGAGTCCACATCTGCCACTGGGAATGTCTTACAACTTAAAACCTGGTTCCTAAATCTCTGTCTTACCATTACATAATCTATCTGAAACCTGTCAGTATCTCCAGGCTTCTTCCAAGTATACAATCTTCTTTTACGTTTCTTGAACTAAGTGTTAGCTATGATAAGTTGTGCTCTGTACAAAATTCCTCCAGGCGGCTTCCTCTTTCATTTCTTACCCCCAATCCATGTTCACATACTACGTTTCCTTCTCTCCCTTTTCCTACTACCGAATTCCAGTCACCCATGATTATTAAATTTTCGTCTCCCTTCACTATCTGAATAATTTCTTTTATTTCATCATACGTTTCTTCAATTTTATCGTCATCTGCAGAGCTAGTTGGCATATAAACTTGTACTACTGTAGTAGGTGTGGGCTTCGTATCTATCTTGGCCACAACAATGCGTTCGCTGTGCAGTTTGTAGTAGCTTACCCGCATTCCTATTGTTTTATTCATTATTAAACCTACTCCTGCATTACCCCTATTTGATTTTGTATTTATAACCCTGTATTCACCTGACCAAAAGTCTTGCTCCTCCTGCCACCGAACTTCACTAACTCCCACTATATCCAACTTTAACCTATCCATTTCCCTTTTTAAATTTTCTAACCTACCTGCCCGATTAAGGGATCTGACATTCCACGCTCCGATCCGTAGAACGCCAGTTTTCTTTCTCCTGATAACGACGTCCTAAGTAGTCTCCGCCCGGAGATCCGAATGGGGGACTATTTTACCTCCAGAATATTTTACCCAAGAGGACGCCATCATCATTTATCCATACAGTAAAGCTGCATGCCCTCGGGAAGAATTACGGCC
This sequence comes from Schistocerca cancellata, assembly GCF_023864275.1. Classification (NCBI taxonomy): domain Eukaryota; kingdom Metazoa; phylum Arthropoda; class Insecta; order Orthoptera; family Acrididae; genus Schistocerca; species Schistocerca cancellata. The sequence goes on from NC_064635.1 coordinate 214,451,080, forward strand.
GTAGTTTCCTCTTGCTTTCAGCTGTTCGCAGTACCAGCACAGCAAGGCCGTTTTGGGTAGTGTTACAAGGCCAGAACAGACAATCATCCAGACTGTTGCTCCTGCAACTTCTGAAAAGGCTGCTGCCCCTCTTCAGGAACGACACGTTTGTCTGGCCTCTCAACAGATACCCCTCCGTTGTGGTTGCACCTACGGTACGGCCATCTGTATCGCTGAGGCACGCAAGCCTCCCCACCATCGGCAAGGTCTATGGTTCATGAAGAAATCCAAATTTGTGAGAAAAAACATAAAATTTCTCGGTCACATAATTTCACCTGCAGGGATAAGACCCGACCCAGAAAAACTGTTAGCCATAAAAAAACTTCCCCGCTCCATGCACAAAACGACAACTAAAGGCATTTGTGGGTTTGTGCTCTTTCTTTCGCCGGTTCGTGCCGAACCAGTTGCTCGATAGCCACGCATTACGGGGCCTATTAAAGAAGGACAAACAGTGGATCTGGACGCCTCAATGCCAGACCGATTTTGATAAAATAAAACACGCTTTGGTTAATTCTAATATCCTAGAACATCCTGACATGAGCCAAGATTTTTGTATAGCGGCGGATGCTTCATTTTCGGGACTAGGACCCTGTCTATTTCAGCTGGACGAAGGCGCTAGCTCCGACAATGTTAACATAATTAGTTTTGCTAGCCGTACTCTATCAGAATGCAAGCGCAGGTATTCTACAACAGAATTAGAAGCCCTTTCTATTGTGTGGGCCTTTAAGAAGTTCAACTATTATCTGTTTGGCAAGCATGTACGAGTCTACAGTGACCATCAGGCATTAAGCTTTTTGCTCACTTGTAGGTTGCTACACAATCGCCTTGCGCGGTGGACGTTATTTTTGCAGTCTTATGATTTTGAAATTATATATGTGAATGGCAAAGGTAACGTAATCGCCTACGCACTGTCAAGATAACCACAAGGATTACCTGAGTTCGAAGAATTGGTAGAAGAGAACACAGAATTTAAAGTTATGCTCATCAGGGACACCAAATTTAGGAAATATTTTTTGGATACGTGCAATAATATGGTCAAATTACAGGAAGAAGATGACCGCTGGAGGAAAGTCACATCCCAGTTAAACAATAACCCCCTTTACTTATAAAACAGCATTACAGGTTACATAAGGGTGCATTATTCTACAGGAGAAACATGGACAGCGATACATGGTGCGTTTGTGTACCCGAAGCATACGAGAAAAGTTTAATTTGGCATACCCACTACGCTTGGGGGCACTACAGCGCCCATAAGTGCTGTAAGAAATTAAATATGTACTGCTACTTTCCCAATATGCTTCGACGCACACAACACATATAAAAAACTTGTATTATTTGTCAGAAGGTTAAGCCTGTCAATCTGAACTGTGAGACAGAGTTGCATCCTATTTTACCAAAAAACCCGCTAGAGCTAGTATGCATAGATGTTATGGGTCCTTTACCCTCTGACAGGGGAGGTGTAAAATGTGTCATTGGAGTATATGATGTATTTTCAAAGTATGTGAAATTGTTTGCCACGAAAACAACTGCAGCTAAGCCTATTATCAGACGTTTGCTAAACGACTACTTCCCGTCTGTTGGGAAACCACAGGCGATCTTACCAGATAACGCAACCAATTTTACATGCCATGCTTGAAAACAATTTCTGAAAGAACAACAGATTAAACAAATATTGATATCCAGGTATAGCCCGCAATCCTACCCAATTGAAAGAATATTCCGTGAATTGAATAGGTTTATGAGGACATATGTAGCAGACAAGCAATCTAAGTGGACTGAATATTTAAACGTTTTTGAACAGGTGGTAAACAGTCTCCCAATATACGATACTGCAGTTACACCGTCTGATCTGATATGCAATAAGAAATAGAATAATGAATAGGTAAACCCTATCCCGTCTGTTCCTAGACAACCTGTAGACCTAAATGAAAAAATAAGGCAAGTATTAATCCCTATCACACAACAAACCCAACGCCGAAAGAAGCATTATGATAAACAGCTACATGGTGTTACCAGATCTACAATCAGAGAAAAGGTGTTACTCAAAACTCATGTGAAATCTTCCTTGTTAATTAAGAAAAACGCTAAGTGGCAAATAAAATATACTGGTCTGTACGTAATTGTACATATTCCGCACGACGGATGTTATTTACTTGCATACCCCCACAATGGCAAAAACAAAGGACTATATGCACACAGAGACTTACGAAAATTCTACTTTATAAGTATCACACGCCATACCTATTAATGCACACGTACAAAATAAGTTACTGCGAAAAAGAGAACGAACACGATTAGGATGAAGTACATCTTATGCAGCTAAGTGAATAAGAACTTTTCACTATTATTGTTTACATTTGTCAGTGAACGTGGACGCAAGACACAGTTAAGCTAGGACATACGCGTCAGTTGGTGACTAGCGATTCTTAAAACGAAGTGTACTTGTAAGTTTTGACGGAATGTTTTTGTTTGGTCACAGTGGTATTTTAGTTTTAAGTTTATATACGGAGGTATCTAGAGCGAACAATTAGCACAGACCTCGGAACAATATAGATGTAAGTCATTTTTTTATGCCATTTGTGTATCAAAGGAATAAGGTACAGGGTAAGTTACAGAAAAATATTGGACTCCCTTAGGTACAAAGGATAAATGTGTGACACAAGTACACTATAGGTTGTTGAGAAAGTATTGGGTGGTTTTTGACGTATACACACCACGAGGTTTTATCAATAAGTGTATCGCATGGAAAATGATGTTAATTTTTTTTGGGTGCTGCAATTATAAAAATGATTTCTAGCTGTTAATGGAAGTTTAGCGTACTATACATCATACGCACAGTAACCTAATCTAAGGAAAGTGCACCTAAAGATAGGATTCATGAATAACAACTTGTGTGATCTTACAGTCATACAGATAATTTTTTTTCAACTTTATATACATGTTTGAATGCAAGTACGATGTTGAGATACGATTAGTGAATGTTAACTGAGGCAAACATAACACCGTCTCTTATAACAAAATAAAGGAGTATGCACAAGGTAAGTTACAGCAAACCAACTAGCCGAAAAAAAATGAGGTAACGCCGAAACAAACAATTATTTACAGGTGGCGCTCGGCGAGATACTGCGAGACTTTAATCGGCGGAGAAAAGCCACTAAGTTCCATTAATGTCACTATGACCGACGATTGACGTAATAAAACATTACCAAGAACACTGAGAAATACACTACGTGACACTAAGTAACGCCAGCGGATTTTAATCATCTATTTTTTCCAGTATGAAAACACTAAGGATGTATGCTGACTTTAGAGGGATGCAGTACACTTATTTCTTTTGCTAGGTTTATAATATTTTGTCCAATCTGAGCAGAAGATATTTGATGGAAGGAAAAAGTAACACAAACACGAACACAAAGAAGCACCATACACGCAAGCACAGACTTTAGAGGCAGCAGCGCACAGCAGCCAAGCTTCATTATTGATCTGTTGTTTGTACTACCTAGCAATTTAAGTATAGTGATTTATTTATGTATGTATTTTCTTATTTTTTTAATTGTTTGTTTGTTTATGATGTGTGTACCATGCGTTGTTACAAACTTGGGTGACGAAAGGATGAAAAAATAATATCCCCCCCCCCCTCCCACATAGTAACTCGCGGGTAGAAAATGAACAGATTTTGACTCATTTGGAGACAACTTCTAAAAAGCACTTATAGTGCATTCATGTGCTATTGTTGTCACTTCAATACATAAGTGCATCAGTAGTACGACATAAACTTAGAAAGTGCTGTTGTTCTCAAGCGCGTTCTGCTATGCTCTGTGAGGTGCCAGGCAGTGTCGCGACCGCGAAATGTAGTTATTAGAGGCACGTACTCTCTGAGAAAACAATCACCTACCAATTTATGTACTAAAATGTTGTGAGCAAAAAGTACGCCGACATAGTTCCGTATAGAAGCACAATAAAAAATAACGAACGTGGGCATTTATCATAAAAGACAAGCTAGTGGTGTGATGAGTTAAAGTTTTGTTTCTGAACGAACTTGATAATGAACAGGATAGTGTATATTTACCCAGTGACAACGAGTTATTCAGTGTCAGTGACCAGTGTGTGAGCTATACGCAAATAGACAAGTGAAAATACGTTTCATTTCAGAAACCTTTTTCTTCGAGGTAAAAGAGATACAGTGAATCAAGGAAGGCTGCTACGGTACGAGTGTTTGTGCACTATATAGGCCAGTGTGCCGTTGCAAGCCAAATAGTGAAGTGCAGTACTTACCTTTCGTGCAGTAAACTTAGAAGGCACCCAGTGGTCCCTTCGCACAGCCAAGGTGTACGGCAAGTTCAAACAAGTGCGGTTGGTTTTTCGCAAACTCTGCGAACACTGCACGAGACACTGACAAGTATGAACCGGGACGCGCGGCATCGCCTTACGGCGGTGGGGCCACGCAACTGCTGGTTGTTGCGTCTGCAGTTTTGCGCATCTGACGCATTATTGGCTAACGGCGTAACATAGGAGGACAACTTAAATGCAAAGCAATATCTACGTTTAAATAGACACCCAACAAAGTGCCAAGACATGTAGAAAAACAGTTCCCTGACACACTAAATAAAGTCTGACAACCACAGCTCATGATTCACGTCCCACGTTACCTTTGAACAACGCCTATGTTTATGTATTGAGTACTAATCCATGTGAATTTTTATTTGTTACGTGTTTATATTACCCATGACGAGACAACAGTAAAATGTGAAAAGGGTGTCACTAAGCAGATCCTGGCGTAGAAGAGGGAAGCAGTGGGAAGCACCAGCAACTCTAAGCAAGAACTAACGCCTCTTGCTGCCCCAGACACCTCTGCTAGCCACACACCCTACATCCGTACACTCCAATAAGTATGAGACTTTCGTGTAATTTTTTTTTTTTTTTTACTCAAGAGACAAAGACTTATGAAAAATGAATTTTATTGTCAACATGCGAACGAGAAGGCAGTTTATACGGCGATATATTATGTATAAAACAATGTAATACCCTTGTATAATACAATGTACAAAGATATAATAAAAATAATTTTGTGTATACTGTACGACATAAAAAAGAAAGAAAAGAAGAGGAAGAAGGTAAAAGGAGTATGTAACAATTCTGTGTATAATTATCCAGATGTCATGATTTTATGTGAAATGTAAAGACAATGAAAAAGATTTTGTGTGTATAGTATGTAAGTTTGTGTGTTTTACGTGTGTTCTGTATATCCTAATGTATATGTTTAGTCATTGCCTTGTGTCAGAATTGGCATCAAAACCATGTTTGTAGAATGAAGAAATGGGAAGAAAGACACTGACAGTGCAGTTCCATTACGTGTGTATAACAGTCAAGTGTTAAGTGTTTGGGCTCACTGCCCGGAAAATTGACATTTCTTCGGACAATTCGCCCAAGGGGGCGACGAAAAGGAACTAAAAAAATGTTGTAACTTAATCTCAAAGATACAAGAAGAAAATTTGTTCGCCTATGATACTAGAGGAATACTCTAAAAAACTTTTTTATTATTGAGAGACAAAGGACTAATTTCGAGATTCTTTTATTACTTCCAGTATTAACGACCTTTTTGTTCTTATGTGCTGGCGTAAAGACGTTCTGTATAGTTTCATGTCTGTGTGTGTGTTAAATGAAGGTGTTAAATGATGAAAAATGTGTTTTATAATTTCTGTCAAGATCAAGCCTAAATCCCATACCAATGGAGTACAAATTATTCTGTTAATTGGAGAAAGCGAGTTTTAGATGGAGGCGACGATCTTTACGACGGCGCTGCTCAACAATAGAGGTACGTGATTGTGCTCACTACTTTCCTTTGGTGGCCGCTAAGATTAATTTCGATGTGTTTTTGCCGAGACATTCAGATCCTGCAATCTTCCTTTTCGTATAAAAATACGAGTCCGATTGAAAAAGAAATATTCTTAAATTTAAATAATTGCAATTCTTTTACCCAGGCCACGGAGAATGATAGAAAGTACGTGCCTCTACCCTGATTGTAAGTTCGAAATCTCCGAGTGTGTTACGACGTAATTATTTTACACAAAAAAAATTGAGATAGATCTTCCTCGTCAGATCGCAACCACTCGTACGCGAATGTACGTACCCTCTGAATGTGTCTAGTCAGTCGTGCGCATTGTTCTAAAGCTTTTCTGTTAATATTCTGTGGATTGCATCTCCGCAATTAATTTTTCTTTATGCCGCAAATCGCACTTCACGCGAAGTATTTATTACGCAAGTTTCAGGCTCCATTTAATGTCAAAAAATTCGGAAGTACGGCTGACTAAGCAAACCGCTACAATAATTTCTTATCTCTAAACAACTACAACAACAAAAAACAAGAACAAAAAAAAACAAGAGACAGAGGGTACGTTACATTAGGGATACGATTTCTGCAAGAATACCATCTTCAGAAATGTTAAATTAATTCTCACCTAAGCTTTTTACAATGTGGGAAGTTCCATTTCTGAGATTTTAATTATGTTTTTGGGCTTTAAAATTGTAAAAAGATCTGATATTCGTTTCACGGTTTAGCAGCGTGTAACGATATCTTGTAGAAACCTGTCGGTGCACTGCAACACTGAACTTCTCGGTTTCTTTTGCAGAGTCAGAGTCTCGGCTGCAGCCTTCTCTCGAGGTATCATCGCCTTCTACTAATTTTCTACGCGGGAATGCCAGTCTCATCAAATGTGTCCCTCACAAATCGAAGTGCTTCGTCAATAAGATAATTTGTCTCGTCTTTGAGAAAGAGTTTTAAACTCCTCATCTTGGCAGTACGCATTCCGAAGCTGAGTCCGTGGACGTGTAAATGCTTTCGAGTACGGTCGACTTCTTCTGAGACAGCGCTACACTAACGCGGGAGACAAGAACGAGGAAGTGCAGAATGCAGCCGACTCAGCTCTAGCGGACCCTTCTGGTTTCTGTATTTTACGGAGAATGGAACAGTTCCTCGTGTCTAAGATCACACAAACAGCTCACAATTCATCATCATCGGCATTGTAAAGAAATTTCGGAAGAATTTTCATATAATCTGCTTCAAGGAAAAAGAAACGTTTGGTCACCATCCTTAATGAATAAGAGATGAAGACACGATGTACAAAAATATTCACGAATAGTTCGATTTTCTTACGTAAAAATGAATAGAATATGTTCTATTGGATCTTTTGTACGCTTGCAGGAGAAAACTCTCATTCGCGTCGGGTCACGCACGCTAACAGTCATACTCGAGTCGGTTGAGACACAGTGTTGGCAATTTAACGTGTAACAATAATACCAAATATGTAGACAATAAAAGAAACTACATAACAGAAAAGGTTTCGGAATAGGCAAAAGAAAGCTCTCTCCGGTCATTTTAATCCGAAATGGGTACTTACACACTTGCATAACATAACTTAAAAAATGTGCAACGTTACTAGAAAGAGCGCCGCGCTATCGCAGCGTGGCTTGCGTTCCCTGTTGTCTCGCGGTGTGGCGGCCGCTGTGTGGATTCCTCAGTTCCTCAGGGGCCGAGCTGGGCGTGGCAGTCGCCCACCCTGTGCACAGACAGCAACTCGTGCAGGTTTCTGTGATTTCATGTAACAGGTTACCTTTTTGTAGGCCATACTCGGATTTTTTTCACAACAAGTTGCATTACATCAGGCCAACGATTAGGCTCGCAGGAGTCATTCTTGGGAAACGATAGTCGATGAGACCCGCGTAGTTCTCCTTAGAAAACGTTGCCTGCAGCAGGTAAAATTATCGGATAAAATATCCTGGGGGTTGGTGGAGGGGGGCGGAGGTTCTGGCTCTTAATTGAAAAGAAAAATATAACGAAAGAACGCCAGTAGTGTCCGTTCATTCTCGTCTGAACAATCCGGTGCCAAACTTTCCAGTTTTTCCCGGAAACATATAAGAATCAAAAGTAACTTAAATAAATGATAAGGAGACAGGGTGGTGGTTGAGAATAGTGATGAACTCGACAAAACACACACTCAAACACACACACACACACACACACACACACACACACACACGCATACACACACTTGACACCTGAGAAATTCCTGTCGAAATACGTGTTCGCATAGACACCATATATAGACATATAGCTGCAATGCGGGTCCAGCACAGAGAGAGATGTTCCGATGCCTTCCAGAATAGCACAGGGTTCATTGTTCCTAGCGATCCTAACGGGACAGCCCATTCGTCACTGAATTTACCCATCAAACTGCTGGTGGTGGTGGTGGTGGTGTGGGAGCACCGTCCGTGATGGATTTCTGCAGACGAGACATGTAGCACGTAAATTATTTTGTACAGATCGCTAGATTGCACTGACTGTTAAACCCCGCAAAAGTTGTCTACATATCATCAAATACATACAAGACTCACCAGAATACTGCGAGCCAGGATCACATTTACTGGTGTAACTACAATTAAATATTACGATTGCTGCTGCAGTCTGACACTGATCGATTTACAGGTAATTTCTGGTCTTGATGGCTGTGGTTCTAGAACCAATCTCAGTATCTATAGCATACATAATTTTCCACATAAAAATCTCTCTCGTACCTTCACAGGTATCGATGTGCTGAATCTATGCGTCCCTCACGATAGGACACACACTCATCTACTCTAATCGAGCCACAAGATGAGCCACAGTAACTTGACACTGCAACATATACGCATTTCAGACAAACAGTGCAGTTATCTTTTATATCTGTACAGCACCTGAAAAAATTATAGTACACCTACACTCACAACACCTATATGTTTCGATTCTCCTCAATCCTAGGAAATTATCTGACAAAAACTTTGAATCAGCACTTCTGGAAGGTGCTGCATCCTGCCAAGATTCTCTCCAACAAGTGTTACAAAGGACAGGAGACCGGCACTATGTGTTATAATGAATACTGCACCCGCAGATACAATGCTTGAAAAGATATCACTGACGTGGGCTGGTGTATTGCAATCAACATCACTATCGATAGAATGACGAGGAAAATGCGAGGGTATGTAGTAAACATACAATTTGTATCCTGCGCCTTACAAAAATCGGCCCTTTTACATCATTCGTATAGCTATCGACCACCAGACACTCGTATATGTACCGCAAAGACAGACAGCACTGCATATAGTCCTTGCAGCACTGAAATTTGGAAACATGCTGTCACATCACGGGTCTGTGTTGAAAGTACTGTAAAATTGGTAAAATTGTTTACACAATCAATTTCAGTACATCAGGGTGTCTTTTCTATCCTATCTGTCAACTGGTATGCTGTTGGTCACCACATAATGGTTTTCATGGATGGACAACACCTTCTGGGCATGGATAGCACTAAAACAGTGATTGCATACATGACTGCAATATGAGGAATCAGTCGAAACGGAACGTGGAGCCATCAGCTATTCTGTCACTGACAGATGAGTTTAAATGTAGAGGTTGTCTATCACTTTCGGACAGAAGTTTGGAAACTCTCCACACCGCCGCCAAACTCTTCCAGTTTCCTTATGTTATAACTGTCTTTTATTTAAAATCATCCAGTGTGTGTGGCGTGTAATGGTATGGGCAGAAACAACATGATTTACACCGCGTGACGTCTAGTTTTCTGTGAGAGGCACTGGATCAGAACGTGTTAATGTCAGCTTAGAACCTGACATAGACCTCGAAGTCGTGGCGGAAAAGCAAAATGTATGGCAGCGTACAAAGCGTGTTACAGTAGAAAAAAAAAAACAATGTTTCAAACAATGACACAGGGTCACAGGGAACATCTCTTGCGACTTACAGTATAGTCTTCTACAGTATAGGAGATGAAACTTTAAACTGGTCTGTGCAGTGACCTGTATATGTAAAAGGATCGTCGCATGTGCTCAGAGCTGGCATGCATGCGGTATTTGTTTTCGATATATGGGAGGAGAGCAATGTGGGTAAAATCTTGTCGAGTTCTCTATCGGAGGGGAGGATGAGAGGGGAGAGGGGATTAACAGAGGAAGAGAGGTTAATGAATTGATCAACTTAATTGAGTAGTCAATGAAACTGATAAGAGTGAGAGGGGCTCCTATTCCAATAACTCAGACCTGAATGTGTACCTGTAGCAGCGAGGGGATGGGGGTTTGGGGAGGGGGAGGGGGCGAGGGGCACAATAGGTTAAGTGCCTGTCAATTGAAGAAGAATAATAGGTTTGCCATGAGTGTACCTGCTTCTGATGTAGGTAACCTGCAATAACAAAATGCACTGGTGCCCCAATCGAAAGGAAAGATCCTTTTAGCAGAACAATAGATGAAGTCCCTGTCGATCAAAGGAGAACAATATGTTAAGTATCTGTCAATCAAACGAGAAAACAGGTTTTCCCCTGAGTGCATACCTGCCCCTGATGTAGGCAACAAGCACTAACAAAATGCGCTGAAACGAAGGTAGTCCCTCTACTTTGGTCTAGATTGCTGTACACACCGGTACCTCTAATACCCAGTAGCACGTCCTCTTGCATTGATGCATGCCTGTATTCGTCGTGGCATAGTACCCAGAAGTTCATCAAGGCACTGCAGTCCAGATTGTCCCACTCCTCAATGGCACTTCAGCATAGATCCCTCAGAGTGGTTGGTGGGTCACATAGTCCATAAACAGCCTTTATCAATCTATCCTAGACATGTTTGATAGGGTTCAGATCTGGAGAAAATGCTGGACACTCTAGTCGAGCGATGTCATTGTCCTGAAGGAAGTCATTCACAAGAAGAACACGATGGGGACGCGAATTGTCGTCCATGAAGAAGAATGCCTCGGCAATATGTTGCCGATATGGTTGCACTACCAGTCGGAAGATGGCACTGGCATATCGTACAGCCGTTACGGCGCCTTCCATGACCACCAGCGGCGTGCGTTGGCCCCACATAATGCCACCCCAAAACAGCGAGGAACCTCCACCTTGCTGCACTCGATGGACGGTGTGTCTCAGGCATTCAGCCTGACCGGGTTGCCTCCAAACATGTCTCTGACGATTGTCTGGTTGAAGGCATATGCGACCTCACCAGTGAAGAAAACTTGATGCCAATCCTGAGCGGTCCATTCGGCATGTTGTTGTGCCCATCTGTACCACGCTGCCTCGTGTCGTGGTTGCAAAGATGGACCTCGCTATGGGCGTCGGGAGTGAAGTTGCGCATCATGCAGCCTATTGTGCACAGTTTGACTTGTAACACGAGGTCCTGTGGCTGCACGAAAAGAATTACTCAGCATGGTGGCGTTGCTGTCAGGGTTCCTCCGAGCCATAATTCGTAGGTAGCGGTCATCCACTGCAGTAGTAGTCTTTGGCGGCCTGAGCTAGGCATGTCATAGACAGTTCCAATCTCTTTGTATCTCCTCCATGTCCGAACAACATCGCTTTGGTTCACTTCGAGACGCCTGGACACTTCCTTGTTGAGAGCCCATCTTGGCACAAAGTAACGATGCGGACGCGATCGAACTGTGGTATTGACCGTCTAGCCATGGTTGAACTACAGACAACACGAGCCGTGTACCTCCTTCCTGGTGGAATGACTGGAACTAATTGGCTGTCGGACCCCCTCCGTCTAATAGGCGCTACTCATGCGTGGTTGTTTACATCTTTGGGCGGGTTTCAAATGGTTCAAATGGCTCTGAGCACTATGGGACTTAACATCTGAGGTCATCAGTCCCTTAGAACGTAGAACTGCTTAAACCTAACTAACCTAAAGACATCACACACAACAATGCCCGAGGGAGGACTCGAACCTGCAACCGTAGCGGTCGCGCGGTTCCAAGCTGTAGCGCCTAGAACCACTCGACCACATCGGCCGGCTGGGCGGGTTTTATGACGTCTCTGAACAGTCAAAGGGACTGTGTCTGTTATGCAATATCCACAGTCAACGTCTATCTTCAGGAGTTCTGGGAACTGGGGTGATGCAAGACTTTTTTAGATTATATACCAAACAGTTAAGACGTTAAGCAAGATACATATGTTGAACTTCAGCTCCCACGAACAAGTTAACAAGAAGATGCCAAATAAACAGAACAACTTCACATTTTTCAGTGGCTTTGCATTCCCCGTCTGTACAATTTCTGAAGTATTGCTGTATCAGATATGTTGTTTGCATATTCGGCAAATATTGTTTTTCAGTACGTGGTCCCCTTTTTTATAAATGAAATTATTTCCTCTTACTACATATCATCACATCATGAATTACAAGAGGAGAAACTAGAGAAAAAAGGAATAATTAGAATCATTTCAGTAGTTACATGATTTAGTAAACCCAACAGCTGTGCCTTTGTTGTACACACATGGAAATGGCTAGAGAACCTGGTCTTCAAGGAAACTATGCTGTAATATACCTATATCGATATTCAGCTGCACATTTTGCGGAAAATCCTCTTTGAATGCAGGAAACTCTAAACTGCATATCTCCCACATCCACAATCTCAACTTTTTACAGTCACGGTACCTTCGCTACTAAATCATCAGTTCTCTTTATTTCACAATCTCAGATCTTTGCTTCCCACAAAATAATACCATCACGAAAATCTTCACAGGACAACCAAAACATAAAATCTTTTAGTGACTGACAAACTATGTTAACAATGCCCCCTGTACAAATAATACATACATGAAACCAAGATCATTCACCTCACTGTAGAGCACTGTGTGAGAATAATTTTTATTGATTCGCTATTTCAGCCTCGAAATGCGCGTGTGTATACAGAAGGGTTAGGCGCAGTCCATAAGCCTCCTGCTCCCATAAGTGCCGGGAATGAAACGACGGAAAAAATATTTTTACAGCCTGTGCCACAGAACGCAGCTTGTTTTGTCTTTCTCACGGATTTGGTACCTGGTGGGAACCGTACCCCCGTAATCATGCCTTTGTTGCAGAGGATAAATGTAGTTAAATGAGAGAAGTTAAAGAACCAACTGAAATTTAAAATAGCCAATGTCTGATGCTTGTTTTATCTATAAAGCAACCTAAAGAGTGCTGTTTCAATGTGATATCACAATCCTACAGCCGTGCTGAATGAAGTTTGGCCTCGAATGTTCTGTGACACTGAGATGAGACATCAAACAAAAGAGACATCAGACATCATTGTACCTGTGAGAAGGAAGAACAGGGCCTAGGTGGCAAAGAGCGATCGAATAGTTATTCCGTTTGCTCTACGTTCTGCATGTGTGAGGGTAGAATACAGTGTGTGGTTGTGAGGGAGTGGGCGCTACACTGTACTGCCCGACCAGTGTGCTGTTCTATTTTGGAGGTGAGGATAGTACTCACGAAGGGCTGTCTCCCTCCTTCCAATAGACATCTGGAACTGGGACGATCTTCAAGAGTATGAAAGGGGACGTGATAGGCGCGGCAGGGTGCCCCGGTTTGACGTCATCACTGGGGGATCTAGACAATATTGTTACGAAATATCGGTAATATAACTTGCATCCAAGATGTTATGCTCTTTAGCAGGATGAATTTAAATGTGCTTACATCCCCTACGTCACAACGAACAAACGAACAACCCGTCACCGATTCGCTTTAAATAATCCCTCATTACATTGTCCTCCTTCCTCTGCATACCTACTAAATCATCCACCCGATTTAGGTAATGGGCATGTCTCTCTTGTAACCTTCTAACCTGATTTTCGGTTAGTGAAGCCACATCCAAACCGTCAACACTTCCAACATTTCGTCAAGCGGCGCAACTATAGCGGCAGCGGCCAATCTCAGTAATTTTCATCGTTACCGGGAGGTGCGTATGCTTCCTTAATAATTCCGACAATTCAGTTACATTGCCTTGTGGTTCCAAACCCCTCCTTTGAAGTTCGTACATCATCTCACTTCTCCTCAATAAAGCCGCGTCCTTCACCAGATTCGATGGCATCCTGGAATAATTACAGCAGTATCAGGTCCAAAATAGTAGCGAGCAATCTTATACTACAACCTAATTTTCGACAGTTTGAAGACACTTCCCTCCAGCCAATGTACCACGCTCTTCTACCGATGTTCGGAATTAATTTATGGGTGACTAGACACTTCAACAAGAATAACAAACAACAGGATTAGCGTTGCCAGAAGTTAACAAATAGTCTCTAGTCCGCTAACGTTACACCCAATGCCCGTTCACAACTGGCGATGGTGGTGGGTGCCTATAATAACTGCTTGCACACAATTACTGATTTACGTAATTTATTAATAATACTTCACTGAAAACAAGTCTCAAAACACTTCATAGAAAGGCTGGTTAAATAACTGTTCGTTTGATTAATAGGGTAATAAATTCTCAACCAATAACAGTAGCAAACAACATCACTTCCAAATAAAAACTTACAGACTCTTATTGCTAGATAGGTACCTTACAATTCCCTTGCCTAATGTACCTTTTATAGTGTTGTCCCTTTTAGTTGCTGTTTTAACATTGTGCCTCGCAGTGCATTCATGACTTAGTCTGGGCGCTAATGACCACTGTAGTTGTGGGCCCTAGAAGCACAAAAAAAAGAAACCTTGAAAATTCACTTTCATTTATCAAATTCCAGTATTTATAACCCGCTGAACTACAGCGCAGAACTGACAATTTCAAATCTGTGCAATGAGTAATCCTGATAACAGAGAATTATGTTCACAAATAAGACATATAATAACTTTATGACAACGCCCGTCCGGCATTGCCCACACTTTTACACGATCGTAAATTCCGTTGAAAAGTGACAGTTACGGCTCAGTCTCCACACAGTTAAGTAAACTAACACCGCAGACGTCACTGAAGGTTAATACACGTACCGTATTCGACTGCTTTCTTCTGCGATCTCGTGACATCCTTATGGTGGGCGAACATGCTGCAGCACAGCGTGTTCAGGTTGGGCCCACGCTGTCTCGTGTATCTGCCGTGGCAAAACACCCGCAAACGACATCGGCCACAGCTCGGCATAAACTGTGTCCATACAATTGCAGAGCCCACGGCTTCTCGCTCCACAACAGCGTTGATTTCCCAAGCGTGTCGGTTTCACCATCAATTCATTACCACAGAGTGGCAGAGTTATTACTGCACAATCCTGGACCCCACCCCTACCGTTCTGTCCTCCTCGCTCCGCACTGCCTGACCCTCCATCCCTCCACGCCAGAGGGCCACTCGCCGGCAACTCGGCGCCCCCAGGACCTCTGGCGAGGCCGGTGTCGACCTCAACACTCGCGGCAGGAACACAATCGTGCCGAAAATCGACACAGCCCAAACGTGGTTACCATACGTAGAAGCAGTGTCATATTTACACCACTTAATGTTAAAAGTAGTGCTTTGCAACAATAGATGTAAATACACTCCTGGAAATTGAAATAAGAACACCGTGAATTCATTGTCCCAGGAAGGGGAAACTTTATTGACACATTCCTGGGGTCAGATACATCACATGATCACACTGACAGAACCACAGGCACATAGACACAGGCAACAGAGCATGCACAATGTCGCCACTAGTACAGTGTATATCCACCTTTCGCAGCAATGCAGGCTGCTATTCTCCCATGGAGACGATCGTAGAGATGCTGGATGTAGTCCTGTGGAACGGCTTGCCATGACATTTCCACCTGGCGCCTCAGTTGGACCAGCGTTCGTGCTGGACGTGCAGACCGCGTGAGACGACGCTTCATCCAGTCCCAAACATGCTCAATGGGGGACAGATCCGGAGATCTTGTCGGCCGGGGTAGTTGACTTACACCTTCTAGAGCACGTTGGGTGGCACGGGATACATGCGGACGTGCATTGTCCTGTTGGAACAGCAAGTTCCCTTGCCGGTCTAGGAATGGTAGAACGATGGGTTCGATGACGGTTTGGATGTACCGTGCACTATTCAGTGTCCCCTCGACGATCACCAGTGGTGTACGGCCAGTGTAGGAGATCGCTCCCCACACCGTGATGCCGGGTGTTGGCCCTGTGTGCCTCGGTCGTATGCAGTCCTGATTGTGGCGCTCACCTGCACGGCGCCAAACACGCATACGACCATCATTGGCACCAAGGCAGAAGTGACTCTCATCGCTGAAGACGACACGTCTCCATTCGTCCCTCCATTCACGCCTGTCGCGACACCACTGGAGGCGGGCTGCACGATGTTGGGGCGTGAGCGGAAGACGGCCTAGCGGTGTGCGGGACGTAGCCCAGCTTCATGGAGACGGTTGCGAATGGTCCTCGCCGATACCCCAGGAGCAACAGTGTCCCTAATTTGCTGGGAAGTGGCGGTGCGGTCCCCTACGGCACTGCGTAGGATCCTACGGTCTTGGCGTGCATCCGTGCGTCGCTGCGGTCCGGTCCCAGGTCGACGGGCACGTGCACCTTCCGCCGACCACTGGCGACAACATCGATGTACTGTGGAGACCTCACGCCCCACGTGTTGAGCAATTCGGCGGTACGTCCACCCGGCCTCCCGCATGCGCACTATACGCCCTCGCTCAAAGTCCGTCAACTGCACATACGGTTCACGTCCACGCTGTCGCGGCATGCTACCAGTGTTAAAGACTGCGATGGAGCTCCGTATGCCACGGCAAACTGGCTGACACTGACGGCGGCGGTGCACAAATGCTGCGCAGCTAGCGCCATTCGACGGCCAACACCGCGGTTCCTGGTGTGTCCGCTGTGCCGTGCGTGTGATCATTGCTTGTACAGCCCTCTCGCAGTGTCCAGAGCAAGTATGGTGGGTCTGACACACCGGTGTCAATGTGTTCTTTTTTCCATTTCCAGGAGTGTAATTATAAAGAACCACGCTGAAAGTAGTGCTTTACGAGAATAAATGGAGATAGTTATAGAGAACCACAAAGAACCATTGTAGCCAAAAGAATACGTTATAACGCGGTGTATTGATATCCTGAATAAAACCGAGCTCCTTTCAAAAAAAGAAAAAAGAAAATGTTCCATTACTTGTTCAACGCCGCTCGTACTTAGTTGTCGCCGGGCGGAGTGGCCGTGCGGTTCTTGGCGCTACAGTCTGGAACCGCGAGACCGCTACGGTCGCTGGTTCGAATCCTTCCTTGGGCATGGATGTGTGTGT
This sequence comes from Schistocerca cancellata, assembly GCF_023864275.1. Classification (NCBI taxonomy): domain Eukaryota; kingdom Metazoa; phylum Arthropoda; class Insecta; order Orthoptera; family Acrididae; genus Schistocerca; species Schistocerca cancellata. The sequence goes on from NC_064635.1 coordinate 214,468,134, forward strand.
TGTCCTTAGGTTAGTTAGGTTTAAGTAGTTCTAAGTTCTAGGAGATGACCTCAGAAGTAGAGTCCCATAGTGCTCAGAGCCATTTGAACCATTTGAACTTAGCTGCCACTTTCCTGTTTGCACGAGTTTGTACCGACTTACACTTAGCAGTCAGCACACTACCTCTCGATGCGAGGCGTATTAGGTAGAAGCGTAAGTTCGTTGCGTTTTTATTTTGCACGTTGGTATCCCATTTGCTATAGGTTTATTTATAGATTGCCCTTTTTTATTTGTAGTCCACTACTGCTATATGGGTTTACATATTGTCATTTTGTCATGTGGAGATAGTGAGTGGACCAGTGGACGCTAAAGAATGGAGTGGCAAGCTTCTGTTCGAGTTGAACAGCACAGGCAGCCACACACGTTCACGGCACGTGTTGGAATAACGCCACTGGACAGAGCACGGCATGACAACGGTTTTCTTATTTGACATTATTGGCTTTCCACATTAATGAAGACCTTCGTGTAAACACGTTAATCCGCAATGACTCACGTCACTGTACTGGAGAACTGTGATCATTCCACCGTAGTGCGGCATTTGCGTACAATGGGGAACGTTCAAAAATCGAGTGTATGGGTATCTACCCTCTAAGTCAAAATCAGCAGGTGGTCATTTGTCCACCTCTGCTTGCTCATCATCAATTGTCTCCTGAACACCGACGACCATTCCTCTCCTGTATCGTTAGTGGTGACAAGAAATGACGTCTCTATGCTACCGTAAGGAAAAGAAGGAACGGTTGAGCCCAAACAAAGCATCAATTCCCCGTATAAAGACCTGCGTGCATCAACAGGAGAGGCGTCTGTTGGACCGGCAACAGTGCGGTGTACTAAAAATGCTTTGCAGAGGTGTAACCAGCACTGCTGACATCTATCGTCAACAGCTGAGACGTCTTGCAGGCGCAGTCCGAGGACAACGACCGGGAAGGCTGCGTGAAGCGACGCTTCTACACGACAACGTCCGCCCGCATGCTGCTAGACTCACGGGAAGCGCTGTACAGGGTTTGGAATTCATTCGGCACCCACCTTATTCACCTCGTCTTGTGCCCTAAGTGTTTCACCTTTTTTGCTCTCTATCGAACAACCTCCAACGAACTTCCTTTCGGATGAAAATGTGCTGCGAACGTAGGTCGACGAGTTCTTCGCCTCAAAACCACACGATTTCTACAGTCATGAAATCTAAAAGGTATCCCAGCATAGTGAGGGAGAATATCTTACGGATGACTGCTGTGTGTATCTGTTACGTTTATTAAACTTATGGAAAAACGTTACAAATTTATGCACCACTGCAATACTTCTCGCCTTCATCAACTAGCAGAAGATCTAAAGAATTCTTACTGCATTTCGTATCGAAAGTAAAATCAGTCCCTGAACACTGTACATCGTACTTCCAGCACTAAAACCGAGTATTGGCGCTAACGTAATTCGCAGAGTCGCAGTCCTTCTTTCCATACAAAGGGTGATTATTTGATGTACCACAACAAACTGAGTCCACGGGCTAATCGCAGGGCTATAAGCCACATACCTTTACATATTTTCATGCATTTGGTATAATTCCTGAGGTTCATACAGATCTGTTTCCTTTCGCTGTGCCGCTTGTAAATCACTGCCGCCGCGCGGCCTGAGCCGCCTTGCCACGGTTCGCGCGGCTGCCCCATCGGAGGTTCGAGTCCTGTCTCGGGCACGGCTGTGTGTGTTGTCCTCAGCGTAAGTTTAGGTTAGGTTAACCCTAGGGACTGATGATCAGCAGGAACCTACAAAAAAACTATCGTCGTGCAAAGTAAGCATTCACTACCAACGTAATGTTACGCAACCAAATGTTTCTCAATGTAAGCGTTCACTGTCTAGGTAATATTATACGGGTACAATCAAATCTCAGACTGAAGTAACAAACGAAAATTTGTACCAAGGCCAGGATTCAAACCCAGTTCTGCTGCTCACGAGCTAAGCATATCTAACCACAGATATGCTTAGTGAGCAGGAGACACGGTTTTGAATCCTGGCCTTGGTACAAATTTTCATTCGTCATTTCAGTCTGCACATATACATCATAGATACTTGAGACTGGGTCTCTGTAACCGTGTAGTTTCATTTCATTAAAACACCTATGCCTGTGTTTCAGACAGTATCCCCTGTTTCGTCCGACGCGGAGGTGCTATTCCAGTACAACTGGACAGCCTCTGCAATGATGTTCGAGTTTAGGGGGTAGGGTGGGGGAGTGGGGGGGGGATTCCAAGCGGGCGTGACTGAGGAGGCAGCTGTGCAGGGGTAGTCCGTTCTCTCGTGCCAGGGCGGCACGCTGGCTAGCGCGTCTGCCTGGCGAGCTGGAGGCTGCTGCTTCATATATATATATATATATATATAGAGAGAGAGAGAGAGAGAGAGAGAGAGAGAGAGAGAGAGGGAAACATTCCACGTGGAAAAAATATATCTACGTGGAAAAAATATATCTGTCCCCATCAGTCCCTACAGTCCCTATACCAATTCCAAACTGAACAATCCATTGCCCTCACCCACCTAATCCTTCACCTACACATCCACTCAGCCAATCAACACACCCGTCAACTCCTATCCTTAATAAAAGTCCTCAATCTTTCCTCTCCCACATCCACACCGGCTGTTCAGAGCATCCTCCTACAGGCCAACCGCAAATTAGAACAGCATGCCACCCTCCACCTTAAAAAACTATCCAATCTCCTGGTTTCCCACCTCCGGAAAGGCAACTCACTCACCCTTCACAACCTTTCCAGCAAACCTCAACCTCCTCTTATTGCACACAAACCCAGTCTCTCCCATCTACTCAATCTCCCACTTCCAGCTCCACTCCATCCAAAACCTCAAAATTCCAATCAACACAATCTGGAACCACAACACCCCAATTCAGTAGTTAACCTTTCCTCCAAACCTCTCTCCCAATCCGAAACCTCTGTCCTATCCAAAGGCCTCACCTTCAGCCCCACTCCCAGATTTTACCAAACAGCCCTCGTCAAAGATTTACTGTCCTACACCCGTACTCTCTGCTGGAAATATCACTTTGCCACGAAGAAAAATGATCCTAATCCTACTCCTAATGATCCAACTCCCCAAGACACTATCCAAATTGAACCCTGCCTGGAACAGTTCCGTCCTCCGTCACAGCGGGACCCACCTCCTCTTTCTCAAAATCACCCTCTCCTAACCTTCCAGGAATTTCTGACTTCCAGCCTTGCCTCTCAATCCTTCTTAAAAAACCTTAATCCTACTCCCAACATCACCACTGCTGAAGCCCAGGCTATCCGTGCTCTGAAGGCTGACCAATCCATCGTCATTCTTCAGGCGGACAAGGGTTCCACAACTGTGGTACTTGATCGTCGGGAGTATGTGGCTGAGGAACTGCGTCAGCTTTCAGACAAAACTACTTACAAAGTTTGCCAAGGTAATCCCATTCCTGATGTCCAGGCGGAGCTTCAAGGAATCCTCTGAACCTTAGGCCCCCTACAAAACCTTTCACCAGACTCCATCAACCTCCTGACCCCACCAACACCCCGCACCCCTACCTTCTACTTTCTTCCTAAAATTCACAAACCCAATCATCCGGCCGTCCCATTGTAGCTGGTTACCAAGCCCCCACAGAACGCATCTCTGCCTACGTAGATCAACACCTTCAACCCATCACATGCAGTCTCCCATCCTTCATCAAAGACACCAACCACTTTCTCGAACGCCTGGAATCCCTACCCAGTCTGTTACCCCCGGAAACCATCCTTGTAACCATTGATGCCACTTCCTTATACACAAATATTCCGCATGTCCAGGGCCTCGCTGCGATGGAGCACTTCCTTTCACGCCGATCACCTGCCACCCTACCTAAAACCTCTTTCCTCATTACCTTAGCCAGCTTCAACCTGACCCACAACTTCTTCACTTTTGAAGGCCAGACATACCAACAATTAAAGGGAACAGCCATGGGTACCAGGATGGCCCCCTCGTATGCCAACCTATTCATGGGTCGCTTAGAGGAAGCCTTCTTGGTTCACCAGGCCTGCCAACGCAAAGTTTGGTACAGACTTATTGATGATATTTTCATGATCTGGACTCACAGTGAAGAAAAACTCCAGAATTTCCTCTCCAACCTCAACTCCTTTGGTTCCATCAGATTCACCTGATCCTACTCTAAATCCCATGCCACTTTCCTTGACGTTGACCTCCACCTGTCCAATGGCCAGCTTCACACGTCCATCCACATCAAACCCACCAACAAACAACAGTACCTCCATTATGACAGCTGCCACCCATTCCACATCAAACGGTCCCTTCCCTACAGCCTAGGTCTTCGTGGCAAACGAATCTGCTCCAGTCCAGAATCCTTGAACCATTACACCAACAACCTGAAAACAGCTTTCGCATGCCGTAACTACCCTCCCGACCTGGTACAGAAGCAAATAACCAGAGCCACTTCCTCATATTCTCAAACCCGGAACCTTCCACAGAAGAACCCCAAAAGTGCCCCACTTGTGACAGGATACTTCCGGGACTGGATCAGGTTCTGAATGTGGCTCTCCAGCAGGGATACGACTTCCTCAAATCCTGCCCTGAAATGAGATCCATCCTTCATGAAATCCTCCCCACTCCACCAAGAGTGTCTTTCCGCCGTCCACCTAACCTTCGTAACCTCTTAGTTCATCCCTATGAAATCCCCAAACCACCTTCCCTACCCTCTGGCTCCTACCCTTGTAACCGCCCCCGGTGTAAAACCTGTCCCATGCACCCTCCCACCACCACCTACTCCAGTCCTGTAACCCGGAAGGTGTTTACGATCAAAGGCAGAGCCACGTGTGAAAGCACCCACGTGATTTACCAACTGACCTGCCTACACTGTGAAGCCTTCTATGTGAGAATGACCAGCAACAAACTGTCCATTCGCATGAATGGACACAGGCAGACAGTGTTTGTTGGTAATGAGGATCACCCTGTGGCTAAACATGCCTTGGTGCACGGCCAGCACATCTTGGCACAGTGTTACACCGTCCGGGTTATCTGGATACTTCCCACTAACACCAACCTGTCAGAACTCCGGAGATGGGAACTTGCCCTTCAGCATATCCTCTCTTCTCGCTATCCGCCAGGCCTCAATCTCCGCTAATTTCTAATTTCAATTTGCCGCCGCTCATACCTCACCTGTCTTTGAACATCATCTTTGCCTCTGTACTTCCGCCTCGACTGACATCTCTGCCCAAACTTTTTGCCTTTACAAGTCTGCTTGTGTCTGTGTATATGCGGATGGTGTGTGTGTGCGAGTGTATACCTGTCCTTTTTTCCCCCTAAGGTAAGTCTTTCCGCTCCCGGCATTGGAATGACTCCTTACCTTCTCCCTTAAAACCCACATCCTTTCGTCTTTCCCTCTCCTTCCCTCTTTCCTGACGAAGCAACCGTTTGTTGCGAAAGCTTGGATTTTGTGTGTATGTTTGTGTTTGTTTGTGTGTCTATCGACCTGCAAGCGCTTTTGTTTGGTAAGTCTCATCATCTTTCTTTTATATATATATATATATATATATATATATATATATATATATATATATATATATATACACTCCTGGAAATTGAAATAAGAACACCGTGAATTCATTGTCCCAGGAAGGGGAAACTTTATTGACACATTCCTAGGGTCAGATACATCACATGATCACACTGACAGAACCACAGGCACATAGACACAGGCAACAGAGCATGCACAATGTCGGCACTAGTACAGTGTATATCCACCTTTCGCAGCAATGCAGGCTGCTATTCGCCCATGGAGACGATCGTTGAGATGCTGGATGTAGTCCTGTGGAACGGCTTGCCATGCCATTTCCACCTGGCGCCTCAGTTGGACCAGAGTTCGTGCTGGACGTGCAGACCGCGTGAGACGACGCTTCATCCAGTCCCAAACATGCTCAATGGGGGACAGATCCGGAGATCTTGCTGGCCAGGGTAGTTGACTTACACCTTCTAGAGCACGTTGGGTAGCACGAAATACATGCGGACGTGCATTGTCCTGTTGGAACAGCAAGTTCTCTTGCCGGTCTAGGAATGGTAGAACGATGGGTTCGATGACGGTTTGGATGTACCGTGCACTATTCAGTGTCCCCTCGACGATCACCAGTGGTGTACGGCCAGTGTAGGAGATCGCTCCCCACACCATGATGCCGGGTGTTGGCCCTGTGTGCCTCGGTCGTATGCAGTCCTGATTGTGGCGCTCACCTGCACGGCGTCAAACACGCATACGACCATCATTGGCACCAAGGCAGAAGCGACTCTCATCGCTGAAGACGACACGTCTCCATTCGTCCCTCCATTCACGCCTGTCGCGACACCACTGGAGGCGGGCTGCACGATGTTGGGGCGTGAGCGGAAGACGGCCTAACGGTGTGCGGGACCGTAGCCCAGCTTCATGGAGACGGTTGCGAATGGTCCTCGCCGATACCCCAGGAGCAACAGTGTCCCTAATTTGCTGGGAAGTGGCGGTGCGGTCCCCTACGGCACTGCGTAGGATCCTACGGTCTTGGCGTGCATCCGTGCGTCGCTGCGGTCCGGTCCCAGGTCGACGGGCACGTGCACCTTCCGCCGACCACTGGCGGCAACATCGATGTACTGTGGAGACCTCACGCCCCACGTGTTGAGCAATTCGGCGGTACGTCCACCCGGCCTCCCGCATGCCCACTATACGCCCTCGCTCAAAGTCCGTCAACTGCACATACGGTTCACGTCCACGCTGTCGCGGCATGCTACCAGTGTTAAAGACAGCGATGGAGCTCCGTATGCCACGGCAAACTGGCTGACACTGACGGCGGCGGTGCACAAATGCTGCGCAGCTAGCGCCATTCGACGGCCAACACCGCGGTTCCTGGTGTGTCCGCTGTGCCGTGCGTGTGATCATTGCTTGTACAGCCCTCTCGCAGTGTCCGGAGCAAGTATGGTGGGTCTGACACACCGGTGTCAATGTGTTCTTTTTTCCATTTCCAGGAGTATATATATATATATATATATATATATATATATATATATATATATATATGTGTGTGTGTGTGTGTGTGTGTGTGTGTATGTGTGTGTGTGTGTGTGTGTGTTTCAGACCTGAAAAGGTCTGTCGTACCATATAGCTTCATTTGATGAAGCGTTCACTGCCTAGGTAGTATTACACAACTCTTTACAGCCAAATCTCGTTACTACTTATTTCGCGCAACTAAATATTTTGTATGAGACGGTATCTCTTTCAGTTCAGGACATAATCGGAGTTGCTTTCATATGTAATATGTGATCCAAACCTAGGAGGAACCTTACAAATCGTTAATTGTACGCCCATACAGATCACTATGTATCGCGTTACAAATGCCGCTGTGAATAAACATGTAGCGCCGTGAGTAATTTCTAGAACAAGTCTTGTCTTCGTCCGAGACAGTGGGCGGACGTAACAGAATCCTCGTTTGCGGGAGTTTGACATCCGGTGAAGCAACGACGGCGAGTCATCTGGCATGCACGGGCGAGGGGAAAAATAGACGCTGGCCATCTGAGATGTCTCGGAATACTTTTGCTGCTCTAATATGTCTTCCGCCCACAGCCCCGACCGCAACACACGCTACCGAAATGTTTTGAATAATGACGACTCGAACGGTCTCAATTAATAAAGCGGACGGAAACCGATGCGGGACATTCTGGAAACCTCTAGAGCCGGCACATTCTGCCCAATCCAAACGAATACAGTTGTTCCAAAACCATCTCCTTTACTTACTTGCGGCAGATATTTGCTTGCTTATTCCGTTTGTCACATTAGCGACATCTTCCTATGTTGTGGAAAGAGACGTTAGGTTTACAAATAAGTTGCATAAGTTGCATTTACCTGAGACGCATCGTCATTTCTGTCACTAGACAACTGGAAATTTTATTGCAGTCGCAATCCACAACAGAATGTAATATAGTCAGCCCAACTACGTGTTCAAAAAAAATGTGTGTGAAATCTTGTGGGACTTAACTGCTAAGGTCATCAGTCCCTAAACTTACACACTACTTAACCTAAACTATCCTAAACACAAACACACACATCCATGCCCGAGGGAGGACTCGAACCGCCGCCGGGACCAGCTGCACAGTCCATGACTGCAGCGCCTTGACCTCTCTTTTTTTTTTTTTTTTTTTTTTACAAAAGAAACAAAGACTCCAATTATACTGGTTTCTCCTACCAGTAAACAAAAATGAGTCTCCTTCGTCTTGTTGGCGAAGAAGCAATCTTTTGGAACAAAAAAGTTTCTCAAATCCAAAATCAAATTTCTTGTTCCTTTAAGAACAAACTATGAAGAATAAATAAGGAAAAGCTTTTTAAGTCGTCGTGCGACTTGTAGTTAAAGTCCAGTTCTTACAGGAGCTCCTGAAGTGTATCCGCCTACAGCATGCCAGCTCGTCCAAACGTGTCTTCTCATGGCGTAGGCGTGGGTTCTGGGTGGCAGATCTATTCAGGTCGGTTCGTTTTATACAGATTTCAGCTTCTCATGGCGTGGACGTTCCAGCTACTAGGTGGGTCATCGAAAGTGCTCCGTAAGAAATTGGAAAAATATTGTTTATAGCGTGGGTTGCGTATCAGGACGCAGTGTCGTTCGTTGAGATAAGTCCAATATCCTAGCGTAGACTTGTCGCCAGAAGTAAAAAGATAGCGGATCGTGTGGCCACAGATCCAATTCACAGAGTTAGTTTTGGCGGAGGGGTAGAAAGTCTTATCGGGGTACAAAAGCATGTGAACGTCGATCTGAGCCGGTGTCTGGCGAGTAAGAAACGCCAAAATTCGCCGCGCAAGTGTCCAGACGTCTAGCGCTGTGCCACAGTAGAACCGGTGGACATCCGTGTCATCCACTCCACAGTGGGTGCAGAGGGATGAATCGGCGAGATGGATGCGGTGCAGACGATCTCGGTTAACTTGTTTGCCATTCACGGTGATGTACCACGCTGATTGAACGTCTGATTCGAGAAAACGCGCATGGATCGCCTTCCATATGTGTCGCCACACGTACTGTGGATACTTACGTTCGATGGGGTTGGACGGGCGGCACTGTTGTAACAAGTCGGAGACTGTTTTCGTGAGGTACAAACGTGTAAGTGGTAAGGACCGGTAGATATAACTGAACTCCAGGAAAAATCGTTGGATGTAATAAAAGGGGGTTGGAATGGTCGATACCAGTACTGGGGCGGACAAGGAGGCCGGTGCAAAGTTGTGAAGTAAGAGGCTAGTTAGGCTCTGCGGGCAACGATGCCAAAGTTTTAGTTGGGAGCTGACGTATAGTGCCTTGACACGAGTCGGCGCGTGGATGAGTCCCAACCCGCCACGATCTCGTGGCAGTGCAAGGGATTCATACTGCACCTTGAATAACATCCCCGAGCTGACGAAGGAGCCGAAAGCCATCAACAATCGTCGCGCCAGGAGATTTGGGACTGGTAGTACTTGAGCCACGTGTGGTATACGGGAAGCATGATACATGTTCACGTATTGCGCGCGTTGGATAACGTCGAGAGCTCGTAGCCGGTGATCGGCGAGATTTGCCCTGATTGTCTGTAGCAAGCGTCTACCATTGATAGTCGCTGAGCGGCGCAGGTCTGCTGTGAAATCAAGTCCAAGACACCGTATGGTGGCGGCGACACTAAGGGGGGCAGCGCATCTCTCCGGCAAGCCCTCACCAATGAGCAGGACCTTGGATTTTGACACGTTGAGGCAGCTCCCCGACGCTTCGTCGTAAGTCGCCACCCATGCCAGTGCTGCTCGTACTTCATCTTCACTGCGCACATATAGTACTATGTCGTCTGCGTAGGCTGTACAACAAAAACGGTGGCCTTGCACAGCCATGCCTTCCAAACGTTGGCGCATGCCCTGGAGCAGGGTTTCCAAGGCGAAAGCATACAAAATCGTGGAAAGAGGGCATCCTTGTCGTACAGATCGTGCGATGACCAGGGACGGTGTAAGACGACCATTGTACATGATTTTAGAGGTTGCACTACTCAACAGGCGCATAATCACCGTTATAATACCGCCAGGAAAACCCATATGCTGAAGAACTGTCCGTAAATAGAAGTGGTCAACACGGTCGAAAGCCTGGCTAAAGTCCAGTGAAGCCAAGGCGCCAGGGAGACGCTGATGATGCGCTAATGCTATCATGTCTCTGTAACGGCAAAGGGCCGTACGGATGTTGTTGTCGCCTCCTAGGGAAGTCTGGTCGCAGGATGTGACGTAACGTGCGACCTTCTTGAGACGCGATGCCAGTAGCCGTGTGAATATTTTCATGTCGCTGTTGAGCAAAGTAATTGGGCGATAGTCCTGGACCCTCGATAACCCGCGCGGTTTTTGGACGGGGATAATAATTCCTTCTAGAAAGGCGCTCGGGACCACTGTCATCGGTGACATCAGCTCTTGTGCGATTGCCGTCCACGTGGAAGCCAACAAATAGTGAAAACTTTTATAAAATTCGATGGGGATACCGTCAGGTCCAGGAGATCTGTTATCGGAACCCGTCTTGATAGCGTCTAGCACTTCATCGGTGGTTACGTCGTCTTGGAGGTCGTGCACTGCATCCTCTGGAAGAGTGTTCGTAGTAAGCTGAGCGACTTCTGTGATCAGTGCTGCAGAATGCGGTACGGCTGCGTATAGCCCGGCAAAATGAGCATGGAGAGCACGATCGATGCTTTGTTGGGTGTCGTGCCGGCGCCCTTCCACATCAGTGAGGACTTGGATCAGAGCCCGTCGTCGTCGTTGTCTTTCCTGAAGGAGGTGGTACATCGAAGGACGTTCTTGAGGAATTCGATTAAAAGCTCGAGAACGGACTACAGTGCCTTCCAAGTTACGCCGCATGATCATGGAGATCTGCGCCTTCGTGCGATGGACCATCGACTGCCGGGCCGGCGAGAAAGGTATCGTCGTACAGTCACGTAGAATGGTGTAGTAGAAGTGCAGGCTATTAGTTTGCCACGCCTTTAATTCCTTCCCATAACTCATCAGAGTCTTCCTGAGGGTCGGCTTTGCACAGGAGAGCCACCATGATAAGGTGGAGGCATAGGCTTCTCGACGATGGTGGCAGCGTGCCCCCGCTTCTTCGACCATACGGCGACAGTCTGAGGAGGTCAGGTGAGCGACATTGAGTTTCCACAGACCACGACTATGCCACACTTGCTGTCGGGCGAGAGTGACGTCACAGACGTACGCATCATGGTCTGAAAAGGCCAAGGGCCTGACTTCCGCATGACGTGTGCCATCAGCAAGGGAGCGGGTAACGTAGGTGCGATCTATGCGGCTTGACGAGTGAGAGGTGTAGAATGTATAGCCCGGTTGAATTCCGTGGAGCTTCTTTCATGTGTCAACAAGTCGGAGACGGTCGATGACCACTGAGAGAGATGCACAAGGGGAATGTCGCGGGAGTTGGTCTGCGGGCTCCTGTGTCGAGTTAAAATCCCCACCGAGTACCAAATCGTCCTGCGGACCGGTGAAGAGGGACGTGACGCTTTCGGCAAAAAAAGTTTGTCGGTCATGACGGCGGCCAGTGCCGGACGGAGCGTAGATATTAATAATACGCACGCCGAACAGTGTGAGGGCCATACCTCGCGCAGTGGGGAGGTAGATGACGTCCTCTGCAGGGAGTCCGTCGCGTAGCAGGATGGCGACGCCGCTACCGGTATCGGATGCGGGGGAAACATGGGCGTTGTATCCGGTGGGAACTAGGAAGTCAGCCACAAACACCTCTTGTAAGAGTGCTATATCCACATCCGCAGAGTAAATAGTGTCTCTAAACATGGCCAGTTTATGGGGGGCACGAATGGTGGCAAGATTCATCGTGGCGATACGATATTGCTGTGTGCGGCCATCCTCAGTATTTGCAGAACGTGCGGTAGAAGTAGCCGGCAGGTGGAGAGCCGCCGGTGGTCCCGCCGTGGTGATAATTACTGGCGGGGCGCCAGCCCCAGTGTCGCCGAGGTGGACTCCTGTGCAGACACGCTGGCAGTCTGTTCCGCTTCTTCTTCAACGTCATCGGCTCAGGAAGCTGACGACGTGGACATGTGACGGTCACGTACTTCCGGAACGGGTGTTGTGGATTCCGCAACATGAGTGGCAGGGGGACCGCCGTCATCATTCGTTGACAACGGCGAGGACACGTCCCTGGCTGGGAGAGTAGGCTTCACAGGAGGGGCTCCTGTTGCTGCCACATCGCGTGACTGGACGCAATGTGGGAGATCACCATCAGACATCAGGTCGACATCTCGTGGGGCCGTCTGAGAAAGGGCGTCATCGGAAGGCGTTCGTCGTCGTTTCCTGTGTTTGCGAGGCGACCGCTGTTTCCTGATGTGGCCTTCTGAATCAGAATGTGGTCGCCCGTCGTCTGACGCCGAACCCGTCTGGACAAAGGCAGACGTCGGCACGACACCGAGGTCGACGTCCATAGTTCCAACAGGAACATCGGTCCTGAAGCGAGCACTGGAGGCGACGCCGTGCTTGTGTCCTCGGCGCGTTGTGCTGAGGCGGGTGGCGTTGACGAAGCTGCTGGCGCAATCGAGATTGGTACGACGGGGTCCTGTGCAACCTTGGCGTAGGTGATGGGTAAGGACGTGACCGTCGAAGCCTGGGTCTCTTCGCGTAACGGCGTCTGTATTAAACGGCGGTGTAAGCATTCGGAACGTACATGTCCCTCCTGGCCACATCTTGCGCATGTTCGTGGCTGTCCATCATACATGACGATGGCCCTCACACCGCCAATCAGCAGGTACGATGGGACATGTTTCGTCAGCTCAATTTTTATTTGCCGGACGCCATTTAATACGGGGTAGGTCGTAAATGTTTGCCACTTCTCCGCGACGTGACCCAAGACGGTGCCATATGGTTGGAAAGCGGCAATGACCACATCCTGAGGCACCTCGAACGGGAGCTCAAACACCCGCAATGTCCGGAGACCGAATCCAGCATGGGCGACTGTCACGGCACCCATATGTCCATCAGAGTGTTTAAATTTCAGTCCGGTGGCATGACGGTGAATTATGTCATTGCAAATTTCCTCCGTCGACATCTTGATGTAGACAACATTTCCAGTGATGGAAAAATGTATGCCGATTACGTCCTGGGGGTTCAAAAGTAGATCCTCACGTATGAACTATTCGACTTCGAAAGCTCTGGGTCGTGGATGTTCGGCCTGAAACGTTACTTTGATCGTTGCACGGCGGTACGAGTGCGCCATGGTGTACGTTAGTACTGGACTCGATAGACACAAACACCGCGACGCGGAAGTAAACACCACCGAGAGCGGAGCGTCGGACGGCGCGCGGAGCAGCTCCGCACGCTAGCACGGCTGAGAGCCGACTTGACCTCTCGACTAATCCCGCGCGGCCCAACTACGTGTAGGTACACTATATGACCAAAGTATCCGGACACCTGGCTGAAAATGATTTAAAACTTCGTGGCGACCTCCATCGGTAATGCTGGAATTCAATATGATCTTGGCCCACCCTTAGCCTTGATGACAGCTTCCACTCTCGTAGGCATACGTTCAGTCAGAAACGCCAAAATTCGCCGCGCAAGTGTCCAGACGTCTAGCGCTGTGCCACAGTAGAACCGGTGGACATCCGTGTCATCCACTCCACAGTGGGTGCAGAGGGATGAATCGGCGAGATGGATGCGGTGCAGACGATCTCGGTTAACTTGTTTGCCATTCACGGTGATGTACCACGCTGATTGAACGTCTGATTCGAGAAAACGCGCATGGATCGCCTTCCATATGTGTCGCCACACGTACTGTGGATACTTACGTTCGATGGGGTTGGACGGGCGGCACTGTTGTAACAAGTCGGAGACTGTTTTCGTGAGGTACAAACGTGTAAGTGGTAAGGACCGGTAGATATAACTGAACTCCAGGAAAAATCGTTGGATGTAATAAAAGGGGGTTGGAATGGTCGATACCAGTACTGGGGCGGACAAGGAGGCCGGTGCAAAGTTGTGAAGTAAGAGGCTAGTTAGGCTCTGCGGGCAACGATGCCAAAGTTTTAGTTGGGAGCTGACGTATAGTGCCTTGACACGAGTCGGCGCGTGGATGAGTCCCAACCCGCCACGATCTCGTGGCAGTGCAAGGGATTCATACTGCACCTTGAATAACATCCCCGAGCTGACGAAGGAGCCGAAAGCCATCAACAATCGTCGCGCCAGGAGATTTGGGACTGGTAGTACTTGAGCCACGTGTGGTATACGGGAAGCATGATACATGTTCACGTATTGCGCGCGTTGGATAACGTCGAGAGCTCGTAGCCGGTGATCGGCGAGATTTGCCCTGATTGTCTGTAGCAAGCGTCTACCATTGATAGTCGCTGAGCGGCGCAGGTCTGCTGTGAAATCAAGTCCTAGACACCGTATGGTGGCGGCGACACTAAGGGGGGCAGCGCATCTCTCCGGCAAGCCCTCACCAATGAGCAGGACCTTGGATTTTGACACGTTGAGGCAGCTCCCCGACGCTTCGTCGTAAGTCGCCACCCATGCCAGTGCTGCTCGTACTTCATCTTCACTGCGCACATATAGTACTATGTCGTCTGCGTAGGCTGTACAACAAAAACGGTGGCCTTGCACAGCCATGCCTTCCAAACGTTGGCGCATGCCCTGGAGCAGGGTTTCCAAGGCGAAAGCATACAAAATCGTGGAAAGAGGGCATCCTTGTCGTACAGATCGTGCGATGACCAGGGACGGTGTAAGACGACCATTGTACATGATTTTAGAGGTTGCACTACTCAACAGGCGCATAATCACCGTTATAATACCGCCAGGAAAACCCATATGCTGAAGAACTGTCCGTAAATAGAAGTGGTCAACACGGTCGAAAGCCTGGCTAAAGTCCAGTGAAGCCAAGGCGCCAGGGAGACGCTGATGATGCGCTAATGTTATCATGTCTCTGTAACGGCAAAGCAGATGACGTTCATCGGACATTCGCCATACCCACACCCTGCCATCGGATCGCCACATTGTGTACCGTGATTGCCGGCCGGTGTGACCGTGCGGTTCTAGGCGCTTCAGTCTGGAACCGCGTGACCGCTACGGTCGGAGGTTCGAATCCTGCCTCGGCATTTACCGGCGTGATGTGTGGTTTATAAGCAACCATCGACCATGAAATGCAAGTTTTCTCACCTCCTGCCTTACTGTCATAGTACTTGCAGTGGATCCTGATTCAGTTTGGAATTCCTGTGTGTTCGTCTGGATAGGTGTCTGCCTATTACACATTACGACCCTCTTCAACTGTCGGCGGTCTCTGTCAGTCAACAGACGTGGTCGGCCTGTACGCTTTTGTCCTGCACGTGATCCTTCGCGTTTCCACTTCACTATCACATCGGAAAGAGTGAACCTAGGGATGTTTAGGAGTGTGGAAATCTCGCGTACAGACGTATGACGCAAGTGACACTCAATCACCTGACCACGCTCGAAGTCTGTGAGTTCCGCGGAGCGGCCCATTCTGCTCTCTCACGGTATCTAATGACTACTGAGCATTAGGTGGCAGCACCAAGCACCTAATATGAAAAACGTATGTTTTTTGGGATGTCCGGATACTTTTGATCACATAGTGTGTAAGAAGGCTGTTTAGGTTTTTATGTTGGTAACGTCACGTAGTGCCACGTATGAAAATCGCTGACTGCGCTGTGTGCAGTCTGTGGCTGGTTGGACTCACTGTTGGAATATTCGCTTGTGTAGTGTTGGGCAGTTGGATGTGAACAGCGCGTAGCATTGGGCAATTGGAGGTGAGCCGCCAGCTGTGGTGGATATGGGGAGAGAGATGCCAGAGTTTTGAGCGGACGATCTGGACATGCGTCCGTCAGAAAAAGGAAATTTTTTTAATTGGATGTCACACAATTATATATATATATATATATATATATATATATATTATATACATATATATATCTGTGTGTGTGTGTGTGTGTGTGTGTGTGTGTGCGTGTGTATAATGGATTTTGAACGCTATTAAGGTAAATACATTGTTTGTTCTGTGTCAAAATCTTTCATTTGGTAACTATGCCTATCAGTAGCTAGTGCTTTCAGTAGTTCGAATCATTTATTTAGCTGACAGTATTGGCGCTCGCTGTAGTGCAGTAGTTCGAGTAACGAAGATTTTTGTGAGGTAAGTGATTCATGAAAGGTATAGGCTATTATTAGTCAGGGCCATTCTTTTGTAGGAATTACTGAAAGTCAGATTGCGTTGCGCTAAAATATTGTGTGTCAGTTTAGTAATGATCAGAATAAGTAAAGAGAAAGCTGTCTGAGTACGTTCAGTTTTGCTCAGCTGTTTGAAAATCAAATAACGTAGAAGTTTACCAGCAGAGTCATTCATAATTTTTGTGAGGGGACGTTTCAGGCGTATTCGTCTGTGGAACAGTAGTAGCTGTCAAACAGAAATTATTTCAGTGACATTTTGAAGCTTCCATTGTCAAGCGAGGCCTTCATTCACAAGGCAAGACGTCAAATACGACGGGCGTTCACTGTGTAATGCGTCACATTTTGTGTCTGAAAGCAGGATGGTTTCACTGAGGAATCCAGTACAGCACGGTATTGGCCACTCTTGTGGCTACAACAGCGCAGACCTCCGTGGCGCCACCGCACTGTGTGGCCGCCTGCTTCCACTCTGCTGGCCGGCGTCGGCGTCGGAGCCAGCAACCTCCCCGTCAGCAGCCGCGTGCTGCTGGCAGCCGAGTGCCCCTCCCACTGGGCCAAACAGACGGGAGCCCAGTAGAGATGGGCAAAACTGTTCTTTTCAGAGATTGGATCAGAACTGTTCACTCCCTGAAATGAATTAGCTCTTTTTCATGACTCATCACTCATTTACAATAGAAAATAAATGGAAGGCACATTGCCCTTTAAACTTGGTTTATTCCACTACTATACCTGTATTTTGATCTTATTTGATCCTATTTTGAAGTAACACAGATAATGAGTAAGAATTTTGTATTGTTTATTGAAATTTCCACGATATGACAAAGTTTTTGATTATTGATTTATTTTGCACTATCGTGGTTTTTTGGGTGATCGGAAAATGTTGTAACTTGAGATTTACATTAACAATATATTTGGCTATAATCTATTAAAATTTCATTAACCTCATACAAATACATCGCAAGCCATATATTTTTAAAGTGAACGTTTCCTTCCGGAGACGCCTAAAATCGCAAAATCCGTACCAGAATAAGAAAAAAAAATATAAATTTGACTGTAAAACGAAAGTGCTGCATATAGCCTTACGCAGAATAAAACAAGGAAAATATTGGTGTATCACATTTTGCGATACGTTTATCGGTTCGCTCGTAATTAAAGCCTAAATTCGAGTGTCCATAATAAAAATCCTATAGTAAGAGGAGTCATCAGGAACCTAATCTAATCAGTTTAAACAAATAAAAATAAAATAAAAACAATTGATGTATACATAACATAATAAAGTAATATACATAGCGGTATTACTACGAAGAACAATATCCAGTGGGGACGAACTCTGATGCAGAGGCTCTGAGTCGAGCAGGTTGAGCCGCGAGCTGTATTACTGCGTGAGCTGAGACCAGAGTGACACCTGAGTCGCTTTGCTCAACGCTCTGGCTAGAGTCGAGACGGTGGGGTGAGCGGTGAGCGGGTGAGTTCCGAGGGTGGGGGGCGCGGTGAACTCACCCGCTCCGAGACAAATCGTCCATTCCCTTGCGAGCAGGTTTTTGCAAGTAGTTCCTATGTTATCCACTAGGTGGCTCTCTGTCCTGTTGCTCGCATCGACTGCCCAGAGGGCAGGACGTGTGACTGAAACGATCGCCGACAGAGTGCGATGCGAAGTTAAGCTGTGCCAGACACTGCACACGGCAGACGACGCACAGAGACGGCACGGCATATGTGAAACACAAAATCCAATGGGGCACTGCACAATGCAGGCAGCCAAGGTAGAAGCAGGGCAGAGGCCGGCGCTGGCTGTGTTGTGTGGCATGCACTGTGCTGTGACCAGCAGAGGCGCTGCTGATATGCTCCGTCTCTCTCTCTCTCTCTCTCTCTCTCTCTCTCTCTCTCTCTGCCGTGGGAAACGTTTGGAGCTACCGTTCTTTTTTTTCTGAATCACTGATTGTTCACTCCTTTGAAAGATTCAACTCTATGAATTAGTTCAAGAGCGGATCCCCCATCTCTAGAGCCCAGGCGGCAGCGTGGGTCAGGGACAGCGGTACAGCGAAGCTTTGTGAGCTCGCGTGACGGCTTGCGTTGTCGTGCAGAAACAAAGTTCGTTTGCATTTTTGTGACGAGTAACACGCTGAAGTCGTTTCTTCATTGCACTCGATAGCTGATCGTTGCACAGAGAGGGCTGACACCAAACAGAATCGGCCTTTCAAGTTCCAGAAGACCATCGCCGTCACTTTAATGGCTTTGAAGTTCTTCGGAGGAGGAGACGTGGTGTGGGGCCACTCTATGAAAGCAGTTTGTTTCTGGTTCAAAGAAGTGAACTGGTGCTTCGTCACCTGTGACCAAGTTCCACAAGAAATTGACGCGATCAGCGTAGTAACGCGTCTTTGTGGCCTCCTGTTAGGCGGCACGGGACCCGGCGGGTGCCTCAACTGGGGGGCTGGACGAGTGTGCCGACAGTACCGACACGTGCCGTTTTTTTTTTTAATCTTTGTTAATCAAAACCAATATTATACAATCTACCCCACCACCTAAAAACATTAGTGGGTCGAAATTAGACACAATATTACATTAGCGGCATTTACTACATATTCTATATTCTACTGTTTTATTAGCCACAGGAAGTTAGTTCTATCTATCTATATGATATATGGGTATCTTTATAATTGTTACTCAATAATGCCATCAACTCTAACCTACTCTGCTACTAACAACTACCTCCTGCAGCATTACAGGTGTGCCAGTATATAATATAAACCTACTATTTCATGGCCATGCCCACCGAGCTAATCCCAGTGGGCGTGCCCCTGGTACTGGGCTGGCCTTACCGCAATCGCTGCAGGTTTAAGAAAAGGAATTCCCTACGATCTGCTTCTACAAAAATAATAATTGGTTTTTATAAGTCATAGTTGGTGTGCTGTAGTGTCAAGTCGGTGTGGTCGCACCCTCCCCCTCCCCCTGGTCCTGGATGCGTCGGATCCCGACCGTCATTGACGGTCGGCCAGTACACACCCTGGCGGTATGGGATGGTGCGTGATGTCAGGTTTCAGTTTTATATTTACTCGATCTCCCTTCTATATTCCCTTAGGACCTTGGCGGATACCTCGCTAGCCAGTTTATCGATGATGGTGAAAGTGTTAGGGTCTCGAATAAGTTGAAAGGTATCTGTGTTAGGCAATGAGTTCCGTAAATCAGCTGCAACGTCGTCGAAAAGCGGACACTCGTAGACTACATGATCCGGTGTACCGATCTCGGCACCACAGTCACTCGATGGTGTCGCTCTTTTCCCAAACCGGCATAGATATGCCGGGTATACGGGCCGTGCCCAGTGAGGAAGTGCAGCAGTCCCTTACTGGGCTGGAAATGTTTTTAGCCTTAATCTTTCCTGAACGTTTGGTAATAATCGGTGAGTCCTTCTTCCTGTTTCATCCCCATCCCAGATTTCTTGCCAAAGTTCTATTCCCCTTCTTTTAATTGTCGCGTTTAGTTGAGCGGCGAGCTGTCTGAGTGTGATCCGTCGTTCAGCTCGAGTGAGAGTGTCCGCACGTTCCGGCACCGCAGGACTCGGGCGTGCGTGGCCCGGTTGCGGCGGCTACAGGCGCCTCGGCCGGCGGCTCGCCTCGATCTCCTTCCGTGACAGCTCTACGCAGACATTTGCGAACGCCTGCGAATATCTGCGCTGGTCTGGTTTTGCTCCGAGAGAAACTGGAGGACAGGTCTTGGCGTGTAACGCACCTCCGTTACGGACGCCATTTTGAAGCCGCGTATAGCGCCGTCGTCTATCGGAACTTCGTGAAACTACAGCGGCTGCAGCTAGAATATTCCTCGATGTCTCACAACAAACTCCGCATTTTTTCGACCGAAGCAGGCCGAGAAAAAATATTTGTTGCATTAGTTATTGAATGCTCCTGGTACTTGTATGCAATGTTCCTGGTTTTATTACGTACTCTGATATGACGAGAGACGAGAACGCGCAATGGATCTGGGAACATCGTCAAATCTGATTGTTTTGTTTGTCTAGGTGTTACGCAGCACGTGCGTAAAATCCTCCTTATCCCTGAACACGTTACACCCACTGGTCAGCGCTACTGTGCTACTGTAGTCCTTGCCAGTGGGCGATTTGTGCTTTTACCAGTGGGGGGGAGGGGGGGGGGAAATGTCTTAGGGGGTTAGTGTAATTATATATGTTACTAGCGTTACCCATGGTTAAACAGTTATTTATAAATAGAGGTTAATGCCGAAACTCACTATTCACGCGTATGCACTATCAGAAAAGCCATCCCTTGTTATATCTTTAAAAGTACATGATAGGTAAAGCTTATTTACAAAATCATCTACATACAGGTATACGAGGGGAACTCAAAAAGTGAAGGCACATTTGTGAAAAGCTGTACTTATTCAGATGATAAAAACTGAAATATGCGTTATTTTTCTACGTAACCTCCCTGGACTTCAATTGTGTTTTCCCGACGTTTTACGAGTTTTTTTTTTATTTCGTCAGAAAATACGTTTTTCGGTTGCATCTGTAACCAATTTTGCACCGCAGCAATGACGTCTTCATCACTTTCAAATCTTCTTCCCTGTAGTGCTTCCGTTAAGGGTCCAAACATGTGAAAATCGCTTGGAGCCAGGTCTGGACTGTATGGTGGATGTTCCAGCACCTCGAATCTCAACTCCTTTATTGCGTCGGCTGTCCGTTTCGCAGAATGTGGGCGAGCGTTATCTTGCTGCAGGATGAAACCTCTTCACAGTTTTCCACGACGTCACATCCACGATACAATACAGACCTGGCTCTAAAGCCTCGTTTACGCTGGGGCGACGTCTTGCAACATTGTGGCATGCTACGGAAGTGTGGTGTGCGTCGTCTTGTAGCATGCTACAACAGGCAACATCTTACGGCGTATGTTGCATGCGGCAGGTTAATTTATACCAAAGCAACAGAATTTGTGCCACACGTGTGTCGGTCTTGCATTACAACGGATGATAAAGTGATCGCAGCGGCGGCCTACTTGGTACTGGCACATGCAGCTAACAACGGAAATGAAAACCAAAGGAAAAGAAAATGATGGTGGAAGAGAAGAGTATTTAAAGAAGGTCCACGAAATAGTATCCTAGGAACTAGAAGCAGACGATGGTGCGTTATTTAGCAATTTTACGAGAGTGTCGACTGAAGACTTTAATTACTTACTGCAGTTAACTACACCTCTTATTGTAAAGAAAGTTTACAACTGCCAAGACAGTATTTCACCAAGAATTCGATGGGGCATCACATTACGACTTTCAGCCATTGGCGATTCATACAAGTCATTAATGTACTTACTTAAAGTATCATATTCTGCTATTTCCCTCATGGTGCCAGAAGTATGCGAAGCTTTTTCATTGGTGTTGAAGAACTACGTAAAGGTATGCACGCAACATTCAATACTGATTTCATTTAAGTAATATTGTCCACAGACAGAGTTTCACAGCTAGGATTTGCAACCAATGTTTCGACGCTCGGAGTTTGCTGTTCATACTCCCCCAAGGCCGCTTTAAAAAGAACATTTGAAAATATGTACTTGACATATGTGGGAGGTACATGTTCTTCAAGAGCTACATCGCCGTTATCTTTTGATACAATGACCTCTGTGTCATCAGCCTGAAAAAATAGGGAAAGTAATGAGTATGTTTTACTTTTCAGATTCCAAAAGATACTGAAGAATGGCAGAAGGTAGCAAGAAATTTCTAACTGAAGTGTAATTTCCCTCACTGCATAGGAGCCATATATGGCAAACATGTGCAAATTATGTGTCCTCCGAATACTGGAAGTGAATACATCAACTACAAAAAAACATTCAGCATTGTCCTTATGGCAACTGTGGACGCAAATTACTGCTTTCAATATGTAAATGTTGGATGTCACAGGAACAGAAAAAGAGGGGAGGAGGAGATTGACTTAGAGGGGGAGAGAAATTGACCTTGGCGAAGGGGAGAGCGACGGAGGGGGTAGGAGGTGATAGAGGAGAAAAGTAGATGGACAGAGAGAAGGGCAGGAGAAGATGGGGAGTGGGAAAAGAAGAAAATGGACGTAAGGGGAAGGTAGAGACATCCGGGGGCGAGTTTACTTACCTCATTTATAAAATTAATAAATCTTCATATGTTGTTAATTAACAACTTTGTAAATGATTCATGTAATATACGATACTCAAACTATACTAAAATATGAGATGAATAAAATGTAAAATTAAAATTTTTGTGTTGTTTTGTGCTTAATTTTAACACTCTGAAATTATAAGTGAATGTTAATTTGTTAAATCATCGTATTATGACAAAGCCCTAGCAAAGTGTGGCCGGTTCAGCTAGTACTACAGTATAAAATTGTCATTTTAACTTACAGAGTTTAGTTGAAGAGACGAGATGAATGAGACTGCTCCTGAAGATTCGAGGGTTGCCTGTTGGTTTGTGAAGGGTGCTATGGTGCTGAGACTTGATCCACCTTGCTGCAAATTTTTCTGCATCGAAGCAATGCAGTGGAGGTCCATTTATTGAAATGAAAAGTAGATTTCAAAGTGTCGGTATTTGTAAGTGATTTCTCTGATCAGTCAGTGTAAAATTCATGGCACTAAATCCTCGTTCACATTCAGCTGTAGATATAGGTATAACTTCGACTGCTTTCACAAGTTCCTTCACATAACTGGGCATGTGTTGAGGATTTCTTTTATAGATTCGAAAATCTTTAACTAGTGACGCACGCGTGCTTTCACGTTATTTAAAATCCACCTTATTACACAAGCGAGAAATTGACATGTCCCCATAAAACACTCGTTCATAATCATCTGAAGGCCATGTATCTGAATTTAATACGGCTACATCCGAAAAGAAATCCAGGTCCTCAAAGCGGTTTTTATATTGTCTACCAAAGACTGAAAAATTTCTTCCGAAATGTCTGAAATCTGTTATATTCATCCCAAATGGTTCTTCAATTAATTCCCTTTGAATGTGCGCTTTCCCTCCAACTCTTGTACTATCATCCTAATTCGTGGCGAGCCATTTGTTTTCAGTGTTTCAAGAGTTCTTATAGCCACGCCAATTTCCTGTTTTGCTTTAAGCACTGAAGAATTTCTGTTCTGCATAAAGAACTTCTAGGGCCTCATAAAGCATAACTAATTCCATTACAAGCAACCACTTTGTGAGATGTTTTAGTAAACCTTCAAATTTACATCTCTTCTGAGTTGATCAGGAACCATCACGTCTCAGTTTTTCGAAAGGATGGACAAGAGAACTGTGACTTCCAAGAAGAGCCCGAACAGCGTTAAATGAAGAAGCAACCCAACGTACGCGAAAAATACGGCATAGTTTTAATAGCTGCGGGAATAATTCTTGTCAAACACTCCGTAGTAGTCTCTGATTTTTGGGACTTCGAGAAAACACAGAATATAAGGAATCTAAAAGAACCTGTATATGGTATTCATCTGCTAGGACAGCTAACTCCATTTTGTGGTTCATACAATGAACGACAGTTAAATCCTTATGTAAATGACTACGCAGTAGAGCGGCTACGCCTTTGTAAGGTGCAAGCATTGTTGAGCTACCATCTGTTGCGATACCTACAAAGTGGTTTTTTAGTACATCATTTGTAATGCCATACTTTTCAAGAGCTGCTAACAGTGTGCTGAAAATGCATTCGCCTGTCCCACTTTCTAATTCAACAATGTCGAAAAAATAATTGCAAGCAACTCCCTCAAAGGACAAAGGTAAATATATTATTAAACAAGTTTTATTGGAAAGCGTTGTACTTTTGTCCATCATGATACTTAAGTTTGTACCCGATTCTACAAGGAAGTGAGCAAGATTCTTTTTCGTTTCTTCTCCTACAAACATAATGATATTTCGGCATGCATGGTCAGAATGAAGCACATTACCGACTGATAAACAATTAAGCTTTTGTAGTTCGATTACTGCAGGATACGATTCGAATGATAATTTCTGTTTAGCTATTACATATGCAGATCTGGACAACGAAGCAGTTGCTATTACTTTTTCTTGATGCTGCTTTCCCCACAACTTTTCGCTTTCACTCACGCATTTATTTTAACTTTTATTTTCTTTTATACTCATGATTTCTACGCACTTCATGTGTGATTGTACCCTGCATGATCCCCGATTTCATCATTTAGTTTTTTGGTGTTATTAGCAAAAACATTAGCTAAAAACGCGTTATCGATACGCACACGTTCAGTGCTTTCCACCTTAAGTTCACGAACTTGTCAACACACTGTGCATATTACTAAGTTTTTGTCATTTACAGACAGCCACGGCTTAGTCATTTGGCAGTTTTGAAAACGTGATAAGGCAACACAATTTCCTACTATTACCCCAAGAGTACTATTACTCCCATTCCTACCTTGAGACGTGTCACAGTTTTCAGTCGCCGGAGATTCAGTCTCTTCCTGTGTATTAGCACCAACATTACCGTTTTCTTTTTTACATTCACTGTCTATTTTAAGTGTTCTGGCACCAATGTCAGTATCCTGACTGTCAGAGTTGGTACGCGTATCAGGTAATGCACTGCCCTTAAGGAAATCAGAAATTTTGCTTTGTTTGATTGACATCCTGAAATTCCGTAGTTCTTATAGGCCCGGACGCACTCAACTCACTAATGAAACTACTGAAGCTGGAACGTGTGAAGATCGCCGTCTGTTTGGCGGACGCGAGGCAACGAACGAACGGCACCAATTACTTTGGAGTACGCGATGCTGGGGAGCCTGTGTTAAGCTCCACCCACGTGGTTCGCGGCTAGCGAAGTCAGACTGTCCGATCCCGTCTGGTAGGTACCGTTGCTCACTTCGCACTACTTTGTGCTTTCGTCCCAGGCACGTTAGTCCGCGCCATACCGTTGCCAAAAGGTGGCCTAACAGTAAATGTTCGCACAGGTACCGGGCTGGTCATCACCGCGTGTCAGGGCCCGGGGTGGGAATTTCAGCCCCCAGCTCACCCAACTCTGCGGAACGACTGCTGTGGTATGACTGCCACACTACTTCCCTCGCAAGCTCGCAAGTACAGGGTGTTTCAAAAATGACCGGTATATTTGAAACGGCAATAAAAACTAAACGAGCAGCGATAGAAATACACCGTTTGTTGCAATATGCTTGGGACAACAGTACATTTTCAGGCGGACAAACTTTCGAAATTAGAGTAGTTATAATTTTCAACAACAGATGGCGCTGCAAGTGATGTGAAAGATATAGAATACAGCGCAGTCTGTGGGTGCGCCATTCTGTACGTCGTCTTTCTGCTGTAAGCGTGTGCTGTTCACAACGTGCAAGTGTGCTGTAGACAACATGGTTTATTCCTTAGAACAGAGGATTTTTCTGGTGTTGGAATTCCACCGCCTAGAACACAGTGTTGTTGCAACAAGACGAAGTTTTCAACGGAGGTTTAATGTAACCAAAGGACCGAAAAGCGATACAATAAAGGATCTGTTTGAAAAATTTCAACGGACTGGGAACGTGACGGATGAACGTGCCGGAAAGGTAGGGCGACCACGTACGGCAACCACAGAGGGCAACGCGCAGCTAGTGCAGCAGGTGATCCGACGGCGGCCTCGGGTTTCCGTTCGCCGTGTTGCAGCTGCGGTCCAAATGACGCCAACGTCCACGTATCGTCTCGTGCGCCAGAGTTTACACCTCTATCTGTACAAAATACAAACGCGGCAACCCCTCAGCGCCGCTACCATTGCTGCACGAGAGACATTCGCTAACGATATAGTGCACAGGATTGATGACGGCGATATGCATGTGGGCAGCATTTGGTTTACTGACGAAGCTTATTTTTACCTGGACGGCTTCGTCAATAAACAGAACTGGCGCATATGGGGAACCGAAAAGCCCCATGTTGCAGTCCCATCGTCCCTGCATCCTCAAAAAGTACTGGTCTGGGCCGCCATTTCTTCCAAAGGAATCATTGGCGCATTTTTCAGATCCGAAACGATTACTGCATCACGCTATCTGGACATTCTTCGTGAATTTGTGGCGGTACAAACTGCCTTAGACGACACTGCGAACACCTCGTGGTTTATGCAAGATGGTGCCCGGCCACATCGCACGGCCGACGTCTTTAATTTCCTGAATGAATATTTCGATGATCGTGTGATTGCTTCGGGCTATCCGAAACATACAGGAGGCGGCGTGGATTGGCCTCCCTATTCGCCAGACATGAACCCCTGTGACTTCTTTCTGTGGGGACACTTGAAAGACCAGGTGTACCGCCAGAATCCAGAAACAATTGAACAGCTGAAGCAGTACATCTCATCTGCATGTGAAGCCATTCCGCCAGACACGTTGTCAAAGGTTTCGGGTAATTTCATTCAGAGACTACGCCATATTATTGCTACGCATGGTGGATATGTGGAAAATATCGTACTATAGAGTTTCCCAGACCGCAGCGCCATCTGTTGTTGACAATTGTAACTACTGTAATTTCGAAAGTTTGTCTGCCTGAAAATGTACTGTTGTCCCAAGCATATTGCAACAAACGGTGTATTTCTATCGCTGCTCGTTTAGTTTTTATTGCCGTTTCAAATATACCGGTCATTTTTGAAACACCCTGTAAACGGATGACGCAGCTTAGACGAAAGCAACAATGACAACATGATAATGATAATTTAGTTCTAAATGTTTTGAGATGCTTAACTACTACATAACACTTTTTCAAAATTAATAAGCAAACATATTAATACTACTAATAGTAAGACTGTACTAAAAACTTTCAGTGTTCGGCTCCACAAATTTAAATTATATGTAAAGTTTTACGCCAGTGCGTGGGAAATAAACATCCCAGGTTGGGATGCATAAACTAAAACCAGAGGAGGGGATGGTCTGATGCAGAGGGGGGGAAATCCCCCCCCCCCCGCCAGCAAATCGCACACTGGTCTTGCACACACGTGCGACTTTTCAGGGCTGAGTGCGGCCCTGGCTACGTGCAATGCGCGACAGCATCGAAGTGCGCAAGTAGAAGAATTCTTGGAGTGAGAAGACATGTCGGCGAACGGGCTGGCCTCTCCGTTCCCCCGACTTGAATCCAGTGGAGCGGGCAGGCGTGCTGCAGGACGGCCGCGAGGTGCAGCGAGCGTCCAGCAGCGGCGGAGGCGACGCGCGGCGCGTCCGGCGTGGGGGCGCGGAGTGAAGGACGGCGGCTCGTCTCCAGGGACTGGCTTCGGATAAAAACACTCTTTCCTGTATGTCTCATTGCGTACTTCATTAGTTACCTTCTGTACCATACTGTAGCAGTTCTTTCTGTGTACGGTCCGAGGTTACTTGGAAGGGACACGTCGTTACAAAGTTATTCTCGTCCTTAACTTTTAGCACAACAATGTGTATTGTCAAGCTGCATTTAGAATTTCTAACTCCTCGAAAAGCCGTCTACACGATGACTGTTTGTGACCACCAGGTGTTATTTTCATTATTCGCTTTTATACGATCGATATTCTCTTTGTAAGGGACGACATACGACATAAACTAGTTGTTATGCGAGCGGTACGAGTTGCTGGACTTAACCGTTTATTATACTCTTTTATTAAGGTTGTACCAGAACAACACAAAACAACATTGTATTACGCTACTCAATAGAAATATAAAACTGTATGACATCAGAACAAACGTTCGTCAATTTATTAATATTCTTCCACCCTTTCCATTTAAGTGGTACAAATTTTTGGAAGATTGTATCGAACATGGAATTATAATGTACTAGAAAGTCATGTTCGGTGCACAGAAATTTTAGCTCGGTCGTAAAGGCTATAAACACGATGTTCTCTACCAGCTCATCTAGTTTGTCCCCGAACCTGTCAACTTTTTCCCCACTGAAACTTCCTACTCGCTGCAAATTCCTGGATTCAGCTGCACTCGGGATTAAGTCTTCATTTTTTTCACAAAATCATAGTACAAGTCTTTACCGGTTTTCACTTTTGTCTTACTAAACCGATGCATTCTTTTCAGTTCCTCTGCACACTTTTACACCAAATTCGAGAACTGATCCTTAGCCCTAGGCATCAACTGGCTGTGTGCGAAACCTGGTCTACAGTCCGTCCTCAGTCTTCCGTGATCATGCCCGCTTTGTCGAACAGTTAGGTGCGGATGGAACTTTCACAGTCTTAGCCCGCCGAAGTGGCCGAGCGGTTCTAGGCGCTACAGTCTGGAACCGCGCGGTCGCTACGGTCCCAGGTTCGAATCCTACCTCGGGCATGGATGTGTGTGATGTCCTTAGGTTAGTTAGCTTTCAATAGTTCTAAGTTCTAGGGGACTGATGACCTCAGATGTTAAGTCCCATAGTGCGCAGAGCCATTTGAACCATTTTTTTGACAGTCTTACATGAACTGAATCAAGTTTGACAAAGTCGCGGAAGTCTGATGGGTTGGAGCTTCGTGTACGTGCAAGACTGCCGACAAATCTGTGCATGCAGACAGACGCACGTCAGCCTTAGCTCTCCGCTGCCAGTCTCTTCTCAGCGACGCTGCGGTTCCCAGCAGTTAGTTTAGTGTGTGTAGCGGCGAAACACAATGGGAGAATTATGACACTGAACACACGAGTGT
The DNA here is from genome assembly GCF_023864275.1 of Schistocerca cancellata. NCBI lineage: Eukaryota > Metazoa > Arthropoda > Insecta > Orthoptera > Acrididae > Schistocerca > Schistocerca cancellata. Next base: position 214,496,885 of record NC_064635.1, read on the forward strand.
TTCAAGGAGATCACAGAGCTGTATCAAAGTTTTCCTTGTCTCTGGCAAGTAAAAAGCTAAATATACACGAGTCATACACCGCTTTAGTTAATAAATACAAAGAAGTGGATCGCAAAGCAACAAGAGACTAGGTCACCAAAAAAAAAATCAACTCGTTTGGAACAGTTTACCGCAAAGACAGAGTGAAAATGAAGGCGCCACGGGACCTGTAGCAGGAACGGGGAAAACCTTATTTGTGGTACTTACATTTACCTTCCTTCTCGAACGCCTGAGGAGATCACGGGCAAACGTAGAAAGCCATTCGTTCTAACGAAGAATTTAGTGCCCACGAGAAATATATAGCGTACAAATTATGCTTACGCTAGAGCTCCTATTTTTTTTTAAAGCTGAACCGTAAGTATTAGCAGAAGACTGTACACTTGTCGACAATGCTGCTTCTTCCGGAGCACAGTGTGTAATGCAACGGTGTTTTCCTTATTACCAAGAAAATCTTCCCGGAAGCACACCGGGTTATCCACAGCCTTGTGATCGAGTTCAGTCTATTACTAGTTCAAGCAGCAGCGATACGGAGAATTCGTCAAGGCTGCCAGGAATTTCTAAATACTTTGACAATTTCCAGCTTGATGCAGACCCTCGTCCACCTGCAGATTTCCTCAGCGGCCGCGCTCCTGACGCTGCCCCCTGCCCCCCCCCCCCTGTGTAGTCGCGCCAGCCTCCTGCCTTCTGCTGCACTCCTTCAAGAAGATTAACACGGCAGTATTTGGCAAGACATTCCCTCGTATTATTAGGTTGGTGCATAAATTGGTACAGTTTTTGTTTTGCATGTTAGTATCCTAATTGCTATGGGTTTACGTAGCGATTCTCATTTTTTATTTGTAATTAGCTGTAGATATTTGAGATTACATATTGTCATTTTGTCATTTCGAGACAAGTCTCTGCCCGTTGGAGGTCACTGCTGATCCCACGTCAGATGAGGTCACACAACGATTTCTCACCGTGAAAGTCAACAAGTTCATTATCCTCATCCATAATACGCAGCTCCAAATAGTCCAACGTCTGAATCGTTCCTGGAAAGTATATAGCGTTGGTAGGGGTCTCAACGTTCTTAGAACCATTTCCAACTGATGGGAAGGATCCGAAAATTGTACGAAGCAATCTAGTGTTGAGATAGGAGTTTGTTGCAATGTTACACTCAACACGGATTGTGCTGACAGGAAATATATCCATTCCCCGATCTGATCGGTAAAATTTGTTAGGATCGTATTTCAAAAACTGTCCTTTTATGAAACGCAGTAGTTGTCCTTCTGAACTTTCTGGTAAAGTCAGACATCGCATTCTACGTCTTATTTTCAGATTTAAGTGTATTGAAGTTTCCACGTAGCACTATCCCTTTTGAGAATGTTTTAAAACATCATTAAAATCGTCAGTGTCGTTTGCAAAAGGTTGTATTTCCACAATTTCTATTCTGCTGTTATTTTCCAGATGAAGTTTATTCTTAGCCTCTGTGATATTTAGAATGCTGTTGTATGTCTCCAGTCCAATGAGCACAATACTCCACTCTCAATTGCATTAAATCAGTCGATGGGAAGTAATTCGAGTGTAATACCAAAGATTTTTCGTTTAAAGTCGCACTATATACGACTTTGCAACTTAACCACAACTGAATATAGGATGCTTAATGCACCTCTTTTATACATGTTTCTTTGTAAACGTCGGGAGGAACATGATGCACAGATGTCCACACAGGTAATTATTAAAGTCTTCGTAGCAATGAAAATTGTAGAACACACGTCTTCTGCCGGTGAATTATCGCTGTAATTCTTCTGGAGGTTTCAGGTCTCCAAATGAATCGAAATAGTAGATATTATTTGTATTTTCCTTAACATACCGCTACCCACTGGGTGCCGAGTTCCCCAGCAACATCTAAATTTACAATTTCACATTCTCTAGATTTCCACACAGCCTTTGGTAATGTATTCCGCATAAACACACCTGGGAACGTTGGAATGCTGAATTTTCCGCTGACAAACTTGAGCAGATCTATATTTGTAAGTGGTCTACCAGCCAGGATAGTTAATGGGCTTTTTTTTATTTACGAAGAGACCTACTCCTTTCTTTTCTGGTTTCATGTGGTTATCTCTTCTTGCTCCCACCAGCTGCTCCTGAGAGTTGTGGGTGTCGACTGTTTTTGCAGTAGCCGCACCACGACCACCAGCCAGTCAGCCCATCGCTGAGAGACCTACAAGGGCAGGAACGACCAGTGTGGTAACTCCACCTGATGCGTTGGGTATTGGTGGAACGCGGGTTGCTTTGACTAGTCCCTTATGCTTTGGGCCACTTTTAGCCGCATACATAGCTGTCAGGATACGTGAGAGATATGATACTGCGAGGAGAAGTTGACAGACCATTGAAAGACCTAATTCGAAACAAGGCCCGGGGAGTACATGACATTCCATCAGAATTATTCGGGAGAGCGAGCCATGATAAAAATCTTCCATCTAATGTGCAACATGCATGAACAGGCAAAATACCCTCAGACTTCAAGATGTATTTTTATTCCAATTCAAAAGAAAGTAGGCGTTGATAGTTATGAATAGTATCGAACTACCGGTTTAATAACTCATGGTTGCAAAATACAAACACGAATTCCTTACAGAAGAATAGAAAAACAGGTAAAAGCCGATATCGGGAAGATCACTTTCGATTCTCGGGAAATTTAGCAACGTGCGAGGCAATACTGACCCTACGACTTATCTTAGAAGACAGGTGAAGGAAAGGCTAACCTACATTAATAGCATTTGTAGACTAGAGGAAGCTTTTGACAATGTTGATGGAAATTCTGCGGATAGCAGGGGTAATATATAGTGAGTGAAAGGCTATTTACAAAACCCGACAGCAGTTATAAGAGTCGAGGGGCATGAAAGGGTACAGTGATTGAAAAGGGAGTAAGACAGGGTTGTAACCTATCCTCCGAGGTTATTCAGTCTGTACATTGAGCATGCAGCAAAGGAAACAAAAGAAAAATTTGGAGTGGGAGCTAAAGTCCAGGAAGAAGAAATAAAAACTTTGAGTTTTGTCGATGACACTGTAATTCTGTCAGAGACAGCAAAGGACTTGGAAGAGCAGCAAACCGGAATAAGCCTTGTCTTGAAAGCTGGGTAAAAGATAGACGTCAAAAAAAGTAAAACAAGGATAATAATGGAATGCAGTGGACTTAAACCAGGTGATGCTGAAGGAATTAGATTAGGAAACGGGACACTTAAAATCGTAGATGAGTTTTGCTATTTGGACAGTAAAATAGCTAATGATACCCGAATTAGAGAGGATATAAAATGTAGACTGGTAATGACAAGAAAAGGGTTTCTGGAGAAGAAAAATTTGTTAACATCGAATGTACATTTAAGTGTGAGGAAGTCTTTTCTGAAAGTATTTGTCTGGAGTATAAGCATGTAAGGAAGCGAAACATGGACTATGAATATTTTTGACAAAAAGTGAATAGAAGATTTTGAAATGTGTTACTACAGCAGAAAGCTGAAGATTAGATGGGTAGATCACGTAAATAAAGAGGAGGTACTGAACATAATTGGGGAGAAAAGAATTTCGTGGTGCAACCTGACTAGAAGAAGGGATCAGTTGCTAGGACACTTCTCAGACATCAAGAAATGACCAATTTAGTGTTGAAGGGAAGTGGGGGAATGGGAATGGGGGGGGGGGGCTGAAAATTATTTAGGGACACCAAGGGATAGATACAGTAAGTAGAGTCAGTAGGATGAAGGTTGCAGTAGTTATTTGGAGATGAAGAGGCTTGCACAGAATAGAATAGCATGGAGAGCTGCATCAAACTAGTCTTCGGACCGAATACCACAACAACAACTAACACTTGCGAATTTGTAGAGGAGTCCTTCTTTCCATATTGGAGCAAGGGCAACTATAAACTCAATAGCAGCGTACGCTTGTACAGTCTGTCCAGTGACGTAGGTGAAGTCTTAGCTTAATCTTCGGAATAGTTTTCTTTATTAATCTTCGGAATAGTTTTCCTTATTAACCTGTGGAATAGTTTTCTTTATATGACTCTAAGTAGTTATGTAGTGTATGTGTTCGGCTCATCAGGACACAGAGCAGTTATGAAATAATTTGCTATGCACAATTTATCGAAATGGGTGACTGCATGCTTTGACGCCAGATGATGCTGTACTGCGTCTGAGGTCTGAAGCGCAGTAATAATTGCTTAGACTGTCAATGTGGAGAGTCCCCTTGTCCTCACCTGTTTTTGTCTCTCTACAACTACAATATTTAGCGCTCTCCCTTGAGGCGAGGCCGGCCGTTGTGGCCGAGCGGTTCTAGGCGCTTCAGTCGGGAACCGCGCGACCGATACGGTCGCAGGTTCGAATCCTGCCTCGGGCATGGATGTGTGTGATGTCCTTAGGTTAGTTAGCTTTAAGTAGTTCTAAGTTCTAGGGAACAGATGACCTCAGATGTCTAGTCCCATAGTGCAGAGCCATTTGAACCTTGAGGCGTATGCTGCCTGCTTATCTCATGTGCTGCACGGGTTGCCGGCCATCCAGGCGCTTACTGCTACAGAGCTGCTCGAAAGTCTTGACCACAACACATTCCAATCCAACAGTCGTCACGGTCTATCGAGTCCAGATACTTTTTTTTTTTCCTTATTTCTTGACGTCATTGTGTTGTTTAGCGTGCGGACTGGTTGTTCAGAGAGGGTATCGTCATCTCTAAAAACTGAAACAAGCATATTTAAAAACAGGCAGTTTCCGACCTATTCGTCAGAAAAGAACAACATCCATCGAAAAATTTTCATAAATAACTTCAAGCGTATTTTTCCACATAGTCGGTGGGAACAAGATAAGCTTCAGTTCATCGTATCCAAAATGACAGCTGAAGCAGCACTGTAGGCTTCAGAAGCAAGCGAGAGCTGCAGCACCTGTGCAGAATTTGAGCAGCTTTTCTGTCAAAATACTGGTCCAAGAGCAAACAGGAATGGTTGCGTAAGGAAGTGTACCAACCTGAATATTATAACAGTAAGCGAAGCTCACTGCGACAGTATTTCGAAGAATACATTGACAAAACGAGATACTGGAGCGAGCCCATCTCACATCGGAAAGTAATACGCGTTCTAAAGGGAAGGTTGCCAATTCATATTCGCGAAAAACTCATAAATGTTCCTGATTGTAATGTGGAACAATTTTTGTCTGTAGTTGATTCTATTGATATGATTTAGGAAGATGCCAAAGTTCGGAGTAATAATCAGTGGTCTGCTACACAGCGTAATGATGCGGGTATTAATAATCACGGTGGCGGTTGTAATGACGACAACAGAGATAGGAATGCTAAGCCTACACTACCAGAAAGAAAGCAAACGACGTCTTATGGCTACCATAAAACTAACGATGAAAGACATAACTATAAACGTGATGCTCATTATACTAAGAAAACCTATGGGAATAATGGTAATCGTAAATTATGTCAATACAGGAAAGCCTAGTCGTCGCCGCAGACGTGATAGATATCCGGAAGAAGATCCTGACAGGATACAACCGTGGGCAGATCATCCGCAAGGAACCGCACCAGCATCACAATCGCAAAGACCGATTCCAATGAATGACAGACCACCGGAAATACGGAGGTAACGAATACCTAACTCTGAACACAACATTCGTATAGGTGAAGTTCATGAAACACCGATGAAGACATCTACCGAAAGGTTAAACTAAAACCGGTCTCCAAAAGCCTTCCTAGGATGACTGGCGATGAAAAGGAGGGCAGGCATCATTTTTCAATAACTGTATTGAGATAGAATAATGATTTGGACCTAAGGGAAGAGTTGAGTGAAGAAGTGCCGAACATTTCCAATAAATGTGGGCGAATTTTACAAGCTGTGGTGCAAGCAGTAATAAATGGTATCGATGTTGAAATCTTGATCGACACAGGCGCAGCCATTACCGTAATGACGCAAGATTGTTATAAACAGATCAGTCGAGAAGGGAGAGTGTTAACGTTTCCTGTTACTGGATGCACTGTATCCGGTCCATTTGGTGCGAAAGCGCAGAGTCTCAAAACAGGCAAGAGTCGACATTATAATGCGGGGGGCTTCTATAGAAAGTATCTTCCTGATCATTTCGAAAATAGCCGTGCCTTGTGTTTGGGATCTTGATTTTTTGTGTGGATCAGTTGTTGTTGTTGTTGTGGTCTTCAGTCTTGAGACTGGTTTGATGCAGCTCTCCACGCTACTCTATCCTGTGAAAGCTGCTTCATCTCCCAGTACGTACTGCAGCCTACATCATTCTGAATCTGCTTAGTGTATTCATCTCTTGGCCTCCCTCTACGATTTTTACCCTCCACGCTGCCCTCCAATACTAAATTGGTGATCCGTTGATGCCGCAGAACATGTCCTACCAACCGATCCCTTCTTCTAGTCAAGTTGTGCCACAAACTCCTCTTCTTCCCAATTCTATTCCATACCTCCTCATTAGTTATGTGATCTACCCATCTAATCTTCAGCATTCTTCTGTAGCACCACATTTCGAAAGCTTCTATTCTCTTCTTGTCCGAACTATTTATCGTCCATGTTTCACTTCCATACATGGCTACACTCCATACAAATACTCTCAGAAACGACTTCCTGACACTTAAATCTATACTCGATGTTAACAAATTTCTCTTCTTCAGAAACACTTTCCTCGCCATTGCCAGTCTACATTTTATATCCTCTTTACTTCGACCATCATCAGTTACTTTGCTCCCCAAATAGCAAAACTTCTTTACTACTTTAAGTGTCTCATTTCCTAATCTAATTCCCTCAGCATCACCCGACTTAATTCGAATACATTCCATTATCCTCGTTTTGCTCTTGTTGATGTTCATCTTATATCCTCCTTTCAAGACACTATTCATTCCGTTCAACTGATCTTCCAATGCCATGGCGAACCTCAAAGCTTTTATTTCTTCTCCGTAGATTTTAATACCTACTCCGAAAGTTTCTTTTGTTTCCTTTACTGCTTGCTCAATATACAGATTGAATAACATCGGGGAGAGGCTACAACCCTGTCTCACTTCCTTCCCAACCACTGCTGCCCTTTCGTGCCTCTCGACTCTTATAACTGCCATCTGGTTTCTGTACAAATTGTAAATAGTCTTTCGCTCCTTGTATTTTACCCCCGCCACCTTCAGAATTTAAAGGAGAGTATTCCAGTCAACAATGTCAAAAGCATTCTCTAAGTCTACAAATGCTACAAACGTAGGTTTGCCTTTCCTTAATCTATTTTCTAAGATAAGTCGTAGGGTCAGTATTGCCTCACGTGTTCCAACATTTCTATGGAATCCAAACTGATCTTCCCCGAGGTCGGCTTCTTCCAGTTTTTCCATTCGTCTGTAAATAATTCGTGTTAGTATTTTGCAGTAGTGGCTTATGAAACTGATAGTTCGGTAATTTTCACATCTGTCAACACCTGCTTTCTTTGGGATTGGAATTATTATATTCTTCTTGAAGTCTGAGGGTATTTCGCCTGTTTCATACATCTTGCTCACCAGATGGTAGAGTTTTGTCAGGACTGGCTCTCCCAAGGCCGTCAGTAGTTCCAATGGAATGTTGTCTACACCGGGTGCCTTGTTTCGACTCAGGTCTTTCAGTGCTCTGTCAAACTCTTCACGCAGTATCGTATCTCCCATTTCATCTTCATCTACATCCTCTTCCATTTCCATAATATAGTCCTCAAGTCAATCACCCTTGTATAGACGCTCTATATACTCCTTCCACCTTTCTGCTTTCCCTTCTTTGCTTAGAACTGGGTTTCCATCTGAACTCTTGATGTTCCACAAGTGGTTCTCTTATCTAAAAAGGTCTCTTTAATTTTCCTGTAGGTAGTATCTATCTTACCCCTAGTGAGATAAGCCTCTACATCCTTACATTTGTCCTCTAGCCATGCCTGCTTAGCCATTTTGCACTTCCTGTCGATCTCATTTTTGAGAGGTTTGTATTCCTTTTTGCCTGCTTCGTTTACTGCATTTTTATATTTTCTCCTTTCATTAATTAAATTCAATATTTCTTCTGACACCCAAGGATTTCTACTAGCCCTTGTCTTTTTACCTACTTGATCCTTGGCTGCCCTCACTACTTCATCCCTCAAAGCTACCCATTGTTCTTCTACTGCATTTCTCTCCCCCATTCTTGTCAATTGTTCTCCCTGAAACTCTGCACAATCTCTGGTTTAGTCAGTTTATCCAGGACCCATTTCCTTAAATTCACACCTTTTTGCAGTTTCTTCAGTTTTAATCTACAGTTCATAACCAATAGATTGTGGTCAGAGTCCACATCTGCCCCTGGTAATGTCTTACAATTTAAAACCTGGTTCCTAAATCTCTGTCTTACCATTATATAATCTATCTGAAACCTGTCAGTATCTCCAGGCTTCTTCCATGTATACAACCTTCTTTTATGATTCTTGAACCAAGTGTTAGCTATGATTAAGTTGTGCTCTGTGCAAAATTCTACCAGGCGGCTTCCTCTTTCATTTCTTCCCCCCAATCCATATTCACCTACTACGTTTCCTTCTCTTCCTTTTCCTACTATCGAATTCCAGTCACCCATGACTATTAAATTTTCGTCTCCACTATCTGAATAATTTCTTTTATCTCATCATACATTTCATCAATCTCTTCGTCATCTGCGGAGCTAGTTGACATATAAACGTGTACTACTGTAGTAGGCGTGGGCTTCGTATCTATCGTGGCCACAATAATGCGTTCACTATGTTGTTTGTAGTAGCTTACCCGCACTCCTATTTTTTTATTCATTATTAAACCTACTCCTGCACTACCCCTATTTGATTTTGTGTTTATAACCCTGTATTCACCTGACCGAAAGGCTTGTTCCTCCAGCCACCGAACTTCGCTAATTCCCACTATATCTAACTTTAACCTATCCATTTCCCTTTTTAAATTTTCTTACCTACCTGCCCGATTAAGGGATCTGACATTCCATGCTCCGATCCGTAGGATGCCAGTTTTCTTTCTCCTGATATCGACGTCCTCTTGAGTAGTCCCCGCCAGGAGACCCGAATGGGGGACTATTTTACCTCCGGAATATTTTACCCAAGAGGACGCCATCATAATTTAATCATAAGTAAAGCTGCATGCTCTCGGGAAACATTACGGCTGTAGTTTCACAGCCGGCCAGTGTGGCCGAGCGGTTCTAGGCGCTTCAGTCTGGAACCGCACGACCACTACGGTCGCAGGTTCGAATGCTGCCTCGGGCATGGATGTGTGTGCTGTCCTTAGGTTTAAGTAATTCTAAGTTCTAGGTGACTGATGACCTTAGATGTTAAGTCCCATAGTGCCCAGAGCCATCTGAACAATTTTTTTGTATTTTCCCGTTGCTTTCAGCCGTTCGCAGTAGTAGCACAGCAAGGCCGTTTTGGTTAGTGTTACAAGGCCAGGTCAGTCAATCATCCAGGCTGTTGCCCCTGCAACTACTGAAAAGGTTGCTGCCCCTCTTCAGGAATCACACGTTTGTCTGGTCTCTCAACAGATACCCCTCCGTTGTGGTTGCACCTACGGTACGGCTATCTGTATCGCTGAGGCACGCAAGCCTCCCCACCAACGGCAAGGTCTATGGTAATAGAAGGAACGTGTACGTTGGACTCAGGAAGCGAGGTGGTTACAATTTCTATGATGAAGGGCAAGTAGTCCCGCAGTGGTGTTGTATAAATCTAATGGTTAGCTATATTGGTGTTAAGTGCCACTTTATCGACTCTTCTGAAGAAGAGATAGATCAAGACACAATACGTGTCAAAGTCTCTGAATCCGAATATCTGATGTCAGATCAGAGGGAAGACTTATTCTGCTTGTTAACTAATTATGCACCAGTATTCAGTAAACGTCCAGGAATCATCAAGGAGTTCGAGTTTGGTATTCAGACATATCCTCAGGAAGATTTTTGTCGCACTTCCTACTCTGTTCCGTGGTCTAAAGGAGAGGCAGTGAAAAAATAAATCACTAAGAGGTTCGAGTGGGGAATAATAGAGCCCTCTAATTCTTCATATTCGAGCTCTCTCTTGGCTGTCTTAAAGTCGATTGGTTATGTAACAGTAGTCTTGACGCCAGGGAAATTAACAAAATTATTGTTCCGGTACAAACGAGACCAGAGAATTTAGAAGAACGTATTCATAACGGTGCCCACTTTTTGACATCCCTTGATATGAGGAGTTGCTATTGGCAGACGAGAATATCACCTGAATGACAGAAGTAGACTGCTTTTATCTTTCTTGGGAGAAGCAATCGACTCACGGTTATGTCATTCGTCTTAAACATCAGCGGAGGAGTGTTTATTTCCGTGTTAGATACCGTACAAGGACGAGATCTCCTTGACAGAGTTACCGTGTATGTAGATGACCTTTTGATCGCGACTAAGACATGGGAGGAGCATCTCGATTTGTTAGAGAAAGTATTCATGAAGTTCTCAGAGTACGGAGTGATGGTGAATCTGACGAAGTCAAAATTCGCCAAGAATCAACTAAAGTTTCTCGGACACATAATTACGCCGGGCGGAATTATGCCCGACTCCAAGAAGATAAATGCCAGCAAAGAGTGTCCGTATCCTCGGAGTAAAAAAGAAGTAAAGTCTTTTTTGGGCCTAGCTTCATTCTTCCGTCGATTTCTGCCTGACCAAATAATTAGCCAAGATTGCTTATTACAACTATTGCGAAAGATCGTTATTTGGAAATGGACGCATGAATGCAGCCAAGCGTTTGATAAAATCCGGTATGCTTTGACTAATGCACAACTCCTGCACCATCCGAAACTTGAATAAGACTGTATTGCAACAGATGTCTCAGAAACAGGCTTAAGTGCCACATTGTTTCAAATAGATGATCCGCATTACCTGAACACCATTAAAATTATAGGGTTTGCAAGCAGAACACTGTCTAAATGCGAGAGAGCATACTGTACCACGGAATTAAAGGTTTTAGCAGTAATCTGGGGCCCGCATCTCGTGGTCGTGCGGTAGCGTTCTCGCTTCCCACGCCCGGGTTCCCGGGTTCGATTCCCGGCGGGGTCAGGGACTTTATCTGCCTCGTGATGGCTGGGTGTTATGTGCTGTCCTTATGTTAGTTAGGTTTAAGTAGTTCTAAGTTCTAGGGGACTGATGACCATAGATGTTAAGTCCCATAGTGCTCAGAGCCATTTGAACCATTTTCTTTTTTTTATGGCGCTCGAGAAGTTCAGATATTTTGTTTATGGCAAGAGGATTACGATATACTGTGATCATAATGCTGTATCCTATATCTTGACGAGTCGAATGTTTCATTTAAGGTTAACCCGAGGGGCCCTGTTGTTACAAGAATACAACATTTCTGTGCAATACATAAGGGGAAAAGAGAACGTAATTTATTATGCTTTATCTCGATTACCAAAAGGGAGGAGTAATGAAGAAGAAGATGAGCTATCTTTAAATTTTAAAATAATGGATATATCACTAAATTCCCCCCCATGAACCATGGACCTTGCCGTTGGTGGGGAGGCTTGCGTGCCTCAGCGATACAGATAGCGGTACCGTAGGTACAACCACAACGGAGGGGTATCTGTTGAGAGGCCAGACAAACGTGTGGTTCCTGAAGAGGGGCAGCAGCCTTTTCAGTAGTTGCAGGGGCAACAGTCTCGATGATTGACTGATCTGGCCTTGTTACACTAACCAAAACGGCCTTGCTGTGCTGGTACTGCGAACGGCTGAAAGCTAGGGGAAACTACAGCCGTAATTTTTCTCGAGGGCACGCAGCTTTACTGTATGGTTAAATGATGATGGCGTCCTCTTGAGTAAAATATTCCGGAGGTAAAATAGTCCCCCATTCGGATCTCCGGGCGGTGACTACTCAAGAGGACGTCGTTATCAGGAGAAAGAAAACTGGCATTCTACGGATCGGAGGGTGGAATGTCAGATCCCTTAATCGGGCAGGTAGGTTAGAAAATTTATAAAGGGAAATGGATAGGTTAAAGTTAGATATAGCGGGAGTTAGTGAAGTTCGGTGGCAGGAGGAACAAGACTTCTGGTCAGGTGACTACACGGTTATAAACAAAATAGGGGTAATGCAGGAGTAGGTTTAATAATGAATAGGAAAATAGGAATGCGGGTAAGCTACTACACTCCTGGAAATTGAAATAAGAACACCGTGAATTCATTGTCCCAGGAAGGGGAAACTTTATTGACACATTCCTGGGGTCAGATACATCACATGATCACACTGACAGAACCACAGGCACATAGACACAGGCAACAGAGCATGCACAATGTCGGCACTAGTACAGTGTATATCCACCTTTCGCAGCAATGCAGGCTGCTATTCTCCCATGGAGACGATCGTAGAGATGCTGGATGTAGTCCTGTGGAACGGCTTGCCATGACATTTCCACCTGGCGCCTCAGTTGGACCAGCGTTCGTGCTGGGCGTGCAGACCGCGTGAGACGACGCTTCATCCAGTCCCAAACATGCTCAATGGGGGACAGATCCGGAGATCTTGCTGGCCAGGGTAGTTGACTTACACCTTCTAGAGCACGTTGGGTGGCACGGGATACATGCTGACGTGCATTGTCCTGTTGGAACAGCAAGTTCCCTTGCCGGTCTAGGAATGGTAGAACGATGGGTTCGATGACGGTTTGGATGTACCGTGCACTATTCAGTGTCCCCTCGACGATCACCAGTGGTGTACGGCCAGTGTAGGAGATCGCTCCCCACACCATGATGCCGGGTGTTGGCCCTGTGTGCCTCGGTCGTATGCAGTCCTGATTGTGGCGCTCACCTGCACGGCGCCAAACACGCATACGACCATCATTGGCACCAAGGCAGAAGTGACTCTCATCGCTGAAGACGACACGTCTCCATTCGTCCCTCCATTCACGCCTGTCGCGACACCACTGGAGGCGGGCTGCACGATGTTGGGGTGTGAGCGGAAGACGGCCTAACGGTGTGCGAGACCGTAGCCCAGCTTCATGGAGACGGTTGCGAATGGTCCTCGCCGATACCCCAGGAGCAACAGTGTCCCTAATTTGCTGGGAAGTGGCGGTGCGGTCCCCTACGGCACTGCGTAGGATCCTACGGTCTTGGCGTGCATCCGTGCGTCGCTGCGGTCCGGTCCCAGGTCGACGGGCACGTGCACCTCCCGCCGACCACTGGCGACAACATCGATGTACTGTGGAGACCTCACGCCCCACGTGTTGAGCAATTCGGCGGTACGTCCACCCGGCCTCCCGCATGCCCACGATACGCCCTCGCTCAAAGTCCGTCAACTGCACATACGGTTCACGTCCACGCTGTCGCGGCATGCTACCAGTGTTAAAGACTGTGATGGAGCTCCGTATGCCACGGCAAACTGGCTGACACTGACGGCGGCGGTGCACAAATGCTGCGCAGCTAGCGCCATTCGACGGCCAACACCGCGGTTCCTGGTGTGTCCGCTGTGCCGTGCGTGTGATCATTGCTTGTACAGCCCTCTCGCAGTGTCCGGAGCAAGTATGGTGGGTCTGACACACCGGTGTCAATGTGTTCTTTTTTCCATTTCCAGAAGTGTACAAACAGCATAGTGAACGCATTATTGTGGCCAAGATAGATACAAAGCCCACACCTACTACAGTAGTACAAGCCAACTAGCTCTGCAGATGACGAAGAAATTGAAGAAATGTATGATGAAATAAAAGAAATTATTCAGATAGTGAAGGGAGACCAAAATTTAATAGTCATGGGTGACTGTAATTCGAGTGTAGGAAAAGGGAGAGAAGGAAACATAGTAGGTGAATATGGATTGGGGCTAAGAAATGGAAGAGGAAGCCACCTGGTAGAATTTTGCACAGAGCACAACTTAATCATAGCTAACACTTGGTTTAAGAATCATGATAGAAGGTTGTATACCTGGAAGAACCCTGGAGATACGAAAAGGTATCAGATAGATTATATAATGGTAAGACAGAGATTTAGGAACCAGGTTTTAAATTGTAAGACATTTCCAGGGGCAGATGCGGACTCTGACCATAATCTATTGGTTATGACCTGTAGATTAAAACTGAAGAAACTGCAAAAAGGTGGGAATTTAAGGAGATGGGACCTGGATAAACTGAAAGAACCAGAGGTTGTACAGAGTTTCAGGGAGAGCATAACGGAACAATTGACAGGAACGGGGGAAAGAAATACAGTAGAAGAAGAATGGGTAGCTTTGAGGGGATGAAGTAGTGAAGGCAGCAGAGGATCAAGTAGGTAAAAAGACGAGGGCTAGTAGAAATCCTTGGAAAACAGAAGATATATTGAATTTAATTGATGAAAGGAGAAAATATAAAAATGCAGTAAATGAAGCAGGCCGAAAGGAATACAGACGTCTCGAAAATGAGATCGAGAGGAACTGCAAAATGGCTAAGCAGGGATGGCTAGAGGACAAATGTAAGTATGTAGAGGCTTATCTCACTAGGGGTAAGATAGATACTACCTACAGGAAAATTAAAGAGACCTTTGGAGATAAGAGAATCACTTGTATGAACATCAAGAGTTCAGATGGAAACCCAGTTCTAAGCAAAGAAGGGAAAGCAGAAAGGTAGAAGGAGTATATAGAGGGTTTATACAAGGGTGATGTACTTGAGGACTATATTATGGAAATGGAAGAGGATGTAGATGAAGATGAAATGGGAGATACGATACTGCGTGAAGAGTTTGACAGAGCACTGAAAGACCTGAGTCGAAACAAGGCACCCGGTGTAGACAACATTCCATTGGAACTACTGACGGCCTTGGGAGAGCCAGTCCTGACAAAACTCTACCATCTGGTGAGCAAGATGTATGAAACAGGCGAAATACCCTCAGACTTCAAGAAGAATATAATAATTCCAATCCAAAGAAAGCAGGTGTTGACAGATGTGAAAATTACCGAACAATCAGTTTAATAAGCCACAGCTGCAAAATACCAACACGAATTCTTTACAGACAAATGGAAAAACTAGTAGAAGCCGACCTCGGGGAAGATCAGTTTGGATTCCGTAGAAATACTGGAACACGTGAGGCAATACTGACCTTACGACTTATCTTAGAAGAAAGATTAAGGAAAGGCAAACCTACGTTTGTAGCATTTGTAGACTTAGAGTAAGCTTTTGACAATGTTGACTGGAATACTCTCTTTCAAATTCTAAAGGTGGCAGGGGTAAAATACAGGGAGCGAAAGACTATTTACAATTTGTACAGAAACCAGATGGCAGTTATAAGAGTCGAGGGACATGAAAGGGAAGCAGTGGTTGGGTAGGGAGTAAGACAGGGTTGTAGCCTCTACCCGATGTTATTCAATCTGTATATTGAGCAAGCAGTAAAGGAAACAAAAGAAAAATTCGGAGTAGGTATTAAAATCCATGGAGAAGAAATAAAAACATTGAGGTTCGCCGATGACATTGTATTTCTGTCAAAGACAGCAAAGGACTTGGAAGAGCAGTTGAAAGGAATGGATAGCGTCTTGAAAGGAGGATATGAGATGATCATCAACAAAAGCAAAACGAGGATAATGGAATGTAGTCGAATGAAGTCGGGTGATGCTGAGGGAATTAGATTAAGAAATGAGACACTTAAAGTAGTATAGGAGTTTTGCTATTTGGGGAGCAAAATAACTGATGATGGTCGAAGTAGAGAGGATATAAAATGTAGACTGCCAATGGCAAGGAAAGCGTTTCTGAAGAAGAGAAATTTGTTAACATCGAGTATAGATTTAAGAGTCAGGAAGTCATTTCTGAAAGTATTTGTATGGAGTGTAGCCATGTATGGAATTGAAACATGGACGGTAAATAGTTTGAACAAGAAGAGAACAGAAGCTTTCGAAATGTGGTGCTACAGAAGAATGCTGAAGATTAGATGGGTAGATCACATAAGTAATGAGGAAGTATTGAATAGGACTTGGGGAGAAGAGAAGTTTGTGGCGCAACTTGACCAGAAGAAGGGGTCGGTTGGTAGGACATGTTCTGAGGCATCAAGGGATCACCAATTTAGTATTGGAGGGCAGCGTGGAGGGTAAAAATCGTAGGGGGAGACCAAGAGATGAATACACTAAGCAGATTCAGAAGGATGTAGGTTGCAGTAGGTACTTGGAGATGAAGAAGCTTGCACAGGATAGAGTAGCATGGAGAGCTGCATCAAACCAGTCTCAGGACTGAAGACCACAACAACAACACATCACTAAATTACTGTGAAGAACAAGTTTCAGAACTGCGTCGAAAGCTGCCACAGTTGCAAGAAGGAGACCTACGTTGGAAGACTATTAGGGATAAAATTAAACTTAAATATCCTACTAATACTAAATATCAATATACTGCACGATCTGAGGTATTATTTAGGAAACAAATCAACAATGATAGCTGGAAAGTTTGTGTCGCAAAAGATTATCTAGAACCATTACTTTGGTATACTCATCTGACGGGGGGACACTTTGGGCCTTATAAATGCAAAGCTAAGTTGGGTCAAAATTGCTATTATCCGAACCTAGAACGGCTAGCGCAGGGTTTCCCAACGTGTGGTTCGCGGACCCCTTAGGGGCCGCCGGCACTTTCTAGGGGGTCCGCGGCCACCTTTCACGAAATCGTGGAAAATAATGAGTAAAATTATTGAATAAAAATGTGAAAATCAAATTCATCACTATTTTTTGTGTGTGTGAAAGACATGTGTACTTGTACTTCAAGTCGTATTCCCAAGCAGCCTTTGCGGTTCCTATGTGAGAACGCATACATAGTTTAGTGGCGGAGAATGCGGCTTCTCTGATCGACTGTTTCACAACAACACGGGTGTCGTTTGTGCGCCAGCTCACGGCACTAGATGCGCTGAAACCTTTTACGCATGCGCGAAGCGAGCTTTGTCGACCAATCGCAGCGCTCTCCGGCACGTATGCGGCCCCAGGCATCATTAAATGTTGAACTTGCTTTGTCACTGCGCTACCTACTTCATACGTCGATTTTTGACCAGTTTATTACTTCTAACATGGAGTGGTGGCTGAAGTCAGGATCATTGAAGAAGGGTCCAGTTTCTCCATCGCCTTCACAACAAGGGAAGTTTCCAGTTGAAATGAATGAGGAGTGAGGACGACAAAAGGAAGAATAATCACAAGAAGCTCCACAGCCGGATTTATTATGTGAAAACGCTGCAAGTACTCCATTGGTTGCAATATCCTGTGGAAGTGGAATAACCGAGAAGCGTAAGTACAACGAAAGCTATTTAGAAATGGGCTTTATGGAGACAAAGGAGGGTAAAACTCAGTGTGTAATTTGTGTATGAGTCCTTCCGAACAGTTCAGTGGTTCCAGTTAAACTGCGCAGTCATTTAGAAGGTATCACCCGGACTTTCGGGCTAAAGACATCGATTTTTTTCAAAAGGAAGAGTCCTGAACTAGTTGCTTATCAGCATTGCATGAAAACTCATGCAAAAACAATTAATGAAAATTCATTAAAAGCTTCTTTCTTGGTTAGTTATGGAGTGGAAAAAACAGGCAAAGCTCATACCATTGCAGAAAATCTCATAAAGCCGTGTGTTAATGATATGGCTTCTTGCATGCGAGACGAAAAGGCAGTAAAGCTTGTATGTTCGGTGCCATTATCAAACAATACTGTCAAGAGATGCATTGTTGACATGTCAAATGATGTGAAAGACACACTTGTTTCTCGCATCCAACACAATTCATTTTCTCTGCAGATAGATGAATCCACGGATTAGCGATTTTATTGGCTTTTGTCCGTTATGAATATTCTGGATGTTTTGAGGAGGATCTCTTATTGTGCAGAACACTACCTGCCAACATAACAGGTGCTGAAATATTCTGTCTATTGTATGATTTTTTAAGGACTAACGATGTTTCATGGTCTAATTGCGTAGATGTGTGCACAGATGGTCCAAAGTCTATGACGGGTCCTACAGTCGGAGCAATAACGAAAATAAAAGAAAACGCCAAGAATTGCAGCAGTAGTCATTGTGCTCTCCACATATACTCTTTAGCTACGAAACAAATGCCTGTTTCCTTCAAGAAAGTTTTAGACGAATCCATTCAAATCATTAACTACATAAAATCAAGGCCGTTGAAGTCAAGACTTTTCTCAATACGGGAAGCCTTCATCGTTCCCTGCTTCTCCACACAGAAGTGAGGTGTATCACACGTGGGAATACACTCTCTAAGTTGTACGAATTAAGATTGGAAGTCTTAGCTTTCCTTTTGGAGCATAACACCAAATTAGCAGACTTTATTAATGACGAAAATTGGCAGTGTATACTAGCCTATTTGTCAAACATTTTCTCCAAAATGAACGAAATAAATATTTCACTCCAAGAGCAAAGTGAAACAAAGGTCATGGCTCTCGACAAAGTTCGAGCATTCGAGACGAAAATCAATTTTGGGGCAGAGAGTGTCGAGGAGGGGGAGGTCGAGTGTTTTCCTCTTCTCGAGGAGTTTTTGAAAAACAAAACATTGGCGCTTGGGAAGAATTTGTTTCATCAAATCCTGGAACATCTCCGAAGCTTGATGTGATTGTTGGAGCATTATTTCCCAACAGCTAAAGATGAGAAGCTGCAGAAATACGAATGGGTGGTCAACCCATTCACTGTATCCAAACAGCCGAACATTCTATCATCAAATGAATATGAGTTGTTGATAGAAATTGCCGCAGACCCTACCTTGAAATCAAGTTTTGACATTGACGGTCACTCACACTTTTGGATTCGTTTCGATAACAAGAAATACTACCCCCTTGTTGAAGAGGCAAAACGTGTACTTCTTCCGTTTGCCACAACATACAAGTGTGAATCTGGATTCTCCATCTATGCTGCCCACAAAACTAAGCACCGAAGCTGTCTAGATGCGGAACCAGACATCCATCTCCAGTTGTCAAGAATTGAACCCAACTTTTCAAAATTGTGTCAGCAGAAGCACCCTGAACCATCACATTAGGATTCCATTATTATTCCTACAGACTCATCTATAGTAAATAAGAAAGCATTTTTCTTCGTAGATGCTCAGTGAACGTACCTGAGCTATAGCTCTGTAGGAATTTTGTTTCTGTCTTCTATCATTTACAAAATAATTATTAATTGAATTCTGTTGGCATTGATATTTCTGTTACAAAAATTAAAATGATCTCTAAAGCTAATATCTTTTTTTTATAATATATTCCGTCCTCTCAGTTAAAAATATGGCCTGCCTATACTTCAATTACAATTATTTGCTATTACTCTGACGCTATATTGTGGCAACTGACTGCGAGCGTAAACAAATGAGGACGTGCCACCTTGTAAAAGATATACCTCCTCTGCCAGAATTGTTTCCTTTGAGGAAAAAAGTCTTGTGTTCTGTGAAATGCTTTGTCTTCTTATATAGAAATAAAAAGAGTCTCTTTGTTTGTTTCTTTTCCTAATTTGTTTACAGTCGAGGCTGACTGCCACGATATAGTGTCCAAGTAGTAAGTGAAGTTGTCAGCTGTGGCTAAACTGTTGCCACGCCGCCTGTCAGTTGCCAGCTACCAACCGACAGTACATTGTTGCAACGCCGCATGCTAGCTACTGACAGGTGCCGTTCAGTAGATACGCAAAGACGTAAAAATAACTAGACTTTCCGAGATATTTTACATGGGCACGAAAATCAGTTGTGGAGCTGGAAAACGGCTTTATAAAAGCAGATTTCCAGACTCGATTTTGAAGTGTTTACCTGACAAACCAAAAGTGGAACTGGGACATCAGCTTACGAAATCTGGTTTTGGAAACGCATGTAAACTAGGTGAATGTATTCCCACACATGGCACAACAAATGTCACAATAGTCCCTTAAAGGCAGTTCCTTGGCCTCTTTTCTTTCGTGATGTATCCAGAATCATGGGCGCTGCCTGTTTTCTTCACAGCCGCGCGGAATGGCCGCGCAGCCTAGGTGGCACGTCATCGTGGATTGCGCGGCCGCTCCCGCCGGACGTTCGTCGGGCATGTGTGTGTGTGTGTGTGTGTGTGTGTGTTGTCCTTAGCGGAAGTTAAACTTAGGTTAATAGTATGTCTTCACGAAAAACCACACACACACACACACACACACGACTGTTACGAAATATGCATGCTCCTTACACAACAGTAGCCAAACAACAGTGGAAGTGAACACACGACAAGCAGCTTGTCAACAGCGAGCAGTTTGGACGTGACGTTGATTGCTCTTGGAGGAAGGCAACTCCAACGTGTGAAATGTCAATTACCAAGTAATTTTAATCAGGCTATAGTGTGTTGAACAAAGGGAGTAAATCCACTAGTAAGTGTCTGGATACAGTGGGAATTCAAATTGGATCGTTAATTTCAAGTTGTTTTCATTCATCTCTTAACGAAAGCCTATTGATACTTCGCGGGGGGGGGGGAGGGGGAGAGGGGGTCATTGGGAACATGGCACTTGCATTAAGAAGCTTTCAGTTGCCATGGGTTTCGCTCTGAAATTTAAAGTTACTGTGCTCTTGACTAACTAGGGGTCCGCCATCGATTTTCGACTGGAGAAGGGGTCCGGCAGCTGAGAAGGTTGGGAAGCCCTGGGCTAGCGAATAATATTTTGAAGAAATGCAAAATATGTCAAAAGACCAAACCCATAAACTATTGTAGAAGGATCGAGCTACATCCCAAATACCTCTCCAACCTCTAAGGCTAATAGCTTGCGATATGTGTGGTCCATGTCCCACTGCACGAGGGACATTTAAGTATATACTGGCCTGTTCCGACATTTTTTCAAAATGTGTCAAATTATATCCTTTGCGGAGTCTAACCATGAGCTACCTGAGGCGTGCGCGGATCGCGTTTATCCCATATCTCGTTTGTCACCTTCTACTAGGGTACTGCCGCCTCGTTTTCTTATTCCATTTACTGGCGACACTAACTTCCTGCCTTACTCGCCCGTGAGTGGCAGCAGCAGCAAATAATCATATTGCACTGTTTTACCATCTCTGGAGTGATAGTATTTCCGGGACGTCGTGTGTCTGGAAGTCAGCTGGAGACAGACCAGCAGTGCAGTCAGTCGGTGCACGGAGCAGCGGTCGGCGACGAAGAAGCGTCGGCTGCGGACAGCCAGGCCAGTACTCGCCGACCGCTGCCGACAGGCGTGCACTGTAGAGGTGGCATAAAATAACGTAACTGATAGAAATAACCGGTTACTGAGAAGTAACGGTTACTGCGATAACTGTTCCTATGATACAGGCAGTTATTTCAATAACTGTCTAATGTCAACAGTGCCTCACGCCATCTGTTGACCGAAGATCGTACTATGCTTTCCCGTCAACTCATCGGAGATCTGGCTAGGAACTAGGGAGAGGGTAGACCATTTGGAAGGCGTTCTATAGGCCATGGGAATAACTGTGAGACTGCGCGCCATCTGTTGATAAGAACTGTGTAGTATATAGTGCGTCTTCGTTACTTTTAGCACAAACAATTAAATAAAGTTAATGTCCAAGCGGTGGCTGATAGGAGCTGCAGTACAGGCATTAACAAGTACGGTCGTTCCCTTAAGCCACCGCCTCATATGTCAATTTAGCTTGGACGGGTAGTATAAAGAGAGGTACCATAAGGAATTCGAGCGACTATGGAAATAACTGTCAGAGATCGGTATGTTCCTCTGGCAGTTATCGTTATTGGCTCACAGTTCTCGCTCTCTGGCAGTTATCGGGCTACCATTACAGGTAACCTGGAAGTTGGTAACGGAATAACTGTGTGGTTGTGTTCCTGACACAGTGACTCCAGTCTTAGACCCCGGTGATATTTCAGAGACGATAGTTACTGGAGTGAACAAATATTTACGTACTTCTTCGGAAATAGCCGCTGGCCATCGCGAATGACAAATAACATGTCAGGAAGAATAACATAATACAGTTGAATATAATAATTATTATCCTCATCATTTGTCAGGAGATTGTCAAAATATGTGAATATATTACAGTAACTGCTAATATTTACAGAATTGATACACTGTCAGAATAAAACACAGTTACGTACTTTTAATAAATTTATCATACACAGAATAACCGATCTTGACTGTTGCAACCAAGTGCTGTCAAAACTGAAATATAACAGAATATTTACCTGAGCTGGTCTATCAGTCTCTGTTACGATATTCATCTACAGAGTAGAAGGAGGGGTCAGTGGAAGCGTCCGATTCCACCCGTCTGCTTCGACGTAAAAACGTGTTGTGGTGTGTGAATGTCATTACGGCACGGTGTTTATGAGTTGGTTTATGAGGGGGGGCTGGCCGATCTAGTTTGCAGTGCCGGAATTTGCTGGTGGTAATTAATTTTTTTTTTTCTAGCTGTGATGTTTTGTGTATTTATGAAGTATTGAATGTGATTTAATTTATGTAGGGATGATTGATTTGTGGACTTTTGGGATTGTGGATTTATTTTTCGCAGTTGTAGGTGTTGGTTTTTTGGCATCAGTAGCTGTGGTGGACCTATATAGGTCACCGGAAATGACCGATTCCCATTTTCATAGTTGTACGTCTTGATGTTTTGCTATCATCATCTGTGGTTTACCTATGTAGGTCAAGTGAAATATCCGATTCCAATTTTCGTGCTTTTAGTTGTGGGTATTGGTGTTTCGGTATGGTCACCTATGGTTGACCTATAGTGTTCAAGGGAAGTGTCTGATTCCTGCAGATTTTTGTTGGTGTAGCAGAATGCTGTATTTTTTTTTCTTTTTGTTCTTCATTTTGTGTTTTGGGATCATGGTGTGTTTTTTTTATTAGCTTGTCCTCACCCTAAAACCCCCAACTTCCCGCAGTTGTCCTGTTGGTTTGATTGTATTTTTGGTGATTGATGTTATTGTATTATTTATATGTATCTTCGTGTTTGTTGCCATGTGTGTGTGTGTGTGTGTGTGTGTGTGTGTGTGTGTGTGTGTGTGTGTGTAGTGACGTCATGGACACACTTAAAATAGCCATTTCCGGCATATTGATGACGGGTGGAATCAGACACTTCTGTATCAAAAAGTCTTTCAAACACACTGTAAACCGTGCTTTATCTGAAACCAAGTTTTTAATGGTTGCTGACTCTGGCAGTTTATTGAAAATGCATGTTCCTGAATATTGGACCTCTTTTGGACCAAGGTAAGTGATTTTAGGTCTTTGTGTAGATTGCTGTTCCTATTTCTGGTACTGATATTATGTATTGAGCTATTGGTTGGAAATACTTGCAACAAATTTCATTAAGGAATAAATACACTAGGAAGCAGTGGTTAGAACACAAAGTTCCCTGAACAGGTTCCTACATGATGTTCTTGAATTTATACCACAAACGATTTTTATTACACGCTTTTACATGCAAAAAACTTTTGCTACGTTTGATTAGTTACCACAGAATATGCTGCATTACGAAATAATAGAGTGAAAAAATGTGGTATGCCCTTTCCAGCTGAATTTATTATCGAGTTGTAGCCCCAGAAATGTAACACTGTCAACCTTTTCGATCTGCATGTCTTCATATGTTATAAACATGCTGTAGCTGGAGAAATCGAGCAGTTTCCAAATCTGACATAAAACTTGGATTAGCGAACTCACACTTTCCCCAATAGGACTAGCATTTACAGCGCAAGAGCAAACGAATCTGTCACATTACGCATATTTTTTGTTGTATTACAAGGCTGTACACTTTATTCTATTATGTGAGCAGCACAAGAAATTAAGCTTCGAATTTAACCTACAGTACTCAGTTTACATATTACTTCATACTTAAAAACGCACGTTGTTAACATTTTACTTAAACAGTGCTTTGGCGAAGTTCCGCGTACTTTCTGTCGCAGCTGCGAAGATAATATTTCTAATAGCGACCGATAACCTACAAACATATAATCTGAAACACTAATAATCGTTCTAACATCAACTAAAATGTACCCGGAGTTAATAAGCTGAGGTTATGACACGATTCATACGACATTCCTGCTATTTCACACTACTTGCAGTTATACTGATAACTAAACTGATGGATTCCAACTATGTCGTTATTTAACTGTCGGAGTTATCGGTATTCGCTAGCGAAAAATAACTTGCAGTTATTAATAACCGTTAACGATAACGGTTATCAAAGAATAACTGGAACTGTGATAACGGTTACTCCAGAATAACCGTTTGGCCCACCTCTAGTGCACTGTCCGACTGAAGGGGACTGGAGCGGGAACGACCGTCGGTTGGTCGTTCGGTCGGTCGTCCCGTCAGCCGGCGTCAGTTTGGCCCTTTGACCGTTTCCGGGTGGTGGCAGAGCAGCGAGGAAATCCCCGCCGTGCGCAGTCGGGCCGGAGCCGCTGGCGGCGTGCACGCGCGGCTGGAGTTGTGAGGCGCTTCTTCCCAGGGTTACGAAGTTCGTCGCCCACCGAACTTGGAATCTGCTCACTTAACCTACTATCGAGCCTCAGCTGCTATCACTTCCTTTCGTTTGATCCCGGTTGTTGCTTTCAGCGAGATTCCCGCGAGCAACAACGTGTGCGCATTGAAATTGGCGAGAATTGCAGACTTTTGCTTG
The DNA here is from genome assembly GCF_023864275.1 of Schistocerca cancellata. NCBI lineage: Eukaryota > Metazoa > Arthropoda > Insecta > Orthoptera > Acrididae > Schistocerca > Schistocerca cancellata. The sequence continues at coordinate 214,521,397 of NC_064635.1, forward strand.
GACGGGATTTAACTTAATTTAATTCACTCCTTCATTAATGAAGTGCACCGGTGGTATCTACTGCCGTTCCGGTTACCTGCCCTACGAATTGACTTAGTTTTTGGCAGTGTATTTTCCTCGTCATGTTGTTGCTGTCCAGCACAGCGTGTAGTTTGACAGCTGAGGTGTGTCGGTAGTTGTGGGAGTTTATTCCGACTTGGCTGGATTGGGCACCAGTATCCAGAACGTCGTGTTATTGACGTCTTGTTGTCGTTTTGCTCATCAGGTGGAGCAGAACTGATTTTGTCGGTCGGTTTGTCGGCTGGCCTTCGGTTAGGTTGCCTTCCGATTAAGAGGTTGTCGGTCTGACTGCCTGTCTCACCTAAACGTCCGTTAGTGTTACCTTCCCAGGCCGGCCCTTCGAACCTTCTGAGCACCGCTCATTGTGTTTTACATAGCGATTTCCTTTTAAGTACTCTGTGTGGCCTTCAGCCAAGTTTTACCTTATTAAAATTGTAAGCTTCTTTTCTCTTTAGGCCTTAAGCTGTGAAATTGTTTTCTCCGTGGTGTGTGGCCTTCAGCCGAGTTTTAAAGTCTCTTAAGCTGAAAATTCAAAATTTTGTCTTGCCCTTAAGTCATAAGATCGTTTATTCTTTAGTATGTGGCCTTCAGCCGAGTTGTAATCTCTCTTAAACTAAAAATTTAAAATGTTGGTCTTGCCTTAAGTCATAACATTGTAATTCTTTAGTATGAGGCCTTCAGCCGAGTTTGCATGAAATGTTTTAAGCTAAGGCCCTCAGCCTGTTAAATTGAAAGCCCTTTTTCCTAGGCTTTAAGCTGTTAAATCGTTTAGTTGATATGCGGCCTTCGGTCGGGTTTCAGCCTATTTATAAATAACATTGAAAATCTTTGTTTTGGCCTTAAGCCGTAACACAGTTCTTGCTTAATGTGTGGCTTTCGGCCTATTTTTATTGAAGTAAAAAAAAAATTTTTTTGAAAGAAGTGAAACTTCCATAAGAACTCCTGTACCTCAATACTTTGCTTAGGCCTTGGGCCCTGGATTTTCGTATGTGGATTTCAGCCGATTTAAATCAAATCAAAGAAGCTCTTTCGTTAAAACTTTGAGAGTTATTAATTCTTGCTTATGTTATTGTGTGTTTTAATTAATAAAATTTATATTTAAAGCATGGAATAGCAACAAGAAAGAAGACACATATGATACATTCCTGACAACTAGAAAAGACACTTCAAAACTAATTAGACAAACAAAAAGACAATATGAGAATAGTCAACTCTTAGAAATTGAAGAAGATTTTCAGAAATACAATACCAGAAATTTTTATAAAACTTTTAAAACCAAAATAAAGGGGTACCAACCCCAGAATCTTTGCTTCAAGAAGGAAAATGGGCAGCTGGCTCTTAACAACCAAGAAAATTGCAAAGAACTTTCTAAATATTTTAAGAATCTTCTAAATTGCCCCGAGCCCACAGAAAGATTTCCACCAAAAATTCCCCAACAATGCAATCAAGTTTCACTTGCACCAAATGAAGAGGAAATCATTAAAGAAATTCATAGGTTGAAAAACAACAAAGCATCTGGTGAAGATGGAATTGTTGCAGAACTTTTAAAGGCAGCTGGTCCAAAAACCGTTAAAGAAATTACTTCAATCATGCAAAACATTTGGCAAACTGAAAAAATTCCTGATGAATGGAAAACCGCCTTGATTCACCCACTTCATAAGAAGGGAGACAAAACTGATGTTAATAATTACAGAGGAATTTCTCTTCTTCCAGTCACATACAAAATCCTCTCTCAATGTCTTCTGAACCGAGCACAACAACAACTTGAATGGAAAATTGGCGAATATCAAGCAGGTTTCAGGCCAAATAGATCTTGCCCAGAACAGATTTTAGTCCTCAAACTAATTCTCAGACATCAAAAAATTTACAATAAAAAACTAGTTTGTACCTTTGTAGATTTTAGAAAGGCTTATGACTCAGTGGATCGTGAATCTCTTTTCCAAATTGTGAAAGAACAAGGCCTGGATCCTAAAACCACGGCAATTATCAGAGACACGCTAACTGGTACAAAATCAAAAGTAAAGTTCAGAGGAGAAATTTCAGAACCCTTTGAAATAAAAACAGGCGTGAGGCAAGGTGATGGACTCTCTCCGTTGCTATTTAACTGCGTTCTAGAAAAAGTAATACAAGAGTGGCGCGAACGAAAATTGGAGTTCAAAATTGACCAACCAGTGAAATTAGGACGAACAAATATTCGAATAGACTGTTTGGCCTTTGCAGACGACTTGGTTATTCTAACGCAGGACATCCAAATTGCTCAGAAACAAATAGAAATTCTTAAAGAAACAGCAGAAAGAGTAGGTCTCCAAATCTCATTTGAAAAAACACAGTATATGACTAGCAACAAACTGGCACCCAAACTTTTGGAAACTAAGTATGGAAAAATCAAAAGAGTTTCGCAATTCAAATATTTAGGTGAAACAATCTCAGAGACTGGTCTAGAAAAAATTGGAAATGAAATTCGTTGTCAAAAGATGGAGACAGCTTTTAGACTTACAAAAGACATCTACAACAAAAAATGTCTCTCGAGGTACTCTAAATTGAGACATTACAACACGGTCATAAAACCAGAGTGCCTTTATGGGGCTGAAACGCTAATTTTAAACAGAAAAAAGGACATTCAAGAAATCCAAAAAAGAGAAAGAAAAGTAATCAGAAAAATTCTAGGTCCAAAATATACTGAAGAAGGAACATACAGGCTAAGAGCAAATAGTGAAATTCAACAATACACCAGCATATATTCGGATATGAAAAAACGCAGATTAAAATTTTATGGGCATATTAAAAGAATGGATGCTACCAGACTAACTAAACAAGTAGTGGAATTCTACGAAAATCGAAGTAAAGCTAAATTTGAGACAATAAAATGGATTGCTGCTATAAAAGAGGACATGAAAGAGGCAGATATAAAACAAGATGAAATTCAAGACAGAAAATTATTTAGGCAAAAAATTCATGACTGGGTAGTTGGTCAAGCTGAAAAACCAAAGAAAACTGGAACCACATGGTCTGATGAAAGGAAAAGAGCTCATTCCGAGAAAATGAAAACAATTTGGGCAGAGAGAAAGTCTAAAATAAAATAACTGAATGCCCCGTGATTGTACTTCGCGTGGTCCAGTAGGGCCCAAACGTGAATAATAATAATAATAAAATTTATATGTTGAGTGTAACTGACAGCAACTTATTTTGGCCCCTTTCCACAAATATAACCTCACCCGCTCTGTCCTGCTAGTTCAGGGATTTCACTACCACATGGTTCTATTGTATGGAAGAAACGAATCTCGAGATTGGTTAGGGAATTTGTCCAGAATTCAAAAAGATGATCTTACGCAAGGGGACATTCTGCAAAATGTTTATGAGAACCTCCAACATCAGGCTAAACTACGGAAAGTAAAGTTTGACAAAAGTGTAAAGAAAGTAATCACATATACAACAGGTGAGGAAGTACTATTAAGAAATCATCCAAAACCATCCAGCAAGAAGAAACTTTAAAAGTGGCAGTATTTATATACAGGGCCATACAAAATAATCCAGGTATCACACGAAGGGAGTTACATATTAGCTGATTATGACTCAGATACCGTAAAGGGACTGTTTCACCATACAGAAATTGAGAAGTAGTCTCAGTAAGAACAGACGGACAGTAATATGGAAATAAACTGCAAGAAAGAAGAATAAAGAAGGAATTTGATGCTGGGACACGATTAGTGGAATAGAGCCAGGCCAAAAGCATACCATGAATGCTATTGTATATTAGTAGTATACAGTTAAGAGGAATATTTTTTTCGAACTGTTATTAAATAGTATATTTACACAGTAGAAAGTATTTGTATATATACGTTGAAAGGAGACAGAATGAAAAAAGTCATGAGAATCAAAAAAAAAAAAAAAGTATCCGAATTGGAAAAGTAATTAGATCACAGATTTTCCGTTAAGAAGGGAGGAAATGCTGACGGATTTCAAGAGTGTTATTCAGAGGAATGAAGAATTGATTTAAAATCTGTAAATATTTTTCTTACATTTTTATACATTGTGAAGAATGTGTTATTAATAACAGTATTAAGATGAAAAAATTTCATGTGTGTGTGTAGTGGTTATAAAGAGAAAAGGGACAAGAGTGATACGAAGGAATATGTATATGGAAAAAGGAAAAGAGATCATCATCGACGAGAAGATGACCTGCAAAAGTTCACATCGGAAAATTCATTGTCAACTACAGTGAATTTGGGCACGAAATAGATTAACATACTTTTATGACCGTTATTCTAAAATAATCATCAGTGAGGTGCGAAATGGGAGGACGCGAATCGTATAAACACGAGAATGATGGAAATACTGGACTGGTTCACCAAAGTAATTTAGAGCAGGGGAAGGTACGGTGCTTAAATGCATTAATAGCGAGGATATCTTTCATTGAATTAATTTCGGATATCATTTGTCGTATAATTGTAAAGGAAAATTAGAGCAGATTACTTTAGCACATGCAACGTCTTGTTGATAAACATGAATTTCAAAGATACAATGCTGACACCAAAGAGGAGACGCACTGTTGGGAAACAGAGATGACCCTGTCAGCTGAACTATTAGATAGCCTGGCGTTATAAGCGGCCTGTTTAAAATTTGGAATCGCCGATGGACGAGCAGCAGTACCGGGATCTTCGAACGTCGAAGAGCCGAAGAAGGTGAACGAGCTGTCTTTAGCAGCCTGAACAGCTCGGTGGCAGCCACTGCCTTGGTCATTTTTCCATCGGAACTGGCTGCAATCCCTGCTTTGAGCAGTCAGTTAAAAAAAAAAAGGCTTCTCAACTAATAGTGTAGTGAAATTAGTGCTGTGAAGTAAAAGTGTGATATTTCGTTATGAAAAAGTACCTAAAAATTTGGACAGATCTCATGACATTTGTGGTTTATTTAATGGGCAAATCCTGTTAGACCCCACATTTTATCATCACTGTAAAGATCGATGTACAGTGTCCGTAACTTGTGGTACGAGTCTGAAAATGACTGGTTCAAAAACAACAGTACACAAGACCACGTCGCCATCGCTCAGAGAAAGCTCCAGTATCTGGGGGGCGGTGTAGCATTACATGGGTAATCGTCCGAGTAGCCCACGAAATCTTTAAGCAATAATCTTGTCGGGATGGCCATGAAAGTCAGACATAGTTTCTGTCACGTGAGAGTAGGAGAGAGTCAAAACAGGTAGTAACGCGTGACATCATCTCGAGATTTTTTTTTTTTTTTGTAGTGCAATCTTTGCTGAGCGATTGACACTGTATAAGAATCCATAGGTAATGAGTTTCTTTCGACATGGCAGATCACAATGCTGCTTGTACAGCCCTCTCGCAGTGTCCGGAGCAAGTATGGTGGGTCTGACACACCGGTGTCAATGTGTTTTTTTTCCGTTTCCAGGAGTGTAGATTAGGAAATGAGACACTTAAAGTAGTAAAGGAGGTTTGCTATTTGGGGAGCAAAATAACTGATGATGGTCGAAGTAGAGAGGATATAAAATGTAGACTGGCAATGGCAAGGAAAGCGTTTCTGAAGAAGAGAAATTTTTTAACATCGAGTATAGATTTAAGTGTCAGGAAGTCATTTCTGAAAGTATTTTTCTGGAGTGTAGCCATGTATGGAAGTGAAACATGGACGGTAAATAGTTTGGACAAGAAGAGAATAGAAGCTTTTGAAATGTGGTGCTACAGAAGAATGCTGAAGATTAGATGGGTAGATCACATAAGTAATGAGGAAGTATTGAACAGGATTGGGGAGAAGAGAAGTTTGTGGCACAACTTGACCAGAAGAAGGGATCGGTTGGCAGGAGATGTTCTGAGGCATCAAGGGATCACCAACTTAATATTGGAGGGCAGCGTGGAGGGTAAAAATCGTAGGGGGAGACCAAGAGATGAATACACTAAGCAGATTCAGAAGGATGTAGGTTGCAGTAGGTACTGGGAGACGAAGAAGCTTGCACAGGATAGAGTAGCATGGAGAGCTGCATCAAACCAGTCTCAGGACTGAAGACCACAACAACAACAACAAACAATTAGAAACTCAGGAAGGCTAATCAGATGCGCCTTCCCCAGGTCCTCCACTCGCCGCTTTTCGCCTCGACGACACTACGAGCAGCAACACGAACCCGAGTCACTGGAGAATCGCGAGATTTCACAATGGTGGAGGTTTCTCTACGCGAATTGCAATGCACTCAGCTTCGACATGCATGTTCCGGCCCTTACATCCGGCAGTGCACGCACGCCGCCAGCAGTCCCGGCGTGTTGTCGCTCTGCGCGGACCTCGCCGCTCCTCCGTCCCTAACCGAACTCCACACTCACACCACACGGAAGAGGAACGAGGTCTCCCCAAAGATAGGGCAGCAGAACTACGTATCGATAAGCGCCGCTGCTACCACTAGCGGACAGGCAATGCTTATATAACCGAGTTGCGCCAGTGAACACATGAAGAAGACAAACAATGCAACCGTACCAACTAAAAGATACGGTCTGGCAGGAACCTACACACGGCACCAACGCGGGCCGCAACACGGCTCATGTCTGAACTGCTTATTCTCTAAATTTCGTTCTGTACAAGGCAACATTGTTCACAAACATCTTCAGAAAATACTTGGGTTTACACTGGTGGGCAATAGTTTATCTTATTCAAAAATTATATTCTTGTTGTTGCCAGTCTACATTACATAACCTTTCTGCTTCAGTCATCGGTTAGTTGTGTTTTGTTTTGTTTTGTTATTTTTTTTGCTCAAATGGGAGGACTGATCAACTAGTTTTAGTGGCTCATTTCCTTATCTAATTCCCTCGGCATCGCCTGCCTTAATCTGACTAGATTCCGCTGACCTTGTTTTACTTTTGTTAATACTCATAATCACACTATCCATTCTGTTCCGCTCTTCTTGAAAGTCTTTTGCCGTCTCTGGCATAATTATAGTGTCACCGACTAACAGCACAGTTCTAATTTCTTCTTCTTAAACTTCACTTCTTTTTCAAATTTCCCCTCGGTTTCCTTTACTGATTTCTCAATTTACAGATTAAATAACATTGGAGAGAGACTACAACCCTGTCACACGTCTTTCCTTTCACACCCTTCGACTCTTATATCGGCAGTCCGGTTTCCGTACCAGTCGCAGACAACTTTTCGCTGCCGGTACATTACTGCTGCTACCTACAGAATTTACAGAAGTATTTTCCAGTGAACATTGTCAAAATCTTTCTGCGAATTTACAAATGATATTAACGTACGTTTCCCTTTCTTCAGTCTGCCTTGTAAGATAAGCTGTAAGGTCAGCACAGCTCCACGTAATACTATGTTTCTCCACAACTGTAACTGCTCTTCCGTGCTGTTAGCTTCTACCAATTTTTACAGTTCTCTGTAATTCATTCATCTCAGTATTTTTTGGCATCCATAACATGTTAAACTGATGGACCAGTAATACTGACACCTTTTTCAGTCTCTCAAAAAAAAAAAAAAAAAAAACACACACACACACACACACACACACACACACACACACATGTGCATGTTCAGAAATTCTTCTAGAGAGTAGAAGTTGTGAGGTACATATAATTTCAGTTTGTGTTTGAAGTTAACTTGATTGCCTATTAAATGCTTTACATAACTTCGTACGTTGTGAGATTTATGTGAGTGGATACCTCATCTTTTCCGTGCCACACTAAAGCTGTCCTCCCATGGGGACGTGAAAAGAGGTAGGGGCCCTGCAACGAATTTGTGACGTCACACTAGTCGGCGTGTCCGCCACACCTCACGAAGGCTCAGCTCCGTGCGAGGCCCACGGAAAATCAGTATGTTATTGACAGAGTACCCACTGAAGGGCTTGTTTTGCCTTGTGATGTCGAGAACCTGCATGCGTTTAAACATGCAGTAAACAACTATTAAACTAGCCTGAGACAGTTAGCCGCTCCCCGCACTCGTGAGACCTGCAGCGCCACGTGCTGTGACGTCAGCGCTACGGCCTGTGTTTCTCCTGGGCGCTGCTGACGTCACACCGTGGAACCGCCCGCTCCGCTACGGTGCGGAGCGTGGAATAAAGAAACTGGCGTACTAGATATTTGCCTGGTGGAGAGGAACGTGGCCAGCAGGGTGCGACAACTAGAACACAGCAACCACCGTATTGTATAGTGTCGAACATTGTATTTGGTGGGTTTTCTTTCTCGGTGGAGTACGTGGTACGAATAGGAGCTCTTGAGGATCGAGCAAATTGAGGATCTTTCGAAAACAAAGCGTTTCAGCTACGATCTGTCGCAATAAAATAACAGTAAACTAAGTATCGCTAGGTAACAGCTTCCAGTAGTTGATGTTTTTAGTGTTATAACTTGTTTTTTTTTACGAAAATGTACCTTTTCAGAGCTACGGCACAACGATGATGTATCAAAGCCGCGCCTTTTTGGTGCAATCTGCATATTAAATATCAGTAGTAGTACACGATTTATAAGAAGATCGTCCATGTCGGTTTGATCCCGACCACAAAGGCCAGATACTGGAATTTTTGTTATATTTAAATGTGCGGGGTAGCATCCGAGTTTCAACCTCATGCCAGTGATGGATGGCACATGACGTTAACTTATCTCCAGATAGTGAAGGACAGTCGAGTAAAGATGTCCAGATTATATGGGCGCTAGGTGTCTGCCTTATGTTGTGATACGTAACATTTACGGCTGCAGTCATGGTGACCAGCATTCGTGATCGTAGTTTGTGATATTGTTGGTGTTAGAGGCAAATGCCCTTCGGTACTGCTACTCTTCGCTGGGTGGTCGTCTATTTTGTTGTGTAAAATTGCGAGATGTCCTTTTATTTACAGGAAGTGGATGTGTGTGTCGTTTTTTCCCGATTCTGCGATGGTCTCCAGTATCTCCTAAATCAATCTGTTAGCATGCTTGTCGAGTTTTCGGTTTCGTAATCTCTCCATAAAGCTTTGGGAGTCAGTGAGTATTAGTAGGATCTTAAATGTCTGCATTAGATAATAATGGCTTCTCGTATGGCCAGTAGCTCCGCTGTATAGATGCAGGTTTTAAGAGGAAGTGTACTAATTTGATAGGTGGCGTTAGGGGGGCTGTAGAAAGCGTATCACATTCTCTCACACGTTCTGGAGACATCTGTGTACAGAGTCCAACGTCGTTCAGTAAAATGCTCCAGTTCATTACTTACATCGCTCAGTTTCTGCATTACGACAACGACTGCACTGCTTCCCGCGTCACTCCGACACGCTGTATACAGGGTGTTTCAAAAATGACCGGTATATTTGAAACGGCAATAAAAACTAAACGAGCAGCGATAGAAATACACCGTTTGTTGCAATATGCTTGGGACAACAGTACATTTTCAGGCAGACAAACTTTCGAAATTACAGTAGTTACAATTTTCAACAACAGATGGCGCTGCGATCTGGGAAACTCTATAGTACGATATTTTCCACATATCCACCATGTGTAGCAATAATATGGCGTAGTCTCTGAATGAAATTACCCGAAACCTTTGACAACGTGTCTGGCGGAATGGCTTCACATGCAGATGAGGTGTACTGCTTCAGCTGTTCAATTGTTTCTGGATTCTGGCGGTACACCTGGTCTTTCAAGTGTCCCCACAGAAAGAAGTCACAGGGGTTCATGTCTGGCGAATAGGGAGGTCAATCCACGCCGCCTCCTGTATGTTTCGGATAGCCCAAAGCAATCACACGATCATCGAAATATTCATTCAGGAAATTAAAGACGTCGGCCGTGCGATGTGGCCGGGCACCATCTTGCATAAACCACGAGGTGTTCGCAGTGTCGTCTAAGGCAGTTTGTACCGCCACAAATTCACGAAGAATGTCCAGATAGCGTGATGCAGTAATCGTTTCGGATCTGAAAAATGGGCCAATGATACCTTTGGAAGAAATGGCGGCCCAGACCGGTACTTTTCGAGGATGCAGGGACGATGGGACTGCAACATTGGGCTTTTCGGTTCCCCATATGCGCCAGTTCTGTTTATTGACGAAGCCGTCCAGGTAAAAATAAGCTTCGTCAGTAAACCAAATGCTGCCCACATGCATATCGCCGTCATCAATCCTGTGCACTATATCGTTAGCGAATGTCTCTCGTGCAGCAATGGTAGCGGCGCTGAGGGGTTGCCGCGTTTGAATGTTGTATGGATAGAGGTGTAAACTCTGGTGCACGAGACGATACGTGGACGTTGGCGTCATTTGGAACGCAGCTGCAACACGGCGAACGGAAACCCGAGGCCGCCGTCGGATCACCTGCTGCACTAGCTGTGCGTTGCCCTCTGTGGTGCCGTACGCGGTCGCCCTACCTTTCCAGCACGTTCATCCGTCACGTTCCCAGTCCGTTTAAATTTTTCAAACAGATCCTTTATTGTATCGCTTTTCGGTCCTTTGGTTACATTAAACCTCCGTTGAAAACTTCGTCTTGTTGCAACAACACTGTGTTCTAGGCGGTGGAATTCCAATACCAGAAAAATCCTCTGTTCTAAGGAATAAACCATGTTGTCCACAGCACACTTGCACGTCGTGAACAGCACACGCTTACAGCAGAAAGACGACGTACAGAATGGCGCACCCACAGACTGCGTTGTCTTCTATATCTTTCACATCACTTGCAGCGCCATCTGTTGTTGAAAATTGTAACTACTGTAATTTCGAAAGTTTGTCCGCCTGAAAATGTACTGTTGTCCCAAGCATATTGCAACAAACGGTGTATTTCTATCGCTGCTCGTTTAGTTTTTATTGCCGTTTCAAATATACCGGTCATTTTTGAAACACCCTGTACGTGTTTCCGTTACTCGAATAGTGTGGAAATTACGAGAGTGGGGTTGTCTCAAAAAAGATGTCAAACTGATACGGAAAGCAAGGTAAGTTCATGCCCTGTGAGATTATAGGTAAGAGATGTCACGCTTTCTCGTAGCCTCTAAATCTCTAATCACAGAGGCCATTACTCTCTGCTTACCAAACAATAAACTGAAGAATAACGTAAGATACCTGTGGTTAGCTAATCACAGACGAAATGAAGAAACGAACCATTTACGCTAATGCATACTGTGGTGATTAATTTGCAACTGCAGGAACGAATTCCTGACTAGAAATGAAGGGAGAGGGGTCCTACGAACACGCGTACGGAAATGCCCCGTTGCCACAGTGATGGCGCTGACAAGTGACGTGCCGTGCGTTCCTCGTGCGTTGCAGGCTGTACTGTACTGTACTGCAAGCGGCAGAGTGGTCCGGTGTTCGTGTCAGGAACAAGCCAACACGGCCGAGAGGCAGCACGCCCGTACCAAAACAAGTACCCTCACAGACAGGAACGCATTACACAACACTTCAAGCCCTCTTTAGCGTTTGTGCGATCGTGGGCCCTTTCAGACGCGTGAACGTGCAGGAAGGATGCGGACTTTGTGTACACCGGGCTCTGCAGCATATCGACAGGAACCCCAGCACGAGCTCCAGCCGAGTGGCCCGGCGACACGGCGTGCCCTGCACGGCAGCCGCCGCCGCCCCTCTCACCTGCCGTTCCGCGAGGGCCTCTCTCGACATCTCTTGTGGCGTGGATGCGATGTGGCGCTGTACTGTGTTCCGGGACGATTTGATGTCGTTCTACTCACCCCTCCATTTCCGGACACGTGTTCGTAGGACCCTTTTTTCCCATTTCCAGTCAAGAATCCGTCCCTGCAGTTTGTCGGTTTTATTAATGTTCGCCCTTTATACAGGGTGGTTATAATCCGAACTTTCGCTACGTCAGAGGGCCCCCATGAGAAACGAGTCATCGTGGGACAATGAAACTTTTGCTCTACTGCTGGACCGTCGAACGTTCAGCAGTCGTGACATGTCCATCATTCTCACTGACGCAACAGTAGTAACTTCCTGAATAATTTGTAGCGCAAATAGTCGTCAGCCTGTCCCAAGAGCAATTCCAAAACCGCCAGTCAATTAGAAGTTCCGAATAACGCGCACCGGTGCTCGCGTTCCAGCCCTGCGTCGCCGAACCAGTAGCGGCGCCTAGCGGCGAGCCGAGGCACTAACGTTGCTATCGGCGCAAAGCCTGTAGCGCACAGCTTGAACATCATTCCTATCGAGTTGGCTACCCGTACGGTAAATACACTACTGGCCATTATAATTGCTACACCACGAAGATGACGTGCTACAGACGCGAAATTCAACCGACAGGAAGAAGATGCTGTGTATTGCAAATGATTAGCTTTTCAGAGCATTCACACGAGTATGGCGCCGGTCGCAACATCTACAACGTCCTGACATAAGCAAAGTTTCCAACCCATTTCTCATACAGAAACAGCAGTTGACCGGCGTTGCCTGGTGAAACGTTGTTGTGATGCCTCGTGTAAGCAGGGGAATTGCATACCATCATGTTTCCGACTTTCATAAATGTCAGAATTTTTGTGTGATGTCCTTAGGTTAGTTAGGTTTAAGTAGTTCTAAGTTCTGGGGCACTGATGACCATAGATGTCAAGTCCCATAGTGCTGAGAGCCATTTGAAGCCAAATGTCAGATTGTAGCCTATCGCGATTGCGGTTTATCGTATCACGACATTGCTGCTCGCGTTGGTCGAGATCCAATGTCTGTTAGCAGAATATGGAATCGGTGGGTTCAGGAGGGTAATACGGAACGCCGTGCTGGATCCCAACGGCCTGGTATCACTAGCAGTCGAGATGACAGGCATCTTATCCGCATGGCTCTAACGGATCGTGCAGCCACGTCTACATCCCTGAGTCAACAGATGGGGACGTTTGCAAGACAACAACCATCTGCACGAACAGTTCGACGACGTTTGCAGCAGCGTGGACTATCAGCTCGGAGACCGTGGCTCCAGTTACCCTTGACGCTGCATCACAGACAGGAGCGCCTGTGATGGTGTACTCAACGACGAACCTGGGTGCACGAATGGCAAACGTCATTTTTTCGGATGAATCCAGGTTCTGTTTAGAGCATCATGATGGTCGCATCCGTGTTTGGCGACATCGCGGTGAATGAACATTGGAAGCGTGCTTTCATCATCACCAAACTCGCGTATAAGCCGGCGTGACGGTATGGTCACACGTCTCGGTCACCTCTTGTTCGCATTGACGGCAGTTTCAACAGTGGACGTTACATTTCGGATGTGTTGCGACCCGTGGCTCTACCCTTCATTCGATCCCTGCGAAACCCTACATTTCAGCAGGATAATGCACGACCGCATGTTGCAGGTCCCGTACGGGCCTTTCTGCATACAGAAAATGTTCGACTGCTGCCCTCGCCAGCACATTCTCCAAATCTCTCACTAATTGAAAACGTCTCGTCAATGGTGACCGAGCAACTGGCTCGTCACAATACGCCAGTCACTACTCTTGATGAACTGTGGTATCGTGTTGAAGCTGCATGGGCAGCTGTACCGGTGCACACCATCCAAGCTCTGTTTGACTCAATGCCCAGGCGTATCGAGGCCGTTTTTACGGCCAGAGGTTGTTGTTCTGGGTACTGATTTCTCAGGGTCTGTGCATCCAAATTGCGTGAAAATGTAATCACGTGTCAGTTCTGGTATAATATATTTGTCCAATGAATACCCGTTTATCATCTGCATTTCTTCTTGGTGTAGCGATTTTAATGGCCAGTAGTGTAGTTTTCTGTGTACACTGGCTCAAGCAACGAAACTCTCGTTACGCTGCTTCTCATCTGCAGTGACGTTGTTGGAGGAGAATTATCACAGGTAATGAAACACAGTAGACACGTAACAGAGATGGAGTGGTGTGTTTATAACGAAATGCAGTACAGGTTTCAGCACATGGGAAAGCAGGATATAAGATATAAATAAAGTTCATGTTTGAGACCGATCACACTCCCAACACAAAGGTCGATATTGGACTCTGAGTAGGGAACACGTCCTCCTCAGGCAATAAGGCACATTTGACACCTGTAATTCACATTGGCTATCAAACTGTTGGAGTCCTCGGGTGATATTTTCCCACCCCTCCGTCAAACCGTTTTTCAGTTCTTGCACGGTTCAGGGAGGGGGGTCTACGTTGAGAAGCACTTCTTTCGAGAGCATCGCGAGGATGCTCCATAGGGTTTAAGTTCGGTGAGTGCGCAGGCCATTCCATACGGTCAGTATCTTTAGTTTCCAGTGTGTGCCACACTTCAGCGTCCTGTGTGGGCTGCCATTGTCGTCCATAAACAGAAAGTCGGGACATAGGGCATGCCCAGGTGGACAAGATCCAGAATAGTTTCCCTCTGACACAGCTGTGCTGTGACGGATATGCAGCGGTGTTCGGTCATTAAGCACCGTGCCTGCCCGCGTCACAACGCCGACGTCATACCGATGACGTCCATCGGCAGCCTGTGGTGTGTTACGTTCTCCCTTCTGTGTCAACACTAACTGGTGGTCAGAATCACTTGCCGCAGTGAAGCGGGATTCGTCGGAGAACGTCACTTCGTACCGCTATTGCTGGTCCTGACGAACATGCTGCCTACACCGACGAACTGTTTCCTGACGATGGCGTGGTTGATACGGGATACACTTAACAGTCCTCCGTGCATACAAAACAGTTTGATTTATTCACCACGAATTGCTTCTGGGCAGAGACACGTGTACAGGTAGCGGTTTCAAGGGATGCAGCGATGTGCCCGGGAAAGAGACGTCTGTTCCGACGAAGCACAACGGCCATTTTTATTTGCGATATGGCATTTTGGAGCACAGCCGTCGGTCCGGGCCCAGTAGTGACACTTGGACTGTGTTTCGAGCCGTCCACGGTCGTGAGCACTCAAACCGTGTCTCGCAGACGCGCCGTACCACGCGGACAGTCGCACTAGTCGGTCAAACACGGCACTGTAGTGATGGGCTAAACTGCGATTTTCCGATATCAGTGATTTCTGTGAATGCTACTTTTCAGTATCTGTTATTCTTAACTGTGATTTGTCGCAGTTAAGAGTCGCAGTTAAGGAACATAGGTCGTGTATCCCTCCGCCACTGCTATTTCTGCGATTTCTGCTACTTCCGCGATTTCTGCTACTTCTGCGATTTCTGTGACTTCTGCTACTTCTGCGATTTCTGCTACTTCTGCGATTTCTGTGACTTCTGCTACTTCTGCAATTTCTGTGATTCCTGCGATTTCTGCGACTTACCACCGTATGAAAAAGTTACATCTGTCAACACAGAAAATTGCATCTCAACAAACCTGTAATTGGCAAGTATGTTTTACGTTTTTTCTTCCGTTGGCTTTAATTTTGTATTAAAGAAACAACTGTGAAAATATTAATAGTGTAATTAATATGTAAGTAGCCGTACAGTACCGTAATAGTTCGTATTTAGAAAATGAATTCTAACATATTGTTATGTTCACAGGTACCTGAACTACATTTCAGTCACTCAGTAAAGTGATAACTCAAAATATCATTGTCAACAGATCTGAAGAAATTGCCACTGCGTCTTTAGACCGTTTTCGTCAGATGAGAGGTTAGTTTCTAAGCGTTTCGATGGACTTAATTACTTCAGTGAGATCGTTCTTGCAAATGTGATATTCATTATAGCAAATATTAGCAATCTATTCTGTCAATTATATTGCTAGTAATTAATGACAGCAAAAATTGTTTAATAATCCTTGTGTTTTTGCAGACACAGTTGTGACTCTGATTACTGGTTGCTGTACGTATCTATCCACATCAAGGCTGTTTTTGAGAGAGACTCGTGAAGATTCAAGACAGCTCTTAGAGGATTTGCAGTTTAAAAGTGAAATAATTGTGAAATAAGTGTGTGAATGATTAACCTGTGTTTTATTGAAGTTGTTGTGCGATTTTAAAGGAATAATAAATGTCAAATACAGTGAGTGAATAATAAAAATCTCATTTTCCACATGTTTAAGCCGTCCTATACCCATAATTTTCCGCCACCTACTTATTGGTAAACACTTGTTGGAGAGTGACATGCCGCCCCCCCCCCTTTTTCCACAATCTTGGTGTGACACTGACCTGTAACTTATCCCAAAGTCTACAATATGCATTTTGAGGCTGTTGATATGAAAGTGGGAAGTACAGATCTTCCAGTTAAATCAGGAATAGCTTAAGTGCATTACTTGAAAGTAACACAGGAAAAGCTTACTTATGTAGGTGGTAGTAGTGTCGGCAAAATGTTCTTGTGTGTGAAGTTGCCATGTAGAACACCAGGTGTAAAACTTTTCTCCCGAGTCTTGAACTGTGTCGGAACAAAAGTGAGGCATTCATATGACTGTTTTCATTTCTCTACACTTATACAGATGTCTGAGTTCTGCTGTGTTAACATTGCAAAGTCCTGTAGGCATGTGGAGTATTAACCAAAACTGTCATATTGGAAGCAGAATCAAACACATTTGTTACGTTACTTGATATTTTCAGGAGAAAAAGGCAATGTTGCTTCTTATTAATATAATACATTCAGAGTCACAGCAGTATTTGACCAATCATAACTGATGCTGAATGTGCATGTCGTCACATAATATGAAGGGCTTATTTCAATAGTGGTACAAGTCCATTACCTCCACTTTTCTGTCTATAATGCTTCTGAAATTAGTGATCCAAACAAACATAAATAAAGGTTCATCTCTAGCAAGAAGCCATATGCTTGAATATTTCTGGTATCTCAAATGCAGATTTGTCAGCGCTCATTTAACTTTACGACTCTGTATCTCAAAATGAACAAAAATGGACTTGTACCACTATTGAAATAAGCCCTTCATATGCACACACAGCACATCGATCTCGTGAGGCACAAGGCTCTCATAACGAAGTACGTACGTCGGTCAACAGATGACGCTAGGAAAAGTATGTTAACTGCGCTTTTTAGTTGCTACTTGCGACTCTTAGTTGCGATTTGTCACAGAAATCGCAGTTTGACTCGGTAGCGAATAGCGTAGTATGAACTTTGCTCAACAGATGGCAGTGCTAACTGCGCTTTTTAGTTGCTACTTGCGACTCTTAGTTGCGACTTGTCACTGAAATCGCAGAAAGCAGTGCTAAATTCGACCAATAGATGGCTCACGTCTTTGAATATGAAATACTACTTGCGGCTGCTAACTGTGACTGAAATCGCAGTTAGATTCTGTAAAGTTGCTACTGTGATATCTGCGACTTCTCAGTCACTGTGATTTCTAACAGATACGCGATTTCCTGCCCACCACTACGGCACTGCGTGGAGTGTCGAGCGCACGCAGAGCGTTGGGGGCACACGCTTCGCTGCAGTTAACACACCCCGCCCCGCCCTCTGCATCTCATTTTACTGTCATTTGTCGCGTCTTCCGTAGCAGTGTATAATGTATTAATGTAAGGAGAATAGATGCTGAATGATGAATGCATGCAGCTTGCCGCTAACTTTGTGTAATGTCTTGTCTGTATAGACGTGTATCTGTTGCTTTTAAGATCCCTTCACTTTCACACATAAATCTATACAGTAAAGTAAGGGCCTCCCGTTTTGTCTTTAGGCTGATCCGTGATAAGACAGGCGAAAAATTAGACTAATGGAGGATTATTAGTATCTCCTCTAATTTTCATTCGCTCTCTCTCTCTCTCTCTCTCTCTCTCTCCTTTATCTATGTACAGTTTTAAATATAATATTTCATTACGTGAAATCAGCCAAATAGAATCTCTGGTGGAGCCCTTCTTCTTAGTATTCAGCGGCTGGCTTGCTGTAAGAGATCTTTACATTTATTATTATTGTTAAGTGCTGCATTCAGCTGGGAAAATCAATCGTTTGAACAATTCGTTCCTTTTACGAAAGATTTCGAATTCCAGATGTGTACGAAGCCTTTTTGGACGATTTAACAAAGACTCGGTGATTGCAGGCTCTCTTCGACACAGCTGAAACTTCCCCACTAATTACAGGGCCAACGCGATCATCAATGATTCAGACAAAGAACTCATTCGTTCATTCACTCCAGAATAAAAGGGGTCACAAACCTTATTTATGAAGGAAAATTGTATATTCAATCCATCTCCATTACATGTCCAGATCTTTGTTGGTTCCAAGTCTTAATTATTTTCCGTTACAGTTTCTTTCTCTTCAAACAACCCGCTAGTGGCACAAATGTTAATAGCTCGCTTTAGCGAGAAGAAAAGCAGATATGTCTCTTTTAGAAAGCCGCCAATCTTTCAGCAGATACTTCCGAAGCTGTCCTAGTTACCAGTCTAACAACCATGGAGAATACATACATGTATCTCTGTTATTCCAAAGAATAAACGTACTAGAAAATACTTTGGCGTCGACGAGCTGTCGGCGCATATATTACTAGAAAATCAGATCAGACACTTTTCCAAAGTGAATGAATGTGGACGGTTTGATTGGCAATGATTAACTGGTGCGTGCTAGAGGGTATTTTTCTGTGGGGACATTACAAGTGCTGGCCGTTTTGTGGCGATTGACAGAATTTGTTCCTTAGCAACTTTCAGCTGTTCCTTAGCAATTGTCACGCAGTGTATAACCACCCTGTAAACGCCTTCCGCGACTTTGCTAACCCCAGTCGCTTCGAGGCGCGCGACAGAGTGGCTCCCCAACCGAGTCCGGACCGCCGTCCAGTCACCGCCTCGTCGCTGCTCAGTCGGTCCTTCTTTGTGCTCGGCGGCCTCGCTGCCTACGAATCGTGACGTCAGCACCCCCCCCCCCCCAAAAAAAGAAGACGCAAAAACAATAATAAATAAGTACCATGCAAGTTGTGTCTTCAGATAAGATCACATATCATTACAGAGGTAAGCACGCGAATGCTTTTCTTGCTGTTCAGTTGTTGTTTTTGTGGTCTGCAGCCCGAAGACTGGTTTGATGCGCGGCTCTCTGCGCCAGCCCATCCTGCGCAATCTCTGTATCTCTGCAAAACCACTGCACAACCCACACGCATTTCAACGTTATTCTTCTATTAATGTTGTATTTGAGCATCGGTCTCCCTCTATTATTCCCCCCCCCCCCCCCCTCCCTGCAACCCTCATCGGCACACACACACACACACGTAAACCACGCACACTTCACTTCATTACAAACTGACGATTCCTCGATGCCTCACGATGTGTCCTATCAATCGGCCCCTTCTTTTAGTCGAGTTATGCCATAATTTTTCCCGATTTCCATTCAGTACGTCAGCATTAGTTACTTAATCTACACATTTAATTTTTTCTTTTCGTAGCGTCATATTTCAACAGCTTGTATTTCCATTTGTGTGAACTGTTTATCGTACACATTTCACTTCTGGTCAAGGCTACACTCCACACAAATACACTCTAAAAAATAATAAAAAAGAGCGCAACACTAAGGAGTTATCCGAATCGTGCGGAAATAGGTAGATGTGATCGACATGTACAGACAAACAAATGATTACAGTTTAACAAAAAAAAAATGATGAATTATTCGAGGGGGAGATCTCCACAAATTGACCAAATCAGTAATGCGTCGGTCCTCCTCCGGCCCACATTCGAGCAGTTATTTGGCTCGGTCTTCATTGACAGAGTTGCTGAGTGTGCTCTTGAGGTACATAGTGCCAGATTCTGTCCAACTGGGGCGTCGGATCGTCAAAAGACCCAGCTGGCTGGAGGGCCCTGTCCATAATGCTCCAGACGTTCTCAATTGGGCAGAAATCCAGCGAGTCTGGTGGCGAAGGTAGGGTTTGACAAGTGCGAAGACAGGTAGTAGAAACTCTCGACGTCTACGGGCGGGCATTATCTTCCTGAAATATAAGCCCACAATGGCTTGCCACAAAGGGCAACAAAGTGAGGTTGGAGCGAGGACTCGTCGCTGAAGACAGTTCTACCCCAGTCAATGTGGGAGTGCGCCCAGGCTTGTCTGTACAGAGGTCAGTGGCAGCTGGCGCAAGGGAAGCCGAGGCTCAGCCCCGTTTCTGTGAGCCTCCTATTGATGGTCCCCGTGGTCAGTGAAGCGCCAGTCGCACGTTGGATCGACGAATGCGGGGCCGTCAGTGCCTCAGCTCTCGTGTTCTGCCCTCTGTCTACGTCGACCGCTCCCTTCTTGACGCCGTGATCGGCCTGAGTTCACACATTCCCGGCAACATCGTCCAATAGTGGCATCGCTCCTATGCAAATGTCGATCTACTGGCCGATTGTTGCAAACGGATTCTTTGAGGCCGACTACACTCCTCTCTCAAATACTGACATCTGTGTATGTTGTTCACGCGTCTTTGTGCGAGGGATAGTTACTGTACAATTCAGAACGCGGAATGAAATTCGCGAGAACTTTGTACTTTGGTATCGACATGTCCCCTGTTTACTATCCTGCCAGATATACGGTCAAATTGGGCTGCTGCGTCACTCATTGCTGCATCACGCTTTCGACCACTGGTTGTCCAAGTTCAAAGTCTTGCATTTTCCGTCGATGCCTGTATGAATATCAATTTGTGACCAGTTTGCATAACTCCTTCGTGATGCGTTTTTTTTTCTTAGAATGTATCTTCATAAAAGTCTTCTTTATACTGGATGTTAACAAATATCTCTTTTTCATAAATTATATTCGTGCTATAGCCAGTCCACATGTTACATTCTCTCTACTTCGGCCAAGTAGCAAAACTGATGTATTAATTTTAGTGCCTCATTTCCTAATCTAATTCCTTGAGCTTTACCTGAATTAATTCTGCTACAGTCCATTACTCTTATTTTACTTTTGTTCATATACATCTTATAACAACTTTCCAAGACACAATTCATTCTAATCAACTGTTCTCCCAAGTCATTTCCTACCTCTAAAAAGATTACAGTGCCATCAGCAAAAGTTTTTATTTGTTATTATATTATTTGTAACATTATTTTATTCGTAGCTGCTATTTTTCAGCAACTGTAGAGTAGATTTGAGAATATATTTCAGTCGTCATTTCCCCTGACGTTTTTATTTCTCTTTACGGTTGTTTGGTTTGAGGTATAAAGGGACCAAACTACAGGATGAACAGTACGATTTTCCTAACGCAAACAAGGCTCAAGGTAAAACAATACCCAAATTTACGGAAATCACGGAAAACCTAAATCTGGATGACAGGACGCGTGCTCGAACCGTTGTCCTCCCGAATGCGAATCTAGGGTTTCGCAGATGTCAGTATCTTCTTACAGAAGTTTTTTTTTTTTTTTTTTTTTTTTTCATCAGTGTACTGACTGGTTTGATGCGGCCCGTCACGAATTCCTTTCCTGTGCTAACCTCTTCATCTCAGAGTAGCACTTGCAACCTACGTCCTCAATTATTTCCTTGACGTATTCCAATCTCTGTCTTCCTCTACAGTTTTTGCCCTCTACAGCTCCCTCTAGTACCATGGAAGTCATTCCCTCATGTCTTAGCAGACGTCCTATCATCCTGTCCCTTCTCCTTATCAGTGTTTTCCACATCTACATCTACATTTCTACATTTATACTCCGCAAGCCACCCAACGGTGTGTGGCGGAGGGCACTTTACGTGCCACTGTCATTACCTCCCTTTCCTGTTCCAGTCGCGTATGGTTCGCGGGAAGAACGACTGTCTGAAAGCCTCTGTGCGCGCTCTAATCTCTCTAATTTTACATTCGTGATCTCCTCGGGAGGTATAAGTAGGGGGAAGCAATACATTCGATACCTCATCCAGAAACGCACCCTCTCGAAACCTGGCGAGCAAGCTACACTGCGATGCAGAGCGCCTCTCTTGCAGAGTCCGCCACTTGAGTTTGTTAAACATCTCCGTAACGCTATCACGGTTACCAAATAACCCTGTGACGAAACGTGCCGCTCTTCTTTGGATCTTCTCTATCTCCTCCGTCAACCCGATCTGGTGCGGATCCCACACTGATGAGTGGTATAGGTCGAACGAGTGTTTTGTAAGCCACCTCCTTTGTTGATGGACTACATTTTCTAAGGACTCTCCCAATGAATCTCAACCTGGTACCCGCCTTACCAACAATTAATTTTATATGATCATTCCACTTCAAATCGTTCCGCACGCATACTCCCAGATATTTTACAGAAGTAACTGCTACCAGTGTTTGTTCCGCTATCATATAATCATACAATAAAGGATCCTTCTTTCTATGTATTCGCAATACATTACATTTGTCTATGTTAAGGGTCAGTTGCCACTCCCTGCACCAAGTGCCTATCCGCTGCAGATCTTCCTGCATTTCGCTACAATTTTCTAATGCTGCAACTTCTCTGTATACTACAGCATCATCCGCGAAAAGCCGCATGGAACTTCCGACACTATCTACTAGGTCATTTATATATATATTGTGAAAAGCAATGGTCCCATAACACTCCCCTGTGGCACGCCAGAGGTTACTTTAACGTCTGTAGACGTCTCTCCGTTGATAACAACATGCTGTGTTCTGTTTGCTAAAAACTCTTCAATCCAGCCACACAGCTGGTCTGATATTCCGTAGGCTCTTACTTTGTTTATCAGGCGACAGTGCGGAACTGTATCGAACGCCTTCCGGAAGTCAAGAAAAATAGCATCTACCTGGGAGCCTGTATCTAATATTTTCTGGGTCTCATGAACAAATAAAGCGAGTTGGGTCTCACACGATCGCTGTTTCCGGAATCCATGTTGATTCCTACATAGTAGATTCTGAGTTTCCAAAAACGACATGATACTCGAGCAAAAAACATGTTCTAAAATTCTACAACATATCGACGTCAGAGATATAGGTCTATAGTTTTGCGCATCTGCTCGACGACCCTTCTTGAAGACTGGGACTACCTGTGCTCTTTTCCAATCATTTGGAACCTTCCGTTCCTCTAGAGACTTGCGGTACACGGCTGTTAGAAGGGGGGCAAGTTCTTTCGCGTACTCTGTGTAGAATCGAATTGGTATCCCGTCAGGTCCAGTGGACTTTCCTCTGTTGAGTGATTCCAGTTGCTTTTCTATTCCTTGGACACTTATTTCGATGTCAGCCATTTTTTCGTTTGTGCGAGGATTTAGAGAAGGAACTGCAGTGTGGTCTTCCTCTGTGAAACAGCTTTGGAAAAAGGTGTTTAGTATTTCAGCTTTACGCTTGTCATCCTCTGTTTCAATGCCATCATCATCCCGGAGTGTCTGGACATGCTGTTTCGAGCCACTTGCTGATTTAACGTAAGACCAGAACTTCCTAGGATTTTCTGTCAAGTCGGTACCTAGTATTTTACTTTCGAATTCACTAAACGCTTCACGCATAGCCCTCCTTACGCTAACTTTGACATCGTTTAGCTTCTGTTTGTCTGAGAGGTTTTGGCTGCGTTTAAACTTGGAGTGAAGCTCTCTTTGCTTTCGCAGTAGTTTCCTAACTTTGTTGTTGTACCATGGTGGGTTTTTCCCGTCCCTCACAGTTTTACTCTGCACGTATCTGTCTAAAACGCATTTTACGATTGCCTTGAACTTTCCTCTCCGATTCTGCGTAGAACCTCCTCATTCCTTACCTTATCAGTCCACCTAATTTTCAACATTCGTCTATAGCACCACATCTCAAATGCTTCGATTCTCTTCTGTTCCGGTTTTCCCACAGTCCATGTTTCACTACCATACAATACTGTACTCCAGACGTACATCCTCAGAAATTTCTTCCTCAAATTAAGGCCGATATTTGATATTAGTAGACTTCTCTTGGTCAGAAATGCCTTTTTTGCCATAGTGAGTCTGCTTTTGATGTCCTCCTTGCTCCGTCCGTCATTGGTTATTTTACTGCCCAGGTAGCATAATTCCTTAACTTCATTGACTTCGTGACCATCAATCCTGATGTTAAGTTTCTCGCTGTTATCATTTCTACTACTTCTCATTACCTTCGTCTTTCTCCGATTTACTCTCAGTCTATACTGTGTACTCATTAGACTGTTCATTCCGTTCAGCAGATCATTTAATTCTTCTTCACTTTCACTCAGGATAGCAATGTCATCAGCGAATCGTATCATTGATATCCTTTTACCTTGTATTTTAATTCCACTCCTGAACCTTTCTTTTATTTCCATCATTGCTTCCTCGATGTACAGATTGAAGAGTAGGGGCGAAAGGCTACAGCCTTGTCTTACACCCATCTTAATACGAGCACTTCGTTCTTGATCGTCCACTCTTATTATTCCCTCTTGGTTGTTGTACATATTGTATATGACCCGTCTCTCCGTATAGCTTACCCCTACTTTTTTCAGAATCTCGAACAGCTTGCACCATTTTATATTATTTTCCAGGTCGACAAATCCTATGAAAGTGTCTTGATTTTTCTTTAGCCGTGCTTCCATTATTAGCCGTAACGTCAGAATTGCCTCTCTCGTCCCTTTACTTTTCCTAATGCCAAACTGATCGTCA
The DNA here is from genome assembly GCF_023864275.1 of Schistocerca cancellata. NCBI lineage: Eukaryota > Metazoa > Arthropoda > Insecta > Orthoptera > Acrididae > Schistocerca > Schistocerca cancellata. Next base: position 214,545,696 of record NC_064635.1, read on the forward strand.
CCTAGCGCATTCTCAATTTTCTTTTCCATTCTTCTGTATATTATTCTCGTAAGCAGCTTCGATGCATGAGCTGTTAAGGTGATTGTGCGATAATTCTCGCACTTGTCAGATCTTGCCGTCTTCGGAATTGTATGGATGATGCTTTTCCGAAAGTCAGATGGTATATCGCTAGACTCATATATTCTACACACCAACGTGAATAGTCGTTTTGTTGCCACTTCCCCCAATGATTTTAGAAATTCTGATGGAATGTTATCTATCCCTTCTGCCTTATTTGACCGTAAGTCCTCCAAAGCTCTTTTAAATTCCGATTCTAATACTGGATCCCCTATCTCTTCTAAATCGACTCCTGTTTCTTCTTCTATCAGATCAGACAAATCTTCACCCTCATAGAGGCTTTCAATGTATTCTTTCCACCTATCTGCTCTCTACTCTGCATTTAACAGTGGAATTCCCGTTGCACTCTTAATGTTACCACCGTTGCTTTTAATGTCACCAAAGGTTGTTTTGACTTTCCTGTATGCTGAGTCTGTCCTTCCGACAATCATATCTTTTTCGATGTCTTCACATTTTTCCTGCAGCCATTTCGTCTTAGCTTCCCTGCATTTCCTATTTATTTCATTCCTCAGCGACTTGTATTTCTGTATTCCTGATTTTCGCGGAACATGTTTGTACTTCCTCCTTTCATCAATCAACTGAAGTATTTCTTCTGTTACCCACGGTTTCTTCGCAGCTACCTTCTTTGTACCTATGTTTTCCTTCCCAACTTCTGTGATGGCCCTTTTTAGAGATGTCCATTCCTCTTCAACTGTACTGCCTACTGCGCTATTCCTTATTGCTGTATCTATAGCGTTAGAGAACTTCAAACGTATCTCGTCATTCCTTAGTACTTCCGTATCCCACTTCTTTGCGTATTGATTCTTCCTGACTAATGTCTTGAACTTCAGCCTACTCTTCATCACTACTATATTGTGATCTGAGTCTATATCTGTTCCTGGGTACGCCTTACAATCCAGTATCTGACTTCGGAATCTCTGTCTGACCATGATGTAATCTAATTGAAATCTTCCCGTATCTCCCGGCCTTTTCCAAGTATACCTCCTCCTCTTGTGATTCTTGAACAGGGTATTCGCTATTACTAGCTGAAACTTGTTACAGAACTCAATTAGTCTTTCTCCTCTTTCATTCCTTGTCCCAAGCCCATATTCTCCTGTAACCTTTTCTTCTACTCCTTCCCCTACAACTGCATTCCAGTCGCCCATGACTATTAGATTTTCGTCCCCCTTTACATACTGCATTACCCTTTCAATATCCTCATACACGTTCTCTATCTGTTCATCTTCAGCTTGCGACGTCGGCATGTATACCTGAACTATCGTCGGTGTTGGTCTGCTGTCGATTCTGATTAGAACAACCCGGTCACTGAATTGTTTACAGTAACACACCCTCTGCCCTACCTTCCTATTCATAACGATCCTACACCTGTTATACCATTTTCTGCTGCTGTTGATATTACCCGATACTCATCTGACCAGAAATTCTTGTCTTCCTTCCACTTCACTTCACTGACCCCTACTACATCTAGATTGAGCCTTTGCATTTCCCTTTTCAGATTTTCTAGTTTCTCTACCACGTTCAAGCTTCTGACATTCCACGCCTCGACTCGTAGAACGTTATCCTTTCGTAGATTATTCAATCTTTTTCTCATGGTAACCTCCCCCTTGGCAGTCCCCTCCCGGAGATCCGAATGGGGGACTATTCCGGAATCTTTTGCCAACGGGGAGATCATCATGACATTTCTTCAATTACAGGCCACATGTCCTGTGGATACACGTTAGGTGTCTTTAATGCAGTGGTTTCCATTGCCTTCTGCATCCTCATGTCGTTGATTATTGCTGATTCTTCCGCCTTTAGGGGCAATTTCCCACCCCTAGGACAAGAGAGTGCCCTGAACCTCTATCCGCTCCTCCGCCCTCTTTGACATGGCCGTTGGCAGAATGAGGCTGACTTCTTATGCCGGAAGTCTTCGGCCGCCAATGCTGATTATTTATCAAAAATTAGGCAGTGGCGGGGATGGAACCCGGGACCGAAGACGTTTTGATTAATAATCAAAGACGCTACCCCTAGACCACGGGTAGCGTCTAGTGCCGTTATAAATCCATAATTGTACATGTAATAAGTGATGAGCGTAAACACGGAGTGGAAGATTGATAAAATTTAGGCAGTAAATGAATCATATTTACGTACCTGTCAAGCTGTTGTCAAGTAACATATTTGTGTTTCTTGCTACTGACACAACAGATTGACGTGTACATGGATGTGATTCATTTGCTGCAAATCGTAATAAAAACATCTCTACAACTAACTATTGAATTTTATTCTGAAATTATCATTTCTTCTCCCTCAGTTTCGACTTCTTGTCCAGGTTTATCCTTGCTTTCACTTACTGCTTGTCATTGTTGCTGTTCAGTATTCCAATGAAGTGTTGGAGGGCTCTTGAGACTTTTTAATCTCAACGATCATGACATTCGTGTAGGAAAACAAGCTTTTGTCACAGGCTCAGCACAAATTCAGTAACAAATCTTGCATTATTGACACGCAATTGACAGTACATGAAGGTCTTACTAGATGTCCGAAAGGCGTTCGACACTGTTTCACATTGTCGACCATGATCGTGGCAAGACCATACGGAGTACCCTGACAACATACCACTGGATCGAGGAATATTTTTCACTAATGAGACCCAGTACGCTTTGCTGGACATAGAATGTCCAGCGTCTTTAAGAGGACAGCAGTGTTTTTTCCGGCTCCATGATGTGCGATAGGACTGTTCTTATTGTAAAAAATATCGGTAATCCGAAATATTTGAAAAAAGTATCATTTTCGGCCTCGATATATCGACGCAAAGTATCGATATAAAGACAGAAAAATATGGACCTACCAGCTTATAAAAATATTGGCTGCACATTGTAAATATGCTGCCAGTTTTAGATCTGTATATTTAAGTATTGATTTATTATAAGATATTCTGCACATCAACAAGCTAGCTGCCTGCCTATCCCCCTTAGAAGAAGAACTGAAAGGAAAACTATGCACGTTCACGCTTGGCGATAACCACTTTGAATGAAGGCTTTCACGACCGGGTGACGCAGCTGCTCGTAAGCCTTTCGGGATGGTAGATCGTGGTCCAAGAAACTCTTCTGTTCCTGTCGTTTCGTCCAGGACTGCGCTGGTCATCTTCAGAGGTGCACCTCCGCTGACTCTAAGCTAGAGGAGACGCAGCGTGACACCGACAGGTGGGCTCGTACTAGCTATTTCTACCTAAATTTGACTCGATGTTGTAGTCGTCGAAATAACATCAGATACCAACTCAACCCTCGAATGGCATCGCGTGTGCCCCAGAGAAGCTTAATTGGACCTCTAAACGATATATCGGACACGATCAGCAGGAGTAGTGATTATAGGCGAACGTTGCCGTTGTGTAAGGAATAATAACAACCGTGGCTGCTCCGGGTGCCCCACCTGCGGGAAGCCGAGTCGCCTGATGCAGGGCTTTTTAGTTGAAGCCGCCTCGGCCATCTGCGTGCCGATGAGGGCGAACTGATGATGAAGACAACATAACACCCAATACCCGAGCGGAGGACATTTATAGAGCTCTTTATCTTGAAGAAATTATCAGACTTTTCCGAAACTGTAGTCATTTGTTTGTCTGTACACGTACGCACGCATCTACCGATTTCCGTCCCATTCGGATACCCCCTTCGTGGTGCGTCATTTATTTTTGTCTTAGAGAATATTTGTACGACGTGACCTGTTCTGGATTCTCCCCCACTAACCTTCTAATCGAATACTATCGGGCTATATCTCCTCGTTGTATGTATTATCTCACGTTTAACGAGATCTGCTACTCATTACAATAGGTGGACAGTTGTGGCCTAAAAATCATGCAACTACGACGCTTTCCTCTAGACTTTCGCCTTCCGAGCTGACAAGGTGAGATGTCAGCGCGGCGGGGTGCCATGCGAGTTGCCCGGATTCGATTCCCAGCCGGATTGGCTGGCGAGAGAGCTCTTGGCGAAGGGCATAGAGAAGCTTGTGCCTCGGCTCATCACTCGCATTCAGCGGGATTACGATACTGCGCAAAAATAGTCACCAAGTGTACCAACAACATCCTGCATCTTTTTTTCAGTTACTGTTTTGTAAAAAAAAATATAAAAATCCTTTCTTTCAGGAGTGCTAGATCTGCAAGGTTCGCAGGAGAGCTACTGTAAAGTTTGGAAGGTAGGAGACGAGATACTGGCAGAAGTAAAACTGTGAGGACCGGGCGTGAGTCGTGCTTCGGTAGCTCACATGGTAGAGCACTTGCCCGCGAAAGGCAAAGGTCCCGAGTTCGAGTCTCGGTCGGGCACACAGTTTTAAACTGCCAGGAAGTTTGATAGTACTTACTTTTTGAACACGCCTCTTGCCTACTCTAGTCGCTTACACATCCGCCGCCGGTGTGCAGTCTACGTGCACAGACTGAGCCTGCCTTCTGGGTGCTCCGGCTCTGTGTCCAGCAAGTGCAGCATTCCAACACGAACAAGTGCGCGTTCCTTATGTGACCTCGCAATCGACAGCACGGGAAGAGCACAAGTTCCTAGTTTTTACAAGATGGTACTCTACTGTTACGTGTCCCGATCTCACAAACTGTTGCCGGCCGCGGTGGTCTAGCGGTTCTAAGCGCTCAGTCCGGAGCCGCGCGACTGCTACGGTCGCAGGTTCGAATCCCGCCTCGGGCATGGATGTGTGTGATGTCCTTAGGTTAGTTAGGTTTAAGTAGTTCTAAGTTCTAGGGGACTGATGACCATAGGTGTCAAGTCCCATAGTGGTCAGAGCCATTTGAACCGTTTGAACCATTTTGCACTCACAAACGGTGTTATTCCAGGCGTCGGTCATATCATAAGGACAGATTATTCTTACGTCCATCAAAAGTGGATTATTTTGCCCGAATCGGACCTCTCACGCGCCAGGGGAGTCGACTGGGCGCACGGACTCGCTTCTTCCCCGTCCAGCCCTCCTGCAGAGTGGCTGCTCCGCCGGCCTTGACGCAGCCGCAGCCGCTGCTCGTCTACAGAACTCGTTTCCATTCGTGCTTAGAGTCATCTACATTTGTGCAAGCCGTGACGTCATACGAACGCCCCTACTGGCTCCCAGCGAGGCTAGCTCCCACATCAATGCCACCACCTGTCAGAAGGCAGCGCAGGCCGCAGGAGGGGCCTCAGTGCAGCTCTGGAAGCTACGGGGCCACGCTCACTTCACTGCCGTGGCCAGCTGCACTAGGTTTCTCGGTTGCTGATCCACGGCGCGAACAACCGGACCGAGGTAGTCCCACAAATTCTCGATTGGGGTAAAATCCAGGGAGTTTGGTGGGCAGGGAGTACGGTAAACTCATGCCGGTGCTCTTCGAACCAGTCACGAGCAGTGTGACACGTTGAGTTGTCCCAGTGGTAGATGCCACACAGTGGGCAAAAACTAACTTAACGTAGGGTGGACGTGGTTCCTAAGGATAGATCCATTCTCGTGTCTTCCAGAATGAGATCACTCAGGGAACGCTACGAAAACTGTCCCCAGGCCATAACACTCCACCTTTTGGCCTGGATCCTAGAATCGACTGCTGCAAGATGCTTACTTTCGTAACTTTCACGCCATCGGCAATCTCTCCGATGGATCATAACAAGCGATTCATCTGAAAACGCCACACGTCGCCATTCAGTGGACGTCTAGTTGCGTTCGTCGCCAGCGAACAGCAGGCAGAATAAGTGCACACACAGCAACCCTCTCTGAACAGTCACTGAGGAGACCGTTTTGGTGGCCCCTCGGTTCATATGGGCGGTCAGCTGCTCAACAGTGGCACGTATACTCGCCTGTACACATCTCTGCATCCATCGTTCATCCCTGTCATCTGTGGCCCGTGATGCCATTTTGTCATGCACGATCTACTTCAACCACGCAACGCCACGCGAATAGTTTACAAACTTAGCCGTTTTGGCAGTGCTTCCACGTTTGGTCAGAAAGCCAATCATCATGCCCGTTTGGACGTCAGTTACATCGCTCCGTTTCTGCATTACGACAACAACTGCACTGCTTCCCGCGTCACTCCCACACGCTTTATATATCCTTCAGTGCTAGTGCTGCCAATTGCAGTCTGTAAGCGGTTACTGCACGTAGGAGTCGAACAGAGGCGGTCGTCACATTGATATCACTGTGCCATGTATTCCATGGCAATGTGTGGCCAGAATGGTTCAGCAGTCACAATTCCTGCAATGTACCTGCAATACACGACAATATTGCCGTATGGTCCAGTAATATTACTGACGGAGAGGGGTCGTGTAAGTTCTGGCCGAGTGCCAGAGTGTTACTTAACAAGCTGGAAGCTGTGAACGTACACAGAGAAGCGGCAGCACGCGTGGTCACAGGTTTGTTTGACTAGTGGGAGAGTGTCACAGAGATACTGAACTGGCACAGACTTTAAGATAGACGCAAACTATCCCGAGGTCCCAGGAACCAGCTTTAAATGATATACCGGGTGATCAAAAAGTCAGTATAAATTTGAAAACTTAATAAACCACGCAATAATGTAGATAGAGAAGTAAAAATTGACACACGTGCTTGCAATGACATGCGGTTTTATTAGAACAAAAAAAGTGCACAAAATGTCCGACAGATGGCGCTGGACAGCAAAACGTCAGTGACTGCGCATGACAATCGTGTATAAAAGGAGCTGTAATGAGAGAGAGAATCAGATGCGCCAGCAGTCGCAGCATGTTGACGTTACCTGAAAAGGCGCTTTTAGTGAAGCTGTATTATCATAATGGGGAATGTGCCACTTCAGCGTTACGATCCTATCGCCACAGGAAGGGGATTCGAACGGGTAAAAGTCCGTTGACAAATGCAGCTGTGGCAACAATGATTTCGAAGTTCGAAGCCACGGGTTGTTTAGACGATAGACCCCGTAGTGGCCGACCGACCACAAGGCGTAATGCTGCTCAGACAGTTCAGGAATAAATGGAGACTGGAGCGGGTTCGTCTATGCACGGGGAAGTCAGCGCTCGTGCAGTCGCACGTCGCACCGTCATTCCATACACTGCTGTTTGGTTGGCACTGAGGCCTACCCTCCGATGCTATCCGTACAAAATACACTCCTGGAAATGGAAAAAAGAACACATTGACACCGGTGTGTCAGGCCCACCATACTTGCTCCGGACACTGCGAGAGGGCTGTACAAGCAATGATCACACGCACGGCACAGCGGACACACCAGGAACCGCGGTGTTGGCCGTCGAATAGCGCTAGCTGCGCAGCATTTGTGCACCGCCGCCGTCAGTGTCAGCCAGTTTGCCGTGGCATACGGTGCTCCATCGCAGTCTTTAACACTGGTAGCATGCCGCGACAGCGTGGACGTGAACCGTATGTGCAGTTGACGGACTTTGAGCGAGGGCGTATAGTGGGCATGCGGGAGGCCGGGTGGACGTACCGCCGAATTGCTCAACACGTGGGGCGTGAGGTCTCCACAGTACATCGATGTTGTCGCCAGTGGTCGGCGGAAGGTGCACGTGCCCGTCGACCTGGGACCGGACCGCAGCGACGCACGGATGCACGCCAAGACCGTAGGATCCTACGCAGAGCCGTAGGGGACCGCACTGCCACTTCCCAGCAAATTAGGGACACTGTTGCTCCTGGGGTATCGGCGAGGACCATTCGCAACCGTCTCCATGAAGCTGGGCTACGGTCCCGCACACCGTTAGGCCGTCTTCCGCTCACGCCCCAACATCGTGCAGCCCGCCTCCAGTGGTGTCGCGACAGGCGTGAATGGAGGGACGAATGGAGACGTGTCGTCTTCAGCGATGAGAGTCGCTTCTGCCTTGGTGCCAATGATGGTCGTATGCGTGTTTGGCGCCGTGCAGGTGAGCGCCACAATCAGGACTGCATACGACCGAGGCACACAGGGCCAACACCCGGCATCATGGTGTGGGGAGCGATCTCCTACACTGGCCGTACACCACTGGTGATCGTCGAGGGGACACTGAATAGTGCACGGTACATCCAAACCGTCATCGAACCCATCGTTCTACCATTCCTAGACCGGCAAGGGAACTTGCTGTTCCAACAGGACAATGCACGTCCGCATGTATCCCGTGCCACCCAACGTGCTCTAGAAGGTGTAAGTCAACTACCCTGGCCAGCAAGATCTCCGGATCTGTCCCCCATTGAGCATGTTTGGGACTGGATGAAGTGTCGTCTCACGCGGTCTGCACGTCCAGCACGAACGCTGGTCCAACTGAGGCGCCAGGTGGAAATGGCATGGCAAGCCGTTCCACAGGACTACATCCAGCATCTCTACGATCGTCTCCATGGGAGAATAGCAGCCTGCATTGCTGCGAAAGGTGGATATACACTGTACTAGTGCCGACATTGTGCATGCTCTGTTGCCTGTGTCTATGTGCCTGTGGTTCTGTCAGTGTGATCATGTGATGTATCTGACCCCAGGAATGTGTCAATAAAGTTTCCCCTTCCTGGGACAATGAATTCACGGTGTTCTTATTTCAATTTCCAGGAGTGTACATCGGCATCGGCATCGTCGATTTAGTGACGCGGAGGGCATTTACAGTGTGGGTGTTTCAAAAGATGGCGGAAGATGACGATTGGTTGAGTAACGTGTTGTGGACCGACGAAGCTGATTTCACGCTCCGAAGGTCTGTCAACGCCCACAACTGCAGAATTTGGGCTACCGAAAATCCTAGAACTGTCTTGGAAAGTCCATTGCACGACGAGAAAGTCACGGTATGGGTGGGATTTACCACATCTACCGTTATCGGGCCTTTTTTCTTCGAGGAAATGCGTAATTCTGGTTTTGTAACTGCTACCGTGACGGGTGAGAGGTACGCCGATGTGTTATTGATACGTAATCAGCATGGTTTCAGAAAACATCGTTCTTGTGCAACGCAGCTAGCTCTTTATTCGCACGAAGTAATGGCCGCTATCGACAGGGGATCTCAAGTTGATTCCGTATTTCTAGATTTCCGGAAAGCTTTCGACACCGTTCCTCACAAGCGACTTCTAATCAAGTTTCGGGCCTATGGGGTATCGTTTCAGTTGTGCGACTAGATTCTTGATTTCCTGTCAGGGAGGTCGCAGTTCGTAGTAATAGACGGCAAATCATCGAGTAAAACTGAAGTGATATCAGGTGTTCCCCAGGGAAGCGTCCTGGGACCTCTGCTGTTCCTGATCTATATAAGTGACCTGGGTGACAATCTGAGCAGTTCTCTTAGGTTGGTCGCAGATGATGCTGTAATTTACCGTCTAGTAAGGTCATCCGAAGACCAGTATCAGTTGCAAAGCGATTTAGAAAAGATTGCTGTATGGTGTGGCAGGTGTGAGGTGATCTACATGAGTTCCAAAAGAAATCCGTTGGAATTCGATTACTTCTCTATCTACATTATTGCGTGGTTTATTAAGTTTTCAAATTTATACTGACTTTTTGATCACCCGGTATATCATTTAAAGCTGGTTCCTGGGACCTCGGGATAGTTTGCGTCTATCTTAAAGTGTGTGCCAGTTCAGTACCTCTGTGACACTCTCCCACTAGTCAAACAAACCTGTGACCACGCGTGCTGCCCCTTCTCTGTGTACGTTCACAGCTTCCAGCTTGTTAAGTAACACTCTGGCACTCGATAAATAGTACAATTCTCGAGGCTGTCAATTCAACTAAGTACCTGGGTGTAAAAATTACGAACTACTTCAGTTGGAAAGACCACATAGATAATATTGTGGGGAAGGCGAGCCAAAGGTTGGCCGGACACTTAGAAGATGCAACAAAGAGACAGCTCGTTCGCGCTCTGTTGGAATATTGCTGTGCAGTGTGGGATCCTTACCAGGTGGGATTGACGGAGGACATCGAAAGGGTGCAAAGAAGGGCAGCTCGTTTTGTATTATCACGTAATAGGGGAGAGAGTGTGGCAGATATGATACGCGAGTTGGGATGGTAATAATTAAAGCAAAGACGTTTTTCGTCGCGGCGAGATCTATTTACGAAATTTCAGTCACCAAGTTTCTCTTCCGAATGCGAAAATATTTTGTTGAGCCCAACCTACATAGGTAGGAATGATCATCAAAATAAAATAACAGAAATCAGAGCTCGAACAGAAAGGTTTAGGTGTTCGTTTTTCCCGCGCGCTGGAATGGTAGGGAGATAGTATGATTGTGGTTCGATGAACCTTCTGCCAGGCACTTAAATGTGAATTGCAGAGTAATCATGTAGATGTAGATGTAGATGTTACAGAATCGCATCATCCCCAGCCTGGCTGATAAACACCTGCTGGAACGTACGATGTTTATGCAGGATGGCGCTCCACCCCATACTGCTAGACGCGTGAAAGATCTCTTGCGCGCGTCGTTTGGCGATGATGTGCTCAGCCGCCACTTTCGTCGTGCTTGGCCTCCCAGGTCCCCAGACCTCAGTCCGTGCGATTATTGGCTTTGGGGTTACCTGAAGTCGCAAGTGTATCGTGATCGACCGACATCTCTAGGGATGCTGAAAGACAACATCCGACGCCAGTGCGTCACCATAACTCCGGACATGCTTTACACAGCTGTTCACAACATTATTCCTCGACTACGGCTATTGTTGAGGAATGATGGTGGACATATTGAGCATTTCCTGTAACGAACATCATCATTGCTTTGTCTTGCTTTGTTATGCTAATTATTCCTATTCTGATCAGATGAAGCGCCATCTGTCGGACATTTTTTGAACTTTTGTATTTTTTTGGTTCTAATAAAACCCCATGTCATTCCAAGCATGTGCGTCAATTTGTACCTCTCTATCTACATTGTTCCGTGATTTATTCAGTTTTCAAATTTACACTGACTTTTTGATCACCTGGTAGTATCAATAAACTGACAATGTTGTGGGTGCTGATGTGTGGGCTTTCTGCATCGCAGGACGCTAGAATGTTGTAAGTATGTCCACGAAAAGTGGAAAATATTTCGTATGAGCGGGCTGTATCTATCTCTGCCTTGTCCAGAGTTATTGCTACAGTTTAACTCTCTCACCACTGTAAAGATGAGTGATACAGATATTAGTGTCGCTGGTGTTGAGCAACAGCTGAAATCGCTAAAACTGAGAAAAGCTCGAGGACCCGATCGAATCCCTATGAGATTCTGTAGCGCGGACAAGTTAGTTCTTCTGCTAACTATAAACTACCGCAGATCTGTCGAACAAAAGACCGTGCCCAGTAGTTGGAAGAAAATACGCGTCACAGCCGTGTACAAGAAGAATATCCGAAGTGATCCACAATCCGTGCGAACCAGCGTGGATTCCGAACACATCCAACATGCACAGCCTAACTCCCATTTTTCTGTTATGTCTTCCTGGAAGCCACGCATCGAGACAGTCAGGCAGAAACAGCATTTCTCGGTTTGGAAAAAGCACCACATCCACGCTTATTGTAAAAAATTACGATCGTATGTCGTATCAGGGGAAATTTGTACCTGGATTGAGGATTTTATGCTGGCGAAGTCGCAGCAGTTTGTCTTGCATGGGGAGTTATCCACAGATGTACAAGGAACTTCCCTGTGTGCTCCTCGGAAGTGTGTTGGGACCCTTGTTGTTCTTGTTCTGTATTGATGACCTTGCAAACAACATTAATAGTAATGTCAGACTTTTCGCACATGATGCAATTACCTATACTGAAGTACTGTCTGAAAAAAGTTTCACGCGTTAAGTCAGACGGTGATAAAATTTCAAAGTGGTGCAAAGAGTAGAAACTTCGTTTAAAAGTTAAGAAATATAAAATTGTTCACTCCACAAAACGAAGATTGTAGTATACCTTATGACTCCAGTACCGACGAGTCACACTTGGAATCGATCAACTCATATACATACGTGGGTGTAATACTTCTTAAGGGTGTGGAATGCAAATGCAAAGATCGAAAAGGCCCCTTTGTGGGTGAAGCAGGTGCCAGACTTGGGCTCACTGTCAGAATACTATGAGGTGAAACGTCCCCTTAGAAAAATTAATGAGTTACTGTGCTGATAAATCTCTTACGTTATTTGATTTTCAAACAGCTGAGCAGAACTGAACGTACTCAGACATTTCGCTCTTTACTTATTCTGATCAACACTAAAGTGAAACACAACATTTTTAGCGCAACGCGTTCTGACTTTCAAAAATCCCTACAAAAGAATGGCCCTGACTGACAATACCTATATCTTTCAGGAATCACTTACCTCACAAAAATCTTCGTTAGTGGAACTACTGCAATACGGCGAGCGCCACTACTGGCAGCTAAATAAAAGATTCAAACTACTGAAGGCACTAACTACTGATAGACATACTTAGCAAATGAAAGATTTTGACACAGAACAAACAATGTATTTACCTTAATAGTGTTCAAAAGTCATTATATATGTATATCAGTCCATGACATCCAGTCTTACAAATTTACTCTCTCTGATGGACACACGTCCAGATCATCCGCTCTCAAAACTCCGCCATCTCTCTCCCCACATCCACCACTGCCGGCGGCTCACCTCCAACTGCGCAACGCTACGCGCTGTTCACATCCAGCTGCCCAACACTACAATAGCAAACAACAATGCAAACCAGCCACAGATTGCAACACAGCACAGCCAGTGATTTTCATACAGAGCGCTACGTGGCGTTACCAATAAACAAACGTAAACAGGCTACTTAGAGAGGGAAATGCAGTCAGCCTACAGAGCGGGCTGCGACCCACGCCAGAGTGTTACTCAAGCGTGTGGAAGCTGGAAGCTGTGAACTTACACAGAGGAGGGGCAGCACGCGTGCTCACAGGTTTGTTTGACTAGTGGGAGAGTGTAACAGAGGTACTGAACTGGCACACACTTTAAGATAGACGCAAACTATCCCGAGGTCCCAGGAACCAGCGTTAAATGATATATTATAAATAAAGTGACAATGTTGTGTGTGCTGATGTGTGGGCTTTCTGCATCGCAGGACGCTGGAATCTCGTAAGTATGTTCATTAATCGGTGTGCTCACGGAATAAAGTAATATTTCCAGTTACTGACACCAGGTGAAAATATGGCGCAGTATGCTGACAGAATGTGGTGGGGTGCAGGAAAAGGGGAGGGACGATCGTACACATAGTGAGACAGGTTCTGACACGTTGTTTAGGACGTGGCCACAAGTGCCAACACGTGTTCGACACGTTCTCCCGACTCTGCAGCACGCTGCATACATGGCAGACACGGTCGGCAGCTGCTTGCAGCTCATCCGGTGTGACCGAAGCGATAAGTCGTTGTTCGCTCTCCTTCTGATCAGCAGGAGTCCGGGTACATTCCTGCTAGACGCGATCTGCCTGATATGCCCACAATACAAGTCACGTGGGTCTATACTCCATTCACCGAAGCAAGAAACGTATTGTAAACACGGCAAGGCGCGTGACCACAGCGCTCCCGTCGAGGGGTGTACAAGGCAGGGGCATCAGAAATTAAAAAACGAAAGTCGTGTTTAATTTGGCACCTGAGCATGATAAAGTGATCCGAGAACTACCTACCGACCCCTTGTTTTACATTACATTAAAATTTATTGCCACTGAAAAAGAGAAATATTTAAGCTTTCAGGAAAAGTTGTTTTTTCGCGTTACTCTATATTCATCACGCCATATCTCCTAAACTGTGTGTCGCACAGCAAAATAATTTTATAATTGCTTCAGTACTATATGTTGATGACGTCCGCAAACTTTTGCGCAATAGAGTCAGTAATTGTGGTGTAATAAATTAAAATCTCACGTCTGATGCAGAATTTTTACCAAATCATCATCCGAAATATAGACTTTTCCCCTTTAAATTTTTTTGTGGGGGTGTAAGCGAGAAAAGTTTCAGAAAGGTTTGAATTTAATTTTGTAGTTTTTTCGAATGCGATGGGCGCAACCGTTTGTCCTTTACGAGTGGAAACTCAAATGTGGAAATTAGACTGCATTATAGAGGAGAGAGAGAGGAGCGGTTTGTTATAAACCTCAATGAAAACAGTTCAAGTTCGACAGAGTGAACCTTGTTTCATCCTTTCTCATTATTATTACTGGTATTGTTATTAAAATTAACAATTGTGTGTGAATGGAGCGTTTTGTTAGCAACCTTAATGAAAATAAATCTGCTTCGCCAGAATGAACTCAGTTTAACATTATTTTAACATTATTGTTAAATTTATTTCGTATATTGTTGCCCAGGTTTCTCACGGCCCGCTGTGACAGCTCGGCAGCGAGCCGAACGCCGCCAGCCGCAAAGCGTGCGCCAAGGATTTTCCACACCCCTACGTGTCACGTGAACAGCGAATGCTTTCTCTGGAAACGAGCGTAGTCGCTCACGTGACACTGTTTATGTTTCGTCCCAGCTCTCGGTGAATAGACTTTAGTTCGGAAGATATGGAGGCTATATAACCTTGAAATTTCCTAGAGACGACGCAGTCATTACCGAAGGTGTTTCGAAGCAAGTCTTTCACTTGGCAAGCAACATGTGGTGTCGCCCCATATTGCATGAGAATAGTGGTGCGGACACAGCTGCGTTCTTGCAACGCTGGTCTCACGCGTCGCGCGACGACATCGTCGTAACGTGCAGGTGTCCCGCAAGGCGTCAGCTCCTCGAAGACAGACGGACTCAAACAACACCACACAGCCACCTGAGCGGAGTGCAGCGCGTGTCTTCACACAACATGTGATGGGGCTGCACGCATTCACTGCACCGCGCAGACTGATATGTGCCACGTCTGTTCAAACAACATTAACCAGCCGTATGTCATGCACTGCCGTGTGTGCCGAGGGAAGAACGGCAAAGTCACGGCGTTGTAGTCTATCTTGGGGCTTCGTTCGGTGCACATTCTGAATCGTGAGGGTTACCAGTGTAAAATGCACCGCAATATCTTTTGAACTGTTGACCAGGGGAGAGACAATTCTTATGACACAGCTCGGGCCCTGGCTGCAGAATCTGAGGCAGGTGCTGCGCAGCCTGTTACAGCTGCACCAACTTCATCAGCCACTGCCAGGGGAATGGACCCCTTTGTCACTCTGCTGGACCACCTAATTCAGCTGTTCCTTTAAATTTGCTGATAATATTGTTTAGCCCATTCATTGACATGGGGCCTCTTAGAAGTGTTCTGTCGGCGATATTACCGCAATGCAATGCTGCTACTATTGCCGTCTGGTAAAACAACTTTTATCAGTAGTGCACGGTCTTTCTTCTCAATAGCCACTACGTTTCGTACGGAAAACTTGAACCTCCATAACCATTTACTCCAGCAGTCACTTCTCAAAAGAAGTCAATGCGCGTCATTGAGTAACAAACAGTGTACTCACGTCAAAGCAGGAGAACATTTCACACTGTGACTGCTCACAGAGCCGTATTTTCACCTGGTGGCAGAAAGTCAACTACAATTTTTTCAAGATATTCCATGATACACCGATCACAAACGTACCTACGATGTTTCAGCACTCTACGATGTATACAGCCCGCACTGCAGAGCACGGGACGCAGACAGTTTAGTTATTGGGTTTTTGCATGAGCTCGTAGCGTTTTTCCACAAATTAAGCACGACAGGTAACATAGCAGAGACAGTAGTCATCAATAATATATTCTCCTTCACTATTTACTATGGCGGTCATCGCTGGTGGCTGGTTCAGCATTAGGAAGCTGTAACACATCTAGTCCTGGTCCTCTGTCGCCAGCTTTCACGCTTCCAGTCACGTTAACACACAACTCGCTTGCGGTCCTGTTCACTTTCTTCAGGTGGACACGCCACCAGACCAGTACTCGCCATTATGGACGTATTTGCCGACAAGGGGATGTGTTCTGTGTTTCCAGTCAATATTAGAATCTATTTAAAAACTAAAAACCCGCCTCGATTGTGAAAAAAGCACCTAGTGTCAAGTGTTAACCCAGGTTTCGGCGTAGATAACTACGCCTTCTTCAGAACAACAATAAAACCCACAAATGCCTAAGAAGACCTTTGTCAATGATTAAAGGAACACCATAGCTATACATTTATAAACGAAAAAGAAAAGGAAAACACAAACAGTACATATGTACAAAGTCAAAACCACTACTTAACTTAATGGTGTACGCTCCACCTTACACGGTAGCTCAGCGTGTTCGGTCAGAGGGTTCGCTGCCCTCTGTAATAAAAAAACTGAGATACTCGATCAACAACGAACTTAAAAGCGGATGTCTCATGACGTCCGCCCCGAGCAGATGCAACGAACGAAGGCGAAAAAAATTAGATTCCGGAAAAAAAATAACAAAAAAATGGGCCAAGACCCGCCATAAACTGCAGCTACAGACGGTCGCTCACTTACAAGCCTGACCCGGTATCTATGCACATGCGCAAGACAAGGGAAGTTACTTGAATGCGCATGTGCATCCGAATACGAGAAAGTTTATCCGTGGGTCGGGGCTAAATAGCCCATATATTCCCAACCGTGGATCAACGTATATCAAAAAACGAAATTGATAGAACAAGAGACGAGCTAAATAGGAGATAGAACCTAAAAATAACCGCACACGGTTGCTTATGCTAGTAAAGAAACTTATACAGGGTGAGTCACCTAACGTTACCGCTGGATATATTTCGCAAACCACATCAAATACTGACGAATCGATTCCACAGACCGAACGTGAGGAGAGGGGCTAGTGTAACTGGTTAATACAAACCATACAAAAATGCACGGAAGTATGTTTTTTAACACAAACCTACGTTTTTTTAAATGGAACCCCTTTAGTTTTGTTAGCACATCTGAACATATAAACAAATACGTAATCAGTGCCGTTTGTTGCATTGTAAAATGTTTATTACATCCGGAGATATTGTAACCTAAAGTTGACGCTTGAGTACCACTCCTCCGCTGTTCGATCGTGTGTATCGGAGAGCACCGAATTACGCAGGGATCCAAACGGAACGGTGATGGACCTTAGGTACAGAAGAGACTGGAACAGCACATTACGTCCACATGCTAACACCTTTTTATTGGCCTTTTTCACTGACGGACATGTACATTACCATGAGGGGTGAGGTACACGTATACACGTGGTTTCCGTTTTCGATTACGGAGTGGAATAGAGTGTGCCCCGACATGTCATGCCAATAGATGTTCAATGTGGTGGCCATCATTTGCTGCACACAATTGCAATCTCTGGCGTAATGAGTGTGGTACACGCCGCAGTACATCTGGTGTAATGTCGCCGCAGGCTGCCACAATACGTTGTTTCATATCCTCTGGGGTTGTAGGCACATCACGGTACACATTCTCCTTTAACGTACCCCACAGAAAGAAGTCCAGAGGTGTAAGATCAGGAGAACGGGCTAGCCAATTTATGCGTCCTCCACGTCCTATGAAACGCCCGTCGAAGATCCTGTCAAGGGTCAGCCTAGTGTTAATTGCGGAATGTGGAGGTGCACCATCATGCTGATACCACATACGTCGACGCGTTTCCAGTGGGACATTTTCGAGCAACGTTGGCAGATCATTCTGTAGAAACGCGATGTATGTTGCAGTGCTCTCCGATACACACGATCGAACAGCGGAGGAGTGGTACTCAAGCGTCAACTTTAGGTTACAATATCTCCGGATGTAATTAACATTTTACAATGCAACAAACGGCACTGATTACGTATTTGTTTATATGTTCAGATGTGCTAACAAAACTAAAGGGGTTCCATTTAAAAAAAAACGTAGGTTTGTGTTAAAAGACATACTTCCGTGCATTTTTGGATGGTTTGTATTAAACAATTACACTAGCCCCTCTCCTCACGTTCGGTCTGTGGAATCGGTTCGTCAGTATTTGATGTGGTTTACGAAATATATCCAGCGGTAACGTTAGGTGACTCACCCTGTATATGAAGCTACCTATGACAACATGAGGAACGCTTAAAAACTATAGCTAAATCCAGTAATTAGCAAGGGGGGGGGGGCTGAGGGGACGTAATCTAAGGACGTCGTGGTAATAAAGATATAAGGATAAAACGTGAGGTGTTCAACGGGCTAGCAAGCAAATACCCTGTAAGAAGAAATGTGCAGCCACATTCGGCAGTACGGAGCAGCTTCCTGTTCTACGGGGGACAGGAGGTTGCTGGCAGAGCGTTCATCACGCACGCTGCCGTCCTTGACATGTGTCTGTTGCCGGGCAACGGCGCGACGCCGCAGCGACGTAATGTCTATTGTTAGAGTGCCCCTCCCCCTCCACGCGGCCGCTTCCCCCACCTTACGCCCATCCCACCGCAAGTTAACTGCCCGAGCATGCTCGAGTCGGCGCCCATTGTACCCGATTAGAGTGCCACGCGCTACGTAACGCTTTATAAATAAAGGCGGCCGCAGTTCCGAGAAAAAATTAATAATAAAACCAGCGCTGCTCGTTTAGCGCCAGGCGCTGGCGGCGTCCGCCACTCTGCAGGTAAACACACACACACACACACACACGAAGCTACTCTGTCAGTCGGCATTATTTCACCATTACCACTATAGTGTACCAGAGCCATTCCGCGCTTGTCCTGTGTCCCTACAGTTCCGCAGGGATCAAGTTCTTTCACGTGCTCACGATTGCAGTTTTATTTGCTTATTTCGTTTTGCAAAATCTTCCTTACGGGGATAGACCAGACTAGAAATTTTTTTAGTTTAATTTTTTGCTAGCTTAAAATGTTCCTTAGAGAGTCACTTTTGAAGATTAATTCATATAATGTGTGCAGTAAAAAGCAAAACATCTTAAAATCGCGATTCACTGCATCAGGGATCTGGCACATCCGAGAGCTGCAATTCGACCGAAGTAATACTATAGTCGTTACCGATGGAACAGGGGTTTTGGATGGCATCACAGAAGGCATTACTGTCAACTAAAATACTATTTTCAATTTCTGTTGGTAACACGACTCCTTTACGGTAAACAGTCCGAAAGTACGTGCTTGTTTTGCGTACGCTTGTTATCTCACTTGCATTATATACGAAGTAAACCGTGGGTGCTTGAAAATGACGATCAAACGTAGTAGTACGGATAAAAAAGTTTCGAAAAGTAATCCGAGTCGTGCAAAAACGCTTCGATCGGTAAGCGAAAGCCAGTTAATCCATATAATTTCTTCAAAATGAGAGTGTTCCGACATCGGCAAGAAACAGTGCTAACATTGCCGATTAAAGGTTTGTTCGAATTAAATATTTAAAAACTCGAGTTGCAACTTTGAATGCTTTTTTTCCCAAAACAACATTCTTGAAATTGGTAGGAGCTATAACTCATTAAATGTAAATGCAGTTACATTATACCTTTTTCTCAGTTGTGAATCGGCGTTTTTTCGTCTGTAACACGTGGGATTTTTGCTATATATTTTAATCTCTATTTTTAGTGCACATTTTTGTAAAGACATTTAGAGTGCCGCCATTTTGTTAAAAACATTTCTTTAAACATCTACACGTACTGCGTTAGAAAATATCATCAGATTCAAAGCAGTTTTTGTAATTTTGTTCTAGAATGAAAATTGTGGTGTTCAGAGCTCCCAACAACCGCTCTGCGAAGACCTTTCGTCGATTTCGTGTAGTGTCCTCTGGATGAAAGTTTTTTTACTTAAAAAAATACACAAAACAAATTTAAGATTGTACAATAAACGTCTAAAGTTAGTTTTGTTATTTCACTGAAAAAAATCATGAACATCGGTTCCGAAATCGCGTGTCTTCCTGGTCTACCCCATTAAGCACCGAAGCGAACACAAGCGAACGTGCAACAGCGACCGAGAACTCTCTCCCCCGCAAGCGCTAGAAGCGCGCGAGCACACGACATTCCCTCGAGTCCGGTTCGCATTCGCCTGCGTTCGCGCTTTTGCGCATGTTGTCTTTCGGCGAACAATCAAGCATATTTCGTATCCTCTGCTTACAATAAATCTAGTATCGTTCCTGCATTTCATGAAAATTGTATCATCCGTTTACAACATCGGAATTTATAAACATTCAACACAAGAATTCGACTGCGAGAATGTCTTACAAACTGACTACGAGAAAGAAACTAGAAACTGCCTATCTGGATTTCTGTCTATTTAAACATTCGTCGTGGCAAGCATACTGTCTGAATTTACCACTGTGAATCAGTAAATTTTCAAACTGATAAATTGGGCCTTTTTTATTTAACTTTGGCTTACCTTTTGTACAATGGAAACACCGTGATACTGCTATTTTCCTGAAAGCGTGTCACATTTCCTGAGCTACAACTAACGACTGAGCTGGGCCTGACGCAGTGCAAAACTGAATCAGTAAAAATGATAACTCATATTTTGACATGGACTTTGGATGCAGACAATGAGTGGGATAAATTATAACATCAAATGCAATTAGATTTCAGACTAGAAAAGTTCTAGACTGAAAAATTATGTTTCTTTGCTTCACAAACATTAATACACAAAAAAGTACAGTTCTTAGGAGAAGAAACAGAAGTAGTCTTTAACATCAAATGAGATCTATTCAAACGTGTAACTCGTAAAAAGACATTAAATATTCAACAGTTATTCCTACCCACAAATTCAAATTGAAAATTATGCATTGCTGTTTATCTTTCCCTATACTCAAGTATTTGGATGTCTGAACCAAGAACGCGTTACTACAAGCTGCCGCAATAAAGTACAAAATCTGAAATCGATTACCTTCCATTACATCCTGTTCTGTTACTCATTAAAATAATCGTAAGAAAATATTCTTGTCTCTTTCCTCATCTCAAGTATAGAATAAGTAACCCAACATGTTCCAGTTCTTCAAAAATGGTTCAAATGGCTCTGAGCACTATGGGACTTAACGTCTAAGGTCATCAGTCCCCTAGAACTTAGAACTACTTAAACCTAACTAACCTAAGGACATCACACACATCCATGCCCGAGGCAGGATTCGAACCTGCGACCGTAGCAGTCGCGCGGTTCCAGACTGTAGCGCCTTTAACCGCTTGGCCACTCCGGCCGGCCAGTTCTTCAGACAAATACACTACGTGATCAAAAGTATACGGACACCTGGTTGAAAATGACTTACAAGTTCGTGGCGTCCTCCATCGGTAATGCTGGAATTCAGTATGGTGTTGGCCCACCCTTAGCCTTGATGACAGCTTCCACTCTAGCAGGCGTCCGTCCAATCAGGTGCTGGAAGGTTTCTTGGGGAATGGCAGCCCATTCTTCACGGAGTGCTACGCTGAGCAGAGGTATCGATGTCGGTCGGTGAGGCCTGGCACGAAGTCGGCGTTCCAAAACATCTCATAGGTGTTCTGTAGGATTCAGGTCAGGACTCTGTGCTAGGCCGGTCAATTACAAGGATGTTAGTGTCGTGTAACAGGCCGAGCATTACGAACAGGTGCTCGATCGTGTTAAAAGATGCAATCACCATCCCTGGATTCAACAGTGGGAAGCAGCAAGGTGCTTAAAACATCAATGTAGGCCTGAGCTGTGATACTGCCACGCCAAACAACAAGGGGCGCAAGCCCCGTCCATGAAAAACACGATCACACCGTAAGGCCACCGCTTCCGAATTTTACTGTTGGTACTACACACGATGGCAGATGACGTTCGCTGGGCATTGGCCGTACCCAAATGCGGATCGCCACATTGTGTACCGTGATTCGTCACTCAAGTCGTCCAATGTTGACGCTCCTTACACCGAGCGAGGCGTCGCTTGGCATTTACCGGCGTGATGGTGTGGCTTATGAGCAGCCGCTCGGCCATGAAATCGAAGTTTTCTCACCTCCCGCCTAACTGTCATAGTACTTGCAGTGAATCCTGATACAGTTTGGAATTTCTGTGTGGTGGTCTGGATAGATGTGGTATGCAACATATTATCACCAACCATTTCTGCTCCCCAGTAATGGCTCTACAGCTGACTACAAAAGAAAACAAGGTAAGAGAGGCGTTTTGGTAAAGTAGGAAGCTTAAATGTAGTGGAAATTGAAATACTGAGAATTTATATTTCTTTATTACACTGCTATTGTTGTTACTGTGATGTTTCCCACTTCCGAACAATTAGCTTTCGGAAGAATTAACTACAAGCATCTCATTTCATCCATTCTTAATAGGATTACATTACGTTCATGGTACCTGTTTTGGCTGGCTCTGAGCACTGTGGGACTTAACATCAGAGGTCATCAGTCCCCTAGAACTTAGAACTAGTTAAACCTAACTAACCTAAGGACATCACACACATCCATGCCCGAGGCAAGATTCGAACCTGCGAACGTAGCAGTCGCGCGGTTCCGGACTGCGCGCCTAGAACCGCTAGACCACCGCGGCAGGCACCTGTTTTTACACAGCTGACGTTATATATGTATGATGTATTTGGGACGATAAACTGCCTTGGCTCACGCTGTCTGCTTTGCGACGAACTGCATGGATGATTCCACGTGAAATCACCAATTTGGGAACTTTTTCTGCTCGACCATTTCCAATTTAGATGAAGTTTTAAGTGAACTTTGGCACATGTTCCCTATGAACATTGGTAAAATTTAACGGTCGCCGAAGCAACGCTGGCCGAAATACATTTTGACTGCATACGCGACTTTGCGCAGAGCGGGCGTGAATTTCCAAGTTTCTAGGGCTTGTGACCTGTTATATAATAATTTGTTGACAGAAATAAGCGATGTTCAGTCAGAACAGTTCAGGTAATCTCGCCCTAAAAATTTAGAGTTTGGCTTCTTAAATCTCGCGGACTAAAGGTGTGATGTCGTGAAACATGGTATGTAGTAACCTAACAGCACAGAGTTGTAAAATATAAAGTTTAATTTATGTGACACTTACTAATACTGAATAAATTAAGTGCAAAGTGGAAGATTTTGTAAAAAAGTAAAAAATGTGGCAACTTCACCTGATTTTCCAAAAAAATAATAAGTTCTATAACACTCTCCCCAGTAGGAAGACGATGGTTTGAACCACAAAACAAAGTGTATCTGATTTCCGACGCGCGTTGACAGTGTTTGGTAATTTGAACCAAGGTTGGGTTCGAAAGAAATGTGAGCTTCATTTTCTCGTATCTCGTAAATGCACGGTTAGCATTAAACGATAGCCCGACGATGTGGAAGCATTTGCTTCGGCTACTGTTTTCCAGTAATCTACAAATTCATTGAGAAGGTGGTGATTTTTGTGAAAACATGAAAATTAGATGTGATTTATAGTTTTAACCGAAATTTAAGGTATTTCTTTTCGTAATCATGTGAATGACCTCACGCTTTTCCTTACTGAGGAACACTGCTACTTTTCGCATTTTTCGTGCCTAAGTCATTCTGCAATTGGGTTTGGTCATCAGTTGGCTTTACGAGGCGGTAAATACATCTGCGCACGATCTAAGAGGGCTGCTCATATTGTCTCCTAAATCGTTTATGTAGATCAGTAACAGCAGAGGGTCTATAAAACTTCCTCGGGGAACGCCGGATATCACTTTTGTTTTACTCGACGATTTTCCGTCGGTTACTAAGTACGAGGTCTGTTGAAAAAATTCCGGAACCATGTCCACAAAATTTCCCTACGCTTACCTTTTCCTTATTGTGCCGTTTCCACTTGCGGAAGCATCGTCGGCACGCCTCTTGCTGGATCGCGCGAAGCGCTGTCTGAGAATTCTCTTTCATACCATCTATCGTTACAAATATTCGTCGTTTCGACAGGGTTTTCAACTCTGGGAATGAAAAAAAAATGTCCGCAGGATCCAGGTGTGGAGGGTACCTGTAGCCACGCACGGACAGGGATGAATGCGTGGTTCCGTTACGGTGAAGCAAGAGCCACGAATTGTCTCGCCACATTTCAGGTCGTTTCCTTCTCACATTTTCTCGCAGGCATCGCAACACGTCCCGATAGCACCATAGATTAACAGTGTGGCCCTGTAGCACGAGTTCATGGTGAACTATTCCTTCAAATTCAAAGAGAACTATGAGCACGGCTTCGACATTTGACGTGTCCTGACAAGCTTTTTTTGGTGTTAGAGGACCCTTCCCGACCCATTGCGAAGACTGAATTTTGGTCTTAACCGCAGACGCACGTGTCACACCAGTTACGATTCTCTTAAGGAGCATCTCGTTCTCATTCGCGCGATCCAAAAGCTTTTCACAGATTGCGAGGCGAAGCTTTCCGGTCTCGACCAATGAACCGCGGTACGAACTTGGCGGCAACACGATACATCCCAAGATGATGTGTCAGAATTTCATCATGTGATCCAACTGAAATGTTACATTCCTCTGCAATCTATCAGACAGTCTCGGACAGTCAAAATGTCGTTGACCTTTCTGACACGAGCGTCGTCGGTAGACGTTGAAGGGCGTCCTGAACGAGGGTCATCTTTTAACTTCGTCCGACCACTTTACACCGTGTGAACCATTCGTAACACCGAGTACGGCTCGAGGACTCACTCCTGCATTACGTGGTGTGTCTCTGCAAAGCTTCCCCGACTTTCACGGCACAGTTGCTCCTCTGACTCGGCCACCTCGAAATTCGCAAACTGTGCGACACGATGTTCTGCACTCAGCACTGAATAATTACTAACAGACATGCAACAATGGAACTTCAGACAATTACACATTAAACATAGGCGTGTGCAGGGATGCCAACCGCATTTCCATCCAACACACTACTGGCGCGAAATTACGAATGTT
This sequence comes from Schistocerca cancellata, assembly GCF_023864275.1. Classification (NCBI taxonomy): domain Eukaryota; kingdom Metazoa; phylum Arthropoda; class Insecta; order Orthoptera; family Acrididae; genus Schistocerca; species Schistocerca cancellata. Next base: position 214,570,341 of record NC_064635.1, read on the forward strand.
CCGGAATTTTTTGAACAGACCTCGTAGTGTGACCTTGTAAGGTAAAAGTATTTTGCACCTTACTGTAGTATAATAATTGTTGCAAAGACGAGTTAGATATCGGTTATTATGTTATTTATCAGGCAATCAGCCCATTGAAATTAATGTAGGCAGTATCAGACGGCATAAGACACGTGTTAACTTTAAGAAATTCGCATTTTGCACGAAGTCGGGGTTCAGGTGGTATTTTCACGGAGTTCGGCTGGAGCGGACGAGCGGCACTGCTCAAAGGCAGGGCAGAGGGGTGCGGAAGTTTACAACCGACCATTACGAGTCGGCATGCGAAAGCGTCCCACTGGGGGAGACGCGCCGCCGGAGCAGGTAGGCACCCATCGCGCGGACAACACAGGCAGGGCTTCGAGGGACGGCGCCTCGTTGGCGCTGGGCGTTACGCCGACGCCACTGTGTCGAGGTGAGCTGGCGCCTAAGGGAGCCTTCCCACGAATCTTAACGTTTTCTGGGGATTTCTAAGAAACGCGGTTAAGCTAGTGCAATGACCTTATCCCGCACGAGGGCGAACAGAGAGACTCGATTGGTGGGTTCAGTTTTGAACGGAGTTTCAGTTTGTTCCAGAACATTCTAGGCGCAGTAAGGCGCAGAATGTTTTAATTGGCTGGAAGAAGCCAGGAAATAATAGTGGGAGCGAACTGTGCTGGTCTAGAGCCACGGGATTGGCCAGCTCCAAAAATAGCGTGGGGGTGCTGATTTTTGCAGAGGGAAGCTTTTCGAGCTGTTATCGAGGAGAAGCGTCGTAGCTCCTGTAGCTTTCGTGCTTTCGGCTCTGCTCTAGGAGAGTAAATTCTTTCCAGTGTGCTGTGCAGGACTTTGAATAAGTGTGCCAGCTGCAACTGAAACTAGTATTCAGTTAAGGGTACTGTCGTGTTTTACTGTTAGGGACAGGCTGAGTCCGCTAATTACGGTTGGGAATACTGTCTCACAGGAAGCAGAGAGGAGCAGAGCAATTTCCTCGAGTCACACTTTATTAAAGACGTTACTGGATTCCGCCTTTGGGCTGGTGAGTCCCCGTCTTAACGAGTGTGATACGATTGGCAAGAAAGCAGAATTAGCTTTCGAATAGGAGTTTACGAACAGGAAGCCCGTTCGCGAAAATAAATTCATTTTTGTTGCAATTGAGGCTCCTCGACGACGCAGACACCATCGGCAGCTTGCTGACCTGTCCACGATGCTGCATTTGGTAACGTGATGCTCAGTTTCGGCATTTAATCTGACATCGAAATAAATGTCCAAGGAATAGAAAAGCAACTGGAATCACTCAACAGAGGAAAGTCCACTGGACCTGACGGGATACCAATTCGATTCTACACAGAGTACGCGAAAGAACTTGCCCCCCTTCTAACAGCCGTGTACCGCAAGTCTCTAGAGGAACGGAAGGTTCCAAATGATTGGAAAAGAGCACAGGTAGTCCCAGTCTTCAAGAAGGGTCGTCGAGCAGATGCGCAAAACTATAGACCTATATCTCTGACGTCGATCTGTTGTAGAATTTTAGAACATGTTTTTTGCTCGAATATCATGTCGTTTTTGGAAACTCAGAATCTACTATGTAGGAATCAACATGGATTCCGGAAACAGCGATCGTGTGAGACCCAACTCGCTTTATTTGTACATGAGACCCAGAAAATATTAGATACAGGCTCCCAGGTAGATGCTATTTTTCTTGACTTCCGGAAGGCGTTCGATACAGTTCCGCACTGTCGCCTGATAAACAAAGTAAGAGCCTACGGAATATCAGACCAGCTGTGTGGCTGGATTGAAGAGTTTTTAGCAAACAGAACGCAGCATGTTGTTATCAACGGAGAGACGTCTACAGACGTTAAAGTAACCTCTGGTGTGCCACAGGGGAGTGTTATGGGACCATTGCTTTTCACAATATATATAAATGACCTAGTAGATAGTGTCGGAAGTTCCATGCGGCTTTTCGCGGATGATGCTGTAGTATACAGAGAAGTTGCAGCATTAGAAAATTGTAGCGAAATGCAGGAAGATCTGCAGCGGATAGGCACTTGGTGCAGGGAGTGGCAACTGACCCTTAACATAGACAAATGTAATGTATTGCGAATACATAGAAAGAAGGATCCTTTATTGTATGATTATATGATAGCGGAACAAACACTGGTAGCAGTTACTTCTGTAAAATATCTGGGAGTATGCGTGCGGAACGATTTGAAGTGGAATGATCATATAAAATTAATTGTTGGTAAGGCGGGTACCAGGTTGAGATTCATTGGGAGAGTCCTTAGAAAATGTAGTCCATCAACAAAGGAGGTGGCTTACAAAACACTCGTTCGACCTATACTTGAGTATTGCTCATCAGTGTGGGATCCGTACCAGATCGGGTTGACGGAGGAGATAGAGAAGATTCAAAGAAGAGCGGCGCGTTTCGTCACAGGGTTATTTGGTAACCGTGATAGCGTTACGCAGATGTTTAACAAACTCAAGTGGCGGACTCTGCAAGAGAGGCGCTCTGCTTCGCGGTGTAGCTTGCTCGCCAGGTTTCGAGAGGGTGCGTTTCTGGATGAGGTATCGAATATATTGCTTCCCCCTACTTATACCTCCCGAGGAGATCACGAATGTAAAATTAGAGAGATTAGAGCGCGCACAGAGGCTTTCAGACAGTCGTTCTTCCCGCGAACCATACGCGACTGGAACAGGAAAGGGAGGTAATGACAGTGGCACGTAAAGTGCTCTCCGCCACACACCGTTGGGTGGCTTGCGGAGTATAAATGTAGATGTAGATGTAGATGTAGATGTAATACGCACGCCCGTGATTACCCGAGCTCAGTTTTCCAGCCACGCTCTTATTGGGAACTTGTTAATTGCGGTAGGTTTGTCTGACGTATTTTATGCCGTCTGACAAGGGGAGAGAGTAGAAAATAACGAGTACAGATGCGTTATCCGACCTGAAGAGTTAGTTTTGAAATTTAAAGGCCATTGCCATTACTAGCTTCATTTTATCACTTATAAATGTATGTCATCGTTCAGTTTGATGTTGGGAAGATTGGTGTTCAATAAATGTGTTCAATGCTATCCTTGTTTGTTTAGTAGTGATCAGTTCCTGAACACTATTTAATTATTAAATATTAATCAAAATTAGTGAAGGGCCAGTTGTAATTAACAGGTTGGGTCTGATCAACGAGCCGATCCACTAGGCAAAGTGAACAAGTAAAACCATTCTTGTTAAAAGCCCCCGACATTTGGCTGACCCGCCTAGGGTCCCTAATCATAATTTTATTGAAAGAAACGCCTTCCAACCTCTCTGACAGAAAATGACGAATCGAGTCGCACGACTGAAACGATACTCGACAGGCGCGCAGTTTGGTTAGAAATCTCTCGTCTTTATCACACAAATTGGCTAAAGAAGAGTGTGGAGGACTGGCTTGCCCGACTGCCGCCCTCCCAGCCAGTGCGGCGCGCGGGCCAGCGCCGCACAGTGACGCTGGCGGCGAGGCTTCGCGGCCCGTGCGCTCAAGTCTGCTGTCGGCCCGTAGGCTAGCCAGTTGGTGACTTTCCCGTTACAAAATTGCGCAACTTCTTTTCTCAGCTCTTCGATATGTGCAGGAGGTCAGGTCCATATGTAGGAGGATAAGAGTAGAGAAACTTCAGGATAAGGAAATCAGGCACAAGTACATAGCAGCGATCTCAGAAAGGTACCAGTTAGTTGAATGTAGTCAATTACAGTCATTGGAAAAGGAATGGACAAGGTATAGGGTACAGTACTAGAAGTGGCTAAAGAATGTCTTGGAACAGTAGTGTGTAAAAGTAGGATGAAGCAAACAGCTTGGTGGAATCATACAGTCAAGGCAGCCTGTAAAAGGAAAAAGAAGGCGTATCAAAAATGGCTACATACCAGAACCCCGGTAGACAGGGAAAGTTATGTTGAAGAAAGAAACAAAGCCAAACAGATAATTGCAGCATCCAAGAAGAAATCGTGGGAAGACTTTGGAAACAGGTTGGAGACTATGGGTCAAGCTGCTGGAAAACCATTCTGGAGTGTAATTAGCAGTCTTCCAAATGGAGGTAAGAAGGAAATGACAAGTATTTTGGACAGGTCAGGAAAACTGCAGGTGAATCCTGTGGATGCCTTGGACAGATGGAGGGAATATTTTGAAGAGTTGCTCAATGTAGGTGAAAATGCGATCAGTAATGTTTCAGATTTCGAGGTAGAATGGGATAGGAATGATGATGGAAATGGGATCACATTTGAGGAAGTGGAAAAAATGGTCAATAGATTGCAGTGCAATAAAGCGGCTGGGGTGGATGAAATTAAGTCGGAACTCATCAAATACAGTGGAATGTCAGGTCTTAAATGGCTACACAGGATAATTGAAATGCCCTGGGAGTTGGGACAGGTTCCATCAGACTGGACAAAAGCAGTAATCACACCAATCTTTAAACATGGAAACAGAAAAGATTGTAACAACTACAGAGGTATCTCTTTAATCACCGTTGTGGGTAAAATCTTCTCAGGTATTGTTGAAAGGAAAGTGCGAGTATTAGTTGAGGACCAATTGGATGAAAATCAGTGTGGGTTTAGGCCTCTTAGAGGTTGTAAAGACCAGATCTTTAGCTTACTGCAAATAATGGAGAAGTGTTACTAGTGGAACAGGGAATTGTATCTATGCTTTATAGATCTAGAAAAGGCATATGACCGGGTTCCTAGGAGGAAGTTATTGTCTGTTCTACAAGATTATGGAATAGGAGGCAAACTTTTGCAAGCAATTAAAGGTCTTTACATGGATAGTCAGGCAGCAGTTAGAGTTGACGGTAAATTGAGTTCATGGTTCAGAGTAGTTTCAGGGGTAAGACAAGGCTGCAACCTGTCTCCAGTGCTGTTCATATTATTTATGGATCATATGTTGGAAACAACAGACTGGCTCGGTGAGATTAAGATGTGTGAACACAAAATAAGCAGTCTTGCATATGCGGATGACTTAGTTGTGATGGCAGATTCTATTGAAAGTTTGCAAAGTAATATTTCAGAGCTAGATCAGAAATATAAGGACTATGGTATGAAGATTAGCATCTCCAAAACGAAAGTAATGTCAGTGGGAAAGAAATATAAACGGATTGAGTGCCAAATAGGAGGAACAGAGTTAGAACAGGTGGACGGTTTCAAGTACTTAGGATACATATTCTCACAGGATGGCAACATAGTGAAAGAACTGGAAGCGAAGTGTAGCAAAGCTAATGCAGTGAGCGCTCAGCTACGATCTACTCTCTTCTGCAAGAAGGAAGTCAGTACCGAGACTAAGTTATCTGTGCACCGTTCAATCTTTCGACCAACTTTGTTGTATGGGAGCGGAAGCTGGGTGGATTCAGGTTACCTTATCAACAAGGTTGAGGTTACGGATATGAAAGTAGCTAGGATGATTTCAGGTACTAGTAGATGGGAACAATGGCAGGAGGGTGTCCACAATGAGGAAATCAAAGAACAACTGGGAATGAACTCTATAGATGTAGAAGTCAGGGCGAACAGGCTTAGATGGTGGGGTCATGTTACACGCATGGGAGAAGCAAGGTTACCGAAGAGACTCATGGATTCAGCAGTAGAGGGTAGGAGGAGTCGGGGCAGACCGAGGAGAAGGTACCAGGGTTCGATTAAGAATGATTTTGAAGTAATAGGTTTAACATCAGAATAGGGGATCATGGAGGAACTGTATAAGGGGGGCTATGCTCCAGACTGAACGCTGAAAGGCATAATCAGTCTTAAATGATGATGATGATGATGATTCGATATGTTTTCTCGGGTGCTGAATCCCAATTCCATGTTTTTTGCCTTGTAGGAGGTCGTCTCCATTGTTCCCACTTTCTTTTTAACTTTTCGCTTATATCTCGAAAACTATACGCGCTTCAAATATGGCCACTCTATTCAGAAATTAAAGTACACAAAATTTCCTACAAAACGCATTAGTCGCATTTGTTTTTGTGACGAGCCGCGTAGGCGCTAGAACGGACAGAAAAGCGACGATTTTTTGGCCCTTCTGCGAAAACGTCATAATGCACACACCCAACCCGTACAACTCGGAAAATATACTTGTTACCAACAACAAACACCTACATAACGTAAAAGCGCATTTAATTTCGTACGAGGGAAAGTCCGCTACATTCAATTTTCTCACAAGGGAAGAGTGAGCAAAGCGAAAATTAGCAAAAATACCTTCTGCTCCCTAAAGCCAGACGACGCCTCCCCCCCTCCCTCCCTCTCACTCTCTCTCTCTTCGGCGCTATACTTCTGGTGTATTACGCTTAAAAAAGGTTGTTTTGTATGAATTGCGGGGAAAGCATATTTGATGAAAACTTAAGCAAATTATGTTCACAGCATATTAGGTACACGACACTGAACAGAGAGATGAATATGAAATCTGTATGTAGTAATATACATGTGTCACGAAACGACTGAATATCGAGCCCGAGATTCGGTCATCACTTCGAGTAGGTTCTCTATGTGGAATATAAAGAAGGCATTTAGTGACACAACGTGATAGAAAAGACAGATGATTTATGTAGTCAACTATCGGTACGGGTAGAAATACACGTATTGATCTCGTGTACGCAGTTGTTTTACTCGTCTCCGTTTGGGTGTCTGCAGCCCACGCAGTGTCTGTCCGGCACTAGAGGGCTCAGGTGGAAAGTCTTCGGCCGTGGAAGATCCAGGAAAATCGTCCGAGGCTGTGAAAGGTCCGAGCTGAACAGTGGGTTGTTTCTCTTCTACAAATGAAAAATTGTAACTGAATCATTAACGTTACGAAAGAAAAATCGATTAGTAGAGATGTCAAATGCTGCAAAATATTACGCGAATGAATACCGTGTGTCACGTCGGCTGCTTCAGACAGCGTGACTGCAAGGGGGTCGTCTAGGTCCTCCTCGTCTTCTCTGCCAAAACTGGCGCCCGTGTCGCAGCTCTGTCCGCCACATTGCTCGCACAGGTTCGTGCAGAATAGTCCTGCTCGCAATACTCGCACCGACCTCGGCAATTTGTCTCGCATTTGCAAGATACAAGCTGATGCATACATGTAATATTTCAGAGTATTGCGCATCTTAACTGAGAAGCCGCCAACACCCAAACGGAGGCGAGTAAACGAACTGCTCACGTGGCATCAGTACAGTTATTTTATAAGCGAAAACCAGGGGCAAACTTCGCGGTCTTTAGGACCCAGAAAGATTAAAGCAGGCTACTGCCAGGCTACACGATGACGACACAAAAGAATCGAAGTATCGCTAGATATGCGTATGGAGTGTGGAGAATTATACCTATAAACTACATAAAATGTGACTGATTATGTTGCGAACTTGTAGGTTTTGCTTATACGAAGATTGCCCAGTTTTTTTGATATGTTTCGTGTTGACTGTGGCTCAGAAAATGGAAAGCAAAGCAGATGAAATAAGTAATTTTGGGAATAACATTGTGCATTGATCTGCACGAGACTGTGTGAACGCCTAACGAAAAAAAGAGCGGCGCGTGTGCCGGAGTGGCCGCGCGGTTTGAGGCGCCATGTAACGGACTGCGCGGCCCTCCCGCCGGAGCATCGGTGTGTGTCTTGTAGTGTGTAAGTCTAGGGGCCGATGACCTCAGCAGTTTGGTCCCTTAGAAATTTACACACATTTGAACATATGTACCGGATTTTATTGCAGCGTGTATTCCGATCTATAGAGGATAGACGCCGCGCCTTATAAATTCACGACCTTAATAGCCAAGACAGCCGTACTAGAACCAGAACAAGCGCAATAAAACTTACTGCTAATACAACTTGTTGTGTCTAGACAAGACAGTCTAGACACAAGGCGAGGTAACCGAAATGCACGCGTACACACACGCCGGCTGGCGTGAGGTCTGAAACAGGATACGGGATGAATGCTGTAAAGAAAAGTACGTACCTGCGTTAATACTTAACTTTAATTCATCCTTGTGGTACATCGCTAGTGTTAATACAAGTGAGACTCTCTGCAGATATGGTTAACGGCGCCTTGCTAGGTCGTAGCCATGGACTTAGCTGAATGCTATTCTAACTGTCTCTCGGCAAATGAGAGAAAGGCTTCGTCAGTGTAGTCGCTAGCAAAGTCGTCGTACAACTGGGGCGAGTCCTAGTACGTATTTCTAGACCTGCCGTGTGGTGGCGCTAGGTCTGCAATTACTGACAGTGGCGACACGCGGGTCCGACATGTACTAATGGACCGCGGCCGATTTAAAGCTACCACCTAGCAAGTGTGGTGTCTGGCGGTGACACCACACAACTACTCAAACATTTGATAATTTTTGACTGTGCACCTATACTAAGACCTAATCCTGACGGTGAGAAGTTTGTACATTTGTACACTTACCTCGATTGTTCCCCACGAGCTTATGTACAACTTGCTCGATCGAAACGTTAACACTTGTACTATGGCGTGGCGTGCACTGAGAAACTACAGTGCCGATACGCGCACACTCGGTCTGTGTTTGCGGTGCGTAGCCTGTACCGTACTTTATCCGACACCTTCCCCGGATTTTCCCTACAGCAACTCATCGTGTTCCTGACTGCCCATGACAATCGCTTTTTTGGCTAGCTTATCAGCCATTTTAATTCCCGCGAAGGGCGCTATTTGTTTTTACCAATTTAAATAACATCGTAGACTCCTTTACATATGCATATTCGATTATCTTGTAAATGCAAGGGACGTTAAACACTAATCTGCTCCTCGTCCAGGGGACTGTATGATCCTCGCAGCACCTTGACGCTCGTGGCCGCTGCCGGTGTCAGGGTCTTCCAGCTACTACCGAGCTCTGTGATTGCATACTCTTGTAGAATACCGTTACCTGAGAAGTACTGAGTTCGGGTCTGTCGTGTGAGAGTGTGTGATTATGGAGGACAGTTAGGGAATTTCAACTATGAAGAGTATAATACTAGCGAGGTCTCCAACTTCGCATGGGCACATTTAAGTGTCTGAGGTTGCACGAGCTGTCTGGCGTAGTGGTAATCTACTACATAAGTACTCTGAAGAGCCAAAGAAAGTGGTACACCTGCCTAATATCGTATAGGGCCCACGCGAGCGCGCACAAATGCCGCAACACGACGAGGCACGGATTCGACTAATGACTGAAGTAGTGCTGGAGGGAATTGACACCATGAATACTGCAGCCCTGTACATAAATCAGTAAGAATACCAACGGTTGGAGATCTCTTCTGAACAGCACGTTGCAAGGCATCCCAGCTATACTCAATAACGTTCAAGTCTGGGGAGTTTAGTGGCCAGCGGAAGAGTTTCAACTCAGAAGAGGGTTCCTGTAGCTACTGTAGCATTTATGGACGTGTGAGGTGTCGCATTGTCGTGCTGGAATTGGCCAAGTCCGTAGGAATGCACAATGGACACGAATGGATGCAGGTGATCGGACCGGATGCTTATGTACGTGTCACCTGTTATACTCGTCTCTAGACATATCAGGAGTACCATATCACTCCAACTGCACACGCCCCACACCATTACAGGGCTTCCACCAGCTCGAACAGCCCCTGCTGACACGCAGGGTCCACGGATTCGTGAGGTTGTCTCCATAGCCGTACACGTCCATCCGCTCGATACAATTTGAAACTGGACTCGTCCGACCAGGCAACATGTTTCCAGTCATCAACAGTCCAGCGTCGGTGTTGATGGGCCCAGGCGAGGCCTAAGCCTTCGTGTCGGGCAGTCGTGAAGGGTACACGAGTTGGTTTTCGGCTCCGAAAGCCCATGTCGATGATGTTTCGTTGAATGGTTCGCACGTTAACATTTTCTGATGGCCCAGCATTGAAATCTGCAGCAATTTGTGGAATGGTGGCACTTCTGTCACGTCGAACGATTCTCTTCAGTCGTCGTTGGTCCTGTTCTTGCAGGATCTTTTTCCGGCCGCAGCGATGTCGGAGATTTGACGTTTTACCGTATTCCTGATATTCATGGTACACGCTAGAAATGGTCGTACGGGAAAATGCCCACTTCATCGCTACCTCGGAGATGCTGTGCCCCATCGCTCATGCGCCGACTGTAACACCACGTTCAAACTCACTTAAATCTTGATAACCTGCCATTCTAGGAGCAGTAACCTATCTAACAACTGCGCCAGACACTTGCTGCCTTATGTAGGCGTTGCCGATTGCTGTGCCTTGTTCTGCCTGTTTACATTTACGCATGCCTAATCAGTTTCGTTGTCTAACGTTGTTACCCAGCAACTCGGAAAGTTTTTGACGATCTGCTTCAAATTATAACACGATATTCTAATAATAGGCTACTTTTTCTTTTAAAATATCTACGTACTATATAATGGTGAAACCTTGTTGCCAAAAATATCGAAAAGTTCTTTACCAATTCACTTCAAGTTTTTACCCAATACTCTATTGAACGTTCTAACGGATATAAGCTTCACAGCTTTTAAATATATGCGATACATAAAGATACTATATATCATACATAAAAAGTAAACCCAGGGCGGAACCAGGGGGGCATGGGAGCACGTGCCACCCAGACAGCCTGGGGAAACAATAAAGGGAGGGAAGAGAGAGAGAGAGAGAGAGAGATCGAGGGAGGGCGGAAGGCAGAGAGTGAGAGTGTCTTTATTCTAAAATTAGTCTCACAAAGCCTGTAAGGACGTGTTTACCTTCTAATAGCTGCGTCTCCCCCCCCCCCGCCCCCCCCCCACACACACACACAGTATCGCACCCCAAGAAAAAAATTCTGTATCCGCTCCCGGGAGTAAATGTTGTCAGCAAAAATTTCGAATAGTTTCTTACTGATTTACTGCGAATTTTAAAACGTCTAGACGAAGCGTCGTTAGTAAAAATCTCGAAAAGTTTTTACCAATTATCTACAAATTTTTACGCGATTGTGTAATAAACGTTTGGCCAGATATAGACTAGATATTTTAAAAAATGTATTGTGCGTCAATATGAACACAATACACAAAGGGTAAAAGTTGTTAGCAAAAATCTCGAAAAGCACTTGACCGATTTACTTCAAATTTTTATATGATACTCTAATGAACATTCGGTGAAGACATATGCTCTAAATTTTTTCAAACAACAATGCGCTGGTTTTCCGTTACTGTACTACCGACTGAGAGAAAGAAAATGTGGTACTGTTTTGTTTCCCTTTGCACAGTCAGTATTATCTACGACTAACTTAGTGCCCGCTGCTTCGCTCGCGTGGATTGTATGGCCTGCAGAGATTCTGTTTTGTTTTTATTTAATCGAATTTTTATGTTGTTCACGAACAGCAACACCTTCTAGGCTTTTCACGCTAATTAAGACCACGCAGTCACGGACTTTTCCGAATGTACTTCTGACCGAAAAGCGATGCTGGCAGTTAGAGTCCAAAATTTTTGTTAATCATACCTTTTGTGTTCTTGTGGTGATATTTCCACAGTAACTTTCACCCGCTAACAAATATTTCTTTATATCTAAGGGAGAAGTGAAATACCAATTTTCATAAATATAGCTTGAAATTTTTTTAATGTAACGGAATATTTTGAGAAAAATTTTCATCCCCTACTACACACCATTAGGGTTTAATTTCCAGATTAACGTTTTTTTTTATTTCTAACCGAGAATGCAGATACTAGTTGTTATAGATGTAACCATAAAAATACTTTAGTAGGTGTTCAGTAATTACTTATTTTCAAAACACTTTCGGCCACTATTTTACCCCCTTAGTGTTTGAATTTTCAAAAATGCTGAATCACGTATTTTTTATTTTCTGACTGAGAAACCAAAAACCAATTTTCGTAGCTCTAGTCCCTTCACAGCGACATACTTCCAAAAGGCTTTTCATCCTCTATTTCATCCCCTTAGGAGTGGAATTTCGGACAGTCCCTTCTTGTGCGATGCTTGCAGTATAAGATCCACACCCTCTCCAAATTTCAAGTTTCTATCGTTAGCTGTTTGGGCTGAGTCAACGAATCAGTCTGATCGTATTTCATCCCCTTAGCGGTTTAATTTCCAAAAACAGTGAAACACTTTTTTTTCATCTATAACAGAGAAGCCAAACAACACTTTTCAAATATTTTGCTTCAAAAATGCTTTCTCAATGAAATATTTTCATAAAACGTTTCACCCCCTATTTCACTCCCTTAGGGGGGGTTGAATTTCCAAAAACAGTGACACGCGTATGTTTTATTTCTAACAGAGACCAAATACAAATTTTCGTAGATTTAGCTTCAAAAATGCTTTCATAATCAAATGAACTATTTCCACAGAAGCTTCCATCCTTTGTTTCACCACATAGGAGTCAAATTCAACCCATAGGGATTGAATTTCTAAAAACAGTGAAACACACATTCTTTAGTTTCCAACTGAGAAGCCAAATTTAATTTTCATAAATTTAGCTTTAAAAATGCTTTCGTAATAAATTATTTTCATAAAAAATCTCATCCTCTATTTCATCCCCTTAGGGGTACAGTTTCCAAAAACACTGAAACAGTATTTTTTTATTTGCAACTGAGAAGTTAAATATCGAGGGGAGAACCCCATATGTGACAGGTCTGTGCATTCAAAGCACTGTGCAGAGTAAAATGTGCGTTGTCCATCCAAAGAATACTCCCCAGCCACATACCACCAGTTTCCATGCATGCCAAAAAAAAGGGGAAAGTTACAGCACTGTATCTTACCTCGGGGCTTCATTTGGTGCACGTATTGAATGCTGTAGGACTATCAGTGCACCATAAAATCTTTTGAAGTGTTGACTAGAGAGGGGACAAGTCCCATGGCACAACTCGAGCACTGGTTGCAGAACTTGAGGAATGGTCAGCGGTAGCTGCAGCGACCATCAACAACTGACGTGGCAATGGCCCCCCTCCCCCCTATTTCTGTGGGCCATCCGACCCCAACGCAGCGCTGCTGGTTATGCCGCTATGATAAAACAGTTTTACCAGAAGAGCACTGTCTTTCTTCTCAACAGCCGTTGTGTGTTGTATAGTAAACGTCAACCTTCTTAACCCTTCTTAAGAAATCAACATGCACCTCCAAGAAGCAAAGAGCATACTGACTTCAAAACAGGAAATATTTGACATTCTATCTGACTAAACAGCCTTATTTTATTGGAACTGTTATTTTTCTGCATATTCCACGAGCGCACCGATTAATGACCATATCTACGACCTAAGAAAATGATAGAAGGTGAAAAATTGAATTAAAACTTGCGCCGCAGATGTGCCCTGATATCCTTGCTTACTAGGCACGCATTAGCTGACATTGTTTCACGTTTAACACCATCGACATTTTGAGAGTCGAGAGACTTTGCACTATTGCAGCAAAGAATGAGATTTGTACGGTATGTAGTGTATAAGAGAGTCTGCGGAAAACAATATTCTTTGACTATGTGAAGTTTAGTGTTTATATGTAATTAACAAATGTTTATAATGTTATGTAAGTAACAATAACTGTGATTTATTTAACTATGTATAATTGTTTGTAAAGTGAAGACCAGCTCAGGGCTAAAGGTAAATAAACAAGTAGGGATCTACCGACATTCTGGAAGGCCGGAAAAGGTGGATATTTTTTGCTGCAGGTAGGGGGGGGGGGGAGAAGTGGAGGGAGTCAGACAGGCGCGAGGCACTGTGGAGGCAGGTGGCGAAAGCTGATTAGAGATGGGCAAAACTGTTCTTTTCAGAGATCGGATCAGAGCTGTTCACTCCCTGAAATGAATTAGCTCTTTTTCATGACTCACCACTCATTTACAATAGAAAATAAATGAAAGGCACATTGCCCTTTAAACTTGGTTTATTCCAGTACTATACCTGTATTTTGATCTTATTTGATCCTATTTTGAAGTAACACAGATAATGAGTAAGAATTTTGTATTGTTTATTGAAATTTCCACGATATGACAAAGTTTTTGATTATTGATTTATTTTGCACTATCGTGGTTTTCTGGGTGATCGGAAAATGTTGTAACTTGAGATTTATATTAACAATATATTTGGCTATAATGTATTAAAATTTCATTAACCTCATACAAATACATCGCAAGCCATATATTTTTAAAGTGAACGTTACCTTCCGAAGACGCCTAAAATCGCAAAATCCGTACCAGAATAAGAAAAATATATAAATTTGACTGTAAAACGAAAGTGCTGCATATAGCCTTACGCAGAATAAAACAAGGAAAATATTGGTGTATCACATTTTGCGATACGTTTATCGGTTCGCTCGTAATTAAAGCGTAAATTCGAGTGTCCATAATAAAAATCCTATAGTAAGAGGAGTCGTCAGGAACCTAATCTGATCACTTTAAACAAATAAAAATAAAATAAAAACAAATGATGTATACATAACATAATAATGTAATATACATTGCGGTATTACTACGAAGAACAATATCCAGTAGAGACGAACTCCGATGCAGAAGCACTGAGTCGAGCAGGTCGAGCTGCGAGCTGTATTACTGCGTGAGCTGAGACCGCAGAGACCAGACTGACACCTGAGTTGCTTTGCTCGACGCTCTGGCTAGAGTCGAGAACGGTGGGGTGAGCGTTGAGCGGGCGAGTTCCGAGGGTGGGGGGAGCGGTGAACTCACCCACTCCGAGACAAATCGTCCGTTCCCTTGCGAGCAGGTTGTTGCAAGTAGTTCCTATGTTATCCGCTAGGTGGCTCTCCGTCCTGTTGCTCGCATCAACTGCCCAGAGGGCAGGACGTGCGACTGAAACGATCGCCGACAGAGTGCGATGCGAAGTTAAGCTGCGCCAGACACTGCACGCGGCAGACGACGCACAGAGACGGCACGGCATATGTGAAACACAAAATCCAATGCGGCACTGCACAATGCAGGCAGCCAAGGTAGAAGCAGGGCAGAGGCCGGCGCTGGCTGTGTTGTGTGGCGTGCACTGTGCTGTAACCAGCAGAGGCGCTGCTGATATGCTCCGTCTCTCTCTCTCTCTCTCTCTGCCATGGGAAACGTTTGGAGCTACCGTTCTTTTTTTCTGAATCACTGATTGTTCACTCCTTTGAAAGATTCAACTCTATGAATTAGTTCAAGAGCGGATCCCCCATCTCTAAAGCTCATGCGCGGTGCACTCCGCAGTGTTGTTTAAACAAAGGCAAAAATTTGACTGCTTAATAGACGTGAGTGAAGGGGAAGTGCTAAGGTACGCATTTGCAGCGCTTTAGAAGAGACATGAAATTACGTCTGCAACGAGTGTTGGTTCCTGGATGGGAAAGATCTAAGGAATCCATTACTTAGACCGACACAGATCCCCAGGAAAGCCAAACTCATAATTGCGCCGGTATAAGTCGCATAATTCGACGCCACGAAGACAAGTAACAATCTCCGTCGCTGCAAAACGGTCCGTGCCTTAAAAGCACCTGAGTCTCCATCAACTGTGCTCACGACAACAATACGGAACTTAACCGTCCCTAGTTCTTCCGTACACGAGCTGTATTGACAAGTTTTTGTGTGCTTTAATCAATAATCATTTAATTCTTTTTTTTAAGCGCAAAACGACTCATTTAAACTAAAGTGTTCCAAGTAGGGATCCTCTCGTATACTCAAGAGAAAGAAACCGAAAATCCATTGGCATGAAACTGAGTGTTTTCTTTCAAAGTAAATTTAAATCATCACTCAAGTGCAGAAATTGAAGTAAATGTGGAGAATTGCAGATTGCATTTAAAGTACGTAAAGTAAATAAAAATTCTACCTAGTGTGTGAACTTGGTTATTGGGAAATTACGTTAAGTAATTATTTCAATAAAACTAAGAAAAACCGAGTATTAAACGTTTTGCGATCATTTCATTACTTACAAAAGTATCGTAAAATATTGCTTGTGTATAATACATGTTTTCAGAGGAATTGTTGCTGATCTTACCTTCAGAAACGTAAGTATTATCGTCGTTCCGGCGTTGTTTTCATGGACCAAACCTTTCTAAGTGTGTGCGTGTGACTTATGCTGAAAGCAATCATTATTCAGCTATCTACGTGAATTAGCCTGTTCCCTCAGCGATAGAAATTATTAAAAGACAAAAAGTTTAAATAAGGACCAAAATTTGGTGAATTGGTTGAGTTACGTCAGTCGATTCGTCATTTTGGCTGGCGACTGTTTCTCAGTATTATTTTCACTCGCAAGAAGTAGTTTGACCGAATAGAAAAGCTGCAACCAAGATATCTACATCCACATCTACATACATACTCCGCAATCCACCACACGGTGCGTGGCGGAGGATACCTCGTACCACAACTAGCATCTTCACTCCGTGTTCCACTCCCAAACAGAACGTGGGAAAATGACTGCCTATATGCGTCTGTACGAGCCATAATCTCTCTTATCTTTGTGGTCTTTCCGCGAAATGTAAGTTGACGGCAGTAAAATTATACTGCAGTCAGCCTCAAATGCTGGTTCTCTAAATTTCCTCAGTAGCGATTCACGAAAAGAACGCCTCCTTTCTTCTAGAGACTTCCACCCGAGTTCCTGAAGCATTTCCGTAACACTCGCGTGATAATCAAACCTACCAGTAACAAATCTAGCAGCCCATCTCTGAATTGCTTCTATGTCCTCCCTCAATCCCACCTGATAGGGATCCCAAACGCTCGAGCAGTACTCAAGAATAGGTCACACCAGTGTTCTATAAGCGGTCTCCTTTACAGATGAACCACATCTTCCCAAAATTCTACCAATGAACCGAAGACGACTATCCGCCTTCCCCACAACTGCCATTACATGCTTGTCCCACTTCATATCGCTCTGCAATGTTACGCCCAAATATTTAATCGACGTGACTGTGTCAAGTGCTACACTACTAATGGAGCATTAAAACATTACGGGATTCTTTTTCCTATTCATCTGCATTAATAGAGTTAGCTGCCATTCTTTACACCCATCACAAATCCTGTCCAAGTCATCTTGCATCCTCCTACAGTCACTCAACGACGGCACCTTCCCGTACACCACAGCATCATCAGCAAACCGTCGCACATTGCCATCCACCCTATCCAAAAGATCATTTATGTAGATAGAAAACAACAGCGGACCTACCACACTTCCCTGGGGCACTCCAGATGATACCCTCACCTCCGATGAACACTCACTATCGAGGACAACGTACTCGGTTCTATTACTTAAGAAGTCTTCCAGCCACACACATACTTGGGAACCAATCCCATATGCTCGTACCTTAGTGAGGAGTCTGCAGTGGGACACCGAGTCAAACGCTTTCCGGAAGTCAAGGAATATGGTATCCGTCTGATATCCTTCATCCATGGTTCGCAAGATCTCCGAGAGATCTACTGCCTAGGCGTGGAGTCTCTTTTCTGACTATACGATAACTTCCCTTTTGACCGAGCTTTATCTATTACGCGGCATCTGAGATCACTAGCGGTTGTTAAGGAAGTAGTTGTGTTTAAGTGCTCCAATTAGCAAAGCTAGAATAACATCTGAAATGCTAAACGTAATTGCAGGAGTAGAAACTGTGGGTGTTGTAAGCGGCTTTTAGAAGGTGAGAAAACAGCACTTACATCGCCACACCAACCGTTATACACGCACTACCTATGCTACAGTCACCAGACGCAATCTCTCCTGGGAGTCCACTAGCTTGTAACAGATGCACTGCTGCTGGTTTACTGTAGCCCTCGCATCCTCACTTTGATGTTACACAGAAATTTCTTCGCCATTGCCTACTACAGGCTGTCTGCTGACGTCTCTCCAAGACACTAATGCTGCCCTCAGTAGCTGAAGGTCCATCAGGCAGGTGCTGCGCTATTGCATATGCCTCGAGGACATTGTCGGAGCCATTCTGCTGGTGTATATCTATTATACTGGCGCTGGCTCTGGGCTACGGCCACCGCATGGAATCGCTCCTGGGTGTAGTGTAGTCTGTAATAGACGCAAGAGCCGCAAGAGGCTGCTGCTTCTTTTACTGCCTCACTGAGGTGCTGATGGACACAGGTTTTGTCTACGTGTCCATCACAGTTGCTGAGAAAACAGAAAAAAACGTGAAAAATCGGAAGGTGGTTGAAAAATGACAATTAAAGCGCAACTGACACCAGAGGAAAACAAGAAGACACACAGCAGTATTTGGCTGGCCTATCACTTGCCAAAAACACTGAAGAAATATTTATAGGTAAAAGCTCTTTGGGGTGCAGAAGGTGTCAAATAGTAATTTAATAAAGTAAAACTACTTTGCAACTCCACATGATGGCTCTAGAAGTTATTCATCCACCGAATGGGCAAAGTCAGGTTGTATTTGAGAGGTGGTTATGGACCAGTCTGGCTCTCAAGTATTCCATAACCCCTCTACGTTTACACGGCTGTTTAAATCATAATTCTGGTGTTCAAAGCTGTTTCATATATTTTAAACAATTACTGCAAAATATAGTCTGCTAATACAATCCCCATGCTTTTGATAGCTCAGTAATACACAGCTACAAGAAAATTGTGTCGCAAGACGAACGACAATGTCGTTGTTGTTGTTGTGGTCTTCAGTCCTGAGACTGGTTTGATGCAGCTCTCCATGCTACTCTATCCTGTGCAAGGTTCTTCATCTCCCAGTACCTACTGCAGCCTACATCCTTCTGAATCTGTTCAGTGTATTCATCTCTTGGTCTCCCTGTACGATTTTTACCCTCCACGCTGCCCTCCAATACTAAATTGGTGATCCCTTGATGCCTCAGAACATGTCCTACCAACCGGTCGCTTCTTCTAGTCAAGTTGTGCCACATACTCCTCCCCAATTCTATTCAATACCTCCTCATTAGTTATGTGATCTACCCATCTAATCTTCAGCATTCTTCTGTAGCACCACATTTCGAAAGCTTCTATTCTCTTCTTGTCCAAACTATTTATCGTCCATGATTCACTTCCATACATGGCTACACTCCATACAAATACTTTCAGAAACGACTTCCTGACACTTAAATCAATACTCGATGTTAACAAATTTCTCTTCTTCAGAAATGCTTTCCTCGCCATTGCCAAAATGGCAAAAGCTGTTACGTTAGTGAGGAAAAGAAAATGGGATATTTGAAAGCTGCCACAATGTCTGAAGTCCCTTGGACGACAATGTTTCGGCGGGCTACGTCTAAAACTTCTGATGAGGAGGATGCAGCTACAACGAAATTTGCATGCAGAATTTTGTTACCAGCAAATCTCCGAGAGGCGCCAACCGTCTACTGCCTAGGCGTGGAGTCTCTTGTCTGTGAGTGAACAAGAAGAGATATTAGCCGGATGCCTTATCAGCTGGCTATTAGGAATAGTATCAACAATCCTTTTGGTAGCACTGGAATTGCAGGAAAGGTTTGACTGAGAAGATGTTTTAGACGCAAAAATATTTTATCATTTCGGAATCCAATTGGCACATCGCAGGCCAGAGCTTCTAGAGTAAACTGAAAAGTGGTGTGAAATTTCTCCAATGTACACAGAATCAGTTTCACTGTCGTTCAAAACAAATCCTCTGCCTCAGAAGTCTCATGGAGAAAAGCCAGATAGGAACTCCCACCATGACACAAAGACTCTCATTGCCGTCATTCTGTGCTTGAATGCTGATGGTTCCTTCTTTCCTCCTACGATGTAGCTTCCCGAAGAGCAACATGAACCAGCTGTTAATGAGAGGAGCACCACGTGGGTCTATTTCAGAGTGTCATCCCTCTTGTTAAGCACAGAGCAACCTGTTGAAGCAGTGGTTTGAACATTTCGTTTTCAAAATCTATCCGAGTATGTACTCTCCTGTGCTTCTCATCTTAAGAAGGTCATTACAGTCACATCTAAAACACTCAGGTAGCTGAAATGGCTTTCGTTCATCATCTTCATTTAGTTAGCTTGCCTTCTCACTGTCCCTGTAAGATCCAGCCACTGGGAAAATGAGGACCTACTGCAGTGAAGTGACCTGGCAATGGCTTCAAGCACTCTACAGAATACTAGAACCAGCTAATGTTGCACAACTCTCTGGTCGAGCCTATATGAACGTCCAGACCGGTGAAATTACAGTCAACGTGTTCAGGGTCACGGTCGTCTTCCTGCGCAACAGAAATGTTTTCAGTGATTGTGACTTCACTGCTGTAAACGATGGAAGTCTTGGGAACGGATCTGCCCAACGTCATGTTGAGCAAGAAAATCGCGAGCAGCTAGATAAGTGTAGAGCTAAAGCATGTTAGTAAAATTTATTAATTGTCTATTACAAAAAGGTTTGGTTTGCCATTCTACAATGCCCAAAACACGCTGTACTTCACAAATAAACACAAACCATTTTCTTTCTGCCAGCTGGGAGTCCCTACAACATATCGCCTATAACACAAAACAAGAAGACGTCGAATCGCATCATCTCTACCAGAAACGATCAGTGCAAAGAAAACATCAAAGAAGCCTGAATGGAGGAAAGAGCCCCAAACTACTGACTCCAGTGATTCAGATAAGAGCAGTTGAACGGAATGGATGGTGTCTTGAAAAGAGGATATAAGATGAACATCAACAAAAGCAAAACGAGGATAATGGAATGTGGTTGAATTAAGTCGGGTGATGTTGAGGGTATTAGATTAGGAAATGAGACACTTAAAGTAGTAAAGGAGTTTTGCTATTTGGGGAGCAAAATAACTGATGATGGTCGAAGAAGAGAGGATATAAAATGTAGACTGGCAATGGCAAGGAAAGCGTTTCTGAAGAAGAGAAATTTGTTAACATCGAGTATAGATTTAAGTGTCAGGAAGTCATTTCTGAAAGTATTTGTATGGAGTGTAGCCATGTATGGAAGTGAAACATGGACGGTAAATAGTTTGGACAAGAAGAGAATAGAAGCTTTCGAAATGTGGTGCTACAGAAGGATGCTGAAGATTAGATGGGTAGATCACATAACTAATGAGGAAGTATTGAACAGGATTGGGGAGAAGAGAAGTTTGTGGCACAACTTGACCAGAAGAAGGGATCGGTTGGTAGGACATGTTCTGAGGCATCAAGGGATCACCAATTTAGTATTGGAGGGCAGCGTGGAGGGTAAAAATCGTACAGGGAGACCAAGAGATGAATACACTAAGCAGATTCAGAAGGATGTAGGCTGCAGTACGTACTGGGAGATGAAGAAGCTTGCACAGGATAGAGTAGCATGGAGAGCTGCATCAAACCAGTCTCAGGACTGAAGACCACAACAACAACAACAACGGTCGCAGGTTCGAATCCTGCCTCGGGCATGGATGTGTGTGATGTCCTTAGGTTAGTTAGGTTTAAGTAGTTCTAAGTTCTAGGGGACTGATGACGTCAGAAGTTAAGTCCCATAGTGCTCAGAGCCATTTGAACCGTTGGATTCAGATATAGTGAAGCTGCAAGATGAGGTGGTCAGAATGCATTCTGAATCTGGAAGTGGAGATTCAGAATGCATGTTCTGTGGCCCAAAATTTTCCTATGTGCAACATATACAGCGCGAAATGTGAAACCATGAAGAGTGTTCTGTTTGCTGTAAACAACACAATATTTGTGATTTTTGTGTCTGAAAAAGCATTTTATTGAATATTGCTTCTCTTTCTTATTGCTGTCCGTATCCCATAACCCCCAACATTTATCTTTTTCAGTTTTCTGGAAATAACTTACCCATTTTATTTCTGATATAAACAAATTTGTCAAGTAATTGAAACAGATAAATTTCCAATAAATCTATATTAAAACCATTTTGCATCAAATATTTGCAGAGTTATTTAAATAAAACAAAAATTTTTCCTTTACCCTACACATAAGATATTATTCTTCTCTGTACATTGGTTTCAAATTTATTATAATTGTAAAAAAATTCTATGTCAGTAATATTTAACTTTCTAGGATGATTTTCCCTTTCTGAATCCAACGTCTCTTGGTAGTTCATTAAATATGATGGGTAATGAAGAATTAACAACAGACATATTTTACAGAAGCATTTGTAACAGTTCGAAATGCTTACACACACTGAAAGGTCCCATCTGCCATAGTGTTCAATCATGTGGATCGGATCTCTCCTTGACAACCCTAAACAAGTGATCTTACTTGGGTACACCCATACACATACTCCACAAGCCACCATGTAGTGCACACCAGGAATACCCTAAACCACTACTAATCATTTTCTTTCCTGTTCCACTGAAAACTGGTGCAAGGAAGAGAATACTGTCTGCATACCTCTGCATGAGCCCAAAATTCTTTTATCTTTTCTTTTGCACTGATTATGTGAAATTGGTAGTAGAAGAATCGTTCTGCTGTCGACTTACTGAAGCATCTCTGTCACACTCACATGATGAAACATAACAGATCTATCAGCACACTTCTGAATTGCTCCACTGTCTTCCTTTAATCCGCCCCGGTCATAGTCCCAAACGTTCTAACGGTAACCAAGAATGTTCCTTTAGATTAATTACGATTTCCTAAAATTCTGCCAATGAACCCCTTATTTACTATTGAACTTAAGTGCTCATTCCATTTCATATCGCTTTCCAAATATTACGCCTAGATACTTAAGCGACGTGTGTCATGTGGCAGCTTTCATTGCTGCAGCAGCAAGTGCGTTTTGATTGAGTAAGCATAGCTTCAAGGAAAAAAGGTTAGAATTGTTAATTCATCGTTTATTTACTTTTAAAGCAGTACTAAAATATTGTTAACAGTTCCCTGACTATAATTCTGTCCTAGAAAGTGATATGAAAGACGATTTTGCTTCCGAAAATTCGTATTTTAGTAGATGGGTCATATTTGATGCATTGGGCTCTGTGACTACATTCCATATGCCTGTGAGCATATGGCAGTCGGCTGCATTTCATATTGTTCATTGGTATTTAGTGCGCATTGCACGACTTTAATAGGTAAAGGGAAGTGTTGGATTCCAATTTTGTTGATTTGTTGTGTTTTTTGAGGTAGTTTTGGGTTTTATGATTTGGTATCGGTAGATTCTGTTGACCTATATAGGTCAACGGAAGTGCTCGATTCCAATGTGTGGTTGCTGTGGGTGTACCGGTATCGGGAGTTGCTGTTGACCTATACAGGGTGTTACAAAAAGGTACGGCCAAACTTTCAGAAAACATACCTCACACACAAAGAAAGAAAATATGTTATGTGGACATGTGTCCGGAAACGCTTACTTTCCATGTTAGAGCTCATTTTATTACTTCTCTTCAAATCACATTAATCACGGAATGGAAACACACAGCAACAGAACGTACCAGCGTGACTTCAAACACTTTGTTACAGGAAATGTTCCAAATGTCCTCCGTTAACGAGGATACATGCATCCACCCTCCGTCGCATGGAATCCTTGATGCGCTGATGCAGCCCTGGAGAATGACGTATTGTATCACAGCCGTCCACAATACGAGCACGAAGAGTCTCTACATTTGGTACCGGGGTTGCGTAGACAAGAGCTTTCAAATGCCCCCATAAATGAAAGTCAAGAGGGTTGAGGTCAGGAGAGCGTGGAGGCCATGGAATTGGTCCGCCTCTACCAATCCATCGGCCACCGAATCTGTTGTTGAGAAGCATACGAACACTTCGACTGAAATGTGCA
This sequence comes from Schistocerca cancellata, assembly GCF_023864275.1. Lineage (NCBI taxonomy): Eukaryota > Metazoa > Arthropoda > Insecta > Orthoptera > Acrididae > Schistocerca > Schistocerca cancellata. Next base: position 214,593,830 of record NC_064635.1, read on the forward strand.
GGAGCTCCATCGTGCATGAACCACATGTTGTGTCGTACTTGTAAAGGCACATGTTCTAGCAGCACAGGTAGAGTATCCCGTATGAAATCATGATAACGTGCTCCATTGAGCATAGGTGGACGAAACTAAAATGAGCTCCAACATGGAAATTAAGCGTTTCCGGACACATGTCCACATAACATCTTTTCTTTATTTTTGAGTGAGGAATGTTTCCTGAAAGTTTGGCCGTACCTTTTTGTAACACCCTGTATAGGTCAAGGGAAGTTGCGCAATATCCAGAGGATATTGTGTTTAGTGGAATTTGGGGAGTTTTGAGTTGTCGGTTTTTTTCGTCGTTTTGAGTGGTTTGGTATGGTGGTAGGTGTCTAAATTTATTTATATTTACTTTGTCCCCACCCAAAAAAGCCCAATTTCCATCTCTTGACCCCTTAGTTTCATTAGGTTTTTTGTGGAACGTGTGTATGTTGGTTTTTCAATGTATTTTCGTGTTTGTGGTCATGTTTACGTAACGACGTCATAAGCGCCATATTGGAGTCGTAGTGTATGGTCGTTTCCGCCATATTTGTGACGTCATGAGTCAAAGCAAACGGGTGGAATCAGACACTTCTGTGTTTCCTCTAAAGTGAAGTCCACAGTACAACAAACCAAACCTTGCTCACAGGACTAATACAAGTGTATTCTAACCAAAGATGGTAAATCAGTACCACAATACATACCAATTACAATTCAAAATGATTACCAAACACTAACCAGGAAAACTCCAAAATTCAAGAAAACACGCTTCACCACTAATTTCAATGTACATAAACTATAAACAAACTCACACCATATACAATATAAAAAATCACAAAACGTACTTAACATCCCCCACCTACACACGCACACGCACACACACACACACACACACACACACACACACTAACAGAACAAAGCCATCCACAATCAGTCAAAGTAATTGTAGGCAGGAGCTTCCACCACAGGCGCTATATCTTTGCCCATTGCAACAAGCAATGACTTAACCGTAAATTTCTGTATCTTATTTGCAATAGAAGAAAAAAGAAAAATAACATTAAATCTCCAACTCACATCAGATGACTCACTAACAAACATCCAGCACAAGAGAGCACCACCAAATACTACAACACACCACCTACACACACAATCAAACTCAAAAACACCAAGCTCACCAAGAAGTCACACACCACATCACAGGTATTGCACGGGTTAAAGCAGATGGGTGATAACCGCAACTTTCACTTGACCCAGTACATTCACCTCCTACTCATCCATATTAGTTATTACAAAGTAAATGTTTGCATTGGAAGGAGGCTGCTCCACACATAACAGAACCTCACTGGGTAGCATCATCTGTAGCTGATCCTACAGGCATGAACTTACAGTGGTCTCGTGCCAGTAGGCAGTTGTAAGAGGAACATTATTGCCAAAGTTATTAAGATAGGACACCAGTAACATTCTAGAATGAGTAACAGGTAGCAGATTCTTTGGTCATATGATCACTTTAAATGTAGCCTTGCTTCAAGGGGGAGTACTTACTTCTGTGGAATGTAGCAGTTGTGGTACAAGCACTGTCTAAAGTGTGATCCAATACAGAAAGACAACTACCACCACCAACAGCGACATCAGCACATGGTCCTGTGGAAATAACCTTATGTTAACCTCAGGTAATAAATAGTGTTGGCATGATTGCCAAATGGCAAGAAAACGGAACTAAATAGTCTAGAATGGAGCTTATCTACTGTTGGAACCTTTGTTCAGTGTGTGTGTGTGTGTGTGTGTTTTTGATACTACCCTAAAAGGTCAGTATGCCTGCTTTGAACTTAGAAATCTTTCTCACTGCTCTTGTTGCGTGACATTTGAGTACGTAAGGACAGCGTACTTTGCGTTTTTTTCAATCTGTTTTAAGGTATGGGTTAGTACTCTGGGGAAACAGCAGAAAATAAATGAAATTATGGTGATCCAGAAGAAAGCAATCAGAGTAATGGCTAAGATAGATAATAGAACACATTGTAAGCCATTGTTCATTAAATATAGAATTTTTAACAGTTATTAATTTATATATTCTTGACAGCATTAACTACACACTTGCTGAACTACCGAATTTCGTCTTCAAAGGTAATACATACAGCGCCTACAACTGTATGGGGTAACTTCTGCGACCTACGTCACTTCCCGTGTTTCGCTGTTGCAATACACAAATTTATTTTTCTGCAGTTGTTTTCAACATGTCATACTAAAATAATCACATTCATTGCAAGAGTAACTCCAACACAAGAGATACAAGTGTCATCCACGTCAATAAACATTTTATTATAGTGTGTTTTCACAATGGAATGTAAACCATTTCATTTTGTTAAAGTGTATCTATGATACTACTATAGACAGTGATATAATATTAATATATTACCAGACACGTTAATTTGGCACATATGGTAAAATATAAACTAACAATCTTGGGTATTCGCCATGGCCTATTCTTAGTAACCATCCCAGAAATTATAGGGTCGTGGAAGAGATTGTTTGGTTGTACAGTCCTGTAGTTCTAGTGTGGTACTGGACTTGCGATGTGTTTCTGAAAATAAATCAAAGGTTTACTGAATGCATTATTGAATACTTTTTAATAGAACCTGGCAGAAATAAAAATAACAAACACAAGTAGAATATCATCACTGCATGTCAAATTACAAAAGAATTAAGTACGTGATGTAAGCACAAATGTGTCAGTTTGTTATTAAGGTCAGATTTTATTCTATTTCATTTTTACATTTGTAGTGTCAGTATCTCACTGCAAAAATACAGTTAATTTTGTTTAAAACCATATTAATTAAAAGTTATGCCTGGTTAAAAAATGTTCTACAGTAAATAGCAGTGAAAATATTTTGTGCTAATAGATTTTATAAGGATGATACCACTCATTGTACAGACTGAAATTCCAACTTTTCATCAACATATTTCAAATTTTGTGCTAATAATTAGCTTACAAGGTAATTATCATTAAAGTTCAGAAGCAGCAACGATTTACATTGCAGATTTTTGACTCTGTGCATGTTAGATTCCTTCTTGGACTAATACACTTTTGTTAGTCCAATTTTTATGCACAAGCTGGCTTACCACATTAACTGATCGAGCTAATAATTATAAGTTTTGCAAAATCTATTGTAATTTTCAGTATTGTGCTTGTACCCATTAACGGGCCATAATTTTCAATATTGTGCTTGCACCCATTGTTGTTGTTGTGGTCTTCAGTCCTGAGACTGGTTTGATGCAGCTCTCCATGTTACTCTGTCCTATGCAAGCTTCTTCATCTCCCAGTACTTACTGCAACGTACATCCTTCTGAATCTGCTTAGTGTATTCATCTCTTGGTCTCCCGCTACGATTTTTACCCTCCACGCTGCCCTCCAATGCTAAATTTGTGATCTCTTGATGCCTCAGAACATGTCCTACAAACTGGTCCGTTCTTCTTGTCACGTTGTCCCACAAACTCCTCTTCTCCCCATTTCTATTCAATACCTCCTCATTAGTGATCTACCCATCTATTCTTCAGCATTCTTCTGTAGCACCACATTTCGAAAGCTTCTATTCTCTTCTTGTCCACACTATTTATCGTCCATGTTTCGCTTCCATACATGACTACACTCCATACAAATAGTTTCAGAAACGTTTCCTGACACTTAAATCAATACTCGATGGTAACAAATTTCTCTTCTTCAGACACTCTTTCCTTGCCATTGCCAGTCTACATTTTATATCCTCTCTACTTCGACCATCATCAGTTATTTTGCTCCCCAAATAGCAAAACTCCTTTACTACTTTGAGTGTCTCATTTCCTAACCTAATTCCCTCATCATCACCCGACTTAATTCGACTACATTCCATTATCCTTGTTTTGCTTTTTTTGATGTTCATCTTATACCCTCCTTTCAAGACACTCTCCATTCCGATCAGCTGGCCTTCCAGGTCCTTTGCTGTCTCTGACAGAATTACAATGTCATCGGCAACCTCAAAGTTTTTATTTCTTCTCCATGAATTTTAATACCTACTCCGAATTTGTCTTTCGTTTCCTTTACAGGCTACAACCCTGACTCACTCCCTTACCAACCAATGCTTCCCTTTCGTGTCCCACGACTCTTACAACTGCCATCTGGTTTCTGTACAAATTGTAAATAGCCTTTCGCTCCCTGTATTTTACCCCTGTCAACTTCAGAATTTGAAAGTGAGTATACCAGTTAACATTATCAAAAGCTTTCTCTAAGACTAGAAATGCTAGAAACGTAGGTTTGCCTTTCCTCAATCTATTTTCTAAGGTAAGTCGTATGGTCAGTATTTGCCTCACGTGTTCCATTTCTACAGAATCCAAAGTGATCTTCCCCGAGGTCGGCTTCAACCACATTTTCCATTCGTCTGTAAACAATTCGCGTTAGTATTTTGCAGCTGTGACTTATTAAACTGATAGTTCGGTAATTTTCACATCTGTCAACACTTGTCTTCTTTGGGACTGGAATTATTATATTCTTCCTGAAGTCTGAGGGTATTTTGCCTGTCTCATACATCTTACTCGCGAGATGGTAGAGTTTTGTCATGACTGGCAGTCCCAAGGCTGTCAGTAGTTCTAATGGAATGTTGTCTACTGCCGGGGCCTTGTTTCGACTCAGGTCTTTCAGTGCTCTGTCGAACTCTTCACGCAGTTTCTTATCTCCCATTTCATCTTCATCTACATCCTCTTCCATTTCCATAATATTGTCCTCAAGTACAATGCATAAACAGGTTATTGCCAATGCAGTCATAAATCACTACACTTTATTACAAATCAAGTTGTTATTAATTATTATAGTCTGTTCTGAGCAACAATATTCAACCTAGAAGTTTTTAAAATGGTTGTGTAGTTTCCAAAATCGTAATTAGTTCATATGCTAGTCTTATGACAAGTCTGCTCCCAGAGTTCGTTCATGCAATAGTTACATGCAGTCTTTGCTGAAAATTTGTGTATCAGCATCTGCAATAACTTAAGTGACTAAGAACTTGAAAGTGCTTTTTTAAAAAGAAATCAGGTTGGATAATATTTTGTCTGAATTATAGTGTGGTTGGTTATTGGAACAAGTTGTTGTTGAGAATGGTGACTTTCATAAAGCTTGTGCAGACTGAAATATTGCTGTGCATTTTTCTCTGTAATACACTCCTGGAAATTGAAATAAGAACACCGTGAATTCATTGTCCCAGGAAGGGGAAACTTTATTGACACATTCCTGGGGTCAGATACATCACATGATCACACTGACAGAACCACAGGCACATAGACACAGGCAACAGAGCATGCACAATGTCGGCACTAGTACAGTGTATATCCACCTTTCGCAGCAATGCAGGCTGCTATTCTCCCATGGAGACGATCGTAGAGATGCTCGATGTAGTCCTGTGGAACGGCTTGCCATGCCATTTCCACCTGGCGCCTCAGTTGGACCAGCGTTCGTGCTGGACGTGCAGACCGCGTGAGACGACGCTTCATCCAGTCCCAAACATGCTCAATGGGGGACAGATCCGGAGATCTTGCTGGCCAGGGTAGTTGACTTACACCTTCTACAGCACGTTGGGTGGCACGGGATACATGCGGACGTGCATTGTCCTGTTGGAACAGCAAGTTCCCTTGCCGGTCTAGGAATGGTAGAACGATGGGTTCGATGACGGTTTGGATGTACCGTGCACTATTCAGTGTCCCCTCGACGATCACCAGTGGTGTACGGCCAGTGTAGGAGATCGCTCCCCACACCATGATGCCGGGTGTTGGCCCTGTGTGCCTCAGTCGTATGCAGTCCTGATTGTGGCGCTCACCTGCACGGCGCCAAACACGCATACGACCATCATTGGCACCAAGGCAGAAGCGACTCTCATCGCTGAAGACGACACGTCTCCATTCGTCCCTCCATTCACGCCTGTCGCGACACCACTGGAGGCGGGCTGCACGATGTTGGGGCGTGAGCGGAAGACGGCCTAACGGTGTGCGGGACCGTAGCCCAGCTTCATGGAGACGGTTGCGAATGGTCCTCGCCGATACCCCAGGAGCAACAGTGTCCCTAATTTGCTGGGAAGTGGCGGTGCGGTCCCCTACGGCACTGCGTAGGATCCTACGGTCTTGGCGTGCATCCGTGCGTCGCTGCGGTCCGGTCCCAGGTCGACGGGCACGTGCACCTTCCGCCGACCACTGGCGACAACATCGATGTACTGTGGAGACCTCACGCCCCACGTGTTGAGCAATTCGGCGGTACGTCCACCCGGCCTCCCGCATGCTCACTATACGCCCTCGCTCGAAGTCCGTCAACTGCACATACGGTTCACGTCCACGCTGTCGCGGAATGCTACCAGTGTTAAAGACTGCGATGGAGCTCCGTATGCCACGGCAAACTGGCTGACACTGACGGCGGCGGTGCACAAATGCTGCGCAGCTAGCGCCATTCGACGGCCAACACCGCGGTTCCTGGTGTGTCCGCTGTGCCGTGCGTGTGATCATTGCTTGTACAGCCCTCTCGCAGTGTCCGGAGCAAGTATGGTGGGTCTGGCACACCGGTGTCAATGTGTTCTTTTTTCCATTTCCAGGAGTGTATTACTGCAACACAGCGCTGTATGTGAACTGTAATGTTTAGTGTAAATATGAACTGCATTGAGTGTCACGTGTATTTACTCTGTGTATTGAATTTTTGAAGCTACCATTGACGCCTGGACAGTGTGTCTAAATAGCTGTGATTCAATAACTTTATAATTTATCCCATCAATTCTGCCATTGGACTCTCCCTTTTCCTGTAAAGAAATTGGCCATGATCCAAGCAGTAGGATTTTGAAGATAGTGTGTGAGAAAGTAAAACCAAAATTGTGGTGGCATATACATTTTTGCGCTTTATGACATCAGACCGATCTGCTGCCGAAGAGGTGTCATAGAAGAGACTACACAAATCAGTTTAATAGACTTACTGTACTTACACAGTGCAGTGTCCTTAGTGTCAGTGATAAAAGCATAGAAAATGCACTGGCAGCAGCAGCTGCACTGTTACAGCCCATGTTAAAAATCAGTACATCTATGCCAGACACTAACACTGAACCATTTGGGAAGTCCTTGGAGAAAATCTTTTGCAAAATTATCTATGGACAGGATATATATTCTTGGAGACATAAATATTTATTTGAGGCAAAGGCACCCACACAACTAAGTTTTCTTAAAATGCTAAGATTGAGTGACCTGTATTAATGATAATTCATAATAATTTTGCTGTCATCATGAATGTTCATTAATGATGCATTAACAATACTCCAGAGAACAGCAAGGCTTTGACTACCTGTCGTTGTGTCCTGAAATGAAAAATAACCTCCCACAGTGGTATTCTGTTGCCTATCCAACTTACAGAATATCCTATTCTGCCCCTATTCCACTCCTGCGGCAAACCACTTGTCCCATGGGTCCTATCCTGCGATAGATGCAAAAGCTGTCCCATTCTACAAACTGCTCCAGTCCTGTTGCAGGCATATCCCATCCAATCAAAGGCAGGAACTAATGTGAAAACAGCCACATGATTTACCAAGTTATTTCAACCACTTTGTGGCATTTTACATGGTTATGACCACTAATAAGTTGTGTGTCCACACGAATGGCTACCGCCAAACTGGCCAAGAGACAGTTCGATGACCCAGTTACTGAGCGCGCCACCCAGCGTGATATGCTTGAATTCAATGACTGCTTCATTGGTTGGTTTCATTCCATCAACACCAACCCCGTCACCTTAACCTCCCCTATTTCCTGCCCTTCACCTGCCTCTATCCCCTTCCCTGCTCCCACTCCAGCACTATACGCACTTCTATCCCATCGGTGTACTGGCACAATCCTCTTCTTTTCTATACTTTTCTCCACTCCCCCACAGCCCCAGTGTAGCCTCCCGACATTGCAGCTCGCGGTTGTCTATCCTGTCTCTACTTTATTCCCCCATGGTCTTATTGGCAGCACTAGCATCTTCTCCCAACCCTACACTGCTATCCTTCCCACTCCCCACACCATGCCTCTCATCTCTATGTATCCTCAATACTCCTCACCACACACACACACACACACACACACACACACATTCTCTCTCTCTCTCTCTCTCTCTCTCTCTCTCTTGCTCTCTCTCTTGCCAGCTCATTGAGTTTCCTTTTTCCATTTTCTATATTCGCCCATGATACTGAAATATTGTTCTTCACATTTCACAAGTGAGATTTCGAAATGTTTACACAAACAATTTTTGTCAGTCCTACGTCGGTACATAAAATACACATAATTTGTTTTTCATTGTAAACATCAATCGCACATAGTGATGTCTGAAACTGTTGCAGTTTTTGTTAACAGATGATGTAGGCTTCAATTTTTGGATTCTGCTATCTTTCAATTGGTAAATCGCATTTCTATTATTTTGGACTATGTCATACAGAATTCAGAAGTTCACAATCCTTGTTACTTATTCGCTACCTCTGTGTTGTAACTTTACTTAAGTCAAATTTCAGTTACTGCTCTTTTTGACAGGCTGTTGTACCACTTGTGTCTATTCATAAATTTTTGTTTGTGTGAAGTAATGGTATTCTGACCATTTATCTTATAACACATATTTGATTGATCTTGATGGTATACAAAAAATAAAAAGTAATTGTAGAAGTAAATATTTTTTTGCATAACATCCTGTCCTGATGTGAGGTGTTTCCTACATAAGATTATACCTATTTAACACAAGAGTCCTTTTTCTTAACTCTCTGTCTGACTTACATATCATGAAATATTCTTGCTGGATAGTATGTTCATGGATGTAGATCTGGCACAAGTGGTAGTGTTCTCTTTTATGACAACTGTTCTGTTACTGTGTGTACTAACCCAAAGAAATACTATTATTACAACATGCTAGCATTTTGCCAAAAGGAGGGAACTATGTTTGAACCAAGAACTATAATGTTTATCCCTGAATTCATTAAAAATTTGGTGATTAACACAAACTGAATTCAGTATTATTCATCTGTCAAAGACAATTTTAATCCAGAGAGTTATGTAGACGTAGTGGTTTCTTGTACTTGGAATGTGTTTATTGTTTGTGAATTCATCACAACAAACTCATACCTTAGTGTGTAGAATACTCCATAATTTCATTCTAAGATGTGCATATTAATACTGTGGATAGGTATTTAGTCCCCACTTTTAATTTAATTTTCCTGATGAACTTTTAATTGATTTAATAGTAACGCCCATGATTTGTTCACTTCATGAAATAAAAACAAACACTTCAAGTCTCAACCAGCACATTACTTACAAATTGCTTTTTCTTTTTTATGTGCGCTACTCTCATACTTAGTTGTGTGGCAAGCTACATTTTATATTTTGTGCACCTTTTGCAAGCTTTACTTCATCAATAGGGACTCTGCAGTTCTACATTTGGTGCAGAGCTAATCACGCTGTCTTATTTGCTAACCGACCAAAAATCCTAAGACATTTCCTATATAAAATTATCCATGGGCATATATTTTGGTTGTTGAAAGTGGGTTGTCGGATGACCTTGAAAAGTAGTTGAAGCTTGGTAGTTGAAAGTATAGTGAACCCCTTTTATCTATATGAATGACGTCAATTGCAACATCAGCTGCCGACAATCGCGTGACCGTGCGAGGTCTAGTTTTCTGTGACATGCCGTAGATCAGACGTGTTAATGTCAGTTTAGAACCTGCCCCAGACCTCGAAGTCGTGGAGGAAAAAATAAAATGTTTGGCGGTGTACAAATCGTGTTAGAGCAGAAGAAAGCAAAGTTTCAAACAACGAGCCAGGGTCACACACAGTCTAGTCCTCAGGATACGACCCTCCTCCTACACAACAGGTGACGAAACTTTAAACTGAGGAGTGCGGCTGATCAGAAGCTGGAGGTTTAGTAGGATCGTCGCATGTGCTCGATGTCTGCACGCATACGGTATTTGTTTTCGATATATGGTAGGAGAGAGATGCGGTAAAAATCTTATCGAGTTCTATATCGGATGAAGTTAGTCGAGCTTTTGTAGTTCTTAATTTTTTTCCCTCTGTTGGATCGTACAGAATAACGAAGATAGATGTGAATGGACACGGATCTGTAGTACTTGTATGTAGTTGGGGACGAACCACAGCGCAGTAGCAAAAAACCCCTGTTCTTATGGCTGTTCCCGTCTCCATCGAATGGTCAAAACACAGTCCTGTTGCAGTAACGCAGCTTAGCCTGTTTCTACATGGGTTGCAGAAGGTGGCAGATATATTTTCCTCCGTTTTCAGTGCTTCCTTGCCGATTTTGTCCAATATTACTCTTGCTGTCACACTCTCACTTCTATGTTCCGAGTTAAATTGGAACAATCACATGCATAAAGATGGAGAAATGGTAGCAGTTGCAAGATGCGTGGGGGCTATCAAAAACAAGGTTGGAAGTTTACTGTAGCAGATAGGTTAGAAAAAGGTGAGTCGTTTCGAGATATGAGAGTGCTAGAAATATGATTTACTACTGGCTGAAATCAATAAAGGACTTCTGCATAGGATCCTACACAGGTATATGTTTGAATGGGAGGACTTGATTCCAAATCCGAGTACACTCGAGCGATCACCGTCTATATTCAGTGTTACGGTATTTGTTTCGACAAAAAAGCCACCCCATTCAGAGGTAATGCCGTAACTCGATTTGTAAAGTGGGTATAGCTTTTAACATGGGTTCTCGTATGCACCTGTAGAACCAGGACCGCTTGTGATGGTTGTGTTTAACATCTCGCTGTTTGTAATCTCGAGTGGCACAACTCGCAAGGAAATTTATTAGACATGTCAACCCACGGTTGATTTTCGGTCAGTATTATTATTTCGCATTGCAGGCAATCAGTTATTGACGAAGTATTATACTTAGTAGTAGGGGATGTGTGACGGGCTCGCCTTGAGTCTGAGGCTTATAAAGTATGTGTTTGCGTTCTGACATGTGCACAGGAAACGACTACGTCCAGTCGTAAGGAAGGTATGGATCTGATGTGCAATAATGTGATGACGAAGGGAGGCGTATGTCGAGTAATAAGAATGGTAAAGATATTTCTATTTCCAGAGCTACAGCTGTCAGCAGGGTGTATTTCCGAGGTTGAAAACACGTTTGCCGGTTCTCTTGATATGAGAAAGACGTTATTCGATTTTGTAAATTATAGGGGGTGATTTGGAATCTGCTACATCGCCGCGATCTGTATCCTTGAGTGGAAATATCGGTTTCCACGAAAATGTCTTCGCAGACGTGACAATTGTCTAAGTCGAACGCAAAAAACGATACCCATTTTGCTCATAAAACTGGACTTTGTCCATTTTCGTGGAAAGAGGATATTTATTATGGCCAGGAATGTTTTGCTTTATTTTAGGGGTCTAGCTGATGTTAAATAAATAATGGAGCGGACGAAACGTACACCAGAGCGCTGGCCGAGCGTCCTTAAGAAAGAGAGGTGTTGGGGGACTGTCCTGTTATACCTGTAACTGCTGTCGAGGCATTTCGGTCGGGGGCGCCCCATTCAGCTGGCGGGACTTTCGCCTTGGCGTCAGAACGGGCAGGGACACTGTCGCTGTAGTAGCTCCCATTCCATAGTTTGTTATTGCAGATGGATGAGAAGGCAGCCTTTCAGGGCGTGTATTTCCCTGAGTAGTGTGATGAATTTTTTTCTCGCATCAGCTGTATTGGTTTCTGCAGTGCTATGCATATAGTTGTGTAATTAGGACCGATCTTTATGATTAGGATCGATATTTTGCGTAAGTTTAGAGTGATATAATTTTTTTCCCAGCAGGATAACAGGAGTTGTCAGTTTTTGCGATTTTAAACCGTGCTTGTGCAGCGCTGTGCATATAGTTGTCCGATCTTTGTGATTAATTGCGATATTTGCGCGAGTTTGGAGTGGTATTGGGATGGCATAATTATTTTTGTGATTTTAAGCCGTCCTTCTGCAGCGCTATGCACATAGTTGTGTACTTATGAACGATCTTTGTGATTAATTATGTAATTAGGATGGATATTTGGGCGAGTCTCCCGCATCTGGTGAGTTTCTATGAGTTGGGGGGGGGGGGGGGGGGAGGTTCCATTAAGTCGAATCAGGGTTCGAGTGCTTGATAAGTTGAGTTTTTTACTTGCAGTTAGTGTTTGTGCATTCAATTATTTTCGTTGTGGGCGTGTTTGCATGCACTATTTCAGTGATGTGGATGTGCCTGGTGTGTACTGCTGCGTTATTTCGGTAATTTTGGAGTCGGGTTATTTGAGGGAGGAGACTAGACAGCGAGGTCATCGGTCTCAACGAATTAGGGAAGGAAGTCGGTCGTGCCCTTTCAAAGGAACCATCCCGGCATTTGCCTGGAGAGATTCAGGGAGATCACGGAAAACATAAATCAGGATGGCCGGACGCGGGATTGAACCAATGTCCTCCCAAAAGCGAGTCCAGTGTGCTAGCCACTGCATGACGTAATTTACGAGTTGTTTGCCTCTCTGCACATCAGCGTAATGCATTATTTAGGAGTACTTTCGAGGTCTGTAAGCTTATATTGTGACTCTAAGTACGTTAGGGTGAGTGTTTTGCGCCGGCCGCTGTGACCAAACGGTTCTAGGCCCTTCAGTCCGGAACCGCGCTGCTGCTGCGGTCGCAGGTTCGAATCCTGCCTCGGGCATGGATGGGTGTGATGTCCTTAGGTTAGTTAGGTTTAAGTAGTTATAAGTCTAGGGGACTGATGACCTCAGATGTTAAGTCCCATAGTGCTTAGAGCCATGTGAACCATTTTTGAGTGTTTTGCATCAGCGCGATAAATAAATTAGGTGAAATCCGTAGCTAAATGAACTGTTCAAAAAAATAAGTAAAGTACACTCCGTCCTCTCTCCAGCAGCCCAGAACGGACTGCCTCGTTTTTCACACAAATTTTCTCTCCCCTCCAGACTGCCGGCAGGGTGAGTGTTTTGTATCAGCGTAATAAACTAGGTGACATCTGTAATTCGATGTATGTAGGAAATGTGGTTCGGTGATCTTGAAAAGTAGTTGAAACTAGATAGTTGAAAGTGTAGCGAACACCTCATCCTGCCTATATGAATGAGCAGCCTCTAGTGGGGGCGACACCATACTAACCTTCCTCAGCAAAATTCATGCACATTTTCCGAGAGGATGGCAAACACATTTGATGGCGGTAATGGGTCTAATTGTTTAAGTAAAGACTTTTGTCCAGAGCTGAATGAGTGCATGTAATACACCTATTAAAACACTCAGAAAAACATATCTAAGCCTCTTGCGGCGGTAACACAACACTAATGCTGTAGGTAGATAATAAATTTAAACAAATTTTTAAAAAAATTGTATAAATTTAAAGAAATTTATACAAATTTAAAAAATATATAGAAATTATATTTGAATTGAATGGAAACACGATAATGACTCGCATCAGCTGTTAGAGAAAATTTCGTGAACAGAGTTGTGGTTGTAGTGGCTCTAATTTTTTAAATAGTGCATGTAATACAGCTATCGATATCTCAGTCCATTGTGGGCGTGTGCTGCTAACGGGCGAGAGTGTTCTTCGAGAAAGTGAGACTGTTTGTGTCCAGCAGACGTCAGCAGCTGTAAAGGAGGCTAGTCGGCCTTTGTTCTTATTACCAATGCGTCTGGGGTGGTGTGACACACACACACACATATAGCGCGATACAGCCGGGCGCACATTGCTAATCCCCCCACCCTCAGAAAAATTCGAGCACATTTTACACGAGGATGGATAACACAACTGATGCTGGTACTGCACCTAATTGTTCAAATTAAGACTTATGTCCACTGCATGTAATACAGCTATTAAAACACTGATAAACGGATATCAAAAACTCTTGTGGCGGTAACACAACACTAATGCTGTAGGTAGATAATAAATTTAAACAATTTTTTAAAAACTATATAATTATAAGAATTTATACAAATTTAAATAAATGTATACAAATTTAAACAAATTTATTGAAATTATATTCGAATTGAGTGGAAACACTATAGTAACTCTCATCAGCTGTTAGAGCAGAATTTCATGAACAGATTTGATGGTTGTAGTGGGTCTAATTGTTTAAATAAAGACTTACGTCCAGTGCATGTAATACAGCTATCGATATCTTAGCCTATCGTGGTGGAAACAGGAAACTAATGCTGTAGGTATATAATAATTTAAACAAATTTTAAAAAATCCAAACAAATTTATAGAAATTATATTCGAATTGAATGCAAGCTCTTAGAGCTAAATTGCGGAACATTTTCGAAGAGGGTGACGAACACACTTGACGGTGGTTCTGATTCTAATTGTGTACAGTTCGTAGGAAGAGGTGGGTCAGGACAGTGGAGGTAGCGCAACTGCCCTCTCTTACCGCCACCCTTCGGTAACGGTACTCGTGCCATCGGCTGACGTCACGTACTTGACGGTACTTGGGGTGACCTGCTTTAGGGGCGACGTCCTTGTTGCCATACTACCGGCAGCACTGATGTGCCACAGGACCACACGGACTTCTGCACTGCCCGTTGTCCTACTTGGTCCGAGGACTGCATTCAAACCAGACACTGAGGCTTCACCAGCAGAGCTTGTGTATGGAGAGTCTCTGCTTCTACCAGGTGACTCCGTCGACGCCACAAAGATATGCGACTTTAGCGATCGACCGCAAATCCTACGTACTTTACGTGAGACTGTGGACCGCACGAAATCAGTGAAAGCCACTAGGCACCGAGTGCGAAATGAAGACGGGAGAATGTAGAACGTTTTCGCCGCTAGGGGCGCATTGATTCGCCTGCAGCGACGCGCCACATTTGGCCGGCCGCTGTGGCCGAGCGGTTCTAGGCGCTTAAGTCCGGAACCGCGCGACCGCTACGGTCGCAGGTACGAATCCCGCCTCGGGCATGGATGTATGTGATGTCCTTAAGTTAGTTAGGTTTAAGTAGTTGTAAGTTCTAGAGGACTGCAGAGGACTGATGGCCTCAGATGTTAAGCCCCATAGTGCTCAGAGCCATTTGAACCATTTGAACGCACCACATTTGCTCTTAGAATAGCAGAGCAACTTCAACGCCGGAAAAAAGCCACACACATAAAATTTGTATTGTATGTGTGGTGTCACCGCCAGACACCACACTTGCTAGGTGGTAGCCTTGAAATCGGCCGCGGTCCGTTAGTATACGTCGGACCCGCGTGTCGCCACTATCAGTGACTGCAGACCGAGCGCCGCCACATGGCAGGTCTGGAGAGACTTCCCAGCACTCGCCCCCGTTGTACAGCCGACTTTGCTAGCGAGGGTTCACTGACAAAATACGCTCTCATTTGCCGAGACGATGGTTAGCATAGCCTTCAGCTACGTCATTAGCTACGACCTAGCAAGGCGCCATTACCAGTTACTATTGATACTGTAATCATGTACCGTCAAGAGCGACGCTCATCATTTATGGATTAAAGTTAAGTATTCCACCAGCTACGTCTGTTTTTTCTACAGTCTAATTTCCTTGTCCTGTTCCAGACCTCACGCCAGCCTGCGTGAGCTAAAACGCGTGCCATTCGGCTTCCTCTAGTAAACCGATGTTGGCTCTCCTGCCAACCCACAACATTGGCGACGAGGCAACACCGCGTTAGTAACTATACTGCCCTGATTTACTTGTGTAATGGCTTCGCCACCATCTCCAGATGTACTGTCCGAATTTTATCGCTTACAGAATCAGCAGACGCAGGCCTTACTGGATGCCCTTGGGCAACTCATCCAGGGTCAACGTGCAATGCAAAACGACGCGGCAGCCGCCGCTCCACCGCCAACGCAGCCACAACACACAGTTGCACAAACTTTTCGTCCTTTTGATGCTGCACTGGAAAGCTGGACGGAGTGGTCACGCCAATTTGGATTCCATCTCGCCGCCTACAGAATTCAAGGTAACGAGCGGCAGCCTGTTTTTATTGTCCTCCGTAGGGGTGCACACGTACCGTGTGATAGTCAAATTATTTCCCCGACGCGATGTAGCAACTCTGTCCCACGCCGAAATTTTGTCTGCATTAGATGCATATTTCAAAGAATCAGTCAATGTAGTTGCCAAACGGTATACCTTCTTTCGTACAAAATGTACGGCAAGTCAGACTAATCGGGAGTGGGTTGCAACCTTGCAAGGCCTTACTAGGGATTGTGCTTTTGAGTGTCAATGTGGACTCCCTTATTCAGATACTATGGTAAGTGATGCAATTGCACAGAACGTTTCTGATGTTCGTATAAGGGAACAGATTTTGAAACTAGTCAATTCCTCCCTTCAACAAGTGATGGACATATTGGATCAGCAGGACACACGTCACTTTGCTCAGGAATCATTTGAAACTTCACCACCCGTGTGTCAGGTTAATCGGCCCGCCGGGCGAGCTGCAGAGAACAGTAAACAGTCCTCGCGCCCGACCGCACCACTGCCGCCAGGCTCTCAGCCATGTGTACCGCGCCAGCAAGCAAATGCAGTGCTACAATCATGCCCGCAGTGTGCTACTATACATTCGCGTGAGAACTGCCCGTCACGCCAAGCTATTTGCTTTTACTGTAATAAAAAAGGACATGTTCAAAGTGTTTGCCAGAAAAAGCTCAGATCGGAAGCTCAAAACCATTCCAGGCCCTTTGCTTCGCGCCGGAATCGGAATCGAACCAAGGATACTCAGGCTCGCGAAACTTCGCCCACGGAAATTCATGTAGTTCATTCCACTCTGCCCAGTGCCACTCTCTCTAACAGTGACTGTGTTCGTCCTAAAAATAGTGTGTGTCGACATCGCCGGAACTCCCGTCAAGTCGCAAGTGATTTTGTACCAGTGTCAGTTCACGTTGCACGAGACAGTCGCTCTTGTCGTCAGCAGGACAATAAACTTTTTGTGGACTTGGACATTAACGGCTCGATACCGGGGCTGCAGTTTCACTTATCAATCAAGACACTTACAAACTGCTGGGCACATCTCCGTAGCGTGCCGCAAATGTTAAGTTAACTAGCTATTCAGGTCACGAGCTCCCTGTGTTAGGACAGTGCAGCCTTCTTGCAACATACAAGGGACAAACAAAACTTGTGTCATTTTACGTCCTTCATTCTTCTGCTCCAGTGAACTTGTTTGGTTTCGATTTATTTCAGTTGTTTAAATCAGGTCCTATCAGTGAACCAAACTGTGCCTTCAGACAGTGTTTCTCGTCTATATGACGAATTTGCAGACAATTTTGCACCTGGCCTCGGTTGCGCTAAGAACTATAAAGCACATTTGGAACTGAAAGTAAACGCGCAACCGAAATTTTTCAGAGCGCGCAATGTTCCCCACGCATTGCGTGATGAGGTCGCAAAAATATTACACGATTTGGAATCACAAGGTGTAATTGAACGTGTGCAGGCTTCTCTCTGGGCATCACCCTTAGTAATTTTGTCAAAACCTTCCGGAAAATTGAGACTTTGTGTGGACTTCAAGGCAACGGTGAATCCGCAACTAGTGATTGCAGCTTTTCCTTTACCCCGCCCGGAGGATCTTTTTGACAAACTGTGCCCGGGTAAATATTTTTCGAAGTTGGACCTAGCAGATGCGTACTTGCAAATATCGGTGGACGAAGAATCCCAGCGCGTTTTGGTGGTTAACACGCATCTTGGTTTGTATCGATTCAAACGACTGCCATTCAGGTGTGCATCCGCCCCTGCATTGTTTCAGCAATATCTACAAGTACAAACTGTTTGTGCGTCGGTCCCTACTGCAGCAAACTATCTGGACGATATTGTGATCTCCGGAAAGACGGAAGAAGAACATTTAGCCAATCTCAGAACATTATTTCAGGTCTTGCGACAAAATGGTCTTCGCTTGCGGAAGGACAAATGTGTGTTTTTTGCTCGTAATTTACCCTACCTGGGACATGTACTCAATGCCCAAGGCATACATCCCAGTCCGGAGCACCTCCATGCCATACAAGACTTGCCTTCGCCGCAGAATTTGAAGCAGCTACAGCGTGTGCTGGGAAAAAAATCAACTATTATCATAAATATATCCCCCACGCCTCTTCCACTTCAGCTCCGCTTCATCGCTTACGCCGTAAAGGTGTTCCGTTCGTCTGGACGACGGAATGCGAACGCGCCTTTCCCCAGTTGAAATTGGCGTTGCTTTCCAACACTTGCCTTACGTCATTCGATCCCCGGAAGCCCTGTTGTTGATGGATGCATGGGATTTCGGGATCGGTGCTGTGCTTGCGCACGAAGATGGATCGCACGATCGCCGTATTGCCTTTGCGTCCAACTTGCTCACGTCTGCGCAACGAAATTATTCACAGATAGAGAAAGAAGCTTTGGCTCTCGTATTTGGTGTTACTTAATTTCATGATTTCTTGTATGGTCGTCACTTTACCATCATCACAGACCACAAACCTTTGACATCGCTTTTTCATCCGACCAAGCCTGTACCTCCACGTACAGCGCAGAAATTCATTCGCTGGTCTATTTTCCTCTCGCAGTACCGCTACGATATCTTGTATCGGTCCACTGCTAAGCACGGAAACGCCGATGCGTTGTCCCGTTTACCTGTTGCTGAGGATAGAGCATTCGACTCCTCCGAACTTGCTTGCATGTTCATTGATTCGGAAACCGATGACGTGGTCGAATCGTTTCCGATTGATTTTCGTCGTGTACCTACAGCCACAGCTGCCGACCCTGTCCTTGCTACCGTTCTGCGTTTTGTTGCTACGCAATGGCCTTTGTCAAAGTCACGGATCTGGGATCCCTTAGATCGCCGACTTTTTGCTCACAAGGACAGACTTTTTGTATGACGTGGTGTTTTGCTGTTGCGTTCAGATAATGATCAGTCCAGGGTCGTGGTCCCACGTTCGTTACAGTCCTCTGTCTTACAGCTTCTCCACCAAGGACATTGGGGTATAGTGAGAACGAAACAACTTGCTCGTCAGCACTGTACTTGGTTCGGAATCGATGCCGCCATTACGAATATGTGCTCTTCTTGCATGGTGTGTGCCGAGCAACAATCAGCACCACCGCAGAAATTCTTTGCATGGCCAAAAGCCCCTTCCCCTTGGCAACGCTTACACATCGATTTTGCTGGTCCATTCTGGAATGCTCAATGGTTGGTCGTGGTCGATTCATTCAGTAATTTTCCTTTTGTTGTCCGGATGTCTTCCACGACGTCATCTGCCACCATCCAAGCGTTATTCGCTATCTTTTGCATTGAAGGTCTTCCACAGACTATTGTTTCCGACAATGGCCCACAATTCATGTCCGCAGAATTTCAGTCATTCTGCAAGGCCAATTCTATTCAACATCTGACGTCCGCGCCGTTTTCGCCACAGTCAAACGGTGCCTCTGAACGATTGGTCAGGACTTTCAGGTCACAGATGTTGAAGTTGAAAGAGTCACATTCTCGGGAGGACGCGTTATTGCTCTTTTTGTCCTCGTATCGCTCTCAGCCCCGAGATGGTCGCTCGCCGGCCGAGTTGCTCCACGGTCCCCCTCATCGAACCTTGATGTCTTTGCTACATCCGCCGCATCAGGTTCCTGTGCAGCGGCAGACACCGGCTTTTGCCCCAGGCGACGTTGTCTACTACCGCCACTATCGAGGTTAACGGCGTTGGATCGAAGGGCACATTCTTCGCTGCCTCGGCCGCGCTCTGTATCTGGTTTTGGGGGCCTCTGGTGAGGTGCGTCGGCATCTCAATCAGCTGCGCCTCTGTCGTCGCACGGGATCTGCCGCTCCCCGTCTGCTTTCAGCGACGGTGCCGTCCGGTCAGCGCCCTGGGGACCCATCTACTGGCTCGCCTCAGGTGTTACCGACGATGCCTTCCATTTTGCCCCATGGCGACGCGCCGCCGCCCCCGCCGCCGCCGCCTGTTCTCCCGCCGGCGACGCCCGCAGTGGACGTGTCGCTGCAACCGCCGGGCGCCTCCCTGGGTCACGTCGTCTTCGCCCGTCGGGTGCTCCGGCCCGATGGAGGTCGACCCTTCGGCCCCTCTTGACTCTCTACGGGCGCATACACCGCATGTTGGCGTGCACCCTGGAGCAGGTTTTCAGGCGTTTCCTAGCTCCCCGCGGTCCGAATGGCAGGGTGCGGGTGGCACAGCCTCGCCTGTTGTTAGGCTACCCACCTCGTCGCATAGGTCAACATGGGGTCCTCCCCACGGCGGGCGGAAGCCTTATGCCGCAACCGTCCGCCGATTTGCGGGGGAGGAATGTGGTGTGACTGCCAGACACCACACTTGCTAGGTGGTAGACTTTACATCGGCCGCGGTCCGTTAGTATACGTCGGACCCGCGTGTCGCCACTATCAGTGATTGCAGACCGAGCGCCGCCACACGGCACGTCTATAGAGAGACTTCCTAGCACTCGCCCAGTTGTACAGCCGACTTCGCTAGCGAGGGTTCACTGACAAAATACGCTCTCATTTGCCGAGACGATGGTTAGCATAGCCTTCAGCTACGTCATTAGCTACGACCTAGCAAGGCGCCATTACCAGTTACTATTGATACTGTAATCATGTACCATCAAGAGCGACGCTCATCATTTATGGATTAAAGTTAAGTAGTCCACCAGCTACGTCCGTTTTTTCTACAGTATAATTTCCTTGTCCTGTTCCAGACCTCACGCCAGCCCGCGTGAGCTAAAACGCGTGCCTTTCGGCTTCCTCTAGTAAACCCGTGTTGGCTCTCCTGCCAACCAACAACAGTATGTGTATAGGTCAACTGAAGTATGGTATACAATCTTTTTTTTTTCGCCTTCGATACAAATAGTATCGACTGAAAATTATTATAGTAGCACTAGCGACGACGAAAAAAGCTACAACAGTTAAATTTGTATCCTGTACTTGTATACCACGTATTTACCGCCTTCGCAGTTCAACTGAGCTACAGGATGCCAATGTTACGTATGTCGCTTTTTTCGTCTTCCCTAGCACTAGTATTAAATTCTTCAGTTGTGTAACACTTCTGACACTAACTGGGTTTTCTCTTTTGATGCTAGTCAATTGTCAGGATGAGCATTACTGCAAAGGGTTCAAAATGGTTCAAATGGCTCTGAGCACTGTGGGACTTAACTTCTCTGGTCATCAGTCCCCTAGAACTTAGAACTACTTAAACCTAACTAACCTAAGGACATCACACACATCCGTGCCTGAGGCAGGATTCGAAACTGCGACCGTAACGGACGCGCGGTTCCAGACTGTAGCGCCTAGAACTGCTCGGCCACCTCGGCCGGCAACTGCAAATAGCATTTGATTCTAAAGCATTATGACAGGGTGAAAAACACTAAATAAATTACTTTTTCTCTCTTAACTACATGTGGGCAGGGTGGGTTCTTCCTTGGCTCGGGTATAAGGTAGAATGAAACAGCATTTTTACATAAGATAACTTTTATTGAACATTTGTACAACTGTTTCCTTACTGGATGTTCTGGCTGGAAGAGCGGCAGCTGTGTCGTCTGCGAAGCCTTCTGCTGCGGCAGCGGCGGCGTCTGATTAATGGCTCTGAGCACTATGCGACTTAACAGATGTGGTCATCAGTCCCCTAGAACTTAGAACTACTTAAACCTAACTAGCCCAAGGACATCACACAGCACCCAGTCATCACGAGGCAGAGAAAATCTCTGACCCCGCCGGGAATCGAACCCGGGAACCCGGGAGTGGGAAGCGAGAATGCTACCGCACGACCGCGAGCTGCGGACGCGGCGTCTGATTACGCCTGGCAGTTTGTACCTCGTATCGCCGTCTCGCCCAGTTGACTGGAGACGCGCATCGTGCTGTGGGCCGTTTAATTATTGAGAACAAAGTCGTGGATCGGATGGTGACACCTTGGATGTGGCGTCCCAGTGTTTCTCTTCTCTAAGCGGCCGCGTGTGTCAGTGTTGTGCGTCGGCCTGCGGAGCGGCGCGGCGGGGGAAGGCCAGTGTCCCGGACTCGAACAACGGACTCCCGCTTGCCAGTCTTCGGCTGTCACGTCTTCATCCCAGCTCAAAGGTGACTGCTGATGTGAGGCCGTCTCCTTCCCGTCCTCACGAGTCACCCGGGTACGTAAAAATCAGACTTCAAATACCTTCTAACTTCTGTCTTCTGGCGCCGAGGCTGCTGCTTGCTATTCCATCACAGCGGCGGACTTGGTGCGTCTGTGTATGATGTAGTCACTTCTTGCATGACGGTCTTCAGCACCGAAACTGACTGAAAACTACTGCTACTCTTCTTGTCGGGCCCACTGCGTCTCGCGTATTTATTACTTCAGTTCACTGGAGGTGAACGACTTCACGGTCATTGCCTCTTCTGTCACGTTGAAAAGCTTCTCGAAGAATCTTCTTAACGTCGGTCATTGGCTCTTGGAATGTAGGCGAGGCCCTTTGATCACATGTGACAACTGAGAAACACGTGAGCCGGTCATTGCCTCTTCTGTCACGTTGAAAAGCTTCTCGACGAATCTTCTTAACGTCGGTCATTGGCTCTTGGAATGTAGGCGAGGGCCTGTGATCACATGTGACAATTGAGAAACACGTGAGCCGGTCGGGCGATGCCCTGACGGCTGAATCGACAGCGTCCGCTTATGTGGGGATGGCGACGGCTTCTCCGGAACATGCTGACTTCACGGTCATTGGCTCTTCTGTCACTGCTGCTCATCCCACTGTTTGCCAGTGTATAATTCTTCTAAACTAAACTAAGTTTTTCATTTATTTTCTAATTTCTACCTCACTTCACATTGGTTTCACTAATTTATTTACCTATCTTAAGCACCACTCAACGGTTGATTTATGTAGGTGGTTTTTCGTATGTCGGTCTTTTCGCCTTCGATAGTACTAGTGTCGATAGAAAAATGTAGCAATAATAATGCTAGCGAAAGCGGAAAAAGCGACAACTGTAAAATTTGTATTCCATACTGCAGTTGACAAGCCCTGCTTCAAGTCTTCCATTTTCATAGGAATAGATAAATCCATTGCTACAAAAGAAAAATCAAAAAGTAAAAACTGTCCCGAATAAAAAACAATTGTTTCAAAATATCTCAAATTCACTAAGAATGGAAATAAGTACCGAATGAATTGAAACAAACAAATAATTTAAATTAACAGAAGCTATAGAAATCGTATACAATGTTTAGCCCTGTCTTATTTATACACATTCATTTATTTCCATTTTACAATGATGACGCATCGCCACAGAAGATAACCGATTTATTATGTATGGCTTGAAAATAAAGATATTAATATCTATGAGAAACCAATGATGTCATTTGTCAAAGGTGATGTGTTGTATCCCATTCTTCAGCTGGCCCCTTTCCAAAGCAGGAGGTCTTAAGATGATATCTGTTACGTGTATTAATTTCCTAAAGGTTGGGGTAACACATTGGTTAATGCTTTGAAAATACAGAGGGGACCAAAAAAATGTATCCATTGTTTCAAAGTTCATAACTGGCAAACTAATTGACGGAGTTGGCTCATTTTTGGTGGAAGTGTAGCTTAAAGTCCAACTTAAAGATATCACTATAGGTGTTCGAAATAGTCACCATTAACATCCACACACAAACGGTGCCGCAGAACTGCAGCACGAACTACTGACTGCAACGAGTTCAGTTGGATATTTGCACATGAATGTACGATGGGTTATCGAAGTTTATCCAATGTGCGTGGCTTTTGTCGATAAACGACGTCCTTTAGTGTTCCCCACAGGTAAAATCCAGAGGAAATAGGTCTGGGGAACGTGGTGGATACTCCACAGCACCTCTACAGCCTATCCATCTTCCACTATCACAGTTACCGGTGATGTGTACCTTCAGAAGCTTCAGACATCCATTTTACCTGCCATCTGAGACTTGTATGGAGACGGAAGAGTTTACTTTCAACAAGATATGTGCCCCAGCCCACTACCAAAATCGCGTTAGGGCGTATCTCGACGAAAATCTACCAGGAAGATGGATAGGCCGTATATGTGCTGTGGAGTATCCATCACTTTCCCCAGACCTAACTCCTCAGAATTTTACCTGTGGGGAACACTCAAGGGCTTCTTTTATCAACAAAATCCACGCACATTGGATGAACTTCGAGAATCCATCGTACATTCATTGGCAAATATCCAACTGAACACGTTGCAGTCAGTAGTTCGTGCTGCAGTTCGGTAGATCGTTTGTGTGTGGATGTTAATGGTGACCATTTCGAACACCTATAGTGATATCTTTAAGTTGGACTTTAAGCTACACTTTCACCAAAAATTAGACAACTCCATCAATTAGTTTGCAAGTTATGGACTTTTAAACATTGGATACATTTTTTTGGACCCCTCCGAATGCAGATGGATGTACAATCTGTGCCATTAAGTTGAGGTACATATAGTTTCAAGTTGAAAGGGGATACAAACTGCTAGTGTGATGGTATATTTGCAAATGAGGTCAATCTCTTGTACATTTGGGAGATGTCATGGCAACTTAACTAAATATTTATGATAAATATTAAGATGTGTGTGTGTGTGTGTGTGTGTGTGTGTGTGTGTGTGTGTGCGTGTGCGTGTGTATTTGCGTGTACCCGCGCACACACACTGCAAACTTAATAACGTAAAAAGTTGCTTAAAACAGAGAAAAGACTGTTGTAAATATTGTCATTTAAGATGGTTTCAGGTTGATTTGTTTGGTATATGTATATTTGGAGTTTCTAAGGACGTCGAGATTTTTGCCTATATGTTGGATGTGTAGGTGCTTGTGTTGTTAACATGATGTTTTGTTTCACACAGGTGGGTAGCTATTGCTGATGTGTAGCATTTTTTGTTTTTTAGTTTTGAATCTAATCTCAAATTATTTGCTTGCCTGGCCTATGTCACTCCATAGCCCGCAAAATGGCAGCATTGTGGTACATGATCAATAGAGCTATCTAACTACCACTCTCTGAAGACAAATGTGAAGAACAGATTGAAATATAAAACAAACAGCTATTGCAAATGGATTGTAACAGTTCCGTAGTTGACACCCCAAAACACTCAGTGGCGAAGCAATCACATCACAAAAAAACAAAAAGAAAACAACATCTTCCATACAATCTCCTTTATAGTTAATATTTCATATCACATTTCCAATGTCTTCATACGAAAAGGCATAAATATATCCTTTACCACAGACAACAGGAGTGGACAGAAGTTACCTCACAACATCAACACAGTTGACCGGCGTTGTCTGGTGAAACGTTGTTGTGATGCCTCGTGTAAGGAGGAGAAATGCGTACCATCACGTTTCCAACTTTGATAAAGGTCGGATTATAGCCTATCGCGATTGCGGTTTATCGTATCGCGACATTGCTGCTCGCGTTGGTCGAGTTCCAATGACTGTTAGAAGAATATGGAATCGGTGCGTTCAGGAGGGTAATATGGAACGCCATGCTGGATCCCAACGGCCTCGTATCACTAGCAGTCGAGATGACAGGCATCTTATCCGCATGGCTGTAACGGATCGTGCAGCAACGTCTCGAACCCCGAGTCAACAGATGGGGACTTTTGCAAGACAACAACCATCTGCACGATCAGTTCGACAACGTTTGCAGAAGCATGGCCTATCAGCTCGGAGACCATAGCTGCGGTTACCCTTGACGCTGCATCACAGACACGAGCGCCTGTGATGGTGTACTCAACGGCGAACCTGGGTGCACGAATGGCAAAATGTCATTTTTTTGGATGAACCCAGGTTCTGTTTACAGCATCATGATGGTCGCATCCGTGTTTTGCGACATCTCGGTGAATGCACATTGGAAGCGTGTATTCTTCATCGCCATACTGGCGTATCACCTGGTGTGATGGTATGGGGTGCCATTGATTCCACGTCTCGGTCACCTCTTGTTCGCATTGACGGCACTTTGAACAGTGGACGTTACATTTCAGATGTGTTACGACCTGTGGTTCTACCCTTCATTCGATCCCTGCGAAACCCTACATTCAGCAGGATAATGCACGACCGCATATTGCAGGTCCTGTACGGGCCGTTCTTGATACAGAAAATAATAGACTGTTGCCCTGGCCAGCACATTCTCCAGATCTCTCACCAATTGAAAACGTCTGGTCAATGGTAGCCGAGCAACTGGCTCGGCACAATACGCCAGTCACTACTCATGATGAACTGTGGTATCGTGTTAGAGCTGCATGGGCAGCTGTACCTGTACACGCCATCCAAGCTCTGTTTGACTCAATGCCCAGGCGTATCAAGGCCGTTATTACGGCCAGAGGTGGTTGTTCTAGATACTGATTTCTCAGGATCTATGCACTCAAATTGCGTGAAAATGTAATCACATGTCAGTTCTAGTATAATATATTTGTCCAACGAATACCCGTTTATTATCTGCATTTCCTCTTGGTGTGGCAATTTTAATGGCCAGTATTGTATATTCTTTATACTTTGTGATAATGGTCCTCTTGTGCTATATGACCCTTGCACCTAATAGTTTCCAGACGTCATATTTGTTTACAAAATATGACAGTATACATGTGATCTGTTACAACAGTGAAACGAACCTGTGACCACTGGAGGTACTCTGTTTAACTTACACTATGTGATCAAAAATATCCGGAATAACTTACAAGTTCGTGGCGCCCTCCATCGGTAATGCTGCAATTCAGTGTGGTGATGGCCTTGATGACAGCTTCCACTCCCGCATTCATACGTTCAATCAGGCGCTGGAAGATTTCCTGGGGAATGGCAGCCCATTCTTCACGCGGTGCTGCAGTGAGGAGAGGTATCGATGTCAGTCAGTGAAGCCTGGCACGGCGTTCCAAAACATAGCTAAGGTGTCCTATAGGATGTTATTGTTGTGTCACCACTCCGCCACAGGCCGTGCATTATGAATAGGTGCTCCATCGTGTCGAAAGATGCAATCGCCATCCCCGAATTGTTCTTCAACAGTGGGAAACACGAAGGTGCTTCACTCATAGGTTGCTGCCTAATCTCACCTTCTGAAATCGCGACATTTTTGGAAACAGAGAGTGAAATTTTTGTGGTAAGCAAGGAATATAAACGTCATCGGTGCTCGTTTCACTCGCAGAACTTTTAGCTATACTTTCGTTTAAATAGGCCATATTTTTTGGTAATAATTGGCCGGAATAGTTTTGTCGTCAATATTGCTGCAATGTGGCTGCGACAGACGGTTATTCTGTGGGGTGACTGAACAATATTGCTGATGTTGCAAGTAGCTGCCGACGCAATGGCGAGTGTCTGCTGATGGAGAGCATTTCATATTGAAGGGCAGTATGTGTATGTCCTTGTCTGTTAACGGTTTTCTCCTGCTTTCACCTTTGATTCCTGCTTCTGTCAGCAACAGCGCTACAGTCAACTGTCTGAGCAGAAACAATATACATCTACATCAGGGGCAGCTGCACGATTTCATGTCAGTAGAGGCAAAACATTTTCCCCATACATGTATGTGATTACAAATATTAAGGACATTTTTATCTCCTCTTCTTTCCTAAAATTGGTTTGTCCAGTACACTTGGTCAACGTTGTAAACATAAACAAACTAACAGTATTATTACTACTCAACCAAGATATTATTGCACTTGGCCATTATTACAGTAAACAAATAGCGTGATAACTATGGAACACACATTGAACTAGCAGTTCTTGCAGGTCAAATGTGCCTATGCTGTCATCCCCAATTACGTGTTCGAAACACCCCCCCTCCTAGGTACAATAATACTGTGGCCAACTAATATAGCAAAACCTATTTTCATATTCCCAGACTTTATGTTTTTCCACTGTTTACGCTATTATTATGTTTGAGCCGGTGTAAGTACTGTTTTCTCAATTAATTGTTTGGCTGACGTTACAGTTTTCAGATGAATAACATTTCCCACATTTTGCGCTTTAAACCACCGCTACATGCTTTAACATCGATTTTCAAATCGATTTATGTGGAAGCTACAACGCATTCCCGCTCACGAGCTACCTGTAAAATAATGGATGGTATGAAACTACACACACCTCGTATCTTCATTCAAAACCTTGGCAAATACGTCTGGGAGATCGAGGCGTAAGTTTAGAGACAGCGATTACTGACTACGATGTCATCATAGTGACTTTGGTTACTAAAGTTAAGAAATGAAACAAGAAGGCTAGGAGAGTATTTCTGCTAAAAAGAGCAGATAGACAGTTGTTACTATCTCGCTTAGACATTGAATTGACATCATTTAGTTCCAGTACGATGGACGTAAAGGAATTATGGGTAATGGACGCAAAGGAATTATGGGTAAAGTTTAATCAGATTGTAAAGCATTCTCTGGAGAATAAGTGGATTAAGGACGGAAAAGACTCACCGCAGTTTAGCAACGAAATTCGAAAAATTCTGAGGAAGCAAAGGCTGGTGCATTCTCGGTTCAAAAGAGAAAGTGCAAATTATGACAGGCAAACGTTAACATAAATTCGTGCGTCTGTAACAAGGTCGATGCGCGAAGCTTACAAGGACTATCAGTTAGCAAAGGTAGTTGCCGACATTCCGAGAAAATTCTCGTGCTACGTAAAGTCGCTAAGTGGGTCTAAGGCATCTATCCAGTCACTCGCTGACCAGTCTGGTATGGCAGCAGACGACAGCAAAAGTAAAACTGATGTTTTAAATGTAGCATTTAAGAAATCGTCCACGCAGCAGACTCGTAAAGACACACCGTTGTTTGACCATCGGACAGACTCTCTCCTCTTCGACACAGTAATAAGAAGCGTCCCTGGCGTAGAGAAACGACTGAAAGAATTGAAAGGGGAGGTAACACAACCCAGTTTGTTGTCCTCGACGCCGAGTGTTCATCAGAGACAAGGGTAACGTAAGGAGTGCCCCAGGGAAACTGCCACAGGCATGCGTATTCAAATACAGAGGTACGTGAACAGGCAGAATACGGCGTTGCGGTCGGCAACGCCTATACAAGGCAACAAGTGTCTGGCGCAGTTGTTAGATCGGTGACTGCTGCTACTGTGGCAGCTTATCAAGATTTAAGTGAGTTTGAACGCGATGTTATAGTCGGCGCACGAGCGATGGGACGCAGCGTATCCGATGTAGAGGTGAAGTGAGGATTTTCCCGTACGACCATTTCACGAACGTACCATGAATATCAGGAATTCGGTAAAACATCAAATCTCCTACATTGCTGCTGCCAGAAAAAGATCCTACAAGAACGGGACCAACGACGACTGTAGAGAACCGTTCAACGAGACAGAAGTTCAACGCTTCCGCAAATTGCTGCAGAATTCAGTGCTGGGCCATCAATAAGTGTCAGTGTGTGAACCGTTCGACGAAACATCATCGATATAGGCTTTCGGAGCTGAAGGCTCAGTCCTGTACCCTCGATGACTGCACGGCTCAAAGCTTTACGCCTCGCCAGGGCCCGTCAACACCGATATTGGACTGTTGAAGACTGGAAACATGTTGCCTCCCCGGACGAGTCTCGTTTCAAGTTGTATCGAGCGGATGGACGTGTACGGATATGGAGACAACCTCACGAATCCGTGGACCCTCCATGTCACCAGAGGACTGTTCAAGCTGATGGAGGCTCTGTAATGGTGTGGGGCGTGTGCAGTTGGAGTGATATGGGACCCTTGACACGTCTAGATACGACTCTGACGGGTGACACATAGGTAAGCGCCCTATCTGATCACCTGCATCCACTCATGTCCATTGTGCATTCCGACGGACTTGGGCAATTGGCGACGCCCCACACGTCCAGAATTGCCACAGAATGGCTCCAGGAATACTCTTCTGAGATTAAACACTTCCGCTGGCCACCAAACTCCCCAGACATGAAAATTAATCAGCATATCTGTGAGGCGTTGCAAATTGCTGTCCAGAAGAGATCTCCACCCCCCACCCCCCCCTCTCTACACTTACGGATTCATGGGCAGCTCTGCAGGATTCATGGTGTCAGATCCCTCGAGCACTACTTCAGACTTTAGTCGAGCCCATGCCACGTCGTCTTGGGGCACTTGTGAGAGCCCGCGGGGATGCTGCACGACATTTGACAGGTGTTCCAGTTTTTTTGCCTCTTCAGTGTATGTGATCGGGCGGACAGTGTAAGCGAGGCAAGGGTATCGTGAGGACTGCCCCAGGGAAGTATATACATACATGCTCCCCGTGGTGCGTAGCGAAGGGTGCCCTGTGCCAGATGAAGAACACTCTCCCCAAATTCTCCCAATAAACCGAAGTCGACCATTCGCCTTCTCTACTACAATACTTAGATGCTCATTGCATTTCATATTGCTTTGCAGCGTTGCGTCTAGATATTTAATGGATCTGACTGTGTCAAACAGCACACTGCTAACGCTGTATTCGAACATTATGGGTTTTTTTTTGCCTACTCATCTGCATTAAGTTGCATTTTTCCATATTTACAGCTAGCTGCCATTCATCACACCAACTAGAAATTATGTTTATGTGGTCTTGTATCCGCCTAGAGCCACAGAACGACGACATCTTCCCGTACACCATATCATCATCAGCAGACTGCAGCTTACCCTGTGCGCCATCCGGACGTGGCGACATACTTGTTCTCAACTTTTTCAGTTATCTTTACATATATAATTCTACTGTAGGTGTGCATGTCACTGAACTACTACTAAACGACTAGTCCGATTTGAGTGAATTTTTTTTTTTTTTTTTGGTATGCGTTTGGGTGGCGCCCTGGATGGTTTAGATTCACAAATCAGCCAGGCAGATGGCACTGCAGTCGGTATCTAGGTTATTTATCTATACTGCAACTGAACGGCTGCATCGACTTGAATGGATTTTTGTGTATAAATTCAAGTGGGGGCCTGGAAAATTTACATTCTTAAATCAGCACGGTAGGTGGCGTTGCGTTTTTGTGTGCAATATTGAGCGTTTTATATTCAGATATAAGTTACGTGCATAGGAGTTCGTTTATTTTCCGGCATTTTAATTTGAGTGTATTATATTATGTGTTTCGTTATTTCGACATTTTAATTTTTTTTGTACGGTATCTTTTGATATTTCAGGTGTCGCATTTCTGTGAATACTAAGTGTATTATATTCACATATAAGTTACGTACATAAAACAATGCCACTTCTTCGTGGACGAGGAGGAAATATTGGTCGACGGACTCGAAATTCACAATTAGTCCAGAACCGTCGGTTAAATAGATCGGCAGAAGATCAACTGACGGACGACGAAAATTTAAGAAACCAGGCTTCAATCAGATGTGCTAATGAAAGTCCAGAGCAACGCAACGAACGCCTTCGAGCTAATGCTTTGAGACAAAGACCGGGCCGTAAACGAGTCACCGACACATTCAGAACACGCGAACAACAGCGTCTGCAGGTGTATCGCGCATTGACACGTGCATCGTAATCGCTCACTTTCAATTATCGAATACATATAAACGATATATTGATAAAACAACTGGCGGCATCATTGACATGAATCATCAAGCGATATACGTAGAAGTTCATCGCGCTCACTTTCTTGCTGGTTTCTGCACCTGCAAAGTAAAAATATAATTAAGATGAAATTAATCGTGCATAAAAATAAAATATTAGGTAATGACATGTGTAGATTGTACCTGTTGCTGGATTTCTTTGTTTGATATTTAAATGACATCCATCTTCTCCTTCCCAAAATATCCATGGATATTGCAAAGCGTCGTAAGAGCGATGACTGTCTTCAATCGTATGCACTGTGTTATCTCTGCGTTGGATTCGTATATCTCGACGTTCAAAGGCGTCGCCAACCATAACAACTGCCACCTCATTAATGGTCGGTGCATTATATCGGCCCGCGTGCTGCCCAGATCGTATAGTTGTCTTTTTGCAGTCTGTTTGAAACGGTATTGAAGAATTGGACCAACTGGTTGTGATTCTGTGAAAACGGTTCTAAAATACCCACAGTTTCTCGCTCCTCCATGTGTTCGATATGGTTTTACTGGCAGCGTGCGTTCATTTGCTGCTCCTCATCATCCACGAAGTAGATTTGCGCAAATTTTGAATCGGTATCAGGCATCGGCATTAAAGAACCAACTTGATGACACACTTGGCCCTGAATCTTAACGTTGATTGAAAATTGCGACCATCCTCATTCTGAACGATTTTTGTTGCTCCAAATGATGTCATTTGAAATGAATTTGCGAATTTTACGCAAAAACAATTTAGATTGAGATGTAGCTCCAGCCAATAGGGTTTTCAATGGTTCTGGCGGCGAATTCAGTGGTGACAATACAAGTTTTCCAAACGCGCAGTAGAAACCGGCCGATTCACCTTTGTATTTGAGTGCATGACTTTGTTGGCACTGTTTCTTCATAGCACCGATTAAAATTTGTGAATGTGACGAACAGTCGATGTCCGAGTCGTATTCAAACGCAAGGCGAAGTGTGATGCACGTGTCAATGCGCGATACACCTGCGGACGCTGTTGTCCGCGTGTTCTGGGTGTGTCGGTGACTCGTTGACGGGCCGGTCTTTGTCTCGATGCATTAGCTCGAAGGCGTTCGTTGCGTTGCTCCCGACTTTCATTAGCACGTCCGATTGCAGCCTGGTTTCTTAAATTTTCATTGTCCGTCAATTGATCTTCTGCCGATCTATTTAACCGACGGTTCTGAAGACACTCTACAAAAAAATTAAAATGCCGAAACAATGAAACACACTTAATATAATATACTCAAATTAAAATGTCGAAGCCGGCCTGGGTGGTCGAGCGGTTCTAGGCGCTACAGTCTGGAACCGCGCGACCGTTACGGTCGCAGGTTCGAATCCTGCCTCGGCCATGGATGTGTGTGATGTCCTTAGGTTAGTTAATTAGTTAAGTTGTAGGCGACTGATGACCTCAGAAGTCAAGTTCCATAGTGCTCAGAGCCATTTGAACCATTTGATTAAAATGTCGAAAAATAAACGAAATCATATATATTATATCTGAATATAATACGCACAATATTGCATACAAAAATGCTGATTTAAGAATGTAAATTTTCCAGGCCCATACTTGAACTTATACACAAAAATTCATTCAAGTCGATCCAGCCGTTTAGTTGCAGTATAGATAAATAACCTAGACACTGACTGCAGTGCCATTTGCCGGGCTGGTTTGTGAATCTAAACCATCCAAACGCATATAAAAAAAATCATTCAAATCGGTCCACTCGTTTAGTTCAGTGACATACACACGTACAGTAGAATTATATATATAAAGATGATTGACTCCCAACAGGGACAAACTTTATTTGCATGGAACACTTGAATAGTATGAGATGTGGCGTTCCTTCTACTGTCCACATAAACTGCCATAAACCAGACTCTTATCAGTATGACAAACGTATGGCCGATGACTAGTGGAAAAGTGTTACTCCCTTTGTTGTCAGATAGTACTTTGTTTACAATATGCCTGGAACTATAGGTAACATATGAAGTGTTCTATGGGAAATGTTGTCCACTGGCTGAAGATGTTGTACTGATGTGGAACTGTATTTCTTATTCCGGGCTTTATTAAATATTTGCTCACCCAATGCATAAAAATGGTTCAAATGGCTCTGAGCACTGTGGGACTTCTGAGATCATCAGTCCCCTAGAACTTAGAACTACTTAAACCTAACTAACCTAAGGATGCCCGAGGCAGGATTCGAACCTGCGACCGTAGCGGTCGCGTGGTTCCAGACTGTAGCGCCTAGAACCGCTCGGCCACTCCGGCATATCTTACCTATTCAACATTGTTCTCCTCTAAACAATATTTTGCCGCTTACTTACTTAATTGTTAGCTCTATTAGTCAGACCAATCATTGTAAAAAAAAAAAAAAAAATGTGGAAGCAACAGATGTTCCAAACATTTCTGTTGTATAAGAATGATGTTTCCCTCCACTATTCTGACAGCCACAGCAGGTCGCACAAAATCGTTTTTGTGAGCCTACATACAGAGAAAATGAGGAGAGCAAACATATTATTTTTGTGTCTCCCAATGACAAATGAAAGTTTCCGTACAACGCGCTCAATTCTTTGTATACATGACTGTCACTCTTCCACTGACTTGTTCACTAACTACATCTCGGTGTAACTGAAGTCCCTGATATCTCTATTCCTGTCTATAAACAGTGAGCTTGCCTTTCAGGTGAACAGTATTGCATGTGATATACTCCATATTTGTGGCTTTCGATCCAACCCTGCCATCAAATACTGAGGATAGATTTTCTCTCATTTAAAACAAATTTCGCTATTACAAGTGGATTTATTATTTAGTTGGTTAAGTACTCAAGGATATTCAAATAACTTGCGATTTTATTTTATCAGTAGTTAGTTAAGTGCTACATATCAGCATTATATTATTACATGACATACTGCATTATTTGCTAACACTTACATAATGTTACCTTATATATTCTAATTCTACATTTATAGCAACGAACACAAATATAATGATTACTGTCCACAGCATATGTTTTGCTATGGACATCTCACATCGTAAGGAAAGCGAGTAAGTCGAACAGGTACGGAAATCCACTGACATAAACAACTTTGACAGAGTGGTGATAATGATAACCTGGCTCCTGGGAACGGGATTTTCACAAACTTCGAAGCTCTGTCGCTGTTCTCATGTTGCTGTCGTGAACATCTGTGAGGAATGATCGAAGTATGGTAGAACGGTGAGTAGACGGCACGGTACTGGACGACCATGCCTTACTACAGAATGTGGAGGCAATCTGTGGCAGACCTGGTGACAGGGTCACGAGTGATGTTTCAGAGCACACATTGTTGAATATGCGGCTCGGCAACAGACTCAGTTACGACTGCAGTGGCCATGTACCCATCTAGATTGGACTGACGATAAATGGTTGTGTTGTCTGACCAGATGAATCACATTCCTTGCTAAACCGTGTCCATGATATTGTCTAGGATCACTGTCCTCCAGCCAAACAGCTGTTAACCCACTTCCGCATTGGCACTGGAAACATGTTTCGTCGGAAACAATTTTGAAATTCTGGCAAATATGGTGGCACCATATGTTCCAAAGCAAGACATAAATTTCAAGACAGCAAATACAGTGAAGCAAAGAATGGCCATTATTCCTTTTTTTGTTTGGCAAATAAAGATGCATTTCAGAGCCTTGTGTATTTTTACACTCCTGGAAATGGAAAAAAGAACACATTGACCCCGGTGTGTCAGACCCACCATACTTGCTCCGGACACTGCGAGAGGGCTGTACAAGCAATGATCACACGCACGGCACAGCGGACACACCAGGAACCGCGGTGTTGGCCGTCGAATGGCGCTAGCTGCGCAGCATTTGTGCACCGCCGCCGTCAGTGTCAGCCAGTTTGCCGTGGCATACGGAGCTCCATCGCAGTCTTTAACACTGGTAGCATGCCGCGACAGCGTGGACGTGAACCGTATGTGCAGTTGACGGACTTTGAGCGAGGGCGTATAGTGGGCATGCGGGAGGCCGGGTGGACGTACCGCCGAATTGCTCAACACGTGGGGCGTGAGGTCTCCACAGTACATCGATGTTGTCGCCAGTGGGCGGCGGAAGGTGCACGTGCCCGTCGACCTGGGACCGGACCGCAGCGACGCACGGATGCACGCCAAGACCGTAGGATCCTACGCAGTGCCGTAGGGGACCGCACCGCCACTTCCCAGCAAATTAGGGACACTGTTGCTCCTGGGGTATCGGCGAGGACCATTCGCAACCGTCTCCATGAAGCTGGGCTACGGTCCCGCACACCGTTAGGCCGTCTTCCGCTCACGCCCCAACATCGTGCAGCCCGCCTCCAGTGGTGTCGCGACAGGCGTGAATGGAGGGACGAATGGAGACGT
This sequence comes from Schistocerca cancellata, assembly GCF_023864275.1. Classification (NCBI taxonomy): domain Eukaryota; kingdom Metazoa; phylum Arthropoda; class Insecta; order Orthoptera; family Acrididae; genus Schistocerca; species Schistocerca cancellata. Next base: position 214,629,597 of record NC_064635.1, read on the forward strand.
GTCGTCTTCAGCGATGAGAGTCGCTTCTGCCTCGGTGCCAATGATGGTCGTATGCGTGTTTGGCGCCGTGCAGGTGAGCGCCACAATCAGGACTGCATACGACCGAGGCACACAGGGCCAACACCCGGCATCATGGTGTGGGGAGCGATCTCCTACACTGGCCGTACACCACTGGTGATCGTCGAGGGGACACTGAATAGTGCACGGTACATCCAAACCGTCATCGAACCAATCGTTCTACCATTCCTAGACCGGCAAGGGAACTTGCTGTTCCAACAGGACAATGCACGTCCGCATGTATCCCGTGCCACCCAACGTGCTCTAGAAGGTGTAAGTCAACTACCCTGGCCAGCAAGATCTCCGGATCTGTCCCCCATTGAGCATGTTTGGGACTGGATGAAGCGTCGTCTCACGCGGTCTGCACGTCCAGCACGAACGCTGGTCCAACTGAGGCGCCAGGTGGAAATGGCATGGCAAGCCGTTCCACAGGACTACATCCAGCATCTCTACGATCGTCTCCATGGGAGAATAGCAGCCTGCATTGCTGCGAAAGGTGGATATACACTGTACTAGTGCCGTCATTGTGCATACTCTGTTGCCTGTGTCTATGTGCCTGTGGTTCTGTCAGTGTGATCATGTGACGTGTCTAACCCCAGGAATGTGTCAATAAAGTTTCCCCTTCCTGGGACAATGAATTCACGGTGTTCTTATTTCAATTTCCAGGAGTGTATTTCACATTTCGTTTCTTTTGACTCGTGTATGTCATCGAGGAACTGCACGACTTCAAAACCGTGTCACTTCAGCTAATAAGTTCCTTCTGCACCACTGTACGACTTGGTGCTTTCCTCCACTGTTCTTTTCTTCCTTCGGTATTGAACGATTAGCGATGTAATCTTAAGGTCGACAGAGCGGCTTTTGGTGTTCAACGCAGCAGCAGTTCTTTCCAGAGAGTCCTGCTTTCGTTTACTTTCTTGTGGCTGGAACTCCTGACATGCGAGAGGCATTCCTCTGCTTCCTACGATGATACCATTTCCAAAACATGCGGCTTCATGCATTCCATTTCAATATTAGTATCAATGAACGGTATGTGCAAACATACAACCAGGTGAACATCGAGCAAACCAAATCACACACAAATACTACGCCTTGCAGTGGTGACATGCCATAACTGTCCAGAAACATTGCTTTCTTTGTTCAGCACTGGCAATGCCACGCATAGCTGTTTCTATGTTACAAATCTGATTGCAAACATCAGCCACAAATATGGTCACAAACATGTTATGTATTTCAGTATTGACATGCTTGTGCAAACATGCACCATGCCACACACATAGGTTTCTGGGGGAACTTTAATGTTATGTGTGATATTCACTTTGGTTTCCATGGCAGCAGCGCTAGTATTCTAATTACCGTGACGGCTGAGGAGTACGTGAACGTTATTGAGGACCAGCTGCGCCATTTCCAGCTTGGGCTCTTCCCAAATGGCAGTAGCATCTTCCAGCAGGACAACTGTCCATGTCAAAGGCCACAATTGTGCTACAACGGTTTGAGGAGTGTGATAGTGAAGTACTGAAGCGCTCGCCGCCAATTTCGCCCAATGTGAACCACACTGAATACATCTGGGACGTTATCCCGTTCCATCTCGTGCTCACCAATTAGTGGTCTTTAATTTGCAGAATCTGTAGGACATGAGTACAGACATCTGGCGCCACTTACCTCTGGACAGCTACCGAGTACTTTTCGAATCCATGACGTGCAGAACAGCTGCTGTATTGTGTTCCACAGGTGTATCAACACATTGTTAGTGTGGTGTCACCGCCAGACACCACACTTGCTAGGTGGTAGCCTTTAAATCGGTCGCGGTCCGTTAGTATACGTCGGACCCGCGTGTCGCCACCATCAGTGATTGCAGACCGAGCGCCGCCACACGGCAGGTCTAGAGAGACTTCCTAGCACTCGCCCAGTTATACAGCCGACTTTGCTAGCGATGGTTCACTGACAAAATACGCTCTCATTTGCCGAGACGATAGTTAGCATAGCCTTCAGCTACGTCATTTGCTACGACCTAGCAAGGCGCCATTACCAGTTACTATTGATGCTGTAAAACATTACCGTCAAGAGCGATGTTCACCATTTATGGATTAAAGTTAAGTATTCCAGCAGTTACGTACGTTTTTTGCTAGTATAATTACCTTGTCCTGTTCCAGACCTCACGCCAGCCTGCGTGAGCTAAAACGCGTGCCTTTCGGCTTCCTCATAGTGGGTTGGCTGTCTTGCCAATCCACAACAGTTAGTGTGTCGAAGGTGATTAACGAAGCTCATTTGTAAAATTCGGCTTGCCACACATTTGTAGATGTCGTCACCAGAATAAGAATTTGTACAAACTATATAAGCTGCTACAGCGAAAGAGTTGTATTGCAACTCGGCAATCCTGACAGTGTGACTTTCTTCTGGTTCAAGTTAATAAAACTTCTGTGTACTAACTGTTTACTTCCCTGGATTGGCCGTCTTAGTTCTGTCGAATTTAATAGTGTATATTTTCAACTTGTTTTTAATTCTGTAATTTATTCTTTGTAGAACCACTTGCATCAATATCAAGAGTCAGACGGAAAACCAGTTCTAAGCAAAGAAGAGAAAGCAGAAAGGTGGAAGGAGTATATAGAGGGTCTATACAAGGGCGATGTACTTGAGGACAATATTATGGAAATGGAAGAAGATGTAGATGAAGATGAAATGGGAGACACGATACTGCGTGAAGAGTTTGACAGAGCACTGAAAGACCTGAGTCGAAACAAGGCCCCGGGAGTAGACAACATTCCATTGGAACTGCTGACGGCCTTGGGAGAGCCAGTCCTGACAAAACTCTACCATCTGGTGAGCAAGATGTATGAGACAGCCGAAATACCCTCAGACTTCAAGAAGAATATAATAATTCCAATCCCAAAGAAATCAGGTGTTGACAGATCTCAAAATTATCGAACTATCAGTTCAATAAGCCACGGCTGCAAAATACTAACACGAATTCCTTACAGACGAATGGAAAAACTGGTAGAAGCCGACCTCGGGGAAGATCAGTTTGGATTCCGTAGAAATGTTGGAATACGTGAGGCAATACTGACCCTACAACTTATCATAGAAAATAGATTAAGGAAAGGCAAACCTACGTTTTTAACATTTGTAAACTTACAGGAAGTTTTTGACAATGTTGAGTGGGGTATTCCAGCCTCTTTCAAATTCTGAAGGTGGCAGGAGTAAAATACAGGGAGCGAAAGGCTATTTACAATTTGTACAGAAACCAGATGGCAGTTATACGAGTCGAGGGGCATGAAAGGGAAGCAGTGGTTGGGAAGGGAGTGAGACAGGGTTGTAGCCTATCCCCGATGTTATTCAATCTGTATATTGAGGAAGCAGTGAAGGAAGCAAAAGAAAAATTCGGAGTAGGTATTAAAAATCCATGGAAAGGAAATTAAAAGTTTGAGGTTTGCCGATGACATTGTAATTCTGTCAGAAACAGGAAATGACTTGGAAGAGCAGTCGAACGGAATGGGTAGTGTCTTGAAAGGAGGAACATCAACAAAAGCAAAACGAGGATAATGGAATGTAGTCGAATTAAATCGGGGGATTCTGCGGAAATCTGATTAGGAAATGAGGCGCTTAGTAGTAGATGAGTTTTGCTATTTGGGGAGCTAAACAACTGATGATGGTCGAAGTAGATATGATATAAAATGTAGACTGGCAACGGCAAGGAAAGAATTTCTGCATAAGAGAAATTTGTTAACATCGAGCACAGATTTAAGTGTCAGGAAGTATTTAGTATTGGAGGGCAGCGTGGAGGGTATAAATCGTAGAGGGAGACCATGAGATGAATACACTAAACAGATTCAGAAGGATGTAGGCTGCAGTCGGTACTGGGAGATGAAGAAGCTTGCGCAGGGTAGAGTAGCATGGAGAGCTGCATCAAACCAGTCTCTGGGCTGAAGACCACAACAATAGCAGTATTAGTCACTGTTATCTGGCCTGTAGTTATGGTAATAAGGGTTTTGCTCTTTGGCCATTTCAAACACAGTGAAACTATTGTTAGGAAGTTTGAATTGTCACCAACAAGCGGAAGCAGTCTATGGTAACTCCATATGAAGTCCTTGCAGCTGAAATGAAATTAATTTTATAAGGCATTTAACATGCCTTTCGCTAAACTTTGTATTTCGACAGCTGTGATAATTCTGTTTTATTCCTGATGAATATAACGCAATTTCTTATTGCTGTAAGTTGGTTACTGCGGAATCAGGGTAATTTCGCATTTCAACGAAAATGTCTGCATGAATATTTCTTGTAAAACAGGATTCCTTGCACAACGTTAACCGAATAAAAGAGCCTTCTATTTAATTAAGAGCCCTCAGCTCATCAATCCTTATGTTTTCTTTTAATCTGCTCGTGTGTTTGTTGAATGGTTTTGTTATTATGGGTACACGGTGACTAATAATTTTATAAGTCTGTTATTCTGTAATGCAATATGTCGCCTTCTGCGGAGTCTTGCCAAATAGTAATAGACATAAACTACCCTGCCGTCTGTTCCTGATTGCTTTCTGCGAATTCTGTTTTAGAATTTTTCAGTAATATAAAAAAAAGGTTATGCGATGATCTTTTGACTAAAACAAATATTAAAACTGTGTGTTAAAACGCCTTCTGCATCTCCTTTCGCCATTTTGTAAGTTTCTTCGGTGATTTTAGAAACGGTTATCTGTTGATCTTTGGATTAAAAAATTGTAACAATGTGATAAGCAATTATCAAAAAAATTTGTTTGATATTTCTGGCAGTTTGCACTAAATTTCTGACATGAACGATACATACAATTACATGTATTTCCGAAAAAAAAAGAATGTGATAGTGGATGGTGGAACTGAATATGCTTTGGCACAGTTTGCACTGTTGCCAGTTTACTGATGGCGTTATCAATGACATCATATTCAGTTTGGTAGAATTCCCACCTTCCCCTCCACCAAACCCCTCTGACATCATGGGCGAATCGCTCATGAAAACTCAGATTCTGACGTGAAATTAAAAATTCCAAGATGGTAGACCTATCCCAACAGCCATAAGTATAAAATTAAAGATGGGGGATCTTAGGGCAGCTTCTATGATGTCTTAATCCAAATTAGTGCATCAAGATGGCAGTGACAATCTAATTGTTCTAAGTATAAAATCAAAAATAATCACCTGGTTTTCTCAGCCTAGTGGCATCAGAAACCAAAATGACAGACGTGGTGGATACTGGGACACCTCTGCATGGTTGATAGGTCACTTGTGCTGAGTATGGATTCCAGGAGGTGCACTTGATGAAACTGGGACAACCTGGGTGGTTGTAATAGTTCCTGGATTTTTCGATTTTGCTTAGAATAATGATGTCAGATGTGAAAATGACCGAACAATCAGTTTAATAAGGCACAGCTGCAAACTACTAACACAAATTCTTTACATACGAATGGAAAAACTAGTAGAAGCCGACCTCGGGGAAGATCAGTTTGGATTCCGTAGAAATACTGGAACACGTGAGGCAATACTTACCTTACGACTTATCTTAGAAGAAAGATTAAGGAAAGGCAAACCTACGTTCCTAGTATTTGTAGACTTAGAGAAAGCTTTTGACAATGTTGACTGGAATACTCTCTTTCAAATTCTAAAGGTGGCAGGGAGCGAAAGGCTATTTACAATTTGTACAGAAACCAGATGGCAGTTATAAGAGTCGAGGGACATGAAAGGGAAGCAGTGGTTGGGAAGGGAGTAAAACAGGATTGTAGCCTCTCCCCGATGTTATTCAATCTGTATATTGAGCAAGCAGTAAAGGAAACAAAAGAAAAATTCGGAGTAGGTATTAAAATCCATGGAGAAGAAATAAAAACTTTGAGGTTCGCCGATGACATTGTAATTCTGTCAGACATTAAAGGACTTGGAAGAGCAGTTGAACGGAATGGACAGCGTCTTGAAACGAGGATATAAGATGAACATCAACAAAAGCAAAACGAGTATAATGGAATGTAGTCGAATTAAGTAGGGTGATGTTGAGGGTATTAGATTAGGAAATGAGACACTTAAAGTAGTAAAGGAGTTTTGCTATTTGGGGAGCAAAATAACTGATGATGGTCGAAGTAGAGAGGATATAAAATGTAGACTGGCAATGGCAAGGAATGCGTTTCTGAAGAAGAGAAATTTGTTAACATCGAGTATAGATTTAAGTGTCAGGAAGTCATTTCTGAAAGTATTTGTATGGAGTGTAGATATGTATGGAAGTGAAACATGGACGGTAAATTGTTTGGACAAGAAGAGAATAGAAGCTTTCGAAATGTGGTGCTACAGAAGAATGCTGAAGATTAGATGGGTAGATCACATAACTAATGAGGAAGTATTGAATAGGATTGGGGAGAAGAGAAGTTTGTGGCACAACTTGACCAGAAGAAGGAATCGGTTGGTAGGACATGTTCTGAGGCATCAATGGATCACCAATTTAGTATTGGAGGGCAGCGTGGAGGGTAAAAATTGTAGGGGGAGACCAAGAGATGAATACACTAAGCAGATTCAGAAGGATGTAGGTTGCAGTAGGTACTAGGAGATGAAGAAGCTTGCACAGGATAGAGTAGCATGGAGAGCTGCATCAAACCAGTCTCAGGACTGAAGACCACAACAACAACAATGATGTCATATACAAGACAGTGGAACTGGTGTATCCTGGCACAACCTACCAGTTTTCTCAGGTCACTTATGCTAAGTATAATATCCAAGCCGGTATCCATGAGGATGCTGGGCACTCTACATGGTTGCCACGTCACTTGTGTCAAGCTCAGAATCTGTTTCTGTGTTTATAATGGCCAGAAATTTGAAAAAAGTCCAACTGTGCAACAATATTCCCTCTGTTTTACAAGGTCCCAGTTATATTGTCTTAAAAGTCCATTTGCCATAAGTTTAAAACAGTGTAACTCACTGATACAACGTGCATTTTTAAACAGTTCCCCCTCCCTCTGACATGAAACCACCTAAGTTTGATATTCAGGAGCTGTCTTACCTATGTTAAAATTGTGTACTATTTAAACATTTACGGTAGGATGTGATAGGGGGAACTGCGTCTTTCTTTAAACTAAAATGTGGAAACCTCCGTTGGTGCCCCTGCGCCACTCTGTGCAGGCCACTGTGCTACAGGTGGCCACCTCCGGCCACTCGACTGCTGGTACGGGGCCAGGATTCGCTGGCTCAGGCTATGAACACGCCGATTGTGCAAGAGAGATACAGTTGTAACCTCACACACCACTCCAGTGACTCGTTGTATGACATCACAGCAACATCCCCTGGTGGGCATATCCTCAGCTGCTGCATGACATCATGGCTTTTGCTGCAACCCCCCATCTGCCAGAAGTGTAGAGTGAGTATCAAACCTATAAATGCCTAATCTCATCCCATCCCCTTCCGTCCTCTGTTTCCATCCATCTTTTCCACCCCCTCTCTGTGCATCTCGTCTTCCCTATCCTTCCCTGTACACCACCTCCTTTCTTCTCCCTCCCTATCCACCCCCTCTTCCTATCCATCCCCTCATAGCCCCACCCTCTCTCTATTTCCTCATCTATCCATCTCAACCTTCCACCAGGCGTGCCTATCTGCGTGTGTAGCACCCGCAAAATAGGTCTATAATGCATGCTAGTACTACTCTCACAACATTCCTCTCAAGCAACGCAGTGTACATGCCAAGGGCTTGGAAACACTTTTGTCCCCACGAAATGTAAGCAGCTACGCCAAGCAGATTGACAAATCGGGCTGATACTACACCAGCATAACACACCTGTTGTGCTGTGCAGCGCACACATTGGAGGCTGGAAAACGATTTATTGCTCCTGATGTGGAGTGTGCCCTGCAAAGCAGATCAGTAAGGCTTGTCGATAAGGCATGTTGACACTATTCCCAAAAAACACATCCATTGTGTAGGGCTTTCTATGGGCCAACGGCTTAAAAACACACATGTTCACATCTGAGTAAATATTAGAGTCAGAGCATTATAAGCCCCTTATGTTGTTCCTCTCATGGCAAGAATTTTTTGTGTCGAATTTGATCCACTTTGGTCCATGCGTCTGAGAGGAGTGCCCAGACATACGAGTACATACATGTTCTCTGCTTTGGATATATTAAGATTAGCTCTTCCCTGTGGCCTGAAGCACACACAAATATGTCAGATACAATGGACACACCTCTTCCCCCATCCTCTCTTGGTCCATCTCCTCCTCCCTACTTTCTGCCTATCACTTCCTCACCTGATTGTCTTTCCATTGCTGTGTCTTGCCTTTCTGCACATCTCCTCCTTCCCCCTTCCAGCATTCTTCTGCCCTTCTTGACACTCATCTCCTTCCTCTCTCTACCAGTTTCGTTACTCCATTATCTCTACCCATCTCCTTCTGCCCCCTCTCAGCCCATCTCCTCATCTCCCTCTTTCTGTCCATATCCTCATACTACCTTCTCTCTCTGTACATTTTGTTCTACCACTCACACCTTGTCCATCTTTTCGTCTCCCTGTTTGTCCATCTTCTTAACCTTCCTCTTTCTATCTCATCCTCCTCTCTCCCTCTCTCTGTCTGTCTCACCCTGCACCTATCTCTCTCTGCTCACCTCTTTACCCCTCCAGCCCTCTCTCTCTGACAGAAAAACTGTTTTTTGTCTATGACGTATAGGCTGCCATGCAGAGCAGGCCAATAAAGCAGCTGATACAATTATTACACAATACACTTGTTGTGCAGGGCAGTCTGTATGCTGGGGTCTGAAAATCCGTTTCTTGCCCCATTGTCTAGGCTGCCCTACAAAGCAGCTTGGTAAGTAGGTCAATACTATTCCCACACAACATACCTGCTATGCTGGGCAGCCTATATGTCAGGGCTGCAAAGTGCACATTTTGGCCCCCTATTGGAGCTAGGAGATCATAATCTCCGTAGGCATGATACTCTTGAGACCTCCAGTTTCTTAAATTGATCCTCTGGTTTCGGAGGAGATTTCTGATGTACATAAATACATACATTCTGCTTTATATGTATAGCACACACACACTCAACAAACTTTTGTCACATTCAGTAAAATTTCACAAACAAAACAACAAATGAATCTATATGCTTTGGAGACAAAATAATACTGAAGAGTCCTGTCCCACAAGGAAGTAGGGGAGGGGATGATGTTATGGGTTCCTACAACACAAATGCACACGTGGATTAATGCAGTTCTTTATTTACATGATGTGGAAAATGTACTTAACTTGACTAAAGTCCATGTTCGTGGTACAAGCTCATCAGTAATAGTCCCACTATGATCACTAATCTGGTCACTGTGTACTGTTGTAGCCTGTGATGAATAAACCTGCCCTGCAAGTAAACTGACAGATGCCAAACTGGATGAGTGAGTGAGTGAGGCCCTCCAGTTAGCGACAGCGCTCTTAATATACGCTGTGGAGAGGGCATTGGCGGCATGTTGCTTGCGATTGTGTCTCTGGCCTCTCTCGTGATAGGCACACTTGATACAGTGCCAACTAATTGATTTTCGTGCATCTCTGCTGACTGGTGTGCTGCCGACAGCTTATGCCACCACAAATACATTGATTGAAAAGTGATAGAACTCAATGAATGAATAAACAAACTTGAAATGATAATCACAAATTAACATCCTCCCTCTTAGACAATCACCTATTTACATGTTTCTACAAGTTTACTGGAGGAATTAAAGCTGTGAGGATGGGGTGTGAGTCGTTTTCGGGTAGCTCAGTTGGTAGAGCAATTGCCCGCGAAAGGCAAAGGTCCCGAGTTCGAGTCTCGGTCCGGCACACAGTTTTAATCCGCCAGGAAATTTCATATCAGCGCACACTCCACTGTAGAGTGAAAATTTCATTCTTGAAACATCCCCCAGGCTGTGGCTAAGCCATGCCTCCGCAATATCATTTCTTCCAGGAGTGCCAGATCTGCGAGGTTCACAGGAGAGCTTTGTGAAGTTTGGAAGGTAGGAGACGAGGCACTGGCGGAATTAAAGCTCTGAGGACAGGGCGAGTCGTGTTCGGGTAGCTCAATTGGTAGAGCACTTGACCGTGAAAGGCAAAGGTCCCGAGTTCGAGTCTCGGTCTGGCACACAATTTTAATCTGCCAGGAAGTTTCCGTTTCTAAAGATGTTTGGTCAGTATGGAGCCGTTGTAGTTGTAGTAACTGTAGTAGCACCAGGTTCATCCAAAGATTGAAGCAGTAATTCCCACAATAATACACAGGGCAGAAAATAAATGCCACAACTGGAGATCGTCATGCAATTTCTCATACAGTTTCAATACAAAAGTTTATCCAGCAAAATCAGATTGGCTGCAGTTCGAAAACTGTATGAAAACGAGGAGTTGACAACACTGTCACATTGTGCAATGTATCGGAATGTATAGAGAAACGTACATCACACTGCACTACTGTACCAACCATCCTAGGTTACTGAGTAACCTGCTGTGGCACAAAACCCACATCCACCATGGAGCACTGCTTTGAATTCTCACCAGATTCCTTTTTTACTTTTTAGAGGTCTGTTTCCCAATTCTCATGATTTATAAGCACGACATCATTCGTCATGTGAAAACAGCATATCACGCGAGTGGCATCCATTAAACTGCATGCACATGTATACAAATTGTGCCGTGCACAACCATAACTGATGCCGTCATGTTCACGCTTCCCAATGGATTACACAAATGATGAATACACTGATACGCTTTGGCGCTGAGTGCCTCCAATAACAAAGTTGCTACTGCTGTGGCCCGTGTGAATGCTGCACAGTACCCTCAAAGGCTTCATCCTGATAAGAATGTTTTTCATTGCCTTGAGCATTGCTTTCGCAAACCGGTAATCTTCATCCACAGGTAACAGACAGAGGTTGTCTATGGACTGGACACACTCCACAAACAGAGGAAGGGTATCTTTAAACCGTTCAACCATCATTTAGTTGAAGTACCTGTGATACTTCAAAGCAGTTCTGGATATCTCAAAGACTTGTTGTTGCAGTGTTGCATGATGTAGAACTGCATCCATATCATTACAAGTTATCTCAACAACATTGGCCAGACGACCGCATTCAACTAGTGGTTTTGCGCCAAGTGAAAACTAAGGAACGATTTATAAATAGTGTGGTATGGACTGACAAACCTGGCTTCACTTTTGAACATATTTTCAATCTCCTATACTGCCGTTATACTATACAGGAACTTGGGACACTCGAACAATCCTTTCATCCTTAGTCTGATGAACTATGATCACAACCATAGGAGGAAGCATAAACGACCAAAGGTACTACTAGTTAGGGCATAACCACAAATGGAGAGTTAACATACACTCACAAGCGACATCAGCAAGCCCCTGCAAGTCAGCGAATTGACTGGACATGACAGCTTCTATTAGAGCCGACCAACAGGCTACAGCAGGGAAGCTCGCACACTAATGCACGAACAAACCGCCAACGCCACCTTATACTTTAAATCGGATATATGACCTAATGGACACTAAACAACGATGAACCCAACTGTTACAGCCATGCTAATGCTGAGCGAGTAGCCAACACTGGTAACCACCTGCAGCTGCTGCGTAGCACCACTCCACAACGTCACAGGTATCCACCTGCATGATACCCATTACTAACGAAGCCTACCCTTGCATGACCTGTTGCAGGCAGCAAGAGAACTGCTACTGCTGTTACAACCTGACCCAATTATCAAGGTGGTTTTTTCCCTTGGCTTTTGCCTTGGCACTTTTTTCCCCTCTGCCCTTCAAACTACTACCCTTCATTCAACTTTCGATCCAATTTATCTCTAGATGTGCATGTATTAATGGTTCGTCATAACCAGATGTACATAGTGCCCACATTGTGCGATACCTAACTTAGCGCCCGTCTGTGAATGTGGCTTTGAGGTATTCTTTGGCATAAATCTGTGGGAGGAGTGCTTTTGGACCTTTACCTATTTCAAGACAAGTTGAATGCATCCATGTATAATATGTTTGTTTGCAATGAGTAGTTTGATGGGTTAGTAAACTTTGCACTTGGTGTTCGGCGACAGCTACAGTTTCAGCATGACGCTGCACTACTATACTTTGGAATAAATGTGCATATCTATTTAAATAAAGTGTTTCCAGGGAACTGAATTGGTCGTGAAGTTCCAATATCTTGGCCTCCATATTCCCTGGATCTTAACCCGCTAGGTTTTTATTTGTGGCGATACTCAAAGATACAAGTTTATAGTACACCGCCCATGGATGAACCAACGTAAAAGCTCGCATGCGTACTGCATCAGCAGTGGAAGATGCAGGTGTACTGCATAGCTTCCAGTAAAAGTATGATCCAGCACATGGCAAAGTGTTTTTAAATGCAAGGTGAGGACTTAAAGCACCGTCTCTATAGTGAATGTTGCTCATATGTGTAAATACTAGCTCCATGGATATAAGTCTGGGTGTTGAACATACAGGATGGAATTATCCTGCATATCATAATGTGCAATCCAGTGTAGCCCACCAACTGTGTTTTTTGAAGCTCACTGGATACAGATGATGTTGCTGCAGCCACTATAATTTTCTGTTGGCTTTATTTGTGTCATGGACGAAAAATGGTGTCGTTTGTGCCTGTAAGAAGTTCATTTTGTGTCTTGATGTTTACATAAAGGTAATAGTAACAGAAAGAAATAGAGAAGATGCTGTAAACTGGAAGTGTAAACTGGATACATTTTGATGCTTTACCAACAAAATTGACACAAAATCAGCTCGAATATTGGCATGTTAGCATATCCTTCCTCATGCCATTGCCTCGTCTCACTCTGCTAATGGGATAACTCCAGCACAGCACAGGTTTAATGTTACCTATTCTTGTCCATGCTGCACCCAGTTACAGAATCATCAAAGCCTCGATTTTCTAATAACATTTCTATTAAACCCATTGATAGGACTAAATTTTGATAGATACAGTTTTGTCTTGAATTGGGATTAGGAATCACATACCGACTGCTGAGTGTGGTATTTTTTCTTCGTCCTGTATACCTCCAAAAAATCAAACAGTAGGTCCCCCAACTAACAACAACATCAACAAACGATTTTTGTTGCGAAGCTACCCACAATGTAATGTAAGTAATAATTTAAGTTACCAACGAGCTATCAAGCAGTAAATGTTGCCATCATGAAGCATCAGTCTACACCAAAACAGTCGATGTTTGGTATTGTTAATGCGCTTGTGTTTATGTGTGTGTGTGTGTGTGTGTGTGTGTGTGTGGTGCATGTCCCTACGCTTGAAAGTAGATCTTTACGTTCCTGCTCACTGAATGACATGTTTGCAAACTTCTGATTGCTTTTTCATGTTGTGGAAAGAAGATCAACAATGAACAGAACCAGAAAATAGGAAGTACACTCTGGCACATTAAAGACTAGGATTAAACAATCCAGCTTGCTAGACAGAAAACGAGATTGTGTTAGATACGAATAAATAGGAATAACTGTAGATATACCGAAGTCTTGGAAAGGACAGTGGCTGAAAACTCAAAGGCAAATACCTGTGAATTGTGTCACACACACATGGCGAAAGTGATACAGGCTGTTAGGCATCACTAGGATCAGTAGTAACTCTGTTCAGCCAACCAGGAGTGAGATCTGTTGTGCCATGCATCAGCCATCACATCAGTGGGGGATGTAGCCGCAACACACCACAGCTCTGTCAGCATGAGGCCTGGGTGGTGCAACTGCGTGCACGTGTACTGCTGAATCGTGTTAGCTCTGCTGGTATGTGCACAGCTTGCGGACACGAGAAACCCTCCAACACTTTTGTTTAAATTAAGATGTCATTTTTCCTATCACAACCTACCTGTTTAAAAAGCATTAACTTTTTTAATTTAGGGCCTATCATCTCTTGGGTTTCAAATTTAGTGTAGCAGTGAACTGTGACATCAAAGGTACAGTGGAAATTATTTCAACATTCAGAGTGCACAAGGAGCTACCCTGTTTTTAAAAAAAGGGCAAGTGGACTCTACAATGTCATTGAGTTCTAGAGCACAATTGGGCTAATTGGAATTTCCACTATATTTAATTTCCCAATGTTCTCAACTTAAGACCATATTTTAGTCCTAGAGATCTGTCAACCATGTACACTAAAGCTTGTATTTTAAGTATGTCTTCTTGGATTTAATACTTAACTCACATGACATCATTATCCACAAGTTTCACCTTCATGTATTTGAAGAAATAGTGCTGTGGAAAACCTCGAAACTCTGATCACCACGTAGCCTGTCACAAAATTCTTGGGGCCATCTTGGAGTCTCTATGTGAACACAAGTGGTCTGACAAGCAATCCCAGAATCCATCAGGTTGGTCATCTTGGATTCTGACATCATAGAGTTAAGAAAAACCAGTGGTAATGTCAGATTCCATACTTCAAAGAGATGCACTAAGTCCGCAATCTCGGATTTTTGCATTTCCAACCAACTTTCAAATGTTTCATCATTTTATGCACCCGGAAATTAGTATGTCATCAGAAGGGTACGGGGAAGGTAAGTATGACAATAATAATTGATGATGTCACCAGTGAGGTCATCTGAAATTTGACAATGAAGACTGTCCCTGGATATATACCCCACTGCTACTTCCTTGCTGTTTAACATTCAGTTCTATAAACACCTAGAGTGCAAATGATTTTATATTGTTGTTTAAGCATTGTGATGCCACATGTTATCAGTATTCTGGAAAGTCATTACTAATGTTACATATGTGTTTAAAGAAACATGGCAGAAAAAATTTCTCATTTATTATTTTGCGTTCATTCCTATACACACCCTTATGAAATAGTTTCACAATGGGTGGAACAGCATTACATTCTATCTAGGACCACAGTGATTTCACAGATCGGAAAACTGCTTTTAAGGGTATTTTGTTCCACAGCCCATCTGAGCTATCTAAAAATGACTTTGATAACAAGATGAGGATAATGTGAGACACGTATTATTATAACCAGGTGCTAGAACAGTGTGAATACGCCCACAAGAAAAAAAAATTCCGGATTTTTTCCCGGATTTCCTAGTTGAAAATACACTTTCTCCCGGGTGAAAACAAACCTTTTCCGTGTTAAGTGACAGTACATTTTCCTTCGAAACTGTAAAACATACCAATCCTTTGAATTGTTTATGTTTTATACACGGGCGTAGAATTTCCGAGCACTTTAGAAGATGAAACTCAAGGAAAAAAACATGTTTTCGAAAGATCTTTGATATGCAGCAACATGTACACTGCATATTTTCGTATTACGAAAGTATAAATTCGAATTCCACCAAACACCGCATTTTACTTTCCGAACCATTGGAATCGAGATTGCGATGTGCTTTTGTAAGCCAGTCATAGCTCACGTTACGTGATCTCGCCAGCCGATGACAGCTGATATTCAGAGCATAGGACACGTGATGTAGTCAGCCAATAGCAACGTCACTGTTAAACACAAACAGGAAAAGTTAATGGTTCAAATTAATATACATAGTGTTGCTACAAGAAAAGCAAAGTTTTCACATCTAATATTGATATTATTTGCAAGTGTTATACTTTAAGGTAGATCACAAAAATGTCTCAGTAAAATTTTTAATAACGACATAACTGTCTGGTCTCCTGGGCTCGAACATCTTCTAACTGGCTCGTCATCAAAGAGTTCATTTCTAAATGAGAGCCAAACGCTCTGTGAGTTAAGAAATTCATCGTACATTCTCGCACATAGTTCAACTTGCGTAAAGGGAAATTTAAATTGAAATTAACGCATTTCAGACCACCATGCGCAATATTTTCCCCCTACCTGTTAGAATTGTGCTCGTTTCAGCAATTGTCAGAGAGCGCCAGATAACAGGCGTCACCCCGCTTGCGCAGCTACGATGACGCAGTAAGGCCGCATGTTCACACGCGTAAAACGTTAAAAGATCTTAGATGTTGTCATAAAAGAAAATAGGCATCAGATGATGATCCCAGAGAATGTTGTGAATCATACTAAAACGTTCACATTGAAAGTGCATACCTTTAGTGGACATTCGTATGTCCAGATTCCTGATGAAGTAAGGCTCGACCAGATATTAAGCTTTCCAGTGTGATTTTTGGGAAGGAAATTTTCTTGGGGCACCAGTGCTGTATTATCTCATGTTTGGTTCTTCATTATGGCATAATGCCATACATGCTAGAAGATGAAAACGTGCACTTGAAATGCAGCGAACAGTTGAAACTAGCCAACAGTGTGGAATTAAACACTTCGTTTCAAATACATTGACTGCCTCAGCGGAAACGATTAATAAAAACCAAGTTCGTTTAGCAAACCGACAAAAATAACTTCATTGTTCTGTAAGGCGATTAATACTTGACTGTCAGAGAGGTGGAAATAAAATAAAATCTGAAACTAATAACATATTTCAGCCTTCCGTAAATATGTGAATGTATTTTATTCACTTGATAGGTCTCGGCCACGGAAATCCGTTTTGTTTTCATTGGACACGAGAGCAGTAAACGAAGAGGAAACAGCAAAATCACTAAACGTAAGCACGGGTCACGTGGAGACTCCCCACCTGCCCACCACAACTCGGGCTGCTCTGTCTGCGATATTTCCGAACCGGCGCCCCCCCTCCTCCCTCGAGCGTTTGAGGTAGGACGGCAAAAATTAAAAAGAAAATCGACTTTTCAAAAATATGTTCATTTTGTAGCGCACATGTTTCTGAAGAGACTGATAATAAAACAAATATGTTCGCGGCAATGTAAAACATGTTTCTGGGCTTAAGCGTGCCGAAGTGCACTGCCACGCCTCCTCACATAGTTTTCTTCTATCCCACGTCACTGTATTTCGCTCTGTGGAATTGAGACGTTGTAATAGGTGCCATCAAACCTACACAGGATAGTGGAAATTGAAATGTCCTGCGGTGCCTCTCCTGCTCCCAGTCGGCCAGTATGACATCCTGCCCCTCTTTCTTTTTAAAAAGAAAAAGAAAAAAACTCGCAATTAACACTGGATGAGATTATTTGTGATCGGGAGAAGAAGAACTCTTCAGAAAATTTGCACTGTTTATTGCCTATTAGCTAATAACTTCCTGGTTTGTGTGACATAAAATTAAATATGGGATACATAAAACCAGTAAACACAAGAGACAAGCAAGGCAGTACACATTTCTTCAATCCTTAGCTCCAAGCATTTTTTTCCTCTCTGATCTTGCTATAGCTTTACATGGCATGTCTTCCTTTCTGCGAAAGAATCTATTACCTCATCAAAATTCGTCAAACGTTCTGCTGCTTGAAAAATTGAAATGTAGTAGTCTAATACTGCAAAAGCTGTTAATACATATAGTACCCAAGACTGGTGTGGTTTCTCGAACTGATTACGTCTGTTCTGTCATGTCTACTATATAAAACAAAATAGGCCTTTCTAATATTGCAGCAGTTGTAGCACACACCAAATACACGAGACTGTTTTGGCACAAATGGTCATTTTTAGAACACGACATTATAATTCACGAAGTATCAATATCAAATGACTATTTAGCCTAGCACACTCGAAAAGCTTTAAGTTAGGAAATAGTTTTACATTTCATTCATACGCTCGTTTCTCATGCATGAGATCGAAATACGAAATTTTTATATAAACTTTGAATCGTCATATTCTTCCATAATTTGTGCTATGTCGCCGTTTCTTTTTCCTCCTAACAAGTTTGTTCTAACAGACAATCTTGTCATCACTAACTTTGGAACTACACTACTGGGCATTAAAATTGCTACACCACGAAGATGACGTGCTACAGACGCAAGATTTAAGCGACAGGAAGAAGATGCTGTGATATGCAAATGATTAGCTTTTCAGAGCATTCAGACAAGACCGGCGCCGGTGGCGACAACGTCCTGACATGAGCAAAGTTGCCAACCGGTTTCTCATACACAAACAGCAGTCAACCGGCGCTGCCTGGTGAAACGTTGTTGTGATGCCTCGTGCTAGGAGGAGAAATGCGTACCATCACGTTTCCGACTTTGATAAAGTCGTGATTGCGGTTCATCGTATCGCGACATTGCTGTTCGCGCTGGTCGAGATCCAATGACTGTTACCTGAATATGGAATCGATGGGTTCAGGAGGGTAATACGGAACGCCGTGCTGGATCCCAACGGCCTCGTATCACTAGCAGTCGAGATGACAGTCATCTTATCCGCATGGCTGTAACGGATCGCGCAGCCACGTCTCGATCCCTGAGTCAAAAGATGGGGACGTTTGTAAGACAACAACCATCTGCACGAAGTTCGACGACAGTTGCAGCAGCATGGACTATCAGCTCGGCGACCATGGCTGCGGTTACCCCTGACGCTGGATCACAGACAGGAGCACCTGCGATGGTGTACTCAACGACGAACCTGGGTGCACGAATGGCAAAATGTCATTTTTTCGGATGAACCCAGGTTCTGTTTACAGCATCATGATGGTCTCATCCGTGTTTGGCGACATCGCGGTGAACGCACGTTGGAAGCGTGTATTCGTCATCGCCATACTGGCGTTTCACCCGTCGTGATGGTATCGGGTGCCATTGGTTACACGTCTCGGTCACCTCTTGTTCGCATTGACGACACTTTGAACAGTGGACGTTACATTTCAGATGTGTTACGACCCGTGGCTCTACCCCTCATTCGATCCCTGCGAAACCCTACATTTGAGCAGGATAATGCACGACCGCATGTTGCAGCTCCTGTACGGGCCTTTCTGGATGCAGAATATGTTCGACTGATACCCTGGCCAGCACATTCTCACCAATTAAACACGTCTGGTCAATGGTGGTCGAGCAACTGGCCCGTCACAATACGCCAGTCACTACTCTTGGTGAACTGTGGTATCGTGTTGAAGCTGCATGGGCAGCTGTACCTGTACACGGCATCCAAGCTCTGTTTGCCTCAATGCCTAGGCGGATTAAGGCCGTTATTACGGCCAGAGGTGGTTGTTCTGGGAACTGATTTCTCAGGATCTATGCACCCAAATTGCGCGAAAATGTAATCATATGTCAGTTCTAGTATAATATATTTGTCCAATGAATACCCGTTTATCATCTGCATTCCTTCTTGGTGTAGCAATCTTAATGGCCAGTAATATAATTCTGCCATTTTCAAAACTTATTCGCCGGTTAAATTCAAAACTCTGCCAGAATCACCAGTTTAGTTACACCGCGATTATTCTCCGTTTGCGTTGTTACATGTTTGCACAACGCGTTTTTCGCGCTACTTCCAGAATAGAACTTAAGCGGCTGCTAGCCGGAGACTGTACAACAGGTTTTTTTACTAGTGTAGCAATCTGGCCAAAAATTTTCTGACAAAATTTCATTTTCTTGGATACACGGAGAAGATAACACGTAATCTTTCTTGCTTGTTGGTCGTTTATTTCCACTCTGGTAGTCTGAACCTATGGATTTCGCCAATAATTATAACAACGCTGTTCATTCGCAAACCGAATCAACCACATAATCACACAGCGACTGGCATCATCCGTACGGCTTTGCTCAGCTCGTATAGCCCCGCCCCCTTTTGTCTGCAGGAAGTTTATTTCTGGATGCGACGAGGATTCCCCTGACAGACACATCACGTACACTATGCACGCATTCAAAAATCAGTTTACGATTCTTTCAGAAATCAACTTAGGATGTGTTCAAAAATGTTCTAAAACCAGCAGGAGGTCAGATACCTCGCCCCCCCCCCCCCTCTCCTAGATTCTGGGCCTGCTGCGCATGCGTGAATCTGGCAGCTTGGGCGCACCAGCAGAGTTTTTCGCGGTGATCCAGCTGCTTGCTGCGATTGCTTACACAGCCAGCAGCCACCTCTCTGTAGCCAGAAGCGGGAGGAGGTGGTACTGCTCAAACGAGACTGAACTGCGCATGCGCAGAAGCCCGCTAGTAACTGCTAAAAGGAATCTAATGTAAACAGTTGTGACGTCGCGCTTATCGGAGGCAATTTGTTGTTCTGAAGCATTGCACAGTCTTTCTAAAGCCTTTGGCACGTTTTGCTGTTGGCAGACGCTTGAATGAGCCCTGCGTTTTGTTACAGTATATGGCAAATTTCCTTTACGATTTAAGTTTTATTTTCGTTTTTTTCTCTCGTTCATTTATTATTGCTGCAGTATTATTCTACAGTAGCGGGATACAGTAATATCCTTTGTCAAGAGTATCGATCCTTACCAGTCAAAATTACAACAATTTAACTGAAAACTAAAACAATGAAAAATTCCCGGAAATCTAAAAAATTTCCTGGTTTTCCCGGTTTTCTCCCGGATCTACCGGTTCGTATACTCCCTGTAGAAGAAAATCAACCACTACTAGTCGCAAGCGACTGCTTGCAGCGCAACCAAGCTTTCCCACCGTAAGCACTTGCATTCGGAGTCAGCAGGTCACAATGACAAATATCACTTCTTGGTATGTAGCTTCTCCCACTTAGTCATTAGCATTTGCACTGCATGAAATGTATGTACGATGTCGTGAATATGAGGAAAATATATGTAAGAAATTATCAGTGTTGTTTGATGTTGAATTCAATGAAGATCCACCGTACAATTTTTCTTGTTTACGCCACTTCAGGCTACATGTTATAAGTATTGTGGTACTGTGTTCATTGGAAAATCACATACATATTTCTCATTTTTTTGATATGTGCTTTGTTATCACCACCCATACGAAAATCGTAAGAAATTTTGGTCTTATGCCAAAGCGGTAGGTGGATCAAAACAAAATGTCCAGGCACTCTGTGACCAAAATGGTACTCAAACAGAGGATGACAGACTAAAAGCCGAAATACTAAATGTCTTTTTCCAAAGCTGTTTCACAGAGGAAGACTGCACTGTAGTTCCTTCTCTAGATTGTCGCACAGATGACAAAATGGTAGATATCGAAATAGATGACATAGCGATAGAAGAAAATTAAAATCGCTCAAAAGAGGAAAGGCCGCTGGACCTGATGGGATACCAGTTCGATTTTACACAGAGTACGCGAAGGAACTTGCCCCCTTCTTGCAGCGGTGTACCGTAGGTCTCTAGAAGAGCGTAGCGTCTCAAAGGATTGGAAAAGGACACAGGTCATCCCCGTTTTCAAGAAGGGACGTCGCACAGATGTGCAGAACTATAGACCTATATCTCTAACGTCGATCAGTTGTAGAATTTTGGAACTTATGTTCGAGTATAAGGACTTTCCTGGTGACTATAAATCTACTCTGTAGGAATCAACATGGATTTCAAAAAAGACGATCGTGTGAAACCCAGCTCGCGCTATTCGTCCACGAGACTCAGAGGGCCATAGGCACGGGCTCCCAGGTAGATGCCGTGTTTCTTGGCTTCCGAAAGGCGTTCGATACAGTTCCCCACAGTCGTTTAATGAACAAAGTAAGAGCATATGGACTATCAGACCAATTGTGTGATTGGATTGAAGAGTTCCTAGATAACAGAACGCACCATGTCATTCTCAATGGAGAGAAGTCTTCCGAAGTAAGAGTGATTTCAGGTGTGCCGCAGGGGAGTGTCATAGGACAGTTGCTATTCACAATATACATAAATGACCTTGTGGATGACATCGAAAGTTCACTGAGTCTTTTTGCGGATGATGCTGTGGTATATCGAGTGATTGTAACAATGGAAAATTGTACTGAAATGCAGGAGGATCTGCAGCGAATTGACGTATGGTGCAGGGAATGGCAACTGAATCTCAATGTAGACAGTTGTAATGTGCTGCGAATACATAGAAAGAAAGATCCTTTATCATTTAGCTACACTATAGCAGGTCGGCAAGTGAAAGCAGTTAATTCCATAAATTATCTGGGAATAGGCATTAGGAGTGATTTAAAATGGAATGATCATATAAAGTTGATCGTCGGTAAAGCAGATGCCAGACTGAGATTCATTGGAAGAATCCTAAGGAAATGCAATCCGAAAACAAAGGAAATACGTTACAGTACACTTGTTCGCCCACTGCTTGAATACTGCTCACCAGTGTGGGATCCGTACCAGACAGGGTTGATAGAAGAGATAGAAGATCCAACGGAGTGCAGCGCGCTTCGTTACAGAATCATTTGTTAATCGCGAAAGCGTTACGGAGATGATAGATAAAACTCCAGTGGAAATCTCTGCAGGAGAGACGCTCAGTAGCTCGGTACGGGCTTTTGTTGAAGTTTCGAGATCATACCTTCACCGATGAGTCAAGCAGTATATTGCTCCCTCCTACGTATATTTCGCGAAGAGACCATGAAGATAAAATCAGAGAGATTAGAGCCCACACAGAGGCATACCGTCAATCTTTCTTTCCACGAACAATACGAGACTGGAATAGAAGGGAGAACCGATACAGGTACTGAAAGTATCCTCCACCACACACCGTCAGGTGGCTAGCGGAGTATGGATGTAGATGTAGATAAGACTACATGTAATGTAGAGGTGGTAGCATTACATTCCTTCATGGAGGTCAGTGTCTCAACAAATTGGAAATTGCTTGAAAGGTCACGATGCCCTATGACGGACCTGCTGATTTCCAAAAATGGCTATTTCAAAAGGCGAGAAGAATCTGAAACGATAACACAAATTATTGCAACCATGCAACAGGTCAACCACTGTTACCATTCGGGTGACTGGGAAGTGACCCATTCTCAATCAGGCGCGGGCAGATTTCTCTTGTTGTCTGAAGAAATGTCGATACTTGGGTCATCATCATCATCATCATCATCATCCTCATTTACGACTGATTATGCCTTTCAGCGTTCAGTGTGGAGCATAGTCCCCCTTATAAAATTCCTCCATGATCCACCATTCAGTGCAAACATTGGTGCCTCTTCTGTTGTTAAGCCTATTACTTTAAAATCGTTCTTAACCGAATCCAGGTACCTTCTCCTACCCTCTACTGCTGAACCCATGAGTCTCTTGGGTAACCTTGCTTCTCCCATGACCCCACCATCTAAGCCTGTTCGCCCTGACTGCTACATCTATAGAGTTCATTCCCACTTTTTCTTTGATTTCCTCATTGTGCACACCCTCCTGCCATTGTTCCCATCTACTAGTACCTGCAATCATCCTAGCTACTTTCATATCCGTAACCTCAACCTTATTGATAAGGCAACCTGAATCCACCCAGCTTTCGTTCCCATACAACAAAGTTGGTCGAAAGATTATATGGTGCACAGATAACTTAGTCTTGGTACTGACTTCCTTCTTGCAGAAGAGACTAGATCGTAGCTGAGAGCTCACTGCATTAGCTGTGCTACACCTCGCTTCCAGTTCTTTCACTATGTTGCCATCCTGTGAGAATATGTATCCTAAGTACTTGAAACCGTCCACATGTTCTAACTTTGTTCCTCCTATTTGGCACTCAATCCGTTTATACCTCTTTCCCACTGACATTACTTTTGTTTTGGAGATGCTAATCTTCATACCATAGTCCTTACATTTCTGATCTAGCTCTGAAATATTACTTTGCACACTTTCAATAGAATCTGCCATCACAACTAAGTCATCCGCATATGCAAGACTGCTTATTTTGTGTTCACATATCTTAATCTCACCCAGCCAGTCTATTGTTTTCAACATATGATCCATAAATAATATGAACAACACTGGAGACAGGTTGCAGCCTTGTCTTACCCCTGAAACTACTTTGAACCATGAACTCAATTTACCATCAACTCTAACTGCTGCCTGACTATCTATGTAAAGACCTTTAATTGCTTGCAAAAGTTTGCCTCCTATTCCATAATCACGTAGAACAGACAATAACTTCCTCCTAGGAACCCGGTCATATGCCTTTTCTAGGTCTATAAAACATAGATACAATTCCCTGTTCCACTCGTAACACTTCTCCATTATTTGCCGTAAGCTAAAGATCTGGTCCTGACACCCTCTAAGAGGCCTAAACCCACACTGATTTTCATCCAATTGGTCCTCAACTAAGACTCGCACTTTCCTTTCAACAATGCCTGAGAAGATTTTACCCACAACGCTGATCAGAGATATACCTCTGTAGTTGTTACAATCTTTTCTGTTTCCATGTTTAAAGATTGGTGTGATTACTGCTTTCGTCCAGTCTGATAGAACCTGTCCCGACTCCCACGCCATTTCAATTATCCTGTGTAGCCATTTAAGACCTGACATTCCACTGTATTTGATGAGTTCCGACTTAATTTCATCCACCCCAGCCGCTTTATTGCATTGCAATCTACTGACCTTTTTCTCCACTTCCTCAAATGTGATCCTATTTCCATCATCATTCCTGTCCCATTGTACATCGAAATCTGAAACATTACTGATCGTATTTTCACCTACATTGAGCAACTCTTCAAAATATTCCCTCCATCTGCCCAAGGCATCAACAGGATTCACCAGCCGTTTTCCTGACCTGTCCAAAATACTTAGCTTGACCCATAGTCTCCAACCTGTTTCCAAAGTCTTCCCAAGATTTCTTCTTGGATTCTGTAATTATCTGTTTGTTTCTTTCTTCAACATAACTTTCTCTGTCTACCTGAGTTTTAGTATGTAGCCATTTTTGATGCGCCTTCTTTTTCCTTTTACAGGCTGCCTTGACTGTATCATTCCACCAAGCTGTTTGCTTCATCCTACTTTTACACACTACTGTTCCAAGACATTCTTTAGCCACTTCTAGTACTGTGTCCCTGTACCTTGTCCATTCCTTTTCCAATGACTGCAATTGACTACATTCAACTAACTGGTACCTTTCTGAGATCGCTGTTATGTACTTGTGCCTGATTTCCTTATCCTGAAGTTTCTCCACTCTTATCCTCCTACATATGGACCTGACCTCCTGCACTTTCGGCCTCACACTCCCAATTTCACTGCAGATTAAATAATGATCAGTATCATCAAAGAACCCCCTGAATACACGTGTGTCCCTCACAGCCTTCCTGAATTCCTGATCTGTTATTATATAGTCAATGACAGATCTGGTTCCCCTGCCTTCCCAAGTATACTGGTGAATGTTCTTATGTTAAAAAAAGGAGTTTGTGATTACTAAGCCCATACTGGCACAGAAATCCAAGAGTTGTTTCCCGTTCCTGTTGGCCTCCATATCCTCTCCAAATTTACCCATAACCTTTTCATACCCTTCTGTTCGATTTCCAATCCTGGCGTTAAAATCACCCATGAGCAGAACACTGTCCTTGTCCTTTACTCTAACAACTACATCACTGAGTGCCTCATAAAAACTATCCATCTTATCTTGATCTGTCCCTTCACAATGCGAATATACTGACACAATCCTAATTTTCTTGCTAGACACTGTCAAATCTATCCACATCAGTCGTTCGTTTACATACCTTATTGCAACTACACTGGGTTCCATTTCTTTCCTGATGAGAAGCCCTACACCCCATTGTGCTATTCCTGCTTTGACTCCTGACAGGTAGACCTTGTATTCTCTCACTTCCTCTTCTTTCTCACCCCTTACCCGAATGTCACTAACAGTTAAAACGTCCAATCCCATCTTACTTGCAGACTCTGCCAGCTCTACCTTCTTCCCAGAGTAGCCCCCATTGATATTAATAGCTCCCCATCTGGTTACCATTCGTTTGCCGAGTCGTATCTTAGGAGTCCCTGGTTTGTCATTTAGAAGTGGGACTCCGTCACCTCCAAAGGTCCGAGGCATTTTGCGCTGATTGTTGCCAGAATCATATTTATAGTACCAGGGAAGCAGGTTGCTAGCCTTACTTGCCCCGGGTCCCATTGGGTTTTACACCTAACGGCTGAGGGACTAACCGGTGGATTTGGTAGTCTTTGGCGTCTGAGCACAAAGGTGGCCACGACTGGGAATATGTCCGTAATGCCCAGCCTTATTCCAAAGTAACTGGTATCCCGACTGTGAGGACCACTTACTTGGCCACTCATACGTTGCCCGTGGTTCATGAACTAGGACATGATACCAGGAACCCACAACATGAACCAGTGGACACTTGGGTAAAAAAAAAAAAAATGTTGTTTTGACTAAATGAGAGGCTACTGATTATGGCAATCAATCACCAACATCAACTACTTAACTATATCTTAGGAGAACGATTTAAGATGGGAATGACCATGATCAAGGCTCAGAATGGTGTAAAGTATAATAAAAACGCTGACTCTTAAGAATTCACAAGCATTTTAATCCATTTTTACTCTCCAACGTCTTATGGCACAATGTAGTTGCTGTCATTGTGCTCTCACAAAGTGTGTTTTCAGGCAGTTCTCAGTTGCGCTGTGTACGAAAATAAATGCTTTTCTAGTCTGTACATTGTTGCCAATATTTACAGAAGCATATCACAAGGGTATTGATGTTCTATCACATGAAGAACTAAGTGTTTTCTCAGGGTGCTACTAGATGAGAATTTCTTTTGACATATGCAGGAATTGTACGGTTCAGTACGAGTGTGCAGGGTCCAGTATTCCCCCCAGGTTGCTGATACCCTGTATTTATTACGACGCACAACACAGCTGCAAGGGCGTTCACCAGGGCGAAACCACAAATGCTGCTTCAAATGATTGTTTTCCACGAGTGTCTTCTCGCAAACACCACAAATCTAAGCACGTCCGAAAGCGTGCAACAGCGAATGCTGCTTCAGATAACTAAGTTGTGTGAATGTCTTGCTGCAGGCAGCACACCTGTACGGGCGTTCGCCTGTGTGCAACTGCGCATGCCGCTTCAGGGATATTTTATATTTGAACGTCTTGTTGCAAAGACCACAGATGTGGGGACCTACATCAGTGTGCACCCGCAAATGTTGCTTCAGTTGATTACGTTGGATGAATCTCTTGCCGCAAACGGCGCAGCTGTACGGCCGTTCACCAGTGTGCAAGAGCGCGTGCCGCTTCAGTGTGCCGCGTTCCGAGAACCTCCTGCCGCAGACGCCACAGCTGTACGGGCGTTCACCAGTGTGCACAAGGAAATGCCTCTTCAGATCACTCTTCCTTGCGAATTTCTTGCGACACACACAGCACGAATGATAGTCACATCTGATCATGCATGTGTGACCCTTCAGGTCCCTCAAATTTGCAAACATCTTTTTACAAATGTCACAACAATGCACCAGACAACTTGTAGCACTTTTATTCCCGCAGGAGACTTTCTCTTTGGTGGTGTATTGCATCTTGTAGCCTGTTCCTGCAGCCTGTGAAACGTTGGTAACCAAATTCCCTGCAGCCTGTGAAACGTTGGTAACCAAATTCCAGATGCCATCAAGACTCTTGGCGTCCTCGATGCCAACAGGGCTGGTGCTGCATAAAAATGGAGAAAACTGTGTCAGAAAGTATTGTCATAACAGTGCAAATCTAGAAATAAAAAATTATATTACCATATGGGAGGTCATCTTATGTCTCAAACGTTCCCCACAAATGCACATTGTATAGCATAGTCTGCAAACTAGATCACACATTAGGAATACACAGTATTAAATTAACAGAATATTGTATGGCGTTCTGAAGTGGCAAGAGAGATCTGAGTCCATATGTACCCGAAATTTAGGGAGAAAGAGGCTTAAAATTTGTCACACGGTACTTCACTGCAGCCAGGTATAAAGAAATTCATTGACAGTGGGATTACTGAAAAGTGAAAACACAGGATGCCACAAACCATAAACATTCCTTCAGCAGACACACGAAATTAACTGATGGGGGCCATGGAGCTCTAATGTATAGCATGTGAACTTGTACATCAAAGTCTATATTCCACAACTCACCTATGGTGTGTCGCAAATATGTAACTTTATATATTCCTTTTGTTGTACATCATAGATATATTGGGGCATGTCAAAACTTTTTTCTTAATTAGCCACACAACTAGAATTCACCAGTGACATAAAAAACTATTAAACATTGTTTAAACTACCATAAACGATGCCAGCTTGGTTGTGGAGCAGTAGATATACGTTTCACAAAGTAACGGACCGTGGAACACGCGTTCCACTATGAGAAGCCTACTTATACCGCGACAGACCTGGAATAAATTACTTAAACGACAGTGGGTGGTTACAGGAGGGCAACCTGGGAAATGGTTCGGTGCTGAGATTTTGAGTTGTCATGGGTCGTTTATTAGTGACACCTTCCCACACACTAGAGACGATAGATAGTGTGGTGTAAATCCAGGGTTGCATAAAGCACCACTGTGTGGTTTCAGCAATGAGTCTTACTTCTGCCTGCGCCGACCAGGTCGACTCCAATGTGTTTGTAGATGATTGGTGAGCAGCCATAGAGAGCGGTGGCTTTCAAGATGCATACCTCTCCAATTCATGGAATCGTGATTTCGGAAACTATGGGATATGCGGGATACAACGAAAGAAGTGGTTTGATAGTTGTTAGACAAAGGCTTAATACTACCCAATATGTGCCAAGAATAGTCCAGCCATCATGCCCAGAGAACCAGCAGCAGGCACACCTCCCGATGGCGATGATGGACATGACTTCAGGATGAATTAGTCATTTAACACCCCTCACGTCATTTAACAGTTTCGCATTCTCGATACATATCAGACTGGAGCTTTATTGTGTTACACCTTCTATTTTCGACAGTGTCTTTGAAAAAATCTGTAAGTAGTCTACAGTTCACAGAAAAGGTCCAACTGGACATGAATTGAATGATGTTAATTGATGTGAAATGTTTGATTATGACTATAAAATAAGCAGTTTCATCTTGGCAATTACATTCAGGGAGAGAGTATGTAAATGGAAAGTTTAGTTTGCTTGAATTGAAAACTCACACAATTTCGATTCTAATAATGAATTGAGGGAGCCAGTTGCCTTAAAACGTAGAGGTAAAGAAACAGATCAGAATATAACTGGAGAGAAAAATACCACAGGATGTCCTAACTAAACAGAAACACAAACATCAGTTGAAGCGAAATGTGGCACAGAAAACCCAAAAGTGCTCCTTACCAATTTATACCCGAGGGAAAATTTGAGAACATATATTGGTAAATGAATCATTGAGTTTTGCTATGTTCTGTGTTACGTCAGGATTCACATTGTATTATGCTAACTTTAGTGTGTTGAGATGGGAATCTATTGATCTATGTCATGTTTATATTTCGGTGCATATTACATGTTTATTGCTGAAATATTATTGCACCATTAACAAAGCCATTTTTAGGACAGACACTTTGTGATTTATGAACTAGGAACTAGGCTGTGTATTCCTTCTTTACACCTTTATCTCTTCTGGGCAACATCATTGCCCTACATTTAATGTCTAGCTGTCTCAGTTACCTTTTGCGTACAGTGCAATCTCTTGTGGGTGCATTACTGAAAACCCAGCAGTTTGCCTACGTAAGATGTGTTTAAATTTTTACTCTTATAACTTTTTATTTTATTAACATATGATCTTAGATTATTACCCATACTATATCTCAAGTTTCTACAGACACCAAGAAGAGGTCACACTATAAGTACAGGGTGTTCCACAAATGTTGTAATAAACTTTGAGGAGTTGTAGAGTGTGTCTCGAGGAACTAATCGAGATTAGGCACCCACGTTCAGAAATGTCATCCAAAGATGCTACGGAGCTGGTGCCTGCTAGCAGGCTACCCATTCGCAGCATCCGTGACTTTGTACACTGACGGACCATAGGCGCCATGTCTTGCAATGCTGTTTCTTATTCAGTGATCGCAACTGATTGCCACGATGTCCAATGGAGAAGATAATGCTAGTAGCTGCGTAGAAAGGCCTTATTTCCTGTAAATGCTATTCTCAGTTGTCCCAGCCAATGACGGTTTCAGACACGGGTACTATCTGCACTTTATTTTTCTCCTGAACCCTCTAAAATATCCAATTTTTTTGGTATGCAGGAGAAAAATACTCTGCAGATGGAAATGTGTGTCCGAAACCGACACACACCGAGGCAACTGTGCACACATTCATAGGAGTCTGAGCAGCAGCCAGCTTCACCTTCTCCGCTGGCGATGCTGCCAGTCAGTCGTGATCACTGGATAACGAAAAGTGTTGCGAGATGTTACATCTGTGCCGGCCGGGATGGCCGAACGGTTCTAGGCGCTACAGTCTGGAACCGCGCGACCGCTACGGTCGCACGTTCGAATCCTGCCTCGGGCATAAATGTGTGTGATGTCCTTAGGTTAGTTGGTTTAAGTAGTTTTTAAGTTCTGTGGGACTGATGACCTCAGCAGTTAAGTCCCATAGTGCTCAGAGCCATTTGAACTATTTGTTACACCTGTGGTGCGGCAGCGTAGAAAGTCACATTTCCTGTCGATGGGGTGATCTAGCGGCAGTTACTGGCGCCTAAAATTTCGATGTTCCGTAGCGTGTTTGGATGATATTTCTGGACACAAGTTCCTATTTTCAATTTGTTCCTCAGTGCACCCTCTACGACACCTCGACGTTTGTCACGTTGCGTGTTATGTGCTTAGGTAGAAGGAACCTCCAAGCAATGCAGAACTCTTATTACTTTAGATCAGGTATTCATTTTCTTTCATAGCTCATTCAGATACAGTGAGCTAAAATGATCTTCTCAATGTCCTGTTACAGTCGCTGGAATGGTAAAAATACGATTTTGAATCGTAGGTTAC
This sequence comes from Schistocerca cancellata, assembly GCF_023864275.1. NCBI lineage: Eukaryota > Metazoa > Arthropoda > Insecta > Orthoptera > Acrididae > Schistocerca > Schistocerca cancellata. The sequence continues at coordinate 214,660,153 of NC_064635.1, forward strand.
AGGTATCATTCGTACCAAAGTGTGACACAATTTGGAGCCACATTTTGATTTAACAGCAACAAAAATATATTTTTCGTTTTGTTGAATGAGTGCCTGAAGAGTACACACTAACTGCATGTGGCTGTTGTCTCTACCCCTTACTGACATTTCCGTACGGTGTACCATTATTCGTCATATGTTTAAACTCCCAACAATAAACAGAGTGCACCTTTGGCACTTGCTTCCACCTGTCCTGGGACACGGCAAGCTTATCCAGACGACTGTCACAATGGCTCAGCTTCAATTTCAGTTTTAATGGAAGACAGGACCTCAAAATATATTTCTACGAGGACTGGTTTTGCAGCAGACAGGACCCATAGTGCAGCATACTACTTGAGGCTGATTTGATATCTCTGTTACATGACTCTCAGTAGTACAACCAACAAACCCACTTAGAGCAGCTTTTTATTTACTTCACAGCAGTCAGATCGATTTCCACCTAACCAAAAACTGGGCAATTACTGTGATTATCTTACTTTCAATTAATCTCACTGATGATGTTTAATTTAGAAACACTTACACTATGCAGGTAGGATCTCTTTACACACTGAAGCTACAATTCCTATTTTAGGATATTACGTTACACTATGTGATCAAAAGTATCCGGACATTCCCGAAAACATACGTTTTTCCTGTTAGCTGCATCGTGCTGCCACCTACTGCCAGGTACCCCATATCAGCGACCTCAGTAGTCATTAGACATCGCGAGAGAGCAGAATTGGACGCTCTGCGGAACTCAAGGGCTTCGAACGTGGTCAGGTGACTGGGTGTCACTTGTGTCATACGTCTGTACGCGAAATTTCCACACTCCTCAACATCCCTAGGTCCACTGTTTCCGATGTGACAGTGAAGTGGAAACGTGAAGGGACACGTACAGCACAAAAGCGTACAGGCCTCGTCTGTTGAATGACAGAGACCGCCGACAGTTGAAGAGGGTCGTGATGTTTAATAAACAGACATCTATCCACACCATCACACAGGAATTCCAAACTGCATCAGGGCCCACTGCAAGTACTGTGGCAGTAAGGCGGGAGGTGAGAAAATTTAGATTTCATGGTCGACCGGCTGCCATAAGCCACACATCGGGCAGGTAAATGCCAAACAACGCCTCGCTGGGTATAAGGAGCGTAAATATTGGACGATTGAACAGTGGAAAAACGCTTTGTGGAGTGACGAATCACGGTACACAATGTGGCGATCCGATAGCAAGGTGTGGGTATTTCGAATGCCCGGTGAACGTCATCTGCTAGCGTGTGTACTGGCAACAGTAAAATTCGGAGGCGGTGTTATGGTGTGGTCGTGTTTTTCATGGAGGGGGCTTGCATGGGTTGTTTTGCGTGGCACTATCACAGCACAGGCAGGACTATTTTAAGCACCTTTTAAGCACTGTTGCATCTTTCAACACGATCGAGCACCTGTTCATAATGCACGGCCTGTAGCGGAGTGGTTACACGACAATAAAATCCCTGTAACGGACTGGCCTTCACAGAGTCCCGACATCAATCTTACAGAACACCTTTGGGATGTTTCGGAACGCCGACTTCGTGCCAGGCCTCACCGACCGACATCGATACCTCTCCTCAGTGCAGCACTCCCTGAAGAATGGGCTGCCATTCCCCTAGAAACCTTCCAGCACCTGATCGAACGTATGCAGGCGAGAGTGGAAGCTGTCATCAAGGCTAATGGTGGGCCAACACCATACTGAATTCCAGCATTACCGACGGAGGGCGCGACGAACTTGTAAGTCATTTTCAGCCAGGTGTGTGGATACTTTCGATGACGTAGTGTAGCTAGAAACCTCAAATGAAATCTGTTAATTTCATTATGCTGACTGCAATTTTGTGACTGGAAGTTATATTTTGTCGAAATAATATCCACTGGCAGACCATCGTAATACACACAAAAATAGTGTAAATTTACACTTGAGGACAATGTTCACTGTGTTGTAGGAGATAACAAGCGTAAACATTGTGTCACAGTTGTAATACGCACAGAAGACATTATTATGGCACAACATTCGCCGTTGTATGAGCCATGTTTACACCATAATCTTATTTTTTCAGACACATAATTACAACGTGCAAGTGGAAAAGCGGATACTGAGTAACTTTTGCAATAAGCACGATTGTCTGCACTACAAGTAAATGGTGACGGCGTCCTGAGGAGATACACGGTGCGGAAATACACTGCATTAAGTGAGAACTATGGTCTGAATAAAGATAGTTCTGTCAAAATATTTAGTGTGCACAAATGAAAATCGTAAATGACGACATAGTAAGAATTACGTTTTCACAGGAACTGTCCAGCTACACAATTCTAAAATTAAAAAATATTTCATGATGCACTTATCATGTCATTGGAAAAGGAATAGACAAGGTACAGGGACACAGTACTAGAAGTGGCTAAAGAATGTCTTGGAACAGTAGTCTGTAAAAGTAGGATGAAGCAAACAGCTTGGTGGAATGATACAGTCAAGGCAGCCTGTAAAAGGAAAAAGAAGGCGTATCAAAAATGGCTACATACTAGAACTCAGGTAGACAGAGAAAGTTATGTTGAAGAAAGAAACAAAGCCAAACAGATAACTGCAGCATCCAAGAAGAAATCGTGGGAAGACTTTGGAAACAGGTTGGAGACTATGGGTCAAGCTGCTGGAAAACCATTCTGGAGTGTAATTAGCAGTCTTCGAAAGGGAGGTAAGAAGGAAATGACAAGTATTTTGGACAGGTCAGGAAAACTGCTGGTGGATCCTGTGGATGCCTTGGGCAGATGGAGGGAATATTTTGAAGAGTTGCTCAATGTAGGTGAAAATACGATCAGTAATGTTTCAGATTTCGATGTACAATGGGACAGGAATGATGATGGAAATAGGATCACATTTGAGGAAGTGGAGAAAATGGTCAGTAGATTGCAGTGCAATAAAGCGGCTGGGGTGGATGAAATTAAGTCGGAACTCATCAAATACAGTGGAATGTCAGGTCTTAAATGGCTACACAGGATAATTGAAATGGCGTGGGAGTCGGGACAGGTTCCATCAGACTGGACAAAAGCAGTAATCACACCAATCCTTAAACATGGAAACAGAAAAGATTGTAACAACTACAGAGGTATCTCTTTAATCAGCGTTGTGGGTAAAATCTTCTCAGGTACTGTTGAAAAGAAAGTGCGAGTCTTAGTTGAGGACCAATTGGATGAAAATCAGTGTGGGTTTAGGCCTCTTAGAGGTTGTCAGGACCAGATCTTTAGCTTACGGCAAATAATGGAGAAGTGTTACGAGTGGAACAGGGAATTGTATCTATGCTTTATAGATCTAGAAAAGGCATATGACCGGGTTCCTAGGAGGAAGTTATTGTCTGTTCTACAAGATTATGGAATAGGAGGCAAACTTTTGCAAGCAATTAAAGGTCTTTCCATGGATAGTCAGGCAGCAGCTAGAGTTGACGGTACACTGAGTTCATGGTTCAGAGTAGTTTCAGGGGTAAGACAAGGCTGCAACCTGTCTCCAGTGTTGTTCATATTATTTATGGATCATATGTTGAAAACAATACACTGGCTGGGTGAGATCAAGATATGTGAACACAAAATAAGCAGTCTTGCATATGCGGATGACTTAGTTGTGATGGCAGATTCGATTGAAAGTTTGCAAAGTAATATTTCAGAGCTAGATCAGAAATGTAAGGACTATGGTATGAAGATTAGCATCTCCAAAACGAAAGTAATGTCAGTGGGAAAGAAATATAAACGGATTGAGTGCCAAATAGGAGGAACAGAGTTAGAACAGGTGGACGGTTTCAAGTACTTAGGATACATATTCTCACAGGATGGCAACATAGTGAAAGAACTGGAAGCGAGGTGTAGCAAAGCTAATGCAGTGAGCGCTCAGCTACGATCTAGTCTCTTCTGCAAGAAGGAAGTCAGTACCAAGACTAAGTCTTTCGACCAACTTTGTTGTATGGGAGCGAGAGCTGGGTGGATTCAGGTTACCTTATCAACCTTGAGGTTACGGATATGAAAGTAGGTAGGATGATTGCAGGTACTAGTAGATGGGAACAATGGCAGGAGGGTGTCCACAATGAGGAAATCAAAGAAAAACTGGGAATGAACTCTATAGATGTAGCATTCAGGGCAAACAGGCTTAGATGGTGGGGTCATGTTACACGCATGGGAGAAGCAAGGTTACTCAAGAGACTCATGGATTCAGCAGTAGAGGGTAGGAGGTGTCGGGGCAGACCGAGGAGAAGGTACCTGGATTCGGTTAAGAATGATTTTGAAGTAATGGGTTTAACATCAGAAGAGGCGCCAATGTTAGCACTTAATAGGGGACCATGGAGGAACTGTATAAGGGGGGCTATGCTCCAGACTGAACGCTGAAAGGCATAATCAGTCTTAAATGATGATGATGATGATGATGATGATGATGATGATGATGATGACTTATCATGTACTCGACTGAGTACATGATAAGCCCCAGGCTGTAGCTAAGCCATGCCTCCGCAGTATCCTTTCTTTCAGGAGTGCTAGTTCTGCAAGGTTCGCAGAAGAGCTTCTGTAAAGTTGGGAAGGTAGGAGACGAGGTACTGGCAGAAGTACAGCTGTGAGTACCGGGCGTGAGTCGTGCTTCGGTAGCTCAGATGGTAGAGCACTTGCCCGTGAAAGGCAAAGGTCCCGAGTTCGAGTCTCGGTCGGGCACACAGTTTTAATCTGCCAGGAAGTTTCATATCAGCGCACACTCCGCTGCAGAGTGAAAATCTCATTCTGGAAACATCCCCCAGGCTGTGGCTATGCCATGCCTCCGCAATATCCTTTCTTTCAGGAGTGCTAGTTCTGCAAGGTTCGCAGGAGAGCTTCTGTAAAGTTTCGAAGGTAGGAGACGAGATACTGGCAGAAGTAAAGCTGTGAGACCGGGCGTGAGTCGTGCTTCGGTAGCTCAGATGGTAGAACACTTGCCCGCGAAAGGCAAAGGTCCCGAGTTCGAGTCTCGGTGGGCCGGCCGCGGTGGTCTAGCGGTTCTGGCGCTGCAGTCCGGAACCGCGGGACTGCTACGGTCGCAGGTTCGAATCCTGCCTCGGGCATGGGTGTGTGTGATGTCCTTAGGTTAGTTAGGTTTAAGTAGTTCTAAGTTCTAGGGGACTTATGACCTAAGATGTTGAGTCCCATGGTGCTCAGAGCCATTTGTACCATTCGAGTCTCGGTCGGGCACACAGTTTTAATCTGCCAGGAAGTTTCATATCAGCGCACACTCCGCTGCAGAGTGAAAATCTCATTCTCGAAACATCCCCCAGGCTGTGGCTAAGCCATGCCTCCGCAATATCCTTTCTTTCAGGAGTGCCAGTTTGCAAGGTTCGCAGGAGAGCTTCTGTAAAGTTTCGAAGGTAGGAGACGAGATACTGGCAGAAGTAAAGCTGTGAGACCGGGCGTGAGTCGTGCTTCGGTAGCTCAGATGGTAGAGCACTTGCCTGCAAAAGGCAAAGGTCCCGAGTTCGAGCCTCGGTCGGGCACACAGTTTTAATCTGCCAGGATGTTTCATTTAGTGAGACATTGCAAATAGCAATAGCAAAAATGGAAACTGCTGCAGCAGTTTTTTCTGTACAAATCACCGAAATTCATGGAACACTATCACTGTAAATCTTCCGTGTGACATGACTAACAAAACAAAATTTTGAAGAAAATCGTAGAAGCCTGATTCAGCCTTTGAATAACATTGCCTTAACAAAAACTACTAATACATAACAGATGTAGATGTCTTGCACACACACGAAAAGCAGGCAAAAAACTCAACCAGTTAGAATTTAAAAACCAGATGTGTATATCCCCACACCTATTATTAAATGAGCAAACCCATTTCAATTATTCACTTCTTCTAGGTGATATCACAACCCACGAATAGATGTAAAACTTGGGGCTCAGTCCATGAGTAGATAAAAAGTTCTTGGCTGATGCATAACTTTATCCCTAGGTATGTCTAGTCACGTTAGTGTAATTGCTGAATTGTGTAATTCCAAATTTAGTTTGTCAAAAATGGTCACTGACGTTAAGCCATGGATAATCCATTAAGAAGTTGAGAAGTTATCTTTGCCTTATCATCATGTTTATGTTTGCTTTCTCATCTTTAGAATCAGTAATGTACTTTAAAATGGGCTTATAATCCGAAACCAAGGTTGTGCAGGAACCATATTAAAATTTGTGAAACAAGACAAAAAACTGTTTGTTTAGTTAATTCACAATGTTTCACCAAGAACTCTCTGTTGATGAAATTAAAATGATTTATCATTACTTTATAAGAAATTGTCCCTGACCAATAGTTTCAAGTCATTAAAATGTTAATTTTTGTCTTTTACTCTCTTGCTCGATGTGTCACAAAGAAACAAATTATACCTTCTATTTTTAACACTTAATTTTGAACGCATCAAGTGCACAAATTTGGCTTTTATCGATGTTTAGGTCATACTGAGAAAATAAAACGCCATCTCCCGGCACCTTATTGTGGATATGACCATTATGGTGCGTCTAAAGCTCTTTCCTGAGATTCTTGTTTATCCCATTAAGGAGCAAGAGGAATGTTACAGCTACAAGGAAGATAAACTGCGTTTTATACTCTACAAGGAGGTAAGGAAAATACCAAAGTATTTGCATATTTCGTTCAAATGTATGTGAAATCTTATGGGACTTAACTGCTAAGGTCATCAGTCCCTAAGCTTACACACTGCTTAACCTAAATTATCCTGAGGACAAACACATACACACCCATGCCCGAGGGAGGACTCGAACCTCCGGCAGGACCAGCCGCACAGTCCATGACTGCAGCGCCTTAGACCGCTCGGCTGATACCGCGCGGCTGCATATTTTGGTCTGTAGTAAAGACACACAGACACAGCACAACAACAGTGGCCCTTTTCTTAAGATTTGTGAGATGGCCGGCCGCAGTGGCTGAGCGGTTCGAGGCGCTACAGTCTGGAACCGCGCGACCGCTACGGTCGCAGGTTCGACTCATGCCTCGGGCATGGATGTGTGTGATGTCCTTAGGTTAGTTAGGTGTAAGTAGTTCTAAGTTCTATGGGACTGATGACCTCAGAAGTTAAGTCCCATGGTGCTCAGAGCTATTTGAACTATTTGTGAGATGTTGGAGTGTCTGACTATGAAATACATGTATATGTGAACCAATACGAAATAATCTGAACTATGAGTTTGTTTCTACAATTGCCAGGCGTCCAGCCTGGTCATATCGAAATTACTCCTCCATATTTTGGCAAAGAGACTCGAGTGGTCCTTAATCACTGCTTTGGGCGTCAAGAGAGGAGCAGAAGTCGTCAAGGAGCACCTGAAGATGGTAACGAGTCTGCCTGCTAAGGAATCACGGAGTCATTACGATATGACCCGACCGGACATTCTGAGACAAAAAGAAATCTTCTTTTGCTAGTAGATGTGCAATAGCGCAGATTTGTAAAGGCATTTTCATTTCATTGCCACCTAAAATAAGAAGCTGATTTCTAAAAAATGTTAGCATTATTGTTGTAGGTAACGGAAAAAACAAGATATTTATTTCGACATATACTCGTTAATAGCTCAAAGTTATACAAACACGAATGCATGCGCAGATTGAATTTGTCACGGAGTCTCGCCCTCCCACACCTGACAGAGAGAGAGACAGCAGGTGGCGCAGCGTCTGCCTGGATCAGCGTGCTGCTCGTGGGGTGGGGTGGGGTGGGGTGCACCCGTGCATTCCGTGGTCGTTGCGAGCGAGTTGCACCCAGAAGCGCTGGCTTTATCTGATCCAGTGCGTCCGTGGCGGGTCTACCATTGATCATTACGCAGAAAGTATTGCATGCCCTACTGACTATCAGATACAGTCCGCCGTGCGGTCGCTGCAGTGCCTTACACACTGCATCATTGCATGTGTGGACTTGTCCAGCTCCGCATAAACGAACGACAGTCTTCCAACTGGGTTGCAGGCATTGTCGGTCTTATTTGGCGTATATTTTCTCTCGATAGGGTGGCGAAGTTCGAGGCGGTGATTGTGTCCCTTGCCATACTTGTCCAGGTACATTTGTCCATATACCTGTTGCTCCGCTATACTTTCCAGATCATTCTTAACTTACGTTCGTGGACCTAAAAACACGACAGGTAGTGCCTCTGTCAAGTTTAGAGTTGTGTGGCGTCTCAGTACTGCTTTGCTTTTAACAGCGGATGAAGGTGCTCAACTATACCGTTCGATGCGGGATGGTATGCCATAGTGTGTATGGATTTCGTACCTAATAATGTGGTCATTGCTGTGAAGATGTAGGCTTCCAATTGCTGTCCCTGATCAGTGGTAATCGTCAGTGGGGCTCCGAACCAAGCAAACCAGTCATGAAAAAACGTTTATGTTAAGAGTTTCTGCCGTGATGTCCTTCACTGAAAATGTCTCGGGCCACCTGGTGAACGTACCAGAGTGAGGCAATAGCTGTAGCCTTCCGATACTGTGAGTGGGCCTACAGTGTCAGAACGCTGATTTGGCGGAACGAGTGCACCCAACAGCGTCCTGATACGCCGTGTGATGTTATTCCTCTGGCACGCCACACACAGATTTACCACCGTTCTGCACCTGCTCCATTTGACTAATCCAATAGTGCCTCTTACTGCCGGGTACGCCAGACTGTGCACTCATGCTATTGTTTGAGCTCTGAATTGCTGTGGCACAAATGGGTCTATCTTTTCTTCTGGTACATCACAATAATATAACTCCGCGTTTGCTTCAGGTGATATCACAAACTTTAACCTCAGTCCCCTCGACTGTTGCATTACATAATGCAACTCCGTATCACTTTGTTGCGCGTGCGTGAAAGCGTCTTAATCGATGGCATTTTTCAACATTTGCACACGTGAGGCGCCATCTGCTACTGCTACTGGCTGACACAATTTAAGAGCCACAACTGCCTACGAACACTTTCTCTGGTTCTTCCTTAAAGCAGTAGATAAGCGGCTTACGGTCCGTATAGATGATGAACTGTTGTCCCTCCAATGATCGTCTGAATTTTTTGACTGCAGCGTAAGTGGAGTACAGGCCGCGGTCGTATGTTGCCCAGCATCACTGAGATGGCAACGACTTATGACTGTAGAATTGAATGGGCTGCCAATACCGATTCATCTGTCGCTCAAGTGCAGCACCTATTGTTCCGGCCTACCGACAAGCGCCGGCAAGAAGAGGGAGAGCACAGAAGGCGGCGAGGCGGCGCCGGCCAATGTTGCGCCGCGACAGGAGGAGCCTCTAAAAGAGGGGAATAGAAGCGCTGGTCGTGCCGGCCTCGGCTACACAGTACTAGCAGAGCACAGAGCACTACGGTAGCAGTGACGTGTGATCCGTACCAATTGCTTACACTTACCTTGCATACAGTAAAGGACTTTGATTCGTCGCTTGCAACACAATTGTAAATTCAAAATTAAGTATTGTACATCTTCTTTAATGTAATAAAAACTATTAATGTGATTTGCTTCAATTGATGTATAGCATTCTGAGAAGGCGGCATCCTTCAGGCGCCATATACGAGTGGGCAGGACCCGACATTTGTCGACGAGGACTTACCAACCAACCCCGTACCTGACGGCCACGGACTTTTCTCTGTTTTTTGCTGGCGCCTTAATTTTCTTTTCTTTACTTTGCATGGGATTTTCTTTGCTTTAACAGTTTTTTGTCGTTTTTGCTAATCAGTGTTTTCAGGCGGGTGTTGCAGAAATTTTCTTTGCTTTCTTGCCTTGTCTGTGTCTTCCAACACCTGCTCAGGCGCCGCAGCTGCAAGCGTCAAATGGGCCACAGCTAATGTCGACGCAACACATCTCCACGTTACTCGACACGGTGCAACAGCTACTGGCCAACAGTGCGCGCCCGATGGAACAAGCACCGCCTACTGCAGCTGCTATGCCATCTTCTCGACAGTTTAGTGAAGAAGACGAGGAATGGCTCAAGTGGTTGTCCCAGTTTGAGGTGCATGTCATCATTCACAATGCACCAGGCACAGTGAAAGTTCCATATCTGTTATCCAAGGTAGGCAGCGCTGTTCTCCACCTCATTCAGAAACCTGTCCCCAACGTCAATCCGAGTGAAGTTGATTATGAACAAGTGGTGGCGACACTAACTAACTACTGAATGTGGTCGCAGCTACGTATAAATTCTTCAATTGAAAAAAAAAATGGACAGAAAAAACTTATCGCGAGTGGGTAACAGATTTCCAGGGTATGAAAAGTGTGGTGTCACCGCCAGACACCACACTTGTTAGGTGGTAGCCTTTAAATCGGCCGCGGTCCGTTAGTATACGTCGGACCCGCGGTCCGTTAGTATACGTCGGACCCGCGTGTCGGCACTATCAGTGATTACAGACCGAGCGCCGCCACACGGCAGGTCTAGAGAGACTTCCTAGCACTCGCCCCAGTTGTACAACCGACTTTGCTAGCGATGGTTCACTGACAAAATACGCTCTTATTTGCCGAGACGATAGTTTAAAAAAATAGTTCAAATGGCTCTGAGCACTATGGGACTTAACATCTTAGGTCATCAGTCCCCTAGAACTTAGAACTACTTAAACCTTACTGACCTAAGGACATCACACACACCTATGCCCGAGGCAGGATTCGAACCTGCGACCGTAGCAGCCCCGCGGTTCCGGACTGCAGCGCCTATAACCGCACGGCCACCGCGGCCGGCAGACGATAGTTTAGCATAGCCTTCAGCTACGTCATTTGCTACGACCTAGCAAGGCGCCATATTCAGTTACTATTGATATTGTGAATCATGTACCGTCAAGAGCGACGTTAATCTTAAATGGATTAGACCTCACGCCAGCCTGCGTGAGCTAAAACGCGTACATTTCGGCCTCCTCTAGTAACACGGTGTTGGCTCTCCTGCCAACCACAACAAAAAGGAAATGCAAATTTAAATGTGTTTGCAGTGCTGTATATCGCAATGTTATGTTGCATGATGCGATCGTGTACAATGTACCTGACGTCAAACTACAGAGAACAGGTTTTGAAACAGTCCGATCCATCATTTTGGCAGGTAGGGCAAAGAGTAGATCAGTACGATTCCGGTGCCTCGCCGGCTCACATATTTGAGCAGCCAGCTATTTGTGGGGTCGAGTCCGCTGTTTCGGATCGGCCCATTCGGCGGCGGCAGCAGCTCGCCACTCCCAGTAAACAACCTTCCACTCCGCTGAACAGGCGGCTACACAGGCCAACAGAATTAAGTCTTGCCCTCGGTGTTATTCGTGGCACAAATGCCAAAACTGTCCCTCGCGACAACCTCAATGGTATGCTTGTGGTAGGAAAGGACATGTGCAATCTGTATGTTTGCGACAGAACAATCGTACGAATTCGGCCCAGTCACAAAAATCTAGTCACGTGGGCCATGTCATTCGTGCGGTATATTCAACGTCTGTAGCAGGCGTTAGCAAACCTAGCAAGCGCGCAGTTTCATCAGTGATACGCCAGTCAAACAAACTTTTTGTTCATTTACTTCTTTGTGCTCCTTAATCGTCAAACTTATGAACTCTTAGGCTCCCCGTGCCTGTCTAAAACTAGCACACAACTGACGTCTTATAATGGACAAGACATTCCCATTCTCGGAAAGTGTACTTTCCCTGCCATATATCGCTGGCATACGCGAACAGTGACTTTTACAGTGCTACAACCACGCGATTGTGAGATCACATTTAATCTTAGTTCTTTTGATTTGTTTGGCTTTAACATTCAGGACAATGTGTTGTCAGCGTCGGCATTCCCTGCAAAAGACAGTGTAGCTAGCTTGCTACAAGAATTGCCGCAACTCTTTTCTGAAGGTTTAGACTAAGCTAACAACTTTGCTGCACTTATTACGCTGAAAGACAATGCTCAGCGAAATTTTTCTGGGCCAGAATTGTTGCCACTGCATTACGGGACAAAGTCGCGGCTGAACTTAAAGAATTGCAGGATAGCGGAGTTATTGCGCTCGTATCAGCTAGCCAATGGGGAAGTCCACTAGTTTTGCTCCCCAAATCTTCAGGTTGCATTCGCCTCCCTCTTGACTTTAAGTCTACAGTCAACCCACAAACTGTAATTGATACTTCCTTTGCCACGCCCACAGGATCTCGTGGACAAATAAGATGCTGGATGCTGCTGTTCATAGACTGATTTGCACGACGCATATCGCTAGAAGAATCTCAGAAAGTGTGTGTAGTAAATAGTCATCTGGGTTTGTTTAAATATTTCCGTTTCCCTTTTGGCAGCGCCTCCGCACCCACCATCTTCCAATGGTATCTGAAACAGCTGGCTGCACAAGTGCCAAACTGTTCGGACTATTTGGACGATATTGCCGTCGCAGATCGTACACCTGAAGAACATATTCCAAATTTACATTCTTTGTTTTGTATGTTATCTGATGCACGAATAAAGTGTAGACTGGACAAGGGTGATTTTTTTAAACCTGAGTTGCAGTATCTTGGTCATGTCATAAACAGTGAAGGTGTACATCCTCTTCAGTCGCATTTGTTAGCCACAGCAGATTTGCCAGTTCCTCGCAATGTCACAGGGAAAATTGTACATTTATATTCAGTTCATATCAAATGCCACACGAATAACTAGCTTAATCCGGCGGTAATGAGCATATTGGCCTATCAGTATGTAATGCAAAAAGGGATGACACTCAATTGACAGTAATTAACACACCGTTCCTATAATGCATCTTTGAGTGAAAGGTGAAACAGGCAGCGAGAGGCGTTTTGATATGGAATGCAGAGGGACGAGAGCAGAGGCAAGGCCGCGCTACAGGGGGTGCCACGGAAACCACTCAAAGGGGTGTCAACGACTGACCAGGTCACTCAGACGGGCAGAGCGAGTACAACACCCCATCCGAGGGTGGACAGAAAAAAAAAGGCTTTTAGAAAATTGCATTTTGGAATTCCAAATGGGTACGAAACAAGACCAGTGACGTATTTTCGATCACATGTCCACCGAGTGGGACACACGTGAGAGAGTCAATGTACGCATTTAGGTGTCTGGAATGGGCGCAAAACGTCCGAAAGGCGGAAACGAGCTAGGAAGGAGAAAAGAGCCAAAGTTTCGACACAATTTAATCGTAGGGACCTTGCGATTCGTAGGGAGAGTTTCCATGAAATAAGAGGAAGGCTCCTATTGGTCGAAAAAAGGCGTGACGTGAAGAACGAAAGAACCCAGGTGGGGAGACAGTTCGGCTATGAGTAAGACAAGACGGAAATTTGGGGGACTCCTCTCTGAGCTGGTGTCAAGTGCAGAACGGAGCGCATAACGCTCTGTATGACGCAGCAGAGTAATTCCAGCTACACGACTGGCCATTCAAATTGCTACACCGAGATGAAATGCAGATGATAAACGGGTATTCATTGGACAAATATATTTTACTACAACTGACATGTGCTTACATTTTCACGCAATTTGGGTGCATAGATCCTGAGAAATCAGTACCCACAACAGCCACCTCTGGCCATAATAGCAGCCTTGATACGCCTGGGCATTGAAGCAAACAGAGCTTGGATGGCGTCTACAGGTACAGTTGCCCATGCAGCTTCAACACGATACCACAGTTCATCAAGAGTAGTGATTGGCATATTGTGACGAGCCAGTTGCTCGGCCACCACTGACCAGACGTGTTTAATTGTTGAGAGATCTGGAGAATGTGCTGGCCAGGGCAGCAGTCGAACATTTTCTGTGTCCAGAAAGGCCCGTACAGGACCTGCAACATGTGGTCGTGCATTATCCTGCTGAAATGTGGGGTTTCGCAGGGATCGAATGAAGGGAAGAGCCATGGGTCGTACCACATCTGAAATGTAGCGTAAACTGTTCAAAGTGCCGTCAATGCGAACTAGAGACGTGTAACCAACAGCACCCCATACCATCACACTGGGTGATACGCCAGTATGGCGATGACAAATACATGCTTCCAATGTGGGTTCACCGCGATGTCGCCAAACACGGATGCGACCATCATGATGCTGTAAACAGAACCTGGATTCATCCGAAAAAATGACATTTTGCCATTCGTGCACCATTCGGTCATTTCCGGTGCGGTTCTCCTCTTGCTATCTGCAACGGTCGTTCGCTGCAGTACGGGAAGCCTGGATCCGTTTCCTTTAAGGCTTTCCTCTTTCTTGTTGAAGCTGTTCACGTGTTTTTGTATTTCTACAGCTTCTCTGAACAAGCGGGTGTGATAGTGCTTCTCTACAGCCACAACTTCCGTGTCGGCATATTGTATTACGTAGTCGGTCTCACTCAGTGATTTCTCCAGCTGCCCCAACGTGCAATGTCGCTTATGTTCTTTGATCCCAGTGTTGATTGATCTCTTGAGTGGTCTTCTCGTCAAACACGGTAGCTGGACAACAAGACGAGGTCGCTTCTCAAGGACGAAGATTTACCGGAGGGTGACGCTAAGAAATTGTTACCCCAAGGTCCGGTACCGCCTAGACTATATGAACTCCCGAAGGTTCACAAAGAGGGGGTACCATTACGCCCCACTGTCAGCAATATCAGGGCACCTACATATTTGTCGGCCAAATACCTGACGGGAATATTAAGTCCTTATGTGGGTAAATGCCCTCATCACATCCGTAATTCCGTGGATTTTGTTAAACGCCTTGATAGCTTCAGGTTGGATGAGTCACATATCATGGTGAGTTTTGACGTCGTTTCCTTGTTTACGAGGGTACCCCTGCGAGAGTCACTAGAATTGATTAGTCAGAAGTTTGACGAGAAGACCACTGAACTTTTTAGGCATGTCTTGACTTTCACGTATTTTCTTTTTAATGGAGAATACTACGAACAAACGGAGGGAGTCGCCATGGGTAGCCCACTCTCACCGGTGGTAGCGAATCTGTACATGGAGAACTTCGAGGAGGAAGCCCTGTCGTCATCCGAACGGAAACCTACTTGCTTTTTCCGTTACGTGGACGACACGTTCGTCATCTGGCCACATGGTATGGATAAACTCCTTGACTTCCTTACACATCTAAACTCCATACACCCCAACATCAAATTCACTATGGAGACTGAAACGGAGGATAAATTACCTTTCCTTGACGTTTTGGTCAAGGGCTGACGGCACCCGAGGTCATGGGGTATATCGGAAGACAACGCACACTGATCTGTATTTGCACGCAGACAGCTGCCACCACCCTTCACAGAGGAATGGGGTACTTGAAACTCTAGTACATAGGGCGCGCACTATCTCTGACGCAGAGAGTCTACCCCAGGAATTGGAACATCTGAGAACTGTATTTCGAAAAAATGGGTACTCAGAGTGGCAGATTCAACGAGCTCTCCGCCCAACCACTACAGCACAACCTGTGGAGATGGATGAAATCACGAGGGAGGAGGTAGGCACTGCGTTTATTCCATATACAGGCGCACTCTCGGGGAAAATCGCCCGCATTTTGAAGAAACACCGGGTCGGAACTGTGTTTTGTCCTCCGAATAAAACTCGTGCACTGGTGGGGAGCGCCAGAGATGACCTCGGTTTGAGGAAGGCCGGCGTGTACCAGATTCAGTGTCAATGTGACAAGTCGTATATTGGTCAGACGATGCGTACCCTCGAGGATCGATGCCGTGAACATCAGAGGCACACTCGACTGATGTATCCGAGCAAGTCGGCGGTCGCTGAACATTGTTTGTCGGAAAATCACGCCATGGAATATGAACGCACGAGGATTCTGGTACAGACGTCGAGATACTGGGACAGCGTTGTTAGAGAGGCCATCGAAATTCGCACCAATGACGACCTCATAAACCGTGACTGTGGCTATAATCTTAGTAAGGCTTGGGAACCAGCGATTGGGTTAATCGAGAGTAAATCGAGCAAACGTATAGTTGTGACGACCACGGCGAACAGAGCCATCACTCCGATGTTATCTCAGACGCCGTCGCAATCTGTTCCACCGCGCGATTGTGGCGCGGGGCGCGGACAGCGGAGGAAGCGCGCCGCGGGCGGAGGGTATTTAAATCGGCCGCCGCCGCGACCGAACCCAGTTCCCTCTGAGCAGCCATAGCGTACCGATCTCCGTGCCGGCACGTTTACAGGAGCTCAGTCCGTCGGTTCACCTGATGATGGCGACATGTATGATCGCCGAAATATTGTGCCCGTTGGACACTTAGACCGGCAGTACACGCGTGGATATTTTGACTTCTCTAAATGTTGTCGAGTACATTAGGGAACAATCATGGACAGTGATTCATTGAATGTGTGAGTGTGACGTCAGGTATGGCCCTCGGAGTTATGAGAATTTTCGGCGAAGCGCTCTAGTAGACACGCCCGCTGCTATGAAATACTTATCATCCGATTGTAAGAAAATATCCCGTGAAAAAAAAAATTATACTGTTTTCCATCTTAGAGCCTGATATTCTCGCTCGATAAAGGGCAGCATTTCTTTTCGCTGTTCGTCATTGTTACTGTGCGGCACGAAATCAAGTAAAAACTGCACGAAATTTTAAAGAAATTCCAGAGATACAAGCGCATTGGGTACACATTGCATTTGGTTCGTTTTAGGTCTCACATTAATGCATATGAAATGCAGGCAACGTATCGAAATTAAAGCTGAGAGAAGCGCAATACGTCTTTTCGTTCTTGAGATACTGGTCGATATGTTCTATGGATGGGTCGCACGCGAGGCGCCCACTTTCGTATGTTACCCACCTCTGGCACGTCAATTATGGGCGCAAACCATAAAAGAAAAAACGGGCTGTGCAGCTGAGTGTGTCTATATATTAGTGGCCACAAGGCATATTATCTTTATTTCACTTCACATTTTCCTAAGATTTTGGTAATTATCGGAGCCCCACGCGCCTATTCAATCCATCTCTGTGCAGTATATACATGCTTTCCACCTCTCTCCTTATGAATAAAAAGCACGAATAAGAGAGTACACGGTAAATTTCAGTATCTAGATCTGTTGGAGTAAAAGTAGTCTGCTACTGTGGCAGAATAGTCAACCCTATAAACCACGTACCAGGTAGGAAACGGATTTTTGTTCGCCTCTGACAAATCTCTTGCACAGGCTGGCAGCACACAACAGGGAGCCCTCTGGGCATTGCCGGAAGAACGGAATCCGTGGGCCCCAAAGGATTCGATCGGCAGTGTTCCGGTGGGTGCGAGGCGGGCGACACCAGGTGTAAGTGTGTCTGCCTACTCATAGTTGACTCGTTATCTTATTTTTGTACATTTCAGCTCAAGTCAAAATTAACGTATTGCTCTCTACGCTCGTTCAGCGGTGTACGGAACTTTTCTTGCTAATTTCTGAACATTATGAGCAGTTGGCTGCTTTTACCCGCGCATGCAAGCCATCTTTCTGCTCTACCTCTGTTCAGACAAGTGGACTCGTGATGCATCTTCTCAGTTCAGTCTGATTTAGTTCGTTGTTGATCTCACGAGTATAGTACAACTGAACATATTTCTGAAACTTCGCTAATTTAGATTTCAGTTTGTAATATAGTTTCCACGTGTCTTTGTCGCCTCAATATGTGTTAACTACGGATCTGAGAGCCTTAAGTTCGCAGATCGTATTTCACAGTAATATGTCCTGTCCAATTTGCTTAGCTATTTTGAATTTTAGCACTCATTTTATCCAGAATTTCTATTTGTGACGACCACGTGTTCGCGGATTGTGAGAGTCGTTAAATGTCGTTACATCACGTATTAACATACCGGCATTTCACATTCGCTATGGCTTATCTCGTGCTTACATTAAGTTGTGACATTACATTGTTAATCATTTAAATGTGTTACCCAGGCAAACGTATTCCCAAAATTCATTACTCTACATTAATTATTTTTGACGTTGCGATTTTTCCGTCATTGTACATAAACCGCAAGATACTGTTGAGTGTATGGCAGAGCATAAATTGTACCAATATCACCGATTTTCTTTCTTGCTCCATCTGCATACCGAAGCAGGGGAGAAATGCCTGTCTACATGCCTCTGTATGCACCCTCATCACTTTTTCTTATGATCCCTACGCCAGATAAACGATTGTGGCAGCGTAACGGTCACATATTCATCTTCAGAAAGTTCTCTAAATTTACACAACATGGGTTCGTGAGATCTACGTCTTCCATCCAACGATTCATATTTAAGTTCCCAGTGCATTTCTGTTACACTTCTGTAACGGTATATACCGACCTCTTACGACCTTAGCTGCACATTCCTGAGTTAGTTTTATGTCTGTTGTCACGCCACCTTGATACAGACTCCAAACACAGAAGCAGTTGTTAGAACTGGTCACATTAACGTCATGTATTGGATTTCCTTTACAGATGTACCACATTTTCCCAGAAACCTTTCAACAACTGTAAGTCTTCCGTTCACATTCCCTAATATCGATGTTAAATGATCGTACCATTTCACATCGCTTGACATTACCCTTAAACACATACACAATGTGTCGTTCTCAAGATGTTCACCACTAATCCTTCTAATCAGATACCATAGGAGAATTTTTCTCATTGTTACAGATATTATCTTACAGTTAACCACTGCAATTGCTCATGATTTTCCATTGAAGCTACTTACCTCCACACAACTGCTTCATCAGCAAACAATCTCATACTCACACAAATATTCAAATATTAGGAGTAGTAAATTTTTAGCAAATATGAAACATAACGATCATTTAAGCTTAGTCCTGGGCAAGGCAGGTGGCAGACTTTGGTCCATTGGTAGCATACTAGAGAATACTGCTCCAATGTGTGGGACCCATACAAAATATGATTAATAGAAGACAGTGAACGTGTCCGAAGAAGAGCAGCACGAATGATCACAGGTTTGTTTGACCCAAGGAAGAGTGTCAAGAGATGCCGAAGAAATGGAGTTGACAGGCGATAGAAGATAGATACAGACTGTCCCAAGATTAGTTGAGATGTAATTTTCGTTCCAATTGATCCATAGTGAGGAGATCCTTCATCATCTAAAACACTTAGAAAACAAGAACACAGTATATATTAACAGAGATAAACTGATACGCTAATGTACCTTCACACGTCGCAAGTGAAAAGGTCCTTGTGGATGTAGAAGAAGTAAAAAGTCTTACTTTTTAATTTAAAAGGTAATAACACTTGTCATAAAACATTTAAATGTTTAATACACCGAGGTGCACATGATATTTCTTGGGATATTGTAGCCACCCACCAGCATACATAAAATCGTTTTCGGATACTTATTTACAATGATCATATTATTGCACTGAATTCATACACAAGTCATACAGTACATAACATTGTCAATAACATACACACAAAAGTCGGTTCTGCTAAGAATTTCATCAATCGAACAGAAAGAGTTGGCCACCAATCTGCTGTTAACCTCAACTTCATTAGTAGTTAAACTCTTTATGGCTGCTGGAACGTTATTGAAAATGTTTGTTATAATAAAGAGCAGCTTTCTGGACCAAAATTTATTATTATGAACATTATTCTTGTTTCTAGTACAAATGTCCACAGATCGAAGTCTAGTCATTAGCGTCACTGTCATTAGATCATGGGGTCTTTGCTTCGACACCCAAGGGGCAAATGATTTTCCTCACTTGGGAACTGGATGTTTGTGTTACTCTAATCACTTCAAGTCACCTTCCCCGGCTTGCAAGTCGCCAAATTGGTGTCAGACAGGAGGATTTGCACCAAATAGCCAAGGAACCCCAGATGGGACCTTTCTGCCAACAGTGTCACACAATCACATTTCACTTTTATTATTGATTGCACGAATAGAGCTGTTCGTTCAGTAGGGAATATATTTTTAATGAAAAATTTCACTCTAGTATAAGTTTACTGTGAACAGTAGTACTATACCAGTAGGGGGACTAATCTGTTTCTGGCGCATTTTGTTACTGTGGGTTGCCTACATCAGGGGCAGGTATGTACTCAGGTACTTAACCTATTGTTCTCCTTTGATTGACAGGTCCTTAGCCTATTGTTCTGTTAAGCGCTTTTCCATGTCACCCCCATTTCCTTTTGATTGACAGGCACTTAACCCGTTGTCCCCCCATCCCCTCCCCTAACCTCTTTCCCCCTCACTGCTATAGGTACACTTTTGGGTCTGAGTTATTGGAATAGACCCCTCTCACTCTTAACAATTTGCTTGACTACTTAATTAAATTGATCAATTAATTAACCTGTCTGGTGAGAAAGCGCCACCCCCCTTGCCACCCCACCCCCCTGGTGGGAAGTTCAAATTCCATCACGACAATGCAACCTCTACTAACCACCACATTAACCCATGAACCTGCACCTTTGATGGCTGTGTTTAAGGAAAATGTGCACTCTGAGAAGCAGATTGGTCGGAATGTGGACCATCCCCAGAGGTGCATGATGAAGAGCATAGATTTGTGGCATTTATTCCTAATACTGGTGTCATATACTTTCAGACTGGAAGAATTTTAAAAGTTTTTCCATCTACCTTCCAAGATTAGTACACTACTCGGTTCTCTCAAAGATGATCTGGAACTTAGGAAGATTGCCATATACAAAATTTGGTGTGAACGTGGGAGTGCTTACATTGGCCCTTCAATTCGCACAGTTCAGGATAGGTGCACGGAACATCGCCATCACATTCTGAAAAGTCGGCAGTAGCAGAACATTATTTAAATGAGTAACATGGAATGAAATTAATCTAGTTCTGATATTTGCCAGTACTTTCAAATTTTAGAACTGTGATTATAAAGAGGCAATCGAAATTAGGTTGGCAGGTAATCTGTTCAATAAAGACAAGAGTTTTCTTCTTAGTGGGACTTGGAACCCTGTTCTATCTCACATCAAAACCTATGCTCTCTGGTGCAGTCGATCTGAGTGTTTGAAGACAGTTCTTGATGGCGATACATAGTTGGCTCCAGTGTTATACTAGGGGTAGTGTCACCAGCCCAGTCTTGGGGGAACAACTGTGATGGGAAGCACATGCACCACATACAGTACAAAGGCCTATCTAGGACAATGAATTGCTCAATTTTCAGAGAGAATCAGCAGCATCATTCTCCTGAAGATGGTGCATATATGAATCGTCTAATTATTCAGTCATGTTGATTTTACGATCGTACAGCTAACCAAAAGAGATTGGAGAGAATTATTTTGCCCAGAAAGCCTACAAAGTCACAAAATAATACCTGATTTACACCACAGTTGACACCTGTGAATTATCATCAGTGAACGAACATCAGCAATCAAGAAGTCTCCTTGGTGTAAACAGTAGTGGGCACAAACGAACTTCATTTGATTGTGTGCAGACCACATTCTCTGGTGTCTTCTCGTGTTTTCCTGGTTGTGATAGTGTGTAATCAACTGGCTTAAGATAAGCAGTGCTGACCCAGCATTAACTGAAAAGCAAGGCAAAACTAATGTAAAGGTTAAAGTTTAAACCCATTCCTTACAAGGGGTTTATAAAATAGACATTATACGAGGGCGGTTCAGAAAGTAACCTCCGATCGGTCACAGTGCGGGTTGTGGGGGGAGTAGCGACGCCATCTGTGCGTTCACGCACTCAACAGGTCAGTCGGCATCAAGCCATGGTCGAGTGAACGTCATACCTGCGCTAGTTTAGTTTTTGTGGCAGTTTGAAATGTGTGCTGCAATAGAAAACCCCGCCAAATGTGAAGTACGTGCTGTCATAAGGTTTTTTACAGCCAAAGGATATTCTGCAGCAGCTATTCATCGTGAGCTTTGTGCCGTGTACGGACCAAGAGTTATGAGTGAAGAAGTTGTCCGTGAATGGGTACGTTTATTTAAAAGTGGACGAGAAAACGTTCATGATGAAGAGAGGAGTGGTAGACCATCATTGGTGACTGACGAACTCGTTCAGACAGTTGATGCAAAAGTTCGTGAAAATCGACGTTTCTCAATGTCGGAGTTGTCTACTGGTTTTCCACAGATTTCTAAGACTCTCTTGTACGAGATAGTGACAGCAAGATTGGGTTACCGTAAGTTCTGTGCACGATGGGTGCCCAAAATTCTTACCGACCACCAAAAAACTCAAAGAATGGCCACTGCATTAGACTTTCTGTCACGTTATGAGGACGAAGGAGAACCATTGTTAAACAGAATCGTGACCGGTGACGAAACCTGGATTAAGTACGTGAACCCTGAGACAAAAGAACAATCAAAGATGTGGGCACATTCAAATTCGCCTACCAAACCAAGAAAAGCCTCGCAAGATTTTTCTGCCAGAAAACTGATGGCAACGGTGTTTTGGGTTGCCAAAGGGGTGTTGTTGGTTGAATTCATGGAACGTGGTACGACCATTAATCAAGACGTGTACTGTGAAACAATAAAAAAGTTACGACGGGCTATACAGAACAAACGCCGTGGTATGCTGACTTCCGGTATCGTTTTTTTGCACGATAACGCCCGTCCTCACTCTGCTCGCAGAACAGCGGCCCTTCTTGAGTCCTTCAAGTGGGACGTTATCAACCATCCACCTTACAGCCCAGACCTGGCGCCAAGTGATTATCACCTCTTCATGCATTTGAAGAAATGGCTCGGGTCACAGCGGTTTGATGACGACGAAGAGCTCAAAGATGCGGTCACAGGCTGGCTCCAGGCACAAGCGGGTGATTTTTATGCAGAAGGAATTTCAAAGCTTGTGAAGAGATACGATAAGTGCCTCAATCGCTATGGAGACTATGTAGAAAAATAGTGCAAAGATGTAGTTGTAAGATGTATATATTAAAATATTTTTATTTAACTTGGTGTATTTTTTTAAATCAACCGGAGGTTACTTTCTGAACGGCCCTCGTACAATATTTTCGGATTACCCCTTCTCATTTGTCACGATTCTCAGATAAATTCGCATGTTTGCGCTAGTCGTACGGTAATGGGGCTCCTAACCCAATTTTCATATCAAACTGATATGCAAATTAATTAAGTTGATCAATCAATTACTTCCGACTGCCGGATGGCGTCACGTGTTTTCCCCAACCGGCACATGGGTCCCCACCCCCTACCCCTGCCCCATCTATCCTATTTGCGGGACTTTTGGCGGGACATTAAAAAATGGCGGGAATTTCTTTGTCCCAGAACTTTGCCAATGTCCCACCTCCGTCCCGTTCACAAAAATTGGCGCGAAATTGAAATTTGGATTACCAGAATTGGTCAGGAGGTTCAGTCTATGCTGAGCTGTCGTGGAAGCATTGCAATCTGTCCCATCAACGAGATGATCGTGAATGATAGAGCGACTTTCAATAGCTCTATTACATGTACACATTCGAGAAAGCACTGCAGCCACAGTTCACTACACAGTGGCTGGAAGACTATGATAATGAAACAAGCAGAATAATTTGATTCAGCCGATTGTGGCAATGCAGAGGGATGGAGCCAAGATGCACGTTGCAAACCGATACATACCCATGTTCGTGCGCATTCGCAAGCTGCCGAGGTATTCCACATGAAGCATTAACTCTTCCAAAACGGAAGAGGCGAGCAGTTGACGCTAATTCGCTTGAGTGGAAGCATATTCGTACACATAATATGTACCACTGAAGAGTTTCAACTGCTCATCCCCATCCACTTCCCCCTCCACGAACCCATCTTCTCATCCCATCATCACTCACTTGCCATTCTCGCTGCTGAGCAGAATGTGTTCTACAAAGAGCTGCTGGTGCCCGACCAGAAGAAATTTAACAGCACGTTGCCTGTAAGCATACAGCCAAGGACTGCACCCACAACCTCCTATATGCAGAATGGAAAGAAAATTGGATGAGTGCCTAAAGAAGAAGACGAATACTGTCCAGTAAATAATGGCTAGGCAGGAGAATGCTATCAAGCATATTCACGCTAAGCAGACAAATGCTGCTGTTATAACTTCTTGCCATTTTTTAAATTCACGGCCAGTTTTCCACCTCCAATCCAGAGTTCACAATTATGCCACCAGAGGCGCTTTAAACTGGCAGCAGTCAACAGGAGCGCAGCATGCGATCACAGGCCCGTCAGCTCTGCAGCCGGCAGTAAGTCAGGACGAAGCGCCAACGGAGATCGTCCACTGCTGCCCAGCTGCAGCAGAGTAGGAAGAAGCTGCAGAAGCGTAGGTACCCCTCGCTTAATGTCCGTGTTTACTGTCATGTGATAAAGATGAAATCTTTGTGCTGCTACTACCACCTGTAACTGTTTTTCTTCTTTGCTCATCAGTGGGTGGATGCGACATTCTCCAGCCTGTCGGGGTCTGCAGCACGTCGAGTCTAGTGACACTACATGGACAAAGTGTGGATACAATGGTTGAGAAGATACCAATTGCGTCCTGTGCACTCCAGTATATAATTTAACCGCTAGTAATTAGAAGCGTTTACATATTGAAAAAGGAATTGAGCTCTGTGCAAACATCAGTACACTTAAATCTGAAATAAGGAGGGTTAATGCTTCGACTGACTAAGTCCAATAGCCCCACTACTGGGTTTCACAAAGGGACAGGTTTTGAAGAAGGGTCCCAGTAAATTTTACAAGTCAGATCAGACTGTGGCTATATTGCCTGTCAGTAGAATCCACGTTGAGTGTAACACTGCAACGAACTCACATCTCATCAACAGATTGAGTCATTCAACTTACGGATTCTTCCCATCAGTTGGAACTGGGTATAAGATTGTTGGGACTCTGTAATGGCACAAACATACATCACACAGTGTAGGAATTGTTCCACACATTTCGTGGAAGTTTGTTAATCTCTGTCACAACTTAAAAAATATGATCACTATCAGGCCAGTTGTAAAAACCTGCATAAAGCAAGCAGTGAGATGACAGAGGGCTGAGGGAGCATATGCCATTTAACAACAGCAGGGTAAAGTAAGGCAGCTCGCCCCCTGTAATGTGCTGCCACCATCTTGCGAAGCTCGCAACCAATAATCTGTAACAGTCTTTTAAATGTATAGCTGTAAATAATGTTTTTTGTCTTAATCTCTATATGTTGTTAATTAGACCTTAGCTTTAAAAGTATTATGGTTGGTTCAAATGGCTCTGAGCACTATGGGACTTAACATCTGTGGTCATCAGTCCCCTAGAACTTAGAACTACTTAAACCTAACTAACCTAAGGACATCACACACATCCATGCCCGAGGCAGGATTCGAACTTGCGACCGTAGCGGTCACGCGGTTCTAGACTGTAGCGCCTAGAACTGCACGACCACACCGGTCGGCAAAGTATTATGAACCTTTGTAATTAAAACCGTAACGATTTATGGCTTTAGGCTTAAGTTAAAATCTACAGGAACTTCCTTGCAGAAGGATAAGGCAGGAGAAACGTTGCGGCATGAAGTTCCAGAACAGTTCTGTCTGTGAGCTGGAAAGGTTGTGAAGTGCCGGCCGAAGTGGCCGAGCGGTTAAAGGCGCTACAGTCTGGAACCGCACGACCGCTACGGTCGCAGGTTCGAATCCTGCCTCGGGCATGGATGTGTGTGATGTCCTTAGGTTAGTTAGGTTTAAGTAGTTCTAAGTTCTAGGGGACTTATGACCACAGCAGTTGAGTCCCATAGTGCTCAGAGCCATTTGAACCATTTTTTTGGTTGTGAAGTAGTGTATGGTGTGACGCCCATGTACTGTATTGTGTGATGATAAAAATGAGCAAACCATTGTCCCGATGGATGGGAAATTATTACTACACATAATTCCACAGTATTAAGCAGCTATTTCTCAACCAAGCAGAAGTGACAACGTTATTGCGAGGGTCAGCTGTGAAGGAGGCAGACATTACGCTGCAGCAATACCCAGTGTACCGGCCAAATATTAAGATGGGAATTACGACTTGGAAGCCACTGTGTAAAAGCTGCTAAACCATCCATCGGTAGCAGAATCTCTTCAGAGGCTGCAATATATTGCTCAGCACCACAAAAGGACTGAATTATTTATTTCTTTGGTGAAGTTCAGTATATTCAATTTTTGAAAGCTATGGAGATATCGTAAAAGTCAAGATTCGTTGTTCTCTTGTACAAGTTACGTAATACAAGTTAAGTGTTTATAAGCTACAAGCTTGATCGCAGTACTGTCATTTCAGTAGATGTTTAGTGTATTCTTTTCACATACTGATATTTAATCAGCAACATTTTCAGATCATAATCTGGCTATATGTAGGCCTATATAAAGTGCTTAAAATCATTATTGCCATATTTGGCCATCACATTGTGTACAAAGTACCAGCAATTTTATTACATTTACAAGCATAATAAGCTGTTGCAGAAGAAGACAACAAAAGGTACTGTGCACATTTTCTGTGACAAACTAAATTTATATTTCACCAAAAAAAAAAACAAAGTGTTTTTGTCACGCCGCAATGAAGTATTATCAGTTCAAAAATTCTTCACGTTGAAAATTATCAGGAAACATCAGTGTAAAAACTCATTTTCAGTCAGTGGTCAATTCTGTGTACAGATAATGTTAAAGAAAGGTGTTTATTAGTTACAAAATTACAAATAACACCACCGCAGTAGCTATACATCTTCAATGCTTAGCAGGATCTTTTCACTCAGCATTTCAGTGTTATTTTACATAAAAGTGTCTCAAGGTTAAAGTAGATTTATTCTGTACTGATGAAAGTCTCTTTTGCTGTGGTAATGAAAGTAATACATGTGTAGGATCCATATTATCAATATGCATATGCAGTGTATGTCGCTTTTTCAAAATGGTTATGACTCATATTGCGTGCTCTCCTCTCCCTTGTTTGCTTGTCAAGTTACTATATCGGTTCCAACTATTCGAAATTAAACAGTGTGTGGTAAGAGCTTACCTCTGCAGTGCTTAGAGTGATTAGTGAAATCACCACTGAGGTCTTACTGCATGCAATTATCTCTCGATTATAATTACGAGTCCGATCGCCAATCACGGTCATTTATAGGCGAAAACTGATCCATATAAGGATAGAGCTCGGTGGGGCATCGCGACTCTTACCAACGCTATATCGTTCCACTGACAGTTCAGGCATTGGACTACCTGGAACTGTGTATTGTGGACCAGAATAAAAGGATTGTTGACTTTCACGGTTCGCAGCAGAATCACAAGGTGATGACACGTGGAAACTAAGAATTTCTCAAATCAGTAAGCTTGAAACCTTGCAATGACGTCGTTTCTCAATATATCTCATCCAGTGGAATATGATGAGCAAATTATACGCCAGGAATAATTCTCAGATAAACCTTATGCTTCAATGATATTAAACAAGAATGAGGAAATTACGATTGTCATCCAGCACCAAGACACGTTAACTCTTACATGAACGAGTTTCATATATTTGGATGGATCATTTTGATTTAAGAAAGTGGATGGTTGTCATACAGTGGGATCAAAGCTGACACGTAATGCCAGGAAATACAATATGGACTTAATGGGGCAGAGACTGATTGTACATATAATGAAGCACAGCATCAACCCTTAAAACATGTGTGTCCTTATCGCTCTCAGGCTTGAATGGTTTAGAAAATGCACGATGATACATACACGAGCCTGTGGGCACAATAGCAAAAGAATACAGCCAATTTACTTTGAGGAGATGCTGCGAATTATTATGAATGCTAAACAGGAACTTAGTCTGGTACAGAGTGCAACGCATAGGAACTCATACGTACAAGGAACTCAAGAAGAGAATGAGATCATCAATAAAATTATATGGAAAATACCATACATCACCGCGGAAGACAAGGAGCACTGGAAGCTTTTAAAAGTTCTGAATATCAGTGTCATGGGAGGATTTTGAGTATCCAACAGTACCGACAGTGAGCAAACAAACATGGGCTATTAAAACCTCGTGCTGCTGGAGACACCAAGATTCATCACACTTGCATTTCAGACCAACAGAAAGCAGAATTTAGCAAAATATTCCACCATATTTGAGAACCGTAATTTAACTAGTGCCAGAGTCTAATGGAACTCAGAATTCTATCCGTATGACAATTTACTGCTACAGTGGGACCAGGATGTATAAAGTCTAGCATTTGACACGTATGCAAGGCTCCACGCTTCTTACTATGAAGGTGTTGAAGAGGAAGGATGTCTACTCAGCCCACAGAAATTCAAGGAGCCGGCGCCAATCATCGTAAGAGACCGCTCGAAGCAGAATGACGATAATTGTATCGGGACCCATAGAGGTACTAATTGAACACACTGCAACGTATGCTCTAGTCCATGTGATTATCTATTGCCCACTTGCTGGTGGTGTGCAGTGTGCTGTATAAATGACCAATTGTTGTGTCATATCCAAAGCACTTCACAATGGCAACTTTGAGTGTGAACGTCGTTGCTGTCACTCAACGTTTCTATGATAATGAGTGCAGACAATTCACATTTAAAGATGTTGCGTTCATAACATACATCGAAGATGCTTGTATAATAGAGACATTCTCAGCAAGCACTTCACCACCAAGGCCTTTCAAGAATGTGAATTATGCTAAAACACGGAGGAATGCAAATTGGTTAACACGTTTCTTCCATGGACTACGTGGGATAATCCTGGTATACTTTATAAAGATATGATGACATCACATTGAATATTCAATCACTTGACACCATCATCTACATCAAAGGCGAGGAGAACTTCACATGGATGCAGCGAATATTCAAGTTTGCATTTATTCAAGACATGGAATTCTATGTGTGCCATACTACCCATCAGCTCAAGAAGATGTGTGAAAGTTAATGTTGTGACTGCTTATGAAAATATAAAATTACTTTTAAGTTGGATTAATGAAGATAAATGAATTTTTACCTCACTTTCTGTGTTTTTCTTTCTTTCCACCTAGCTCACACTTAGACAGCATGTAGAGGTGCCCAGATCCTATGTCTACGGCTTTGATCGAGCACAGATGATATCATTTCAAACACATTTACTACACGCCTTTGGAAGCGGACACGATCAAGCGTCGCCTGTCCCCAAAAACCTATACGTACAGAACAATAGACAAAATCCCATGCGCCCGTGTGATTAACTGTTGCCCACTTACTGGTGGTGTGTCCATCTTAAACGTCACTTCTCTCATGCTTTACATTAATACCTTGTGCATCTTGCACAGCCTTTATATACATTTGTAAGGGTACGGATTTGTGAAATAACACCAATGGCATACGGTAACAAATAACAATTTTTTTTTTATTCGTATGTAAATACTCACAGTAGTAATACTGTTCTACAGCCACAAACCTTATTGTTTTTACAATACACAAATTAATACTGCTTTTAAGTGCATAGTTCTTAGATTTACAGAAAATAGTATTTGTTGAAAAAATTTACTTTGCATGGCAGTACCGACTGAATATTCCTACATTACTAACAATACAGGGCGAAAATTTCTACATAACATCGCAGTACTGATTACAGCCACTGCACAGCTACAGTTTCTCTTACACTAATATTATTACCACAACTTGTGAAATTCCACTCAAACAGAAGACTTAATTCATATATTGAACTGGGTGGCTCTTGGCTCTAAACTAAACATGTGTCAGCTGCTGTAAAACATTTCACACCTCAAGCAGTTGAAATAATTTAATAATGCAATGAAGCAGATAGCCCTAAAATGCTCATCAGGAACAGCTACACGAAAATGAAGTGTGCAGAACTCACACTTAAAACTAATATGACTTGCGCAGCTAGCGGTACGTGAAACTTAAACACTGTTCTATTTACACTTGCATTCACATAATCTCACGCACATAGTATAAAAAAAGAGAAATACTAAAAAACTATTATTTCTTCTCCATTTACAATTATTTAACCTTTTTGTCAACTTATTTTTGAACTTTTTTTTTTTACAGGGTGATTTTTCCACCACATAGGAATTGATTGATGCGAGGATATCGAACAAAAAAGTAATAACGAACTTATGTGCAAAACAGCATGGTTTCCATGATAGAAACGATTTATTCAATCGTACTCTGTTACACAGACTGCAGTCTAATACGCGCTGTACCATGCAGGCACAGTTATAGAATGTGCTGAAAATGATTTCCATGTGCTTCAATGCACGCATGTATGCGCTGTAGCATGTTCCGTCTCGCACATTCACATTGGACAGACTGCATCTGATAAATGTGAAAGATAGCATGAATACGCTGCTCCAGTGTATCAATATCTGGTATGGCTTATACGTACACAATGCTTTTGAGACGGCCCCATAACCAGAAATCACACAGGTTGAGATCTGGTGAACGAGCAGGCCATGCAACTGGACCCCCCTCATCCAATCCATACACTAGGAAAGACACAATTGAGACGTGTCTGAACATTAATGGCAAAATGGGCTGAAGCACCACATGTAGCAGCCACAAAACCCTTCATTTCATATGTAGCAGATACATAACCCTTCCATTCATCAATGACACTTCCACCTGCAAGAAACGCCGATCGTTCCACCCTGTTAGGTGACGTGAAAGGAAGAAGGGTGCGAAAATATGGTCACCAATTATTCCGGCCCACACATTCCAGCTGCACCGATCCTGTTTCCTGTCACCATGCCATGGAGGTTCTGCACACTATCCTGCAAATGACTTATGAAAGTTGAAGATACCATCCACGTAAAGGTGTCCTCATCTGTGAAAAGCATGGATGACACAAATCGCAGAATTGTGGTTTCCTGGTGAAAACCCAGTGACTAAACTGCTGCTCCTGATGTGGAAAGTCTGTCACTAGTACACTCTGCACATGCTGTAAGTAATTACGGTAGTGACAATTGTCATGGAGAATGTTCCACACGGTCGTCTGGCTTGTCTTGTACTTACAGGCCAACTGCCCGGTACTGACACTGCACTTGCCTTACACAGTGTTAATCACATTCTCCTCCTCAACGTTTCAAGCACGTCCTTCGTGATTTCCTGCTTCCTGAAACGACCCAGTCTCTGATAACTGGCGACACTGTTGCAAACACTGAATGCTGTGGTGGTTGTTGGTGGGGATCTCTCTCCTGATACAAGCTTGCTTCCCACCACCCTTTGCCATTTGTCTTTCCGTAAGTAAACACCATTTTGACAAACTTTCGATTCCGATGCAGAACCATTGTGTGCAACGCCGTATTGCATCCACTATAAGGTGAGTCAGCAAGAGAAGAGAATCAGACACAACATTACCAATTAATATGGCAAGAGAGTTCGCAAGGCCATGACATATGAGGAACAGTAACATCCTCTAGGAGGAAACCGTGCATACTGTAACTGTGGCCGCATGGTACAGCACATATTAGACCACAGTCTCTGTAATAAAGTACAACTGAATACATGGTCTCTGGCATGGAAACCATGCATTTCGAGACACAAATTCATTAGACCTGCCTTGTTCTGTGTCCTCTCACTGATCATTGCCTAGTTTGTACATGGTGGAAAAAAATCACCTTGTATAAACATTGCACATTTTTTCACTTTTTTATTATTTTATAATTTTTTCCAGCACATGATGCTCATATATTCATGCGTACATAGTATGCTACTTATTAAGGAAAAAATAAGCAGAATTTATTTACACAGACACCCACACTCAAACATATGTACATGCGCATACAAAGACACATAAGCAGTCCCACATGCAGACACACCATACATCACACATACAACAGTTACACTATGATAAAAGAGTCCTACTATTCGGCACAAGCTCTCACTCAAGCAGTCAGTCAGTCTCCCTCTCTCTCTCTCGCTCTGACACACACACACACACACACACACACACACACACAAACACACACACACTCTCTCTCTCTCTCTCTCTTCCTCTCTCTCTCATTCACACCATCGAAGTCCCCCACTCCCTCTTGCACTTCATGTAAACAGTGTGGGTATGGGAGGGTTTCGATACCGTCATCACAAATGGCTCTTATTGTCATGAGGTAACAATCTGACTTTAGATTGCAGCACAGTGTACACATCGTGAGCTCGCCATTGCATACTAGTTTGCTGTACCATTTGCGGAGGTTGCGGTGGAGCACTACGAACACCACTATACAAGCACTGCAAGGACACAGGATGCCACATGTTGCACACCCTTAGCTGCCCTCTGAATGACCCTATCTATTGTACAATATACATATATTTTGGGTATTACACCCACGAACTTCACAATCAGCAATACATTCACCTCTTCCTTCATTAAGCCGGTAACCTTCTTTTCTGAGGAACAATTTCTTAAGGAATATCAGCTGCACATCCCGATGTATCGAATTCATTACCATAACACCTCATTACTTCATATGAATTGTAGTTCCCCACCGAATAGATGAAGCTATCTGTATCCATATAAAATAACTTCGGTTTTGTGAAATGAGTTTTAACAAAGTCATGGTGCAAATGGTACATGTGGAGTTTGGAGATGGCCAGTACACACATACCCAAACAGTTAGGTAATGTAATCTCTACTGAGGCCTTCAACATCTCCACAGCAACACACAGCAACAAAGTTATCATTGAAAATAGTGACCCACTTAAAATTTTGTCGGGCAATGCACTCTCTTATGCCCCAACGCCCATCCCATTCAGTCCTAATTAAAATATCGCATTCATTTCTTACCTTCTGTGTGGTTTTACCAAAAATTGATTTATTCATTAATTTATACAGCTATTTTTCGATGTAGCTAGTCATGCCCGTCCTTTTTTCGGTATTTAACCCAATATACTCCTTCAACCAGGGGGCTGGTACATACCTGCTTGTGTCCAACAGTGGTCATCAGTTTAGGGATAGTACTTCCTCGCAGAACTTTTTGCTCTGGACATAACGGCAAGTCACTTGTCATTTCATGCATACTTACAGGGTATGAGGTCTGCCTCCCCCACATACTCTACATCAGACTCATCCACCAGACCCATTATATTTCCACTTAATCCCTCTCATTTGTTTTCAGACACCCATTGAAACCCACCAATCAGCAATGGTTGCATCATGGCATACCCGTGCAAGTTATTCACATCCACATATTGGATACAGCTTGAATTGAGGGATGCTTTGAAACCCACATACATAAGTGCATTATCTGGAGTTAAAAGTTCAATGCTGCCCCTCGTGTTATTAAGCATTGCATCCAAGGAAATCTAGGTGTCATGTAATAAAAGACAGGGTATAGAGAGCATGTGATCATGCATACACTCCGGAACTGTTCAAAAACATCTGTAAGCAAGTACACGTCGGTGTCTATGTATAGTCATGTATATTCATCCAAACTGGGAGAGCTAAATTCCAACCAGACATTCATAGTATGCCATAATCTGCACTAGTTATGGCATCACCTGTGAGATTATTGGTAGATACAGACAGGTCGTGTAGATTGGTTTTGTACAGTTATGCATTGCTAGCCAGATGCTCATAAGGGAAACCTCCTTTGGTGTCACAAGATTTAACTTTTTCTCATCAGGGAATGCAGATCGCATGATATGCAAATTATCCTGAGGTACAGTTTAAATGAGTTTCTGGAGTGGCGCCGGCATACAACGTAGCGTTGAAGGAAGCGGAGCATAATTTTTGGCGTCTTGCACTTGGAGAATGAAATATATTTCTCAACGCTCTCAGTGGGACTCTGGCCTGATTTTTCTCCCACCTAAATTAGCCAACAGCTTGACAAGAAAGTGAGCACCATAGATGGTTCTACCTTGCTCCATCCCTAGGCTGAGACACTACTGTAGATTATGATAATGAATCATGTACCTCTGCTTGTGCCCAACGGTGTTCATTAGCTTAGGGATTCATGGATACTTACAGGGTATGAGGTCTGCCTCCACCACATGCTCTACATAAGGGTAATCCGCCAGCTGGTACTCCAAATTACGTGCGTTGTGAGCTGTACCGTGGAACTTCCCCGTAAGATGACAGTGGTTTCTACAAGGGGTTTCAGCTTTTCTATCTAACAGCAGCCCAATAAACGTAACAGTTAACTGCATCATTCTATAACACTGTTCTACAAAAAAAACCTTTTTTTCTATTTCTGATAAAAAATATTGTGATCCTAGTTGTATTTTGAGTGCTGAATTGAAAACTGTTTTTGTTTTTTTCTGTCAGGGATAGTTTATGAGTAATCGCAATTTTATATAGTGCAGCAAACGTGAGGTGAAATTTGACGAACAAATGCACATCACATTAATGGAGGGTGGGATCTAACATATAACACAGTAACCTTTGTGTATACAATTTGAAGCATTTATTTGACATGAGAAATTACAGAAAATTGGCAAACAATGAGTCACTGCCTTGTAATGCACATCACTTTTTTCTCTTGTATTGTGAATCTTTCTTCTCTCGAATGATATTCCAGCAATAATCTGCTAACATAGAAGATACCCACTTCCTTTCATAGCGCCTTTCTATGGTAGAAATGTCTTTATGGAATCTTTCCTCATTTTCATCCGATACGTCACTACAACTCTCTGTGAAGTAGTCCAGATGAGAGTCCCTCATATGTACCTTCAAAGACATATTGCACCGCAAACCCTGATATGCTTTGATCATATCCTTCACCATTGCTTTGTATTTAGTAGCTCTTCTTCTTCCGAGGAAGTTTTCCGACACCATCTTGAAACAGTCCCATGCGGTTTTTTCTTTATCAGTTAAACATGCTTCAAAATTTGCATCTTTCTGCAGCTCCCTGATTTGTGGGCCCACAAATACAACTTCTTTTATTTTTGCAGCTGAAAGACGGGGGAATTTGGTAGCTAGATATGCAAACCCACAGCCTGTTGGATCCATGGCCTTCACGAATTGCTTCATCAGGCCAAGTTTGATGTGAAGCGGTGGAAGTAGTATATATTCAGGGGCTACCAGACTTTCACGTTGTACATTCTTTTCGCCAACTTTCCATCTTCACCTAGGCCATTTCTTTTTCACGTAGTGAGAATTTCGGTCTCGATTATCCCACTCGCAAAGAAAACAGGCGTACTTTGTGTAGCCTTGTTGCATTCCCAGTACCATACCAATTACCTTGAAATCTGCACATATTTTCCATTTGGTTCATTGTATTTTAATGAATTTAGCATCCTTTGTACGAATTCGTAATTCTCTTTTGTCAAACTAGCATAAGCTACTGGAACAGAGGGTATTTTATTTCCGTTATGGAGCAAAACACCCTTCAGACTTGTTTTTGATGCATCTATGAAAAGTCTCCACTCCTGTGAAATATAAGTGAAGTTCAGCACTTTCATCAGGCCAGCAACGTCATTGCAAAATGTCAGTGCTTCGTCAGTTGAAAAATAAGAAATAAAGGCATGTTCTCTGTGCCTGAGCACATTGATTTTAGTACTTTGGTGCAGTAGATTATACTCTTGTAATCTTGAACCAAGCAGCTGAGCCTTTTGTTTACTTAGTCCTAGATCACGTACTAATTCATTTAAATCTGCCTGTGTTAACAAATGTGGCGATGACACTTGTGCAGTGATATAAAGAATCATCATCTGTGATTTCTTCAGTACTACTTATTTCACTGTCACTCGGAATTTGACCTCGAGCTCTTGAAGGTACTGGAAGGTTGTCGGAATGCTGCACTGGCATTCTCGCTGTCGCTGAAGGCAGATCTGGGTAAACAATGTGCCTCTTCGACTTTTTGTTTGTAAAACCCTGAATTTTTGTTAGACAGAAATAACAATCAGTAACATGGTCCTTAGGCTCCCTCCACACCATGGGAACAGCAAACAACGCCACATTCTCTTTACCTTTCCACCACTGAATTAGTTTGCAGTAACATGTACCAAAACAGAAATGTGGTGCCCATCCTTTATCTTGGTCTCCTACCTCTACTCCAAAGTAATGTTTGTATGCTTTCTTTATGAATGAAGAAATTTTCTTCCTATTTCTGGCAAAAGTGAACTTCCCACAGATGTAGCAGAAGTTGTCCGGCTTATATCGACATCCACGACGACGTGGCATTTCTGCAAATTGAAAAATACCACTTTGGTAATACACCTGTATTAAATTAATAGTATGGAACTAGAGGAACGATGATGTGTAAAAACAAGCAGTCATTTTACCTTCAGCAGCAGGCTCAATCAGTTTACACACAGGAACTAAAAAATTCAACCGTGCTCGGAAATATGACAGACAGTTACTTGTCATCCAAAACACCCTCTCGTTAAGACTGACACAAATTGTGCCTAACACCACTGTTGTAAACTCGATGCACCTGCCCCTAGGAGGCGTGAAGCTTTACTGCCGAGGCAGCGACCGGCTGTCGCCGTTCGAGTTAATGAGATGTTTCAGGTGGTGTTAATGACATAGGTGTGGCGGGGGATAACCTAATAATGTCTGATTCTTCCCACCTGCTGTTGCACAAGAAATTATCACGTTCTATCACTACTGGATGCGGCAACATACCCGTATTTCTCTATAACGTCTCTGTGTTTGCCATGAATTGTGAATATACATATATATACATATTACATAAAAAGTATCCCTGAGAACGATATTTTGTTTACATATTTGAATTTCCCATGGTAAAATGGTCTAGAAGAACATACTTTAATATCAGAAATAGAACCCATGTCGAACAGTGTAATTTTTTATCCTCCAGTTCGGTCATGGAGATGCTGGTGCTTCAAAGCCTATAAAGATTCCATGAGAGTTTTTCAAGCTCAGTGAACAACCAAACCACAGGATTATTCCCAGCGTAAGATTCATAGCAGTTAAGACTTGAATCATCTAAGCAGGCAAGTTGGAACACTGCTGCATTCAGAACCTGGTTTTGCACGATGATGGTATGTGAGGCCTAAGGGATTCCCTTCAGAGCGGGTCACAGGGGCAAGCAGGCATTTGAAGTCAGCATATAAAACAGGCAGACATTGTTTCTGGTGATGGGCATTCTTGAATTTAACTAACTTATTTTCTTCTGTAGACATAACAATACATGTCGGTTCCTTGGATTCACAGTCCTTCAGATGTCTTTTTAAATATTTTTCTTCTGAATATGCTGTTTACATTTATGTTTATTGAGTTGGGAATTAAGGAGGATTTTATTCTTAGGTACACCTTATGTTGTGCACTCGGGATGGCATCTGTAACAGTAATTTCTCTCACAAGCCAGGACTGCCAATAGAAGCCTTCTTTTGCAGCTATATCCTTAGGGAGCTTGATATAACCCTCCATTTAACGGATCATAGACATGAATATGGATGTCGAGGTGTGATATTTAGCTGAGTGCTTTAGCTGACCCTCTTACATCCATCTCGGAAATTCAGGACAGTATAGCACCCAAAGTGGATTAACGATACCACTCAGCGATCGATGAGCTCCGAGATTATCACCACAGCAGCACCCTCATGTTAGGAATGGTGAGTCAACTCACAGCAATGTTAGGAATGGTGAGTCAACTCACAGCAGAGTACTGCATTACATTTAATGGCATTACATCTCTGATCATCTATGGTTTTGAGGTACACCAGGAGGCACGCTTCTATAAACCTGACTATGTCGCGATACCCCCGGCTGGATTCTCAATTCTAGTGAACGAGATACATTGTCGTCCCTGTACTGGCCGAGCAAGCGCAACAGACAGTCACCTCCATCCCACAAACTGACATCTGGCATCTGTACAACACAATGCAGGCACGTTTGCACGCTTGCATTCAACATCCTGGCCGTTACACCGATTATTCATATACCACCATCTCACGTTCGCAGAGGCCTATATCGCGCCGTACATTGACTTGTGATCTTGCAGTGTTAATCACTTAAATATGTTTTCTAGGTGAATGTTCCTTAAATATCATTACTCTACATTAATTATCTTTTGGTGTTGCGATTTTTTCCGTCAGTATGGTTACGTCATCTTACTCCAAAATACACTCCTGGAAATTGAAATAAGAACACCGTGAATTCATTGTCCCAGGAAGGGGAAACTTTATTGACACATTCCTGGGGTCAGATACATCACATGATCACACTGACAGAACCACAGGCACATAGACACAGGCAACAGAGCATGCACAATGTCGGCACTAGTACAGTGTATATCCACCTTTCGCAGCAATGCAGGCTGCTATTCTCCCATGAAGACGATCGTAGAGATGCTGGATGTAGTCCTGTGGAACGGCTTGCCATGCCATTTGCACCTGGCGCCTCAGTTGGACCAGCGTTCGTGCTGGACGTGCAGACCGCGTGAGACGACGCTTCATCCAGTCCCAAACATGCTCAATGGGGGACAGATCCGGAGATCTTGCTGGCCAGGGTAGTTGACTTACACCTTCTAGAGCACGTTGGGTGGCACGGGATACATGCGGACGTGCATTGTCCTGTTGGAACAGCAAGTTCCCTTGCCGGTCTAGGAATGGTAGAACGATGGGTTCGATGACGGTTTGGATGTACCGTGCACTATTCAGTGTCCCCTCGACGATCACCAGTGGTGTACGGCCAGTGTAGGAGATCGCTCCCCACACCACGATGCCGGGTGTTGGCCCTGTGTGCCTCGGTCGTATGCAGTCCAGATTGTGGCGCTCACCTGCACGGCGCCAAACACGCATACGACCATCATTGGCACCGAGGCAGAAGCGACTCTCATCGCTGAAGACGACACGTCTCCATTCGTCCCTCCATTCGCGCCTGTCGCGACACCACTGGAGGCGGGCTGCACGATGTTGGGGCGTGAGCGGAAGACGGCCTAACGGTGTGCGGGACCGTAGCCCAGCTTCATGGAGACGGTTGCGAATGGTCCTCGCCGATACCCCAGGAGCAACAGTGTCCCTAATTTGCTGGGAAGTGGCGGTGCGGTCCCCTACGGCACTGCGTAGGATCCTACGGTCTTGGCGTGCATCCGTGCGTCGCTGCGGTCCGGTCCCAGGTCGACGGGCACGTGCACCTTCCGCCGACCACTGGCGACAACATCGATGTACTGTGGAGACCTCACGCTCCACGTGTCGAGCAATTCGGCGGTACGTCCACCCGGCCTCCCGCATGCCCACTATACGCCCTCGCTCAAAGTCCGTCAACTGCACATACGGTTCACGTCCACGCTGTCGCGGCATGCTACCAGTGTTAAAGACTGCGATGGAGCTCCGTATGCCACAGCAAACTGGCTGACACTGACGGCGGCGGTGCACAAATGCTGCGCAGCTAGCGCCATTTGACGGCCAACACCGCGGTTCCTGGTGTGTCCGCTGTGCCGTGCGTGTGATCATTGCTTGTACAGCCCTCTCGCAGTGTCCGGAGCAAGTATGGTGGGTCTGACACACCGGTGTCAATGTGTTCTTTTTTCCATTTCCAGGAGTGTATAATAACCATCACACAGGCATGCTGCTGTTGGCAGAAAGAGAAGCAACCAAGTTCGTTGCATATCGTATTGCTGGGCTGCGACGTCACTGGAATGCAATCAGGGCAGCGCCGATACGAATGTGCAGCGACTCTGCGGTACAACTTTGCTGTTCGCAGTTTCAAAAAGGAGCGTAACATAATACAACTGAGCAGACCTCAGGCTAAGTCCGTACCATAACCAGCAATCTTGCATATTATTTTTCAATATGCATCTTTACAACAACAATCACTGGCTGTCAGAATGCCCTAATATGCAAAATCTGGATAAATGCAATTCTGTTGAACCCGTGCATCTTCTCAGTGAATATAACGGATGCTGAAATATCATTTAGAACATTCTTCTAAGTTTACAGGAGTGTAAAATTTCTATCGAATTACAAGAGTGCCTCTATTTTCAAACACATTGACGAATAAAATAAGACAGGAGATAAGTGAATCAAATGTCTCACTTGTTACGGATGAAGTGATATAAGTAATTTATCACGAGTCTCCTCAGTACTTTCCAGCTGCTCGTCAAGTCGTTGGAAGGTTTTGAAAATACACAAACAAGCTCAGAGTTACGATGGGGCTGCACTTGCAGCTGCTCATTTCAAGATATTGCAATCGAGAGCGGTAAACATGTGTTCTGCCGCGATGTTCGTTCACACTACCACTTTTTGCATTCAGGTGCTATCTAAAGTCGTATCAAAGGTTGACAAAATGTAGAACATCTTCCCTCAGACGGAATGGTATTTCTGCTGTTTTTCATGTCAACCAAAATATTCTGGGTTCTAGATGAGAAAGCAAAGAAGCGACTACCCAAAGTTCTTGCATGTTTGGGTTCTGCATATAATTTTGCCAAAACCTTATAACACAATCAAACTGTTCCACTTTTCAAGAAAATAACAGATCCAAATAAGCGGAACGAAGAAGCCTGTACCTCTACACGTCGATTTGAAATCACGACGGAAGTCAGTTTCAGTCTTCATGTTTTTAGGCCCGAGTGGCGGACCCGCGTCACGTCCACACAGCACGCAGCCGGGCGGCTGCCTCGCGGTTCCGTGCAGCCGAGTGAACAAAGCCGTCTTCCCTGCACTGGGCCGGATCTCGTCCGTGGTGCAGCACAGCGTTCTGTTTGATTTCATGTACAGAGATGAGCTCGCTGCAAGTAAAAGTCATTTCAGCCTATACGATATACAAAAAGAGCAATTCCACGTGCGAGACACGGTTTTGGGTGCATCCTATGGTGGAACAAAGATGTACGAAAGGGGCGTTCGTCACACTGCATTCCGAATTGCGCAAAGATGAACACAAATTTAATACGAGGGCAGTTCAATAAGTAATGCAACACATTTTTTTTCTCGGCCAATTTTGGTTGAAAAAACCGGAAATTACTTGTGGAATATTTTCAAACATTCCCGCTTCGTCTCGTATAGTTTCATTGACTTCCGACAGGTGGCAGCGCTGTACGGAGCTGTTAAAATGGCGTCTGTAACGGATGTGCGTTGCAAACAACGGGCAGCGATCGAGTTTCTTTTGGCGCAAAACCAGGGCATCTCAGATATTCGTAGGCGCTTGCAGAATGTCTACGGTGATCTGGCAGTGGACAAAAGCACGGTGAGTCGTTGGGCAAAGCGTGTGTCATCATCGCCGCAAGATCAAGCGAGACTGTCTGATCTCCCGCGTGCGGGCCGGCCGTGCACAGCTGTGACTCCTGCAATGGCGGAGCGTGCGAACACACTCGTTCGAGATGATCGACAGATCACCATCAAACAACTCAGTGCTCAACTTGACATCTCTGTTGGTAGTGCTGTCACAATTGTTCACAAAAATCTGAACGAACTTCTTCTTCATGACAACGCAAGACCTCACACAAGTCTTCGCACGCGAGAGGAGCTCACAAAACTTCAGTGGACTGTTCTTCCTCATGCACCCTACAGCCCCGATCTCGCACCGTCGGATTTCCATATGTTTGGCCCAATGAAGGACGCAATCCGTGGGAGGCACTACGCGGATGATGAAGTAGTTATTGATGCAGTACGACGTTGGCTCCGACATCGACCAGTGGAATGGTACCGTGCAAGCATACAGGCCCTCATTTCAAGGTGGCGTAAGGCCGTAGCATTGAATGGAGATTACGTTGAAAAATAGTGTTGTGTAGCTAAAAGATGGGGGAATAACCTGGTGTATTTCAATGCTGAATAAAACAACCCCTGTTTCAAAAAAAAAAAAAAGTGTTGCGTTACTTATTGAACTGCCCTCGTACATATTTTCGTATGTCTATTCGTTGCTTTGACGAGCTTGTCGGTAAAATACAAGACAACCTGACACTGGAAAATCTCAAAAGGATGCCCATTGCTCCGACAGAATTAGTAGCAGTAACCTTAAGGTAAGAATATGAATACGTATACGGATGAAGATTAATTTTGATAATATATTTATCATTCAAAGCTTTGCTACAACTATGTATTACATTCGTCTGGCAATAGACAATTTTACATTTGTATTGTATTACTACTGAATTCCTATAATTTTTATAACAGATGATGATGATGACGTCGATTGGGCTCGAGAGGGACGGGGAGTCGCAACTTGTCTCTGTACGGACGGATCCTCGCGGTACTGCATTGATTGGTTAGGATGCTGTTGGGATATTGAAGGTGGGGCGTAGGTAAAAGAGGTAGGTGGATAGTGGAAAGGGCTGATGGGAGCTGGGGGCGGGGCGTATGTTTAAACTAGCCTGATTTGTTTGCTTAATCGACATAAGCAGTTGAAGTACCTGAGTACGAAATAATAGCTTCTGATCAACATTTAATGTCTTCACAGAGGGCAACAGCGAAACAAAGAATGCTCGGTCGTCGTCTTCCTCGTTTTCCTTACCATCTTTTAATAATGTAAGTAAATTCTCTTCAAATGTTGTGTTCTTGATAGGCCTCTTCCTCTTGAAGGATTGTTTTTCGGTGTTGACATTCAGTCGAACATAACCGGTTTGTTCTTCAGAGGGTTCCTCTCGACTGTTTTCTGCGAGTGCATTGTTGTTATACAGATTATCTTGCACGACCGATACTGAGTCAAAGTTATTCGCTGTTGGTGCATCTCGGAGACGGCCGAGAAAGTGTAACTGCTCATGGTAGATGTATTTTGGTCTCTTAGTTGCTGCTGATCCGGACCTCGTTTGATTTATTCTATTGAGGCTTTTAAAATAGGCATCCCGTGAAGTTTTCCATCCCCTCTGGACCTTGTCAACTGAAATAACAAGGGCGATAAGTCATTTATTACTGAGGACGCGTACATATATTAAGAAGGAATACATCTAAGGTTTTATGCCAGCGTGGCCGACTTCATACCTACAATTAAGTCTACTTTCCTCCGTGAATGTACGTAAGTATCAAATATCTGCTTTACACGTTACAGGTACCTCGGAAGCGTAAACACATTTACAGATCTGCATTACTCTTATTTAATGGGTGCACCAACAATTGGACAGATTATCAGGCAGGTGAGCGCCACTATTTGGACTACGTTAAGAGAAGAATGCATGCCTGAGTCCTCAACAGACAAGGGAACGAAATTAGCCACGGTTTCCAAAATGTCGCCAATTTTCCTCATTGCTTCGGAGCACTGGATGGCGTCTAGTAAAACCTATCAAAAGTGGATCACTTTCCTTCAATTACAAGAATTACTTCTCCATTATTCTTATGGCCATCTGTGACACTAACTAGTGTTTCACGTGCATTGATGTCGGAGGATACGGAAGGAACTGTGACTCAAATATATTAAAAACAGCGTCTTTTGGGGGAAAATGGAAGAAGGAAAATTAGCGTTACCCCCACCAAAGCCACTGCCAGGTACACACCACTCTCCAGTGCCATACATTCTTGTGGCAGACGAAGGCCTCGCATTAACACAACATGTGTTAAGGCCGTGTGCGCGAAAAAACATGACACAAAAAGTGGATTTTCAATTACCAACTTAACCCGAGTCCGAAGATTTATTGAATGTACTTTCGGAATATTTAGTCACAAGTGGAGGGGTTTTTCACCGGCCCCTGAATGTCAGTCTTGACCTAACAGTATCTATTGTCATAACGTGCTGCATTTTACATAACTTTGAAGACACCCTCTATGTTACCGGCTTCGAAGATGTGGCAGAAACTACACCTGTCAGTAAATCGGGTAATACTGTACGAGATAAATTTGCGGAATATTTTGTCGGTAGAGGAGCTGTGCCCTGGCAGGAAACAATAATTCACTGAACACAGGCCACTTATCTCAATGACAGTCATTTGCGGTTGTGTACAAGAGGGGCAGCAGCCTTTTCAGTAGTTGCAAGGGCAACAGTCTGGATGATTGACTGATCTGGCCTTGTAACAATAACCAAAACGGCCTTGCTGAGCTGGTACTGCGAACGGCTGAAAGCAAGGGGAAAC
Source organism: Schistocerca cancellata (assembly GCF_023864275.1). Lineage (NCBI taxonomy): Eukaryota > Metazoa > Arthropoda > Insecta > Orthoptera > Acrididae > Schistocerca > Schistocerca cancellata. The sequence goes on from NC_064635.1 coordinate 214,703,766, forward strand.
TACGTCCGTAATTTTTCCCGAGGGCATGCAGCTTTACTGTATGATTATATGATGATGGCGTCCTCTTGGGTAAAATATTCCGGAGGTAAAATAGTCCCCCATTCGGATCTCCGGGCGGGGACTACTCAAGTGGACGTCGTTATCAGGAGAAAGAAAACTGGCGTTCTACGGATCGGAGCGTGGAATGTCAGATCACTTAATCGGGCAGGTAGGTTAGAAAATTTAAAAAGGGAAATGGATAGGTTAAAGTTAGATATAGTGGGAATTAGTGAAGTTCGGTGGCAGGAGGAACAAGACTTCTGGTCAGGTGACTACAGGGTTATAAACACAAAATCAAATAGGGGTAATGCAGGAGTAGGTTTAATAATGAATAGGAAAATAGGAATGCGGGTAAGCTACTACAAACAGCATAGTGAACGCATTATTGCGGCCAAGATAGATACGAAGCCCACACCTACTACAGTAGTACAACTTTATATGCCAACTAGCTCTGCAGATGACGAAGAAATTGAAGAAATGTATGATGAGATAAAATAAATTATTCAGATAGTGAAGGGTGATGAAAATTTAATAGTCATGGGTGACTGGAATTCGAGAGTAGGAAAAGGGAGAGAAGGAAACCTAGTGGGGGAATATGGATTGGAGGAGAGAAATGAAAGAGGAAGCCGTCTGGTAGAATTTTGCACAGAGCATAACTTAATCATAGCTAAAACTTGGTTTAAGAATCATGAAAGAAGGTTGTATACATGGAAGAACCCTGGAGATACTAAAAGGTATCAGATAGATTATATAATGGTAAGACAGAGATTTAGGAACCAGGTTTTAAATTGTAAGACATTTCCAGGGGCAGATGTGGACTCTGACCACAATCTATTGGTTATGACCTGTAGATTAAAACTGAAGAAATTGCAAAAAGGTGGGAATTTAAGGATATGGGATCTGGATAAACTGAAAGAACCAAAGGTTGTACAGAGTTTCACGGAGAGCATAAAGGAACAATTGACAGGAATGAGAGAAAGAAGTACAGTAGAAGAAGAATGGGTAGCTCTGAGGGATGAAGTAGTGAAGGCAGCAGAGGATCAAGTAGGTAAAAAGACGAGGGCTAGTAGAAATCCTTGGGTAACAGAAGAAATATTGAATTTAACTGATGAAAGGACAAAATATAAAAATGCAGTAAATGAAGCAGGCAAAAAGGAATACAAACGTCTCAAAAATGATATCGACAGGAAGTGCAAAATGGCTAAGCAGGGATGGATAGAGGACAAATGTAAGGATGTAGAGGCTTATCTCACTAGGGGTAAGATAGATACTACCTACAGGAAAATTAAAGAGACCTTTGGAGATAAGAGAACCACTTGTATGAACATCAAGAGCTCAGATGGAAACCCAGTTCTAAGCAAAGAAGGGAAAGCAGAAAGGTGGAAGGAGTATATAGAGGGTCTATACAAGGGCGATGTACTTGAGGACAATATTATGGAAATGGAAGAGGATGTAGATGAAGATGAAATGGGAGATACGATACTGCGTGAAGAGTTTGACAGAGCACTGAAAGACCTGAGTCGAAACAAGGCCCCCAGGAGTAGACAACATTCCATTAGAACTACTGACAGCCTTGGGAGAGCCAGTCCTGACAAAACTCTACCATCTGGTGAGCAAGATGTATGAAACAGGCGAAATACCCTCAGACTTCAAGAGGAATATAATAATTCCAATCCCAAAGACAGCAGGTGTCGACAGATGTGAAAATTACCGAACTATCAGTTTAATAAGTCACTGCTGCAAAATACTAACACGAATTCTATACAGACGAATGGAAAAGCTATTAGAAGTCGACCTCGGGGAAGATCAGTTTGGATTCCGTAGAAATACTGGGACACGTGAGGCAATACTGACCCTATGACTTATCTTAGAAGAAAGATTAAGGAAAGGCAAACCTACGTTTCTAGCATTTGTAGACTTAGAGAAAGCTTTTGACAATGTTGACTGGAATACTCTCTTTCAAATTCTGAAGGTGGCAGGGGTAAAATACAGGGAGGAAAGGCTATTTACAATTTGTACAGAAACCAGATGGCAGTTATGAGTCGAGGGACATGAAAGGGAAGCAGTTGTTGGGAAGGGAGTAAGACAGGGTTGTAGCCTCTCCCCGATGTTATTCAATCTGTATATTGAGCAAGCAGTAAAGGAAACAAAAGAAAAATTCGGAGTAGGTATTAAAATCCATGGAGAAGAAATAAAAACTTTGAGGTTCGCCGATGACATTGTAATTCTGTCAGAGACAGCAAAGGACTTGGAAGAGCAGTTGAAAGGAATGGATAGCGTCTTGAAAGGAGGATATAAGATGAACATCAACAAAAGCAAAACGAGGATAATGGAATGTAGTCGAATGAAGTCGGGTGATGCTGAGGGAATTAGATTAGGAAATGAGACACTTAAAGTAGTAAAGGAGTTTTGCTATTTGGGGAGCAAAATAACTGACGATGGTCGAAGTAGAGAGGATATAAAATGTAGACTGGCAATGGCAAGGAAAGCGTTTCTGAAGAAGAGAAATTTGTTAACATCGAGTATAGATTTAAGTGTCAAGAAGTCATTTCTGAAAGTATTTGTATGGAGTGTAGCCATGTATGGAAGTGAAACATGGACGATAAATAGTTTGGACAAGAAGAGAATAGAAGCTTTCGAAATGTGGTGCTACAGAAGAATGCTGAAGATTAGATGGGTAGATCACATAACTAATGTGGAAGTACTGAATAGGATTGGGGAGAAGAGAAGTTTGTGGCACAACTTGACCAAAAGAAGGGGGCATTAAGAGATCACCCATTTAGTATTGGAGGGCAGCGTGGAGGGTAAAAATCGTAGAGAGAGACCAAGGGATGAATACACTAAGCAGATTCAGAAGGATGTAGGTTGCAGTAGGTACTGGGAGATGAAGAAGCTTGCACAGGATAGAGTAGCATGGAGAGCTGCATCAAACCAGTCTCAGGACTGAAGACCACAACAACAATTTTTCTACATAATCAATGTTTGTACTGTGCGTAAACTGAACTTGTGAATGTCTACAATTCTATAATTGAAAATCACTGCATTTCGTATAGAACTACAATAAAAACACAAGGAAAATATGCGCCTACTTACCACACATTTCCTGATCTGCCTCTTTCGAACCTCCAAAGCCGAGTATTATATTTGCACAGACGTCTAGCCACGCCTTCAATCGCATTTCACGGTTCTTGTAGTCCCCATGCGATGGATACCGGTACCATATGTGAAGCCTTCCTTCAACTTCGGCAATTAACATGTCTGTATCGATTTCACAAGAGATTCTGGAAACTTTTTAAATCACACCCATATTTACCGCGCGCGCGGTATCCGCAGGACTGTGCACGCATCAACTTGATTGTTGCCGTGCATTCAACTGACGCGGACGGTCCGCGGCGCGCAAGCGGCGCAGCCGTCCGCGTATGTGTGTGGCGCCCCATTCGAATACGTGACTACCAACAGCGCGGAACGCGGACCATTCGCGTTAAGTGTGCGACGGGCCTTAGGCCGGTATTACACTATCAAATTTCTTTGTCAAAGATTTGATCAAAGATGTGATCCAATATTCCGTCCACTATATTTGACAAAGATCTTTGACGTAGCGCTAGAGGGGGTATTACACTGTCATCAAATGTTTCGTCAAAGTTCAAGATCTGACAACAACTTATTATTAACCGCAGCAGTTCTACGTACTCCAATTGCATTGTGTGGACATGCGGAAAAGAAGTGGGGGAAAAAATGGAACCATACATACGAGGTTGACAGTCTTAAAAGTCCTGGGATTACAACTTGATAATAAATTCAGTTGGGAGGAGCACACCACAGAACTGCAGAAAGGCCTTAACAAATCTGTATTTGCAATTCGAGTGTTAGCAGACATAGGCAACATAAAAATGAAAAAGCTTGCATACTTTCATTCCATAATGTCATATGGGATAATATTTTGGGGTAAATCTTGAAGGCAAACAAGTTTTCAAGGTCCAAAAGCGTGTAATACGTATTATTTGTGGAGTAAATTCACGGACCTCCTGCAGAAACCTCTTCAAAGAACTGGGTATACTAACTACTGCCTCTCAGTATATTTACTTCTTAATGAAATTTGTCGTAAATAATACATCTCTTTTTCCAACAACCAACTCAGTTCATACATACAATACCAGGAACAAAAATGATCTGCACAAGGACTTAAAAGCACTTACTTTAGTTCAAAAAGGGGTCCACTACTCAGGAACACTCATCTTCAATAATTTGCCAGGAAACATAAAAAATTTAGTTAGAAATAAAGATCAGTTTAAAAGGACCCTGAAAGACTTACTACTGGCTAACTCCTTCTACTCCATTGGCGAAATTTTTAACAGAAACAAATGATGTATTTATTCATACTATTAGTATTGTTATTTCAGCTTAAAAAGAAATCGACATGTTCCACATCCACGAGGCTCTCCTCAGCACGGATCTATGGAACGAAAAACTAATATAATCTGGGTGAAGCCGTGGGTTTTACGACGACACGATAAAAGCATTCAACAAAACTTGTTACGTGAGCTTACAGTGGAAGACGTCAAGTCGTACATCAATTACTTAAGAATGGATGAGCATACATTTCTGTATGTGCTCAATGAAGTGTATCCTCATATCACAAAGCACAATATTCACTTAAGAACTGCTACATCTTCAGAAGACAGGCTCACTATAACACTCCCATTCCTTGCTACAGGAGAGGGTTATGTTATGTTAGGATAGGTTAGATCAGGTTAGGTCTCCAATCTCCTTAATCTATTTTTGTATTCAGGGTGCCTCACGTTGTAAAGCTCCCCACCAGCTTCATACATCTCTATTAATTTTGTAGTTGTCGGCACACATCAATTGTATTTACCGCCAATGTTTATAAAAACACTACAGACGACACAACGCTGCAGCGATGCTAGCGCTCCATGTGGTAACATGTCACATTGCAGTGAACAGAAGACAAGCGGTTTCTTTGATCAAATATACAGCGAGGCCCTAGATTTGATCAAATATTGGACGACATTTGACAAAGTCCCTATTACACTATCAAATATCTTTGACAAAGATATTGGACAAAGATATTTGATAGTGTAATAAGGACTTTGTCAAATGTCGTCCAATATTTGATCAAATCTAGGGCCTCGCTGTATATTTGATCAAAGAAACCGCTTGTCTTTTGTTCACTGCAATGTGACATGTTACCATATGGATCGCTAGCATCGCTGCAGCGTACTGTCGTCTGTAGTGTTTTTATAACCATTGCCGGTAAATACAATTGGTGTGTGCCGACAACTACAAAATTAAGCTGATGAGGCGCTTTACAACGTGAAGCACCCTGAATACAAAAATAGATTAAGAAGATTGGAGACCTAACCTGATCTAACCTATCCTAACATAACATAACATAACATAACCCTCTCCTGTAGCAAGGAATGGGAGTGTTATAGTGAGCCTGTCTTCTGAAGATGTAGCAGTTCTTAAGTGAATATTGTGCTTTGTGATATGAGGATACACTTCATTGAGCACATACAGAAATGTATGCTCATCCATTCTTAAGTAATTGATGTACGACTTGACGTCTTCCACTGTAAGCTCACGTAGCAAGTTTTGTTGAATGCTTTTATCGTGTCGTCGTAAAACCCACGGCTTCACCCAGATTAGATTAGTTTTTCGTTCCATAGATCCGTGCTTAGGAGAGCCTCGTGGATGTGGAACATTTCGATTTTTTTAAAGCTGAAATAACAATACTAATAGTATGAATAAATACAATACATAATTTGTTTCTATTAAAAATTTCGCCAATGGAGTAGAAGGAGTTAGCCAGTAGTAAGTCTTTCAGGGTCCTTTTAAACTGATCTTTATTTCTAACTAATTTTTTTTGTTTCCTGGCAAATTATTGAAGGTGAGTGTTCCTGAGTAGTGGACCCCTTTTTGAACTAAAGTAAGTTGGTTGGTTTGTGGGATTAAAGGGACCAGACTGCGATGGTCATCGGTCCCTTTTTCCAAATACTAAAAACACCCACAGAGAATAAAAACGAGTAACAGAATAGATCACAGACGCTTTTAAGTCCTTGTGCAGATCATTCTTGTTCCTGGTATTGTATGTATGAACTGAGTTGTTTGTTGGAAAAAGAGATGTATTATTTACGACAAATTTCATTAAGAAGTAAATATACTGACAGGGTGTATACGGGGACAAGGAAAAAAAATTCCCGGATTATTCCCGGATTTCTCCCGGATATCCCGTTTAAAAAATACGCTTTTTCCCGGGCGAAAATACACTTTTTCTGTGCTAACTGACAGATTTTCCGTAGATTTTCCCTCGGAACTGCAAAGCTTATCAATTCTTTGAATGGTTAACGTTTTATACAATCGCGTAGAACTTCCTGAAAAAAAAAAAAAAGACGGGCAGAGAAGTTTTGGAGAGACTTATAACAAAAAAAGAGACCTTTGATTTGCAGCAACATATACGTTGCATATTTTCGTATTACGAAAGTATAAATTCGAATTGCACCAAACACAGCGCGTTAGTTTGCGGAGCGTTGAAACCGAGGTTGCGATGTCCTTTTGTAAGCGAGGCATATCTCAAGCCACGAGATCTCGTCAGCCGATGACAGCAGCTATTCAGAGCATAGGACACGTGTTATAGTCAGCCAATAGCAAGATCACTGGTTAAATAGCGCGAACACTCAAGAGGAAAAGTTAACGGTTTACATTAATGTACACAGTACCGTATATCTACAATAAAAGCTAAGCTTTCACATATAATATTAGTCTCTAAGATTAACACGCTACAACAGAAGCTTAGCTTTCACATGTAATATTGATCTTTTTTGCGTGTGTTATACTTTAAGATATATCACACACATGTGCCAGTAAATTTAATATTATGACATAAATGTCTCGGCTCGAAACTCTTGTAAGTGGCTGGTCCTCAAACTGTTCAGTTTCGAACGCTCTGTGGTTTAGATATCCATCCCACTTTCTCACACGTAACATAATTCATCTTGCGTAAAAAGAAATTTACTTTGAAAGTAACACTTTTCTAACCACCGTTCGCAATACTATCCGAAGACTGTTAGAAATAGGTTCGATTTACCAGTTTCCAGAGAGCACCGGAAAACAGGCATTATTGTGCGTGTGCAACTGCAGTGGTGTAGGAAGCCAGTATGTTCGTGTTTATAAAGCACTAAAAGAGCTTATATTACACCATAAAAGAAACAGGGCATCAGAGGGTACTCCAAAGAGCATCGGAATTTCGTAAACCATACTAAAATGCATAATTCGGCTTGAAGTGCAAATTGCCTTTTGCCAGATTCACAATGAAGTATGTCCCATCTGATATTAAGCTTTTCATTGTGGTTTTTGGGATGTAAATTTTCTCGGAGTACCAGTACTCTACGATCTCATTTTTGGTTCTTTATTATGGCATAATGCCATATATGGCAGAAGATGATAACGTGCACTTGAAATTCAGCGAAAAGTTGGAACTAGCCAATACTGTAGAATGAAACTTCGTTTCAAGTAAAATGATTGCCTCAGCGGAAAGATTAATAAAGCCAAATTTCTTTAGCAAACTTGCTACAATAACTTCACTGTTCTGCAAGGCGATTAATGCTTGACTGCTACTAACTTGGAAATAAAATAAAATCAGAAAACTGAAATTAATAATATATTTTTGCTCTCCATAATTATGTGAATGTATTTTAATTCACTTGATAGCTCCCCGGCCACAGAAATCCGTTTGGTTTTCATTTGACTTGGAAGCTGTACACGAAGAGAAGCAGCGAAATCACTTAACGTAAACACGCGTCACGTGGAGGTTAACCCCCTCCCCACTACAACTCAGACAACTCTGTGCTAGTGTGAATCTGGCAGCTAGGGCGCGTGAGAAAAATTTTTCTCGTTTGCATCTGGCTGCTTGCTACTGCTACAGACACAGCTAACAGCCAAACTTCAAGTAGAAGGAGAAGGTACTGCTTCTACGGGAGTCAAATGCGCACGCGCACAGGCCGCTGGCAATTGGTCAAACGAACCTAATGTGAACAGTTGTGACGTCATGCTCATAGCAAGCAGTTTATTGTTACGAAGAATTACAGTCTGCGCCCTACGGCCTTTGACATATTTTTGCTATTTGCAAACGCTTGTGCGTGCACGGTTTTTTGTTGTAAATTGCACATTTCCTTTGTCACTAAAGTTTTATTTTTTCCCTCTCGTTTATATTTTATTGCTGCAGTATCATTCTCCAGTAGCAGGATACAATAACATTCTTTGCTAGAGAATCAATTCTGCAGCCAAAATTTAAAAAAATTAACTGAAGGCTAAAACAATGAAAAATTCCCGGAATTCCGAAGAATTCCCGGGTTTATCCCGGTTTTCTCCCGGATGAAAAAATTCCCGGGTTTTTCTCGGATTTCCCGGTTGTCCCGGGTCGTATACACCCTGACTGAGAGGCAGTAGTTAGTATACCCAGTTCTTTGAAG